>NC_135880.1:79994006-82394006 GCF_964194155.1 Cetorhinus maximus | reverse complement strand
CTCCGGCCTGACTCCTTGAGGGGAAAGAGCACCTGGACGGACGTCAAGGTGCCTTGTTTCCCTCTCGTGTTGCCACTGCAGGAACTCACCCATGGCTAGTGCATCTCCACATTCTGCTAGACCAGGGTGTCCATGGTGTCTGCCATCCTTCCCATAGTGACTTCCATACGTGCACATGTGGGCACTACTTCATCATAGAGCAAACAGACACACTCCTCTGACTCACATGCCACTCAGTTGAGGGCTTCCAACAGCTCTGTGTGATGTTTCCCTGCCTTCTGCTGACTCTCCACGATGAGTTGGAAGGCTGAATCCAGTGACTCGTCATCCTCACTGATGCCTCTTCCTCAGCAGTCCTCCAAGTGCTGGGGAGCTTGGCTGAACCTGTCTCCTCCTGCTGCAGACACATCTCCGTGCAGCGATCAGCAGATTGTGAACACAAGCCTGCTTTAGATCCAGGTCTCACCAAGGTGTGTGTCTCTGCGCTGGTGGAGGGTAGGGGTAAGTGCTGTGATGAGTCTTCCGGACTGCTTATTTCCAGCTCTTCAGTGGAGGATGTGTTCTCTTTGCTTGAGATGAGAGTCTGGATGGAGCTGAGGGACTGGCTGGCTGAGGGTGCCAGTTGCTTGGCAGAGCTCCCTGTGAACCTAAGTAGAGATTAATAGCGCAGGGCAGCAGAGTCAAAAGCAGGAGAAAGAACACTCACATTTGTGTTGAGAGAGTGATGATGTGGTGCTGGATCCTCATGAGGTTGTTCGCCGCCGACCTCACCGTCGCTGCAGGCACAGTTCATGTCCTCACCAGTCAGTGGGATAGCACGCTCCTCAAAGTGAGTGCAGGGTCTAATGAGGCCCCCGGTCTGGGACCTCTCCCCGGTGTTGTGAGCCAACTTCTCCTGCGTGAAAACAGATGGAGAGCATGTGAGCAGTACACATGGCACTGCATGAAATGTTTGTGTGGTGAGTGGAGCCATGGATGGGATAAGTATATGAGCTCCAGAGGATATGGACTGCAGCAGTTTAAGAAGGGCAACTAAGGATGGGCAATAAATGCTGGTCCAGCCAGCGAAGCCCACATCTCGTGAATGAATTTTTAAAAAAATGAGCCTGATGGAGATGTGAGGGTGTGCGTGAGAGCTAGTGGTGTTGTCCCTTGAGGTGTGAGATCCCTGTGAATGCATGATGGGTTTGTGGGTGTGTGAGTTGAGAGTAATGAGAAGAGTGACGTACCCTGGCAGAACCGAAGAGGCCATTCATCCTTTTTTCGGCACTGGGTGGCTGTCCTCTTTTGTAGGGTGTTGGTGCTGACCACTGCTGCCACTGCCTCCTAAGACAGATTGGTGATGTTGCTGCCCATCCCAGAGCATGGTTAGAGGACATCATGGCGAGCCTCCACTGCATCAAAAAGGCGTTCGAGGGATTATCATGTCTTTTGATAAAGATTTAAATAACAAGAAACTATTTCAGTTGAATATTAGGAGAACGATTTTATGCAGAAAATTGTTATGATTTTAAATGCACTGGCTAAAAGGATGGTGGAAGCAGATTCAATAATGCGTTTCAAAAGGGAAAGATATATACTTGAAAATTTTCAGGGCTTTGAGGAAAAAGCATAGAGTGGGTCTAATCGGGATAGCTCTTTCAAAGAGCTAGCGAAGGCACAATGAGTCAAATGACCTCCTGCATGATATGGTTATATACTTCTAGGATATAAGGATGAGACAGGGGATGTAGCTTACTTGGAACAAAAACAAAAATTGCTGGAAAAACTCAGCATCTGTGGAGAGAAAGACAGAGTTAATGTTTCGAGTCCATATGACTCTTCTCCAGAACTAAAGAGAAGTAGAACTGTGGTGAAATATGTACTGTTTAAGGGGGTTGGACAGGTGAAGCTGGATAGAAGGCCAATGATAGGCGGAGGCAAAGGAGAGATTGCAAAAGATGCCACAAACAAAAGGTCGAAGGGGCGTTGATGGTGGTGATACTGACTAAAGGAGGTGCAAATGGTGACATCAAGTGTCCCGAAGATACCTGTAATCCTGGACGAATTCAAAACACGAGGGATGAAGCTTCAGTTGGAATCCACATGGGAAAAGCCGGAGATGGAGACAGTCACTGAGGAAGGAAATATGTCTGTGAAAGCAAGTTTTAGTTAACACCTTTCAAACACCGGGGGTGAAATGGAAAGCATTAAAGGTGAACACTGCCAAAGAGACAAGCAGAAATCCTGTTGGAGAGAAGAGCAGTACTTCTTCAAGGTAGGCATTCCTGGAAGAGAAGTGACAGTCAATTAAACACTAAGATAAAAGCAAAATACTGCAGTTGCTGGAAATCTGAAACAAAAACAAAAATTGCTGGAAAAACTCAGCAGGTCTGATAGCATCTGTGGAGAGAAAGACAGTTAATGCTTCGAGTCTGTATGACTCTTCTTCAGAACTAAAGAGAAGTAGAACTGTGGTGAAAAATATACTATTTAAGGTGGGTGGGACAGGTGAAGCTGGAGGGAAGGCTGGAGTGATAGGTGGAGGCAAAGGAGAGATTGCCTTCAGGCCGAGGGCTCCGGCCTGACTCCTTGAGGGGAAGGAGCACCTGAAGGGACGACAAGGTGCCCAGTTTCCCTCTCGTGTTGCCACTGCAAGAACTCACCCATGGCTACGGCATCTCCACGTTCTGCTGGACCAGGGTCTCCAAGGCATCTTCCATCTTTACCATTGTGACCTCCATACGTGCACATGTGGGCACCACTTCATCAGAGACCAAACAGACGCACTCCTCTGACTCACATGTCACATGGTTGAGGGCCTCCAACAGCTCTGTGTGATGTTTCCCCGCCTTCTGCTGACTCTCCAGGATGAGTTGGAAGGCCGAATCCAGTGACTCGTCATCATCACAGCTGCCTCTTCCTCAGCAGTCCTCCAAGTGCTGGAGTGCTCAGCTGAACCTGCCTCCTCCTGCTGCGGACACATCTCAGCTTCAGATGCATGTTAGAATCATGGCACTGGCAGGCTCACAGAAGAGAAGCCTCAGGCCCACCTTCAAATAATCTCAGTTCCTGACTAAACAATTTCCCTCATGGTTATTCCAAAGAGTGTAGAGTTAGAGTGCAGTAAACAAGGATCCCAGCATCTGGGCTAAAAGCAGCACATCTCAGCGCCTGGCCAAAGCAACCTCGTAGCAGTTGGTCACATAACAGAAGGAGCACCTTGAAACGCACCCTTCGCTGGTCAGGATTTCAGGGGCAAATAGTTTCTGGGACTGGAACAAAACCCTTGAAACTGCATTCACTGTTGGGACATTGACAGAAATGGGACCTTTGCAGGCTGATGGTGACTCATGATTGTTTCTCTTGATACTGCAGGAAGATGGCGCCTGGTTTTATTGCTGCCTACATAACTGCATACAGGCAGGAGAGAAGGAGAAGATTTCGACGCAGGCACCAGGCTCGCCAAAGGGAGGCAAAAAAGCCCCTCTGGATGCAGAGGGTGAGGCTCACAGAAACTTCATGCGTAGCTGGCTCGCAAGGCTGAGGGTGCACAGAACTCGCGTGTCCCATCTGCAAATGAATGAGAACCAGTTTCGCCGATGCCTCTGCATGTCCATGGACTCACATTTGCCAAATTCTCCAGGGACTGGGGCCATGGGGACTGGGAGGGCACCCATGGCCACTGGCTCTGAAAGTAACAGCTGCAATGAACTTCTATGCCAGTGGCTCCTTCCAGGGCCTCTGGGTACCTCTACAGGATCTCTAAGGCGCCCACACACAAATGCATACATGAGGTAACAGATGCCCTTTTTGCCAGACCTACCATTCCGTCAACTTTGACAGAGATCAAGCAAGTCAGAGCACTGGGCTTTGCAGAGATTTCTGGATTCCCACAGATGCAGGGGGCCATTGACTGCACTCATGTGGCTATAAAAGCTTCCTGGCTACAGGCACTCCAATACATAAACAGGAAAAGCCACTAGTCGCTCATTGTAAAGCTGGTGCATGCCCATATGAAACTTATTGTGCAGGTTTGCGCCAGATACCCAGGAAGCCTCCATGACTCATAGGGGAGAATTTTTAGCTTGGCAGGCGCCCGACCTGACCGAGCGAAAAAAAATGATGCGCGATGAGGTTGGGTAAGCATCCCAGCGTCATCACGCATTCGCGCGATATTTCGGTCAGCGGGTGCGCACTGGAATTGGCAGTACCCCCACCGATAATTAAAAGGCCTACTAAGGCCATTAAGAAATTAATTGAGAGAACATTTTTCGCTGCCTGTCCAACCTGACGGTTGGCGGGCAAGCGAAAAGGCCTAGCAGCCTTAGCATTTTATAGGAAACCTCATCCACGGGCAGGGTGAGGTTTCCAACATCAAATAAAAATAACATCAGAATTTTAAAATTTTATTAATAACATGTCCCTGCTCATGTGACAGAGTCACAAAATAAAAAATAAAGCTTTTAAAAATGTTAAAAATAAAGCTTTTAAAAATGTTATAAAACATGTCCCCTCATGTGACAGAGTCACATGAGGGCACATGTTTTATAACATTTTTAAAAGCTTTATTTTTTATTTTTGAAAAATGTTCATCTCCCTGAGGCAGCTCTGTGACTCAGGGAGATTTTCAAATGCGCACCCATGCACATGTGTGAAGTTCGTGCTTGATGTGGCTGATGTGGACGTGGCTGATGACGCCCATGCAGCAGCATCAGATTCCTGCAGAAAGAAAGTACAACCAAACTCATGACACTACCCAAACATTGGTGGAGCAACCATAGGACCCTAAAGATGCGATTTGGATGCCTGGACAGATCTGGTGGAGCACTCCAGTGCACTCCCCAGAGGGTCTCATGGATTATTATGGTTTGCTGCCCACTGCACAGCCCGGTGCTGCAATGAGAGGACTTTTCAGATGCTGACATAGAGGAGCTGCACCTCTTCTCCGAAGAGGAGGACATTGAAGGGGATGTGGGCATTGAATTTGTGGAAGTTGAGGCTGCAAGGGAAGAGGCCATAGCACGGGCCAGATGAGGCAGGAGTACACAAGGCCCTCATAGCCATCAGATCCCATGAGGAGGATGACGAGTTGCAATAAGTACCCTCTTGGACAAGTGCCCTTCATCATGGGCAAACATGAATACTAGCATTGCTATTCCTCTCATTTCTACCATGGACTTCAGTATGAGATTGAATAGTTATACATCAGGCTCACATTTTTCTTCAAAGGACCAGGACAATGAAGCCTCGGGAGCATATGTCCTTGCTGAGATGAGGTGCTAACTGGAGGAGGGAGTCCCGGCATCAGATGTCAGAAGGTGCTGTCTCTTCAAGTGTCTCCCCAGCATCCCAGTCGCAGTGGCAGCCTACAAGAGCCAGGAGCTGTTCCACTATCCTCAGTGGGCTCGCAGCTGTATGCCTTCAATGTGACAAAGCTCCTCAAGGAGATCCAGCTCCAGCAATGAGACAACACATTCTGTGTAACCTTGATGTGAAACTGGTAGATGTCACTTGGGTGAAGGCAGCCTAGGACGTTCCGCAGATGTGCATCTAATCAGAGGGACTCCATCTTCTATGTCACCTTCTTCTCTATCACGTTAACATTCAGCACTCTCAGTTAGAGATGTTGGCCTGCTTTTATCCTCACCTTACTATGCGTGTAGATCACCTGCGGATGATGACGTTCAACCACTAATGTGCCAGACATAAAAATGCCTCCTCTTTAAGACACATATTGTGCCCTCATGGCCAGCCCTGGCCCTTGTAAACTCCAAAATTCTCAGGTACCATGAAGCCCTCAAGGTCACGAGTCACTATTAATAAAGAGCACACTTTAGTTTCAGCACACCATTGCTCCTATTACATTTCTCCCCTCAATATTGTCTAAAGCTACGATGTGCACTTCCAGTGCCTGCTCAAAGGCTGTATTGACCGCCAGAAATCACCATTTGCAATTAGCAGCACTTGTCTCGGTGAGTGTTTAGGTGATGGGACGCACCACGCTGCATCCCAACATTGTGATGAGAGCCTTGTGGCCGCAATCCAGACAATTACAGGCTGAGAAATGCTCAAGGTTGTAGGTTCGAGTGCCAGGCCAATAATGAGGATGAGAAGGGCACGGCTTCGGCACCTTGAGGTGGCAAGGTGCTCCCACTTATTGGTGAGTTCAGCAAATGCACACTCGGAAAGTTGGAAACTCGGTTGGCAGACAGGACTCATAGCATAAAAACCCTGCCGGATGACAGAGAGCGCATGGAGTTACACAATTTACAACCCTTCTCCATGCGTAAACACATCTCTCTTTGTACACTGCGCCTTCACCTTTCAAGAACGCAGATGAGATAGGAGAACACCTCTGCCTCAATCTTACACAGCCAAGAAGAAACATGAATGACCCTGCAAAGTGTATGAACGAGGTTCCTTCCACAAGCACACTTAACATTAAGGTCGAAACATCACTGATGTTCAGAATGATCTGGAAAAGGGACACACACTGTGGCTATATGGAAGCATACTACATAGACGAGAGGTAGCAACATCTACAATAAATGGGGGCACCATGGTCTCACACCTGATTGACAGCAACACAGCTCATCATAAAAAGGATGCATATACAAGAGGAAATGTGAAATGGGTTTGAATCTATTTACATTTGTGAACATTATATACATATTGTGAACACCCATGCCATCATTGTGCTCCTAAATTCTCTTGATCTTCCTAACCCTGCCACTATGTCTGGGTGCTGACCCAACATCCACAGTGGAAGCGGATGCAGCCTGCTGACTGCTATGCCCTGTTGTCTGTGATGACTTTGGCAGGCGTCCTCTGGAGGGCCGAGACCTGGAAGGCCCTGTCCTACTTTGTGTGTCCTACTGTGAGCCAGGTGCACTCTCCTCAGCCTGTGGAGCTGGAGGTGATGGGGGTCACAGGAAGCGGGATTGGGATTGGCCGGACAATCCTGGAATCGTCTAGTTGAATAGCCCCAGATTGTCCAGCTGCTGGTCCTCCTTCCTATGGGTGCCCGAGGGCCCCTGGCTGACTCCTTGAGGAGAAGGGGCAGCTGGAGTGAGATCAATGTGGCCCTGCCCCTCTCTCTTGATTAGCCACTGATGAATGCCACCAATGGCTACAATCATGGAGTGCAGCTGCTCTGATGTCCTGCACCAAGGCCTCCATGGCAGCCGCCATCCTATCAGTGTTGACCCTGGTGCATTGGCATGCCAGTGCTATCACCTCAGACAGAATATGGACAGACTCCTCCATCCTCTGTTGCAATCTGAGGAATGCAGCTGACACCTCTTCCTGATGTTTCCGTGATTGTCGCTGCAGCTCCAGCAACTGATTTAGGACTGAGTCTGGAAGCTCAGACTCGGACTCAGAATCAGCAGAATCACGGCCTCCAGCAGTCCTCTGAGTGCCAGTGATCTCGGATATCCCTGCCTCCGCCTGGTCTGGACCAGATTGTGTGCTGTGCTCACCAGATTGTGATACCGAGGCTGCTCTAGAACTAGGTTCCGAGCTGTGTGTCTCGATGCTGCCGGAGGGTGTGGTGAGTGCTGTGACGGGTATTCAACAGTGCTGTCCTCAGGTTCCTCATCTGAGGTGTCGTCGGGGCTCAAGCTAAGGGTGTGGCTGGTTGAGGGCCTTGGGTGCTTCGCTGAGCTGACTATGAAAGGAAGTAGAAATAATTTGTGCATGGCAGACAGCTGTAAAACAGGACAGTACACTCACAGTATCATTGTCTGAAGGGTGAGTTGGTGGAAGATCCTCATGTGGGTGTTCACCACCAACATCCTCGCCACAGGCACTGTCCATGTCCTCTCCAGCCAGCTCAATGGCTCTGTTCTCGAACGCATTGGATGATTATTTAAATAGAAACAATGTGCAGGGTTACGGGGAAAAGGCAGGAGATTGGCACTAAGTTAAAACGCTCAGAGAACCGGTGTAGATGAAATGGGCCAAATGGCCTCCTTCTACTCCATAACAATTCTGAGATTCTGATTCTGTGACCTTGTGTTCTGGCATTCCACCCCCTGGTCTGGGTCCTCTCCTTACAACTGCATAAAGACAGATAGTGAGAGTATGAACAGGACATATGCCAGGGCAAATGATAAGGATGTCTGGCATGTTTAGGTGGTGAGTTGAGCCCTGGATGGGATGAGGATGCAAGCTCCACAGGAGCTGAGCCCAGATGAAGATGTGAAGGTCTGTATGAAAGTGAATAGTGCTATTGCTTGAGTTGGCAGCATGTGATATCCCTGTGAATCTGTGATGGGCTTTTAAGTGTGTGAGTTGAGAGTGATGAGATGGTTGACTTACCCTGGCAGAACGAATGAAATCATTCATCTTCTTTCTGCTCTGGATGGCTGAGCTCCTCTGTACTGCATTAGCACTGACCACCACTGCCATTGCCACCCAAGCCACAGTGGTGAGGTTGGTGGACCTCCTCCAGCCATCACAGAGGTACAGGACATCACAGCATACCTCCATGGCGTACAGCAGGTATTCCAGTGAGGTGACACTAAACTTGGGGGCTGCTGTCTTCTTCCCTCTTGGGACCATCTCTCTCATCTGTGGTGGTCTTGGGCTGTAGACATTGACAAAACTGTGAATGGGTGCTATTTAAATATGGCGTCTGGGTTGAGGAAGTGGTGAACTCACTGTTTAGGTTTTGAAATGCAACAGTACTACGTGTCCTATCTGGCTTTCGGTAGTTATGTGACCTCAGCCACAAGGGAAGCTCTGTAAGCTGCCATCGTACAATCAGTTCAATAAAGACTCTCACTGAGAAAGCATTGCAATCATCGAACATGGAACATGGTGTCAGAAGTGGATTTATAATAGTGTGTTAAAAACCTGAAAAAGCCATAGAGAAGATGCAGCTCAGAAAGGCACACGTAAATGTTTAAATCTGCTAAAAGCTGATGAAAAAGGGAAAGGAAAAGTGAACACAAATGAAGGCTGCAAGTAAAATACTGGGTGGGTTAATATGTGTGCTGCAAACTTCCCCCTCCCAGTTCCTGTCGAAATGAAAGGCAAGATGTGACAGAACTGGCAATTTTTCAACTTGCAATGGCAAAACTACAAGCTGACAACAGATTTAATTAACAAGCTGGAACTGATACATGTAACCACACTTCTAATACTGCTGGGGAGGAACTACTACAAATTGTATTCTACTCTAAATCTATCCGACGAGCTAAGGAAATAGATAACAGAGATTTTGAACACCTTGCATGCACATTTTGAAACCTGAGCGGACGTTACTTATAAACGCTATATATTCAACACTAGAGCTCAAGGTCCAAATGAGCAGCATACGATTACAGTAACACAGCTTGCAGAAACATGTGAATATGAGCAGCTAAAAGATGATCTGATTAAAGATTGAATAGTCTTGGGTGTAAGAGACCCCTCAGTGAGAGCAAGTCTACTGAAAGAAGAGAAACTTACAGTCAGGAATGTGGAGCTTGTGAAATGTCAGCTTGAGCATATTCAGGGCAGAACAGATCAGGAGATCCATTATGCTGAGAGACATTCCAGGCCGAAAGAGCAGAACAATTGCGGACAAAGGGCAGGGTGACATCATACAAAGGAAAAGAAGAATTTCCCAATGTTTTAACTGCCGGAGGCTGAATCATTTTGCACATGTGTTTGGCTAGAAAGAAGCAAAACAAGCCCTATACAGATGGCCACTGGAGAGATATCAGGAGAAGAGTCTGATGAAGCACTATACACTATGCAACAGGTTGATTCTATCAAGTCTATAGGTGATAACTGGTGTGTGACTGTTAACATGATGACTGGAGGAGGAGAGTATCAAGCAAACAAGAAGTGCCAGATAGGCACTGGTGCACCATGCAACATCATGACCTTCACAAACCCGTGCGAAGTGCCTTAACATGGCGATATAAAAACAAAGTCCCAGAAAGTAATGTTGAGGCTTTATGATGCCATGAAACTCATACGAGAGGTCAAACTAGTCTGAGAGCCCAATACAAAGGCAAGAAGGAAGATATGGAGCTCCAGATCATAAATGGGATGCAACAGACACTCATCTCAGCTGAAGCAAGTCTACAGCTTTGACTGGCAACCCTGAATGTGCCAACAGAGATTGACAATGTCTCGCAGCACACAAAACCATTGACTGCTGAACAAATACTAGAGGAATACGAAGATGTGTTTACAGGGTTGGGAGGTTTACCAGCAGAATATCATCTCGAAGCAGATGAGAGTGTAAGACCAATTCAGCATCTGCCGAGCAGAGTTCCAGTTGCCCTCAAGTCAAACCTAAAAACCACATAGAAGCTGGAAAAGAAGGGAGTAATCAAGAAAGTGACAACTCCTACTGACTGGATTAGCAGCATGGTAGCAGTGAGACAACCTGGAAAGCTGAGAGTTATGGTTAAGGATCTAAATAAAGCGCTGAAGAGATCTCACTACCCCATGCCAAAGTAATTTTGCTGCAACTTGCCAAGGCAAAGATCTTTACTACCCTAGATGTGAAGTATGGTTACTGGCAAGTGAAGCTGGATGAAAGCAGCTGCTTTCTAACTACATTCTGGGCACTGTTCAGAAGATACAGATGATTGTGCATGCTGTTTGGCCTCTCCACAGCTCCAGAAGAGTATCAATGCAGGCGGTGTGAGATAGTTGGTGACCTTCCCAGAGTGGAAGCTACAGTGGATGATCTAGTAGTCTATGGATGTGAAGACAGGATGGAAGGCACCATGGCTGACCATGATCAGAATTTAATATGACTGCTGGAGAGAGCTTGCCAGATGAAGCTGAAGCTGGACAAGAAAAAATTGCAATTCAAGTACATAGGTCAGGTATTGACAGCAAAAGTTCTTCGCCCGGATCCTGACAAGGTGAGAGCTGTAGCAGTGATGCAGTGACCATTAGATGTGAAAGCAGTGCAACGACTTGTTGGATGCGTGAACTATTCAGCAAAAGTTTTGCCTAATTTGTTGTTGGAGTGTGAAGCATTATGCAAGCTCACTGCCAAGGATGTGCACTGGTATTGGAACACAGAACATGAAGCAATGTTCACTAAAATCAAACAACTAGTGGTGACATCACCAGTGCTGAAGTACTATGATGTCAATAGTGAAGTCACCTTGCAGCGTGACACTAGTGAGACATGGTCCTATTATAAAGAAATATCCTAAGGGGAGGACCATCCATGGTTAACTAAAGAAGTTAAGGAAAGCATCAAACTTAAGGAAAAAGCATACAACTCCACGAAGATGAGAGGCAGAACAGATGACAGGTCAGAATATAAAGAATGGCAGAGAATGACTAAAAGGTTAATCAGGAGAAAGAAATTAGAGTATGGGAGGAAGCTAGCTAGAAATGTAAAAATGGATAGCAAGAGTTTCTACAGGTATTTAAAAAGGAAAAGAGTAAGTAAAGTGAGTGTTGGCCCTCTAGAGAGTGACAGTGGGGAGTTAATAGTAGATAATAAGGAAATGGCGGAAGAAATGAACAAATATTTTGCTTCTGTGTTCACTATAGAGGATACAAAAAACATTCCAGCAATAGCTGCAAATCAGAAGGTAAACGGGAGAAAGGAACTTGGTGAAATTGAAATCACTAGGGAAACGGTACTGAGCAAATTGATGGTGCTGCGGGCTGGCAAGACTCCGGGTCCCGATGGATTACATCCTAGGGTCTGTAAATAGGTGGTTCATGAGGTAGTCAATGTGCTGGTGTTAACTTTCCAAAATTCACTAGATCCTGGAAAGGCTCCATCAGATTGGAAAGTAGCAAATATAACCCCTCTATTCAAGAAGGGAGGGAGGCAGAAAACGGGAAACTATAGACCAGTTAGCTTGACGTCTATCGTGGGGAAGTTATTAGAATCGATCATTAAGAAGGTTATAGCTGGGCACTTAGAAGAGCTCAATGCATTAGAGCAGAGTCAACATGGTTTTGTGCAAGGAAAATCATGTTTAACCAACTTGTTGGAATTTTTTGGAGGAGTAACATTCGCAGTGGATAAAAGGGAGCCTGTAGACATACTGTACTTGGATTTCCAGAAGGCATTTGATAAGGTAATCAAAGATTATAAAGGAAAATAAAAGCGCATGGTGTAATGGGAAACATATTAGAATGGATAGAAGATTGGCTGGCTGGCAGAAAGCAGACAGTATGCATAAATGGGTCTTTTTCCAATTTGCAGGATGTGACAAGCGGAGTCTCACAGGGGTCTGTACTGGGGCCTCAACTTTTTACAATTTACATCAATGACTTAGGTGAGGGGAGTGAAGACATGGTAGCTAAATTTTCAGATGACACAAAGATAGGTAGAAAAGTATGTTGTGAAGAGGACATGAGGAGGTTGCAGATTGATATAGATAGGTTGAGTGAGTGGGCAAAGATCTAGCAAATGGAGTTTAATATGAGGAAATGTGAAGTTGTTTACTTTGGCAGGAAGAGCAAAAAAATCAGAGTATTACTTAAATGGAGAACGGCTGCATAATTCTGTGGTGCAGAGGGATCTAGGTGTTCTAGTACATGAGTCACAAAAAGTTAGTATGCAGGTACAGCAAGTAATTAAGAACGCTAATGGAATACTATTCTTTATTCTGAGAGGGATTGAACATAAAAGTAAGGATGCTGTGCTTCAGTTATACAGGGCATTGGTGAGACAGCACCTTGAATACTGTGTGCAGTTTTGGTCTCCTTATTTTCAGGAAGGATGTAAATGCATTGGAGACAGTTCAAAGGAGGTTTACTATATTGATATCTGGAATGAGTGGGTTGTCTAATGAGGAAAGGTTGGACAGATTGGGCTTGTTTCCACTGGAGTTTAGAAGAGTGAAGAGTGATTTGATTGAAGTATATTAGATCTTGAATAGCCTTGACAAGGTGGACATGGAAAGGATGTTTCCTCTTGTGGGTGAGTCCAGAACTAAGGTTTTTGTTTTAAAATTAAGGGTCACACTTTTAGGGCAGAGATTAGGAGAAAATTTTTTCTGAGGGCTGTGCGACTTTGGAACTCTCTGCCTCAGAAGGCGGTGGAGGTTGTGTCATTGAGTATTTTTAAGAGACAGGTAGGTAGGTTCTTGTTAGGCAAGGGAATCAAAGGTTATCGTTGGTAGATGGGAATGTGGAAATCGAAACCTAAGCAGATCAGCCATGATCTTATTGAATGGCGGAGCAGGCTTGAGGGGCCAAATGGTCTACTCCTGCTCCTATTTCTTCTGTTCTTATGTCTTGGAGCAACCCTAATGCAATAAGGATAACCAGTTGCATTTCTATCCAGGACACTGACGCAAACAGAACAATGCTACGCTCAAATCGGGCAACAGTGCCTGGCTATTGTTTTTGCTTGTTTGCATTTTCACCACTGCCTGCTTTGGAGACGAACTAACAATGGAGTCTGACCACAAGCCATTTCAAAGCATTTTCCTCAAACTGTTACTGTCTGCTCCATTGGACGTGACATGCAAGCAAGGTAAACAGATTTACATTTCAGACATTCTGTCGAGAGCAACCCTCTCCATGAAGAAAGTTGAGGATGCTACAACAGAATGTGAAATTTTCCAGATTCAATGTGAAGCAGCAGCAGAGACATTGAATCTGGCAGAAAGCGCCTTGTTCAAATCAAGCAACCTACCCAACAAGTGCTAATTCTCCAAGTGCGGCAAGAAGTGGTGATGAAAGAATGGCCTGAGAGCATCAAGGATATACCTGTGGCACAAGACCATATTGGGTATACCGAGATGAATTGACAGCCCAAGATGGCAACTTGTACAATGAAAATAGAGACACATCCCTAAGGAGGTGAGAGGAGAGACACTGAAGCGCATCCACGCAAGCTATCAAGGAATTGAATTGAGTCTGAGAAAGATGAGAGAAGTGCTCTACTGGCCAAACATGAGAAACTAAATTAAAGACCACTCCAGCCAGTGCAGTGTTTGTAATGAGTACCAAGCTAAACAAGCTACAGAGCCGTTGATGACGCCCGACATCCCAGACAGACCATGGATGAAGCTGGGCGTAGACCTCTTCACTATAGCAGGAACTGACTACCTTATCACTGTGGACTATTATTCTGACTACTGGGAGTTAAACCAGCTGACTTCAATGACAACAGGAGAAATAGTGGAATGCCTGAAAGCACACTTCAGTCATTACAGCTTTTTGGTATTGTAATGAGTGACAATAGCCCTCAGTTCACGAGTGAAGAATTCCACCACTTCACAAAGGATTGGGAAATTCAACACTGTACATCATCTCCACACTATCCCCAGTCAAATGAAAAGGCTGAGGGAGCAGTGAAAATCGCCAGAGGAATCACCAAGAACTCGAACAAATCTAGCACAGATGTATACAAGGCAAGACTCGAGTTGCACAACTTAAGGCATGGAAAATAGTCCAGTCTGAAAATTAATGTCATGCTGCGCACAAACTACTCTTCCAAGAGCAAAAAAGCTACTGAAACCAGAAGCAGTAACAGGCGTGAGTGGGGAAATCAAGGTGAAATGACAGAAAGCCAAATTTAATTTTGACAAGATGGCTAAACCACTGCTAGAGAGCTGAGCATTGGAGAGCCAGTCAGGGTACAAACCTTCAACAGTCTCAACAGGAGTCAGCCCACATGGAAACTTGGGACATGTGTGGAGAAACTGTCACCTTGATTGTATCAGGTGAAAGTGAACATCCAAATATACCAGCGCAACCACAGGCATATACGCACAACTAGCGAAGCTGTTCCTTCACAGAAAGTGGCTGGTGAGGGAGAAGGGATCTCACCAGCTGCACTGAGTACAGGACTAACATCAGCAAAGGTCCATAAATCCCCCAACAACAACATTTGAACAAGCTACAACGGCAACAAATACCACGGGAATGACACTCTCCGGACAAGGAACATCACACAGATGAACAGCCAATGACAATGCGCACGCAAACAAACATACGAACAAGGACCGGGAGTAAGCCATTTGAGCCTGCTCCACCTTTCAATGAGATCATGGGTGGTCTGATAGTAACCTCAAATCTGCATTCTACCTACCCCGATAACCTATCACCCCCTTGCTTATCAAGAATCTATCCACCTCTGCCTTAAAAATATTCAAAGACTCTGGTCGGAATCATCCGTGCCCGCTGGCATCGGGCACGTTCGGTGGCATGAGCAAACAATATGGCGAGAAGGCCAAAATTGGTATCACGGCGTCACAAAACCAGTTTGTGATCTTCTGCTCAGCCCGTCGATGGCGGGTTGTGTTGCGTTTGCCGCCATCGGACATTGGGAACCTCATCATACATCAGCATATCATGATGAGGCCAGCCCGTCGGACTCAGGGCCCTCTGCCGGATCGTCTGCCACGACAGCGTGATTGCACGCCGATGTGTTTCACAATAGCATATAAAAACTTGGCGGGCTACACTTTGAGGGGAACTCCGAGATGAGCGCACAATAATGTTGCGGAGTGCTCGCGAGGGATGACTGTTGGACTTTAAGATTGAGGTGCATTGGGGGGCGGGGTACAAAGACTGTCCTGTGGTTGGGGCTACATGGAGGGGTGTGCGGCAAAGGCTGCCCTGCAGTTGAGGTGACTTTGGGGGAGAGGCAAAGGCTGCCCTGCAGCTCAAGGTAGCGCACAAGCACTTGCGGGGTGGGGGGGATGTGGGTGCGGGAAGCGGCCACGTATTAGGGATACCTTGTATAAAGTGACCATTCCTCTGCAGCTGAGACAGTTCAGGCGCAGCCATATTGATATGATTGTAGTTGGGCCTCCAGCTTATCTGCCCACTCAAGCAACGCAGAGGCATGAAAGGGTCCTGCTGTGTGGCAGTAGCACCCTTCTTGGCCTGAGGAGCTGGAGCTGCTGAGGTTACAGGAAGAAGGGATTTGGGCGGGCTGGACACTCCAGGAATCACCTGGATGGATGAGCCCAGGGGGTGCACCTGCTGATCCTCCTCCCTATGGGTGTCCAAGGGCCCCTGGCAGACTCCTTGAGAAGAAGGGGTAGCTTAAGTGAGATCGGGCTGCCCTACATCTCTCCCATGTACACATTGTTGGAGGCCAACTATGGCGTTAGTGATAGAATTAAGCTTGCGCAGCAGTGCAGGAGTGATGTCCTGGACCTAGGTCTCCATGGTGGATGCCATCCTACCAGTGTTCATCTCGGTGCGTTGCCATGCCAGCGCTATCACCGCAGCCTGAAGGCAGACAGACTCCTCCATCATGCTTTGCAATCTGAGGAATGCAGTGGACATCCCTTTCTGATGTTCCCAGGCTTGCCTTTGCAGCTCCAACAACTGTAACATGACCAAGTTCAGAGCCTTGTCACCTGACTTGGACTCAGCAATGTTTTGGCCTCCAGCAATCCTCCGAGTGCCGGACAGCTGGGAAGTCCCTGCCGCCACCTGCTGTGGATCAGACAGTGTGATGTGCTCACCAGATTGTGATCCTGAGGCTACTCTAAAGCTAGGTCCCACTGAGGTGTGTGTCTCTGTGCTGGTGGAGGGTGTGAGTGAGCGCTGAGATGGGACTTCAGGGAGGGTACCTTCAGATTCTTCTTCAGAAGTTTCTTCAGGGCTTGGTTGGAGGCCTTGTGTCATGGACTCTATTGGCTGTTTGGCAGATGTGCCTGCAAAATCAAGGAGAGATCATTAGTGCATGGCAGTGGCCTGTGAAACAGGACACATCACTCACAGCATGATTGTCTGATGGATGTTGCACTGCTGGACCCTCACTTGGTGTGGTACCAGTGACCTTGCCATCAGCACAGGAATGGTCCAGATCCTTGCCAGCCAGCTGGATGGCTCTTTTTTCAAAGCCTGCGAGGACCTTGATTTCAGGCATTCCTCCACCGGCCTGCAACCAGTCCATCTTGTTGCGTTCCAGCTTGTCCTGCATGAATAGAGATGGAGAGAGTGTAAGCAGGCCGCCTGCCGGGCCAGATGATAAGTATGCCTGGTATGTGTGAGTGGTGAGTGGTCCTATGGACGGGATGAGGACAATGAAGGTGTGTGTGAGAGAGTGAATGGTGATGTCCCTTGAGCTGGCAGTGAGTGAGGGCCCTGTGGATGTGTGATAGGTTTGTGAGTGTGAGAGTTGAGAGTGATGAGAAGAGTGGCTTACCCTAGTGGAATGGAGGAGATCATTCACCCTCTTGCAGCACTGAGTGACTGTCCTCTTCTGAAGGGTGTTAGGGCTGATCACCGCTGCCACCGCCTCCCAAGCTAGATTGGTGTTATTGCTGTGAATCTGCAGCCAGAGCGGGGGTGGAGGACATCACAGCGAGCCTCCACTGTGTTCAAAATGTGCTCGAGGGATGCGTCACCAAACCTGGGGGCTGGAGTCTTTTTGCCTTTCGCTTCCGTACAGCAGTAATGGGCTGGAAGCACTGAGAGGTGTGCATACAGCAGTAATGGGCTGGAAGCACTGAGAGGTGTGCATACAGCAGTAATGGGCTGGAAGCACTGAGAGGTGTGCATACAGCAGTAATGGGCTGGAAGCACTGAGAGGTGTGCATACAGCAGTAATGGGCTGGAAGCACTGAGAGGTGTGCATACAGCAGTAATGGGCTGGAAGCACTGAGAGGTGTGCATACGGCTGGACTTTAAACATGGCGCCCGGTGTGATGATGCAGCGAGGTAATGCTGTGGCGGGCGAATGAGAGCTCGCCCGCAATGGAAATAGCATTTTTCCTGGGGATGCATAATTAATGCGACATGTTTGGGATGATACGGCGTGTAAAGCTGCCATTGCGGCTGGCAGGTAAAACATCGTTTTACCCACGTGCTACTGCACTTAGTGCAAATCTGGGACGATTCCACCCTGTAATTCCACTACCTTTCCTGGAAGAGAGTTCCAAAGACTCACGACCTCATGTCCGTTTTAAATGGGCAACCCTTTATTTTTAAGCAGTGAACCCAAGTTCCAGATTCTCCCACAAGAGGAATCATCTTCTCCACATCCACCCTGTAATGCCACCTCAGGTTCTTATGTGTTTCAATCAAGTTGCCTCTTACCCTTCTAATCTCCAGCGGATACAAGCCTAGTCTGTCCAATCTTTCCTCATATGACAGCCCACCCATTCCAGGAATTAGTCTGGCAAAGCTTCTCTGAACTGTTTCCAATGCACTTACATCCTTATTTAAGATAAGGTGACCAATACTGTACACAGTACTCCAAATGTGGTCTCACCAATGCCCTGTATAACTGAAGCATATTCCCTCCCACTCTTTAATTCTCCTTGCAATAAACGATAACACTCCATTAGCTTTACTAATTATTTGCTGTACCTGCAAATTAACCTTTTGCGATTCATGCACTAAGACATCCAGATCCCTCTGCATTTCAGAGCTCTGCAATCTCTCACCATTTAGATACTAGGCTTCTCTTTTATTCTTCCTGTTCTTCCAAAATGGACAATTTCACTTTTTCCCACATTATACTCCATTTGCCAGATCTTTGCCCACTCACTTGACCTAACTATATCTTTTTATAGCCTCCTAATGGCCTCTTCACAACTTACTTTCCTAGCTATCTTTGTGTCATCAGCAAATTTGACAACCACCCCATATATCCCTTCATCCAAGTCATTTATATAAATTTTAAACAGTTGAGGTCCCAGCACTGATCCCTATGGCACATCACTCATTACATCTTACCAAACTGAAAAGGACCCATTTATGCCTTTGCTCTGCTTCCTGTTAGCCAGCCAATCTTTTATCCATGCCAAAATGTTACCCCCTATACCATGAGCTTTTATTTTCCGCAATAACCTTTGATGTGGCACTTAATCAAATGCGTTCTAGAAATCTAGTATAGTACATCCATTGGTTCCCCTTTATCCACAGCACGTTACTTCCTCAAAGAACTTCAATAAGTTGGTTAAACATGATTTCCCTTTCACAAAACCATGTTGACTCTGCGTGATTCCCTTGTACATATCCAAGTGCCCTACTATAGCTTCTTTAATAATAGCTTCTAACATTTTCCCTATGACGGGTGTTAAGCTAACTGGCCTGCAGTTTCCTGCTTTCTGTCTCCCTCCCATTTTGAATAATGGAGTTACATTTGCTACCTTCCAATCTAATCGTACCTTCTCCGAATCTAGGGAGTTTTGGAAAATTAAAATCAATGCATCAACTATTTCACTCGCCACTCTTTTAAGACCCTAGGGTGAAGTCTATCAGCACCCGGGCACTTGTCAGCCTGCAGCTAAGAAACAATATACTCAGAACCACTTGTCTGGTTATTGTAATTTTCCTGAGTTCCTCCTTCCCTTCCATTTTCTGATTTATAGTTGTTGCTGGGATGTTACTTGTATCCTCTGTAGTGAAAACTGATACAAAATACCTGTTCAATTCATCTGCCACGTCCTTGTTTTCCATTATCAATCCTTCAGACCCGCTTTCTATAGGACCAATGCTCACTTGTTAACTTGTTTTTAAAAAAATATTTATAGAAACTCTTACTATCTATTTTTATATTTCTGGCTAGCTTTCTCTCCTATCTAATTTTTCCCCCTTATTAATCTTTTAGCCATCCTTTGCTGTTCATTATATTTGGTTCAATCTTCTGGCCTTCCACATATCTTTGCACAATTATATACTTTTTCTTTAAGTCTGATACTATTTTCAACCTTTCTAGTTAATCATGAATGGTGTGTTCATCCCTTGGACTTTTTCTTACTCATTGGAATGTATCTATTCTGTGTATTCTGAAATATTCCCTTAAATGTTTGCCACTGCATCTCTATTGACCTATCCCTTAACCCAATTTGACAATTCACTTTAGCCAGCTCTGCTTTCATGCACTCATAATTGCCCTTATTTAAGTTTAAAAACATAGTCTTGGACCCACTCCCCTCTCCCTCAAGCTGAATGTAAAATTCAATCATATTATGGTCACTGCTATCTAGGGGCATCTTCACAATGAGGTCATTAATTAATTCCATTTCTTTGCACAATGGCAGGTCTAGTATAGCTTGCTCTGTGGTTGGCTCCAGAACATGCTGTTCTAAGAAACTATCCTGGAAACATTCTATAAACTCATCTAGGCTTCCTTTGCCCATCTGACTTTTCCAGCCTATATGTAGATTAAAATTTTCAATGATTATCAACGTGCCTTTCTGACAAGCTCCCATTATTTCTTCCATTATGCTCCATCCTAACACGTGGTTAATATTAGGGGGCCATGTGCATGACTCACGCAAGTGACTTCTTGCCTTTATCATTTCTCATCTCTACCCAAACCATTTCCACAACCTGGTTTACTAAACTTAGGTCACCCCTCTCTATTGTGCTAATACCATCATCAACTAACAGAGCCATCCCACCATTTTTTCCTCACTTCCTGTCCTTCCTAAATGTCCTATACCCTTTAATATTCAGGTCCCAATCCATGTCCTCCTGCAGCCATGTCTCTGTAATGACTATCAAATCGCTCATATTGATTTCTATGTGCGCTTTCATTTCATCTGTTTTGCTTCAAATGCTTCGTGCATTCACATAAAGAGTCTTTTGTTTTATCCTTTTATTCTTTTTATAACCTCTAGTCTCATCTGCTGGTTTACTGTTTGATTTGTACTCTCTATCCCTTCCTGTCACAGTCTCCTTTTCATTTCCAGTAATAATACCTTTCTCTTTTGCCTTGCCTCTACTCTCTGATTTACCACATCTTCCCAAATTTGTACTGTTGCCCCTGCTATTTAGTTTTAAGCTTTCTCTACTTCCTTAGTTATGCAGCTCGCAAGAACACTGGTCCCAGCACGGTTCAGGTGTAGACCGTCCCAAAAGTACAGACCCCACTCTTCCCGACATTGGTGCCAATGCTCCATGAACCAGAACCCACTTCTTCCACACCAGCTTTGAGCCATGCACTCATCTCCTTAATCTGATTTGTCCTATGCTAATTTGTACACGGCTCAGGTAATAATCCAAAGATTATGACCTTTGAGGTTCTGCTTTTTAATTTAGTGCCAAGCTCCTCATACTGACTATGCAGAATCTCTTTCTTTGTCCTGCCTATGTCATTGGTACCAACATGGACCATGACGTCTGGGTCCACCCCCTCCCACTGTAAGTTCCTCTCCAGCCCCGAGCAGATGTCCTGAACCCTGGCACCAGGCAGGCAACACAGCCGTCTGGACTCATGCTCTTTGCTACTGAGAATGCTGTCAATCCCTCTGCTATACTGTCCCCTACTACCATTACATTCGTTGTTACTCCCCCGCTTGAAAGGCTTCCTATATCATGATGCCGTGGGCAGTTATCTCATACACCCCGCAGCCCCACGCTCATCCAAACAAGCTGAAAAATCTTCAAACCTGTTGGACAATTACAAGGGCCGGGGATCCTGCACTCTTGCCCTCTGGGCCCCCTCACCTGCCTCACTTGCAGTCATACCTCACTGCCCCTGACCACTGAACAAATCAGAAGACTCTATTCTAAGGGGTGTGACCGCCTCCTGGAATAAATTTCCAGGCAACTTTCACCCTCCCTGATATGTCGCAGTGTCTGCAGCTTGGCCTCCAGCTCAATAACTCGGAGCCAAAGTTCCTGTAGCTGCAAACACTTACTGCAGATGTGTTTGCCCTGGTTTACATCAGTATCCAGAAGCTCCCAAATTCTGCAATTGCAGCACATCACCTGCCCTGCCATCACCAATATGTGTTAATTAACAATTGCTAATTAATTAATTATAGTTAATAAACCCTACACCTCTAATAGGTTTTGGCACTGCCAGTAAACTTTACAACACTGATAAAACTAAATAGCAGTTACTGGTTTACCTGCTCCTTCTGCTGCACCAAAGTGAAAATTAAATACAGGAGGCTTAAAAAGAGAAGGAAAAAAAACCTCCTCCCCGCCCTTCACCAAACTCTCCACTCAGCACACTTTTCCTAAAGCACCTCTTTCCCCCTATGCGCCGAATTCCCACTTTGAACCAAATTCCCAAATATACTCACTGGGTCTCTGTCTCACTCAGGCCAAAGTCTCCTCTCACTGACCATGCGCCATGTTACTGGCCATGCACTTTAAAAGTCCCATCAAGAGACCTGCATGATTTAAAAACTATGTAAGGAAATGCAGGTGCAGATACTGACTAGTAGGATAAACAATTGTTAATGCATGAGAACAGTGGGTAACTTGCGTAACTCACAGTTACAAATGTGTCTTCTGTGCATTAGGAAAAGGGGGATGTTTGGATTTTTTGTTCGTTATGAAAAGGGGGATGTTTTGGTTTTGAAATGCAATCGTATTACATGTCCTATCTGGCTTGCTGTAGTCATGTGATCTCTGCCATATGAAGGAAGCTCTGTAAGCTGCCATCTTACAATCAGTTCAATAAAGATTCCAGACTGAGAAAGACACTAAGGAACACTGCTATCTTTGAACTCGAAACACTCAAGGCGGAGGGGGCGAATCAGGGTGTCTGCTTGCCTGCAATCCAGTATGTTTCCCTTGCGTGTATAAGTAATGTGGTGGGAAATGGACAATACAACATGAAAACCTACCATTGCGGCTAGTGGGTACAGTGCCATTTCTCACACCCACCGCCACACTTAGTGCAATTAGGGGAAAATCTCTCCCAATGTTTTCACCAATAAAAATCCTTAAATATTAGCATTATATTTCTGGTAGAAATAAATAACAAATATGTGCCACAACTTTTATTTGATAAAAAATTGTAATTTAGATTACTGTAGTTTAGTAATTTTAACTCCTAATTACTTTCCTCACTGCAAAATTTTCCCCAAATTACTCCACCATCCTATACCATCAGGACAATCTTGGTTTGCATTCAATCAGAGTGAACAGGTATCCTTGAATAGCAAGGAAACTACTTTTCTGTTCTTCCAGGCAAAGCTGAACCAGTTCAGCATAGAAAGCCGAATTGTTCAGTTTTACCAAGACTTAAGTTGTACAGTAGTTATTTTTTCCTGAGTATGAATAAAATTACATTACCAAATAAAATGAATCCTGTAATTGTTCTTCAAAATAAAATCGTCAGTGTCTACGTTAACCATGGTAATGGTTCCTTATATCTAACTTGCCAAACCTGAACAAACATCATGGGTTATAAAAACTGTAAGGGGGACTAGTGGATATGTTTTCAAATAGCAAAAAAAAGCCATCTTTCTTTCTAATGCTAATATTAATGATATTTTTTATATTATCTCTTTAGACTTTCATATTTGTAAATATGTTTAAATATGGCTTAGATATGTCAATAAAAGCAGGCCATCAGTTGCTATTCACCTACTTATAAAGATAGGTAGTAATTTGTACAAACGATTTAGAAAATATTTTCTTACATAGCACCTGATCATTTGGTTTCTCGTGACATCGACAGTGGCAGGAATAAATCTGGAACTGGGCTTCCCTAACTATGCTACATTTTCAACAATTACCAGTTATTGTTCTTCATGTAGCAGAATGAATAAATTTGGTCCAAAAATTATTTTGAACAAAATACTGAGTGTGCTAGTGTAAAGACACTGTGTTATCATGAAACTAATTAGTAATCATAGGGCAAACTAGGTAGCTGACAACAAAGTTCATTTTGGGTCTTGCTGATAAATTACCCAGCTCTAATGCAATTATAATCGCCATTAACATTACAGCTGTAATTTCAGGAACAACTGGATTTGAATTTGTAAACAGTCCAATTGGATCCCTATTTGTCTCCTTCCTCATTGCATTTTCAGATTATACATTGACTGTAATTTAATATCAGCCAATGTGTATTTCTACTCAGATCAGAATCATTTTGGATCAGTGTAGTCCAGCTCATATTAGATGATAGAATGGTGCTTTTGTTTATGTTGGATTTACCATCAGGGGCCTTTAGAAATAGTCATCTATGATTATTGGCAAGTACTGATTCAGTGACAACTCACAATTACATTACAGCTTCAATTAAGGCAAAAGTTCACAGGGTGTTTCACAGAGATATAATTAGAATAAATGTACACCATGTTCTAGAAGGAAATATTACTAAAGGTGACCAAACGTTTAGTCAAAGACGTGGATATTAAAAATAATCTTAAAGGAAAAGGAGATGGAGATGTAGAGAGATGGAATTCTGGAGCATGGAGCCCTGATGCTTGAATGCATTGAATCATAGGCCAAGATTCTGTCAGACCAATGGGGGTCTCACCCACCGTTTGGAGAACTGGCAGGGAACACCCATCTGTTCTGTGGGGGAGGCCCGGCAGAATCAAATGCCCTGCAAGAACGTGAGTGTCCACATAGGGCCTTTCTTATGATTGAGGAACCCCAGTGGGAGAAGTCCCACCTACCGAAAGCTGCCAGCCAATCAGAGGCCAGCAGCTCGTCATGCTGCCAGCGCCAGCAGGAGCAATGGCAACTGATGGCAATGCACCCACTAGAAGTCCAGGATCATTGTGGGACCCCAGATAAAAGGTGAGTGAAGGTGGGATGGGGATCACAGGGTGGGGGCCACGGTAGCGGGGGAGCAGATGAGTTGGAGGCAAGGGTGGCTTTTAGAGGACCCCCTTCCCAATGCTGGGTCCCTCAATTGGGCAGAGTGCCAGACTATGAGGGACCTCCTCAAGAGGCAGGTGGCAACCTGACAGGGTTTGCTAGGCGACCTTTGGGAGGCATGAGAAAGCCACGTGGTTCCCATTTAATGCCTGAGCCACCACTAAATTGAAACACTTTCGAGTTATCAACAGTCACAGATTGCAACTCTTTCGAGTACAATCACAGTTCTTGGTTTCCGGGAGTGGGACATGAACCCACAACCCTCTAATTCAAAGGCGAGGGTGCTATGAACTGAGCCACAGCTGACACCTCACCACTAAATTGAAGTGGGCTCAGGGATAATAGGTGCTAATTGGCTCATTAATGAACCAATTGGACACCCCAGTGACAACAGCCTGGAATCTCGCAACAGACCCTTCCACCCGCCGGCCTAATTGGGGGAAGTTTATACCAGCCTGGAGACAGACAAGAACCCTTCATGTTCCATCAAAACCTCTAATAATTTTGAATACTCTATTAGGTGTCTCCTTAACTTTCTCTGCTTTAAGGAGAACAATTCCAGCTTCTCCAATCTCTCTATACAATTGTAGGCCCTCATCTGGTAAATGTCTTCTATGCCCTCTCAAGGCTTTGACATCTTTATGAAAGTGTGGTGCCCAGAACTGTAGACAACACGCCTCCTGAGGCATACTCAGTGAATTGTAAACATTTATATGATGTTCTTGTTTTTGCTTGCAATGCCCCTATTTACAATAGACTGTCCACCAATATTCATTACAAGCCTACCGACTCCCACAGCTACCTCGACTACAGCTCCTCACACCCTGCTTCCTGTAAGGACTCCATCCCATTCCCTCAGTTCCTTCGCCTCCGTCGCATCTGTTCTGATGATGCCACTTTCAAAAACAGTTCCTCTAACATGTCTTCCTTCTTCCTTAACCGAGGTTTTCCACCCACGGTGGTTGACAGGGCCCTCAACCGTGTCCGGCCCATTTCCCGTGCATCTGCCCTCACACCTTCCTCTCCCTCCCAGAACCATGATAGGGTCCCCCTTGTCCTCACTTATCACCCCACCAGCCTCCGCATTCAAAGGATCATCCTCCACCATTTCCGCCAACTCCAGCATGATGCCACCACCAAACACATCTTCCCTTCACCCCCCCGGCAGCATTCCACAGGGGTTGGTCCCTCCGGGACACCCTGGTCCGCTCCTCCATCACCCCGAAAACCTCAACTCCCTCCCATGGCACCTTCCCATGCAACCGCAGAAGGTGCAACACCTGCCCCTTTACTTCCCCTCTCCTCACCGTCCAAGGGCCCAAACACTCCTTTCAAGTGAAGCAGCATTTCACTTGCACTTCCCTCAATTTAGTCTACTGAATTCGCTGCTCCCAATGCGGTTTCCTCTACATTGGAGAGACCAAACGCAGACTGGGTGACCGTTTTATGGAACACCTTCGGTCTGTCTGCAAGCATGACCCAGACCTCCCTGTCGCTTGCCATTCCACCCTGCTCTCATGCCAACATGTCCGTCCTTGGCCTGCTGCATTGTTTCAATGAAGTTCAATGCAAACTGGAGGAACAGCACCTCATCTTCCGACTAGGCACTTTACAGCCTTCCGGACTGAATATTGAGTTCAACAATTTTAGATCATGAACTCTCCTCCATCCCCACTCCCTTTCCGATCCCCCTTTTTTCCAATAATTTATATAGATTTTTCTTTTCCCACCTATTTCCATTATTTTTAAATGTATTTCCATCCATTGTTTTATCTCTGCCTTTTAATTTATTTCGATCCCTTCCCCCCACCCCACCCCCACTAGGGCTATCTGTACTTTTATTATCACATTCCTTAGATAATATCACCACCTTCAACACCTCTTTGTCCTTTTGTCTATGACATCTTTTGATTATCTCCACCTAACACTGGCCCTCTATCCAGCTCTACCTGTCCCACACCCCCCCACCCCTTAAATCAGCTTATATTTCACCTCTTTTCTATTTTTCCTTAGTTCTGTTGAAGAGTCATACGGACTCGAAACGTTAACTGTGTTCCTCTCCGCAGATGCTGCCAGACCTGCTGAGTTTTTCCTGGTATTTTTGTTTTTGTTTTGGATTTCCAGCATCCGCAGTTTTTTGCTTTTATCCCCCTATTTACAAAGTTGCCGTATCAACTTACTTGGACACCTTCAAATATTTATGAATGTGCGTTCTCATTTCCCTCTGCTCTTGCACTGCTCCCACCCTAACCCCCCAAAATATTACCATTTATATTATATTATCTCTCCCTGTTGTTTCTTCCAAAGTGCATCCCTTCACACTTATCCACATGAAATTGCATCTGCCAAGCATTGGCCATTTCACCAGCCAATCTCTTTCCTCCTGAAGTCTGCTACAGACCTGCTCAAGTTGCCAAGCATCATCAGTATAATAACTTGATGGAGCAGCAGGTTTGGTGAAGAAAAGGCTAAACTTTATTTAGGAGACATGTAGGGATGCTTGCACACTAGACACGATCTCTCCATTGGAAGCCCACAGGATTACCACGCTATAAGCTTCTTGGTCAAAGCCCCTGTAACTGCATGACACGATGAGCGATTGACAGGAGGGAGGAACAATACATCAGGTCACTACACTTCCTCCCCCTTTATGTTTCTTACATTTACAATAAAAAAACGTCTGAAAAACCAGTAAACATGTGCACAGTCTCTGGTGATTACAAATCAAGCCTCTTAGAGTGGTATAGCTCTATTGAAGGAGGTTCCTGAACAGGATTAATGGGATCTGGAGCTGCACTAGGAGATATATCATTGGCACTGGGTAGTTCTGTTTTTCGCGACTAATTAGATACATCTGGAATATCAGCTTTAGGACGATCATACACCTCAGAAGTTGGCAGTGAAACATCAATCACAGCTTGATCTTGCATTTGTTGGGTTGTTTCTCTAGCCTTAATATGGTCCAAGTATTTATGTAACATTCTATCTTCGACTTGCACTTGAAAAGATAATTGACCAGTCTCTGAAATAATGACTCCTGGAGTCCAACAGGGTCCACTTCCAAAATTACACACATACACAGGGTCATATGAGCCTTGCTGTGTAGATCGTGGTTCAATTTTTGATTATTCTGCCTTGGTGTCACCTTCCCCTCTAGATTTGGAAACACCAAGTGTAAAGACGTACGTCAATGTCATTTCATCAGTAACTAACAGTGTTGAGCCTGTAGTAGTGTGTGGTATTGTACGGTAATTTAGGGGAAATATGGAAAGGTGAGACTCTAGAGTAACTCCAGGTAACTTCTTCATACCAGTTTTCAAAGTCTGGACAGCTCTTTCGGCGAGACCATTGGATGAAGGATGCCAGGGAGCGGTCTTTAGTGCCAGATACCGTTCAGGTTCGTGGATCTCTGAAATTCCACACTGGTGAAGGTTGTTCCATTATCAGAAACAATAACCAGATAAACCCTGTATACTGAAGGAATGATGCAGCTTTTCAATATGGTATGGCTGGGTAAGCTAGCGACAGGTATGCTGTCAATGGCATGGTGTTCCGACTTACAGGACCCGCCTGTTGCCCTGCAGGGTGACCTATAGGGCTACGTGATGTCACAATAGTGATTGTTCCCAGCCTTCCAGCACATGCATGAGATGCTGGCATGGATGCCCTTCTCAAGAAGGCAGGCCTTGCAGCTGGTGGCACAGTGCAGCCCAGTGAAATGATGACACAGAAATAAAATTCACATCCCGTAGGTTTTGAGCATCTCTTCTGTAAATTGAAAGCATAATCTTCCTGAATTAAAACTGCCTTTGGAGGAAAATCTAGTTGGTTGGGTGGAAAAAGTCAGAACAATAAAGAAAAGCTAGCTCACCCTTGAGATGCACTCACTGGTGGCAAATAAAAATCTGCTGGTGAAAGTGCACTTATCACTGAAGCAACCGCAGCTTTCCCATTTTTAAATTCACATGATTCACTTCTCTTGGTGACATAAATTGCTTGTGAATTGTGAGCATCAGGCAGAAGAAGTCAAAACTTGCTGTAATTTCACTAAAATAAAGTGAAATGAGCCTGATCTCTCTGCGTCTGAAAAACGTAGTCACCCTGGAGACTGATCTGCCATTTGATTTCTTGTTTGGAATGTACTCCCACTTATTGGGAGCATTTATTGTTATTAGTGACATCTAGAAAAGCATGGTTTTGCCAAAAAATTGAATCACCCTGTAGTGATTGGCTGAGATAGGGATGGGAAATGTATTTTCTTGTGGGACCAAATAACAATATTGTTGAAAATACAGGACTGAGTTTTGATGAATAAAACTTCAAGGAAGCAATTTTCAGCAGCTTGTTCAGGTACTAAAGATCTTCTGAGATGGCTGATGTGGGGGCTTGAGCTGAAAAGCTGGTTTAGCACGTATTTAGTGTAAAGCGCCATTCAGGCAAAGAAATTTAAGTGTGTGCTGAGAGTGGCTATGCCAAGGTTTGTTAAGCATTGATTGCCACTTAAAATGCCTGCTAATGCTCATTAAGGAGGCTTCACAACATTTAGATGGCCGACACCTTTTCCGAACAGTGACCATCTGTTTGGCAGTAAATAAGGTGTGATGGGGTTTTCGAGTACTACTTAAAGGGACACTCACCATTTCATGTTAACTGACTGTTGAAGCTATGAAGAGCACCTCTGAAACCCATCAGGAGACCTCCTGCAACACTTTGTCAAGACTTCACCAACCCTTGGGCAACATTTATTTTGCGTGTTCTCTGAGGACTTCTCCTAAAACTATTAATTGCCGTGCTTCTCCACCTTATTGAAGACCTTATAAAAGTTACCAGCAAAAAGAGGGTGCTTGTTCATGGGCATTTGCTAGTGGTCCCCTTAATCTGGATGAGGAATGTGGGGAGAACATAAGGCCAGACAGAGCAACTGCAGTTGCTTCAGAGAAAGCAACAGGATGATAACCTGGAGTTCATTGCCCTGCCTGTAGATACAGGTCCTCCTCTGGATCTGTTCACCAGGCCCTCCAGTGCCAAGTCTGATAAACTGTGCATTCTCTATCTTGATCCCTGAGCTATCCTACAACATGCCACTATGTGCAAGCTAAGGCACTGTGCATCTTCAGTAAAAATGGGGCTAAGGGCCCACATATACTGCTCCATGAAAATTGCATCTAATCTGCTTTTGAATGAAAAACATGCAGAGGAGGCTAAATTCAATAGCACTCAAAAATTAACATGGGAATCACAATATGTGATTAACCACAACTATTCTAACTGCTTAATCAATAATTTTAATGTCAGCCAGCCTAACTATGCTGTTGATTGGTTAGACACGTCAGCAGCTGGCCAATATCATGAATAGCAAGCACGACTTAAATCAAAGCTGCACTCTCATGTTAGTATAATGATATAATACCTTGGGTTTATTTTCTGTACAAGACACAAGGTGTCAATTGTTCATAAGGGATTGGGAAAACACATTGTGGGTTCATTTATTAAAACTAGGCACATGAGAACAGTTATACATAGGTACATTTGAGAATCAGGGGTTTCACTGTGTGAATCATTCGTTCAGCTAGGCCATTAGATCTCAGATAATGAAGAGAAGAAGTAGTGTGATTGATATTCCGCTTCTAGTTAGACATTCATTTTGTCTTGAAAGCTGATGTTGCATTTACGTAGTGGATTCTTGCATTCTTCTGCAAGTGTAATGTTGCAGCTCCCTTGAAACTTCCAATTTTATCAAAACATTCTGGATATTTTGATGTTAGGCCATGAATTAAGGTGATAGGAGTAGTTCCGACCTTGATCTGCCTTGTGATGTCTGACTGATTCCATGGACTGTTACTAGTGTAAGATCATGGCACGCTGATAGACCTGCAATCACTGGGCCTTTAGTTTCCATGATGTAGAACATCTGTGACACACAGGATGATCGATTGTACTTGCACTCCAGGACTATGCATTCTGCACATGGAGTTAGTGAACCCTTGTACCATGAATGTTTCACAGTAGTCTGGCCTCCTATGTCTGCGGATACATGCCTTTTAGAATTCAGAGAGGTAGTATGTTGGCACTTGCCTCTGTGTCAATCCTGGCTAATAGCCAATAGTTACCAACTTTCTTAGGATAGATAATTTGAATCTTGGCAAACACTTCAGACGGTTTGAGGGCATCTGTGTTTTCCATGAGATTAACGGTGTGAAACATGTGTTTACCTCTTTTTATCTCGTTGTGCACATCATTATCATTTTCTGGTTTATCAATCACCTCACGTGTATGCTTCTGATAGGATACCAGATGGTCATTCTTATTGCTTGAAGGTACACGTTGTCTACAGTTATTTTGGATCAGTGCATGGTTCTTTGTACTTTGCTCTAGAGCACTGCTAATGGCCCTTTCTGCCACATGCCTTGCAGAATTGATGAAAAACTGGGCATTTCCCTTGTTGCATGCAGAAGTCCACACCTTCCACATGTCTTGCTAGGTTTGGGTGTTCTAGTGAGTGTGTCAACAATTATGGTTGTACTTAGGACCTGTAAGCTTTGTTGACCTGTGAGGATTGCTTCGTATTTACATCTAACCTTGAGTGGCTCTTCGATGCTTTATTTTTTGGGATTGTCTAGCAGATCTTTCTGGAATGCTTCCATGGTGGTGAATGTGATCATCAATTCAACATTCCTGTCTGCTAGCTCGGCTTTAAAAAACCACACCCTTTTCTCTGCATCTGCTTACAAAGTGGTCTATGGATTCTGTAGGCTGTTGTCAAATAACATGAACTGTAGTCAACGAATATGAAATTTTAACCCGATTCTGAACCGGTATTCCAATGTAGTCCATACCTTTTGGGGAATCTTTAACTGTTAATCCCAATGTATTCAGCCTGTGTAGACCTTCTCAGTCTATTACACGGCGATTTTTCATGGCTTGCTTGTCTGGTTTAGACACACCTGGATCAAGAAACCATAGTTCTGTGCATTGCTTAACATTTCAAATTTGGATAGTAGGTCAGCTGCATCCAAATTCAAGCTCGGGAATTTTGTGGGCATTCTGACAATATCCCTTTGTCCTTCCTTCTTCTGCAGTATCTGGGATGAGTGTCACTTTAGCCGTTTTTGCATGCTTTGCAGAAGCTCCTCCCACAAAGACAAGTTGTGGCAGCAATGTACCATGGAGTAATGGCGTCTTTGCTTCTTATTCAATTTATTGTTCAGCAACTCCTGAAGCCACCCGTTATTATCTCAACTTTCCCTGGCCCTATTCTTATGACAGTTTTTTTGTTTGACTCTCCCTTGCTCCCTATCGGTCTGGCCCACACCCTGGTCACTTGCCTTTCCTGATTGAGCTAACATGGTGCTGGTCCTCTCGACGCACTGTCCCACTCACTGACTGACAGACTATGTGCTGCAATCTCACCACAAGCGAATCGTCTACTTACCAGTTCATTACTTGAGTACTAGCTCAGCACCATGTCTCCAAAGCTTTTCTTCATAGTCACCCCACTGCGTTTTCAATACTCTCCAAAGCTGTGTCTTCATTGTAGTCTGACCAAAATGTTAAGGGCCATCTCATGCTATGTAGTGTCATCCAAGTCTGTTCACCATGTCGTACCTATACTTAATCTTGCTGCCACCTGTCTTACCACTGTTGAACACCATGTCATGTTATTATAATGATACAATACCTTGGTCTTATTTATTGTACAAGACACAAGGCGCCAATTGCTCATAAGGGATTGGATAAACACATTGTGGGTTCATTTATTAAGACTAGGCACATAAGAACAGTTATACATAGGTATAAAGCTTGAAGACAGCAGAGCTGTGTGGGCTTTGCTAAAAGCAAAATGAAACTAAGACTGGATTACATGACACATTTCCTTTCTTGTGATGCCATGCTGCTATCCCTTAAAGGCATATTACAAGATGCACAGCTTAAAGGGAAACTGCATTCTGGCTGAAGCAGGTGCTAGCTGTAGTTCAGAAAGTGAATCTGACCAGTGACACATTGAAGTTTGACAGAACGTGGGAGGGAGCGAACTTCAAATTTTTCTGATATTCCACTGAAGACCTTTCTGGGGGAAGTGGAAAAGAGGAGAAATATCCTGGCTGGAGCTTTCCCTGTCCCATGCAGGTGGGCTTTGGAGGTCAGGGGGGCCATGTAAATTTTGAAAGAGAAGCATTGGCCTGGCTCCCTGTAATGTTCCTACCTATGTGAGCGAGCACCAGAGGTGGGCTCTCAGCAGCAATAGCTACCTACCCAGCATCAGTGGGGGGAAGCCAATTCAAGTAATTAAAAGCACAATTAGCTCTATTTGAAATGAAATTTACTGAACATCGCATGGATCCTGCACATTGTCAGGAGCCCATCAGCTCCAAGAAGGCAAAATCACAATGGGGAGGCATCATTATCTGCAACTGACAGGTACTTAAATCTACAATGGAACAAAACTCCAATGATCAGGGTAGCATTAAATGAATGATCAAATTAATCCAAACTAAATAAGAAGGAAGAATAACACATCTAAAATTATAGGTAGAATTTTGAAGGAGTTCACTGGTATGAACACAGAACATATAGAAACATGATAAGAGGCTGAACAGAGGGTCAAAAAGGACCTGTACATAGTATAATTGCAGATAGAAAACATAATGTTAAGCTAGTATTTCAGGAGTACAACAGTGAGGAAGTAAGTGAAGATATGTAAACAGAATAGAAGCTGAGGATGAGCTCAACTTAGTTTGATAGATTATTCCTTTCTTAGTGAACACTAGGAGAAAATAATGAGCCCCATGCTCTCCCTCTGTAGCGATACTCCAATAGAATTAACTTCAGCATAAATCAGCTGGAAACCTGAGACAAATTAAAATGGCTCAAAACAAACGATTCTCCATAAATAGGTTACTTCTCCGAAGGTAACGAGAGAGCCAAGGGTGCAAACGTGTGAATTATTGATGGTCATTTTTGAGGGAGTTGATCATCACTTGAGGGTGGAGGGTATAACTGTACAGCCTGCCAATGTCTTTTTAAATACAGTGTTCTCAATTGCACTGTTGACCTGGTCTCCTGCCCAGCATCTCTAATTGAATGCCAAATGCGGAGACAGACAGTTAGTTGGCCGCCTCCTGTAAGATCATGCTGAAGTGTATACCACTAATATGAAAGGGGTTGGGACCTGGGACTGGTCCTGATGCCTGTGAATTTTAAACCTTTGGAAGATTTTGACCTGTGTAACTGTAGGAGGTAGAGACAAACTCGCAATGTAATGGATGCAGATAGTTGTACTGGTCAATGCCAGGAGACTGGCCCCAAGAACGTGGATGCAGTGATTTAAGAAGCTCAATGATTTCTCACAAGTAGTCAAGCAGCAGTGAATGCATCTTCATATGCCCTATCCTACTAACTGCATCACTACCCTCAGACACTGTTTAAATTACCACACACCTATCACTCAACTACCAAAAATCTCTATCAATAAGGACTTATGCCTGACATTCATGTGCCCTACCACACTCCCATACACTTAACTCTGCAGTGAGCCTCACCCACAACTCACAGCTTGCACAGGCTGCCAGCTATCCAAACACAAGTGCCACATCGTAAAGGAAATGGGTGCACACTTTTCCCACACACAGGACAATAGCCAGAATTTTCTGGCCCCTTTGGCGTCAGGTGTCATGGCTGATCAGGGAGAGGGACAATATGGCTAGAAGGCCAAAAATCAGTGAAACCAGTTTGCATTCATCTGCTTCACCGCATGGTGGGCCGCATTTCCCGTCGCCACATGCAGGGAATGTCATTTTAATAGATTTGCGTCTACTAAAAGCCCAGCTCACCGGAATCACACCCTCCTCATATCAAATTTACCACCGTGACTTCAGAAGAGCAAGACTGCTTTTAAAAGGCATGCACCTGATGAGCTGAACTTCGAGAGGAGCTCAGAGATGAGTGCACACAAGCTTGCGCAGCGCTTGTTAGTGTCGCCCAAGGGACATCAAGGATGAAGCGCTGCACATTCACGGGGGGCACAGGCAAACCGTTTTACCCCAGCTGGCTTTCAGTGCGGCGCCAGGGCAAGGGCTCCAGTGTAGGTCACACCGGGGTGGGGGGTGGGGAGGAGGAGGTGAGGGGCAAAGCAACACAGACAGGCTGAAGGAAAGACTCAAGCACATGTAGTGGGGGTGAGAGAAACGGCCACTCACTTAGAAAAGCTTGTCAAAAGTGAGCATTCTTCTGCAGCTGAGACCATTCACCTGCAGCTCCCTCTATATGCTTGGAGTTGGGCCTCTGAAACTTTTCTGCCCGCTCAAAAGCATGAAAATGCCACCAAATGCTCCAGAACTTTTCACCCCCTGGGTGCAGACTGCAAATTAATGTATGTTTTAGAGGAAAGCAGAGCAATTAGCTGACTGGGCAAATAGGACAATCCCCTTGTGAAAGGTGGCCATGGCAGTCACTGGTGGATGTGCTCACAGTGCCTTGCAATGTCTTTATTAAGGGTTGGAACAGTATCCATTCTGATTCAAGTTAACAGTGCAGTCTTGCAGAGCAGGTTAGGAGAATGCCTGTGCCTGAGCTGAGAGCACAGCATCCAGCCCAGTGGCCAAAGCTGCCATCAATCAATCAAGTGGAATAGGGTGGAGGTGAGTGGGGTTTTGGACAGTCAATGAGCACACTACACACTGGCCATCCAAGCGTTGGCCCGTACTTCCCTGCATGTGTGAAGGAGCCTTCAGACTTAACCAAGAGAGGTTCTTAGTGCACCCAAGCTAACCCACACGTCTCTCTCTTTCAACCTGCAGGAGGAAAACATCAGGATCATGGAGCCTGGTGATTTAGCTGTGTGACTCATGACTTACAGAGACCAGAGAAGAAGAGAGCGATGGAGGCACCTGGCTTGGGAAAGGTAGGAGCACCTCCCTTAATATGAGGGGCAGCAGGGCCTGCTGTGCACACAGCTGAAGATCCACAGGAAGCCATTGCTCATAGATGCCGTGCCAGACCCAGGGCCTATAGACGGCAACTGTCACTCCTTCAGATGACTGAGAACCAGTGTTGCCGAAGACTGTGCATGTCCAGGGAACTTGTCAGTCACATATGCCACCTGCTGCAGGACTTGGCGCCAAGGGGACATGGAGGGCATCCATTGCCAGCAGCTGTGAAAGTGACTGCTGGGCTCAGTTTTTATACGAGTGGCTCCTTCCAGGGCTCCACAGGTGACCTGTACGGGATCTCATAAGTCTCCACACACAAGTGTATCTAGGAGGTCCCAGATGCCACCTTCTCAAAGGCACAGAACTTTGGGCATTTCGCCCGGAATCAGGAAAGCCAGGAAGCAAGAGCGCTGGGATTTGTGCAGATCTCAGGTTTTCCACAGGTGCAGGGTACCATCGGCTGCACTCTTTTGGCACTTAGATCTCCATGGCAACAGGCAGTCAATGATGTCAACTGCAAAGGTTTCCACTCGCTGAATGTTCGGCTTTTGTGGGACCACCAAAAACACATCCTACAGGTCTACGCACAATTCTCAGGGAGTGTCCATGACTCCTACATCCTTCGCAGGTCTCAGATCTCTGACATCTTCCGTAGACTGCGCATGTCTAGGGAACTTGTCGGTTACATATGCCAACTGCAGCAGGGTTGGCTCCTCGGGTACAAGAGCTACCCACAGAGGACGTGGCTGATGACGCCTGTGCGGCGGCCTCAGACTGCAACAGAGTGGAAGTATAAAGATGCTCATGCCACGGCCTGGACTTTGGTGGAGTAAACTATAGGCATTTTGAAAATGAGGCTCCAGTGTCTCGACAGGTCCAGTGAAGCACTGCAATACAGTCCCGAGAGGGTGTTGCACATCATCGTCACTTGCTGCACACTCCACAACCTGGTGCTGCAAAGGGGAAGAGGACCTAGCTGAAGAGGAGTTGGAGGAGCTGCACGTATCCTCTGATAATGAGGACATCAAAGGAAATGGTGCTGATGAGGTTCTCGAAAGCGAGGATGCTGACAATGAGGCCATTGCACTGGCCAGTCGAGGCAGGCGGGCTCAGAAGGCCCTCATAGCCACAAGATGCATGCAGGATGATGAAAAAATATGGTGAGTACAGTCCTGGCATCCTCACCTTGCAAACGTGTCAACCTGTGGCTAATGGCAGCGCACATATCCTCAGTGCTCAGGTTCATGCCATGGAGGTGCAGTGGAGGCCCTAATTGTCTCTAGATTCCGGGAGGATGATGACGAAATGCAGTGAGGACACCCCATAGATCTCCCTAATACCTCTGTGAATGTCTGACTCCTGTCTGGCTGAGGGCAGCTCACTTGCACTCTGTGATCAGGGTCATATCATGGAAATGCAGGCCAGAAGCTTTAAATGCATCTGATCATTTATCAGCCTTCAGCACCTGACCCCTTCAGGAGCACAACGTCACTGGTCACAGATGCTGAAGAGATGGGGGTCAGCCCCAACTTAAAGGTGCTGAGATCACACAGAGAGAATGATAGAACCCTGTGACACCTGCCCACAACATTCTGGCAACAATGACAAACAGCATCGAGGTGCCGGCATCACTGATGTGTCCAGTGAGTGTTAAGCTGGACCATTACTTTAGGCTGAAGATTACACACTGCTCAAGGAAGATGCTCTGGACTGAGACGCCTGCCTTGATCTTGTACAGGAACCAAGGTTTCACATCTGAGTGACACGAACACTACTCATCATAGCAAGGAGTCATAGACAAGGAGACATTCTTGGGAATTTATTTACAATAGTGAACATTATGTAAAAGTGACCAACACCCATGTCCCGGCTGTGCAACTACATCTTCTTAACCTTCCTAACCCTGCCGCTACATCTTGGTACTCCCTGGACATCCACAGTGGAGGTGGAGGCAGCCTACTGACTGCTACACCCTGTCTGTGATGACCTTGGTGGGCGCCCTCTGGCGAGCCGAGAGCTGGAGGACCCCGGCCTGCTTTCAGTGTCCTTCTGTGTGCAGCTGGAGCTTCTGGGGATCACAGGATCAGGGAATTCGGATGGGCCGGATACTCTTGGAGTCAGCTGGGTGGATGGCCCTGGAGCGTGCACCTGCTGATCCTCCTCCTTATGGGTGCTCGAGGGTCCTAGCTGACTTCATGAGGAGAAGGGGAAGCTGGAGTGAGATCGAGCTGCCCTGCATCCCTCTTGCGTTGCGACTTTTGGAGGCCAACTATGGCATCAGCAATGGAGTTTAGTCTGCACAGCAGTGTGGGACCAAGATCGCCATGGCAGCCACCATCCTACCAGTGTTGACCTCGGTGCGTTGACATGCTGGTGCTATCGCCTCAGCCTGGAGGCGAGGGACTCTTCTATTGTGCCTTGCAATCTGAGGAGTGCAGCAGACATCCCTTCCTGTTGTTCCCAAGCTTGGCTTTGCAGCTCTAGCAACTGAGGTATGACCTAGTGCAGAGGCTCCTCATCTGACTCAGATTCAGCAGATTTCTGGTCTCCAGCAGTGCTCTGAGTGCTGGAAACCTGGGAAGTCCCTGCCACTGCCTGCTATCAATCAGACAGTGCAATGTGCTTACCAGATTGTGATCCCAATGCTACTTGAGAACTAGGTCCCACCGAGGTGTGTGTCTCTGAACTGGTGGAGGGTGTGGGTGAGCGCTGTGATGGCTCTTTAATTAAGGTGTCATCAGATTCTTCTTCTGAGGCGTCTTCAGGGCTTGAGTCGAGGACTTAGCTCGTGGACCCCTCGGCTGTTTCCCAGATGTGCCTGTGAAAGCCAGGAGAAACAATTAGTACATGGCAGGGGACTGTGAAACAAGGGAACTCACTCACAGCATGGTTGTCGGATGGATGTTGCACTGCTGGATCCTCACTTGGTTGAGCACCGCCAACCTCACTGTCAGCACAGGAACAGTCCAGATCTTCACCGGCCAGCCTGTGAGGGCCTTGATGTCAGGCATTCCTCCACCGGTGTGCGACCTCTCACTTAAGTTGTGTGCCAGCTTGGCCTGTTTGAATACAGATGGAGAGAGTGTAAGCAGGAAACCTGACAGGCCAGATGATAAGGATGCCCGGCATCTGTGGGTGGTGAGTGGTGCCATGGACAGGATAAGGACACTATCTGCGGGGTAGATGAAGGCGTGTGTGAGAGAGTGAATGGTGATGTCCCTTGAACTAGCAGTGAGTGAGATCCCTGTGGATATGTGATGGGTTTGTGAGTGTGAGAGCTGAGAGTGATGAGAAGAGTGACTTACTCAGGCAGAAACGGAGGAGATCATTCATCGTCTTGTGATACTGGGTTGTCCTCCTTTGCAGGGTGCCGGTGGTGACCCCCGCTGCCACCACCTCCCATGCTGGATTGATGCCCTTGCTTGCTGGTCTTCACTGCGATCCTCCACTGCATCCAGTAGGTGGACGAAGTTAATTTTCACTAAATTTGGGGGCAGCATGTTTCCTCCCTTGGCAGCCATGACCTTCCAGCCGCTCCGATCCCTTAGAGAGTGTTAGCTTTGTGCAGGGGCGCTCTTTAAATATGGTGCCCGGATTGCTGAAGGTCTGAAGTGTCAGTGGGGTGGGCGAATCAGAGGATGGCCCGGCAGCGATCCAGTGTGTTTTCTGGGAATGCATTATTAATGAGGCGGGATGCACCGAGAATGGAACGATACGGCGCGAAAAGCCGCCATTGGGGAGGGCAGGTAAAACGTCCTTTCTCCCACCTGCTGCCGCACTTTGTGCAAATCTGGGATGATTCTGCCCAATGTGCCACAGAACCAGAGGCAGCAGGAATTAGCCAGAGGGAGACAGAACCATCTGCATGTCCTGGCCTGCCGTGGAGGTGACGGTGCTGGCCATAGCTGGGATGATCATTGCTGACGCCATGGTCAGCGATGGGCTGAAACCAACAAAGACAATGATATCTTCATAGCAAATTCTCCTCCCCACAGCCCACCTTTCCCTCATCCCACACTTGCTTGTCATTTATAAGCTGCTGATAGTGTACAGCATATATGTCTTTCCTTTCCTCACTCCACCCGTATAGCACCACCTTACTCTTGTGTCTTTCTCCTTTCAGATACCCAAGAACTGCAGTCTGGCCAGTCAGTTGTGGAAGAGCAGAAAGACAGTGATGACGGAGAAATAACATCACTCGATTTCACACTTGCAGCCTCAGATACTGAGACTGCAAGTAATTTAGAAGGGAGGGTAGAGATGGGATCTGCACATGGTGAAAAGCAGAGCACAAGCGGGCATCAGACAAAGGGACAGTCATTGCTCACTGATGGATGAGACTGCATAAGAGTTTTGCTGTGGAAGATTCAGATGAACACTTTGTTGGAGCAGCATACAGAGGAAAGTTGATGGACATGCACAATAAAATGCATGTTGCATTGGCAGGCCTACCAGAAAACCTGTGTACACTGTCAAGGAGCATGGAAGAATCTGGCAGCAACTTGGCACAGAGCTTTATGCTGAGCTTGGAGCCCAGCATGAAAGTGGTGACCAACTCCAGTTGCACACTTGTGAACCCAATAATCATCCGATGATTGATGTCTCAACTTCCATTGCAACACAGACCGCAGCTACTGAATGTCTGAGTGCTGCCACACAAGCTCAGACTGTTGCAACCATGATTGAGGAGACACTTTGCCAAAGGAACTTGGAGGGCTTCACAGTCCAGTGATCTGTCCTCCAACAGGTTAATAGCATTGCCAAGGCACCATACCAGAGGAGTGACTGTGACTCTGTGCAGCTCAAATCTGCTGTCCTCTCTCAGGAAGACCACATTTATTCTCCCACCCCTGCCAATCCGGCTGTACCCTTACTGTTGCCTGTCAGCCAGCCAGTTTAGACTGCTGGCACCCATGCTGAGAGAATAGTCAGCAGCCAGACCTTCTAGGACCAGAGTTGTTTGAGGTCATTTTCCAAGGCTATCTGCAGTGTCAGTCAGCAGCCTTCCACCAGCCATGCTGCAGTGACTCGGGGAGCAGTATGTAGGAGCACTCAGCTAGGGAAAGGCACACAGAATATAAACACTCAGGAAATGCACAAGGGTGATTATTGTTAATTATATATTATCTGTGTTTAATTGTATGCAGCTGGTGAGCATTAACTGGTTGATTTTTGTATGCAATCTGACATGATTTCATTCACAAATTTGGTTTGGAATGTTTATCGTGTGGTAGCTTTTATTCCTGCATTGTGGCCAAGCAGGAGCTTGGTGACAAAGGGAAGATCGATGGGGATGATTGGTGAATGGGGAATTGGATTTGCAGTTACTGGTGACTCAGATGAATCCAGGCAGAAACAGGCTGTGTTGGTTGCCTCTTCCCATGATTCCTCCTCCTCTTCTTCCACCCTCTCCTCATGCTCCTGCTCCTCAGCTGCTCGCTGTTTGACTGGTGTCAAGGATTGTCCCCTCATAACGGTGAGTTTTTGCAGCATGCAACAGATCACAATGAATCTTGACACCTGCTTTGCCAAGTATGAAGAGTTCCACTAGAGTGCTCCAGGCAGTGGAAAACTGTTTCAGCATCTGAATAGTCTGCTCTTCCTATATTATCTGCCAGCCTGGTTTTCATTGCAAGCATATTGCACACGTGTGATGTTCGCACAGTCAATGGCACGCTGCACCATGGGGAAGCCTGCATTCTTTGTGAAGTCACCTGCTGCTCCCTGGTAAGAGAGATTGAAAGGTAGTTGGCTGTCATTATAGAGAGAGCCTGTGACCCCCCCTCCCCCCCCTCCCCCCCCCAACCTTATGCAACAACGGAGAGCAAGCTGTGATATGTTGCAAATATTTCCAAATCCAAACTGAAAGAAGCAAGATGCATAACAGTTAATCGCTACAGTAACTTTCGCAGTCAGTAGCAATGCAGTCCTTGGCATGCTCGGAGATTGCAGTTGTGGACGCAGCAGTTGATAGACTTCAATCAGGGCCTTTCACTGAAATGTAGACATCTCACATATCTTCATTCACTGAGGTTCAGGTAAGGGAATAGCTTCTTTACTACCATGGGCAGATATGGCCTTCTGCTGAAAGCCCTTCCCACCTCTCCCGCTCCTTCCTCTTCCAGCAGCTGGCCTGTTCTGTGTGACCTCTGTTTATTCTCCAAGTCATGATGTATTCCAAGGGTCGACTAGTGCATCTATGTCTATGAGGAACTGGCTTATATTGAAGCTTTGAAGTCAGTAAAAATTGCTTCAGCACCTGCCACAACACTCTCTATAGTCTTTTGCAACTTGAAACAATGACACAAAGCATCAAACACTTATAGAACAGTAGCAACAGCCAGAGGAAATCAACTAGCAACTAACCTGTGAGTATTTGATGGTCATTTAAATAGCGCTAGTGGGGGCTTCTTCCTGCTGCTGAATGAGTGTTCAACTGTGCGAGGTTAAGAGAGGGTGTTAGCTGGAGCTATAATTTTGAAAATAGCACTGCTGGGATCAAATCAGAAAAGGCAGGTGCACATAACCTCAGTTTCTTGCCCCAGGTGTTTGTTCAGCACCTGCAGGTAAATTCAAGTTATGATAATCAATAAGTAGGACCAAAATTGTGTACCAAAAGCAGACTTTCAAACAGGTATGTCTTATTAGCATAGCACTCACAGCCCACTTTCACTCTTTCACTAAACCAGCCACCAGTTAGAGCAAATCATGTCAATTACAAAAGTGGGTTGATTCACTCACTGATTGCCATTTATTTAAGACATCAAAGAGCTATGTGTTAGAAATTGGGAACTTTTCCAGATATTCTGTTGTTGTGTTCTCTTAGCGCTGCTTTGCTCTCTGTAGCTTGCTGCTGATTACTTGCTGTCAGATTTGTGAAGCTATTATTTGCATAGTTCAAGCACTCCATGGATACAGCTGTGCTGTAATGTCAGCAGGAACTTGAGGCTGAATTTTCGCCAAGGAGAGGTGGGAAACGGGGGGAGGCGATGACGTAGTGGTATTGTCACTGGACTAGTAATCCAGAGACCCAGGGTAATGCTCTGGGGTTTGAATCCTGCCATGGCAGATGGTGGAATTCAAATTCAAATAAAAATCTAGAACTAAAAGTCTAATGATGACAATATTGAATGTTGCAAAAACCCATCTGGTTCACTAATGCCCTTTAGGGAAGGAAATCTGTTATCGCTAGATCCACGGCATCTAGAACTGCAACTCTAGATCCACAGCAATGTGGTTGACTCTTAATTGCCCTCTGAAATGGCCTAGAAAGCCACTCAGTTGTAACAAACTGCTACAAAGTCAAAAAAGGAATGAAACCAGGCGGACCACCCGGCATCGACTCAGGCACCAGAAATGACAATGGCAATCGCAGCCCTGTCAGCACTTCAAAGTCCTCCTTACTAACATCTGGGGGCTAGTGGCAAAATTGGGAGACCTGTCTCACAGACTAGTCAAGCAACAATCTGACATAGTCATCCTCACGGAATCATACCTTACAGATAATGTCCCAGACACCACCATCACCATCCCTAGGTATGTCCTGTCCCACCAGCAGGACAAACCCAGCAGAGGTGGCGGCACCATGGTATACAGTCGGGAGGGAGTTGCCCTGGGAGTCCTCAACATCGACTCCAGTACTCATGAAATCTCATGGCATCAGGTCAAACATGGGCACGGAAATCTCCTGCTGATTACCACGTACCGCCCTCCCTCCGCTGATGAATCAGTGCTTCTCCATATTGAACACCACTTGGAGGAAGCACTGAGGGTGGCAAGGGCGCAAAATGTACTCTGGGTGGGGGACTTCAATGTCCATCACCAAGAGTGGCTCGGTAGCACCACAACTGACCGAGCTGGCCGAGTCCTAAATGACATAGCTGCTAAACTGGGTCTGCGGCAGGTGGTGAGGGAACCAACAAGAGGGAAAAACATACTTGACCTCAACCTCACCAACCTGCCTGCCACAGATGCATCTGTCCATGACAGTGTTGGTAGGAGTGACCACCACACAGTTGTTGTGGAGACAAAGTCGCACCTTCACATTGAGGATACCTTCCATCATGTTGTGTGGCACTACCACCGTGCTGAATGGGGTAGACTTCGAACAGATCTAGCAACTCAAGACTTCCATAATCATCCATAAGGTGCTGTGGGCTATCAGCAGCAGCAGAATTGTACTCAAACACAATTTGTAACCTCATGACCCGGCATATCCCCCACATATCCCGCCACATCCAGCTGTGAATGGTGGTGGAAAATTAAACAACTCACTGGAGGAGGAGGCTCCACAAATATCCCCATCCTCAATGATAGAGGAGCCCAGCACATCAGTGCAAAAGATAAGGCTGAAGCATTCGCCACAATCATCAGCCAGAAGTGCCAAGTGGATGATCCACCTTGGCCTCCTCCGGAGGTCCCCAGCATCACAGGTGCCAGTCCTCAGCCAATTTGATTCACTCCATGTGATATCAAGAAACGGCTGAAGGCATTTGATACTGCAAAGGTTATGTACCCTGACAATATCCCAGCAATAGTACTGAAGACTTGTGATCCAGAACTTGCTGCGCCCCTAGCCAAGATGTTCCAGTACAGCTACAACACTGGCATCTATCCAGCTATGTGGAAAATTGCCCAGGTATGTCCTGTACACAAAAAAACAGGACAAATCTAACCCAGCCAATTACTGCCCCATCAGTCTACTCTCCATCATCAGTAAAGTAATGGAAGGGTCATCAACAGTGCTATCAAGTGGCACTTACTTAGCAATAACCTGCTCACTGATGCCCAGTTTGGGTTCCGTCAGGGCCACGCAGCTCCTGACCTCATTACAGCCTTGGTTCAAACATAAATGAGCTGAACTCCCGAGGTGAGGTGAGAGTGACTGCCCTTGATATCAAGGCAGCATTTGACCACGTGTGGCATCAAGGAGGCTCACCAAATCTGGAGTCAATGGGAATCAGGGGGAAAATGCTCCTCTGGTTGGAGTCATACCTAGCACAGAGGAAAATGGTTATGATTGTTGGAGGTAAATCCTCTCAGCTCCAGGACATGACTGCAGGAATTCCTTGGCCCAACCGTCTTCATCTCCTTCACCAATGACCTTCCTTCCATCATAAGGTCAGAAGTGGGGATGTTCGCTGATGATTGCACAATGTTCAGCACTATTCGCGACTCCTCAGATGCTGAAGCAGTCCATGTTCAAATGCAGCAAGAGCTGGACAATATCCAGGCTTGGGCTGGCAAGTGGCAAGTAACATTCATGCCACACAAATGTCAGGCAATGACCATCTCCAACAAGAGAGAATCCAACTATCGCCCCTTGATGTTCAATGGCATTATCATCACTGAACCCCCCACTATCAACATCCTGGGGGTTATCATTGACCAGAAACTGAACAGGACTAGCCATATAAATACTGTGGCTACAAGAGCAGGTCAGAGGCTAGTAATCGTGCAACGAGTTACTCACCTCCTGATTCCCCAAAGCGTGTCCACCATCTACAAAGCACAAGTCAGGAGTGTGATGGAATACTTTCCACTTGCTTGGATGAGTGCAGCTCCCACAACACTCAAGAAGCTTGACAGCATCCAGGACAAAGCAGCCCGCTTGATTGGCATCACATCCACAAACATTTACTCCCTGCACCACCGATGCACAGTAGCAACAGTGTGTATCATCTACAAGATGCACCGCAGGAATTCACCAAGGCTCCTTAGACAGCACCTTCCAAACCCACAACCACTACCATCTAGAAGGACAAGGGCAGCAGATAGATGGGAACACCACCACAAGGAAGTTCCCCACCAAGTCACTTACCATCCTGACTTGGAAATATATCACAGTTCCTTCACTGTCACTGGGTCAAAATCATGGAACTCCCTCCCTAACAACACTGTGGGTGTACCCACACCGCATGGACTGCAGCGGTTCAAGAAGGCAGCTCAATACCACCTTCTCAAGGGCAACTAGGGATGGGCAATAAATGCTGGCACAGCCAGCGAAGCACACATCCTGTGAATGAATTAAAAATAAAACAAGAGCAAAGAGGGTTGGTCTTCAGATCAGAAACCTGCCTCTGATGGGAAGCTGATTAAAGATCAGATTTGCACAGTGGTGAATCTTTAATTGAAATGAGTTTTCTGTCCAATTAGAGCCAGTGGGGGTGGGAATGAAGGTGTGTCAGGCAAAGTGTGGGGCTGATTAGGATTTCCCACAGCAGCCATCACTGAGGCTGCTGGTTGTCCTGGAGAAATCTGCTGATGGTGCTAAAACCTTCTATTGCACTGGAGGGAAGTGAGATGTCACAGGAGAGACGGAGGCCTCGCACCCGCGGCAGGGCTGCCTCTCACTTCTTTGTGCCGACCTAGATTTAACATTGGAGGCCATGAGGGAGAGGAGTAACACAGCTGCCTCTCTGTTCAGCGTCATCTCCCTCTGGCTTCTCTTCCTCCTCCTCTCTTATCCTGTTACTCCCCTGATGAGCCATCTCTGTCCAGGGTCTCAATGCCCTCAAGGTTCACAGCTCTCAGGAGAACTCTGTTATGGGAACACAACAGGCCACCAGAATAACTCAGGAGGGTATTGGAGGAGACCACCTGACCAGTCCAAGCACCGGAATCATTTTCAGAAGCCCAATGGCCTGTTCAATGGTATCTCTCTGAGTAGGTGACATTGGTTGTATTACCTCTATATCCATGTCTGTGGCTCCTGCAGAGTGTCCCCTGGGATCCTTCCACACACCTTGGGGGACATCTTCATAATTTTCTTGTAAAGGCAAACTACTAAGGGCATCAGCAGTTGCAATTTGATTGCCAGGTCTACATACAAAAGTGTATTTGTATGCTACCAGAACTAAAGCCCATCCTTGTATTCTTGCTGAAGCTATGGGTGGTATAGCCTTGTCCTCACTAAACAATCCTAGCAATGGTTTGTGATCTGAAATGATTGTAAAATGGCGGCCATGTAGGTACTGGTGAAATTTCTTGACACCAAAGATGATGGCTGGGCCTTTTTCTATCTGTGAGTATCCCTTTTCCCTGTGGTGAGCGTTCTTGATATGTAACCTATTGGCCGTTCTGTGCTGTCGTCTATCCAATGAGAGAGCATTGTTCCCACTCCATAAGGGGATGCATCACATGTCAGCACTAATTCTTTCACCTGGTCTCGCTTGGAACGTGTACTTTTCTTTTTTTTAAACGCACTCCAGCTTGCAAGAAATGTTTTAAGACGACTTCTAAGTTTGCCAAATGCTCTTTTTCAGTGAATCCTGTCACTAATACATCGTCTAGCATTAAATTAATTAGTTAAATAGCACAGAGATGGTTGGGCAGGCGTGTATTGCAGTTCTAGCATGTGGGGGCTGGTGGATGCCAGTGCAAACCATGGTGACCATATCTGCAGCAAGCGTTGGCAGCTTGAGGAACTTCGGCTCAGAGTTGATGAGCTGGAGTCTGAGCTTCAGACACTGAGACACATCAGGGAGGGGGAAGAGTTACCTGGGCACTGTGTTTCAGGAGGCAGTCACACCCCTTAGATTAATTATATCAAATTTGGTCTGTGGTCAGGGACAGGAGGGCGTAACTGTGAGTGAGGCAGGGACAGGGATCCAGAATTTAGCATTGGAGGAGCTTCAGCCAGTTCCCTTGTCCAGTAGGTACGAGGTTCTTGCTCCCAGTGTGGACAAGGGCACAGACTGCAGGGAGGATGAGCGAACTGACCACAGTACCGTCATACAGAATGCTGCAACACACCATCTCCCCCATTCAAGTGGGGAGAGAAAAGAGAAATGTGGTAGTAATAGGGGATAGCATAGTTAGGGGAATAGATACTGTTCTCTGCAGCAAAGACAGAGAGTCCTGAAGGCTATGTTGCCTACCTGGTGCCAAGGTTAAGGACATCACTTCTGGTCTAGAGGGGACTTTGGACTTTGGAGTGGAAGGGTCCAGTTGGTGTGGTCCACGAAGGTACCAACGACATAGGTAGGACCAGGAAAGAGGCTCTGCTGAGGGACTATGAGCAGCTCGGGGCTAAGTTAAAAAAACAGAACCAAAAAGGTAATAATCTCCGATTACTACCTGAGCCACATGCAAATTGGAATAGGGTAAATAAGATTAGAGAGGTAAATGTGTGGTTCAAAGATTGATGTGGGAGAAATGGGTTCCGATTCATAGGGCACTGGCATCAATACTGGGGAAGGAGAGAGCTGTTCCATTGGGACAGGCTTCATTTGAACCATGCTGGGACCAGTGTCCTGGTGAATTGTATAATTAGGGTTGTAGATAAGGCTTTAAACTAATTAGTGGAGGGTGGGGGGGGGTTCAATTGAATGGAATTTTAGAAAATCAAAAATAAACAAGAGAGCAGAGGTGCAAGGCAGTGAAGAAGCGAACAATAATCAAAGTGTGACAGGAAGGGGAAGAAAATATAGGCAGAAGAGTGCAGCAGAAATTAGAAGCAGAATGAGTAATAATGGTAAAAAGCTTAAGGCACTTTATCTGAATGCATATTTGTAACAAGATAGATGAGTTGACAGCACAAATAGAAATAAATGGATATGACTTGATAGCTATTACAGAGACATGGTTGCAGGGTAACCAAGACTGGGAACTCAATATTCAAGGGTATTCGACGTTCCGGAAAATTAGGCAAATAGGAAAAGGAGGTGGGGTAGCTTTGTTAATAAAGGAAGGTATCACTGCGGTGGTGAGAAGAGATATAGGTGCCATAGATCGGGATAAACTGGAATCAGTTTGTGTAGAAATAAGGAATAGCAAGTGGAAGAATTCACAGTTGGGAGTCGTCTATAGGCCCCCAAAGAGTTGCCTCACTGTAGGACAAAGTATAAATCGGGAAATAATGGAGGCATGTAAGAAGGGCGCTACAATTGTCATGGGTGATTTTAATCTGCATATTGACTGGACAAATCAGACTGGCAGAGGTAACATGTAAGATGAATTTGCAGAGTGCATCAGGGATTTTTCATAGAGCAATGTGTTGCAGAACCTACACAGGAACCGACTGTTTTAGGTCAAGTAATGTGTAATGAGATAGGATTAACAAGAGATCTCATAGTTAAGGATCCACTAGGGGCTAGCGATCACAACATGGTAGAATTTCAAATTCAGTTTGAGGGCGAGCAACTCGGATCTCAAACCAGTGTCCTCAACTTAATAAGGGCTATTACAGATGTATGAAGAAAGAATTGTCTAAAGGAGGCTAGGAAAATAGACTAAGGGGAAGGTCAGTGGATGAGCAGTGGCAGACATTTAAGCAGATATTTAACATTCAGCAAAAAATTTATCCCGGTCAAAAAGAAGGACTCGATGAGAAGGATGAACCATCTGTGGTTAACAAAGGTGGTCAAGGAAAGTATCCAATCAAAAACTAAGGCATACAAAGCGGCAAAAACTAGTGGTGGGCCAGAGAATTGGGAATTTTTTTTTGGAACCAACAGAGAATGACTAAAAAGCTAATAAAGAGGGAGAAAATTGATTATGAAAGTAAATTGGCAAGAAATGTAAAAAAAAACAGCAAGAGCTTCTATGGGTATATAAAAAGAAAGACAGTAGCTAAAGTGAGCGTGGGACCCTTGGAGGATATGACTGGAGATTTGATAACAGGAAACAGGGAAATGGTAGATAATTTAAACCAACATTTTGCATCTGTCTTCACAGTGCAAGACACTAGAAACATTCCAGATATCAGATAAGCAAGGAGATAATTGGAGGAAAGATCTTGTAACAGACTCTACCATGAGGGACAAAGTATTTGAGAAACTAATGGGACTACAGGCAGACAAGTTGCCAGGACTTGATGGCCTGCATCCAAGGGTTTTAAAGGAAGTGGCTGCAGGTATAGTGGAGGCATTGGTCGAAATATTTCAGAACTCACTGGATTTCGGGAGGGTCCCAGCAGATTGGAAAATTGTTAATGTGACATCCCTGTTCAAGAAGGGAGGGAGACAAAAAGCAAGAAACTATAAGCCAGTCAGCCTAACATCTGTCATTGGGAAAATGCTAGAGTCCATTATTAAGGAAGAAATAGAAGGACATTTAGAAAAGCTTAACGCAATCAAACAGAGTCAACATGGTTTTGTGAAAGGGAAATCATGTTTGACAAATTTGCTAGAGTTCTTTGAGGATATAACAAACAGAGTTGATAAGGGGGAACCAGTAGATGTAGTGTACTTGGATTTCCAGAAGGCATTTGATAAGGTGCCACATAAAAGGTTATTGCACAAGATAAGAGCTCATGGTATTAGGGGTAATGTATTAGCATGGATTGAAGATTGGTTAACACACAGAAGACAGAGAGTCGGGATTAATGGGTCTTTTTCAGGTTGGAAAGACGTAACCAGTGGAGTGCCACAAGGATCAGTTCTAGGGCCTCAATTATTTACTATCTATATTAAAGACTTGGAGGTGGGAGCAGAGTGTAATGTATCCAAATTTGATGATGATAAAAAATAGGTGGGAGGGCATGTTGTGATGAGGAAATAAGGAATCTGCAAGGGGATATAGACAGGTTGAGTGCATGGGCAAAAACTTGGCAGATGGAGTTTAATGTAGGAAAATGTGAGGTCATGCACTTTGGTAGGAAAGATCAAAAGGCATACTATTATTTAAATGGAGAGAGACTCCAAAAAAGTGCGGCACAGAGGATCCGGGCATTCTTGTGCATGAAACACAAAAGGTTAGCATGCAGGTGCAGCTAATAATTAAGTGGGCTATGAAGAGGGGAATTTTGACTTGTATTTCTAGGGCATTGGAATTTAAAAATAGGGAAGTACAGGGTGTTGGTGAGGCCGCACCTGGAGTACTGTGTACAGTTTAGGTCCCCGTATTTAAGAAAGGATATATTGGCATTGGAGGCAATTCAAAAAAGATTCACTAGGCTGAATCTGAAGAAGAGTCATACGGACTCGAAACATTAACTCTGTTTTTCTTTCCACAGATGCTGTTAGACCAGCTGAGTTTTTGAAGCATTTTCTGTTTTTGTTTCATTTATTCACTGGGCTGATTTCTGGGATGAAGGGGTTGACTTATCAAGAACAGCTAAAAAGGTTAGGCTTTTATTCATTAAAGTTTAGAAGAATGACGGGTGATCTTATTGAAATGTACAAGATTCTGAGGGGGCTTGACAGGGTAGATGTTGTGAAGAGGTTTCCACTACTGGGGGAATCTCGAACTAGGGGACATAGTTACAGAATAAGGGGACCCTCACTTAAAACTGAGATGCGAAGGAATTTCTTCTCTCAGATTGCAGTGAATGTCTGGAATTCTCCACCTCAGAGAGTTGTAGAGGCTAGATTACTGAAAATATTTAAAGGGGAGGTAGATAGATTTTTAAAATATCGGAGAATTGAGGGTTACGAGGAGCTGACACGAAAGAGGAGTTGAGGCCTGGGGCAGATCAGCCATGATCTTATTGAATGGCGGGGCAGGCTTGAGGGGCTGAATGGCCTACTCCTGCTCTTATTTCATATGTTTTTATGTCTAAATAGATTACAACCCAGGGCAGTCCCTGCAGTAAGCTTTCCATTGTTCTCTGAAAGATGGAACAAGTGGAGGAGACACTGAAAGACAATCGTGTATATTGGTACAAACGTTTGTGGGTATTAATTGTGACAAATTACCGGGAGGCATTATCCATCTCTAATTGTTGATAAGCCTGACTCATGTCAAGCTTTGTGCACATTGTCACTCCTGCCAGCTTGGCATACAGGTCTTTGATTTTTGGAATGGAGTGCCTGTCTAGCTTAGCCACTTTATTAACCGTCAGTTTGCACTCTCCACAAATGCGGATGCTTAGGTCAGGTTTAAGGACAGGGACTATGGGTGCTGCCCGTTCTGAGAACTGTTTGGGTAGTATAACGCCCAGTTTCTCTAGTCTGTTCAGTTCAATGTTGATTTCTTTCTCGCAAAGCATATGGCACCGGTCTAGTCTTCTTGAAGCGATGGGTTGCTTCCAGGTCCACATGAATCTTGGCCTGCAGGCCCTGGATTTTCCCCAGTTTGTCCTTAAAGTTGATGGCACACTTTCTAAGTAGTCCTGGTAGCCCACTTGCTCTCAACGGGAAAATTTCAGCCCATTCTAACTTAATGTCTTTTAACTAATTTTACCCCAGGAGGTTGGCCCTTTACCTGCTACCAACATCAAATAACCTTGCCAATTGGCTTCCATAATGGGCAGTTACTCTGCTTATGTCTTTTACTTGAATGCCATCACCCATACATGTTTTTAGCTTGGCAGCTGTTTCTTCTAAACTTAATTGATGTTCCCCACTATTCAAATGTCTGAAGGTATGTTCCCCAATTACTGTAGTAGAAGCTCCCGTGTCCACATCCACTCTAACAGGTTTGCCTTTTAATTCACTGTGACGAATATTGGTTCTGTCTTTCCAACTTTCAGATTAAACAATGTGTAAATGTTAGAATTTGTTCTTTCAGGCTCTTCTACATTGTAGATTTCATTGGGCTTCTTCTTTTGTTTATAAGCCTGCTTGGATCCTTCCTTGCACTGCCTCATCATATGTCCAATTCTGTGACAATAGAGCATTCGATTTTTTTAAACTGCCTATTGATAAAAGGCTGGTGTTTCCATCTTTATTAAAATCACTCTTCTATTTCGGTGCTAAGTTTTCTTTCTTTATTCTTCGGCTAGTAGGAGCTGTTTCACGACTCTATGCGGAGTCTCACTTTTTTGCGCCTCTTTTGGCTGGGGTTGCCCACCCAATGTGGAGGACAGCACCATTTTGCACACCCTGTATTGCTTTTGAATCTCTTACTGCATTTTCCATGGCCAGCGCTATTTGTAGCGCTTTATTAAAATCCAGATTCACTTTGTACAATAATCTTTCCTGAATAGAGTCCTCCTTCACACTGCACACTCAATGATCACTGAGCATGTCATTAGAGTCATACCAAACTCACAATGTTCCGTTAGCTGCTTCAAATTTGCCACGTAGCATACAATTGGCTCACCTGGGGCTGTATTTCGTGAATTAAACCTGAACCTCTGCAGTGTGACTGAGGGCTTGGGTTGAAAGTGACCCTTCACGAAGTCCACCAATTTATCTAAATTCTTCGAATCTGGGGCACTGGGTGCCGTCAAACTTTGAATCAAGCTATAGATTTTGCTCCCACAAGCACGCAAGAGGATCGCTCGCCTCTTCTCTTCCCCCGTAATCTCGTTCGCTTGAATAAAGAACATGAGACATTCCATATTTTGAGACCAATTGTCTGTGGCAGCTTCAAAAGGATCAATTCTCCTAAATTGTGGCATTTTGAGGGAGGATAGCTTCTTCAATTCTAACAGAGCTTGCTACTTACAATCACTGGGCGAGGTACATGCTGGTTTCTTTCTAACTTGATTTCTTCTGTTCAATCTTGTTTTATCCTTATCGCCAATTTGTTGTAGGGTGGCCGAGTTGTGCTATTAATGATAGAGTTGATCTGCAAGCACTTCTTGGGTGGAAATATTAAGTTTATTTACAACATACTCCGCAGCAACAACACGTGTGCTTTCAACTCCAACTCTATCTCTACACTCACTGCTGAGGTAGCCTGAGTGGCTCTCCTATTGGTTACTACAGATCATGTGATCTTCCTTAACAAGCATTATTCTTAAAGGTACATTACACACTAAATAAAACCATAATTACTACACTATGCTAGTATTTCATTCATTTTATACTGATTGGGGTATCTGCAATCCCCTTTACAAAGAATCCCTATTGTTGGTGTATATCTCATTTCTTTTTCAGATTACAGTAAGTGTTTGTCATGTTTGAGCGAACATTCTGTGATGAGAAAAAAACTTAAAAGGTGGCCCATATTATTGAGACCAGTGACACTGATCCCACATTCAGCAAATGGGTCCGCCGACCCTGTGTCACACCAATGCATTCACTCCAATTTTTGAAATAAATTTGTGAATTTTGAAGGCATTATTCCTTCGATACTTTAAAAGGAAATAAAAAACGATGTTGGTTTCTGACTGTATTGTTTCTATTGATAGGGCTGAGCCTTTGAGTTATGTTTTGTGTCCAGTCGAGGTACATAGACTGATTTTTCATCTTTGAACATGGATTTCACCTGCAATCCAACCAAGAACTGAAAACAATAATCAAAATGGAGACAGTAGATGAGGAAAGTTCCTGGGATTCAAATCCACAATGCTGCAATTGGGAAGAACAAGCTCTATATCATGTATTGTAAAGCTATTTTGCTGTTTTCTTATGACACTTGACTGTTATATAGAGCACTCAGAAACTACAGACCTATGATTTAAGAACTCGCAGGACAATGAGTTCTGTTAAATAATAATTCTGATATTTATATAATTTATAGGATATTGGTATCTTAGCTCGCTATGTATTTTGGAAAGTAAGCTGTACTAATGATTCAATATGTCACAGCTTTCGTTGCTGCTGAGAAGTTTGCCTTCCACAATAACAGGAGAGAAGTAGATATAAACAGGGCAAAGACATGCCGCCCATTTCTCACTTGAAAAATGCATGGCCAGCAATGGAAAATTGTGGCAGGGCACCACGGCCACTCCATTGATACCCAAGTTTAAGTCAGACCAGTAAATGGGTGTGCAACCAGTCCAATTAAAACAGACAGGATGTGGCTTAAATATATCAATTATGGTCTCCTCCATAAGATCCTGGTTGCAATTTTCAGGTGCAAATAGGTGCTGTACAGCTGGAAACTGGTCAATTCCCTGCCCTCTTTAACTCGAATTCTCTGTATGCCATCCAGTTCCAGCAGCTCATCAGCTGTATGTTAACAAGGCCCAGGCCTCAAAATGACTTGTGTCTCAATGCCACCATGAATGACTGCAGGGGCAGACAGGCTGTCAGTTTTGAGAGCTACTTGAAATCTTCCCCAGAATCCTTTGAAAATCACTTGTACATTGCGATCCTAATGTAATGTACACTTGTACATTATTTCTTGGCAAACCTTCAGTGACAATGCAAGATTTGTTAAGCTTCTTTTGTAAATATCCTCACACCAGGGCATTGACCACACTGACAAATCACATCCTCACTCATAGCCAATGCCAATATATTATTTTCCCAAAACAAATAAGAGTCTATGTAACATTGAAATCATAGTGTAAATTCAGCACTAACGAATGACGGGCTATTTTCACAGGGACATGGGCCACAGAGGTAAGGTAATTAACTCTAACTTTTAAGCATGACTCCCAGCTAGAAACAAATACTAGACTGTGATTTTGAGGTAGTAACCTCAATTGGTGGACAGAATTTCTGATGGGCCGGCCACCCACTTAAAGAGTGAAAGCACCGCAAAATGGAGTGTTATTCTGCACTGCTAAATTTACTTTACTGCCACGGGGAGGAAAATGAAGTTCTTGAACAAAATAGCAGAGCCATTGGCGGAACAGGTGAGGACATGCAAAATACTGCTCCTGTCAAATATCAGGAAGGTCCCCAAAGAAATGTTTCAGTAGCCCATGAGCAGTCACCCCCCTCCTCAGGACATGGATTAATTGCTTCAATGACCTGACCAGGACATCAAGGGTGAACACGAGATCTTTCTGCCTCCATTTCTCCTCATGACACTTGGGTGGAATCGTCCTAGATTTGCACTAAGTGTGGTAGCAGGTGGGTAAAGGTCACGATGGCGGGCTTTTGTGTCGTATCATCCCAAGTCCACCACGTTACTTATGCATTCTCCGGAAACACGCCGTTTCCATGGCGGGCGGGCTTTCATTTGCCTACCACGCTATCACCTCGCCGCTTCTTCACACTGGGCACTATAGTTAAAGTCCAGCCGCGCGCACACATCTCAGTACTTCCAGCCCACGACTACTGCAGGGAAGATGTCCATTACAAGCAAAAAGATTGCAGCCCCCAGATTTAATGACATGTCGCTGGAATGCCCTTTGGATGCCCTGGAGGCCCGCCATCATGTCCTCCACCCCCGCTTTGGCCACAGGATGGGCAGCGGCATCATCAATCCAGCATGGCAGGCAATGGTCAGTGCCAATGCTGCACAGAAGAGGTTGGCCATCCAATGAAGGTAGAGGATGAATGATCTAATTCATGCAGTCAGGGTATTACAACCATCTCATCACTCTAAATTCACACACTCAAGCCCATCATGCATTCACTGGCACCTCACTCACTGCCAGCTCAAGGGACATCACCACTCATTCTCACACACACACCCTCACATGTCCATCTGGCCTCATCTCCTGTGGAAACTGCCTCTTCAGCCCTCAACATCTTGAGGCCACTTGAGCAGATCAAGGTGTGCCCCCACACATACCCTGCGGTACCATCCTTCCCCAGTGCAGCTCTTGTCCTGCAGCCTCTTCCCTTGCCTGAGGCCACATCTCCCCCTTCCCCAGCAAGACTTTGCCCTGCAGCCATTGAAAAGCCACACACATATGGCTGATCTGGTAGGTAGAGACCTTCCTGTGAGCCCCCCCCAAAATTAATGTGGTGCTGTCTGAGAACCCTGGTGCTGATGACTGTGAGTGCTGACTGAAACAAGGTAGGCAAACAAACCTTGAAGTCCTCAGCGAAGTGCAGCCCATCCATTACACGTCGCTTTTGCGCTGTTGTGAAACACGACGGAGTGTTTTCTAGTCGATGTGGGCGGTTGTTCCAGTTGGCGGGAGGCGGGGGGGTGGTGGCAATTCCGGCGGGCAGGCCTAATACTGATATGCTGATTTATTACAATGAGGTTCCTGAGGTCTCATGGTGGGAAACGTGGCCCACCATCGACGGGCCTGAGCGGATGATCGCAAACTTGTTTCACGTCGTTGTGAAACTGATTGCGCCATATTGTCCACTCATGCCACCAAACATGCCTGGCGGCGGTGGGCACAGAAAATCCCCTCCCTGGCCACAGTATTTCCCCTCCTCCACCCAACATTCCAGCACTCAAAACTTAGCTGTCCCACACCATAGGTGGAATTTAAACCAGGCGAGGGGGTCTCAGGGTCTGGGGGTCACAATGGCAGCCACCGGAGGTCCAGGGTCGAGGAGCTACCCTGACCGGAGGTAAGTCATGGTGGGAGGGGTTTCACAGGGTGGGAATTGCAGGGAATGGCTCTCAGCTGTCCCCCTGCCCTGTCCCTCAATGCTGGGTCCCTCAATCTGGCACTGAATGCCTTTGAATGAGGGATCTCCCACAGGAGACCACAAGCAGTCCATAGTCTTACTTGCCGTGCATGCCACATGGCAACAGGCCCACCTGCAGCAGGATTAATAACAGCGAGGATGGTCTGAGACCCCTAAGCAGTGATTATAATTGGCCACTTAAGGGCCATAATTGGCAATTGGGTGGGAAGTCCGACCACAGGCCTGCCGCCGAGAATTAATTTTGATGGAGGCAGGAAAGCTGTGGGGTGCTCTCATGCCACCCTCCTCTATGATTTAATGCCCTGTCCACCTCCAAACATGTCATGACAGAGGGCATAAAGCACCCCCCACTGACTTCAGAAGTCCATCATTCAGAAGAAAGCTGATTACTGGGTATATGTAGTTTGATGAGATGTTGGAAAGCTCACTGTAGAATGATGCTTGAATACAAGGAGGCATCAACTTGCAGCTTATAGCATTCTGTCATTGCATATGAGGACTCTGCAGTTTACCATGGAGTGTGTGATATTTCAGAACCCTGCAACCAAGCCCTCACACCAGGAGCTGCATTTTCCCAGTTGGATAGTGATCCCAATTTCATCCTCAATTCCATGTTGGGAACCTGGAAGTGGCCATGGCAGAACATCAGTCACGAGCTTCCCAGAGATGGCCAATTAAGAAGCTGCCTCCAAGAACCCCATCCAATTAAGGACAGCAAGTGGTCCATGGAAGTTGGAGGCCTGATAAGAGACCCTGCAGTGATGACCGACCAGCAGCCCCTCTGGGAGAGGTGGGAACAGCTGATGTAGGTAGGAGAACATGAGGGTGGCTCAAATTGGAGGTGCTCTCTGCAGCAATGGGAAAAAGTAAAAATTGCGCAGAACCAGAGTTGTCAGGCCTCCACAGGTTGGCTTGTGGCCTCGGTTGTGGCCGTCACATCCCAGTGGGTTCATGATGGGTTCATTGTGGAAGCGTTGATGGCTCCCTGACTTGCCACCAGGAGGCTGCCTCCAGTTGCCTGCAGGGCTCTAGTTGTCAGGAAGATTCCAGCGGTACCATCAACATTCCTCCAATTTGCCCATTTATGGGCCTAATCGGCAACCAGCTACTGCTAGCGTGTAGCCTCTGCTGTGCTGATCCTGTCTCTGGCAAGATCACTCAGAGGTGAGAATGCACTGGGTGGTTGACTCAACACACTATTTTGCCTACTAACCCGATTCTGCTGGTAAAATTCAGCCCCAGGATTTTGAGTGACCAGCTTTTGCAGCTTTGTTCGAGATTCAAATTGGTGCCACTTGGCTCCAAAATCAGTATCATTTTGGAAAAGCTGAAGGACCACATGGATATATGCCTCAGTTCCATTGCTGATCTTTTATAGTCTTTTCTCTTGCGGATCAGTGGATGGGGTGACTCGTAGCCCAATGAGAGTGGTAATGCTGCAATGAGATATCTCTCAGGATGGCAGCATATTTGATCCCTCAGGAGCCTTCCATCACCCAAGCTGAAGCCTCTTCGGGAGCAGGGCAACACTTTTGTAGAAATGGTAGGATAGTGAAGAAATCATTGAAGAAAAGTGCTATGTTAACACACAGATGACAAATGATGTTAAGGGTCTTGTGTCAACAAATTTTCTAAAAGTCACTACTTTTGACATTCTGGGCTGAATTTTCATTTTTATGTTTTTTTCTTTATTCATTCACAGGATGTGGGCTTCGCTGGCTGGGCCAGCATTTATTGCCCAGCCCTAGCTGCCCTTGAGAAGGTGGTGGTGAGCTGCCTTCTTGAACCGCTGCAGTCCTTGTGGTGTAGGTACACCCACAGTACTGTTAGGAAGGGAGTTCCAGGAGTTTGACCCAGTGACAGTGAAGGAACGGTGATATGCTGAACAAACATGCATAGGGAGGATGAAACAGAAGACAGCAGGGCGGCATTTTTAAATTTCCCCTCCGATCTCTGTTGCTCGCCATTTTTGCTGAATTTAAGTGACAGTGGGTTCACTGTTTAGATACCTCCTGCAAATTCAAGTTTTCCTGTTATGGCTATTTTCGCCACGATGGGAGGGATTTGGAAACCTATGGGAACCCCACCAGGTAAGTCAGTTCTTGAGCCTTAGGGAAACCTGCTGAGGAGTCAGAAACCTTTTGAAAGGTAGGTTGAAAATGTCTTGCCAACTTCAACTGTCATAATGTAATGGTTTATGATGATTTAAGTATATCTTCAATGATCATAGGGCTCTATCCTTAAAAGGTAAGAGACCATCAATTGTCTAAAAGTTTCTGAATTATTCCACCTGTTGTTGGGTTGAGAGCAATTTTTAAGAACACTAATGCTACAACCCATGAAATCCAAGGCTTAAACAAATTAATCAAGCTTACCTTTCCTAAAGTGTAGTCTGTATTCATTATTTTAATTCATCTCAATAGACCTGTAAATTCATGAATCATATTTATGAATGATTCTCCCCATTTTTTGAAGTATTTTTACCAAATATACTATGCCTAGTTAGAAGAGGCATGCTGGCAGAAACAATCTTTAAAAACAGCCAAACTGCTTAAAAATTTCATTCAAAAACAGTGGTCCTGGTAGGCACAGGTAGGAATCAGTTCTCTTCATTATTTCAAACAATAACTTGGATTACATTCCCAGCAGAATGCTCCAGCAAATCAGGAGTGTTCCAAGCTGGAACACTGACCTAGTTGGTGTGCAAAGGAAACGCCCGGCAGGATGAGGTACCAACATGAAGTAGACCACCACAGCAAGGGTGCAAAATCCTAGCAGCATCAGAAGAGCCGGGAGTCCATTAAAGGGTTAGGGGCACCCCAAAAATCAAATTGATAAACTGTGGTGTGCTGAAGTCATAAATATCGGGGATGTCCCCATGGGTTCTAATGTGGGGTGTGCCATTCTGACAGCAGTTCTCAGCCAATGTAGCCTTTTCTATGCCCCTGAATTGGTGTTGGGTGGATGGAGATAGAGTAGACTGTTACAAAGGTCACTGCCATCACTTCCCAGAGCCTTTTGCCACCTTTGCCATGGATTCCCTGTGATGCTGCGGTAACGCAGGTGGTCAGGAGGGAAATCCGCTGGAGACCTGGATGCGTATAGAGGGCATGAAAGGAGAGATCAGCAGTGATCCTGGAAGGGAGGAGGTACAGGTTATGTTGTGAGACAGGTGTAGGATTCAGCACCCAAATTTTTCACTTATGCTCTGCTGCGAAATCAACCCATACTATATGGGATCCATTGCAGAATTCAGATCAAGGTCAGATGAGCACTCAACTTTAAAGAATTTTATTATGGCATTTAACTGCCATACATCTGATTCATGTACATGTAGCTAAAAACTATTAATAAGAATTAGTTGCCTTAGCAGAGACAACCTCAGATTCAAATCCCAATATTAAGTTCTTAGTTGATTTTCTAAATATGTTCAAGTTTCCTGGACTGAAATGTGAGAATTGTTGCAGTCTAAATATTACACTCATGGCAAAATTACATTGAGGGAGTAGGTCTCAAAAAAATGTCTCTCTATATGGGATGATTGAAGTAAATTGGAATATTTTTTCAGGGATGATTGAAGTAAATTGGAATATTTTCTCTATTCGTTAGGGAATTGCAAACTAGGAATGACTGATACAAAGTTTGGCTTTCCACAGTAAAATGAGAAGGGGGTAGGGTGCTGGAAATGAGAAACTGAAAAAAAAAAACCTTGATAGCCAGTCTATATTTAAAAGCCAAAGGAATTTCAACTGAAAATTTACATAGGAAGAATATAATACAGGAACTTATTTTTTCCAGGATTAATCCTTGTTTAATGGGCTGAAGGTATCAAGGGGAAATTAGTCATGAATGCTTCCTTTTTCAATTTCTTCCTCTTTCCCCTCCTCCGCCGAGGGCAGTGACTTATGCTGTGGTTCATTTCCATGAGAGGCAGTACTCCATTATCTACCTAACTTGTCATCTTCAGAAGTGAATATCATCAGTTACTGTCACTGAATCATTTGACCATTGAGGCTATTAGTGGCTCCATGCCCAAAAAAGCAGTGAGGCCACTGGACAGTGACCAAACCCAGAAACACTAGCTCATTATTTTTATTTTACCAAGTGCAGAATTAGAAGGATTAAGCATCCATGAATTAATCCTAAACTAGGGAAAGATTTGTGTTACAAAAACAGAGAATGCAGGAAATAGTCAGGTTTATCAGGCAGCATCTATGCAGAGAGAAACAGAGTTAATGGGAATAATTTTAACGCAACTTCCCCCAAAATGGGTGGGTTTGGGTGAGGTGGGTTGTTAAAAAGCCAGAAATCTGAAAAAGGAACTCAAGGCACTTCCCGCACATTTGAGATTTACTGCAAGACCATATGATGTCAGACCAGAAGTAGGCCGTTCGGCCCATCAAGTCTGCTCCACGATTCAATGAGATCATGGCTGATCTGTTAATCCTCAACTCCATTTTCCTGCCTTTTCCCCATAACCCTTGAGTCCCTTACTGATTAAAAATCTGTCTGTCTCAGCCTTGAATATACTTAACCCAGCCTCTACAGCCCTCTTCGGTAAAGAATTCCACAGATTAACTACCCTCCGAGAGAAGAAATTCCTTCTCATCTCTGTCTTAAATCGGCTCCCCATTACTCTGAGATTATGCCCTCTGGTCCTAGACTCTCTCACAAGGGGAAACAACCTCTCAGCATCTACCCTGTCAAGCCCCCTAAGAATCTTATATCTTATATAATAAGGTCGCCTCTTATTCTTCTAAACTCCAATGAGTAAAGGCCCAACCTACTCAACCTCTCCCCATATAAGAAAATACCTCCGTACCTGGTATCAACCTAGGGAACCTGCTCTGGACTGCCTCCAATGCCAGTATGTCTTTCCTTAGATAAGGGGACCAAAACTGTTTACAGTATTCAAGGTGTAGTCTAACTAGTGCCTTGTATAGTTTTAGTAAGACTTTAGCAAGTTTTAATGGACATAGGACAAGGGACAGGCAACCAATCTGCTCATAGAAGCCTAAGTGCCTTCGCTTTAACAGCAATTTTATTTTTAATCATGGGTGCCCAGGTCATCCATACTAGAAAATTGGACGGGTGAAAGGGGATGAAAGGACAGAATCCAGGAAGTAACTGTCTTTTCAGAACTGCTTGGTGTCCAGAAGAAGCAGGAATGATTCCTCCAGGCCAACATGCTAGCCCCTAAATAGCAAACCACCCACCCTCCCCCCAACCCCTGGTTCCAAGCCCCAGCTTGTGGAGTACCATCTGCTCCGCACAACAACCTTCTCCAAACAACATCTGCTTCCATCCACAATCAGACTTAAAACATGCTCCGGTGATCAGTCATTTCCCTTTCTCTCACCCTGACCCCAAACCCGCATGATCCCTCCCATCCCACCACTTCGCCTGCCTGCCCTCAGCCTAGATTAGCTGCAGAGTTGTGCTGCAAGGTTTCCCACTCAAAGGGCATCTAGCCTGTCAATCAGGCTGTCTGTGGATGGGAAGCCGAATGAAAGAAAACCAAAGACATACTGCAGAACCTTTAAACAGCCCCCTTGCTCCTTCCCCCTCTCTGACTAATACCCATCTAGACATTTCAGATCACTCATCAGAACTTGGAAATTTAGAGATTTCACATGTTTTAAGCAACTACAGAAGCATCGGAGGTGGGTGCTGGTGGAAGGAAAGAACAAACAGGAAGGTCTCTGATAGGGCAGGAGAGATTAAATGACAACAGGAACCCTGGTGGGAGAAAAAAATGGCTGATAATGGGATAAGTGAAGAAAGAAGATGGGTCTAGAGGAGCTGTAAATTATTACCAGCACCTGCTGTCTGAAAACATGGGAACAGTGGTTCTGATGGTGATTTGTGTTATGTGTCTATGACTGTTTATGGTGTAAATTTGTTAATATTACTCAGAACATTATTGCTTTGGGTGCACTTATAAATATTTATGGCTGAATATTTACTCCACAAAGTTTTTGATTTGAGTAACTGTTTTCCATCTTAAGATGCAAATAATTATTGTACATTTTTCCATTTACTAAAATTCAAGGATAGTTTTATGCCAGCTCTTGCTGGCTTCACCCCTCCCTATCTCCTACTGCTCTGCAACCCTGCCAGATACCTGCAATCCAATTCATCATTAGTGGCCATCGCTTTAGCTGCTGAGATCCAAAGTTCTGGAATTTCCTCCCTAATTCACTCTGCCTCTCCGACTCTCTTTCTCCCTTTAAGATGCTGCTTAAAACCTACCTCTTTGATTAAGCTTTTTTGGTCATCTGCATAATATCTCCTTGTGTGGTTCCTTATGTGGTTAAATTTTGTTTGATAACATTCCTGTGAAGCACCTTGGGATGATTTACTAAGTTGAAGGTGTAAATACAAGTTATTGTTGTACTATGATGCATGGTCATGTTTGTTGTTGCAATGTTAAAGTCATAATCCAATAACAATATTAATTGATTGGTCAGTTGTCCATGGAAGTAATCATCTTACATGTTTAAATTTAAACAAGTTACAAGCATTTGTATTTTTACATTAATACTGGTGCAATTGGTTTTATGTTATTATAATCAAAGTCAACAGACTATTGACAAATAATCAACACTAGTCAGGCAACATTTCACTGGATCAATACTAAATAGTTCAAACTATAATCTATTTTAATACATGCTCATACTCCAGCGGAATAATGATAAATGATTACACTTTTGGGAATTCCTTCTGAATGAGACACCAAACCAAGACCAAGATTGCCTGCTTTGGTGATTCAAGAGGATATCAGGGGTCCTTTGGCACTATTTGTAGAGGAGGAAGGAGTTCCATGTATGTCTTAGCCAACATTCGTCCAACAGAAAATATCAACAAAAAACTCATCTTGTATGCAATAAATTCTTTAAATTACAGTGGTGGTCTTTATGTAAGGAAACATAGCAACTAGATTGCACACAGTAAGGTCCCACAGCCAGCAATGAAGTGAATTTTTTTTAGTGGTTTTGTCAAAAGATAAATGATGACCAGAATATCAGTCAACTAATGCCATGGGATTTTTAACATCCATTAAACCCTCCAGAACAGGTTGTGAGGATATTAATTATGAGCCAGATTTTGCAGTCAGTGGTCAGTCAAGGACACTTGCCGCTGACCATGAAGTAAGTCTCACTAAGAGATCTAACTACCTCTCTGGTGAGAGTTTCACCTCTAACGCTGCGCAGTAATACTGTGACTGATTGAATTTTTCTTTACTAGGCATTCACAGTAGAGCTGCAGTGATATAATCAGGCTGTCCAAGTGGCCATTCATGTTAAAACATAAAAAATAAAAGCAGGAGTAGGTCATTCGGCCCTTTGAGCCTGCTCCGCCATTCAATATGATCATGGCTGATCCTCTATCTCAACACTGTACTCCCGTGCTCTCCCCATACCTCTTGATGCCTTTAGAGTCTAGAAATCTATCTATTTCCTTCTTAAATATATTCAGTGACTTGACCTCCACAGCCTACTATGGTCGAGAATTCCACAGTTTCACCACCCTCTGAGTGAAGAAATTTCTCATCTCAGTCCTAAATGACCTATCCCATATCCTGAGATTGTGACCCCTTGTTCTAGTCCCTCCCCCACCCCCAGCCAGAGGAAACATCATCCCTGCATCCAGTCTGTCCAGACCTGTCAGAATTTTATATGTTTCAAGGAGATTTTCACTTATTCTTCAAAACTGCAGTGAAAACAGGCCTAGTTGACCCAATCTCTCTTCATATGACATTCCTGCCATCTCAGGAATCAGCCTGGTGAGCCTTCGCTGCAACCCCTCTGCGGCAAGTGTATCCCTTCTGAGGTAAGGAGACCAAACGGCACACAATACTCCAGGTGTGGTCTCACCAAGGCCCTATACAGCTGCAGCAAGGCATCCTTGCTCCTCTACTCAAGCCCGCTTGCAATGAAGGCCAATATACTATTTGTCTTTTTAACTGCTTGCTGAACCTGCATGTTTGCTTTCAGTGATTGGTGTACAAGAACACCCAGGTCCCTTTCTACATCAACATCTCCCAATCTACCACCATTTAAATAATACTCTGCCATTTTGTTTTTCTTACCAAAGTGGATAACTTCACACTTATCCATGTTATATTGAACCTGCTACGTATTTGCGCACTCACTCAGCTTGTCTAAATTGTCTCGAAACCTCTTAACATCCTCCTCACCACTCACATCCCCACCAAGTTTCATGTCGTCGGCAAACTTGGAAATACTACATTTGGTTCCCTTGTCTAAATTATTGGTATACATTGTGAATAGCTGGGGCCCAAGCACTGATCCCTGTGGTGCTCCACTAGGCACCTCCTGCAATTCTGAAAAAGATCCATTTATTCCTACTCCGTTTCCTGTCTGCTAATCAATTCTCAATCCATGCCAATATATTGCCCCCAATATATTACTCTCATGTGCTTTAATTTTATACACTAACCTCTTACCTGGGACTTCATCAAAAGCTTTCTGAAAATCCAAATACACCACATCCACTGGTTCTCCCTTCATTATTCTGCTAGTTACGCCCTCAAAAAACTCCAGTCGATTTGTCAAACATGATTTCCCTTTCATAAATCCATGTTGACTTTATCTAATCCCGTTGATATTTTCTAAGTGCCTTGTTATCACAGCTTTTATAATAATATACATGTAAAGGTTTTCACAGATATGCAAACAAGAAACCTAAAGCATTAAAATGAAATTACATTTTAAAAAATTACATAGAGCAAATTTAGGATTGAGACATAAACATGGGATGAAGAAAGAAACTAATATATTGTGAAAAAACTAAAAAAATACAATTATTATTTTTAAAAATAATTTAAAAATCTACTAACTAAACATTTAACAGCACTAGACAATTCTAAAACAACTTTTTCAGGGTGATTTCTGTTCATTAAATTTTATCAATCACATCACAGCCCGGTGATACCTGATTGAACAAGGTGTAACTGTTTAAGGGATTTCTAATGGTGATATGTTAACAGGAAAGTTGAAATTCTTGCTGATTTTGGTGATTGCCAACTCTGGACAGAGGTGCCATAGCCCTGAGTGACAGACTGCAACTTCATCATTTCCATTCTAAGCTGTGCATGCCTGGCATTCTGAAGTTGCGGTTAGTTTCAGAGGTTTGATAGTGGCAAATGCCGACTATTCTCTGTCAGCTCCTCCCCACCCCAAGCATCCCTCAAAACCTGGCCCCTTTACCTAACTGCAGGACAACACCACCACTAGTGCAGCATCAGTACTACAGGTGGAGTGTCTGTTTAGATTATGCGTGTTCAAATGCTAGGGCAGAATTTTACCCTTGATGTGCAGGCGCATGCCCAACACACCTGTGCGTGAAATAATGCGCATTGACATCGGACAAGCATCCTGACAGCAACGCGCACTCTCGCAGTATTTCACTAGGCTGGCTCGCAATGAAGAAGGAGGCACACCCGCGATTAATTCAGTGGCCAGCTAAGGCCCTTGAGAGACCAAATGTCTCCGACTTTACAAAGCCCGTGTGATTTTTAGGCTGTCGCACAGGCAAAACAGGCAGGCAGGCAGGCCACAATTTGCAAAACCTCATCCACAGGTGGGATAAGAGAGGTCAGTGGGCTTGACAAAGCAAATAGGAAGGAGTTTAGGATATCATTTTCTGCTGTTTTCTTCTGTAAATAGGACAGCTTAATTTTGCTTCAGAGCTGCATTTAGAGCATTTAGAGGCTTCAGTTCAGGACTCAGTGTTGTCTGCCAGGCCCCCGGAGGATTCACACTACATGAGGCCTTCCAGCTATCAAACAGCCCTCCCTTATCCTGGTAATGGGGATTGTGCTCTCCGTTGGAGGCACCTCCTCTGAGGAGGAAGAGAGGGCCAGAAGTGGGAGGAGGCCAGGTTTCCCTGTTCAACTTCCAGGGGAGTGACCTGCGGGAGGAGAGGTGCAGGCACAAGGGGCGCAGGGCCAACAGGAAGTCCAAGGTGGAAGGGGCCACAGAAGACGCCATTATCCTGCTGCCAGGGTTTACAGGCGGCGATGCAGCTACCTTAGCATGTGCGAGGTGCATTTCTCCAGGGAGACTGTGACTTCCATTTGTCAGATGATCGGGCCTGAGACCAGCTCCGACTGAGTGAATAGAAACCCCATGCCATTGGCTCTGAAGGTTACAGTGGCCGTCAACTTTTATGCCTCCGGCTCTTTCCATGTGTCAGTGGGGAATCTTTGTGGAGTCTCTCAATCAGCTGTCCACAGTTGTGTCCAGATGGTGACAGAAACTCTGTTCAGGTGGTATTGACTTTCATTCATTACCGTACGGATAAGACCAGTCAGGCTGAGCGAGCCAGGGGCTTTGCTGCAATTGCTGGGTTCCCCCACATCCAGCGTGCCATCAACTGCACACATGTGGCCATCAAGGCATCCGTGGGTCAGCCGGGTGCCTTCATCAACAGGAAGGGATTCCACTCCATGAATGTGCAGATAGTGTGTGATCATAGGTTGCAGATTCTACAAGTCTGTGCAAGGTACCCAGGCAGCTCCCATGGCGCTTACATCCTGAGACACTCCCAGGCGCTGAAGTTCTTCAGTGCTCCAGCCCGGCTGGATGAATGGCTGCTGGGTGACAAGGGCTATCCCTTGAAAAGGTGGCTCGTGACGCCCCTCCGCCACCCAAGAACAGAGGCTGAGCAGCAGTACAATATTAGCGATGCCTCCACAAGGGCTGTGGTAGAGAGAACCATAGGTTTTCTCAAGGTGCGCTTCCGATGCTTATGCACTACAAGCATAGAGCGGGTGTCACTGATAGTGGTTGTATGCTGCACTCTCTACAATCTGGCACTGGTAAGGGGGGACCCACTAGAGGAAGAGGATCTTGACACAGCCTCACAGGCCACAAATGATGAATCCAGTAGTGAGTCAGAAGAGAAGCATGGTGAGGAGAACGCTGAGGGTGTGGAGCCAGACCTTGGTAACCTCCAGGGAGGGAGGGACACCAGAGACACACCTTGATCCAACCCTTCTTCAACTAGGCTGCCAAATAAACGCTACCACCTCATGCCAGGACTGCTGCCATCATCTTGGATCTCAGAAATGACCCTTTCCTTTGCCCCCAAGAAACAATCAGTGCCTGTGCAATAAAGTTTCGAGCAACTCACGTCCAGGATTACAAACTGGCCTACCTTGCACCTACAAAACAAGTGAAGCATTCACAGGCCAATAACACAAAAGCAAATGTAATATAATGTTGGCACTCATAGGTTATGAACAGAACAATATCAGGTGTTGATGGTTACACCATTAAAAAAATAAAAAAAAAATGGGGGAACAAAAGATCACCTGTGACCAGTCCCTCTTGTGCTTAAGGTGCTTTCAACTTATGTATATGGGTGCTACGTCTAGGTGCTCCCTCCTTGCTGGCACCGGCATTGGAGACAGCCTGCTGACTCTGCTGTCTTGTTGGTCTTGATCACCTTGGCGGTCATGCTCTGGCCAGTGGAGCCTGTGATGGCCCCGCCTGGGAGGGAGTGGCCAGTGGCATGGCTGGAATCTCCCCAGTTGCCACAGCCTCAACGATGCCACGGTCACTGGTCGAGAGGCGGAGGAGCTGCTGCCATCATCCAGAACGCCCTGAGAGGAGCCCGCAGAGGTGACAAGCAGTTTGTGTGCCAATGTCAGGTTGCTGTGGACCTACCTGCTTGTCATTGACCCTGATCACCTGAGATCAGTGCCCGTGTGAGGGCTTACAAGTCCGAGCGCAACCCCAGGAACCCCTGATTCTGTTCCTGGAGCAGCCTCTCCATGAAAGTCGCCACTCTCTCAATGGAGGAGGCTGTGTGCTTGACCATGAGCATCAACGCAGTGCTCATGCTCCACATGGACTCCTCTACACAGAGACCATGGCACACATACCCTCATGGATCTCCACCAGATCCTCCCGCACATCCCGCCAGGCATCCAGCACCTGCCGCCTAATGGACGACTCCAGAGGCCTTTGACTGAGCATCGTCCTGGTCTCCAGCAGTCCTCCGACTGCTGGCGCCTTGGACACACTCTGCCTCTGCCTGCACTTCAAGTGAGTGCAAAGTGCCCTCACCAATGTGCACCGAGATACTAGCCACCGATCTAATGCCCACTAAGGTGCTGGTATCTGTGCTGATGCCTGTTTCAGACAGCAGGTGTGACACAGGCGCTTCTGGAGCCTGGTGTTCCTCCGGTGTCAGGGCCAGCTCCTGGAGGTCCTGAGATTGGCTGCTTGGTGGCAGAACAAAGGGAGAACAAGGACATGTCCTTAGTTAAAGCCATCACACTGTCACTGTGCATGACAGGTACCCTGGTGAGACAATGGAGATCTGCATCATGGTGCCATCGTCTTTCAATGATCAATGGGGAATCCAGTTTTGAGGCTCCCATCAAGGAAGAGTCTACATAAGAATGTTTGCACCATCTGAAATTCTCAACTCCGTGCACTGCATTCGTACCTTTGTCTGACACCCCAGCCTCGCCATGGCCGGTTGATCGAGTTACATGGCGCCTCTCCAGCTCCAAGGCCTCTTGTTGATACCTGGAGAGGATGAGGAGGTGTGGGGGTCCTCCACCAATGACCTCTCAATATTGTTATGGGATGTCTTCCCCTGAAAGGACAGAGGAGCACTGAATAGTCCGCTCTCGACCTGCAGCGCCATTGCAGCCTGGCCAACCCAACTCACTGCCAGTTCAAAGAACATCACCACTCACTTTCTCACACACACCCTCACATCTCCACCTGGCCTCATCTCCTCTGGAGACTGCCTCCTCAGTCCTCACCATTTTGAGGTCGCTTGCACAGATCAACATGTGCCACACACTTTGGAATACTCCCACTTACCCAGTACAGCCCTCATCCTGCAGCCTCTTTCCTTGCCTGAGGCCACTTCTCCCCCTGCCCCAAGCAAGCCCTAGCCCTGCAGCCGTTGAAAAGCCACTCCCGCCTTATGGCTGGTCAGGTGGGTAGGGACCTGCCCATGAACCCCCCTACCTAAATGTGGTGTGGTACTGCCTGTGAAGCCTGGCGCTGATGACTGTGAGTGCTGCCTGACAAACCTCCAAGTCCTGAGCGAAGAGCAAGTCGCCAGGTGCATATCACTTATGTACCGTTGTGAAACACATTGGTGTGCAATCACGCCAACGTGCCTGGATGATCCAGTGTGAAGGGATGATTCGGGTGAGCAGGACTTATAATGAGGTGCTAAAGTATTGAAATTAGATTCCCGATGTGCAGTGGTGGGAAATAAAGCCTGCCATTGATGGATGGGGCGGACAATTGCAAACTGGTTTCACGACGGCGTAAAACCAATTTTTGGCCTTCTCGCCATATTGTCCGCTCATGTCATCCATGACGACCTCTACCAATGGGACCGGACAGTTCTGCCCCTAGAATAGGGCATTTTTAAGTGTAGCATTCACAGCCAGATTTATATATCAGACAGATATTGTGAATCAATACTATTGTTACAAACCTGCAAATAACCGCAGAATTAACTTCTTTGTCAAAAGTACCTGCTCAGTTAACTAATTACTGAATGATTGTAACTAGAGAAAATTATTATTTTTGCTGGATTCTTGTGTTTCCAAAGGCTGCTAGATCTGAAATCCTATGTCGGTCCAATTAAAGTTGACTCATAATTTGCAGCCTCATTCTGGAAACTATTATGTTTTGAGAATAATGCTCTGCAGTTTGGAATAATATTTCCATTCCAAAAACCAAGAAACCAGCATCTACTCTATGGATTGCATAGATACGATTGTGCTGTTCCTTCCCATCAGCATACCGCTTGTTAAGGTTACAAAACAAACCTTAACACAATTCTGCACTGTTACAGTTTTGTGATCCCATGATTCAACACATCTCTCAGGAATCTCTCCGAGTACTTTGTGCACTGCTAATTAATAATTTTGAAGTGGAGTCATGGTTATGCAAGTGCACATGACAGACATGCAAAGCAATGTTAAACAAACAGCAATGAGGCAGACAAAAGTCAGGTTGACCAACAGTCATTTAATCTGCTGTACATTTTTGTACAATTTTTTAAAAGCACTATTTTGAAAATGACAGCAAACTCTTTGACCAGTTGGATAGCCTTGATTTGCCCATGTAGAACTGCCTTGCATTATGATGGAGTATCTTTAAATTAGGCATATAAAAACTGTATTTAAGTAGCAGCATCAGCATTTGAGTTTTTCCTTAACTTTCATGCTGTAGTTGGAAAAAAATATTGCTATGATTTTGCTCATAATTTAATCTAGACCAAATGAGATAATAGTTCATTTTCTTTTAGGCTTTAGGGATCTGTGAATTATTTCCTTATGCCTGAAATGTATAAAAAATCATGAGCCCAGATTGGATTAAAAAAAAATAAAATCTTCTTTCATGATCTGACTGCATTGGGAAGAAATAACTGAAGACATTCAACCAATAACATCACAATTGTCTGGAAAACCTAGGTAGTGCATAACATGACGCATTGGCAATAAAAATCGGTAAGATTTCATCCTCAACCAATATTACTTTGGTTACAATATACAAATGCAAATTGAATCCAAGTGTTATTAAATTTAGAGCTGAACTGACTCAATTGCTGCTACATCATAAACTTTTAGTTCAGTTTCCCACAGTTTCCCCTCTGGGTATCAAAAAGGATTTGCTGGTGTTGGGAATACATCCCAGACATCAGGAAGCACTATTGGCGTCATAGTTCAATTAAGGAAATTACATTTGCTCATGCCTTCGTACATTAATTCGTATGTCCAGGGTTTAGGTAGAGTAAGCCAGACGCCTGCCTCATAGAAATTGTCGTAGCACTGCACTTTTCCCATCGTCATGCCTTATTTTAATCAAGGGACAACTTGCCAGGACTAAACAAGTACTGTTATAGAGTTTATTGTTAGAAAAAGACAGGGAATCTGACAGCTTTGCATGTAGCCAAACCAGTCATTGTTAGTAAGTGGGGCGGAGGGGATTTGAATCGTTTAAAAAAAAACTTATGTTTTTGGAGTGGTTTCCAACCATTTTCTGAACCATTGCTTTACGCTGTTCAATCACAAAGTACCAATAGACAGAATGTAAGTGGCATATGTTCCACCCAGTCGTACTCCATCTTTTACACCACCTTCTAATTGACATCTTAAGGCCCTGATTTGATTGGATTAATGGCCCTGCCAGGGCTTCAGATTTCAAGGCCTCCGTCAAAATGACAACAGCAGAGAGGCAGCAATGCTATGGCGCTCATTGTGTTATAAAGAGGAATTTGTACTGCCCTACATCCACTTGTGCAATAATGCACCTGCAAGGAGGTGTGACAATAACACTCCCATGTGATCTCGACTGGACACATTGTATTTCTTCAGCTCTCTGAAGGCAGCATGAGTGAACACTTAGGTTGATATAATTCATTAAGATGCTTTACTATGCAGACCAACAGCTATGGGCAGTTTTACTTTTCTCTATCACAGCAACTTGTCTTCTTGTAATAATAGAAAATAATGAACACTTGACACATCTATACATCAGCGGATCATCTTTACAAACTTAAACAGAATGACTTCCCTGAATTCTGGTCTGCAGCCCAGGAAACATCCTACAGGCTACTATCTTTCCATTGAGTATGCTTTTGTTAGGACGGACTGCCTGTGTAGCATCCTGTTATATAAAAAAACAATTTTTAATCTCTCTTTGCGGAGAGATCAAAGGGATTTCTAACATGATGTCTGTGAAGTGTTTGTCTGATCACCTAGATAAGCTAACAAGTTGATTATGGTTTATTCTCTGCAGAAGACAACTCCCAATTAGCATATTAATTATCTTTCGCCTTGAGTCTTTTATCAAACCTGTGGGAAATACAACTTCTTGTAAAAAATTAAATGTACAGGTTATTTTCAGATCTTTTCTGTGCAAGAGGGTTCAAAACTTTCTGAAACGTGACAAGTAAACTTTGGAAAGAGGCCAAGTTTCAACTAAAAAACTTAATGAAAGCATTAAAAAACAATAGGCTTTTCAAATGATAAATTGTGAAATAGAATCTTTTAATTTTTTTTCATCCCTTGATTTGGGCATTGAAATCGCTGAGAAAAAGAATTCATACTTAAAGAAGAAGCTTTTACATTGTGGTCAGTGTTTTCCTTGGCCCTCAATTGTTTGCACTGAATTCTGCCCATTTTATGCCCAGCTGTATTCTAATCAGATTGGACAGGAAATTTAAGCACAACTTGGCACCAGCGGAATCCTGATTCTTCTTTACAGCACATTTTTGGACCTAACTTCTGCATTGTGCCCATGGAGAAAGTTCCAAACCATGGTCACTGCTCTCAATGATTTATCTTTTGGAAATTGTGGAAAAATGTGTGTTGTGGTAAAGGGGGCATTGTCAATTAAGAAGGAGCCATTTCTTTATCACAGAGACTGCATAATAGCCTTCTCTGCAGTGAAAAACTGCAAGGCTCTGCAAATCCACAGGGACCGAGAGCACTGTTCTGGAGAATTAGCACATGAGTTCTGGCCAGCCACACCAAATGAGCTCTGATCTAGGCCAGGATAGAGCTAAATTTGCGAATGTAAACAAGGGCAAAAAGGATAGTATGCTATACCACGGCTAAATAAACAGGGAGGCGAGCCCAAAGAACACTTTGCATACGTGTGAAGAATGGAACTAATACATAAATCCATAAGCTAAATGGCAAAATGGCCAATGATTTCACTAATGCCAACAAAGAACCCTTCAACTGCTATACTTTTCACTATACCTCAGAGATGCAGGCCATGGAGCAGGAAGCAAAATGCTGGCCATCAGACCTCCTTCTAGTTATGAAGGAGACAATAGACAAACTTGACAGAGAGGTTGGGTCTGTATCCATTGGAATTTAAAAGAATGAGAGGTGATCTTATTGAAACATTTAAAATGCTGAGGGGACCACCACCTTCTCAAGAGCAATTAGGGATGGGCAATAAATGCTGGCCTAGCCAGCGATGCCCACATCCCGTAAATGAATAAAAATAAAATTCCAGATGTTTACACTGTACATTACCTGTTCCATAGAAGGCTTTGTGTGACTGCAGTACTGCTTAGCTGCTCCAGTTTAGGTGGACAACCTTTCAGCATTGGAGTCACAGGGTGCTGAAGGTTGATCTCTAGGATACTGCTGTGAGCAGTGGAAGAAAAATCATAGGAATGTTAAAAAAAATCTCTTTTATCATTTTCTTTGAATATTTCCACTTATTAGTTATAAAAATAATTGAGATGGTCATTCGGCTGAGAGTCAGGGCTCAACCAATCAGATAATGTAAAGTTTGTTTCCCAATTGGTTGTAGGAAGGCGTCATGAGGATGAAGGCGACAGGTGACCAATAGTGGGATAGAATGGTTGGAGGCAGGATGTCATGTAATGAAACCTCCAGGATTATGTTGAACCAGATTTAGTAATCTTAGCTATAGCTGTATTATGGGGATGCTCCCATTTGAATAATTTTGGGGTGGTTGGGGGGAGCACTTATGCTTCCAGCAGTATTCACACAGACTGGCAGCATCTAGACATCTTATACACCTCGGGCAAATTGTAGACCTCAGGCTTCCAAACCCAGGCATGGTGAAACAGGCATCAGTGCATTAGGTACGCACTGTTGGATCATCAATCCTCCGTAGTCAATCACTGAACCATCAAGGAGCCAAACAATTTTAAACTGAGTTTAAACTCACAATGACAGTAGCACCAGATTTTCATATGGAGCACAAATGAAACAAAAAATATTAATACTGATGTTTGTGAATGAAATATTCTATGGATGTTGCAATGCTAATATTGATTCCACAGAAAATAGATCATCATGCCTGTTAATATTTTTGTACTCTAGCTTTCTTCCAATCATACTCAGTTTTAGTTAGCCAGCTAATCATCACCCTTTCAGTGCATTATACAGACATACATACTGTTGGTGATGATATAACACAAAATAGTCACAATTTTGCTATAATATGCCTTTAATGTTATATGCATGACATCGCTAGAAGGGAAACATGTCTTGTGATCCAGTCTTAGTTTCATTTTGGCTTTTAGCAGGGCACACACACACACAGCTCTGATACCTTCGAGCTTTATAACTATGTATAACTGTTCTCATGTACCTAGTCTTAATAAACGATCCTTCGACATGTTTACCTAATCCCTTATGAACAATTGGATCTTTGAGTCTTATACAAGTAAATAAGCCCGAGATATTATATCATTATAATAACACAACAAATTCAATGACAAGGCACCTTTCTATACTGATTCTTACATGAAATAAAAATGCCCCAGAGTATTAAATTAGTCGGAAGAAGGGAGGCAGACACCAAACAGGAGAGAAAAAGGGAACTGAATTTGAGAAGAGACCAAAAGCATTTCCCCTGTACTCTTTCACGACTGAAGGAGGTAACGAATGCTATTTTGGTCATTTCAGCCAACTGCTCATTCTTCACACTTGGATCTAAAGACTAGCTATTTGACCATGGGCAGCCAATAACCTGTTTCTGTCCCCAACTGATGTCCAGGTATGAACACTTTCATCAGAGGTTACAAGCTAGCAGTCAGATATAAGAATCCTAGCTGAGCCCCTTGCCCTAGCCCTTGACAATGAAGGAAAATGTAAAGCCCCAGCTCCTGCAACATTATTCTCTCCCTGGCTAGTACTAGATAACTTCACTGAGCCAGATTTCCATGGAGTCATAGAGATTCCAGGATCCTTTTAAAATTGTGGTTGGGGCCTGGGTCTGAAAGTCTCGCCCCCGTTTCCAACAGGTCCTATTTTCAACAGATGAGGGAAGTGGCATGGGACGTGACTCCCACATGTTGGAAACCAAACTCAGCAGGGCCGTTTGAACTCAGTGCTGAGTGCACTTTAGCGCGTCATGGGTGAGCGAGGCCAGGATCCAACTCCCGTATTGTCAATATAAATGGGCAGATTCCCATTGAAAATAGAGCCCTATGGATAGTAATCTCAGGATTATTTCCCATCCATAAACTATCACAGAATCATGGAATGGTGGCAGTGTAGAAGGAGACCCTTTGGACAATTGTGTCTGCACTGGCACTCTGATTGAACAATTCACCTGGTGCCTACCTCCTGCCTTTTTACCATAGTCCTACATTTTCTTTTCTTTTCAAATAATGATACAATTCCCTTTTGAGAGCTTCAATTGACCCTGACTCCACCAGCCTCTCGGGCAGTGAATTCTAGACCCTAACCATTCACTGTGTTAAAGAGTTTTTCTTTATGCCACCATTACTTCTTTTGCTAACTACCTTAATTCTGTTTCCTCTGGTTCTCGATCATTCCGCCAATGGGAACAATTTCTCCCTATCGACTCTGTCCAGATGCCTCATGATTTTGAAAACCTCGATCAAATATGCTCGCAACCTTCTCTTCTCCAAGGAAAATGGATGCCTAGCCAGCAATACCCACATCCCATGAATGAATTTTTAAAAATACTTCAATCTTTCCACCTAATCGAAGGTCCTCATCCCTGGAACCATTCTTGTGAATAGGGAAGAGCGGAATGATTAACAGGAGGAAATAACACTTCAAACCATGACACTCGACAGCAAGAGCTGAAGGAATTTTGATAAGTTTCTGAAAGAAATCTTCCCACATACTTTTGCAACAAAGGGCGGAATTTTCCCAAAATTGCACCAAGTGCTGTACCGGGCGGGTAAAATGGAGTCCTAACCACCGATGAAAATGGCAGGTTTTCACACCGCATCTCCCCGAGCCCACGTCATTATTTATGCATTCCCAGGAAACACGCCGTTTCCATGGCGGGCAGGGTCTCATTCGCCCGCTTACCATCAACCCGCTGTTGTATCACACCGGCAGCCATCATTAAAAGGCAGCCGCCAGCGAAGCACTCACCGCTACTAGTTCACCAATACTGTCCAGGAGACATGGCCAGCAAAAACAAAATGACTGCAGCTCCCCCCCCACCCCCCCCCCCCCCGCTTCAACAATGGATCTCTCGAGCGACTGCTGGATGCCGTGAAGGCCCGATGGGATATGCTCTACCCCTGCTCTGGCCACAGGATGAGCAACCATGTAACCAACCCGGCTTGGGAGGTGATGGCAGTGGTGGTCAGTGCAAACGCCCTGCAGAAGAGCACAGGCACCCAGTGCTGCAAAAGGATGAATGATCTCCTTTGTTCCACCAGGTGTAAATCACTCTTTTCATCACTCCCAACTCTCACACTCACAAACCCATCACACATCCACAGGGCCCTCACTCACTGCCAGTGAAAGGGACACCACCATTCACTCTTTCACACACACCATCATTGTCCTCATCCCGTCCATGGGACCACTCACCACTCACACAGGTCAGGCATACGTATCATCTGGCCCGACAGGAATCCTGATACACTCTTCCCAACTCTATCCATGCAGGACAAACTGGCTCACAACAGGAGGGAAGGGTCACAGGCAGGTGGATGGGTGCCAGAAATCAAAATTCTGACAGAATTCAAAACCAGTGCCATGCAGCTGACCGATGATGGTCCTGTGCTGATGATGAGGTCGGCGCTGCTCTATCAAGTGAGGATCCAGCACTGCAACATCCATCAGACAACCATGCCCTGAGTGATGTGTCCTCTTTCACAGACCACTGCCATGCATTATTTCCCCCTAATTATCTCCCCTTGATTTCGCAGACACATCTGCCAAACAGCAGACAGAGTCCATGACCCAGGGCCCCCAATCAAGCTCCAAAGAAACCTCTGAAGAGGAATCTGAAAGCAACCTCCCTGAAGTCTCGTCACAGCGCTCACCCACACCCTCCACCAGTGCAGAGATGCACACCTCTGTAGGACCTAGCTTTAGAGAAGCCTCGGGGACACAATCTGGCGAGCACATGGCACTTCCTGATCCACAGCAGGCGACGATGGGGACTTCCCAGGTCCCCGGCGCTTGAAGGATTGCTGGAGGCCGGAACGTTGCTGAGTCCGATCAATGACGAGCCTCTGGACTCGGTCATGTCACAGTTGCTGGAGCTGCAAAGGCAAGCTGGGGAACATCAAGAAGGGATGCCCGCTGCACTCCTCAGATTACAAAGCACGATGGAGGAGTCTATCCGTCTTCAGGCTGAGGTGATAGCACTGGCATGCCAACACGCCAAGGTCAACAATGGCAGGAGGGCGGCCGCCATGGAGACCTTGGTCCAGGACATCACTCCTGCACTGCTGCGCGGACTTAACTCCATTGCTGATACCATAGTTGGCCTCCAACAATGTGGACGCAAGGGGGTGCTGGGCAGCCCCGATCTCACTCCATCTAGCCCTTCCACTCACGGAGTCAGCCAGGGGCCCTCGGGCACCCATTGGGGAGGAGGATCAGCAGGTACACACTCCGGGGCCATCCACCCAGGTGACTCTGGGAGTGACCAGCCCATCTGAATCCCCTCTTCCTGTGACTGCCGCAGATCCAGCTTCACAGGCCGAGGAGGGTGCCACTGCCACACAGCAGGACCCTGAAAGCAGGTCGGGGACCTCCAAGTCCCAGCCCTCCAGCCAAAGTCAACACAGACAGGGCGTCACAGTCAGCAGGCTGCCTCTACCTCCGCTGTGGATGTCCAGGGAGCACCAAGACATAGCGGCAGGGTTAGGAAAGTTAGGTAAAAGTAGTTGCACAGCCTGGGCACAGGTGTTGATCACTTGTACATACTGTTCACTATTGTCAATAAACTCCTAATAATGTCTCCCTGCCTGTGTCTCCTTGTTCTGATGAGCTGTGTTCTTGTCACTCAGATGTGAAACCTTTCTGCACAAGATAAAAGGCAGGTGTTTCAGTCCAGGGCCTCTCCCTGTGCTCTGTGTGGCCTTCAGTCTAAAGTGATGGTCCAGCCTCACACTCCATGGAAACATTACTGATGCCTGCACCTCGGTGATGCTGGTCATTGTTGCCAGAATGTCGTGGGCAGGCGCCACAGAGTTCTCTCATTCTCTCTGTGTGCTCTCAGCACCTTTAAGGTGTGGCTGGCCCCCATCACACCAGCATCTGCGACCAGTGGTGCTGTGCACCAGCTCCTGAATGGCTGAGGCGCTGAAGGCGGGTACAGCATCAGATGTGTCTAAAGTTTCATGGCTGCGTCTATGAGATGGCCCTGATCATGGAGCGCAAGTGAGTTGCCCTCGGCCAGACAGGAGTCAGACATTCTCAGAGGCTATGTGAAGATCTATGGAGTATCCACACTGCATTTTGTCATCATCCTCTTGTGATCGAGCGACTATTAGGGCTTCCATTGCATCTCACAGAGGGTATTGGTGCTCTGGTAAGCCAGACTGGGATCAAACGTTCACAACTGCGATGAGAGTATCTACGGGGACAGCTCACTGCATGTTGTCATCATCCTCCACAAACCTGGCAGCTATGAGGGCCTCCTGAGCGTGCCTGCCTTGTCTAGCCAGTGCGAGAGTCTCATCCCTGTCGTTGTCACCACCGAGAACACGCTCACCCTCATCCCCATCGGCTCTCTCCTCATTGGAGGAGATGTGCAGCTCCTCCATCTCCTCCTCAGCCAGCTCCTCTCCCCGTGGCAGTGCCAGGTTGTAAAGGGCACAGCAGGCAATGATGATGCGTGACACCCTCTGTGGACTGTATTGCAGAGCTTCACCAGACTGGTCCATGCACTGGAACTGCATCTCCAGCATTCCGATGGTCTGCTCCACCAGCTGTGAGCTGTTGCCTGAGCCTCATTACACCGTCGCTCTGCTGCAGCCTGAGGCCACTGCATGGGTGTCATCAGCCATGGCCTCTGCTTGTCCCCAAGGAGGCAACCCTGCAGCCTCTGTGGACCCTGGAAGACTGCAGGGATCTGCGAGCGACTCAGGATATAGGTGTCGTGCACACGCCCTGGAAACCATGTGTACACCTGCAGGATGTGTTTCTGGTGCTCACATACCAGCTGCACGTTCAGTGGCTGAAGTCCACTGAGTGTAGCGATGGAGACCTGAGCACCACATGAGTGCAGTCGATTGCACCCTGCACCTGTGGGAATCCCGAGATCAGGGCAAATCCAATGGCCCTTGCATCCTGGTTGTCCCAGTCCTGGGTGAAATGCCAAAAGTTGTGTACCATGGAGAAGATGGCATCCGTGAGCTCACGGGTGCATTTGTGGGTGGCGGATTGTGAAATCCCACACAGGTCACCTGTGAAGCCCTGAAAGGAGCCACTGGCATAGAAATTGAGTGCCGCAGTCACTTTCACAGCCACTGGCAGTGGATGCCATCCATGTCCCCTTGGCACCAAGTCCTGCAGTAAGAGGCCGATGTGAGCCACCAGATCCCCAGCTATGCGCAGTTGTCAGCGACACTGGTTCTCAGTCATCTGCAGGAATGGCAGGCGGCGTCTATAGACCCTGGGTGTCGCTCGGCGCCGACCAGCCACGGCTCACTGTCGCTCCTGGGCAGCATGTGCGGGAACTCCTGCTGCTCCTTCTTGATGAGGTTCTTGCTCCTGCCTTTGTGCAGCCAGGTGCTTCAGTTGCTCTCTCCTCCATCGTCTACAGTCTCTGTCGGCCATCAGGCATACAGCTAGGTTACCAGGGTCCATGATCCTGACATGGTCCTCCTGCAGCATGAAAGAGAGAGAGATGTGGTTATCATGGCTGTACTTAGCACCTTTCCTGGCCCTGTGTGACCGCCCCTTAATGCTTCCCGGAGAGTGCTGATCACCCCTCGGATGGCCAGAGATCAGTGCACTGCATGGCTGCCCTGTCAACCTGCGACATGGGAGACACTGGTCCAAACCAGGATGCTGAGATTGCAAGGGGCTGTGAGCACCTCCAGCAGTGACTGCTACATGACCAGCGTTGGCGAGGAGATTGTATAATGTGTGCAGTCCAACTGCTCCGCAGTCCAATAAAGTGGTGGCGGACTCGAAGTCTGTGCCGGGGGTGGGGGGTGGGGGGGGGGGCGGTGGGGCGGTGGGGTGGCGGGTGAGGTATGGAGCGCTTGGTGGCCCATTCGTGCCTCTGTGGTGCTTGCATGGGTGGGCAGGCTAGGAGCCTGACCCCAATCATATCGCTGTGGCTGTGCCTGATCTGTTTTTTTTGCAGAGGCATGGTCAGTTTATACCCTGCCCCCCAACTCGGTTGCCTGTGCGTGGGATGCAGCGCCAGGGCTGTACTTGACCTCCCCCCCCCAACCTCAGCAGTCGCCTCCGAGGGTGGCCAGCACTTGCCCCCAGATGCCTCCGCCCCTCAGCAATCACCTGCGTGGCCAGGCATCAGTTTCCCCCATCCCCCGGCTCCCCTGAGGCCAGTAAACAACGGGCGAGCTGTGGAGAACGCTGCTGCTCACTCAACTCAGTTCCCCCAAAGTGAAGGCTGCCAAGTGCACGTCACCTGTGTGCTATTGTGAAACATGTCGGCATGCTTTCCCGCTGACATGGATGGACGATACAGCGGAGTTTCAAGAGCCTGGTGGGATGGCCTTTTAATTATATGCTAATGTATTACAATTGGCTCCTCCCCTGACCAATGGCAGCAAACATGGCCCACTGATGGTGGGCTGAGTGGACGACTGCGACCTGCTTCCATGCCGTCGTGAAGCAGGTCGCACCATATTTCCCGCAAACAACACCGATCAGTGGGCTCGGAAAATTCCGCCTATTATATAGGGGTGATTTCAAGTGGAATGGGCAGTGGGCAGCTGGTGGGCAGAGTGGTCACATTGCCTGTCTAACAAAACTAGTGAGAGGCTCAAACTATATTGATGGTCCATCTATACATATGGAAGCAATAAACTACCAGCATAATCTGAGTGCTGATCGGCATCTTGCCATTCTGAAGGAGTTGGTAAAGAGGGGTCGTGAGAGTGGCATGCAATAACCTTAGGGCCAGTGAAAAGGAAAAAACAGTTCAGACCAGCACTCTTATTTCCCAATGTTGCTGGTGTTCCATTTTAAGGTATACAAGACCAGTTTGGATCAGTATTCTTATTTTCCAGTTTTTACTGTTTTTTCCTCCTGGGAAGCAAATTAACACGCGTGGATTTTTATCGAGGCACAGGAAGAGCAATGATTCTCATCCTGTGCTAAAAAACCCTCAACAAACCTATTTTTTAAAGACTCCCTGGACAGCCTCCAGTGATCTCTTTAAGGAATGCTGACTGTGCCTGTTTTCCACTTATGGGCACTGAGCAGATTGGGCACTGTGGAGGTGCCACACTGTCACAAACCAAAAATAAAATCGGAATGCTTTCCACAGCGTAGAACACTGATTTGCTGGCCATTTATTTTCACTAAGATTGCTCGTCAACTTTATCTTGGCCTGCTCGAAAATGGTAGCAAGCAGGCCTGGCCCAGAAGGTGTTGGTGTTAGTTTGCGATTTAAGGTCTGATCTGATCCCATTCTCTCTGATAATTGGCAGTAAAGAGGCCAAAATAGGTGCCTTAATTGCAGAGCATAATTAAAGCACAACTGTGGTTGAGTTTGTAGCATGTTTTGAGAACAATTGGAAATCCTGAACTTGCACATTGCCTGTGGTGCAGAATTATTATTGATGTAAGAAGTTTATCTCTGTACTACAAACTATGAACTGTCTGAAGAGTGTGTTATTTATCTTCTCCAATACAGTTAATAAGTTGCTGTGTGCATCCTTTGAGCCTGCTGACACATCTCAAACAAGTGCACTGAATCATCAGTCAACTACCCCACAACTTCAGTACCAGAACTATTGGGATCAGTGTCACAATTGTCACAATTGGCTTCGTGGCTGCATTCAGTGTTCTCATCCTGATCGCTTGAGAGATTTCTTGCTTCAGTAAAGATTTTGGATTGAATCTTTATGTTTCTTTGTAATTTTACAGTTAAAAATTGACAAATGATTTTTTTTTAAAGTACTTTGCTCTCACTTACCAGCTGAAGATTTCCGAGTCCCCATTGTCTATAATTGTACAATTCTGTCCCTCTTCAATTTAGACTGCTCTTTGTTCCATTTGGCACAAATAACCTTGAGGCCTCCATCATATGTCAAATCTTGCTGGAGCAGTCCTGTCTATTTCACTTCCATACACTATCTACTGTTTGTTGCCAGCCAGCTATTACATGAAGTACTGAAGAACCATTCTACCCCCGTCAAAGATAAGGTTCCATATTGGTTATTTAAATACAATGTTCAGTTTTATCATGACCAATGTAGATTAAAAATTCCTTATGCATCATCAGTATTATGTGTTCTCATTTTAATAATTAAAATGACACTGTAGCATAGTTATTTATATAGAATTTACTGTACAAAAACAGGCCATTCACCTCAACTGGCCCATGTCGGTGTTTATTCTCAACATGAGCCTCCTCCTATTTCATCTAACCCTATCAACATAGCTTTCCAATCCTTCCTCCTGAATGTGTTTGTCTAGCTTTCCTTTAAAGGCATATGTGCTAACCAGCTCTACTAGCTGTTGAGGTGCTGAGATCCACATTTAATTACATAAGAACACAAATAGGAGCAGAGGTAGTCCGTGTGACCCTTTGAAAGCTATTCTGCCATTCAGGAATATCATGGTTTATCTTCCAGCTTAATTTGGTCTTCCCACACAATCTCCACATCCTTTGATTTCCTTCGTATTCAAAAATCTATCGACTTCTGAATGTCCACAGCTCTCTAGAGAATTCTAAAGATTCATAACCTTTAGAGTGAAGAAATTTCTCCTGATCTCGGTCCTATCTGACCGATCTCTTATTCTTAGACTGTAACCCTTAGTTCTAGTTTTCCCAGCCTGGGAAAACATCCTTCCAGTTTCTGCCCTCGGCTCCTCTGCTATCATGCCTTTGTTTTCTCTATGCTTGATTATTCCAATGGACTCCTGACTGACCTCCCATAATTCTACCCTCTATAAACTTGAGGTCATCTGAAACACTGCTGTCTGTGATTTACTTGCATCCAGTCCCATTCCATTACCCCCACTGCTCACTGACCTACGTTGGTCCTGGTAAAATATCGCATCGATTTTAAAATTCCCATACTTGTTTTCAAATCCTTCCACAGCCTCAACCGTCCTTATCTCTGTAATCTCTTCCAGCCCCACAGCGCTCCAAGACATCTGCACTGATCTAATTCTAGTCTCTTGAGCATCCCGATTTTAATCACGATTGGTGGCTGTGTCTTCAGCTGCCTAGGCTCTAAACTCTAGAATTACTTCCCTCATTCTCTCCACCTCTTTCCCCATGTTTCCTTCTTTAAGGTGTTTCTTAAAACTTACTCCTGATCAAGTTATTTTTGGCATCAACCCAAATATTTCCTTGTGTGGCGCACTGTCAAATTTTGCTTTAGAAAGCGCCTGTAAGGTGCCTTGGAATGTTTTATTATGCTAAAGACGCTATATAAATACAAGTTATTGTTGTTGTAAAGAAAAAAGCCTGAACTCGTTCAATGTTCCCTGATTGGTATCACCTCCCAGTTCAGGTATCATACTTCTAATTCTTTTTTGAAACTTTCCTTGTGCTTCTAGTCTTTTATTATAATATGGAGATCAAAACTGCTCACAAAACCCTAAGTGTGGTCTTACACAAGCATACCATAACTTTTCTGCTTTTCAACTCTATCGCTCCAGAAATAAACAGGCAATCCTTTGGTTCTTTTTAATAATCTTATTAACCTGTCACTACTTACAGTGATTTGTGTTTCTGTATCCCTGGATCCTTTTGCACCTCCACCCAATTCAGGCTTTTATTTTCCAAGAAGTAAGAAGTCTCTTTATTCTTCCGATAAAATGCAACACATCAAATCCTGTCGTCATCCACAAATTTTTAAATTGCACTTCCAATTCCAGAGTCCAGGTCGTTTATATAAATGGTAAACAACAGTGATCTCAGCGTCAATCTTTGTGGAACACTACCTGCTATCTTTTGCAACTCTGAGCAACTACCCGTAAGCCCGATTCATTGTTTTCTGTTTTGTAGTTAGCTTGCTATCTATTCTGCTACTTGTCCTGCGACTCCACATGCTCTGACCTTGAGTTTACTTTATGGTATCTTATCAAAGGCCTTTTGTCTATCCAAATATAATTCATATAATACGTTATCCTTGCACAATTTTCCTGTTACCTCTTCAAAGAATTCAATAAGGTTAATCAAGTATGACCTCTCCTTTTGAAATCTGTATGGACTATTCATTATTTTTATGGTTTCTAGATGTTTTCCTGTTACACTGTGGAATAAAGGTTCCATTGTCTTTCCTATCACCAATGTTAACCTAACTGGTTGATAGTTACTCTGGGCAGGATTTTCCCTTCGTTGGGCGGCCACGACCATGCCACACACTGACAGCTCCCTGAGGGCACAGAACTGCCTTAGAGAGCTGAAGATTTGGACCAAGAAAAATAAAGCTTTATTAAAGGATATAAACATGACCCCACATGTGACTCAGTCACATGTTTAAAATGAAGTGGAATTTTGTTTTACCATTGGAAACCTCATCTCGCCCGTGGATGAGGTTTTGTAAAAAAATGCCAAGTCTGCCTGGCCTATTTGCCCGCCTGCCAACTGAACGGTTGAGTGGGCAGTGAAAAATAGAACTTAATTAATACTTTAAGGGCCTTAAGAGGCCTCTTAATTGTCGGCGGGCACGCTGCCGATTCTCGTGCATGCCCGCCGGCTGAAAGATCGTGAGAGTGCGCAATGGCGCAGGGCGCTCATCCAACGTCATTGCGAGGGATTTTACGCCCAATCAGTCTGGTGCATGCCCACCCAACTGACGTACAATCCTGCCCTTGAACTTGTTCCATCTTCCTTCTAAAGTATAAGAATCACATTAGCTGCCCACCAGTCGTCTGGCACCATTCCTGTTTCTAGTGAATATTTTATATATATGTTTTTGTGTTTTGGGTCATCGGGTTCACTTTGTCCGGCCCTTGATATCTACATGCTAGCTGGTGCTTGAAACAATAAAGGCAAAGAGATCAATTAACTGAACAAACACTGGTGGTTTACTCAAACTAAGAACAGAGCACTAACACAATGTATGGTTCATCAATCACCTCCAGCTCTAAACTTACAGTTACCAAAGTAGCCCACGCTGTGTAGTGATTGGTCGATACAGTCACGTGGTCAATTAACTACATTCTTTTAAAGGTACATAGCACTCCGCTTTACCACATCCCGCCCCCTTTACTTGAAGGTACAATTGACAAGCATCAACATCCCAATTATTTACATGAATAACTATTTACAAGGCAAGTCTCTCAGGAGGCTTCATCAGACGTGTTGAACACCGTTGCTCAATAACCTCGGCTGGCTTTTCCGAGACCCCCTTCTCAGGGGTCCACTGTCTGCCAGACTCTTCAGTGGAAGTGGGCAAATTTGAGTCTTTGACCCTGTCAACAGGCCCCTCCGGTGCTTCCAAATCATGTGACATTTCTTTCATGTGCGGTGCAGACTCAAATGCAAATGGTGACTGCATTCCTTCTTGTGGGACTGTCTCTCTTTTCTGGAGATGATCCACATGCCATCTAATTATTCGGCCATTTACCAACTCATTATAGGAGAGAGGTCCTGTCACTGCACTCACTTCGCATAATAGCCAACTGGACCCATCTCCAAAGTTCTTCACAAGAACTGTGTATCCTACCGTGAAATTTCTTTCGTGATTATGGCCATCATGCCTAGTCTTTTGGGCCTCTCTCTCCACCCTCTCCCCTAAATGCAGCCTGATAAACGTTAGACGGATGTGGAGATGTCTCTTCATTAGTAATTTAGCAGGGGCAATACTGGTGGTCGTGTGTGGCATTGTCTGGTATGCGAACGGGAACCATGACAACCTGGTGCTGATGGAATCCCCATCCAGCTTTTTCATCCCAGACTTAAAAGTTTGCATCGCCCGCTCAGCCAAACCATTGAAGGTGGGGTGGTAAGGCGAGGTTTTGAGATGAGTTATTCTGTTGAGGGTTGCAAACTTGTGGAACTCCCCACTGGTAAATGCAGTCCTGTTTACCGACACGAGCACCTCTGGTAACCCGTACACTGCAAAGCTCTGTTGCAAATTATCTATGGTGGCAGCAGATGTAGGTGACCAGACTTCGTAGACATCCATCCACTTGGAGTGGGCATCTATTAGTAAAAGGAACATTGTGCCCAAGAAGGGCCCCACGTAATCGACAATGGAGATGGACCCATGGCCACTCTGGCCATTCCCAGGGGTGCAATGGTGCTAAGTGGGGTAGCTTATGTACTTGCTGGCATTGAAGACAACAGTTGACTAGGGTTCGATGTCTGCATCCATCCCTCACCACCACAAGTAGCTGTGCACAAGCATCAGCATCCTACAAATGCCAAGGTGAGCACTATGTAATTTGGCCAGTAATAGTCTTTGCCCTCTTGGGGGCAGAATAACCCTTGCTCCCCCGAGCAACACGCCGTCCTGGCAGGTGAGCTCATATCTGCGATTGAAATAGGGCTTCATGTCATCAGACTTTGGCTGTCCTGACCATCCATTCAAGACCTGCTCCCGGACATGAGATAAAAGTGGATCTCGACTTGTCCACTGACAGATTTGATTGGCCTGGACAGGGGAGGAATACAAAAAATTTAGTACTAAGACAAGTTCCTGGGGAATTGGAACCTTCACGTTGTTATCTGGCAGGGGGAGACAGTTCAGCGCGTCAGCATGTGCAGTCTGGCTTTCTGATTGGTGAATAAAAGTTTATTAGTGAGCAGCCAGTATCAGTGCCCACCTCTGGATGCGAGCAGATGCGATGGGGGGTATCGCCTTATCCTGTCCAAATAATCCCAGTAGAGGCTCATGGTCAGATGTAATGTGAAAATGGTGACTGTGAAGGTATTGATAGAGCTTCTGAACATCAAACACAACAGACATGTCCTCCTTTTCAATTTGAGAATATCTTCGCTCTGCAGCACTGAGCGTGCGAGATGTATCACCAATGGGTCCTTCGGAGCCATCCGCTATCCGATATGAAAGTACAGCCCCTACTCCATAAGGGGATGTGTCGCAAGTTAAAATCAATTTTTTCTTTGGATCAAAGTGAACCAGTAGGGCCGACGATCTTACCAATTGCTTTACCTTCAGAAACACATCCTGGTGCAGAGCTTGCCAAATCCATTGATAGTTTTTCTTAAGCAATGCGTACAACAGAGCCAGTACGGCTGATATATTTGTGAGAAATCGGCCATTGTAGTTTATCATGCCTAAGACGGCCTGTAGTTCTGTCGTGTTTCTCGGTGCAGGTGCCTTGCGAATAGCCTTGGCCTTTTCTTCCATGGGATGCAGGCCCTGAACATCGACCTTATGGCCCAAGTAAACTGCCTCCTTGGCTTAGAAAAGACATTTTTCTCGCTACAAGTGCACCCCCGTTTGTGAGGAGCATTTCAGCACCTCCTCCAAATTAGCTAAGTGTTCTTCGTCAGTTAGTAAGACATCATCCAGATAAACAACAACATGGGGCAGTCCCTGAAGCAGATTTTCCATGGTATGCTGGAAAATAGCACACGCCGATGAGACCCCAAAGAGTAGTCGAGTATATTGATACAATCCTAGATGTGTATTGATGGTCATGAATTCCCTAGAGCCTTCTTCCCACTCTATCTGCTGGTAGGCACGGCGCATGTTGAATTTTGAATATGTGCTGACCCCTGCCAATTTCGAATATAATTCGTCAATCTTCGGTATCGGGTGTCTATCAAGTTTGGTCACTCTGTTTACAGTTAACTTAGAGTCACCGCATAAGTGAACACTTTGGTCTGGCCTCAGTACGGGTACTATGGGTGCCGCACACTCGGAAAATTGCACTGGTTGTAAGATATACAACTTTTCCAGCCCACTTATCTCGGTCTCAACCATGTCCGTAGAGCATAAGGGACTGGTCCGGCTCTGATAAATATAGGGGTTGCATTAGGGTTTACGTGGGTTTTGGCTTGTCGCCCACAAATCCTTCCTAGCTTATCACTGAAAATGGAAGCTGTGGTAAAGTGAGGTACCCTGTCCCTTTAAGAGAATGCAAGTGGCAGCACTGACAAATCAGTGTACAGCGCGGGCAACTGGGAACTGTAAGTTTAGTTCTGAAGGCTTCTGAGTGAGCACGTATGATCTGGTGCTCTGCCCTTGTCTTAATAAACCATCGCTGTTTATTCTTACATCAGTCTCTCCCCATTATTAATTGCAAACGGCAACTGAAGAGAACATAGGGAGGCGTGCAGTTAGAGTTTGGTTGGCCAACAAAATCATTTATACAAGGCATAAAAGTGGCGACGAAGATAAAGAACAAAAGAAAATAAATTTTAAGGCGGGTGAGCAAAACATTGGAAAGAGCATCCTTGCTTATTCTGTTAAACAGGCGACAGCCAGCAATCAGAGCAGAAAGCAGTGCTGCAGTTTAAAACTAAAAAAAAACCCTGCAGAATCACAATCATGGGGATCCAGTCAAAACTCAAAAAACTGTGAAACCCAGCAGAGAAAAGCTAACAGCTGTAGAGACAGAGTAAAAAAAAAGTTGCTGCTCTTAAAGCGGCAATACATTTAAAAGGGTAAATACATGAAAAGTGGCTATGGACAGAAAATTATAAGATATCTTAGAGAGAGGGTGACTCTGTGCTATCATTACCTGGAAGGCCAATCGGAGTGCAACCCCCTTGCAGTTGTTCATGATGCCACAGTTCGGGCATGTCGACCCATTCGACCCCATTTCAGATGACTGGTCTCAGTATGTTGAACGCCTGGCTTTTTTTTTTACTGCTAACGACATCGTGGGGGAGGAGAAGAAGAGGTCGATTCCTTTGTCCTCATGCAGGAGCAAAATGTACGGACTGATCCGCAGCCTTACATCACCTAGCGCCCCAAATTCGAAGACTTTTGATGAGTTAATAAAAATTGTACAGAGCCACCTGAGACCAAAGCCCTCAGTTACCATGAACAAAAACAAAAATACCTGAAAAAACTCAGCAGGTCTGACAGCATCTGTGGAGAGGGATACAGTTGACGTTTCAAGTCCATATGACCCTTCATCAGAACCCTCGGTTACCATGCAGCGTTTCAAATTCATTTCAAGGAACAGGCTCCTGGAGGAGACAATGGCTGACTATGTGGCCATTTTAAAGGTATTAACTGAACATTACAAATTCAGAAACCCATTAGTGATATGTTGAGAAACCAGCTGATATGTGGGATTGGAGATGATTATATCCAAAGGCATTTGCTAACTGAACTTAGTCTAGACTTCAGGGAAGCATTAGAATTAGCCACAGCAATGGAGAGTGCTGTTAGAAATTCCAAAGTTATAAAAGAGATACAAAATGGTGCTGTCCATCTGGTCGAGCAAGACAATCCGGCAACAAAAAGCACAAAAACTCCAGACTCCACGGAAAGACAGGAAACACTCTCTAGCTCCAGACCATTGAAAATCAAAGGTATTGCAATGAAAACCTACAAAATGAATGGGAGAAATACATCCAGGCCTCCAGTGAGCGAACGACAACTCAAGCAAGTCGAGTGCTTTTTCTGCCACCGCTATAGCCACATCAGGCAGCACTGCAGAGAAAGGTTAAAACAACATGATAAAGACAGAAGGAAAAATTGTGAAATATGCCTCATGGAAGAGCCAGAAGAAATAGAATCAGACATCCAGTCGCTATATAACCTCAAAGTGGGTAGAGCCGAGCCAATCCAAGTAGTCATTACAGTTAACAGGCAACTCATTAAGATGGAAGTTGATATGGGAGCGTCGATGTCCATACGTTTAGATATCTGAGTAAAGGAACCCATGCTTTGAAGTTAAAAGTTTCAGACAAAAAGCTGAGGACATACACGGGCGAAGAAATAAGACTGAAAGGGTTATGTCAAGTCTCGGCGATGTATAGAGATCAGTCTGACAGGTTGCCCTTGTTAGTGGGAGCTGGAGAGGGCCCCAGCTTAATAGGCTGCAGCTGGCTGGAAAAGATTAAATTGTAATGGGCTGCATTTTTTCAAATTACAACATAAGACTTACAGGAATTGTTGCAAAAGTATGCTTCCGTTTTCAACGACGAGTTAGGAAGGGTTCGAGGGCTACAAGCCAAGATCCATGTACACCCAAACGTAACACCCAGATTTATAAGAGCCAGGCCAGTCCCTTATGCTCCATGAGACAAAGTTGAAAACGAACTGGACAGACTAGAAAAATTGGGCATCCTACAACCAATGCAATTTTCTGAGTGGGCGGCACCCTGAACTGAAGCCGGACCAAAGCGTGCGTTTATTTGGTGGCTATAAACTAACTATCAATAAGGTGGCCAAACTTGATAGGCACCCAATACCCAAGATTGAGGAATTGTATTTGAAGTTGGTAGGAGGCACCACATGTTCGAAATTAGACATGAGCCATGTCTACCAGCAGGTAGAGTTGGAAAAGGACTCTAGGGAATTCGTCACCATTAATACTCACTGAGGATTGTATCAATACACATGGCTACCCTTTGGAGCCCCCACGGTGTGTGCTATTTTCCAAAGAACAATGGAAAACTTGCTCCAAGGATGGCCCCATGTTATCGTTTACTTAGATGACGTATTGGCCACGGGAATGACCGACGATGAACACTTAGCAAATCTAGAAGAGGTGCTCAAACACTTTGCACAAGCGGAGGTACGTTTAAAACGAGAGGTGTCTGTTCCAAGCTAAGGAGGTCGATGCACAGGGCCTGCATCCTGTGGAAGAAAAGGTCCAGGCCATTCACAAGGCACCTGCCCCGAGAAATACCACAGAGCTTAAGGCCTTCTTAGGCATGGTAAACTACTATGGCCAATTCCTCCCAAACCTCTCGACTGTGCTGGCCACATTGTATGGCCTGCTTAAGAAGAACCAGAAATGGATTTGGAAAGCCCTGCACCAGGATACCTTCCTGAAAATGAAGCGATTGTTAAGATTGTTGGCCTTGTTGGTCCACTTTGACCCAAAGAAGGAATTAATTTTAACATGTGATGCGTCCCCTTATGGAATAGGGGCTGTCCTTTCACATCGGATGGCGGATGGCTCTGAGTGACCCATTGGTTGTGCATCTCGCACGCTCAGTTTCGCAGAGCGACAAGATTCACAGATTGAAAAGGAGGGCTTATCTAATGTGTTCAGTGTCCAGAAGTTACATCAATATCTCCAAGGTCACCATTTCCATATTATAATTGACCACAAGCCCTACTGGGATTATTTGGAGAAGATAAGGCGATAGCCCCATTCGCATTGGCTCGTATCCAGGGACGGGCACTAATATTAGCCACCTATGAATACACTTTTGTTCACCGTTCGAGAACTCAAATCCCACATGCCGACGCACTAAGCTGCCATCCCTTGCCAGCTAAAAATGGGGAGTCTATGATTCCCCAGGAACTGGTCTTAGTGCTAAATTTTCTGGACTACGCCCCTGTTCAGACCAGACCAATCCGTGAGTGGACAAGCCGGGACCCACTATTGTCTAACATCCGGGAGCAGGTCTTGAATGGTTGGTCAGGTGGAAATCCGAGGAGATGAAGCCCTATTCTGATCGCAAATATGAACTGTCCTGCCAGGACGGCATAATACTCTGAGGAGCAAGAGTTATCGGCAGTTATTAGCCGAGCTACATAGCACTCACTCAGGAATTAGCAGAATGAAGATGCTCGCATGCCAAGCATGGACTTGGATATAGAAACCCTGGTCAAAAGCTGTCCTCAATGCCAGCAGGTGCAAAACCTCCCCCCCTTAGCTCCATTGCACCCATGGGAATGGCCGGGGTGGCCATGGGTGCGCCTGCGTGTTGATTATGTGGGACTCTTCTTGGGCACAATGTTCCTTTTACTGATTGACTCCCGCTCCAAATGGATGGATATCTATGAAGTCCGGTCTCCCACGTCGGCCACCACCATAGACTATTTGCGGCAGAGTTTTGCAGTGCATGGGTTGCCAGAGGTCCTCATGTTCAACAACGGACCGTTTTTACCAGCAGGGATTTCCACAGGTTCACGACCCTGAATAGCATTACCCATATCACCCTACCTCACCCTACCTCCCAACATCAAACTGCATGGCTGAGCGGTCAGTCCAAACCCTTAAATCCGGGATGAAAAAGATGGGAGGGGATTCCATCAGCGCAAGATTGTCCCGGTTCTTGTTCGCATACCGGACCACGCCATACGTGATGACCAGCATTGCCCCTGCAGAGCTACTAATGAAGAGACGCCTGACCTGGCCTGACCCTTGTGTGGTCAAATTTAGAGGGGAGAGTGGAGAAAAGCCAAAAGGCACAGAAGACCAGGCATGATGGTCATGGCCGTGAAAGAACTGTCATGGTGGGAGTTGCAGTCCTCGTGAAGAACTTTGGAGGTGGGCCCAATTGGCTGTTAGGCAAGGTGAGTGCAGTAACTGGGCCCCTCTCCTATAATGTATCAGTAAATGTCTGAATATTTAGATGACCCGTGGATCATCTCCACAAAAGAACACCAGTCCCACAAGAAGAAATGCAGTCTTCATCTATGCTTGAGTTTGTGCCGCATGTAGAGGACAGGTCACACAATTTGGAAGCACCGGTGGGGCCTGTGGAACCCGAGGGGGTTGGGGAGACAAACCTGCCAATTCCCACTGAGGAACCTAGTGGACAACTGTCCCCTGAAAAGGAGGTCTTGGAAACACCAGCCGAGGTTGTTGGGCTATGACCTTCAACCCGTTGAAGAGGGCCTCCTGAAAGACTTGACCTGTAAATAGTTATTGTGTAAATAGTTAATGTGTTTTAAGCTTGTTAGCTGTATTTTTAAGTAAAGGGGGAAGGATGTGGTAAAGTGAGGTACCCTGTCCCTTTAAGCAAATGCAAGTGTACTGATCATGTGACAGCACTGACGAATCACTGTACAGCTTGGCCAACTGAGAACTGTAAGTCTAGTTCTGGAAGTTTCTGAGTGAGCACGTATGATCTGGTGCTCTGTCCTATGCCTCAATAAACCATCACTGTTTATTCTTACATCAGTCTCTCCCCTTCACTGATTGCAAGCAGCAACTGAAGAGAACATAGGAACGTGTGCAGTTAGTTTGGTTTGCCAACGAACTCATTTACCCAAGATATAAAAGAAACTTATTTTTGTAACAATTCCTGTAAGTTTCTGAAAAATCTCGGCACATTGCAATTTAATCATTTTGAGCCAGTTGCGACCAATTAAACTGAGGTCTGCCCCAGCCACTACTATAAGGGGTAAATTTGCAGACTGATCCCCATACTGCACCAGGACTTGACATATCCTTTTCACTCTTATATTTTTACCCATATATGTTTTTAATTTAGTGCCTGATTCTTTCAAACTTAAAGGATGGACTCCTTTATTCAAGAATTTGAACATATGTTCTCCTATGACAAACGTTGATGCCACAGTATTGACCTCCATCTTGATGGGTTGTTCACTGACTCCAATAACTACCTAGATTGGCTCAGTTCTACCCACTTTCAGATTGTATAATGAATAGATGTCAGATCCTGCTTCCTCAGGTTCTTCAATGTGACAGATTTCACAATTTCTACCTTTGTTTTTCAAATGCTGTCTCAGCTTATCTTTACAGTGCAGCTTATCTGACCATTGCAGTGGCAGAAAAAGCATTTGATATTTCTGAACTGTCGATCACCTGCAGGCTGCTTGGATGCATTTCTCTCATTAATGTCATTGGTTTTCACTGCAGCACTGTAGTCCTTCAATGGTCTGTACATAGTGGGCATTTCCCGACTTTCTGCGACATCTGACGTATCAGTGCATTTCGTTACTGGTCCACCCCGCCCTACAAGATGGACGGCACCATTTTGTGTATCTTTTATTGCCTCCAAGTCTCTAATAGCGCTCTCCATGGCTGCTGCCAATTCTAAAGCCTTACTGAAGTCTAGATTAGTTTCAGATAACAATCGCGTTTGAATAGCATCCTCCCCGATTCCGCATATCAATCGGTCTCTCAACATGTCATTAATTGAAGTTCCGAACTCACAATATTCCGTCAATTCCTTTAAAGCAGCGGTTGTCTCTCCTGGAAGCCTATTCCTCGAATTAAAATGCTGCATAGTGACTGAGTGTTTTGGCTTCAGGTGGTTTTTTACAATATTTACTAACTTGGTGAAAGTCTTCACATCGGGGCTGTTAAGTGACGTGAGGCTGCAGATCAGCCCATACGTTTCACTCCCACATGCAGACAAAAGAATCATCCTCTTCTTGTCCTCCCCTGCAGTGTTGTTAGGCATTTGACGTAATGAGACCAGTCATCGGAAACGGGGTTGAATGGTTCAAGTTGCCAAAAACGCGGCATACTCGATGACTGTGGAGACTGCTCTTTCAAACAACTTTCAAGGTAGTGGCGAAGTAACATAGCTGGCTTACCGTGGCTTTCTTGATCGCGGTCAATTGATCCGGTTTATCCTCGTCGCCAGTTTTATGTTTTGGGTTATCAGGTTCGCTTTGTCCGGGGAACGTGAGCTACACCCTTGATATCTACACACTAGCTGGTGCTTGAAACAATATAGGCAGAGAGACCGATTAACTGAACAACACTGGTGGTTTATTCGAACTAAGAACAGAGCACTAAGACCATGTGTGCTTCTTCAGTCACCTCCACCTCCAGACTTACAGTTACCAACATAGCCCACGCTGTATAGCAATTGGTTGATACAGTCACGTGGTCAATTAGCTACATTCCCTTAAAGGTACATAGCACTCCACTTTACCACATATGTAATAGTGCCTTAGTTATCTCTTGCACACATTTTACAAAATATGTGTGCATGCAATTCACGGTTTTAACGTCTCTAGTTTTGAAAAGTTTGATGAGTTTGATGAGTTATCCCCCTTTTTTCTATCTTAAACATGTTTACATATTTTGTGATCGCTTCTTTAATGTAATATCCACATGGTTAGTCTCCTTGGCAAATACTGAGGCAAAGAATCAATTCAATATTTCAACCTTTTCACTGTCATTTTCTGTGAGTTTAACTTTTGCACCTCTAAGTGGCTGTATCCTTATCCTGATTTTTCTTTTCTTGTTTATGCATATGTAGAATACTTCATTATTTATTTTTACATTCCTAGATGATTTAATTTTGTAGTGCTCTAGCTTTCCAAATTGTTTTTTTTAAATTTCTTTCCTTTTCTTTTCTTTATTGTCTATGTCCATAACATATGGAGGCTGGTTAGCTCAGATAGCTAGTGTGTGGATCAGGTTAACAGCAACAGCATGGGGTTCAATCCCTCTTCCAGTTGAGGTAGACTCAGAGCCTGCCTCCTTGACCTACATGTTGTAAAATGCTCTGGTTCGGCAAATAATCACCAAGGACCTACCTTCAGGCAGGGAACTGAAGACATAGGGTGGAATCGTCCCAGATTTGCACTAAATGCGGTGGCGGGCGGCAGAAAAGATGTTTTACCTGCCGGCCGTAATGGCGGCTCTACATGCCGTATCATCCCAATCCCGCCTCATTAATCATGCATTCTCAGGAAACACGCCGTTTGGATGGTTGGCAGGCTCCGGTTCCCCCGCCACGCCTTCACCTCGCTGCTTCATCACGCCAGGCGCCGCATTTAAAGTGCAGCCGCAAGTGCACCTCTCAGTGAGCGGAAATTTCTGGGCCAGCTGGTGTCAGGCATGTTCGGTCGCGTGGGTGGACAATATGGCAAGAAGGCCAAAAATCGTTTTCACGGCGTTGCGAAACCAGTTTGCAATCGTCCACTCAGCCTGTTGATGGCGGGCTGCAATTCCCGTTGTCAGACATCGGGAACCTCATTGTAATACATCTGCTTATCATTATAAGGCCAGCCGACTGGAATCATCCCCCAGCCCCCGCTGGATTGTCCATCCACTTCAGTGGGAAAACGCGCCGGTGCAGGACGCGTCTTGATGAGTGTGACATTTAGAAGTTGGGACTTACCGCCAGGCCCTTGCTTATAACATGGACATCCGAGGGGCAGAAGGTGCTGGAGCTCGACAGCAATGGAACCCTGGAGGAACATCCATGGCATGCTGGGTGGAATCTCATGGACATGGCTCTGCTGTGAAGCAGCTCAGGGAAGGTGGAATGCCACCATTGAGGGTCTGCTCACGATACATGATGGGCAAGGGAGTGAGGAGGAAGTTCCAGCTGTGTTTGGGAGAGAAAGATGAACCAGGGAGAGGAGACCATGGAAAGTTTGGGAGAGGAAGATCTAGGATCAACTGGGAGAAGAAGAGGTGTTGGGGTGTTGAGGTTGGGAGGGGGATCAAAGGTGAAAGGTGTTGGGGGGGAGGTTGGGAGGGGGCAGGGGGCAGAGGGTATGGGGGAGGAGGGAGAACGGGGCGAGAAGATGGCAACTGTGATGGTTTGTGTAAGGGAGGTGGAGGTATAAGGGAAGGAGTTCGGAGGGGAGAGTGAGTGCAGAGAGGGGAAGGAGTCCAGGGGAAGGAAGGAGCTCGGGGGGAGGTAGGAGTGCGGAGAGGGGAGGGTGGAGGAAGAAGTAAAGCTGCTTAAGAGCAAGGAGTCGAGAAAGGGGAAGGACTAAGGGGGAGGGTGTTTGGGGTTTGGGGGGGAAGGAATTCCAATCGGGGGGGGAGGGGTTAGGAGTTCCAAGAGGGGAAGGAGTTCCAAAGGGGTAAGGAGTCCAGAGGGAGCGGGTGGGTGTCCAGGTGAACGTTCAAGAGAGGGCTCTGATGAGTCCATGACTGCCTCCTGAGGAGCAAACTGAGGGTGAGCATGTTACGAGGGAAAAATGAGAATAACAGAGAGTAGAGCGAGGTGGTAGGGTGATAGAGTGAGGGTTCAACGGCATCGGTAGAAGGGATGGTAAGGGTTGTTGGTGGGGACTTGGAGGCAGACAGACCCTGAGGGTGGAAAGGAGGAGATCAGGGAGGTTAATGTGGATAGGGGTGGGATTTTCAGGAAGGAAGGGAATGTGCATGTTCACCTGGACACCCCTGAAAGAAAAGGGTTGTGGCTGGTAGGTCATGGGGGGGTAGGTGGAAGGTGAAGCCAGTGGGTCAACAGTGATGGAGGAAAGGAAATGGGCCAGCGGGGGAGGGGAAAGGATGGGGGAGCGAAAGAAAATCTGTATTACTACCATGCTGGCTAAATCGAAAGTGAAATGAGAGTCGTGGTGGGTGAGATCAGGTGCTACATGGGAGTGTGATCAATGGGTGGGCGGAGATGCAGCTCATCTCAGATGGACAACTGAAAGCAAACCCCAGCAGGCAGCATTGAAAATGCTCAGGACAGTGAGATGAGTGTGATGGAGGAAGGATCTGTGTCTGTGGGAGAGGCTTGCACAAGTCTCTGAAAGACCCTGAGACACAAACACACACACACACACACTCCTCCTTCCAGAATCACTTGTGGCCTGGCTGTGTGCAGCTGAACCTCTAGTGGGGGGAGGACCCACGCAGCCTGTCAATGAAGCTGAAAGACACCATTACACATTATTCAGTGAAAGTGAATATATTTCCAGATTGTAAAATAACAAAATGTGTTCATTGGTACAATCAACTGTCATCAAAATTTCTTAACTTTTGAATGCCTTAAATTTCTAGTTGCTGCCTTGATATTCACAGCAGGGGTGGAGACAGCCTGTGCAATGTTTGGCCCTGTTGCCTCTAATGACTTCGGTGTGGATCCTCTGGAGAGCTGAGGCCTTGAGGGCCCCGGCTTGCTTTGGCTGTACCCCTTTGGACCAGCTGCTCCCTCTGCGGTGACAGAGATGATGTTGAGGGAGTCACAGGCAAAGGGGACTCAGAGGAAGAGGACAGCCTCTGAGATTCCTTAGTAGTGACCCAGGGGTGTCCAGATGCCGCTCCTCCTCCCTTCGGGTGCTCAGGGGCCCCAGCCTGTCTTCTTGAAGGGAAGGAGCACCTGGAGGGATGCTGAGATGCCTTGTATCCCTCTCACTTTGCCACTGCAGGAACTCACCCATTGCTCCCACGACGGAGTGCAGGTCTTCACACGTCTCTGTGTTCTGCTGGGCCAGGGTCTCCATGGCATTCATCATCCTTCCCATGAGACCTCTATACTCACACATTTGGGCACCACTTCATCAAAGAACAGGTGGATGCACTCCTCTGACTCGCATGCCACTCTGGTGAGGGCTTCCAGCAGCTCTGTGTGATGTTCCCCTGCCTTCTGATGACTCTCCAGCATAAGTTGGAAGGCCGAATCCAGTGGTTCATTATCTGACTTGTACCTCACAGATGCCTCTCCCCCAGCAGTCCTCCGAGTGCAGGGAACTCAGCTGAACCTGCCTCCTCCAGCTGTGGACATGTGTCCATGCGGTGACCACTAGCCTGGTCTAGATCTAAGTCCCACCGAGGTGTGTGACTGCGCTGCTGGAAGCTTTGGGTAAGCGCTGTGACGGTCTTACAGGCTGCTTATTTCTAGCTCTTCACTGGAGGAGGAGTCCTCTTGGCTGGAAATGAGGACCTGGATGGAGCTGAGGGACTGGCTGGCTGAGGGTGTCGGTCACTTAGCAGACCTCCCTGTGAACCAAAGTAGAGATAATTAGTGTATGGCAGCAGGGTCAAAAGCAGGAGAGAGAGCATTCACATTTGCGTTGAGAGAGGGATGATGTGGTGCAGGATCCTCATGAGGGCGTTTGCCACTGACCTCACAGTCACCACAGGCACAGTCCACATCCTCACCAGTCAGCACAATGACACCCTCCTCAAAGTGAGTGAGGGGCCTAATGTGGGCCCCTCCACCCCTGGTCTGGGACCTCTCCCTGCTGTTGTGAGCCAGCTGCTCCTGCATGAAAACAGATGGAGAGAGTGTGAGCAGGACACATGGCACTGCATGGAATGTTTGCGCGATGAGCGGAGCCATGGACAGGATGAGGATGAGAGCCCCAGGGGATATGAGTCTGAGGAAGATGTGAGGGTGTGTGTGAGAGTTAGTGGTGTTGCCCGTTGAGGTGTGAAATCCCTGTGGATGTGTGATGGGTTTGTGAGTGTGTGAGTTGAGAGTGATGAGAAGAGTGAGTTATCCTGTTGGAATGGAGGAGATCATTCATCTCCTTGCAGCACTGGGTGGCTGTCCTCTTTTGTAGGGCATTGGCGCTGACCACCATTGCCACCATCTCCCAAGCTGTATTGGTGATGTTGCTGCCCATCCTGCAGCCAGAGCGGGAGTAGAGGACATCATGGCGGGCATGCGGTTGCACTTTAAATATGGCGCCCAGCATGATGAAGTGGTGAGGTGATGGTATGCAGGTGAATGAGAGCTCACCTGCCATCAAAAAGGCGTGTTTCCTGGGAATGTAGAATTAATACGGCAGGATTGGGAAGATATGGTATGAAAAGCCGCCATTGTGGTCAGCGGGTAATAAATTGTTTTCCCAGCCGCTACCGCACTTAGTGTAAATCTGGGACGATTCCATCCAGTGCTTCCAGCCTTATAGCTGTTCTGGTAGGTAGAAACCTGCCCATAAGCCCCCCTAAAAGTGATGTGGTGCTGTCTGTGAATCCTGATACTGATGACTGTGAGTGCTGACCAAAGCAAAGTAGGCAAACAAACATCAAAGTCCTGAATGAAGTGCAGCCCGCCAGGTGCAAGTCGCTTGTGTACTTGTGAAACATGTCGGCACACAATCATGCCGACGTGGGTGGATGATCCAGCTAGGGAGGGTGTTTACGGCAGGTTGGCCTTATAATGATATGCAGATGTATTACAATGAAGCCCCTGATGTCTGATGGCAGGAAACGTGGCCTGCCATTGATGGGCTGAGTGGACGATTGAAAACTGGTTTCACAACATTGCAAAACCAATTTTTGGCCTTCTCGCCATATTGTCCGCTCATGCTGATGGACGCACCTGATGCCAGTGGGCATGGAAAATTCCACCCATAATGCATGCATTTTACTTCATTTTCAATTTTACTCTTCTCTTGTTCTTAATCCAGAGTGTTCCATCATTGCTAATTTGTTCTTGTTTATTCATGGAATATATTTTTTCTGAGTTGTATTGATTCCACAAATTGTGTGCTGGAACAGTCAAGGGGGTGCTATTTCCAATGTCATTTAAAGAGATCATTACATACTCTTAACTAAATTAAAGTTTTACTCATTTTTATTGCTGGTGTTTTGATTTTTCTGTTACCATATGTTGGTTGTTGTAGCTGACAGTAAACTGTTCAGAAAATTATCTAACTGAGTACAGTGGAATATTGATCAAGAGTTTCTGGGAAACTTCAGGTTGGCATTATGGGCTTGGTGATTTGGATGCCATTGTGTCTGGAACAGGAGGAGGACCTGCAAAGAGAAGAGGCAGAAGAAGAGAAGTCTGCAGGAGTCTTTATTGCACATTACATTGCTGAATTGATAGCACAAATAGTGATAAGTAAATATTATCTGATAGCCATTTCAGAGATGTGGTTGCAAGGTGAATATCTAAATATTCAAGGCAATTTGACATTTCAGATGTATGGGAAGCTAGGAAAAGATGGTGGGGTAGCTCTGTTAATTAAGGATGACCTTAATAATGTAGTGATAAATGACCTTAGTTCAGAATATCAAGGTGTAAAATCAATTTGGGCAGAGATAAGAAATAGCAAAGGTAAGAACTCACTTGTGGGAGTAGTTTACAGGAGACCTAACAATAGCTATAGTGTAGGACAAGAGTATACAGCAAGAAATAATGGGGGCTTATAAAAAGGTATTGCAATAATCATGGGTGATTTTAATCTTCATATATATTCTATGAATCAGATTGGCAAAGGTAGCGGAGGTGATGAATTCATACATTTGATACAATTTCTTAGAGCAGTTGATTCTATGCCAACCAAGGAACAGGCTATTATAGACCTGATAGTGTGAAATGAGACAGGATTAGTTAATGACCTTATCGTAAAGGAGACTCTAGGCAACGGCAGTCAAAAAGTGATAGAATTTCAAATGCAGTTTGAGGGTGAGAAGTTCAGGTCAAAGACTAGTGTTTTAAACTTAAATAAAGGGAATTACAAGGGTATGAGAAAGGAGTTGGCTAAAGTGAACTGAGAAGATAGGTTAAAATAGGACATTAGAGAAATAGTGGAAGGCATTTAAGGAGATATTTAAGGAGATATTCCAAAAATCTCAGCAAATATATATTCCATTGGGAAATACAGACTCTCTGAAAAGGTAGCACCATCTGTGGTTAACTAAGGAAGTTAAGGACAGCACCAAATGGAAAGGAAAAGCGTACAGCACGCAAAGATTAGTGGTAAATCAGAAGATTGGATAGACCTTAGAAATCAGAATAAGTTACTAAATAAATAATAAAGAGTTATAAATTAGGGTATGAGATAAATCTAGCTAGAAATGTGGTTTTGTGAAAGGGATATCATGTTTGACTGATTTATTAGAGTTCTTCAAAGAAGTACAAACAAGGTGGATAAAAGGGAACCTGTAGATGTAGTGTACTTGGATATCCAAATGGCATTTGACAAGGTGCTACTACATAAAATAAGAGCTCATGGTATAGTGCTAACATATTAGTATGGATAGAGAGAGGATTGATGCAAAGAGTAGGGCTAAATGGGCTATTTTCGGGTTGGCAAGTTGTTGGAGTGCCATGAGGATCAGTGCTGGGGCATTAAATATTTACAAACTATATCAATGACTTGGATGATAACTAAATTTGCTGATAACACAAAGATAGGTAGGAAAGTAAATTGCCAAGAGGAAATTATGGGTGGAATTGTGCCAAAATGAAGCTAAGTATGGTGGTCAGCTGTTTTGGAAGCGCCTAACCCGCTGTCCGTAATGCCGGCAACTCGCGCCCGATTTTGTGCTTTGAGCCTCATTAATGATGCAGAGGCCTGTTTCATTCCGAATCAACTGGTGGGTCAGGAGCTAATTCGTATGCCCGCCGTCAGTTGGTGGATTTGAAGACCCAGGAGCCATATTAAAATGTCAGTCCAACACACAATCTCAATCTCTCCAGCCCACCAAAGATGTCTGCAACCCATAAGAGGAAAGCCGAGAGCCTCAGGACGAAGCCTGCACACCGCTTCACCCATCAGGTCTTCCAGGCCTTGCTCAGAGAGGTGCAGGAACAATGACATGTGCTCTACCACACAGGTGGCTGCAGGAAACACAGCAGCCTCACCTCTCAGGCCTGGGACACCATAGAGGAGCAGTTCAACGTGGCTGACACCCGTGCCAGATCTCATCTGTCCGCCAGGATAAATCATCCTTCAACACCCCCCAATATCAACCTATCATCATGGCATCATGCACTCAAACGTCTCCACTCTTCAGGAGTTTCATACAACCATTAGCAGCGGACACATATTAACACTCATTCTCTCACCGAGACTTTCACATCACCACCATCCCATCTATCGTGTTGCTCACACTCCATCCCCTGGCCCTTCTAGGGAGGGCTCACCACACACAGGGGACGTGCAGCTCACCCAATCTCTGCTCCATCCCTTCTCATCACAGCCTTTCTTTCTTCTTCATACAGGCCAAACTGGCGCACAACAGGTGTGAGAGATCGCAGACTGGGGGTGGGGGGATGCCTGACATCCCCGCCCTCAGTGAGTTTGAGGAGGCTGCAGCTGAGCTGGTTGGGGAGGACACGGATTGCTCCTGTGGGGAAGGGGAGATTGGCCTCTCTAACCAACCCAGTACAGATCACAGCTCCATCACTTCATCAAACCCTGACATTTACAGTGAGTCATGTGCAGTCTTGTCTAGCTCATGCTCATTAACTGAAACCCTATTTTATATTTTCTAGGCACAAGCACATCGAGACCCTGAAGCCATTCCAGCACCACCAGTGCGAGCCCCTGGATCTCATCCGAGGAGGAAGCTCCAGAAGAACCATCACGACGTTCACACACACCCTCTAACAGCTCAGAGACATGCACGTCAGTGAGGCACAGATGTAGATTAGGCTCAGGCTGACTTTCTGGGGAACACCTCACTGACACGTCCCTGCAGCAGTCGGAGGCAGGGACAGCCCAGGTCTCTGGCACTCGGAGGGCTGCTGGAGACCAGCCACCTGTTCGGTCCGAGTCAGATGATGAGCCTCTGGAAGCGGCCGCCAAATCTATTCTGGAGATGCAAGAACAGGCGGCAGAACATCAGGCAGAGATTCGGCAGTCACTCAGCAGACTAGAGCGAATGATGGAGGAATCCATCCGCATTCTGTCTGATATCGTGGCTCCAACAGGCGAGTGCCTTGAGGTCACCATGGGAAGGCTGGCAACCACCAAGGAGACCTTGGTCCAGCAGGTCTTGCTGGATTTGCACTCAGCCCTGCACTCCATGGTCACATACTCTGGTGGGCACCGTCAGGATGTAGATGCCATGGAAACAAGGCACTTTGACCTCCCTCTGGGTACACTATCCCCTGCAGGAGTCAGGGCGGGGTCCTCAGGCACCCACAGGGAGGATGAGCATCAGCCGGATACCCCGGGGGTCTCCTCTCAGGACACTCCAAGGGTGAGCAGCTGCTTACAGTCCCCTCTGCCTGTGACCCCATCCACCCCAGCATCTCAGGCCACCAAGGGCGCTTCTGCCCTTGAATGGGTGACCCTTATCAGGCCGGGGCCTTCCAGGTCTCGGGCCACCAGAGGACGTCTGCCAAGGTCATCACAGACATCGGGACGTAGCAGTCAGCAGGCTGCTCCACCTCTGCTGGGGATGTTGGGTCTGCACCCAGGAGTAGTGCTAGAGTTAGGAAAGTTAAGAAAAATTAATGCCACTATTGGGTCACAGGTGTGCTAGACATGTAAAGAAATACCTTTGATGGTTATGTGAATGTTCCTGTCAACTGAAGGCGTAGCAATTTTGTACTTTGGAATCTCCTTATTTTGAGGTTTAGCCTTCCTCCCACTCAGTGACAGTGTCTCACTATAAGATTCACATTCCTGTGATGTCAACCTCAGTTGAACTAGTATCTGCACCACTTGTATGATGTCATGGAGATGTGTTTAAATCTTTATTGGAAGTGTGTGAAGTAAGCATTTCTAACCCTTCTTCCTCAAAGAATACCACTGAATGAGGGCAGCTCATCAGCATTGGTATTCTAGTGGCATTTGTGCCTCCTCAGTGGTAGAGGCAGAAGAAGAGACATACATGGGAGGAGGAGATCCCTGGGCTTGTCCACATCTCAGTTGCAGCAGCATTTACATTATTAGATGGCAGTGAAGGCTTCAAATCTTCTCTCGCATCGATCTTGTTCCTAAGTGGGCTCTCAGTTCGCAGAGTGAGTTCACACACAGGGCCCCATGGACTAATGCAAAGATCCTGGCCTGGCAATTCATGAGGCAAGTGTGAATGCAGGACTCGTTCTTGCTGCAAGTGGGTGGACATCCTCTGAGTTGAAAGGAAATGGCATTGAGGGCTAGGAGAGATGTGGCCATATTCCCTCACTTGACTTTACTCTTCCTGGAACCTGTCAGCGATTAACGTATCACAGGCACATCTCCCACGTCTTCCTCCCTCCATGGCGTGATTGCGCTCACATTGATCCTCAGCAGCCTCCTGAGGTTCTTGGGCCTCTGGATCTTCATCCTGCGAAGAGTTCTGATCCCCCTCCAGGTTATTCTCTGGCAGGGGGTCACCTCTTTGCATCGCTAGATTGTGAAGGGCGCAGCACACTGAGATGATGCGGGAAACCCCATCGGGAGTGTATTGGAGTGAGCCACCTGAATGGTCCATGCATCTGAAACACATCTTCAGGAGCCCTGTGGTTTGCTGTATAAGGGAGTTTGTGTGGAGCAGCGTTGTACCTCTCCTCAGTATGACTCTGAGGACGATGCACCTGTGTCATCAGCTAGTCTTTCAGTGGGTACCCCTTATCCCCAAGCGACCATCCTTGCAGATGTAATGGCCCCTTGAAAATCTCAGGCATCTGGGAGTGACTCAAGATGTAGGAGTCATGGCAACTCCCAGGATACCATGGTACAAATGTGCAGTATGTGCTTCGGTGATCACACATCAGTTGCACGTTGATGAAATGATAGCCCTTGTGGTTTATAAACACTAGGGCCTGCTGCCATGGAGCCTGTACAGCCACATGAGTGCAGTCTATTGCATCCTGCACTCTTGGGAAGCCTGAAATGGTGGCAAGGCCGGTGAATCTTGCAACCTGGCTATCTTCGTCCAGAGCAAACCTGACATAATGATGGGCCTTCCTGTAAAGGGCAGCTGTGATGTGTAGCCGTTTGAGAGATGCCGCACAGGTCACCTGATCCTTGGAATGAACCAGAGACCAAGAAATTGAGTGCAGCAGTCACCTTCAAAGCCACTGGCAGGGGATACCTCCAACTCTATGTGGCATCAGGTCTTCACAAAAATGTGGCATATCTGATGTACCAGGTCTCGGGACAATTGCAGATGGGCACGGCTTTGCCTCTCGCTCATTTGTAAATAGGAGACTCTTGGATGATAAAACCTAGGTCCGGCGAGTCACCCCCATTGTCTGGTTCACTCCTCCTGACCTTCCTGTTCATGCTGTGACTCCACTTGACCATGTCCCTCCTGCTGGAGTTGCGTGCCTCTCCCTCCTTCACCTCCTCCATTGCATTAGGACCTTGGCAAAAGCAGCATTGAGCCCTAGATCCATATTTGCTTTTGGTTTCTCTCTGAAAGGAAACATTGAAGACGTTAATGATACAAGGGGCAAGAAAGTGAAGCTCAGAAGATGATACATTTGGAGGCTGTAAGATTCCACAGTTTTTCCTGCCCTGCATGCATTGTGGCTGATGCCACCTTGTGCCTGAGATACTAACACACACATTGAGGTGACCAAGTTGGCATCACAGATATGTAACATCTTGAACCCTGCATGGGATGCTAAAGTTTAAGTGAGATGAGTGACTCAACCTAGCTCTGTGCTCCAATCTCTGATGTGGCATATTAATGACCAATCAGTTGCTCATGGTCAATGGGTGGATATCCTTGAGCCCATTAGGAGTGTCACATTAGGTGAAGACGCAACAGACCTTCATTGATGGAATGCCATGTATGATACAGCTGTGTCTCTCTCACTATTGCCTGCATTCCCAAATTCTACATTTCTATGTGTTACACTTGAGATGCAGTGACTGTGATGTGTAGCCACTGAGTTCTGAGTAGCCCTTTAACAGTGCTAATGAAGCTATTGGCTTTAAATGGCTTTCATTGCAAGGAGAACTTCCTTCTTTCTTTCTAAGCAGACTCCTACTCACTCTGGCGACAGCAAGAGGTTAGAGGGCAACCCCAGAAAGGTCCCCCTTGTGTTCACCCTTCCCCCTCACTGCAATTCCACAGCCTTCCCTCCCTGGACAGCAGTCCAACCCTAAACCCCAGCAGAGTAGCATTCATCACAACAAGACCAGCACAGCACTATGGCAGGTATGTTCTACTCACCTTGAAGTTACAAGCCAGTTAAGGTCCGGCTTATGCACGCCACCCCTTTTCAAATGGGTTTGACACCGCCATAATTTCCCACTGGCGTGATGGAAGATTGGAAGGCGTGGCAAGATTCCGGCAAGCAGCTGTTCAAATGAGCATTCATGACATGCTAATGAATGCAAATGGAATTTGTGCCACTGGCCGGCAGGATAACCGACCTGCCATGCAAACACTATCAGGAGAATTGCGACCTGTTTTTACAATGACAGGTTTCTGATTTTTTGCCTCCTGCTGGATTCTCCGCTCCCACCCACCACGATACCTGCCGCGGGCAGGATGGGCAAATTCCGCCCATAGAGTCTAGACAGGGACTTAGATAGGCTTAGTGAGTTGGAAAAAAATTGGCAGATAGTGTATAATCTGTGAAAATGTGAACTTGTCCATTTTGTCAGGAAGAATAGAAAAACATTCTACTATTTGAATGCAGAGACTGCAGAACTCAACAGTACAGAGAGATCTGGGTGTCCTCCACATGAATCACAACAGGTTGGTGTGCAGGTGCAGCAAATGATTAGGAAGGCAAATAGAATGTTGTTTATTGCAAGGGTAATTGAGTATAAAAGTAGGGAAGTGTTGCTGCAGCTATACAGGGCCTTAGTTAGACCACATCTGGAGTACTGTGTACAGTTTTGTTCTCCTTACTTAAGAAAGGATATAATTGCATTACAAAATGGTTAGAGGAGGTTCACTCAACTGATTCCTGTGACGAAGAAAAGGTTGGGCAGTTTGGGCCTATACCCATTGGTGTTTAGAAGAACAGGAGGTGATCTTATTGAAATATATAAGATTGTGAGGGGACTTGACAGGGCCAATGCTGAGATGATGTTTCTCCTCACGATGGAGTCTAGAACTAGAGGACACAGTTTAAAAATTAGGGGTCTCCCATTTAAGACTGTTTTCATTCTGTGCCAGTCCTCAGTTCTGCCCCTCTTTCATCCACTTCATCAGGTCAGAGGCTACCTACCTGGAGACAGGGGCTACCCATTCAAATGGTGGAAGCCTTGCTTCTCATAAGTCGATGGATTGAATCGCGGTGGTCAATGATGTGTTAGCATCACCTGATGTGGCTTAGCAGCCGCAATCTGGCATGGCAGTCTCTGTCACATTTGCTGTTTTCTCTGAGCCCTCTTCTCATCCAGCTGAGCTTCTCATTTCTGTTTCCAATGCCCTTCCAAATAGTTAGCCTCCAGAAGTTGCAGCCATCAGTGACTGTCTCCCAGTTGTCGGTGTCATTGTCCACCATCTCCATATCTCACTTGCAGGTGTCCTTGTAGCAGAGGTATTGATGCCCAGGATACAATGACCCAATGGTCAATTCATGACACAGAAGGTCTTTGGGTATATGGTTGACATCCAACTGATAAATGTGGCTGAGCCAGTGCCACCGTTGGCCTAGCAATGAATGTATGCTGATGGAATTAGTATGCTCCAAGACCTCTGAGTTGGTCACATGGTCCGGCCAAAAGATGCTGAAAATATGACTGAGACAGCGAAGGTGGAAACTGTTCAGCCTTTTCTCCTGCCTAGTATATGTTGTCCAGGTATCACCACTACAAGGAGTGCACTAAGGACACAAGCTTTATAGGCTCGCAGTTTGGTGTTCTGTCAGGTTACTGTTGTTCCACACTCTCTTACTCAGTTTGGACATAACAGCTGCAGCTTTTGCGATGCCTGTGTTGATTTCAGCATCAAATGACAGATTCCTGGTGATTGTGCAGTATAGATATGTGAAGCTATCAACAACCTCCAGGGTCTCATTGTCAATGTTGATTGATGGCAGAATGGCAACATCCTAGTCTTGACATTTGCCTTCCTGATGCTGATGGTCAAAGAAAACTTTTTACAGGCAGGAGAGAGTCTGTCCATTTGAATGCTGCAGGTATTCCTCGTAACATTCCTGGAATGTTTGTGCAGTGTAGAACAACTTTCTAATGAGGACTTGGCATACAAGTCAAGCGCTTGGATGTCAGGTGGGCAAGGCTGAACAGCTTTCTGTCAGTTCTGCTGTGTAAGTGATCTACTCTTTGTAGATGTCCTGAAGAAATATGCCAGCAGCAAAGAGAATAATTTGCTGAGACTGTCAGTGCAGAAACACTACACAAGAGGCTTTTTTTATCTGTCGTCGATATGAGATCCAATAAAAGTCATTTCTCAATCAGATACCTGATAGAGAGACCTACTGGCATCCTTAAACAATGGTCGGGAATTTCCGTGCCTGCCGACGTTGGGCATTTTCGGTGGCGTGAGCAGACAATATGACGAGAAAGCCAAAAATAGGTTTCACAACGTCCTGAAACCAGGTTATGGTCGTTTACTCTACCCGCCGATGGCGGGCCATGTTCCCTGCCATCGGACGTTGGGAACTTCATTGTAATGCATCGGCATATCATTATGAGGCCAGCCTGCCAACTCACCCACTCCCCCGCTGGATTGTCCATCCATGTCGGTGGGAAAACACGCTGATGTGTTTTACAACAGCATCTATAAGGCGTGCATTTGGCAGGCTGCACTTCACTCAGGACTTCAAAGGTTTGCCTACCTTGCTTCAGGCAGCACTCACAGTCATCAGCGCCAGGCTTCACAGACAGCATCACATCACTTTTAGAGGGGCTCACGTGTAGGTCTCTACCTACCAGATCAGCCACATGTGGGTGACTTTTCAATGGCTGCAGGGCAAGGTCTTGCTTGAGGAAGGGGGAGAAGTAGCCTCAGGCAAGGGAAGAGGCTGCAGGAAGAGAGCTGTACTGGGGAAGGTGGGTATATCAGGGTATATGTGGGGGCACATGTTGATCTGTGCAAGTAGCCTCAAGATGGTGAGGGCTCAGAAGGCAGTCCCAGAGGAGATGAGGCCAGATGGGCATGTGAGGATGTGTGTGTGAGAAAGTGAGTGGTGATGTCCCTTGAGCTGGCAGTGAGTGAGATGCCAGTGAATGTGTGTTGGGCTTGAATGTGTTAGCTTAGAGTGATGAGATGGTTGCCTTACCCTGGCTGCACAGGTGAGATCATTCGTCCTCTGTCTGCATTGGATGGCCAACATTTTCTATGCAACATTGGCACTGATCACCACTGCCATCGCCCACCAAGCCGGAGTGGTAATGTAGCTGCCCCTCCAGTGGCCAGGGCTGGGGTAGAGGACATCACAACTCGTCTCCACGGCATCCAAAAGGCACTGGAGGGCTGCATTATTCTTGCCTTTCTGGGGCATGTCTTCTTTGCTTCAGTTCTTGGCCGGAAGCATTTAGCATGGCTGTACTTTAAATGTGACCTGGCATGATGAAGAGGCAGGTGAATCGGAGCCCACCCACCATGGAAACGGTGTGTATCATGGGAATGCATAATTAATATGGCGTGTTTGGGACGATACGGCATGAAAAGACGCCATTGCTGCCAGCGGATAAAACATTGTTTTACCTGATTGTTACCATACTTAGGACAATTCTGCCCAATGTTTCTGCTGCCTAGATAAGTTGCAGATAACCTACCTGAGCCTCCAGAGAGTTCCAGGAAGTTAGCCTTTATTTCAGAGGGGTTGGAATTCAAAGTGAAGAAGTGATGGTTCAACTGGAGAGTGTAGGAGGATGTATAAAGTTGGGATAAAGACCTGGGGGAGATGTAGAATAAAGGGTTAACAGCAAAAGAACCTGATACTGATGTAACTGCTGATGTATCTATAGATCAATATAGTATTGTATAGTATAATATAGGATCAAGATAGTACAGTATAATATAGTATTAATAGATACATCATTGTATCTATGATGCAATGTTGCATGATTAAGTAACTGAGATCTGGTGGGAAGCAGAGTATAACCTCGTGTAAAGTATTGAGATGTATATAGATTTGTAAATAAACAAGAATGATTTTTACAAATAACAGGCTATAGTAACATTCTTAGTTAATAGGCAAACCCTAAAGAAATCCCAGACTACAGACCTGAAAGACCTACTAATCCTTGGGAAAAGGATAAGAAGAAAAAAGATTGAAGACTCACCTGAGAACAGAGCATGATGGATGCACAGACCCAGCGTCCAGACAGCAGTGAGTACAGATCACTATCTACAAGCCAAACTACTGAAGCAACAAAAGTTCCAGAGCTTAGGACAAGCATGGAATCTACATTGCCACTCCCAGAACCTTTCTGAAGCACTGGAGGCTTGCAATAGGCTCAACACTGGGGGAATTGACAGAAGAGATTCTCCAGATACAAAACAGCTTCAGGTCTGTGTCAGAAGGAACAAAAGGATCAGCTCAGTGCTTTACTTTATGCAGTAAGGGCTATTGCAGGTGATTGCAGTTTGGTAGTACCCAATTGTGCCAAGCAATTTAAGTTGGCCATTGATGCATGTGATTTGGACATTGGGGCCGTATTGTTACAAGAAGATGACACTGGAATTGAGAAACCGTTAAGGTATTTTTCACGGAAGTTGAATGTACAACAGAAAAGACATTAAACGATCAAAATGATCTGGGTCTGGTATTAGCATTGCAGCATTTTGAGATTTACATTGCAAACAATTCATCAGAAACAATCGTTTATACATACCACAATCCTTTAAAGCTTCTGGACAAATTTTAAGACAGAAGTGCAAGGCTATTCAGAAGGCATTTATTACTGCAACCATTTAATCTACAGATTATACATGTGGCTAGACGAGAAAATCTAATTGCAGATACATTGTCAAGGGTTTGATGCTCAAAAGGGAAAATTGGACATCTAAAAACCTGGACATTGGATTGGAATGATTTTTGTTCATATGAAGGATTCATATTGTTATATTAGTGCATGCATCTGGTAAAGTAATAGCATGAATATATAAATATGTATGGGAGATAATGTAGGATGCGTTAAGAAAATGAAGCCATCTTTTTAAATTATGACAGCTCATTTTCCAGTAAGGAGGGGGATGGTATGAAAATATAACAATTTTCATAATATTATTGTGATTTATTGTAAAGGTAGGTTAATAATGGGGTTTGGATTAGTTTCTCTGTGTGCATGTGTGTGGGGGGAGGATTTAGTTGAATTGGAGACAGCTGGTCTGGAGGTTTTGAGTTATCAAAAGGGAAGCTAGGTTTGAAATGCTAAATATGTAAACATGGCTGAAGGTTTAGAATGTGAGGTGTGAGGAACACTTGTATTTTTAGATAAACCAGGGTAGTTTGAATTTCAAAGAGATGACAAGATGTTACACTTAGCTAAAAGAAGCTAAGCCAAATAGTATATTTATTTTTCCCAAAGGTTACTGATAATATGAGTACTATGAAAGATTTATATTATGAGAAAAGTAAAGTTGCAAAGACATATTGGAACAATGGAATGTACATTAAAAAGGGAGAAACATGTATAAAGGAAATGAGGTTATGTGTAAGGGGGAAGGCATTCTAAGATTCATTGCAAGTGTGAAAAACCTCCAGCCTCTATGCATCAAGTTGCTGTCTACAGGAAATGAAGCTAAGAAAACTCACTTTGAATATCACTGTCCAGAGTATTGTGTGCTTTGCCTCGGTCTGTTTAACTTATATTTGTTTTACTATTGCTTTAACGAAGGTGTAACTGGGAGCCAGAATAATTAGGGGGTTTAGGAGCTATTATAATAGTAATTTGTGGACCTATGTATGTGCTTAAAATCTTTTCTTTTATTAACAAATGTTTAATTTAGTTATGTGCTTAAAATCTTTTCTTTTATTAACAAATGTTTAATTTAGTTTTGTAGAAAAAAATAGGTGGACCTATTGCTACTGAATTTAAAGCACGCATCACTAAATAAAATAAAAATTGCAAAACAGTTGTGGAGACTGTTTCAAGTTTCCTTCTGGAATTTGAGCAGCTTGGGATTTACCATCCGCTGTGCCATAACAGATATAGTTGGGATAAATATTTGGGGGGTGGGTGGGTGGGTGGGGGACGGTGCGGGAGATGTAAAGAGTTAACATCAGAAGCACCTGATCCAGGCACTGATTTAACTATGATGTGATGTCACATGATTAAGTAATTAAGCTCTGGTGGGAAGCAGAAGTTCAACCTGTGTACAGTACTGAGATGTATATAAATCTCTAAATAAACAAGAGTGCTTTTTATGAATAACAATCTATGATAGCATTCTTGGGGTTATAGGCACACCCTAAAGAAACCCCATCTAGACCCTCAATGCTAGATGAAACAGGGAGAGCATTGAGTGGACAGGCCACTAATGGGACTGCAGTCAATCCCTGACAAGGAATAGCAAAGGACGCCAGATAGCCAAATCAGTTAGGCTGGCCCTGATGAGGGGATGAGGTTGGCAATTGAGAAGCTGGGGATTGGGTACAAGAGTGGGGACCCTCTCAGCTGGAGGGGTTCCACCATTGCGCACAGAATGCCCGAACAGAAGCCCACTAACCTGCAGCCTCAATTGGCTCAAGTGCTGGCAGGCCACCCAGCACCTACTCTGCCAGTGGTAAAGTACCAACAGAGGTGAGTAGTTGACAGGTATAGTGCCCACCACTACAAGCAACATTCCATCCAATTTTATGACAGCCCGCCTGCCAGCTTGCCCTCAATGGAGAAGAAGCACGGGGAGTGTAAAATTCCAGCCATTATCTATTTGATTAGCAATCTCTCAACAGATACAATTAATGTGATTCTTTTTAGCCCTGAAATATTAAATTGTTTAATTGTATATTATTTTTCATTAGCATTATTAAGCCACCCAATTTTAATGTAACATTCTTGGTGAAATTAATGGGTGTGTTTATATTGGATGTAAATTAAGTTGGCTGGATGTATATTGGGTGTTTGGTTTGAACATACCTTGTTCTTGCTTGGTACTTGTGTTAAAGTTCAAACAGTGAGAAGCTAGTGCTGAAACAGTCAACAGAAGTCACATTCCAAAGCAAGGATTATTGCTGGTGGGCAAATACACATCATGATAATAAATATGAAAAATCCTGTAGCGCCCTCTTCAAAAGTAACTTAAATTTTGAATCATACTGTTTTGGTGGATCAGTTTCCATAAAGGTCATCTTCTCCCAGTGGAGTCTGTAAACTGACAACTATATTATAATATGTTGATGTAATTGTCAGTATTATAGAAGATATTTAGTATGAATATAATGTGAGTGGGACTCATGCAACTGATTTTCTATACCTTGGCATTATAGATGCATACTGATTAGCAGGGAAGGCGGTTCCAGGATACTGCAGCATTTTAGATGAAACAGAGATGCGGAGATAACTTGCGTATCAGTAGATGGATTGATCACACTGTCTGACAGCACCAACAAGAGGCCCAAGCCATCTTCATGCTCCAGTCCCATTTGAATTTGGTCAGTGAACTCCAGTGTTCAATGAATGATTGCAGGTGGCTTAATGATTTGTGAGGTGGAAGGGGTGTGGGGTCATATTTTGTCAGGACTACAATGGAGTTGAACCATAGTATGCCTTAAAGGTCACCAGTTTTTGGGGGAGGAGTGGCAACCCCATGGGGGTCGAGCAGCACTGAGCAAGCGGCAACAGGTGGTCACGGAGAAGCATTAATTTATTCACATATATCACTGCCACACCATTTTTTGTGACACATTTTGGAACAGACTGCAGTAGTCCCCTTTAAGGACTGCTGGGTCAGTCACACAAAGATATTCATATGTATAGATACCCAAAAATCAAACTGGGCAGACCTTGGGTAGCCAGAGATCAGCTGACTGTTAAAATTCTTTTACCTGCCTCCTTCCCCATTTTCCAGCATGAACTCAGTGGCTGGGGGTGGGGGTGGGGTGAAAGGGGAGGGTATCCAAACAAAAAGCACCCCCATAATTTTACAGCCCAATATTATCCTCTTCCTTTTTACAAAAGAATTTATTAATCAGTATTAGAGAAAGCACACTTGAGGGGTTAGGAAGATTCAAAGGCCTATTTACTTACATTCTAACAAGCAGACTAGAAGATTTCTTTAATGATTATTGCTAGGCCAACATTAATATTTCTGCTATATAAATAAATTCTTGTCCATGCTATTACAAAAATTGTAACTAATGCTACACACTTGAGCTAAATGTTTTATAAGGGTGGATTATTATGTGGCATCACACCATTGCAATTTCATTTAAAAAACAATTTGTCCTTTAGCACTGATTTTTTTCTTTTACAAAAGTAATCAAGAACCTTATTGTTATAGAAATAAAACCATCCTAGATATTACTATTGACAACATTAATTGACAAATGTGTAATGCATCCATATGATATTCTTCTGTCCAATATTGTAACACGGACTTGGCCTATTTATTTTAAACGAGTGAATAATGGACACAAATGTCCTACAAAGGCACAAAATGTTCATCTGCTGAAATCACTAAAAGTAATCTCTAGGCTATAGCTTTTAAGATGGAGTGAAGGACCTTTTTGAAAAGAAACAGGTAATATTTATTTTATTTTACCATTGGATAAAAAAGGCACAGTATTGCACAAGACATTGTCCTTATGCAGCTGATGGTGATAACATGCAGCCCTCCAGGAACAGCTATTGTGTGGGTCTTTGTACCTGTATACTATTGCAGATATGCCAACAGGCTATGAGAAGCTAAGGTGATTTAGCTTATGACTGGAGAAGGGTAATTTTCACCTGCACCAGTTGTGCAGAGAACTTACAGTCCTCGGGAATTTCTATTTCCATTGATCAAAAAGGACTTCCCTGGAGGCATATTTAGGTGATCCCAGGTGTAAGAGAATTCCCGAGGGATGGCCTCAAAATCCCAGTGCAATGTAAAGGGGGCAGAGGCCAGATAAATCATCCCTCTTTTCCTGACCTGGCAACATTCAGGAAGGTCAGGCTTGACGGCCTGCTGAAATGTGACAGAGGCCTTTCCTGCTAGTAATGCTCAAAGTTATATTTAAATTTATGTTAAATATATTCATACAAGGCTGCATTTGGTATAAAAATGTAAAATAGGTCAAATTAATAAAAGGAGTCTCTGCACAGTGGTTCTTACCGTGGCTAATCCTAAGAAAATTGTGTCCGTTTTTTATATTGTGCAATAATATTCCACAATACACCACTGCCTATCACTGAACATCAATAGTCAGAGCACATATCTGTTATTAAGTGAGACTGTGACTTGTTTCTTAACTAAACCACTTGAGCTGTTTGCATGGCAATAGGCATTTCAGCTAATTAGTTTTTAAATAAGAATTTTATCCAGTTCCTATATATCATTTCCATTATACTGGTCTACATGTTCACATTGCAAACATACAACCAGCCTACCTAATTTTCTTTCAATAACCTTGCTAGATTGTACCTCCATCTCGACCATTGCATTCTTTCCTTTTTAAGTGCTTGCTCAGCAACCTGACCTGTTCCTCTACAGAAATATGTTTTGATCATTAACTTATTGTAGTGGGCAAGGCATATTATCATTCTTGCTCTTAAATGAGTAATAGACAAAGTAACAATTTGCACATTTTCCACAAAATGTCATTATTTTAAGTTATCAAAGGACTGAAAGCAGCTGATTTTACAAGTGCAATGTATTATACTAATAGCCCTGCTTTATTTCGATCTCTTGATTTATGTGCCTGTGACCTATTCCTCAATTAATATCAGCTCATAGTAAAGGGATATCTGAATCCAACATGAGAAAGTGACTTAGAAATTATCATATTTTGTGATTTATGAATTACCAAGCAACAGTAATGGGACTGTTCCGTGGACTCAAAACAAATACATGTAAATCATCACAATGTACTGCAGTAACCTGCATCTTACTCACTGCAGACATTGCCTGTCCTGTAAATCAGGACATGATAAGTTTGAGTCTCATGTGCCCATTAGTTAAACTTATTTACCTGTATGGAGCAATTAATTAAAATTCAAGATGGTCCAAAAAAACTAACATTTCTTTACATTCTTCCTAGAAAATAAATATTGCAATGTGGTACAAAAGCAAAATACTGCAATGTTGGAAATCTGAAATATAAACAAAAAAATGCTGGAAATGCTCAGCAGGTCAGGCAGCATCTGTGGAGAGAGACAGATGTTTCTGGCCAAGTTGACCTTGTGTCAGAACTGGTGAAATGTCATCTCACCATAAAATGTTAACTCCCCTGCACATTCGAATTGGTCAGTTATTTCAAAGATTCTGCTTATTTAGTGGAAATACTACTCAAGGGTATTAATGAAAGCAACCAATTAAAATAAATGAAAATACAAACCTTAATGCAGTCCAGAGACAACAGGCGGAATTTTAACCATGGTGTGTCATTCCCGACAGTGAAACAGGAAGCAGGGGCTGTTTCCGTTCTCTTGATTTTTGCTGGTTCCCATGTGATTACAACTAAAATTTTAGCAGTGTGCATGAGAGACATGTACGATCACACGGCAGGAGAAGCTTTCCATTGGTGAGACCCGCCATCAAATGGCAATGCAGCAGCTATGGGCGGGCTATAAAAGAGCCTCCTAGACAAACAGGGAGGCTCTTCACCTCGGCCACAACGTTCCTGCCCAACTCCATTTCCATTAACAGAAGACTTATTGAGAGCACAAAGGTGGCATGGGTGTTTTTCAAATTTAAATTTCATTTGTGCATATTTCACATTAAATTGGTTTCATTTTATTTATGTTGACATCATTGTTATTGTTTGAGACGAGCTCAGTCAAAGAGCTTAATGTACTAGCATGCCTCATGGTTGGCATGCATTGATAGTTACATTTCTTTACTGAAAGAAACAATGCTGTGTTTTTGCAGTCACTTTTTATCGAATGTTCATGTAAGTGTCCAGTGCTGTACTCGCTGCTCTGTGGGGCATGGTTGAACTTGCAGACTCAACTGGCCCTCCCTTCTATACATTGTAAAGGACATTGTCCAAAATGACTCTCAGTGGGGATAATTGAAATATTGCAGTTAAACCCAAAGCTCTGTGGGTACTCTACTAGCCAACACTCTGAGATGGACCCACATGTGGACAGAACTGACACTGCCCTTTAGGCCCCTCATTTTCTTACCTTGATTGATTGTTCCCACCACCACAAATGAGGCCCAAGGCCCTTCCCCCCTCCATTCCCCTGAACCCACCCTCTGTCCTCCTTTGGACCTGTCTTCCACGACTCTATGTCTCTAACTCCACTCCACACCAAACAACCACCCCACCAGTGACTCACCCTCACTGGCCCTGAACCCCCATGGAACCTGCCATTCTCCTGTTCCCCTCCCTTGTGCCACAGAGTTCAATGAGGAAAACCGCTGACCTCAGGAACAACTGCACAAAGCCCACTGTTGCACGCCAGGGTTAAATGAACATACACCTGGTGCCATGGGATTCTTGTGCAGATATTGATGGTAGGACGCAATGTTAAAATGTTTTACGCTATGAGTATTCATGGCAATAGGACAGACATGCCACAAACATGCTGCTGATTTCGGGTGGAATTTTCCCAGAATTGTACTAAGTGCGGTGGTGGGCGGGAAAAATGGCGGGTTTTCAAGCCATATCGTCCTGAGCTTGCCTCATTATTTATTCACTCCAGCGAAACACGTCGCTTCCATGGCAGGCGGGTCCTCATTTGCCAGCTCGTCAATGCCCCATTGTTGCATCATGCCAGCCGCCATCTTAAAGGAGCAGCTGCCAACAAAGTGCTCATTGCCACCAGCTCACCACCGCTGCCCGGGGGACATGGCCAGCAAAGGAAAAAAGACTACAAACCCCCACCCCCACTTCAATGACGGGTCACTCGAGCAACTGCTGGATGCCATGGAGGCCTGCCGGGATGTGCTCTACCCCCGCTCTGGCCGCAAGATGGGCAGCAAATTCACCATTGGGCTTGGGAGGTGGTGGCAGCGTGGTCAGCGCAAATGCCTTGTAGAGGAGAACAGCCACCCAGTGCCGCAAAAGAATGATCACCTCCGTTCTACCAGGGGAAGTCATTCTTTTCATCACTCCCAACTCACACACTCATAAACGCATCACACATCCATAAGGCCCTCACTCACTGCAAGTGCAAGGGACATCACCATTCACCCTTTCACACACACCATCATTGTCCTCATCCCATCTATGGGACCACTAGCCACCCACACAGGCCAGGCATACTTACCATCTGGCCCAGCAGGTGTCCTGATACACTCTCCCCATCTCTATCCATGCAGGACAAACTCACTCACAACAGGAGGGAAAGGCTGCAGACAGGTGGAGGGATGCTGGAGATCAAAGTTCTGATAGAATTCGAAAACAGAGCCATCCAGCTGGCCGGCGATGACCGGGATCGGTCCTGTGCTGACGGTGAGATCGGCGCTGCTCTACCAAGTGAGGATCTTGCAGTGTAACACCCATCAGATAACCATGCTGTGAGTGATGTGTCCTCTTTCACAGGCCACTGCCATGCATTAATTACCTCCCTTTGCTTTTGCAGGCATATCTGACAGTGTCCATGACACAGGGCTTCCAATCAAGCTCCAAAGAAACCTCTGAAGAGGAATCTGAAGGCACACTCCCTGATGTCATGTCACTGCGCTCACCCATACCCTCCACCAGCGCAGAGACACACACCTCGGTGGGACCTAGCTTTAGAGTAGCCTCGGGATCACAATCTGGTGAGCACATCACACTTCCTGATCCACAGCAGGTGGAGGCAGGGACTTCCCAGGTCCCCGGCACTCGGAGAATTGCTGGAGGCCAGAACGTTCCTGAATCCGAGTTAGATGATGAGCCTCTGGACTCATTCATGTCACAGTTTCTGGAGCTGCAAAGGCAAGCTAGGGAACATCAGGAAAGAATATCCGCTGCACTCTTCAGATTGCAAGGCACGATGGAGGAGTCCATCGTCTTCAGGCTGAGATGATAGCTCCGGCATGCCAACACACGAAGGTCAACACTGGCAGGAGGGCGGCAGCCACCATGGATCCCTTGGTCCAGGACATTACTCTTACATTGCTGCGCGAGCTTAACTCTGTCGCTGATGCCATAGTTGCTCTCCAACAACGTGTTCACAAGAGGGGTGCTGGGCAGCTCGACCTCACTCCAGCTACCCCTTCCACTCACGGAGTCAGCCAGGGGCCCTTGGGCACCCATAGGGAGGAGGATCAGCAGGTGCACACTCCGGGGCCATCCACCCAGGTGATCTCCGAATCACATCTTGTGATCTCCGCAGCTCCAGTTTCACAGGCCGAGGAGGGTGTCACTGCCGCACAGCAGAACCCCGAAATCAGGCTGGGGCCCTCCCAGTCTCAGCTCTCCAGAGGAAGCCTGCCAAAGTCAGGTCATCACAGACAGGGCATCACAGTCAGCAGGCTGCCTCCACCTCCACTGTGGATGTCCAGGGAGCACCAAGAAGAAGTGACAGGGTTAGGAAAGTGAAGTAAAAGTAGTTGCACAGCCTGGTCACGGGTGTTGATCACTTGTACATACTGTTCACTATTGTCAATAAACTCCTAAGAATGTCTCCCTGCCTGTGTCTCCTTGTTCTGATGAGCAATGTTCTTGTCACTCAGATGTGAAACCTTTCTGCACAAGATAAAAGGCAGGTGTCTCAGTCCGGGGCCTCTTCCCTGTGCTCTGTGCAGCCTTCAGATCAGAGTGATCGCCCAGCCTCACACTCCGTGGAAACATTACTGATGCCTGCACCTCAACAGTGCTGGTCATTGCTGCCAAATGCCGTAGGCAGGCACCACAGAGTTCTCTCATACTCTCTGTGTGGTCTCAGCACCTTTAAGATGGGGCTGGCCCCCATCACACCAGCATCTGCAACCAGTGGCACTGTGCACCAGCTCCTGAAGGGCTGAGATGCTGAAGGTGGACACAGCATCAGATGTGTCTAAAGTTTCATGGCTGCGTCTCTGAAATGTCCCTGATCATGGAGCGCAAGTGAGTTGCCCTCAGCCAGACAGGAGTCAGATATTCTCAGAGGCTATGTGATGATCAATGGAGTGTCCTCACTGCATGTTGTCATCATCCTCCTGCAATTGAGCGACTATCCGGGCCTCCGCTGCGTCTCCATGACAGGAGCATTCTCACGGAGGTTATTGTTGCTGAGATAAGCCCGACTGGAGTCAAAAGTTCACAACTGCGATGTGAGTATCTACGGGGATACCTCACTGCATGTTGTCATCATCTTCCACAAATCTGGCAGCTGTGAGGGCCTCCCGAGTGCACCTGCATTGTCTAGCCAGTGCAAGATCCTCATTCCCATCATCATCACCATCGAGGACCCCCTCACCCTCATCCCCATCAGCGTCCTCCTCATTGAAGGAGACATGCAAATCCTCCTAAAGGGTGCAGCAGATGACGACGATGCGTGACACTCTCTGCGGACTGCATTTCAGGTCTCCACCAGACCAGTCCAGGCACCGGAACCGCATCTTCAGCATCCCGATGGTCTACTCCACCAAGTTGTGAGCTGCAGCATGAGGCTCATTATAGCATTGCTCTGCTGCAGCCTGAGGCCTCCGCACGGGTGTCATCAGCCACAGCCCCTGCGGGTGGCCCTTGTCCCCAAAGAACCAACCCTGCAGCTTCTGTGGACCCTGGGAGACTCCAGGGATCTGTGAGCGACTGAGGAAATAGGCATCGTGCACACTCCCTGGACACCGTGCGCATATCTGCAGGATGAGCTTCTGGCGGTTGCATACCAGCTGCAAATTCAGCGAGTTGAAGCCCTTGCAGTTGATGAAGTTCACTGAGTGTAGCGATGGAGACCTGAGCGCCACATGAGTGCAGCCAATCACACCCTGCACCTGTGGGAATCACAAGATCAGGGTGAATCCAATGGCCCTTGCATCCTGGCTGTCCCGGTCCTGGGTGAAATGCACAAAGTTGTGTGCCATGGAGAAGATGGCATCTGTGACCTCATGGGGGCATTTGTGGGTGGCGGATTGTGAAATCCCACAGAGGTTGCCTGTGGAGTCCTGAAAGGAGCCACTGGCATAGTAATTGAGCACCGTGGTCACTTTCATAGCCACTGGCAGCGGATGCCCTCAATGTTTCCTTGGCGCCAAGTCCTGTAGTAAGAGGCAGATGTGAGCCACCAGGTCCCTAGACATGCGCAGTCATTGGCGACACTAGTTCTCAGTCATCTTCAGGAATGGCAGGCGGCGCCTATAGACCCTGGATGTCACTAGACGTTGACCAACCACAGTTTGCTGTTGCTCCTGGGCAGTGTGTGTGCAGGAGCCGCTGCTGCCCCTTCTTCATGAGGTTGCTGCTTCTGCCTTTGCATAGCCAGGTACCTCAGTTGCTCTCGCCTCCATCTTCTTCGCTCTCTGTAGGCCATCAGGTCACCAGGATCCATGATCCTGACGTGGTCCTCCTGCAGCATGAAAGAGAGAGAGAGAGAGACGTAGTTATTATGGCTATACTTAGCACCTTTCCTGGCCCTTAACGCTTTCCGGAGAGTGCTGGTCACCCCTCAGATGGCCAGGAATGAGTACGCCCAGTCAACCTGTGACATGGGGAACACTGGTCCAAACTGGATTGCTGAGATTGCAAGGGGCTGTGAGCACCTCCAGCAGTGACTGCTACATGACCAGCGTTGGCGAGGAGATTGTACAACGTGTGCAGCCCAACTGCTCCACGCTCCAATAAAGTGGTGGCAGACTCGATGTCTGTGTCGGGGTGGGTGAGGGGGCAGGGGGGCAGTCTGTGCTGGGGACATCAAGGGGGGAGGAGGGGGGAAGGGGGGGGTTGCGTATGGAGCGCTTGGTGGCCCTTTGGTGCCTCTGCATTGCTTGCGTGGGTGGGCAGGCTAGGTGACCGACCCCAGTCATATCACTGTGACTACATCTGACCCGTCTCAGTTGCAGAGGCATGGTCAGTTTATACAGGTGTGTCTAATGCATGGCCATTTCCCTCGCTTACTCTGCCCCCTCACCTCGATTGCCTGTGCGCAGGATGCAGTGCCAGGGCAGCCCTTGACCCTCCGCCCCCAACCGACAACGGTCGCCTCCGTGGCTGGCCAGCACTTGCCCCCAGACACCCCCACCCCTCAGCAGTCACCTCTGAGGCTGGCCCCCACTTGCCCCCGGACACCACCCCTCTCAGCAATCGCCTTAGAGGTTGGCCAGCACTTGCACCCGGATACCCCCACCACTCAGCAGTCGCCTCAGGGGCCAGGCATCAGTTGCCCCCTCCACCCCAGTGCCCCTGAGGCTGTAAACAATGGGCGAGCTGTAGAGAACGCTACTGCTCACTCACCTCAGTTCCCCCCAAAGTGAAGGCTGCCAAGTCCATGCATGTCGCCTGCTTGCTGTTGTGGAACAGATCGGTGTGCTTTCCCATCGATGTCAACGGACAATATGGTGGGGCTCCAAGAGCCTTGCGGGATGGCCTTTTATATGCTGATGTATTATAATTAGCTCCCCGCCGACCGATGTTGGCAAACACGGCTCACTGTCTGTGGGCAGAGCAGACGATTGTGAAGCATATCACGCCATATTTTCTGCGCACACCACCTATCACAGCCGCCACCAGTGGGCACAGAAAATTCCACCCTGTGTGTGGAGTATCGAAAGGTGAATGCGGTAACAAAAGCTGATTCATATCCTTAACCACGTTTGGCAAATTGTATTGAGAAATTGGGACAATTGAAGTTTATCACAAAGATTGACATGCTAAAAAGATAGCGGCAGGTACCATTGTCGGAAAGAGCAAAGGAGTCATCGGCTTTTGTGATGCTAAATGGACTATATCAGTTTAAAGTCATGCCATTTGGTATGAAGAATGTACCTGCGACTTTCCAAAGACTGACAAACAAAGGTCTAAGCAATTGTATGGTTTATACTGATGATCTGATAGTTTTCAGTCAGACACTGGAGGAGCATTTACAGCATCTGGAAGAATTATTTTCTCGATTACAAGAAGCTAGTTTGGTGATGAACTCTAAAAATGAAATTGCAGAAGCGCAAGTTACATAGCTAGGCCATACCATTGGACATGGTAAGTTGGCTCCAAGAGATGCAAAAGTCAAGGCTATCATGGATTTCCCAGTGCCTTCAACAAAATGAGAAGTTTTGAGATTTCTGGGCATGAGTGGGCTTTACTGGAAATTTGTACAAAATTTTAGCTGCGTGGTTGCTCCACTGACTGAACTATTAGAAAAGAAAAATAAGTTTTAATGGACACTGGAGTGTCAGAAGGCATTTGATAGTTTGAAAACTATATTAACTACCACAACAGTTTTGGCAGTACCCAATTACACCAAGTAATTTAAGTTGGCCGTTGACGTGAGTAATATAGGCATTGGGCCCAACTGTTACAAGGAGATGACACTGGAATTGAAAAACCAAAAGAGCATTTTTCACAGAAGTTAAACGTGCAACAGAGAAGATATTCAATGATTGAATTGGAGATATTGGGTTTGGTGTTGACATTACGGCATTTTGAAATTTATGTTGCAAACAATTCATCAGAAACAATTATTTATGCAGACCATAATCCTTTGAAGTTTTTGGACAAATTTTGAGACAAAAGTGCAAGACTTTTTAGGTGGAGTCTATTATTATAATCATTTAATCTATGGATTATAAATGTTGCTGGTAGAGAAAATCTGTTTGCAGGTGCATTATCAAGAGTTTGAAGCTGAAAGGGAAAATTGTACATTTTTAAAAACCTGGACACTGGATTGGAATGCTTTCTGTTGATACCGAGAACTTATATATAGTGTTATGTTAATGCACGCATCTGGTCATGTAATAGTGTAATAAGTATAGGAGATAATGTGAGATGGGTTATTAAAAAAATGAAGCTGACAGTTCATTTTCCAATAGGGAGGAGAATGTCATGAAGAGATGTTAATATCTATACTGTTATTGGAAATTATTTTAAAATTGGGCTTGTAGTAGGGTCTGTGTCTATGTGTGTGTCTATGTGTGTGTCTCTGCCTGTGTCTGTGTGTGGCTTAATTGAATTAAAGCCAGCTAGTATGGGTGTTTTGATGTATAGTAGTTTTGAAATGTTAATTAGATTAACATAATGAAGTGAAAAGGTAAACAGCAATTTGCACTTGTTGAATAAACAAATGAAAAGAATGGGTAAAATCTTGCACCTAGCTGAGAGACGCCATGCAATGCGTTTATATTACTAGTAAAATTGGTGGAATGAAAGGATTGTTGTTAGGAGAGGTAAAACTTTAAAAATCTAGTAATACAATGGAAAATTTACATTCAAAGGGGAAGCTATGTATAAACAGATAAGAGTTTGTGCATTTAAGATCTAACCAGCCTGTAAGTCTACAACTTGTCTGCAAAGGAACCAAATTGCAAAGAACCTCATTTTGAATTCATAATGTCAAATGTGCTTTGCCTGGTGTCTGTTTAAAGTTTGTGGGTAACTGTTGCCTTGGTGAAGATTTACCTGGGAGTGATTAATTTGGGGATTTGTTTAAAAGTTATTATGCTAGTAATTTGTAGACATGTGTATGCATTTAACTTGCTGTTAAATTAATAAATGTTTAGTATAGTTTTATATTAAAAAAAAACCTCTTGAGGTTTGGTGGCCTTATTCCTGAATTCAGAGCTGCATCTCAAACATTCCAGTTGAAAGTATAGGTTATAACAGCTGTTCAAGCTTCCCTCTGGGATTTAAACAACTCAGTCTTTACCAACTGCTATGTCATAACAGCTTCCACAATGTTTAATCAGTTTAGGCTATGAGCTGCAGCGTCTTATGATCAGTATAAGAGATGGGCATGAAATTTGGATCCATACTGCTGCTGCAGATAGCGCAAAGCAAGGCAAAGACCTCCTGGTGGGGCATGCTGCACCTCCAGCCACTTCCAAAATTGCCCACCCAGCACCCCATGCTTATACAGGTGCTCACTCCGTGCATTGGGAGCCTTCCAACTGGTGCTATTATGACATCACTCCGCCAGCTATTGGCTGACGTCCAACTTCCAAATTTAGACAATGCAAGTGCATTGTATGTATTCACTTATCTCTCAGCAAAGAATATGTGTTCAGTTGTGAGAGGGACCCAGCACTACTGTTACTTGAATTTTCAGGCAAGTCTTGTAGATTAGATGCTTTTGACATACACCTACTCAAAGTGAGTCTGTGGAGGAATTTTGCTGTATTTTTGGAGCTGCTTTATTGAGAACTGGTGCTTAAAATCAGGGACGACACAGGGATTGCTGACAAAGCTTTGGGGACTGTGGTTGCAGTGCCTCTTGGTCTGCAATATGACCATGATATGGAATAGAGGCCAGAGAAAGAGGAAGATTTGCAAAGAAGGAGAAAGTGGACATCCCTACACAAGAAGCCCTACCCACCATGGTTTTTTGGGAGTACTTCTCCTACTTCCATCTGACTCAGGAGCAGTACCCGAGGTGACTCAAGTTCAACAAAGGAGTTAGTCACTGAACAATAGCTGGAGCCTCACACCAGGACAAGGAAGGTTCTTTCATTTATATTGTGGCCAGAATTTTTCAGTTGGTGGGTGGGCTCGGCGGGAGTGTGTGGGGGAAGTCGGGAACATGACCACCACCCGCAATCGGGTGTGCACAGCATTTTTACATGGGCGGGCCAATTAAGGCCTGCCCAGCATAATTCGCAGCTCCCGAGATCTGCGGGAAGGGGCGGGTGGTGGTGGGAGGCCAATGTCCGCCGGGTCCAATGGCGACCCGGCGGCCTATTCAAAAATGGCGCAGGCAGCTGTCCTAAGGCTGCCACTGAGTTCAGTTAGCTGCAATGGACAACATCGCCAGAGAGCAGGCGAGGTGGGAGGGTAGGTCAGCGGGGCAATCGGCCCCGAGGTTTTCCGATGAGTGCCTCGCTGCCCTCCTTGAGGAGGTGGCAGCACGCTGAGATATCCTTGTCCCAAGGGATGGGAGGAGGAGGTCCCCCCAGCTAACCAAACGTGCCTGGGAGGGGGTGGTATCATGGGTCAGCTCCCAGGATGCAGTTAGGTTGGCCACCGCTCCCCACTCCACACTTCAAAATTTTGTTTTTTTATTTATTAATTCACAGGATGCAGGCTTCACTGGCTGGGCCAGTATTCATTGCCCATCCCTAGTTGCCCGTGAGAAGGTGGTACCGAGCTGCCTTCTTGAACCACTGCAGTCTATGTGGTGTATATACACCCACAGTGCTGTTAAGGAGGGAGTTCCAGGATTTTGACTCAGCGACAGTGAAAGAACGGCAAAAGATTTTGAAGGAACTTCCAGGTGGTGATGCTCCTATCTATCTGCCCTTGTCCTTCTAGGTGGCAGTGGTCATGGGTTTGGATGTTCTTGGAGTGCGAGTGACAAATGTGATGGAGGCAGCATCTGGGCAAGTGGATGATCCCTGGCTGCTTGGAATGAGTGTATTGTGGCTCCAGGGTCACGAATCAGGTGAGTCCTGCAAGGTTTCACTCAGGTAGGGTTGGCCAGGCTGCAATGGCAATGCAGGTACAGGGTGGACTAATCAATGTTCCTCTCTCCTTTCAGGAGAAGACAGCACACAATAATGCTGCGAGGCTGCGGACTGGCAGAGGGCAGCCCCACCTTTTGATCCTCACCAGATACAATCAGGAGGCACTGGGGCTGGAGAGGGGCCATGCGCCAAGAGTAACCGGCCGTGGTGAGGTTGGGGTGCCACTGGAAGGTAAGAGTGGCGTGCACTGAGGTCACAATGTCTGTCAGTGCAAACATTCCACTGTTAACTGTATATTGATTTCAGCCTCCAACATGGGATCCCCATTGATAATGGAAAGATGAGGGCACCCTGATCCGGGTGCCAGGCTTGCACAGTAACAGTGTAACGACTTCAACTAATCAAATGTCCTTGTTCTTCCTTTCAAGCTCACCAGAGCACGTCAGGCCTCAGGAGCTTGAGGGACCGTCCCTCACCCCTGAGGGCATGGATGATATGAATGCACCAGCATCATCTCCTCTCAGCCAGGCAGGCACCAGCACAGATACCAGCACCTCAGTGGGAATAAGATCGTTGGCTAGTATAGTGCACAGCGTTGAGGGCACTTCACACCCGCTTGAGGTGCAGGCGGAGGCAGAGAGTGCCCAGGGCGCTGGCAGTCGGAGGACTACTGGGGACCAGGAACATGCTCAGTCAGTGGCTGATGATGTGCCTCTGGAGTTTTCCCTGAGGCAGCAAATGCTGGAAGTCCAGCAGGGTGTGCGGGAGGATCTGGCGAAGATACATGAGGGAATGCCTGCCATTGTCTCAGTAATGGAGGAGTCCATGTGGACCATGAGCAATGCATTGACCCTCATGGCTGAGCACACTGCCTCCTCCATGGAGAGAGTGGCGACTCTCATGGAGAAGCTCCCCCAGGAGATCAATCAGGGCTTCCTAGGGATGCACTCGGACCTGCAAGCCCTCACACCGGCTATGACCTCAGCTAGTCACTGTCAGTGTGGGAGATGGATTGGGCACCCAGTATTGCAGCTAGGTGACCATCCATCAATTGTGAGCAGGGAGGTCCAAAGCAACCTGACTGTGGCACATGAGCTGCTTGTTGTCTCTGCGGGCTCCTCTCAGGGCGCTCCGGATGAGGGAAGCAGCTCCTCTGCCCCTCTGCCAGTGACTGTGGCATCCGATGAGACTGCAGCAACTGCGGAGATGCCAGCCGTGCCTCTGGCCGCTCCCTCCTAGGCAGGGCCAGCTCAGGCTCCATGGGCCAGAGGATGCCCGCCAAGGTCATCAAGGCCAACAGGACAGCAGAGTGAGCAGGCTGTCTCCAATGCTGGTGCCAACGAGGGGGGAGAACCTAGACATAGCACCCACAAGCGTAAACGTAAAGCACCTTAGTCACAACACGGGTTTATCACTAATGGTTTTCTTTTGTCCCACTTTTAAGTTACTGTTAAGTTGGTGTGATGTTGAACACCTTTTTATTTAGTTTGATTTCTGTATGCCAAGCTGCAAAGCATTGCATGTGTTGGTTCTCAACAAGCCTCTGGGTGTTTCATTAGTTCTGCAGGTGCAGGGTAACCCATGATGTTATGAGTGACTTGTTTGTCATTGAGCTTTATTGAAATGGCACATAGTGCATGTTGTTCACCAAGCAAATGTTCCTGTCAGGTATCGAGTATGGAGCCTGCAGCCCTGGCATGTGGTGGTGATTCATCTTTGGTAGGCTAGCTGAAGGAGCGTTGGATCAAAGCCTCCGGGGTGTCGCTGCCCCCCTGGAGTATGCCCGGGTCAGCATCTATCCCCTCAACTTTCTCCTGAGCATGCTCGTGCTCAGACTTACTCCTGGGCTCATTGTCTGCTGCCAGAGCAACTGCGTCAATATCTTCTTCGTCCACTGCATCTCCCTTTTCCAGCGCCAGGTTGTGGAGAGCGCAGCATGCAACCACTATCAGTATTGGGGGTATTGCAGTGCGCCCTCTGAACGGTCCAGGCATTGGAAGCGCAAGTGGTACAATAGGAGCCACGGCTCCACAAGGGCTGTGGTGGAGAGAGCCATCAAACTTCTCAATTGTACCACTGCTCCGCTTCAGTTCTTGGATGGCGGAGAGGCGTCATGAGCCACCTTCTGAGGGGATAGCCCTTGTCACCCACCAGCCATCCATCCAGCCGGGCTGGAGCACTGAAAAGCCTCGGCACCTGGGAGTGTCCGAGGATGTAAGCGTCATGGGAGCTGCCTGGGTACCTTGCACAGACTTGTAGAATCTGCATCCTGTGATCACACACTATCTGCACGTTCATGGAGTGGAAGCCCTTCCTGTTGATGAAGGCACCGGGCTCACCAGCTGGTGCCTTGATGGCCACATGTGTACCGTCTATCCACCCTGGATGCGGGGGAACCCAGCAATGGCGGCAAAGCCTCTGGCTCGCTCTGCCTGGCTGGCCTCGTCCATGTGGTACTGAATGAAAGTCAATGCACGCCTGAACAGAGCACCTGTCACCAGCTTGACACAACTATGGAGAGCTGATTGGGACATTGCACAAAGATCACCCATCGACCCCTGGAAAGAGCCGGAAGCATAGAAGTTGAGGGCCACTGTGACCTTCAGTGCCACTGGCATGGGGTGTCCACCCACACAGTTGGAGCTGATCTCAGGGCCAATCATCTGACAGACGGTGGTCACTGTCTCCCTTGAGAGGCGGGAGCCTCCTTCGGCACTGCACCTCAGTTATATTGAGGTAGCTACATCACCGCCTGTAAACACTGGCAGCAGGATACTGGCATCTTCTGCAGCCCTTGTGCCTGCGCCTGTCCTCCCACAGGTGGCTCCCCTGGAGGCTGAATATGGACTCCTGGCCTCCTCCCCCTTCTGGCCCTCTCCTCCTCAAAGGAGGTGCCTCCAGCAGAGACCACAGTCCCTATTCCCAGGGTGATGGAAGGCTGTCTGATACCTGGAAGGCCCCAAGTGTTAAGACCCCTCCAGAGTCCTGAACTGAAGCCTGTTATTTCTGTCAAAGCAGCTCTGAAACGAAGTGAAGTTGTCTTGTTCACACAAGCAAGTAGCAGTAAGTTATAAGCTAAAGTACTAACAACTTGCATTAGTGAGCCCACTCACTCTTAGCCCATGGATGAGGTTTTTAAAAATGTGGCCTACCTACCTGCCCGTTGCGCCCGTGTGACACCCTGAAAATCGCAAGGGCTGCGAAAAATTGATGTAAATTACTGGCCCAAGGGCCTCAACTGGCCCGTTAATTAATGGTGGGAGCATCTCTGAACTCATAGCGCCCCCGCCTTCCGAAATATCGCGATAGCCACGGTGACGTCAGGACGCACGCCCGAAGTCATCGCACGTCATTTTACGTGCATGCGTGTCGGGCCCACCCCCGCACACCAACTGTGAAATTCTGCCCAGTATCTTTCACAAACGCTAGATGTCCCAAAGCATTTTACAGCCAATTAAATACTGTCACCGTGGTCACTGTTGCAATGTGGGAAGCATGGCAGCCAGTTTGCACACAGCAAACTCCCACAGACAGCAATGCGATACTGACCAGATAATCTGTTCTGTGATATTGATTGAGAGATAAATATTGCCCAGGACACCAGGGATAACTCCCCTGCTCTTCTTTGAAATAGTGTCGTGGAGTGGAATCGTCCCCTCCTGCCATAAGTTCCGTGGTGGGATGAAAAAATCAGAGCAATTCCTGCCAAAAAGCGAGATGGACCTTTACACAAAATCATGGGCTCCTGGCCTCATTAACTATGCATGCACATGTTCTGTGTTGGGCAGGCAGGAAGTTGGGTGCCCTGCCATGATGTCTGGGTGCCGAATTTAAAAGGCACCTGGACAGGCCTTCACTAACAGGAGGAAGGAGGGAATGAACAGGTGAAGGCAGCAAGCCACAACTCCCCACTACAGCAACACATCCCTGGAGCATCCCCTAGAGGCAGTGCAGGAAAGGCAGAACGTCTTCTGCCCTAGAGATAGCTGCAAGAGGCTGCCTGATTGACCACTGCACCCTGGGAGGAGATCGCCAGGGCGGTCAGCGCCCATAGGGTACAGAGGAAGACCATGCTGCAGTTCAGGTAAAGGGTCAATGACTTAATCGGCACCGCTGGGATAAATGAACCTTCTACCCTTACAACCCACCTCACTACTCATTTGTTTTGTCTCATGGGAATTGGACGTCACTAGCAATGCCAGCATTTTCAAAGAAGAATTAGCAGGACATTTAGAAAAGCTTAACTCAATCAAACAGAGTTAACATGGTTTTGTGAAAGTGAAATCATGTTTGACTAATTTGCTAGAGTTCTTTGAGGATATAACAAGCAGAGTTGATAAAGGGGAGCCAGTAGATGTAGTGTATTTGGGTTTCCAGAAGGCATTCAATAAAGTGCCACGTAAAAGGTTATTGTACAAGATATGTGCTCATGGTATTGGGGGTGATGTGTTATCATGAATTGAGGATTGATTAACACAGAAGGCAGAGGATCAGGATTAATGGGTCTTTTTCAGTTTGGAAAGACGTAACCAGTGGAGTGCCACAAGGATCAGTCCTGGGCCTCAATTATTTACTATCTCTATTAATAACTTGGAGGAGAGGGCAGAGTCTAATGTATCCAAATTTGCTGATGATACAAAAATAGGTGGGAGAGCATGTTGTGATGAGGACATAGGGAATCTGCAAGGGGATATAGACAGGTTGAGTGAATGGACAAAAACATGGCAGTTGGAGTTTAATGTAGGGAAGTGTGAGGTCATGCACTTTGGTAGGAATAATCAAAAGGCAGACTATTATTTAAATGGAGAGACACTCCAAAAAAGTGCAGCAGAGAGGGATCTGGGTGTTCTCGTGCATGAAAAACAAAAAGGTTGACATGCAGGTGCAGCAAGTAATTAAGATGGCAAATGGTATTTAGGCCTGCATTGCTAGAGAGTTGGAGTTCAAAAATAGGGAAGTCTTGTTGCACTGTACAGGGTGTTGGTGAGGCCACACCTGGAGTACTGTGTACAGTTTCGGTCCCCATATTTAAGAAAGGATATACTGGCATTGGAGGTAGTTCAAAAGAGATTCACTGGACTGATTCCTGGATGAAGGGGTTGACTTATCAACAACAGCTAAACAGGTTAGTCCTTTGTCCATTAGAGTTTAGAAGAATGAGGGGTGATCTTATTGAAACGTACAAGATTCTGAGGGAGCTTGACAGGGTAGATGTTGAGAAGATGTTTTCACTAGTCGGGAAATCTCGAACAAGGGTACATAGTTACAGAATAAGGGGACACTCGCTTAAAACTGAGATGCAAAGGAATTTCTTCTCTCAAAGGGTAGTGAACACTCTCCACCAGAGAGTTGTGGAGGCTAGATCACTGAAAGTATTTAAAGAGGAGATAGATAGATTTTTGAAATATTGGGGAGTTGAGGGCTATGAGGAGCTGGCACAAAAGATGAGTTGAGGCCTGGGGCAGATCAGCAATGATCTTATTGAATGGCGGGACAGGCTTGAAGGGGTGAATGGCCTACTCCTGCTCCTATTTCTTATGTACTTATCCTCTTACTCCTATTGCCCATCCCTAAATGCCCTTGACAAGGTGGTGGGCTGCTGCCTTATTGAACTACTGCAGCCCATGTGCTGTGCTGTTTGTGAGGAAACTGCAGGGTTTTCACCCAGGCACAGTGAAGGCACAACCAAGGGGTAGAGTGCAGGGCAACTTGCAGGTGCTGCTGCTCCCATGCGAGTGCTGCCCTTGTCCTTTTGGCTGGTAGAGCTCACGGGGTTGGAGGGTGTTGTTCAAGGAGCCTTGGTGATTTGTTGTGGTGCATCTTGTACAATGTACACACTGCTGTCACTCTGCGTCGGTGGAGGGACTGAATTTTGAGGATGCTGAATGGGGTGTCCATCAAGTGGGCTGCTCTATCCTGGATGCTGCCCAGCTTCCTGAGTGTTCCTGGAGCTGTAGTCATCCAGGCAACTGGATACTATTCCATTTCGCTCCTCACTTCTGCCATGCACATGGTGGTCGGGCTTTGGGGGTCATGAGGTCAGTTAACAGCCACAGAATTAGCAGGCTGCAACCTGCTCATTCATCATATGCGCTCACAATCCATCTGCATACCTTTATGCAGGAGAAGGCGGCCGACAACTAGAGGGAGAGAGAGGAAACTGGAGGGGGGATGTCTGAACTCAGGCACCTCGCTCAATTCGAGCAGCAGGTTGCCGAGATGGTAGGGAAGGACTGTGACTGTGCCATTGCAGAGGGTGAGGTTGATGCCCCTCCCCCCACCATGAGGAAACATGCATAGTCCAGACAACCTCGGAAAATCAAGGTGATTGATGAGTGCCAAGTTTGAGCCAGCTTAGGTAATCACTCATTCTCTCTTTTCTCCATTTTAGATGCCAGCAGGAAGAGGGTAAGACCAGCCCTTGCACCTGAAGCAAGCCCCAGCCCACAGGAGAATTCGGAAGAGGATGAGGATGATTTCACACTTGTAGAATCGTCACAGCGTTCACCTGCCCCATCCACCAGCCCAGGGACACACATCCCAGTGGCTCATAGACCTAGTTTAGGCTCAGCCTCACATTCTGTTGGTCACCACACATATATGAGACCACAGCAGGAGGAGACCGTGACAGCCAATGTCTCTGGCACTCAGAGGACTGCCGGAGAAGAGGCCTCTGCTAAATCTAAGTCAGATGAGCCTTGGGAAGCAGCCATAGAGAAGACGCTGGAGCACCAGTGAGACACGGGGGAACATCAGGCAAAGATGCCAGAGGACCTCAACAGACTGGCAAGTGAGGTGGAAGAATCCATTCACTTGCTCTCTGATGTAGTGGCTCCAACATGTGAGTGCATTGAAGTCTCCATGAGGAGGATGGCAGACTCTATGACCCAGCAGAACGCCCAATTTCTTCCAGAGATGCACCCAGACCTGCACTCTATCGATGTAGCCATGGCTGAGCTTTTGCAGTGGCTATGCAAGACGGGGCAGGGCACCAACGACTTGGGGTCTGGCCAAGTATCATAACAACAGTGGTAGGAGGCAGTTTAGAAGGCTTGTCAATGCATCGAACACCTTGGTATACATGTTCATCAGCATTCTCCTGTAGGCCACCCCATCAAAATTATGGGCACCGATTTTCTGAGTCATGGAAACTCCATGGAGCTTCCAAAATGGAGCACGGGACCCATTTGTGGAAGTACTTTATTTTATTTTATCTCAACATGGAGGTGGATACTGGGTAAGTTAGCATGGATGGAGTAAGAGCCAAGAGTGCTGGGTGGGTTTGCAGAAATTGATATTAAATTGGCATGGAGAGCGTAAGGGCCAAGGGTAGTGGATGGGTTGGCAGGTGTTGGCATGGGTTGACATTAGGTTGGCATGGGAGCTATAAGGGGCCATGGGGGTTGCTGTATCTTTATGCAAACTTACCAATCACACATATTGTATTGGCAAACTATAAGTAGGTTCTATTTATTTGAATATGTTATGACCGATGCAGTTTGTAAAGTGGAGTTATTTAAAAATCTCAGAGGGAAACTTTAAACAACTGTCATAACCTATAATTTTAAGTGTTATGTTTGAGATGCAGCCTTAAATTCAGGAATCAGACCATCAGTTCTTGAGGTTTTACATTAAACTAATTGAAACATTTTATTAATTTACACAGAGTAAAATATATACACATGGCTACAAATTACTAATATCATAGCTTTTAACAAATTCCCAAACTAATCTCCATTAAGGCAACAGAAATCTTTAGACTTAGCAAAACACCAGGCAAAGCATCTTCACCTTACGAGTTCAAAATGAGGTTTCTTTCACTGTGGAGCCAGTTGGAGGCTTGCAGCTGCCTTTTGATCTTACATTGTCTCTGCCTGCACACTCGAAAACTAATGAAGTTATAACTGTTATAAATGTCGGCATTCCATAGAGACCATTCCCTCCGGGACACCCAAGTCCACTCCTCCATCACCCCCTACACCTCAACCCCCTCGCACGGCACCTTCCCATGCAACCGCAGAAGGTGCAACACCTGCCCCTTTACTTCCCCCCTCCTCACCGTCCAAGGGCCCAAACACTCCTTTCAAGTGAAGCAGCGCTTCACTTGCACTTCCCTCAATTTGGTCTACTGCATTCGTTGCTCCCAATGCGGTCTCCTCTACATTGGAGAGACCAAACGCAGACTGGGTGACCGTTTTGCGGAACACCTTCGGTCTGTCCACAAGCATGACCCAGACCTCCCTGTCGCTTGCCATTTCAACACACCACCCTGCTCTCATGCCCACATCTCTGTCCTTGGCCTGCTGCAACGTTCCAGTGAAGCTCAACGCAAATTGGAGGAACAGCACCTCATCTTCTGATTAGGCACTTTACAGTCTTCCGGACTTAACATTGAGTTCAATAACTTCAGATCATGAACTCTCTCCTCCATCTTCACCCTCTTTTTGATCCCCTTTTGTCAAATATTTATTTTTTAAGTTTATATATACATTTTTCCCACCTATTTCTATTATTTTTAAAAATTTATTTCCATTCATTGTTTTATCCCCACCTTTTAGCCTATTTTGATCTTTCCTTCCACACCACCCCCTCCCCCCACCCCACCCCCACTAGGGCCATCTGTCACTTGCTCATCCTGCTTTCTACTCTTAATGTCATAATTAGCACCTCCTTTAGCCAATATCACCACCATCAACACCCCTTCGACCTTTTGTTTATGACATCTTTTGCAATCTCTCCTTTGCCTCCACCTATCACTGGCCTTCTTATCCAGCTTCATCTGCCCCACCCCCTTAAACAGTATATATTTCACCACATTTCTACCTCTGTTTAGTTCTGAAGAAGAGTTATACGGACTCGAAACGTTAACTCTGTCTTTCTCTCCACAGATGCTGTCGGACCAGCTGAGCTTTTCCAGCAATTTTTGTTTTTGTTTCACGTTTCCAGCATCCGCAGTATTTTGCTTTTATCTACTGAAGCTATACCTCCCACGACTAATTGAATTCAAATTCTCATTGTCTCACCAGTCTCTGAACTCCACCTTGAAACCCCTTTCAAAGTTTTAATTTTAATAGTAATATAAACATATTGCTTGATATCTGCTAGAAAGGCGTCAATTTTCACCCCACTCCTTGAATGCTCTGTTCAAAAAATGCAAATGCACGCTATCACTCTTACATATCAAAACTAGTACATATCAAAGCACCCAGACTAGCTGGCTTTAATCCAATTGAAACATTTCCGCAGACCAAACTTGTATTTTAAAAGAAAAATATTTTCCAAAATATTATATACATTAATTGCGCTTCATGACAAATACATATTAATATTAAACAGGTCTACTGTAGGGATTCAACACAACAGCAACAACCGGCACTAACACTAACAGTAACACATTCTGCTGGTCACATGCTGCATTGCATCCCAGTTCCATGATGACACTTGTACACCATTTGCATATCCTCTCACAATGATATCACAGCAGGAAATTGTGGACAGTGGAGAGGCATGAGTTGACATGGAGGGTATGAGGGGCACTGAGGTGGCAGGGGGAGGCATCGGGGGGTGATTGATAGTGAGGGGTGAGGGGTAGAGGGCTTAAAATTTAAGAAACAACTGGGATAAAATCCCAGCGAACCAATGTGGGTCTTTTGACCAGCCCACCTCGGCAATCAGCTGCTCCTGGGGAAGCCTACAATTTGCTGCTGGAGGCAGCAGACCTGACTCTACCATGCACCTGGCCCCCTCGAGTGAAACTTGGGTTTGACGAGGCATTTTCTACCTAGGCAGGTGTGCTGAGTTGAGAAATTTCCTGACTCAAGCTACCTGCCCCAGCAGTGAAAATCCGGTCCATCATGTTTCACCCCCACCTGTGGACCTTGTCTGTGACTTCGCTCTCCAGAGAGCTTGTTCACAAACCACCCTTCACCCGACTACTGACTACAGCCCACTCATGCCTGGTGACTTGCCATGTGTAAATCCTGACTCTACACTAGACTCTAAAGAGGAAACTTTTACTAATGCATGGAGTAAGTAGCACAGAGGTCAGTTCAATGAGCCAACTGCCCACAGCAGTGTCATTCTGGGGGACATTCAAGTTGGGGGAGTAAAAAGGAAAGTAGCAGTAGTAGGGGATAGTATAATTAGAGGGATAGGCACTGCTCTGTGCAATTGAGAGCGTGAGTCCCAAAGGCTGTGTTGTCTGCCCAGTGCCAGGATTAAAGACACCTCCTCAGGGTTGGAGACAAAGTAGGAGTTGGAGAAGGAGGGTGCGGTTGCTGTGATCCACATGGAAACCAATAACATAGGTGGAATTCACAAAGATGCTCTACCAAAAGAGGATGAGTAGCTAAGGGCTAAATTAAAAAAGCAGAACCACAAAGGTAGTAATCTTTGGTTTGCTACCTGAGCCAGGAGCAAATTGGTACGGGGTAAATAAAATCAGAGAAATGAATGAAAGGCTCAAAGGTTGGTGTTGGAGAAATGGGTTTCAATTCATGGGGCACTAGCACCAGTACTGTGGAAAGAGGGAGCTGTTCCATTCGGATGGGCTACCTTTGAAAAACACTGGGAACAATGTCCTGGTGAATCAATTAGTTAAGGCTGTAGGAAGGGCTTTAAATTAAATAGTGGTTGGCAGAATTCGGGTGAGGAGAGATTTTAAAAATTAATGAAAAAGATCAAGGCAATAGTGTAAAGTAAAAGGACTAGGAAACTAATGAGACGAAAGGCTGACAAACCCCCAGGCCCTGCCAGCCCTGCATCCTAAGATCTTAAAAGAAATAGCTGCAGAGAGATACACTGATTGTATTTTTCCAAAGTTCCCTAGATTCTGGAGAGGTCTCAGCAATTGAAAAACAACAAATCAGACATCTCTATTCAAGAAGGAGGGAGGCAGAAAGCAGGAAACTATGAGCCAGTTAGCCTAATACCCGTCATTGGGTACATTCTAGGAACCATTATTACAGAAGTAGTACCAGCACATTCAGAAAATCTTGATATAATCAGGTAGATCAATTTGGTTTTAGGAAAGGTAAATTGTGTTTGACAAATTTATTAGAGTTCTTTGACAAGGTAACCAGCAGGCTGGATAACTGGGAACCAGTAGATGTTGTGTATTTGGATTTTCAAAAGGCATTTCATAAGGTGCCACATAAAAGGTCACTATACAAAATAAGAGCTCATGGTGTCGAGGGTGATGTATTAGCCTGATAGAGGATTGGTTAACAGGAAACAGAGAGTCATCGTATGTGGGTCATTTTCGCGTTGATAAACTGTAACTAGTGGGGTGACATGGGTTCTGTGCTGGGCTCCCAACTACTTATGATCTATATGAATGACTTGGATGAATGGACCAAGAGCATTGTAGCCAATTGTTTTTATTTGTTTATGGGGCATGGGCATCGCTGGCCAGGCCAGCATTTATTACCCATCCCTGGTTACCCTAGTTCAAAGGGCATTTAAGACTCAAAATTGCTGTGGATCTGGAGTTACATGTAGGCCAGACCAGGTAAGGATGGCAGATTTCCATCCCTCAGGGACATTAGTGAACCAGATGGGTTTTTACAACAATCGACAATGATTTCATTGTTATCATTAGGCTTTTAATTCCAGATTTTTGTTGAATTCAAATTCCACTATCTGCTGTGGCGGAATTTAAACCGGGTCCCCAGAGCATTACTCTGGATCTCTGGATTACCAGTCCAGCGATGATACCATTATGCCATTGCCTCCCATCAAAGATAGCAAGGAAAGCAAGTTGTCAGGAGAACACAAAGTGCAAAGGGGTATAGATAGGTTAAGTGAGTGAGCTAAAATTTGACAGATGATGTATAATGTGGAAAAATGTGAGGTTGTCCACTTTGTTAGGAAGAACAGAAAACAGAATACTATTTGAATTCAGAAAGACTACAGCATGTTGCTGTACAGAGGGATCTGGGGGTCCTTGTACATGAGTCACAAAAAGATAACATGCAGATACAGCAAGTAATTAGGAAGGCAAATAGAATGTTGGCCTTTATTGCAAGGGGGATGGAGGACAAAAGTCGGGAAATATTACTACAACTATACGGTCCATTGGTAAGACCACAACCAGAGTACTATGTACAGTTTTGTTCTCTTATTATTGAAGGAGGGATATGCTTGCATTGGTGACGGCTCAGAGAAGGTCCATTCAGTTGATTCCTGAAGTGAATGGGGTTGTCTTATGTGGAAATGCTGAGCAGGGTGGGTCCATACTCATTGTAGTTTAGAAGAATGAGAGGTGATCTTATTGAAACATAGAGAATTCTGAGGGGTCTTGACAGGGTCAATGCTGAGGGGATGTTTCCCCTTGTGGGGAATCTAGAACTAGGAGGCAGAGTTTCAGAATAGGGGCTCTGCTATATAAAATGGAGATGGGGAGAAATTTCTTCTTTTAGAGGGTCATTAATGCCTCAGAGAGCAGTTGAGACTGGGTTTTTGAATATATTCAGAGCTGAGTTGGACAGATTTTTGAGCTACCAGGGGGTTAAGCGTTATGGTGGTGGGCGGGGGTGAGAGGTGGCATCAGGCAAGAAAATGGAGCTAATGCCACAATCAGATCAGCCATGATGTTATTGAATGGCAGAGCAGGTTTGAGAGGTTGAATAGTCTACTACTTCTCCTATTTGTTATGTTCTCTGAAGTTTTCCCATTGCCAATATTTGAGCTGGTGTCTGCAAGTGCCAGATCAAGTGACAATGTTTCTTCAGCACTGGAGTGGAGTTGCTCTCCCTCTGTTTCCTGGGTGTGCAGCTACTGTCCAAGAGGAAGCTCTTGGGTACCGGAAAGCGTGAAAGCAGATGGGAAGATCTGGAGCGAGTGAGGCTAGCCAGGTATTGATGGCACAAACCTCCACTTGTCTGTTTCCATTTTGAGAATGAGGTGAGTGTTCTTCTTTGGGATTGAATTGCACCAAGGAGAGACATCTGGTGATGGAACTGTGGTTCCAAACCAACCGTAATCTAATATTTGAACCAGAGAGGTCCAAAGCATACAGCACTGTTGATGATTGGCCAGGCAGCCTAACTTACGAATGAAAGCTGAAGGTTAGGCCTGTCCCTGGGGTCAGGTATTTTTCAGCTCCAGTTAACCCTACAAGCTAATGCCTGGGAATAATGGAAGATAATTTTAGCTGGTTAAAGACAATCGATGCTCTTAGATATATTTGGGGGTCCCTAAACATTGGCTCTGCTAATGCAACCTGAGCTGTCCAGACTTAGGTATGCGGCTTGTGTCCCTATTGAAAGAAATTATGTTGTCTGTTTATCTTTATTCTTTCCAAAGCCTATAAAAGCTGACTGGTACATAGCTACTTTAATGCATTTATGATTTGTTTGAGTGAAATGTTGTGTTTTTACAAGCAAAAGTTAATGTCATTCATTTATTTCCTTCCCCTACCCAGGGATTTCCTGCTTTGATAACCTTATAGTGATAGATTCCTTGGCTGGAGGTAAAAGAGTCCAATGAAAAATAGAATTTCCATTGATTCCCTCTGTATACAAAGAATTTATTAAACAAACAGCTCTAGTCTTTTAAACCATTAGTTTCCTCCTGGGAAATTGACACTAGATTCCCTCATATGGGGTGAGAGATTGGGTGCTTCTTAGCGGCCATTTTTTGGGATGCTATCTATGCCATTAGAGCTGAAAAATGGCTTCTGTTACATGTATGCATAATTGAGGGGAAAATCATGATGGATGCCCTATTGGTGCTAATGTTAGTGCGTGCATAGTGAACATCTGCTGGAAGGATGAAAAGCAGACAGATCATGGTACCAATCAGCATACCATTTTGGAGCTCAACACCCCAGTCAACACTCCCTCTTAACCTCACACAACTGAGCACATGTTTAACAGCGGGAAGGACCCTCCCACCTCTCCCCACTGCCAATGCTATTTAAAGTGATCATCAACTATTTATAGGATTAGGTGCTGGTTGATTTCTTTTGGCTGTTGCTACAATACGCACAAGTGTTTGGTGCTTTTTGTAGTTGTTTCTATTTATAAAAATCCACAGGCAGCGGTGTGGCAAATGCTGAAAGGCTTTTTGCTGATCCCAAGGATTCTGCACAAACTGGTTGCCTCCAGATATGACTGCACTAGTAGGCATTTCTCCTGAAATACAGCAGGACTTGGAGAATGAAAAGAGGTCACACAGAGCAGGATAAGCTATTTGAAGAGAGAGGATGAGGAGGGATCTCAACAGATGGTTGGAGAATTCAATTATTCGGTGTTCGATTATGTGTGTCTGTTGACTTTTTTCTGTTCTCTGAGTGCTGTTAGTCAAGCCTGGGTATGGTTACTGAGAAACAGGAACTAAAAGTAACCTGCAAGTTTGCGACTGCAGACATTTTAAATACATTGTAAATAAACTCCTGTTTAGACATAGACACTGGTGTCATTCCTGCATATCTCTGAGGCATAAAGCATAACAATTGACTATGTGGATGGAGAATATTTTAAATTTACCAGTTCCAGCACCTTTCCTTTCTTTGCCAAAGATCCACCTATGCTATGGGATTGATGGATTTTGGAGTTCAAGACCTACTTTCTCACTATGGGGATGGACAGGCCAGATGTAGCAGCAACCCACAAAAAGGTGACACTCATATAATGTCTCAGAGCAGAAGGCCACCGAATATTTGAGCAGCTCACAGAGGACAGGTCTTCATTTGAAATGATGGTAAATACTCTCGAAAAGTACTTCAACCCAAAGAAAAATGTGATGATCGAATGACATACAGTCCAGAGATGCCAGAGAGCACATCAAGGTCAGCTAAATTCAAAAATATTCCCAAATTATGGAGGTACCCATCCGTACCTGAGGAAAGAAGTGTAAGTCCTGCTTAAGGTAGCATCATTTTGTAAAGTTGTGCAGATTGTCAAAGAAGAGGACTTCATTGGTTCGACACCCAGGGAGTCTATTTCCGAAAGTAAGGTACAGCAGTTTGCCATCATGGACAGTAAAACAACAGGCTATTTAAAGGCATGCTCAGTTGAGATTGCAGGCAGTATTGCTCCTCATCGATGCTGGTGTGAAAGTATCTATATTGAGTGCCAAATGTGGCCATTGGTATTTTTTTACAACTTTATCTCCTTCCTGCAATAGGGAATCTTCAAGCTTATGATGACTCAATGATTCTAATTTTGGGAACAATTGCAGTTCTAGTGTGCTATAAAAATGTCATCCTAGACAGATCTACATTCTGCATAGCCAAAGGTTGAAGCCTTATGGGGCTAAAACTTGGCTTCAAACTTGAAGACCCCACCGGAGCACACGTCAACATGATCAATGACATTGACTGTACCCAACAGCATCCTTCCTTATTTACTGGATTTGGGGAGACTAAGGGGTACACTCATGCTTCTCGCATCAACATGTCAATTCTGCCACTTTTGTAAAATTTGAGATGTTTGCTGTTTGCAATCTGTGCCAAAGTGTCACAGGAGCTGAAAGACTAGAAGTAGATAGCATCACTGACCGAAACAATTCAAACATTGTGCATACTGAACCTAGACATCGTGCTACACAAAAATGGTGAACTTAGTACGTGTTGACTTTAAGGGGGCATCAAAGCAACCACATCAGACAATCATCCACTTCCTATGGTCCAAGAACAACAGGCATTATTTTACATCTCCAGAAACTTCACAAAGCTCGATATGTGTCAGAGCCATCTTCATAGCTCTGTCACATGCTCTCAAGGACAATTAGGGATGGGCAATAAAGGGTGGCCTAGCCAGCATCGCCCACATCCCATGAACGAATAATAAAAAAATACACCACTAGCAGAATAAAGCCGATGTCTTCCAGCTTTTGTTACTCACGAAGGTGTGTTTCACTGCCACAGAAATCCTTATGGGCTCAGTTCAGCACCTAATATATTGCAGAAGAGAATTTCATCAGTGCTGTCGGGCTGATCAACCTACTTCACACAACATTGTTGCCCATGGAAGAAACAAAGTAGAATATGATCAGAGGTTATCAGTGGCGCTCACTCGACTCAAACTTCAAAATCTAATGCTCAACAAGGATAAATGCATATTTGTGGCATTCAAGATTGATTTTCTAGGGTAGAGTGATAACAGCTGGAGTAAAACCTACATGTGACAATGTCAAGGCCATTCATATGCTTCCAATCCCATCTAACATGAAAGAGTTGGCATCGTTCCTTGCTACTACCAACTTTTAGCACAAGTTCATTCCTAATTATGCAGAGATCATGGAGTCTCTTCAAAAGCTACTGCTCAAAGATGCTGCTCAATGTTTATTTGCATGAGAGGTATGAAGGAGGTCTTGTGGAGCAGTGGGTAGTCTCCCTGCCTCTCAGCCAAAAACTCCAGGTTCAAGCCCCACTCCAGGACTTGATGGCCAAGGAAGTTGCATTCATAATGTGGCCAAAAAGGTTGAGCATCAACTTGTGAATCCTTCCAACACACATCAATGGCAGTTGGTAAAAGTGAGAGAGATTCCTGGTCAACCATGTGATGGAAAGAAATTAGAGTCTTGACCATAGCTCCAACATATATGTAGAAGTGTATATTGCCACAGTGACTCAAACTCCTTGGGGAGCTGGTTGGCTGGACGGCCATTGCAGATCAGATTGCCAACAGCATGGGATTTGATCCCAATTCTGGCTGGATTTGGGACCTGCCTCCTTGACCTACCCATGGTAGAGGTCATGGCGCTGTGTTGGACCTGCCTTCAGGCAGAGATCTCAAGAAGAAGAAGAAGAGGTTTGAAATGCTTAACACTTCTGTTATTTATACTCTAATAATCTTTTTGACACTTTTATAGGATTGTAGGAACACCAGGTTTTTTTTCAAAGAATTATGAATGAGTGTTTTTTTTTCTAAGCAGTTTCACACATGCCATTGTTACTGTTGGATCATTGGTTCTGTACATAGTGCATACTGGGTGAATTGGGACATAAGGTCCATGTGTTTGCATGGGGGCTCTAAGGGGCCATTGGGCTGGGTGCGGGACATAGTTGCATTGAATTGGCATGGGGGCATGGAGATAGCATGGGGAGTGGATGGGGGGGTAATGGGATGTGTGGGGTGTCATGTTTCTATAATGATATAAATGTGTCAATCATTCATAAAGGATTGGATTAACACATTGTGGATTTATTTATTGAGACTAGGCACATGAAAACATTTATACAAAGATAGAAAGCTTGAAGGCATCAGGAACAGAGTTGTATGTGCTGTGTTCTGCTCACAGGCCAAAGTGAAACTGAAACTGGATCACATGACACACTTCCCTTCTAGGGATGGCATGCTGTTATCCCTTAAAGGCATATTACAAAAAGGGATGAGGGCTAGAGGGCCGAAAATGTAACCAGACAACTGGGAGAAGCCGCAGAGAAGTGAGGCCTTTTAACCGGTCCTGCCTCCAATATGCTTGCCCACCTCCCTGGAGCAAAGATCCCACCATTTTGGTGGCCTTTCTACTGAGGCAGGTGCAGCCAATCAGGAAACTTCCCAACTCAAGCTGCAAGCCTCATCAGCAAAAATCCAGGACCAAGTCATTATCCTGGAGTGTCAGCTGCGGCTCAGTTCACAGCACCCTCGCCTTTGAATCAGAGGGTTGTGGGTTCATGTCCCACTCCCGGAAACCAAGAACTGTGATTGTACTCGAAAAGAGTTGCAATCTGTGACTGTTGATAACTCAAAAGAATTTCCTGTGGCATCGTTCAAAGCACAGCCAAAATCAGCAGCTCAACATGTAAGGAATCATTTGGCGAGCACCCATACTCCAGCACTTTATGGAACAATATGTCAAGATACACACACCAGTCTTCCAGATCCATAAGGCAAACTTTAAAAAAAATGTAAATTGTTGCTTAACCCTCATGGATCCAATTTTCAAGAGCTTTCCTCCATGCAGTCTGCTTAAGGTTAAAATGATATAATCAAACCCCAATTGTTAAATATTTATAAGGCCCTTAAGGGCCTCCCCGCAGTGGGGGCCTTAAAACTGAAACTCAGTAAAATCAAACTGTAGCTGATGACAGCCCAGTGTGAGGTAAGGACACTGTGACCATTTCAATTCCACCTCCCTCCTCCACCCAAAACAACCAATTCTAATCAGGTGTGAGAAGTTAAAATCAGAGCTTTGTCTAACCACTGTTTAAATTATATGCAAAAGTGCTGGCTTGCCCACCATACTTTCCTTTATTATTCTAAGCAACATTTTTTTCCATGCTCCTATTTTCTAATTATAGAATTATACAGCACAAAGGAGGCCATTTGGCTCATTTTACCTGTGCTGGCTCAATGAAAGATCTATCCAATTAGTTGCATTCCCTTGCTCATTCCCCATATCTCAGCAATGTTTTTTTCAGATGTTTATCCAATTTCCTGTCAAATGTTACCATTGAATTTGCTTCTATCGCCCTTTCAAGCAGTGCATTCCAGCTCATGACAGCTCGCTGTGCAAATTTATTTATTTTTCCACATGTTGCCTCTGGTTCTTTTGCCAATTACTTTCTAGGTAGTCAGTGACGATCAGAAATTCACCCTGTCAGGAATGAAGAGAGGCTTTTAATGGTCAGGAAATGAACCATTTATTGCACAGTACTCAATCTCTGAAGTGTTCTTGTAGTCATGGTATTGATATGACTGGTCAAGTTAAGCTGGACAATTCTAAAGCGTTACCTTTATTGCCCATGATCATTTATATTTATATGTGAGTTTTTCTTACCCTTGGAGTAAGTCAATTTTAAATAACCTAGCAGCAAGTTTTTTATATTTAAAAAGGAAAAAAGGTTAGTTTAATTTTCAAACCTTTGCATGAAGATTATTAAATAAACTCCATATCACTCACTCTCTCACTCACACTCTCACACACAGAACAGAACTAGGTACAAATGAAGATAAAAACAATACTTCTAAAAATGGAATGGGTCTCAGTCTGTTTTGATGCAGGCTTGTTATTTTTTACTCAGGTTGTTACATTGTCTGAAATGAAGGCTTTCAAATTGCAGAGATGTCTCAGCAGCTGCGATGGCTCCTATAGTCAATCTGCAATAGGTTGGTTTTCCCAGGTATGCTTGAAGTTGGAATCAGGTAGATGGGAAAGAGGAGACTTCTCTTTCAAGGAACTGTGGCATGGCCCTTTTTTAGCCTGGTTGATTTTGGCAGGTCGATACCTATGCTTGTTGGTCCCTGTCTCCCTGTATGATTAAGTTTTGCCTTGGAGTTCTGTCTGCTTGTAGCAATTTGCTATATTTTAAGAGGGAGTAAATATGGCCACTGTATCATGTGACCCTGCCAGTCATATTCCAAATAAGGCAATGGGAGTAACCTAACTACAGTCTGAATTTTTATCCCACCTGCTGTGGTGATTTTTCTCACTCAGGTTTCTTATTGGTGACTGTCTTTTGTGTTTGGAGAAAGGCCATAAAAGTCAATAGCTTCTATTTGCGCCTGTGAAACATCCATTGAATTCTGTGGTGTCTTTCATGTCTGGAAATGTCCTTTAGTCTCCCCAGGAGGTAAAGGGTAGCGGCCAAATCCACAGTGACCTCATCAGAGTCCATTTTTAATCAGTCCATTTTTAAAAAGGTAGCCTTTTAAAATACGGTTTTCACGATTTATAATACTGTCATGACACACTGTTGTGACACCCATGAAATGAAGATGATGATGTTGTGGTGGATTGATAGATTGGGGTGCTATAATGGGTCAGAGGGCAATGGCTGGGCTTTTCCTTGTTTGAGGTGATCGCTACCTGTCATTATATGGTACAAACATTAACTGTCAATTGTTAATGAGAATGAGAAGAGCAGCAATGTCATTGGAACTCTTACCTCCAAATCATATGCTATCCTGACCTCTATAGTTATCACTATCACCACTGGGCCAATCTTCTGGAGTTCCCTAATTATTACTATTGTAAAAGCATCATACCCACAAGTATTCCAAGTGTTCAAGGACAAGGTCCAGTACCACCTTCTCTAAGCAACTAGGGAGGGGCAATAAACTCAGGCTTGCTAGCAATGCCTACATCCCAAGAACAAATGATTTTAAAACAACCATATTTTACAATTCTGCATTTGTATGTTGCCAAAACTGATCATTATTTTACAGGTCTTGGATTGAAGGCAGTGCAGGTTGGGCAGTTTCCCATCTGTTCTATAGACTATGACCGCACCTATAGGAAATTTACTGGAGGTGAGGTGCAGTATTGCAGTGAGGAAAATGGAGAAAAGATTTGGTGCATTGATACAGCTTTGCTTGACCCCAGTTTTCACTGAGTTAGGGTTTGTGGTGGTTCAATTGATGAGGACCAAAACCACTCCAACAACAGGCATAGAGCTTCAGTATGCAGATGATGCTTGTGTGTGGACTCTCTCAGAAACTGAGCTCCAGATCATTGTCAACTCCTTCTCTGAAGCATGTGAGAAAATGGGCCTTTCATTAAACACCAGAAAAACTAAGATCCTCTCCAAAACAGCTCTCACAGCAAAACACCTCCCCCTGTTGAGTAAAGTCATTGGTGAGATCCTGGAAAATGTGGACCACTTTCCATATCTTGGGAGCCTCCTCTCAATGAATGCAGACATAGACGACAAAATTCATCATCACTTCCAATGAGCCAGCTCAGCCTTTGGCCAACTGAGGAAAAGTGTACTTGAGGACCAGGATCTCAAACCCAAGACTGAGGCCATGATTTACTGGCAACAGTGATCCCATGCTTCTGTATACTTCAGAGAGTTGGGCAACCTACAGCAAGCACCTCAAAGCACTGGAGAAGTACAACCAGCTTCGCAAGATCCACCAAATCCAGTGACTTGAAAGGTGGTTCAAAGCAACACCCTCTTCCAAGCCAACTTGTCAATTATTGAGGCGCTAATGACTCAAAACCAACTTTGCTGGCCAGGACATGTGATGCATATGTCTAACATCAGACTCCCAAAGCAACTGCTGTACTCAGAACTCAGTCGTGGCAGGAGGACACCAGTAACACTTTAGGGATGTCCTCAAAGCATCCTTGAAGAGGTCAAACATACCTGTTGACTCATGAGAGACCCTGGGTTGTGAACAAGCAAAATGGAGAATGTACATTCAGGAAGACACCGAATGCATCAAGGGATGGAAACGTGCAGAGGTGAAGTTGAGTCGTCGAAGGGAGGGCATAAACCTCCAAACTGCCCATCTACTCAACCTTTCAACACTACTTGCTGTATATTTGACAGAGTCTGCAGATTGCGTATTGAACTTATCAGCCAGTTCAGAACCATCGAACCAGAGTGGAAGCAGATCATCCTCAATCCCGAGGAACTGCCTAAGAAGGAGAGATTTTATATTTGCCTTTTTAACATCTGTTCAAATAAAGAAAAAACCATGTTTCCGCATTAAAATTATTTTTCTGGTGATCTAGCTTAATTTCAATTGAATGACTGAAGAAATTACGCATGTTGTAAACACTAATGTAAAAATTTCAGATGATGCAAAGCTATGAATGGTTTAATGGTTTAATGATAATCTTTTACTGGGCTTCATCAAGGATATGAGAGTAGATTAAGATAAATGAAGTACTGCAATATTAAATTCACTATCCTAATCTGTGGGTTTAAATTGAATTTTCAGAGATTTCACAATACTGAAGCTTGTACATTCTTGGGTCTGTGTAGCTAACCTGCACTTTATTGACTCCATCAATCTCTGCCAGTTGGGCATGACTCAGAGGCTAAATTTTTTACGTCGGTTTATTAGGGCACAAAATGATGTGCATGAACAGCCTCAATTTCACATTATCACGATATAAATAGTAGGATAAATTACTCATCCATTTCATCATAATGTTAGAATTTGGAGAAATCTTTCAAAGCACTGTTGGGATGTCTTCAGTGGTTTTTCACTTGCTGATATCACCAAGGTTACTAAAAAAGAAAGGCAAATGTCATTCCTGCCACCAAAGGATTTGGCTCCCAGCCAGACCTCTGATGAAATGTGCTCTCAGTGTTAATGTAAAATCTGTTGCGAAAGGTAGTTGGGGCAGTTAAAAAACATGTCCAATGATGAACTGAGTAGTTGAAATGTGCCCATCACTGTGTATAAGCAACATGGCTGTTTTACTATTGGTAGTCTGTATGGTCACTTCCCAGCTATGAGGAAATCATTAATGCAACTGAATTATTGCTGTTGCAAATTTAAAAGAACTGCTCATTTAGACTTAATATAACTTAGGCCTAACTACAGTAGACATTACCAAATAATATAAAGAAGGCAGTTCCGGCAGCATAGAGAGTGACAGCCATTGAAGGCAGCAGTTCTCGAGAGTGCAGCATCACGGAAGAATATTACAAGTTCGTTCCTCATTCAGCTTTTCCCTTGTTACATGGGGTCACCACAATGCTGGTTGACCACCCTTCATGTCAATCATCACTTTTTGGAGTTTGCAGCTGGTTTTACAGCTGCATGCTGAATGGATATCACTGGTATCCTTTTTAAAAAGAATAGCAAAGAGCTGTGATTAGCTTCAACATCCTTTTATTCCTACTTCTGTTGACTTTGCAAGGTTTTATTCAATAAAATGATATAACTGTGGGACACGCTTGGAGATCTAAATAAGTTAATCACCACATTATTGCAAAACATCCTAGATTGCTGATTGCAGTGGCCCTTAATTTTGTTCACTTGCAATGTCTGGCTCTGTAATTCCTATTTTCTTCATTGTTTCATTATGCCTCTGAAGTACTTTGTGATGTTTAAGGTGCTAGATAGGTGAAAGAAAGAGCTTGTATTTATAAAGTGCCTTTCACACACTTAGAAAATCCTAAAACATTTTACAGCCGATGAGGTACTTTAGAAGTGTAATCTCCATTGTATTATAGGCAAACATGGCAGCCAATTTGCATGCAGCAAGACCCATAAAAGTGCAATGAAATAAATAACCAGATAATTTGTTGGTGTTGCTGTTTGAGAGAGAAATGTAGCATAGAAACATAGAAAATAGGAGCAGGAGTAGGTCATTCGGCCCTTGGAGCCTGCTCCACCATTCAATATGATCATGGCTGATCCTTTATCTCAACACCATACTCCCGTGTTCTCCCCATACCCCTTTGATGCATTTAGAGTCCAGAAATCTATCTATTTCCTTCTTAAATATTTTCAGTGACTTGGCTGCCACAGCCTACTGTGATAGAGAATTCCATAGGTTCACCACCTTCTGAGTGAAGAAGTTTCTCTTCATCTCAGTCCTAAATGGCATACCCCATATCCTGTGTCTGTGGCCCCTTGTTCTAGACCCCCCCAGCCAGAGGAAACATTATCCCTGCATCCAGTCTTTCCATCCCTGTCAAAATTTTATACGTTTCAGTGAGATCCACTCTCATTCTTCTAAACTTCAGTGGATAAATGTCTAGTCGACCCAGTCTCTCCTCATACAAAAATCCTGCCATCCCAGAAATCAGTCTGGTGAACATTCGCTGCACTCCCTCCATGTAAAGTATATCCTTTCTTAGGTAAGGAGACCAAAACTGCACACAATACTCCAGGCGTGGTCTCACAAGGGCCCTGTATAGCTGCAGTAAGACATCCTTGCTCCTGTACTCAAGTCCTCTTGCAATGAAGGCCAACATACTGTTATGGCACAGCCGATGGCAAATGCTGAGCTGCTCAAATCCCAAAAGGAAACTTGAAGCAACTGCCACAACTTTCAATTTGTATACTTATTTTGAGATGCGTGCCTTGAAATCAATAGTAAAAAGTCCACCGAGTCTTATTGTTTTTTTTTCCAAAACTAAATTAAACATTTATTAATAAAAGAAATAATGTTAAGCACATATATAGGTCTACAAATTACTATTATGATAAGTCCTAGCTCTCCTAATTAATCTAACTCCCAGTTACACCTCCGTTAAGGCAACAGTAAAAACACATAGATTTTCAAAGAACCAGGCAAAGTAACACAATACCCTGAACAGTTGAATTCAAAGTGAGTTTTCTTAACTTCAGGTCTTGAAGACAGCAGTTTGGGCACAGAGGCTGGAGGCTTTTCACACTTGTTAGATCTTAGAATGCCTTCCCTTGCACACAGCCTTCTCTACTTTATACATATTTTCCGCTTTGAATGCAAATTCCCACTGTTTCACTATGTCTTTGGACTTTACCTCTCTAATAATAAAAATCTATCATAGTACCAAGTTTACCAGTAATCTTTGGGAAAAATAACACACAAGGCAGAATTTTGCCCTTAATGGACGGGCAGGCCCGACCAGCTCTGCGGCGGGCGGGCAGCTGATCGCCGCCACCGAAGCGGGCCCCACTGCCATTTTGAGTGGGCGGGCCAAATAAGGCCCACCCAGCGGGCTTCCCAATGGGAAGTGCTATGTGCTTCCTGTGCGGGGGAGGGGAGGGATTCCCCAACTGTCAAAGTGCGCTTTTTCGTGCTGTCTCAGGGAGGTCGGTGAAAGCTTTATAAACATGAAAAATAGAAAAATAAAAAAAATATTAACATGTCCCCCTCATGTGACAATGATACACGAGATGGGACATGTTAATAAAAAGCACAGAAACTTTATTAAACTTTTTAAAAACAGACATGAAACCTCATCCCACCAGTGGATGAGGTTTCATGTTTTTTCAGAAGCCCGCTGGGGCTCCTGGCCTGCCCGCCAGCCTTAAGGTTGGACGGGCAGGGCCTTTAATTGGGTTAACTACCCTGTCAATGGCCTCAATTGGCCATTGATAGGTCGGCGGGTGGACAGCTGATTTCGCTGTCTGCCTGCCTTCCTGAATATTTAAATGGGGCGGGATGATGTCGGGGGTTCCACCCAACGTCATCCTGCGTCATTTTCGCATCGGTGAGCGGGCCCCGCCCCCAACTCGCCAACAGAAAAATTCTGACCACAGTTCCTTAACTTCTTCTGGTTAGGTGAAACATACCACTCCCTCTTTTGAATTCAAGTTACTCTGGTTTACTTAAAAATGCAAATGTTCCCTTTAAACCTCACATTCTAAAACTTCACCCATGTTTACCTACTTAGCATTTCAAACATAGTTGTCCATCTGATACATCAAAGAATTCAGACCAGTTGCCTTTAATTCAATTAAGTCCCCCCCGCCCCACACACACACACACACACACACACAGACCTCACTAATACTCTACTTTACAATAAACTCCAAGTAACATTATGAAAATTATTTTATCTTCCTGACAATACCATTTGCCTTCTTAACTGCTTGCTGCACTTGGATGCTTGCTTTCAGTGATTGGTGTACAAGGACACCCAGGTTTTTTTGTACATAAAAATTTCCCAATCCACCACCATTTAAATAATTCTCTGCCATTCTGTTTTTTCTATCAAAGTGGATAACTTCACACTTACCCACGTTATGCTGCATCTACCATGTATTTGCCCACTCAACTCAACTTGTCTAAGTCATCTTGAAGCCTCTTAACAGCCTCCTCACCACTCACATTACCACCTAGTTTTGTGCTGTCAACAAAGTTGGAAAGATTACATTAGGTTCCCTCACCCAAATCATTGATTCATGTTGTGAATAGCTGGGGCCCAAGCACTGATCCCTGCAGTACCCCACTAGTCTCCACCTGCCATTCCGAAAAAGGCCCATTTATTCCTACTTTCTGTTTCCTGTCTGCTAACCAATTCTCAATCCATGCCACTATATTATCCACAATCCCATGTGCATTAATTTTGCACACTAACCTCTTATGTGGGACTTAATCATGCGTAGGTTAAGAATTACCCTGCTGTTCCCTGATCCTATGAATGGAGTATAGGAACTTTGCATCCACCCGAGAATGCAACTCAGTTTAACATCCAAAGAATGGCACCTCCAGCAGTGCAGCTCTCTGTTAGTAGAGCATTGGGGTATTAGTCAAGATTAAGTCTATGGCCTGAATTGTTCCCTCATCGGACACGCACGATCGGCAGGCACGTAATCGGCACCTGGCAGCAATTTCACACTGGCTGGCCAATTAACGGCCAGCTAGCGTGAAACGCGCACTGAAAAGCTCAGCACTGCTGGGGTGGGGGAGGGAAGAGGGCAGGTGATGACGTCACCATGGACATGGTGAACACTGCGAGAGAGCTCCCCGAAGGCAGACATCTGCAAATAATAAAATAAAGCTCTAAAAAGCTGCAAAAAAAATATTCATGCTTCACAATCAAGCATCTGAAAGCATACCTCATAGAAATGCTGTCCCCAGATATTTCTTTTTATTTTATTTCTAATGGGGATTTCATCCCACCCTTGGATGAGGTTTCATGAAAAATGTAAAGGCTGCCTGACCGGTTCACCCATCCGCCAAACATAAGGTTGGATGGGCCACAAAAAATTGCAGACAATTGTGCCAATGTTAATGGGTTTAATTGCCCGCTGAATTGTTGGTGGGCGTGCTACTGACTCTTGCGCATGCCCACCGAGTGAAATATCACGCGAGTGAGTGATGAGGTCGGGACGCTCGCCCAACATCATCTCGCGTGATTTTATGCTTGGTTAGGTCGGGCATGCATCCGGCTGCAGGATGTAAAATTCTGCCCTATGGATTGTGGCTAAAACACACAACATTCCCACCCAGAGGTGCAGAGAGTGCTATCACTGAGCCATTGTGTACAAGTGTTCCTCTGTCAGGACTCAGGAGGACAGCATTCATTCTTCCTCCCATTACTCCACATGTACCTCTTATTGCCTGTCAATTAGCCTAGACCCACACTCACAATCTGAAGCCAGGCCTTCTAGGCCGAGAACTGCTTGAGGGCATCCTGCTAGGCCATCTGCAGTCTCTTCCACTAAAATTCAGAAGCCTTCCCCAAACAAGGAGCAGCCACTGGGGATGCACTGCGTGGGACCACTAGGGCAGGCAACAGCAAGCACAAAATAAATGCTTTATTTATGGCGGCTTTTATTTTTGCATTGTGGCCAAGTTGACTCTGTGATGTTCAGTGATCGATGGAAGATAAGACATGGAACTGTTGGTGAAATGGAAATTTGGATTTTGATTGCTGATATCTCACACAGATGAATGCTTTGTGGACAGCGTGGGCAGAAAAGGGCTGTCTAGGTTACCTCCTCCATTCCTCTTTCTTCTCCTCCCCCTCATACTCCTGCATCTCAGCAACTTGCAGTACACCTGGCAGCATGCAATGTCCCCTCATGCTGATGAGTTTGTGCAGCATGCAGCGTGACACCGTAAATCTTCATAACCACCCTGTTGAGTACTGCAGGACTTTTCAGAGCATTAGAGGTAGCAAAAGTGTTGTTTCAGCACACAATTGGTCTGCTCTATCACATTTCTTGTTGCAGCATGGCTTTCATTGTGTGTATGTTGCACATGTATGTGAGCTTTGGGCCTGAAATCATCAGCCATGTGGTCCGGGGATAGTCCTTGTTGCCTATAGGCACCCTTTGGATTGCTATGGTGAGTCTAATGCAATTGGCTCAGGAGTCTGCAGCAAAATAAAGGCATCATGACTGCCTCCAAGATCCCAGGCATTGACTTGCATGATTTACTGCCTATGAATCATAGAAATAGAATTGTTACAGCGCAGAAGGAGGCCATTTGGCTTGTCATGTCTGCACTGGCTCTCTGTAGGAGCAATTTACCTAGGGCCGACATGTAAAATGACGCGCGGTGATGTTGGGCGTGTGTCCCGACGTCACAGTGCGTCATTCTGATCTTTTGTTCGGCGGGTGTGCACCAGAGTCGGCTGCACACCCGCTGAACTGTCAAAGCCCTGTTAAGGCCAATAATAAAACCATTAACCAATTTTACAGGGCTACCTGTTCAACCTTAAGGTTGGCGGGCAGGTGAAGAGCCCAGGCGGCCTTTGCATTTTTTATAAAACCTCATTCACATGCGGGATGAGGTTTCATGAAGGGTTTATTAAATTAATAAATATTTTTTAAACATTTAATAAACTTGTCCCAGCTCATGTAATGCTGTCACATGAGGGGACATGTGTAAATGATTTTTACCTTTTTTTATTTTGAAGTTTGAAATTGAACTCAATCTCCCTGAGGCAGGTCCGTGCTTCAGGGAGATTTCTGCACTCTTTCGCACGTAAAAGAGCCTTAATTAGCCCACCAACATAAAATGTCGGAGCACAGCCGATCGCGGACAGCAATCAACTCTGCGCCCACCCATGCCCGTTCCCAACCGATCTGCCTGATGGGGAGAAAATTCTCCCACTAGTGCCACTCATCTGTCTTCTCCCCAATGCCCTGCATTTTCTGTTTTTTCAAATAACAATCCAATTTCCTCTTGAATGCCATGTTCAAAACTGCCTTCACCACACTCTCAGGCAGTGCATTCCAGATCCTAACCATTGCTGCATGAAAAATATTTTCCTCATGTCGCCATTCCTTCTTTTGCGAATTACCTTAAATTTGTGTCCTCTTGCTCTCAATCCTTCCACCAATGGGAACAGCTTTTCCCTACCTACTCTGCTTAGGCCACTTATAATTTTGAATGCTTCTATCAAGTCTCCTCTCAATCGTCTCTTCTCCAAGGGAAACAGCCCCGCCTTCTGCAATCTATCTGTGTAACTGAAGTTATTCATCCCTAGACCAATCTCTTGAATCTTTTCAGCACTTTCTCTAATACCTTTATATCTTTCCTAAAGTGTGGCACCCAGTTGAGGCTGAAGCAGTGATCCAAATAAGTTTAACACAACTGCCTTGTTTTTGTATTCTGTACCCCTATTGATAAAACCTAGGATACTGTATGCTTTATTAAGCACTCTGTCAACCTGTCCTGCCACCTTTAATGATTTATGCACATATATACCCAGGTCCTTCTGCTCCTGTACTCCCTTTAGAATTGTGCATTTTATTTTATATTGCCTCTCTGTTCTTCCTACCAAAATGAATCACTTCACACTTCTCTGCATTAAATTTCATTTGCCACTTGTCCACTCATTCCACCAATCAGTCTCTGTTCCTTTTTAGGTTCTACACAATCCTCTTCACAATTCAACATGCTTCCAAGCTTTGTATCATCTGCAAATTTTGAAATTGTGTCCTGTACACCAAGATCTAGGTCATTACTATACATCAGGAAATGCAAGGGTCCCAACACTGACCCTGGGAAGTCCACTATAAACCCTCTCCAGTATGGAGGACATCCATTAACCCAACCCTCTGTTTCACGCCATTTGGACATTTAGAGAAGGGATCACTTTCGGAACCGGCAGAGGGCAGAGTTGAAAAGCTGTGTCCCCAAAGCAGTGTACATAAATTCAATGGCACCTTATACTATGGGGAGGCCTGCAATCCTAGCAAAGCTGTCTGCTTGCTCTACCTGTTTCTGTCTGGCGAGAGAGAATGAAATATAGTTAGATTTCATTGAATAAAGGGACTCAGTGATCTCGCCAATGCAACAGTTGATGGCAAGCCACGAGATGTTACAAATATCTCCAGCTCTAGCCTGGGGCAACTGGCACTGATGCCATTTTGGGGCTCTATGGTTTCATAAAACAGATACAATCAATCCCAGTTTCTCTCCCTGACTGTCTTACTTTTATGAGAGTTGACTCATTCTGCCCTATATCTACTAGTGTACAGGAGTTAACAATGGCTTCCCCTTGTGATCTGACTCAGGTACTGGTGTCTTTCTTTGAATTGTTTTACTTCAGCATAAGGAGAACTTCTCGAGCAACAGCAATTATCTAATTGATTGGTAAAACTTCTCTTTGCTTAGTGATATTATATAATGAACATGCTAACAGGTCCAGCAACAAGTCCAGCAACATGTGAATAAAGAGACAGAGTTAACATTTCCAATCAATGCCTTTTCATTAGAATTTAATGAACATACTGTACTATTCCACCTCAATGGGTGTCTTGCTTGATTTAAAGCAGATTTTTCTTCTCTCCTGTGTCCATCTTCTTGCAAAGGGACCCTTTGGCAGCATCTTAGCTTGAGGTGTAGAAGAGAAAACTGATGGAACAAGAAATTTTGCGATGGCAGAACAGACCTTTAAAAAAAGCTACCACCTTCGCCTGAAAGTCAGTAACGAATACTCAGTCAACAGTTTAGGTTATTGCTGCACGTGTCTGTTCCCCACTTTAAACATCCCTTAAATATAAGATACAGGTGATCTTTCCCAGGTGCTGATGGCTGTTCCTCTCCATTTCAGTTAAGGTGACTCAAAGTAACAATACCTGATAGATTTGTCGGCCTCATGGAGATGGAAATGCAAATAAAGACATTCACAGACTTCGTAACTGGAATGTTGATGGGGATATCAAACATTCCCCATTGTGTGGCAATTGCTTAGAACATCAAACTATTTGTGTGGACAATGGGAACCTTGATATTGTGGTCACATGACAAAAACTGTTTTTTGATAGGAAATACTTTACTAATTCACTAGGACAGCCCAGAATGGTCAGTCTGGGACACAAAGATTACAGAGGGAAGCCATCTCACCCAGCAAAATGAAGAACCCTGCCTAGAGACTCACCCACAGGCAAAGAAGTGGGGCTAATTTGTTTTTTACCTGCAGAATTATATCTTCACAACAAGGACTCAACCACAATTTCAACTGGAAAAACCAGAAGACTGCTGTTGCTTGGAGTAGACCACTGTGAGTCCATCACCAGAAACTTCCAACCTCAATTGTCTTCAGTGAACCAAGGGAGAATCCTCAGGTCTACAAAGTTTCCAAATACCATCTCAAGGACTGATAATAAGAGTGTACTTTTCAATCTTTAATAATCTAAGTGAATGCTAATAAAAACAGAAAATGCTGGAAAAACCCAGCAGGTCTGGCAGCATCTGTGGAGAGAGAAACAGAGTTAACGTTTCGAGTCTGTATGACTCTTCTTCAGAGCTGAATGTCTTTTGTAACCATCTTTTCTTGTGTGTGTGGGTCTTGGGCGAATGAGAGTGTGGGTGCTGCTGCATTTACATTTCAGGTGTCGAGAAAAATAAATGTTTACTCCTTCTGTCAATTTTAAGCTTACGAGAGAGCCTGTCCTGTGTTTCACCTTCAAAGTCACAGAACTGAAGGGATTAAATGACTTCATCATTGAAACACATCTTGTTGCTGTCAGGTGGGAAAAGGGGGGAAATTATCAGGCATCTCTTCCCTGTCTGTAACAACACTCAGATATAAAGTACAGTCAATAAGTACCAGCAGATGGTCTGGGACTTGCTCATTCCCATGCCTGACTGTGCAAATCCATCTTTCAGAGGGAGGGGAAAAAACAGCCAATCAGAATATGAACCTGCCACCATTGCCAAGATGTTCAAACAAATCGTAATTGACTAATGGGAATGTTAATGGCTTCAAGGAAGAGCAGGGAGAGTTTGGTTTCTTTGGTTTGTTGGGTAGATTTTTGAAACTTTTTCAGCCAACTGGCAGACAATGGAAAAATTGTGCAGGTTAGACATCATTCAAAGCTTGAGCACAACATGCAATGTTGGAACCGTCTTCTGCATTTCCTCCCGGATTGTTTGCAGCGGTGCCTGGAAGATTCATCTTCAATTCTGGGAGACTAACCGAAAATGTAGGAGGATAAGATAGCTCTCCCTCCTGCTTCTGTTCCTGAGCAACGGTATCAATGTCTTGCTTTAATAAACTTTTGACAAATGTAGTGTTCCTGTTTTAAACTTGTGCAAATTCAACACTTAAGAAAACGAGAATTTTTTTCCAAATCTTTTCTGTGAAAAATGAAGTAAAAAATAAATCCAAAAATCGTGAAATGTGACAGATAGATTGGTGCTTTTTAAATCTTACTTGTAGAACTCAATCATTTATGGTTTTTATGGTCCGCAGTTGAAGCTTTGATGTCACAAGGTCAACTGAGTGGCTATTCTTCAAGTAGTAGTACAGACAACGGAAATTGGCAATAAAAACAGAAAATGCTGGAAATACCCAGCAGAGAAATGGTTCCTTCACAGATGCTGCCAGACCTGCTGGCCAGGATTTTATGGCCTCTTCTGCCTGGCAGGATGGTACGGTCCTGCTGAACTGAATGGAGATTTAAATGGCTCGCTGCATCCGCCAGGGGGAGACACGCCGCAGCGGGCCATAAAATCCTGGCCGCTGAATATTTCCAACATTTTCAGTTTTTATTTCAGATTTCCAGCATCCACAGCATTTTGCTTATGAAAGTCAAGCTATCTGATCAGGGATAAGATCCTGGCTGATTTCCCAATCCCCCAAAGCCGAGAAATGCTGAGGATAATTTAAGCGCCCCTAACTGTGATCAGCTAACTCAGAGTGGGAATCAAACCTGAAACCTTGTGGTTTGTACGTCTCAAGCAGAAGCTGTCTGTACCAACTTAGATATCAGGGATGCTTACATAACTACTTTTTTTTAAAGAAAAAGAAAGCAGCGTCCTTAAATGCTGCAAATTGGGTAGAACATCATCTCAGAAATAAGCACATTTTGGCCACTCCCATAGATTTAAATGTTGGTCTGATAATAAGCAACAGAGTCAAATGGAGAAAACCAGATGAGCTGAAAATATGTTATGATGAGCTTTAGAGTTCAAGCTGTGAATCTGCTGAAAACACCGCTAAAGAGATGCAGTTTTGGATGAGTGCCACTGGCTGCAGGTTGCTAAGAATGCCTGGAGGTAGAATTTAATCAATCTGCTGGTAATATTCACAGAGCTTTTAGCACAACATTTGCAGTGGTTACAGTTGTTGTTTGGGTTGCTACACACAGGCTTGTTTTCCCCATTGACAATTCATTGTAGCAGGGTGACAGTGAACAGTATTATTATTAGATAATACAATAGAAATTGTGTGAAGGAACAATACACAAGAATTAAACAATGTCTCTGGAGAAGAGCAGGAATAGAGGCATAAATTAACTTATCTTTGGAAGTTCATTGACCAGAAACTGAGCTGGACTAACCATATAAATACTATGGCAACAAGAGCAGGTCAGAGGCTAGGAATCATGCGACGAGTAACTCACCTCCTGATTCCCCAAAGCCTGTCCACATCCCATGAAGGCAAAAGTCAGGAGTGTGATGGAATACTCCCCACTTGCCTGGATGAATGAAGCTCCAACAACATTCAAGAAGCTTGACACCGTTCAGGACAAAGCAGCTCACTTGATTGGCACCACATCCACAAACATTCACCCCCCCCACCACCGATGCACAGTAGCAGCCGTGTGTACCATATACAAGATGTACTGCAGGAATTCATCAAGGCTCCTTAGGCAGCACCTTCCAAACCCACGACCACTACCATCTAGAAGGACAAGGGCAGCAGATAGATGAGAATACCACCACCTGGAAGTTCCCTTCCAAGCCACTCACCATCCTGACTTGGAAATATATCACTGTTCCTTCACTGTTGCTGGGTCAAAATCCTGGAACCCTTCCTAACAGCACTGTGGGTGTACCTACACCACATGGACTGCAGCAGTTCAAGAAGGCAGCTCACCAACACCTTCTCAAGGGCAACTAGGGATGGGCAATAAATGCTGGCCCAGCCAGTTAAGCCCACATCCTATGAATGAATAAAAAAAAAATCTTTGGAAGTCAGAAAAGTATGAGGGGTATTTCTCTTGGACCTCCTCTACCCAAGTGCTAAAAAGCTGTTACACTTGGATTAACTGTCCCTGTCTTTTTTTTTATTTATTATGTGGGCTTCGTTGGCTGGGCCAGCATTTATTGCCCATCCCTAGTTACCCTTGAGAAGGTGGTGGTGAGCTGCCTTCTTGAACTGCCGCAGTCCATGTGGTGTAGGTACACCCACAGTGCTGTTAGGGAGGGAGTTCCAGGATTTTGACCATGCGACAGTGAAGGAACAGTGATATATTTCCAAGTCAGGATGGTGAGTGGTTTGGAGGGGAACTTGCAGGTTGTGGTGTTCCCATCTATCTGCTGCCCTTGTCCTTCTAGATGGTAGTAGTCATGGGTTTGGAAGGTGCTATCTAAGGAGCCTTCGTGAATTCCCACAGTGCATCTTGTCGATGGTACACACTGCTGCTACTGTGCATCAGTAATGGAGGGAGTGAACGTTTGTGGATGTGGTGCCAATCAAGTGGGCTGCTTTGTCCTGGATGGTGTCGAGCTTCTTGAGTGTTGTGGGAGCTACACTCATCCAGGCAAGTGGGGAGTATTCCATCACAATCCTGACTTGTGCCTTATAGATGACGGGCAGGCTTTGGGGAGTCAAGAGGTGAGTTACTCATCGCATGATTCCTAGCCTTTGACCTGCTCTTGTAGACAGAGTGTTTATATGGCTAGTCCAGGTCACTTTCTGGTCAATGGTAACTCCCAGGATGTTGATAATGGGGGATTCAGTGATGGCAATGCCATTGAACATCAAGGGGTGATGGTTACATTCCCTCTTGTTGGAGATGGTCATTGCCTGATACTTGTGTGGCGCGAATATTACTTGCCACTTGTCAGCCCAAGCCTGGATATTGTCCCGGTCTTGCTGCATTGGACATGGACTGCTTTAGTATCTGAGGAGTCGCGAATGATGCTGAACATTGTGCAATCGTCAGCGAACATCCTCATTTCTGACATTATGAAGGAAGGTCATTGATGAAGCAGCTGAAGATGGTTGGCCCGAGGGCACTACCCTGAGGAACTCCTGCAGCGATGTCCTGGACCTGAGATGACTGACCCCCAATAACCACAACCATCTTCCTTTGTACTAGGTATGACTCCAAGCAGCGGAGAGTTTTTCCCCCGATTCCCATTGACTCCAGTTTTGCTAGGGTTCCTTGATGCCACAGTCAAATGCTGCCTTGATATCAAGGGCAGTCACTCTCACCTCACCTCAGGAGATCAGCTCTTTGGTCCATGTTTGAACCAAGGCTGTAATGAGGTCAGGAACTGAATGGCCCTGGCTGAACCCAAACTGGGCGTCAGTGAACAGGTTATTGATAAGCAAGTGCCACTTGATAACACTGTTGATGACCCCTTCCATTATTTTACTTTACTGATGATCAAGAGTAGACTGATAGGCTAGTAATTGGCCGGGTTGGATTTGTCCTGCTTTTTTGTGTACAGGACATACCTGGGAAATTTTCCACATAGCCAGGTAGATGCCAGTGTTTTAGCTGTTCTGGAACAGCTTGGCTAGGGGCGTGGTAAGTTCTGGAGCACAAGTCTTTAGTACTATTGCCAGAATGTTGTCAGAACCCCTAGACTTTACAGTATCCAGTGCCTTCAGCTGTTTCTTGATATCATGTGGAGTGAATCGAATTGGCTGAAGGCTGACGTCTGAAATGCTGGGGACCTCCGGAGGAGGCCAAGGTGGATCATCCACTCGGCACTTCTGGCTGAAGATTGTAGCAAATGTTTCAGCCTTATCTTTTGCACTGGTGTGCTGGGCTCCTCCATCATTGAGGATGAGGATATCTGTGCAGCCACCTACTCCAATGAGTTGTTTAATTGTCCGCCACCGTTCACAACTGGATGCGGCAGGACTGCAGAGCTTAGTTCTGATCTGTTTTTTGTGGTATCACTTAGCCCTGTCTATCACTTGCTGCTTATGCTGTTTGGCACGCAAGTAGTCCTGTGTTATACCTTTGCCAGGTTGACGCCTCATTTTTAGGTATGTCTGGTGCTGCTCCTGGCATGCCCTCCTACACTCTTCATTGAACCAGGGTTAATCCCTTGGCTTGATGGTAATGGTAAAGTGAGGGGTATGCCAGTCATGAGGTTAAAGATTGTTCTTGAGTACAATTCTGCTGCTGTTGATGGCCCACAGCACCTCATGGATATCCTGTCTTGAGTTGCTACATCTGTTCGAAATCTATGCCGTTTAGCACAGTGGTAGTGCCACACAACACAATGGGGGGTATCCTTAATGTGAAGGTGGGACTTCGTCTCCTGTGTGGTGGTCGCTCCTACCAATACTCTCATGGACAGATGCATCTGCAGCAGGCAGGTTGGTGAGGATGAGGTCAAGTATGTTTTTTCCCTCTTGTTGGTTCCCTCACCACCAGCCGCAGACCCAGTCAAGCTGCTATGTCCTTTAGGACTCAGCCAGCTTGGTCAGTAGTGGGGCTACCGAGCCACTCTTGGTTGACGGAAATTGAAGTACCCCATCCAGTGTACATTATGTGCCCTTGTCACGCTCTGTGCTTCCTCCAAGTGGTGTTCAACATGGACGAGCACTGAATCATCAGCTGAGGGTGTGCGGTACGTGGTACTCAGCAGGATGTTTCCTTGCCCGGGTTTGACCTGATGCCATGAGACTTCATGGGGTCCTAAGCTGATTTTGAAGACTCCATTGGCAACCCCCTCCCGATTGTATACCACTGTGCCGCCACCTCTGCTGCGCCTGTCCTGCCAGTGGGACAGGACATGCCCAGGGATGGTGATGGTGGTGCCTGGGACATTATCTATAAGGTATGATTCCGTGAGGATGACTATGTCAGGCTGTTGTTTGACTAGTCTGTGAGACAGCTCTCCCAATTTTAGAACTAGCTCCCAGATGTTAGTAGGGAGGACTATTCATCCAGGCCATTTCAGAGGGCATTTGAGAGTCAACCACATTGCTATGGCTTTGGAGTCAGGTTTGGCCAGACCAGGTAAGGATGGCAGATTTCCTTCCCTAAAGGGCATTAGTGAACCAGATGGGTTTTTACAACAATCGACAAAGATTCCATGGTTATCATTACATTTTTATTTCCAGGTTTTTAGTGAATTCAAATTCCACCATCTGCACTTGCGGGATTAGAACCCAGGTCTCAAGAGCATTACCCTGGGTCTCTGGATTACTAGTCCAGCGACAACACCACTATACCATTACCTCCCCATCTGTTCCAAGAGCATATGGATTTCTTGCCCGATTCCATTTGAATGGCCTGGGAGCAGCCCCTCTGCAGACCTACCCCTAACAGAGCATTGTGTCATTGCTAGTGGCAGGTATATCAAGAGCAGCTTTAGTCTCTCAGGCCCAACTACTACATTTCTGTGGTTTAAGAAGAAGGGGGTTGCTTACTGGGTAGCTAAATGATGGCTTTGCCAGTGATACCAATATCTCTGGGAATTAATTTTTTCAAATGGTCAGGCTCCACCCCCACAGGAAAGCTGTAGGAATCCAGGGACATCTCCAAAGTGCTTGAGCATGTCATCACCCCAAATACTTCTGCATCTTTCCTTTTAAACTTGTCCGGTTAGGTTTCTGTCCCTGCCACAGAGCTGTAACGGCTCTAATAAAAGTCACTAATCTTCTGTGATTGTGACTATGCTGCAGTATTCCTCCTCATCCTACACAACCTCTCTGTGGCCTTTGACATGGTCGACCACTATTCTTCTCTAAAGGCTCTCCTCCATTGTTCTGCTCACTGGGACTTCCTCCAATGTATTCCATTTTCACCTTTTAAATTGTAGCCATAGAATCTCTAGCAAGTACTTTTCTTCCCTATGCTATATAAATATCTCTAGACTCTCCTAACGACCTATCCTTGATTTCTTATCCTTCAACACCTTGTCCCTTCGTGGAATCATTGAAGATTAAGGCCCAGGTTTTTGCAGAGTTGGGAAGACTCTGCAGACCTTCAAAAATAGTGGGCAAGACCCAATTACGGAAGTCCCGCCCCCATTTCCAAAAGATCCAATTTTTGCCGGTAGGGGAAAGGAGGCAGGGCTTGATTTGCACATAAGGGAAACCTGAATTCAACAGCATCATTTGAACTCAGTGCTGAGTTCAACCAGACTCCATTTTGGCTGTTGCAAGGGCCTTAATCTGCAGTGTGGAGGCACAAAGTTATGGAGTAGACATAGTGCCCTTGAAAGGTGGGTAAGGTCTGTTTAACTGTAATGACTTGAAGGTATTTGAATCCCCAACCATTAAAAAATGAAAAAAAAAACAAGTTGTAGGCATCAATGAGAGTTAAAACAAAACTATGTTCCAGTAGTTTCAATAGCTGTTTGTTGACATTTCCCTAAGGACTCTTTATGAATGCTTGGGTGATTTTTTAAAAATTCATTCATGGAATGTGGGCTTCACTGGCTGGGACAGCATTTATTGCCCATTCCTAGTGGTCCTTGAGAAGGTGGTGGTGAGCTGCCTTCTTGAACCGCTGCAGTCCATGTGGTGTAGGTACACCCACAGTGCTGTTAGGAAGGGAGTTCCAGGATTTTGGCCCAGCAACAGTGAAGGAACAGCGATATATTTCCAAGTCAGGATGGTGAGTGGCTTGGAGGGGAACTTCCAAGTGATGGTGTTCCCATCTATCTGCTGCCCTTGTCCTTCTAGATGGTAGTGGTCATGTGTTTGGAAGGTGCTGTCTAAGGACCCTTGGTGAATTCCTGCAGTGCATCTTGTAGATGGTATATTTTGCTGCTACTGTGTGTCAGTGGTGGAGGGAGTGAATGTTTGTGGAAGGGGTGCCAATCAAGCAGGCTGCTTTGTCCTGGGTGGCATCCAGCTTCTTGAGTGTTGTGGGAGCTGCACTCATTTAGGCAAGTGGGGGATATTCCATCACACTCCTGAATTGTGCCTTGTAGATGGTGGACAGGCTTTGGGGAGTCAGGAGGTGAGTTACTCATCGCATGATTCCCAGCCTCTGACCTACTCTTATAGCCGCAGTATTAATATGGCTAGTCCAGTCCAGTTTCTGGCCAATGGTAACCCCCGGGATGTTGAGAGATTAAGCATTTGAGGTTTTAAAAAAAACTTTGAATGGGCTTCCATGAATGGGTGTTTTTAACTATCAAATCTGTATTTGATATTTAGAACTTTATTTTATTTCATCTCCACATGGCTCCTGAGGTCTGCCCTAGGTGGGTACTGGGTGAATTGAAAAAAATTGATGTAAGTTGGCATGGGGGTATTAAGGGACATCTAGGTGAGCACAGGCTATACGTGGCATGAGAAGCATAAAGGACTATGGGGATGGCTAAGGGGTAAGAGGTGGCATGGGGGTATAAGGGCCCAGGAGATGTGGGCTGAAGGAGTAGGAGAGATGAGAACTAGAGAGCCAGCAAGCTTATACCATAACTGGGATGACTTCCTAGACAACTGAGGCAAGCCTTCTAACCAGTCCGCCTTAGCACTTGGCCACCCCCATGGTCAGCTATTCTCTGCTTCAGGGCTCAGCGTGCCCAATTCTATCCTGCACCAACCCCCGAAGCAAAGATCACAGCATTTGGGAGTCTTTTTTCCAAGGCAGATCTGGCGAGTTGGAAAATGTCCTGAGTGGAGCCATCCACATCGGTAGTTAAAATCTAGCCCTAAGGGCCAGGTGATGATACCGAGCTTTACCTCATAACCGCATGTCTTGGCCTCTCACTGTTTCTGTGTTGTCAAATGCTTTCCTGACATTCTGTCCTGGATAAGACTCCATTTCTTCCAGTTAAAAATTGAAGAGGCCTAAGCCATCTTGTTCAATCCCCACCACAAACCTCGAGCCTCACCACCAATTCTACCTCCTTCCCCAGCCATTATCTCTGGTTGAACCCATAAAAATAAGCTACATAAAATTACATGTCTCTTCTCCTCCTTCAGCTTATTTGATGCTGAGCCCCTTATCAATGCCATTGTCACCTCCAGATTTAACGATTCCAATGCTCTTCCAGCTGGTTTCCCATTCTCTAAACCCCATTAACTTAAGCGCATTTAAAATTTTGCTGCCTGTATCCTGTCCCAAAACAATTTCTGCTCACGCGTCAGTCCTTTGCTCACTGATCTACATTTTCTCCCAGCCCCCAAAAGTCTCAATTTCTCATCCTCATGTTTAATTCCCTTCATGTCTATCTGTAAGTTGCTTTACAAACTTCCAAGAACTCTGTTTCCCTCTGACTGCGCTCTTTTGCATTGTCCACTTCTTTTACCAGACTTGTGGTAGCTGTGCCTTCAGGCAACTACCCATAGGTTCCGGATTTTTTCCCTATGCCTGTTTATCGTTCCTCCAAATTCTCCTCCGTCAATAGTCTCCCTAGAACTCGCCTTTTTTTTACCTAGTTTTTAATCACCTCACCTCTTTAAATTGACAGCTACTTTTTTTTGATTACTCTTCTGGGGAATAAGGTGGTGCATTTTCTACATTAAAAATGCTTTATAATTGCAAATTATTGTTACTTATAAAATTCCATTAAAGTATAGAATTCCTTGTTATAAATAGTCTGATTCATAGATCATTCCGCCCGTAACAAATCACAATCATAAATACAAAGTAAACTAATCTAAAATGTACTTAATTTATAAACCTAGTAATCCCTGTGGTAGTGTTAGTGGATGAATGCTTATGACAGCAGTATGATAATCTTTTGTATGCTATTTTGGTCGTGCTGTTACCCCAGGCAATATCTGTTGAGGAAAAGAGAGAAAATGACATTAAAGCACACCCAATATTTACTAATGGAATCCAATTAAAACCTGGAAAGTTAGGAGTAAGAAGATAAATCTTATTCATTTCCCTGAGTATTTTATGCAAAAGTATTATTTTCTTCCTCTTCCCACCAATTTTCCCTTTTACTCTCCTGAAGGGTTTGATTCTCGCTGAAGTGCAGTTGTACAAGTCAGTTGTCATTTGACACCTCACCCAAATGGCCATCCTTCACACATGACTTTACAAAATGATACCCTGATCTCCTGCTCAAATCTATCTGCTATTTGGGCCAAACAGAGGTGGTCAGGGTGGGAGCAAATTCAACCCACACCTTTTCAGTTGTTGATACTTCTGGGATTTTCCACTAGGTGACAATGTTGAATACATTTCGCCAAATGATGGGATGAAGTTATACAATATGTAGCTCTTCAATACCACCAGCTGGATGTAAAATATGCCATCAAGTTACTGGCATCCAGTGTCCCTGTTACTTGCTGGAGGGTGCACTTGATTGCAAAAAGAACTTTGAAATTTAGGAAAAAAAGCATTCCTGGAGACAGCCGGCCCAACCTCTAGCCATTCTTTCCAACACAGATGAAAATCTTACTCAGTTCCAGCAGGAATGATTCTAATGGAGCTGACTGAACCTGGAAAAATCAACAAGGTTAATAGTGGGCCAAGTTTCCACCAGATTTCTGTCAAAATGTGATATCCTGGTTTGTGTGGCAGAAAGCTATTGGACTGTGGAGGGCAATGCAGCCAAGCTTGACCATGTTCTTACCCACATAGACATAATTTCAGGCAGAATTCTTCGATGGCAATCAAAAGTGGGAATCTACATTCATTTTCCTCTCTAACTGAGAACAATTGAGGCTGGCTAAAATGCCCATAATTGCTGCTCCAAGATAATTAATTCAGCATACATTGCAACTGGAAGGTCTTCATCTGTGTGACTCAGTGCTGAAAGAAACATGATCCAATAATAGTTAATAATAATTCGTTCTGACTAGTTCATCAACAACCATCGTTAGCTCCGTTTTTCTCTCCGCAGATACTGCCAGACCTGCTGCGTATTTCTAACATTCCAGATCTGCAGAATTTTCTATCTGAGCCAACAATAATTTTTTTTTAACTCTTCTGTTACAGACAGGAAGGGGGTTAATTTAAACAGCCCTAATATCTCCACTCACCTCCTGTCTGTAAACAGAAGGGTGTTTTTTATTCACTTCCTTCTTTATAAGTGGTGGCGTATTACCCAACCCCTTGGTGTTTGTGTGATCCAATTTCTATGACTAATCCATCAGCTGTCTTTGAATTTGGTCTGTGTAGCCCACAATGTGTCATAGAAGCATAGAAAATAGGAGCAGGAGTAGGTCATTCGGTCCTTCGAGCCTGATCCACCATTCAAATGATCATGGCTGATCCTCTATCTCAACACTGTATTCCCACGCTCTCCCCATACCCCTTGGCACCTTTAGAATCCAGAAATCTAAATACATTCAGTGACTTGGCTGCCATAGCCTTCTGTGACGGAGAATTCCATAGGTTCACCATCCTCTGAGTGAAGAAGTTTCTCCTCATCTCAGCCCTAAATGGTCTACCCCATATCCTGAGACTGTGACCCCTTGTTCCAGACCCCCCCAGCCAGAGGAAATATCATCCCTGCATCCAGTCTGTCCATCCCTGTCAGAATTTTATACATTTCAGTGAGATCCCCTCTCATTTTTCTAAACTTCAGTGGATAAAGGTCTAGTCAACCCAGTCTCTCCTCATGCAAAAATCCTGCCATCCCCGGAATCAGTCACTCCACTCCCTCAATGGCAGGTATATCCTTTCTTAGGTAAGGAGACCAAAACTGCATACAATACTCCATATGTGGTCTCACTAAGGCCCTGTACAGCTGCAGTAAGACATTCTTGCTCCTGTACTCAAGTCCTCTTGCAATGAAGGTCAACATACAAACCATTTGCCTTCTTAACTGCTTGCTACACCTGCATGCTTGCTTTCAGTGATTGGTACAAGGTCCCTTTGTACATCAACATTTCCCAATCTATCACTATTTAAATAGTACTCTGCCATTCTGTTTTTCATACCAAAGTACATAACTTCACACTTATCCACGTCATACTGCCATGTATTTGCCCATTCACTCAACTTGTCCGAATTGCCCTGAAGCCTCTTAGTCAGCCCAATTTCTCCTCATACGACAATCCTGCATCCCTGAAATCAGTCGTTAGTGGCTCTTCAGAGATAACGACGTGCAAGTTTCTTCGATGCTGCCAGGTAGCTCCATTTGTTCAGGGGGTCACAGACAGGCATAGCTGGTCTTCTATAATATATATATGTGTGGTCAGGGTTTATTTCCCTCATGCTCCATTCTTGTACTTTACTCCCTGGGCCAGAGTCTTAATTTACCTATCAACTGGATGAAACATCCATGACTCCTGTCAGTTCTATTCCATGATTACTAATGATAGTGTGATCCAGGTAGGGCAATGTCAGATTTCTTCTCTTCCTACTGTTGACTGCCTTATTTCACCATGACACTGAGTCCAGCAACCGAGCCACAAACTGTCATGGACTGAAATTCACTTGACTGAGGAAGGCATTCAAATACCAGGCAACCTGGGAATATTACACCGAATGTCATTCAACTGCCACATTGATTGTGCTATGAATATCAGGTAGCTGTAGGACTTGAACTCACAATCAGCTTGTCATAAGACATAACTGAGGGGTTGCAAATGTAATGTAATTTTCATTTCATGTTTCTGGTTAATGACCTTTCTATTCCAGATATTCAAATCACATATCATTCTGCTGTCGAGTTGTTTAAAATACTGAACTTATGCTGGGACTGACATCCAGTCACTGGATAGGTGCCAATCCTGTTCAGGTTTATGGCAACAACTAAGAAGGACTTGACAGATAAAATGTCAATGGCTCTTTCTGGCTGGGAAACAAAACACCAAAGCATGACACAGCATGTGTGAATTCTATCCCCTCATGAAGGACAGAAGGGAGGCAGGAGGGATTATAAATCAATCATCAGAAACCAGACCCCAACCCACCTTGAGCACGTCCACTTTCAGTTTCAACAGAGTGGCGTTAGAGGACAGGTGACTAACCTGCTCATGAGAAGTGGATCAGCTATGTAAATATGTTAAAGACACTGCATGTTTATTTTTCATTCACTCATGGGACGTGGGCTTCGCTGGCTGGGCCAGCATTTATTGCCCATTGCTAGTGGCCCTTGAGAAGGTGGTGGTGAGCTGCCTTCTTGAACTGCTACAGTCCATGTGGTGTAGGTACACCCATAGTGTTGTTAGGAAGGGAGTTCCAGGATTTTGATCCAGCGACAGTGAAGGAATAGTGATAGATTTCCAAGTCAGGACGGTAAGTGACCTGGAGGGGAACTTCTAGGTGGTGGTGTCCCACCTATCTGCTGCCCTTGTCCTTCTAGGTGGTAGTGATCGTGGGTTTGGAAGGTGCTGTCTAAGGAGCCTTGGTGAATTCCTGCAGTGCATCTTGTAGATGGTATACATTGCTGCTACTGTGCGTAGGTGGTGGAGAGAGTAAATGTTTGTGGATTTGGTGCCAATCAAGCAGGCTGCTTTGTCCTGGATGGTGTCCAGCTTCTTCAGTGTTGTCCAGGCAAGTGGAGAGTATTCCATCACATTCCTGATTTGTGCGTTGTAGATGGTGGACAGGCTTTGGGGAGTCAGGAGGTGAGTTACTCATTGCACGATTCCTAGCCTCTGACCTGCTCTCGCAGCCACAGTATTTATATGACAGGTCCAGTTCAGTTTCTGGTCAATGGTAACCCCCAGAATGTTGATAGCTGGGGATTCAGTGATGGCAATGCCATTGAACATCAAGGGGCGATGGTTGGGTTCTCTCTTGTTGGAGATGGTCATTACCTGACACTTGTGTGGCGCAAATGTTACTTGCCATTTGTTAGCCTAAGCCTAGATATTGTCCAGGTCTTGCTGCATTTGGACATGGGCTGCTTCAGTACCTGAGGAATCGTGAATGGTGCTGAACATTGTGCAATCATCAGCAAACATCCCCAGTTCTGACCTTATGATGGAAGAAAGGTCATTGATGAAGCAGATGAAGATGGTTGGGCCTAGGACACTACCCGGAGGAAGTTCTTCAGTGGTGTCGTGGAGCAGAGATGACTGACCTCCAACAACCACAACCATCTTCCTTTTTGCTAGGTATGACTCCAACCAGCGGAGAGTTTTCCCCCTGATTCCCATTGACTTCAGTTTTGCTAGGGCTCCGTGATGCCACACTCGGTCAAATGCTGCCTTGATGTCAAGGGCAGTCACTCTCACCCCACCTCAGGAGTTCAGCTCTTTTGTCTATGTTTGTACCAAGGCTGCAATGAGGTCAGGGGCTGAGTGGCCCTGGCAGAAGTCAAACTGGGCATCAGTGAGCAGGTTATTGCTAAGCAAGTGCCCCTTGATAGCACTATTAATGTCCCCTTCCATTATTTTACTGATGATCGAGAATGGACTGATGGGACGGTAATTGGTCGGGTTGGATTTGTTCTGCTTTTTGTGTACAGGACATATCTGGGCAATTTTCCACATAGCCGGTTAGATGCCAGTGTTGTAGCTGTGCTGGAACAGCTTGGCTAAGGGTGCAGCAAGTCCTGGAGCACAAGTCTTCAGTACTATTGCCGGAATGTTGTCAGGGCTCATAGCCTTTGCAGTATCCAATGCCTTCAGCCTTTTCTTGATATCATGTGGAGTGAATCGAATTGGCTGAAGACTGGCATCAGTGTTGCTGGGGACCTCTTGAGGAGGCCGAGATGGATCATCCACTCGGCACTTCTGGCTGAAGATTGTTGCAAATGCTTCAGCCTTATCTTTTGCACTGCTGTGTTGGGTTCCTCCATCATTGAGGATGGGGAAATTTGTGGAGCCACTTCCTCCAGTGAGTTCTTTAATTGTCCACCGCCATTCACAACTGGATATGTCAGGACTGCAGAGCTTAGTTCTGATCCATTCGTTGTGGGATCGCTTAGCTCTGTTTATCACTTGCTGCTTATACTGTTTAGCACACAAGTAGTCCGGTGTTATAGCTTCACTAGGTTGACACCTCATTTTTAGGTATGCCTGGTGCTGCTCCTGGCATGCCCTCCTGCACTCTTCATTGAACCAGGGTTGATCACCTGGCTTGATGGTAATGGTAGAGTGGGGGTTATGCCAGGCCATGTGATTACAGATTGTATTCAAGTACAATTCTGCTGCTGTTGATGGCCCATAGCTCCTTATGGAGGCCCAGTCTTGAGTTGCTAGATCTGTTTGAAATCTATCCCATTTAGCATGGCGGTAGTGCGACACAACATGATGGAGGTTATCCTCAACGTGAAGGCGGAGCTTTGTCTCCACAATGGCCATGTGGTGGTCATTCCTACCCTGGCAGCAGGCAGGTTGAAGAGGATGAGGCCAAGAATGTTTTTCCCTCACCTCCTGCCTCAGACCCAGTCCAGCAGCTACGTCATTTAGGACCTGGCCAGTAGTGGTGACGTTTGACCTGATGCTATGAGACTTCATGGGGTCTGGAGTCGATGTTGAGGACTCCCAGGGCAACTCCCTCCTGATTGTATACCACTGTGCAGCCATCTCTGCTGGGCCTGACATGCCGGTGGGGCAGGAGATACCCACAGATGGTGATGGTGGAGTCTGGGACATTATCTGTAAGGTATGATACATGAGGATTACTATGTCAGGCTGTTGTTTGACTAGTCTGTGAGACAGCTCTCCCAATTTTGGCACCAGCCCCCAGATGTTAGTAAGGAGGACTTTGCAGGGTCAACAAGACTGAGATTGCCGGTTTCATTCCTTTTTTGTCTTTGTAGTGGCTTGTTACAACTGAGTGGCTTTTTATGTGCCATGGTGGGACTCAAACCCGGGCCCCCAGAGTAGTACCCTGCATCTCTGGAATACTAGTCCAGCAAAAATACCACTATGCCATCACCTCCCCCTTGAATTTAAGTGCCTTTCCAGTACTGCTTGTGGCCAAAAGGAACAAGAAAGCTTCCTCCCTGCCCCTCAAGCAAACCTGCTTCCCTAATGTGATCCAGTAACTCCTCCTCACATTCTGAATCGCCCCAGTGATTTCCTACTGACCCACCATCTCTTTACCCCCTTCGAATGCAACCCCCCCAAAACTCATGATCTCTCTCCCCCCAACCCACACTCCCTCCCTACTTTAATCTACTCCCTGGCTTCCAGCAAAGGCCTTCCTGCTTGGCCTCTCACTCTGTCTGGCATGCCAGGCAGAAAATAGAGAGAAAAAATAAAACAAGGTCCTGCTGTTAAGTTTGTTAGGATCTTCCCATTATCTGCATTTGCTGGGTTTCCGAGCAGCTATGAACGTCTCCCAGTTCTCTCCCTGGCTACCCATAAATATTGGGACCCTTATATTCATGCTACACTAAAAGCATGTTACAAGTGCTTTTTTCACTTTTACACCCACAGTTCTTGTGCATTACAGAGCCTTTCCCATACATACTTGCTGCCCACGAACTAAATTCTTTTTAAAAGCCATCTTTCTTTCTCCAACTATCCCTCCTTGTCTGCTTCTTCAATTTTTCCATCTCATTCATTTGCTTTCCATTTGTCTTCCTCTTTTTCAGTTTAAGATGGGCAGCAGGAACAGCTCCAAACTTCTATTTTGCACAGCAAATGTTCATTTCTGACCACTGCACCCTCCATCTTCACTCAGCCACCAAATGTGGAATTTTTCGTTCCAAAATTGAGGGCAATAATCCGCTGCCTCTGCTCCTCCAATCCCTCCCTCTTCCAGTCTTTGTTTGCTTAGTCATCCTTCAGGTACCTGTCTCTATTACATCACAGTTTTTCTTCCATCTCCACCATAACCTTTTGGTGAAGCCTATCACATAGCCCTGGACCATTTTTTGTCCTTCCTTCAGTCTCAAATATCCGCTGTCACCAACTTGTTCCTATCCTCTAGGTCAGGCCTTGTATCTGGGCAGAATTTTTAGCTCGATGGGCGGGCGCACGCTGGACCCAATCAGACGCGTAAACGTGCGATGTTTGGATCGGCCGACATGCACAAAAGTCAGAAGCTTGCCCGACGACAATTAAGAGGTGAATTAAGTGATTAAAGGTGTCTCCGCTTTTTCGTGGTCTGTTCAACCTTACGGGTGGCGAACAGGCGAATCAGCCAGGCGGACTTTACATTTTTCATGAAGCCTCATTCACAGGGCAGGATGAGGTTTCTGTTATTAAATGAAAGAAAAAGAAAAATCTATGGACAGCATTTTTATCATGGGCAAAATTTTTCACTCGAATGGGCGTGTACCCAACCTGCTTGAGCATGAACTAACTTGTGATGACGTTGGACGAGTGTCCTGTCGTCACCGTGCACTCACGCGATATTTCGGCTGGCGGGCGCGCTTCCGACTTTATCACGCACCCGCCGACCGAAATATCACGCGAGCATGCGATGACATCGGGACGGTCGCCCAACGCCATCTGCGTTATTTCATGCTCAAGCAGATCGGGCCACAATTAAGAGGACAAATGTACCCATTAACGGCGCAATTAATGGAGATTTTTCGTTGCCGATCCAACGTTACAGTTGGCGGGCGGGCGAATCAGCCTTTGCATTTTTCAGCAAACCTCATCCAATGGCAGGACGAGCTTTTTGTTACTAAATTTAAAAAAATAAAAATATATGGACAGAATTTTCATGTTGTATATGCCCAGGTGACTGATTTTGGGCACAGTTTCCGGAATTTTAAATCTTTTTTTATTGCATTTAAATTCTTCAACTCCCTGAGGTTGCTCTCTGGCTTCAAGGAGCTTTCATTCCGCGCTCCTCCGCGCCCCTCCGCACTCGCGCTGACTTCAGCTCTTGCTGCCCTCCCGCCCCCACCCCGGCAGCACTGAGCTTCTCAGCGCGCTTCACACTGGCCAGCCAGCATGAAATCGCGGTTACGGGCTGATTGCAGTCGGCAGTCCGTAGCCCGGCTGGTCCTACCCACCGATCTAAAAATTCTGCCCACTGTTTGACCTGCCTTTTCAAAGAGCACACAGTCAACTCCTTCAGCCTCTTTAACCATCACTCCCATCTCTTCCCTTGCTTTCTAATGCCCTGGAATATATTGTTATTGCTCCCTGTTCAACGCCGACCAGTGAGGCTTCTGCCCCATCCCACACCAACTGTGCAGTGCCAAAGTCACCAATAACATTTTCCGTGACTGTGACTGCAATCATAATTTACAGTCCCTCCTTATCCTTTTTGACTTAACTGCTGTCTTTGGCAATGCTGACCACTCCGTCTTCTTTAAATATTGCTCCTCCAGAATGCACCTCGGTTCTCTCTTTGTTTTGCTCCTACTTGTTGCACTGCACATATTATTATCACCTCATATGAGAAACCATATCAAATCCCAAGTAGGCTTTCCTAGAAACTGAGCGAAGTGGCCAGGATGTGGCATATGCAAGTCCTAGCCTATTTCCTGAGCTTTCTGCCACATACCCAGCAGAGATATAGCATTAGTGCACTTTCGGAACCTCAGTCTCTCTCTCTCTCTCTCTCTCTCTCTGACGTTAAGGCTGAAGGAAAGGTCCAAATATAGGCTTAGGGAGAAAAGCAAAGCAGAGCTGCTAATACCAAGAGAATGGTTAGGACTAGAGCTTAGGCTGCCAAAAAGGCCTACCTAACAACAAGGAGGCTATAGGCACTCTGAGCATATGGGAAGTAGAGTCAGCTGGAGAGAATAAGGAAAACAATTACCACATGGAAGAAGCAAGTTAACACACTATAAATAAATGTTTGAAAGATGAATCGACAGATCAAAAGATGGTTTATGAAGAGATACATATAATTCAGCATGCTAACTACAAGGAATTCTCCTTTAAAGTAATTGATGTCAAAGATGACTTTGTTTAAACTATACTTTGTGTTCTAGTTAGCTGAGGCCTTGTTGTAGTTATTCATTAACAATGGTAACCAAAGTAAAAGAAGGTTGCATGTCAGATAAATAATTGAGTACAGTTCCATCCAAACAAGAATGAAATCATTCTATCCTTATGGCTAGGTTGGAAGACTCCCTCGGGCTTGCTGTTTGTTTTGTTGTTATTCTCTAAGCGAGCATAATGTTGTTGTTGTGAGTTCTCTGCTAAATTTGTCCAACAAACATTGCTGTACTTCTGTGATGATAAATGGGAGAAAATGATTTATAGCTTTTCTCCCTCTTCTTATTTTTTTCTACCAGCCCCCATGTCAATCCCCACAGCTTCATATGGGAGTCAGCGTGGCAGCATTTAAAAGAGGCCAGGGAGTTAGGTATTTCCCCTTCCTCGTACGAATAAAATGGTGGGCGTTTCCCTCCCATCCCGGGACCCCCACACTGCACTAACTTAAAACCGGGGTTCACATGGGCTGCAGCGGTTCAAGAAGGATGGGCAATAAATGCTGGCATAGCCAGCGATGCACACATTCCATAAAATGAATTTTAAAAATTGTGTCAGCATCAAGCACTCCTAGATCAGGTCAGGTATAATCCCCTCCCCCTACTCTGCCCCAGCCTCACAAGTGCATCTCTGACTGTACTATTTGACATTTTCCCATTTCCGATGAGTAAGATTGCCAGTTGATGCTAAATTAAAATTAGCCCTATGCTGTAGGCTAGGCCTTTTCTCATTCAGGACTAATTTATGATTACCTAAACTCCTTTCCATGCACTTGCGATGCCATGGCATACAAGGCTATGGGCCTACTTCTGGAAAATGGGATTAGAATAGTTAGGTACTTGTTTGACTGGCACAGACTCGATGGGCCGAAGGGCCTTTTTCTGTGCTGTGGACCTCTATGACTATGACTCTATGACTTTCCCACAGGATCTTTATAATCAGCAGGCCAAAGAGAGCTTCATCCCACCAGGATTTGAACTCAGGCCTCAGAGGTGAAAGGTCAGCATCTGACCCACACTGCCATTTGGTTCCCAGTAGCTTTGCAGCTCTGTGGTTAAAATGTAATAAGAACTAGCGCTCAGAATATCAGGAAGTCCAAAGCCATAGGCCAGAATTTTCTGCTCCCGTTGGCGCGGGCATCATGGCGGGTGAGAGTGCCAAAAATCAATTTTATGTGAAACCAGTTTGCGATCGTCTGCTCCGCCCGTCAATGGAAACAATGGTTCCTGACCCCGCATGCCGGGAACCATATTCAATACTTTAGCATCTCATGATAAGCCCTGCTTGCTGGAATCATCCCCCCACACTGGATCATCCGGGCTTGTCGGCGTGATTGCATGCCAACATGTTTCACAACTGTACATAAGCAACGTGCACCTGGCGAGCTGCACTTTGCACGGGACTTTGAGGTTTGTTTGCCTACCTTGTTTCGGGCAGCACTCGCAGTCACCAATGCCAGGCTTCACAGGCAGCACCATATCACTTTTAGGGGGGCTCATGGGCAGGTCTCTACCAGTCGTAAGGTGGGGGTGACTTTTCAACAGCTGCAGAGCTCGGGCTTGCTTGGGGAAGGGGGAGAAGTGGCCTCAGGCTAGGGAAGAGGCTGCAGGACGAGGGCGGTACTGGGGAAAGGGAGGTATCCCAGAGTACGTTTGGGAGCACATGTTAATCTGTTCAAGTGGCCTCAAGAAGGTGAGGGCTGAGGAGGCAATCTCCAGAGGAGGTAAGGCCAGATGGAGATGTGAGGGAGTATGTGAGAGAGAGTGAGTGGTGATGTCCCTTGAGCTGGCAATGAGTGAGATGCCAGTGAATGTGTGATGGGCTTGTGAGTGTGTGAGTTACAAGTAATGGGATGGTTGCATTACCCTGGTGGCACGGATGAGGTCATTCATTGTCTTTCTGCACTGGATGGCCGACCTCTTCTGTGCAGTGTTGGCACTGACCATCACTGCCATCGCCTACCAAGCTGGAGTGGTGAGATTGCTGGTCTTCCTGCGGCCAGAGCAGGGGTGGAGGACATCATGGTGGGCCTCCAAAAGGCATTCCAATGATGGGCCACTGAACTCTTCCTGGCTTTTAGGCCCGTGTCTTCACTGGAGCAGTCCTGGGCTGGAAGCATCGAGAACTGTGTGCGCAGCTGAAGTTTAGACATGGCACCCGGAGTGAGGAAACAGTGAGATAATGGCCTGGGGGTGCGATTCAAAAGCTGCCCACCAGCGAAACGGCATGTTTCCAATGGCTGCATTATTAATGAGGTGGGAAGCGGATGATTTGGCGTGAAAACTAGCCACTGCGGCCGGCAGGTAAAATGTCTTTCTTCACTCCCACTACTGGATTTAGTGCAAATCTAGGACAATTCTGCCCATAATCTTTGTGGGAGTTCGGTCCCTGCCATAATCACCATTTCCTAGCCACCTGACTTCATCCTTCCCCCTAGTCAATGTATGGAGCTCAACTTCACTACTCACAACCTTGATCCTACCTGACTCTGAGATGAGATACTGACCACATATCCATTTCACCAAGCCCCACTACTTCCACCTCCATTACATTGCCTCTCTCTGCCTCTGATTCAATTCATCTGCTACTGAAACCCACATCTATGCCTTTGTTGTATCTAGATTTAGCTATTCCAATGCTCTCTTGGTCGGCCTCCCGCCCTCCACCCTCGGTAAACTTGAACTCATACAAAATCCTGCTGCCTGTATCCTGACGACTGCAGCTTCCTCAGCTCTGGGTTCTGGGATTCCTTCCCCAGGGGCAGAATCATTACCCCCCCACCCCCACCCCCGCCCCCCCACCCTCATCGGCCACTGGAGGGCGCCACGGTGGGCAAACTCGCAGGAACATGAAAATCGCTTTCCCGATGTCGGGATTTGACAACGGGAGCTTGCAGCCCCAACTGTTGTGGCAGGTTAATGACGTGTCACCAAACCCACCACAGGCCATTGGGAAGCCCGTGTGCATCCCATTGACCAGATTCAAATTAACCCCCAATTGGAATCTCCACCAGCACCCCTCATGGTTCACTCATCACTCCCAACCGCTGATCTGGAAAACATCTAGACCAATGTGGTGCCCACTGGTCTGGACTTACCTGGATAGAGGCCTGGGACTGCTCGCAGGTGCTGGAAAAGATGGAGGACTCTGAAGCTGGTGGTTTCCTGAGCACCATGTGGCCCATTGGTTGGGTAGGCAATCGCTTAGGTGGACCTTACAAGAAACTGAGCCACCACTCAGGCGGAGTCTCCAGCAGAGAGTCCACCTGAGTGGCACGGCGATGGTCTTTGTGTTGTGGGGACAAGAAGAAGGGGACAAGAGGGAAGAAGAGGTGCAGAGGCGGTGCGGGGAACATTGGGGGTCATAACTGAGGGAAAGAATGAAAAGCTGTGGGGTGTCCAAGCCATTTTCTGGACTGCAGTTCAAAGTGGGATAAAGCTGCAGCTCTCCGGCACCTTTTAAATACGGCACCTAGATATGCAACTTCCTATCCGGCCCATCACTAACAAAGTTGGGAAACCCATGGTTGCATAATTAATGAGCCCAGCCAGGGGCTGAATCATCCCAGATTTTCACTCAGTGCGGTAGCAGGCGGATAAAACAACATTTTGCTTGTCAGCTGCAATGGCGGCTTTTCACGCAGATTCGTCCCAAACCCGCCATAGTAATCATGCATTGCCGGGAAACATGCCATTTCCAGGGCAGGCGGGCTCTCATTCACCTGCCACACCATCACCTCACCACTTCATCACGCCGTGCGCCACATTTACAGTCTAGCTGCCGCACACCTCTCAGTGCTTCCAGCCCATGCTGCTGCAAAGAAGACAGGATGTGGCAAAAAGACTTAGCCCCCAGGTTCAATAACACGTCCCTCGAGCACCTTTTGGACGCAGTGGAGACTCACCATGATGTCCTCTACCCCCGCACTGGCCACAGGATGGTCAGTAACCTCACTAATCCGGCATGGGAGGCGGTGGTAGCGGTGGTCAGCGCCAATGCCCTGCCAACAAGGACAGCCACGCAATGCCGAAAAAGGATGAATGGTTTCATCCATTCTGCCAGGGTAAGTCACTGTTCTCATCACTCTCAACTCACACACTCACAAACCCATCCACAGGAATCTCACACCTCAAGGGACAACATCACTAACTCTCACACACACCCTCACATCTCCATCAGGCTGATATTCCCTGGAGCTCATGTCCTCGTCCTGTCCATGGCTCTGCTCACCACACAAACATTCCATGCAGTGCCATGTGTCCTGCTCACACTCTCTCCATCTGTTTTCATGCAGGAGAAACTTGCTCGCATCAGCAGGTAGAGGTCCCAGACCAGGGGTAGAGTGGCCCATATTAGGCCCCTCACTCAATTTGAGGAGCGTGCCATCACGCTGACTGGTGAGAAAGTGGACAATGCCTGCGGTGACGGTGAGGTCAGCGGTGAGGATCCAGCACAACATCATCCCTCTCTCAATGTAACTGTGAGCGCTCTCTCTCCTGTTTTGACTCTGCTGCCATGCAATAGTTATCTCTACTTTGGTTCACAGGGAGCTCCGCCAAGCGACCAACACCCTCAGCCAGCCAATCCCTCAGCTTCATCCATATTCTCACCTTCAGCCAAGAGGACACATCCTCCATTGAAGAGCTGGAAATAAGCAGCCTGGAAGACCTGTCACAGCGCTTACCCACACCCTCCACAAGCGCAGAGACACACTTCAGTTGGACCTAGGTCTAGAGCAGGCTCGGGTTCACAATCTGTGGTCACCACATGGACGCATGTCCGAAGCAGGAGGAGGCAGGTTCAGCCGAGCTCCCCGGCACTTGGAGAACTGCTGGGGATCAGGCATCTATGAGGTCCGAGTCAGATGAAGAGCCTCTGGATTTTGCCTTTCAAATCATCGTGGAGAGTCAGCAGAAGACGGGGGAACATCACGCAGAGCTGTTTGAAGCCCTCAACAGCGGGCACGCCAATCAGAGGAGTGCATCTGATGAAGTGGTGCCCACATGTGCGCACAGGGAGGTCTCCATGGGGAGGATGGCAGACACCATGGAGACCCTGGTCCAGCAGAACGTGCAGATGTGTGCAGATCTGCACTCCATCACAGGAGCCATGGGTGAGTTCCTGCAGTGACAACGTGAGAGGGAAACAGGACACCTCGATGCCCCTCCAGGTGCTCCTTCCCCTCACGGTGTCAGGCCAGTCCCCTGGGCACCTGAAGGGAGGAGAGCAGCAGCTGGACACCCTTGGGTCACCCGCTCAGGAATCTCAGAGGCTGTCCTATCTCTCTGATCCCCTTTGCTTGTGACCCCCTCAACCTCGTCCTCTGTCAGCGCAGAGGGAGCAACTGGTCCACAGATGATTCTGGAGAGAGAAGTGTGTGTGTGTGGCAGGGCCGATTGGAGCCTCGTGCCATCACTCTCCCACGCAGGCGGATCCTTCATGTATCACACTCATCTCAATGTCCTGAGTGTTTTCAGTGCTGCCTGCTGGGGTTTTCTTTCAGTTGTCCATCTGAGCTGAGCTGCATCTCCGCCCACCCACTGATCACACTCCCATGCAGCACCTGATCTCGCCCACCACGACTCTCATTTCACTTTTGTTTTGGTCTGGATTCGGTCTTTCATTCACTCCCCCATCTTTTCCTCTCCCCCAGTCACCCATTTCCTTTCCTCCATCACTGTTGACCCCCCCTGGCATCACCTCCCCTTGGTGACCTACTAACCACAACCCTTTTCCTTCAGGGATGTCCAGGTGAACGTGTATGTTTCCTTCCTTTCTGAAAATCCCACCCCCATCCACATTCACCTCCACCTTCCTACCTCCAGGGTCCTTGTCTGCCTCCGAGTCCCCACCAGCTACCCTTGCCATCCCTTCTACCGCTACCATCGAACCCTGACTTTCCCAACCTACCACCTCATTCTGCACTCAGTCATTCTCACCATTCCCTCACACCAGGCTCCCCCTCAGTTTGCTCCCCAGGAGCCAGTCATGGACCCATCTGACCCCTCCCTCGCACATTCACCTGGACATCTCCCCCCTCCGGACCTCCTCCCCCCCCCCCCACCCCGGAACCCCTTCTCCCACAGAAACCATTTGCCCCCTGGAACCCTTTCCCTCCTGAAATCCTTTCCCCCCCCCACCGGCTTAATCCTCCCACCCCCTCTGCGACCCCTCCCCAACCCCAGCTTTGCCCCTTCCTGACTCTGTCAGACACCCTTACTTCTTCTGCCACCCTTACTCCCTCCCCTCTCCGCACTCCTTCCCCACCCCCGCCGGACTCCATCCGCCCTCTGAACTCCTTCTCTTGCACCTCCCATCCCCCACCTTAGGCTTGGCTCCCCAGTTGTCATCTTCTCCCCCGTCTCCCCCTCCTGACCCCATACTCCCTCCCCCCACCAACCTCACCTCCCCTCCCAACCTGACTCCCCCAACACCTGTTCCTTTCCCAGTGGATCCGAGACCTTCCTCTCCCACCCTCTTGACCATCATCCATTGTGAGCATCAACAGTGGAAATTCACCGTGAGCTGCTGCACAGTAGATCCATGTCCATGAGAATCCACCCAGCATGCCATGGATGTTCCTTCAGGATCCCATTACTGTCAGAGTCCAGCATCTTCTGCTCCTCGGATATCCTGGCGGTAAGTCCCGACTTTTGCACGTCACACTTTTCAAGACGTGTTCTGCTCTGGTCGGGGGGTGGTGGTGGGTGAATGAGTCCGGCTGGCTGGCCTTAGAATGGTATGCTGATGTATTACAATAAGATTCCTGACATATGATGGCGGGGAACACGGCCCACCATCGACGGGCTGAGCAGACGATCGCAAACTGGTTTCATGACGTTGTGCAACCAATTTTTGGCCTTCTCGCCATATTGTCTGCTCATGTTACTGAACATGCCCAATGCCAGCGGGCACAGAAGTTCCTGGCCATCACGTGGTTTGGTACAATTTCCTGCTGGGCTCCACGGAGGGAAATACTCCCACTTCCTGCCCCCGCCACAGGACTTAGGCCCAGAGTGGAAAATCCTGGCCTAAATCTCTCCACCTCTCCACCATTCTTTCACTTCATTTAAGACACACCTTTAAAACCAACTTGTTTGGCCTATCCTTAGATCTCCTTATGTGGCTCAGTGTCAAATTTGGGTTAATAACACTCCTGTGAAGCACATTGGGAAATTTTGTTCTGTTAAATGACGTTTTAAATGCAGGTGGTTGTTATTATTTGTTACTCATTTATCTTCAGTAACATTTGCCCTGAAAACCAGTCTAAAAGTGTACAGTGGTGGAGAGCAGAGGAAAAAATATTATCAGGTGGTTTATTTTTCAGAACCAGTTGACTAGGAGGTTGAAGTCAGGATATTGGAACTCTTTAAGATACAGCTAAATATTGTAATCGGAAGATAGTGGGGTTGGTCTGGATGGATGAGATCAGATAGACTGAAAGACCACTGTAACTTATCTTGTGAGATTGCGAACCAAAAAGAGTGCACACTGTGCAAGGGCAGTGTACCTAACATGGTTAAGGATTGATGGGTTGTGCTTTTTGTTTCTCCAAATCTCTGCATCAATTTTCCCTCCTACTGTTAGATCATGGGTTGCCTTCTGGTACCTTGCCCATGTAGCCAACATTCATGGTATGAACTATGAGAATTGCTGCTGGCAAGCTACTTAAACACAGTGGGGCTTTTAGGGATTAAAAAAAAGTATTGATTTAGACAACACAACAAAAGACAAAACCTTGCTAGGAATTATTTGACATAGTTTAATACTTTTCTTTCTTATGGTTCTTGTTTCTTTTGAGCAATTCTTGTATATATGGTTGTTTACTAAGTTTAGCAATGTTTTATTGTTGACTGTAGTTGTGTTCATCTTTCCGGTCTGTTTACTGATGATCCCTGGCTATAGAGGTAAATCCCTATTTTAGCTGTTTTAAGCCTTCAGAGAACAGATTTAAACTGTATGAAGTGGGTAGAATTTCACTAACAGCTGTGGAGGTTTAGGATAGTGAAAGTACCTGGCTGATATCTTCCTAGTTTCAGACAAAGGAGCACTATAGATTTAATGGGTCAGTAATTCCTCATCATTACTGCAGTGCCAAGTAGCAGGATTGACAAGTGTCGGCAGATGAGCCCGCTGGTAGAATAGCTTTCAGTTAAAGGGATTAGGGATGGAGACTAAGCTGTGCTGAGTTCTAAGCTGGCTCTTGGCAAATGAGCTCACATGGTAAATGTTGGTTTTCCTTTTGATCTGGTGAGTTCAATTTATGCATTTTCGAGATTTCAAGTCGAAAGGAACTGACAGTCACTTTGCACTGGATTGAACTCAGAAACTTCAGTGGAGTACACTGAGTGTACGTGACTTTGTGCCACATTTCAGGCTTTGTAGGCAGAAAACCAATTCAGATGAATTAACTTTGCATTATTCCATTAAGCCAGTTCACCTGAGCTTGTGTACACCCTTGAATTGATCTAATAATCAGCATTGCTTTTTCCCATGGCCAGATGAAAAATATGTTTTCTCAGTTCCTACACACCAAGATGCTCAGTTGAATTAGGTACACCTACCTACATACGCAGTTAAGATCTATAGCTGCATTAAGTATTTGCCCGGTGACATGTGCAATATTCAGCTTTCTTACCATGAAATGAAGGGAGTTCAATTTACTTTAACTTACTTCACTTCAGTTTACTTTAAGTTCAAAGTCTCTGGCATTGCAACAGATCACATGGCTATTCACAATTCATAACACTGAAAAGCACATGACCAGGAATGCCAACATTGTGCCATCTCCCTGATGTATCAGGGAGATTCTGTGGCAGCAGTTTATATTACAAAGGGTCTGTGCAGGTTTTCTAGTAGTAACTTCAGAATAAACTCCACTATTAGTTCATCTCCAGGAAAGTCATTGGCCCAGACTTTTCGTGGGCTTTTACTTTGCTTTTTGTGGAGTCCAAGCAGCATGGCATTCACTATAGGGAATCTGTGACTAAGGAAGCAATGGTTTATTGAATCAATCAGATTGAAGAGTTCTTGCTGAGGAGGGCAGAGAATTTCGGCTCTCTAGTGCTCGTTTTCAGGAGGCCTCCTAAAGTTTGAAAATAGCATCAGCCGTGTGTGCGCACACTTCTGACAGGAAGCCCACTAGACACTATGACCAGAATATAACGCTCGTTGGGCTGGCGCGCGTCCCAATCGAGCGTAAAATGATGCGCGATGATGTTGGGCGAGCGTCCCGACGTCAGCGCACACTCGAGCGATATCTCGGTAGGCAGCCGCGTGCGGGAGTTGGCAGCGCACCCACCGACAATTAAAAGGCCTATTAAAGCCATTAAAGTTATAACTGAAATAAACTTTTCACTGCCTGTCCAACCTTATGGTTGATGGCAGGCAAAAAGGCCAAGCGGCCTTTGCATTTTTTAGGATACGTCACCTACAGGCAGGATGAGATTTCCAACAGCAAATAAAAATAAAATAAAAATTTTAACATTTCATGAATAACATGTTCCTGCTTGTGTGACAGAGTTACGTGAGGGGACATGTTTTATAACATTTTAAAAACCTTTGGGCAGAATTTTCCCAGAATTGCACCAAGTGCGGTAGTGGGTGGGTAAAATGGAGACTTAGCTGCCGACGAAAATGATAGGTTTTCACACCGTATCTTCCCGAGCCCGCCTCATTATATATTCACTCTCACAAAAGATATCGTTTCCATGGCAGGCGGGCTGTCATTTGCTCACTCGCCATCTCCCCACTGTTGCATCACGCCGGCCGCCATCTTTAAAAGGCAGCTGCCAGCAAAGTGCTCATCGCCACCAGCTCACCACCACTGTCCGGGAGGCATGGCTAGCAAAGGCAAAAAGACTGCAGCACCCCCGCTTCAACAACGGGTCGCTTGAGCGACTGTTGGATGCCGTGGAGGCCCGCCGGGATGTGGTCTACCCCCGCTCTGGCCGCAGGATGGGTAGCAATGTCACCAACCCGGCTTGGGAGGTGGTGGCAGCGGTGGTCAGCACGAATGCCCTGCAGAGGAGGACAGCCACCCAGTGCCACAAAAGGATGAATGATCTCCTCCATTCCACCATGGTAAGTCACTCTTTTCATCACTCCCAACTCACACACTCACAAACCCAACACACACCCACGGGGTCACTGTCAGTGCAAGGGACATCACCATTCACTCTCTCACACACACGGTCATTGTCCTCATCCCGTCCATGGGATCACTTACCACGCACACAGGCCAGGCACACTTACCATCTGATCCGGCAGGAGTCCTGATACACTCTCCCATCTCTAACCATGCAGGCCAAACTGGCTTACAACAGGAGGGAAAGGTCACACACAGGTGGAGAGATGCCAGATATCAAAGTTCTGACAGAATTCGAAAACAGAGCTATCCAGCTGGCCGGTGAGGATCTGCACTGGTCCTGTGCTGAAGGTGAGGTCGGCGCTGCTCTACCAAGTGAGGATCCAGCAGTGCAACATCCATCAGACAACCATGCTGTGAGTGATGTGTCGTCTTTCACAGGCCACTGCTATGCACTAATTATCTCTCCTTGCTCTCGCAGGCATATCTGCCAAACAATGGCAGTGACCATGACCCATGGCCTCCAATCAAGCTCCGAAGAAACCTCTGAAGGGGCATCTGAAGGAACCTCCCTGAAGTCCTGTCACTGCGCACACCCACACCCTCCACCAGTGCAGAGACACACATCTCAGTGGGACCTAGCTTTAGAGTAGCCTCGTGACCACAATCTGGTGAGCACATTGCACTTTCTGATCCACAGCAGGGAGAGACAGTGACTTCCCAGGTCCCCGGCACTCGGAGGACTGCTGGAGGCCAGAATGTTGCTGAGTCCGATCAATGACTAGCCTCTGGATTCAGTCATGTCACAGTTGCTGGAGCTGCAAAGGCAAGCTGGGGAACATCAGGAAGGGATGCCCGCTGAACTTCTCAGTTTGCAAGGCACAATGGAGGAGTCCGTCCGTCTTCAGGCTGAGGTGATAGCGCCGGCATTGCAATGCACTGAGATCAACACTGGCAGGATGGCGGCCGCCATGGAGACCTTGGTCCAAGACGTCACTCCTGTAATGCTGCACAGCCTTAACTTCATCGCTGTTGCCATAGTTGGCCTCCAACAGTGTGTACGTGAGAGGGGTGCTGGGCAGCTCACTCTCACTCCAGCTACCCCCGCTCCACAAGGAGTCAGCCAGGGGCCCTCGAGCACCTGTAGGGAGGAGGATAAGCAGATGAACACTCCGGGGTCATCCATCCAGGTGACTCTGGGAGTGACCGGCCTATCTGAATCCCATCTTCCTGCGTCCTTCGCAGCTCCAGCTTCACAGGTTGAGGAGGGTCCCACTGCCACACAGCAGGACCCCAAAAGGAGTGCAGGGCCCACCAAAGCTCAACCCTCCAGAAGACGCCTGCCAAAGTCATCACAGACTGGGTGTCACAGTCAACAGACTGCATCCATCTCTGCAGTGGATGTCCGGGGAGCACCAAGATATAGAAGCAGGGTTAGGAAAGTTAGGTAAAAGTAGTTGCACAGCCTGGGCACGGGTGTTGATCACTTGTACATACTGTTCACTGTTGTCAATAAACTACTAAGAATGTCTCCCTGCCTGTGTCTCCTTGTTCTGATGAGCAGTGTTTTTGTCACTCAGATGTGAAACCTTTCTGCATGATAAAAGGCAGGTGTCTCAGTGCAGGGCCTCTTCCCTGTGCTCTGTGCAGCATTCAGACCACAGTGATGGTCCAGCCTCACACTCCATGGAAACATTTCTGATGCCTGCACCTCGATGATGCTGGTCATTGTTGCCAGAATGTAGTGGGCAGGCACCACAGAGTTCTCTCAGACTCTCTGTGTGCTCTCAGCACCTTTAAGATGGAGCTGGCCCCCATCACACCAGCATCTGCAACCAGTGATGCTGTGCACCAGCTCCTGAAGGGCTGAGATGCTGAAGGCGGACACAGCATCAGATGCTGTGTCTAAAGTTTCATGGCTGCGTCACTGAGATGGCCCTGATCATGGAGCGCAAGCGAGCTGCCCTCAGCCAGACAGGAGTCAGACATTCTCAGAGGCTATGTGAAGATCAATGGAGTGTCCTCACTGCATGTTGTCATCATCCTTCTGTGATTGAGCGACTATTAGGGCCTCCACTGTGTCTCCATGACAGGAGCATTCTCACACAGGGTATTGGCGCTGCAATAAGCCAGATTGGAGTCAAACATTCACAACTGCGATGTGAGGATTCATGGGGACACCTCACTGCATATCATCATCACCCTCCACAAATCTGGCATCTATGAGGGCCTCCTGAGTGCGCCTGCCTCATCTAGCCAATGCGAGAGCTTCATCCCCATCGTCATCACCACCGAGGGCCCCCTCACCCCATTCCCCGGCGGCGTCCTCCTCATCAGAGGTACAGCTCCTACATTTCCTCCTCAGCCAGATCATCTCCCTGTTGCAGCGCCAGTTTATAAAAGGCGCAGCAGATGATGATGATGTGTGACGCCCTCTGCGGACTGTATTGCAGGGCTCCACCAGATCAGTCCAGACACCGGAACTGCATCTTCAGCATCCCGATGGTCTGCTCCACCAAGTTGCAAATTGCTGCATGAGCCTTATTATAGCGTCGCTCTGCTGCAGTCTGAGGCCGCCGCACGGATGTCATCAGCCACAGCCTCTGCCTTGTCCCTAAGGAGGCAACCCTGCAGCCTCTGTGGACCCTGGAAGACTGCAGGGATCTGCCAGCGACTCAGAATGTAGGCATTGTGCACAATCCCTGGAAACCGTGCGCATACCTGCAGGATGAGTTTCTGGTGGTCGCACACCAGCTGCACGTTCAGTGAGTGGAAGCCCTTGCAGTTGATGAAGTTCACTGAGTGTAGCGATGGAGACCTGAGCGCCACATGAGTGCAGTCAATTGCACCCTGCACCTGTGGGAATCCCAAGATCAGGGCAAATCCAATGGCCCTTGCATCCTGGCTGTCCCGGTCCCGGGCGAAATGCACAAAGTTGTGTGCCATGGAGAAGATGGCATCTGTGACCTCGTTTGTGTGTGGTAGATTGTGAAATCCCACAGAGGTCACCTGTGGAGCCCTGAAAGGAGCCACTGGCCTAGGAATTGAGCGCCGCAATCACTTTCACAGCCACTGGCAGTGGATGCCCTCCATGTCCCCTTGGTGCCAAGTCCTGCAGTAAGTGGCAGATGTGAGCCACCAAGTTCCTATACATGTGCAGTCGTCAGTGACACTGGTTCTCAGTCAACTTCAGGAATGGCAGGCGGCGTCTATAGACCCTGGGTGTCACTAGGCACTGACCAGCCACGGCTCACTGTCGCTCCTGGGCAGCGTGTGCGGGAGCCTCTGCTTCCCCTCCTTCATGAGGTTGCTGCTCCTCCTTTTGCACAGCCAGGTGCCTCATTCGCTCGCTCCTCAGTCTGCTACAGTTTCTGTCGGCCATCAGGCACACAGCTAGGTCACCAGGATCCATGATCCGTATGTGGTCCTCCTGCAGCATGAAAGAGAGAGAGAGACGTGGTCACCATGGCTGTACTTAGCATCTTTCCTGGCCCTGTGTGACCACCCTTTAATGCTTCCCGGAGAGTGCTGGTCACCCCTCGGGTGGCCAGAGATGAGTGTGCTGCATGGCTGCCCTGTCAACCTGCGACATGAGGGACACTGGTCCAAACCAGGATGCTGAGATTGCACAGGGCTTTGAGCGCCTCCAACAGTGACTGCTACGTGGACAGCATTGGCAAGGGGATTGTACAACGTGTGCAGTCCAACTGCTCCATGGCCCAATAAAGTGGTGGCAGATTCAAAATTGCCCTTGAGAAGGCGGGGGTGAGCTGCCTTCTTGAACCGCTGCAGTCCATGTGGTGTAGGTACACCCACAGTGCTGTTAGGGAGGGAGCGTCAGGGTTTCACATGTAACATCCTTGAGGACCTGCGGGGAAATGAGATAGTGGATCCTGTTGGATGGTTCCCTGAGCAGATTGTCAAAGGCATTTGGCAGAATGTCTCATCACCAAAACTTTCAAACAAGCACCAAGACGTAGCTTGGCTTGTGGTGAGAATAGCCCACTGTCAGGGCCTTCCTGCATGCCTGGAGTGTTGCCCTTCTGCATGTCACCCTCGAGGTGGCTGTGGTAGTGAAGAGACTGTTGTCAAGCTCCTTCTGTAATGTGCCTTTGCAAAGCAGGTCTCTGAAAAGATGCAATGGTTTTTGTCAAGGTTAATCCTGAGCAGCTCTGTGACACAGGACACTGTGCCCCACAGGCTGTTCCCAGGGATGCATACTGAGTAAAACATCAACTGTGACTGGAGGCCCATCGACTTGGTGAAAGGCATTCTTTAATCTGCCTGAAATTTGCTGGTCTTCCAGTGTAAAGCGTTCTCCATGCCAAGTATTGCAGGCTGCCACATTCCAAGGCCCAGAACGATGTGCTGAGGGATGGACTATTGGGGCAGATGCTGCAAAGGTGCAATGGGGACAATGGGGACTGTCTAAATCCCTTCAGCCTTCAGTATGTTGAGGGGCTGGAAACTGTGATAAACCCCTTGGGTTGTACGTTTGACATGTAATCAGCATTGTAAATATAGACTATAAATGTATTGAGTAACATAGAGTGCTGGAAGAACTGATTTGTTTTGCACTATATGTAATGTCAATTTTGAAAAGGCGTGTGGAGCATTTTTATAAATTTTATGAAAAAAGTATATTTTTGGAAAAAAAGTTTGACATCAGTCCTGTCACTTGCTAGCTCCATGCTGCACCCTATAAACTTCATACAGCTGAACATGATGTTAAACATCATGAAGAACCCGCAACCAGCATTATTTACTTACAGATTAGCTATTGGATTATTTCTCTGGCTGTTGCTGCAATTCTATGGGCTGGATTTTATGGGGCGCCATATTCCCTGCTACCCCGCCACCACCCCCACTCCAAACACTCACCCCGACTGAAAAGTTGGCCATCAACCTGCCCGCTGACTGATATTATGCTGGAAGCAGACTTAATTGTTTCAAAATGGGACATTCTCCCCCCTCGGCCCTTTGATTTTCCCCCAGGTTCCCTGCACCCAGGTTTCCTGTCTCTTCTCCCCCCACGGCCAAGGCCCCTGAACCTCCCAGTCTTTCAAGACCTCACCCATGTCAATAATCCAGTACGATGCACACACAACCCCCAACCCTGCCAGGCCTTTGATTCCCGCCCCCACCACCCTGACCCCAGGCCTTCAATAACCTTCTCAAGTCTCAACTTACTCCAAGCCTCTGATCCCCACCAAGGCCTCCAAATCCCTCCCTGCACCCTAGTCTCTGATCTTACCCGAGGCCTCTGATTTCCCCCAAGTTTTTGATTCCCAGTCTAGGCTTGCCTGCAAGGCTTCAGATCCTTCCCCCTGGGGCCTCCCATCAACCCCTAACCTGCCCAGTTATTTGTCGAGGGCAAAAGCTTGGCCACAACACTGGGAGGGCTTTGTGCCCTTTTTGGATAGTGCAATAGGGCCAAGAACCATAGAATTTATTGCCCAGAAGACCATTCGAACCATTCTTTTTTCAGTTCTAGCTCTTTAACTGGAGCTGTTTTATCCTATTTCCTTGCTCTTTATCTGCATCCTTTTATATTTGTTCTTTTAGAATTCTTGCTTAATCATATTTAAGTGATGTTGCCACCTCCTCCTCAATAACCACTGTTAGCAATGTATTAGACAATTCAATAACTCTTTATGAAAAATGTTTTCCTAAATTTCCTCTGTTGTTCTCATATTAATGTGAGCATATACACGTTCATTACAGTCAACAAGTGTCAACATTCAATTTAAGGGATCTTTAACCTAGTAGACCTGCATGAGGTTTATTTAACGCTTGTTGAAATATATGAGTAGTGATGTTTAGTGCCAAAGTTTTTTAAGGGCAGTTGAGATCCAGCAATGGAATAAAATACACTTTTCAATTATCATTAAGAATATTAAGAAAAAGCATTTGCTCACTCAATAGGCGGGATTTCATTATGCAGATAAACTGGGAGCAGGGTTAGGGTGGTGGGGTGGGGTTGGGGCTGCAGAATCATATGGGAAAGCTGGAAGTAAGTACAGTGTTTCTGTCAGTGGATTTTTAACTTGATGACAACTCACTTTTTTTTATTATTCATTCATGGATGTGTGCATCGCTGGCCAGGCCAGCATTTATTGCCCATCCCTAGTTGCCCTTGAAAAGGTGGTGGTGAGCTGCCTTCTTGAACTGCTGCAGTCCATGTGGTGTAGGTACACCCACAGTGCTGCAAGAAAGGGAGTTCCAGGATTTTGACCCAGTGACAGTGAAGGAATGGCGATATATTTCCAAGTCAGGATGGTGACTGACTTGGAGGGGAACCTCCAGGAGGTGTGTTCCCATGCATCTGCTGCCCTTGTCCTTCGAGGTGGTAGTGGTTGTGGGTTTGGAAGGTGCTGTTTAAGGAGCCTTGGTGAACTCCTGCAGTACATCTTGTAGATGGTACACATTGCTGCTACTGTGCATTGCTGGTGGAGGGAGTGAATGTTTGTGGATGTGGTGCCAATCAAGCAGACTGCTTTGTCCTGGATGCTGTCCAACTTCTTCAGTGTTGTTAGAGCTGCACTCATCCAGGGAAGTGGGGAGTGTTTCATATCATTCCTGACCTGTGCCTTATAGATGGTGGGTAGGCTTTGAGGAGTCAGGAGGTGCATTATTTGTTGCAGGATTCCTAGCCTCTGAGTTGCTCTTGCAGCCACAGTATTTATATGGCTAGTCCAGTTCAGTTTCTGGTCAATGGTAACTCCCAGGATGTTGATAGTGGGAGATTCAGTGATGGCAATGCCATTGAACATCAAGGGGCGATGGTTGGATTCTCTTTTGTTGGAGATGGTCATTGCCTGACACTTGTATGGCGCGAATGTTACTTGCCACTTGTCAGCCCAAGCCTGGATATTGTTCAGATCTTGCTGCATATGGACATGGACTGCTTCAGTACCTGAGGAGTTGTGAATGGTGCTGAACAAACTTCAGCGAACATACCCACTTCTGACCTTATAATGGAAAGAAGGTCATTGATGAAGCAGCTAAAGAACTTCCGGAGGGGGCCGAGATGGATCATCCGCTCGGCACTTCTGGCTGAAGATTGTTGCGAATGCTTCAGCCTTGTCTTTTGCACTGTTGTGCTGGGCTCCTCCATCATTTAAGATGGGGGTATTTGTGGAGCCCCCTCCTTCAGTGAGTTGTTTAATTGTCCACCACCATTCATGACAGGATGTGGCAGGACTGCAGAGCTCAGATCTGATCCTTTGGTTGTGGGATCGCTTGGCTCTGTCTATCACTTGCTGCTTATGCTGTTTGGCATGCAAGTAGTACTGTTTTTTTATATAGCTTCACCAGGTTGACACCACATTTTTAGGTATGCCTGGTGCTGCTCCTGGCATGACCTCCTGCACTCTTCATCGAACCAGGGTTGATCCCCAGGCTTGATGGTAAAGGTAGATTGGGGGATATGCTGGGCCATGAGTTTACAGATTGTGTCCGAGTATAATTCTGCTGCTGCTAATGGCCCACAGCGCCTCATGGATGCCCAATCTTGGGTTGCTAGGTCTGTTCGAAATCTACCCCATTTAGCACGGTGGTAGTGCCACACAATACGATGGAGGGTATCCTCAATGTAAAGGCGGAACTTCATCTCTACAATGGCTGTGCGATGGTCACTCCTACCGATACTGTGATGGACAGATGTATCTTTGGGTTGGTGAGGATGAGGTCAAGAATGTTTTTCCCCCTTGTTGGTTCCCTTACCACCTGCCGCAGACCCAGTCTAGCAGCTATGTCATTTAAGATTCAGCCAGCTCGGTCAGTAGTTTTGCTACTGAGCCACTCTAGGTGATGGTCATTGAAGTCCCCCAACCAGAGAACATTCTGCGCCCTTGCCACCCTCAGTGCTTCCTCCAAGCGATGTTCAACATGGAGGAGTGCTGAGTCATCAGCTGAGGGAGGGCGGTACATGGTAATCAGCAGGAGGTTTCCTTGTCCATGTTTGACCTGATGCCATGAGACGTCACGGGGTCCAGAGTCGACGGTGAGGGCTCCCAGGGCAACTCCCTTCCAACTGTATACCACTGTGCCGCCACCTCTGCTGGGTTTGTCCTTCTGGTGGGACAGGACATACCCAGGTATGGTGATGGTGGAGTCTAGGATATTATCTGTAAGGTATAATTCCGTGAGGATGATTATGTCAGGCTGTTGCTTGACTGGTCTATGAGAAGCTCTCCCAATTTTGGCACTAGCCCCCAGGAGTGGGTTGGCAGGTGGGGATCATAAAATCGTGTGGGATGACAGGTTGTTGCCATCTCTGTTGCCTATCCGCCTTTGCTGGTAGTTTACCTGTGGTAGGATAATTATCACGTGGCCTGCCTCCCCTTGGGCCAATTGAGGCCCATATATGGACAATTAATGGTGGTGGGGAGACATGTCCAGGCCTGGCGGACTGGGTGCAGGCTCGACGAAGAGGGTTGGGTGGGGGGGGTCCACTTCTCTTTGGGCCCATGTGCCCAATGGGCCCGCCCAATGGAAAGGCCTGCCCAAGTTTGCTCACCTGCCCCCTGGCCTCCTCATCGCTGTCACCCCCAAGTAAACTACAATTGTTGGGCCTGCCTGACTGGCCCTGGTGACCCACTTAACTTCCAGTTCGGCCTCATCCAAGGCTCAATGTTGGGGACTGACTTCATTCCCAGCAGTGACCATCACTGCCAGTGGTACTGCTGGGATTGAAGAGCTTCCAGCTATCTGAGTGGCTGGCAGGTCTTGGAGGTAGGGCATCCTCCTACATGGGTGTGGAAGCAACTGTAAAATCCGGTCATGGCTTCCTGAGCCGGCAGAGGTGGGCTTGCCCCAACTTGCAAATGAGTCTAAATGGGCTAATGTGCACAGCGCTTCAGTGACACCTCCCTGGGTGTGCTTCTGAGGGCTGTAAGGTCTCAGAAGGAGATTAAAGAAGGGGGAAGAAGCCTGCTGGTGGCACAGCAAAGGTGTGATTGGAGGTGGCATTAGGAGTCAGCATCAGGAATATGGTACCAATTTCCTGGATCCAGTGAAAGAAGCAAGGTAGTGCAAGGTAGAAAAGGTGAAAGCAATGGCAAAGTACCTTAATACCTGATGGGAGTCTCAACTCGACGCGCTCCCTCTGCCTTCTCAAGTCTACCCCAGCATCTCATTCCTCAGACTAATTATCTTTCTGTCCTCTCTGTCTGTGCACTTCCTCACATCCCATCTATCCATCCACCACTAATGCGCACCCTCATCTTTATGCAATTCCATGCCTGTCCTTCAACAAATGCTCTCCATGCATCAGGTGCTATTACTTTCACTCATAGGTTTTTTCTATCTCTCCCTGAAGATGAAGAGTGTTGAACACTAGGAAAAGGCAGAGAAATGGAGGTGGCCTCCAGTCATTTGCAGCTAACACCTACAAAGGAGGGGGCACTGGAGATCAGCAAAATCTTGGTGTAGCCGGCCAGCTAATTGCCAGCAGTTGGGGAAGTGATGGTGTAGTGGTATTGTCTTTGGACTAGTAATCCTGAGACCCAGGGTAATGCTCTGGGGACCTGGATTCGAATCCCACCATGTCAGAATTCAGTTAAAAAATATGGAATTAAAAGTCTAATGATGACCATGAAACTATTGTCGATTGTCATCTGGTTCGCTAATTCACTTCCATTAGGGAAGGAAATCTGATGCACTTACCTGGTCTGGCCTACACATGACTCTAGACCCACAGCAATATGGTTGACTTTTAAATGCCCTCTGAACAAAGACAATTATGGATGGGCAATAAATGCTTGTCCAGCCAGTGATGCCCACATCCCCTGAATGAATAAAATAAAACAATGGCTCAAGACAGTCAATCATGTTAACTTGATGTCAACAGCAACTATTCCCAGAAGACCTTCGCCTGTCCATCAGGAGGTGGTCAAGGTTGCCCATGATGATGTTGACTCCTCAGAGGAGCTTATTCCCTTCAGGGTGCACAGGACTTAGGAAAACCATGCACCAACTCAGATACTCATACATTGGTGGGACAAGCTAGAGTGATAGTTGGGTTTTCACATAGTGACTTGCACATCACAAACAAGCAAGAGAAGATAGTTAAGTCAGTGACAGCAGTGGAGAATTCACGTTGAAAGGCCACCTTAATGAGGATGAATGATACTCCATACCTTGGCCTTTCATTGCCCCCATTTATCTATAGAAAAGTGCTCTCTCCATTTCATTGCTAGCAGGGAACTGTGGCTGATGAGGTGGGTGTTGATGAAAGTGGACATACAAGTGGGCACTCAGCTCAAAGCAGTTTCACCCCTCACCCACTGCACCCCCACCAGCAAACCAATCCCTCCCACTGCACCCCAACCCCACCCCCTCCATCCCCCCCTCCACCGCACCCACCCCCCCACCCCCCCCACCCCCCTTTACCCCCACCCCCCTCAGTCAGTACCCCACATTTCTGCTTCAGATCCCCATGACTGAGTCTGCCCCTGCACATGTGCAACTGGTGCAGTTTTTGGCAGAGCCCTCATGGGCTCCAAATCCAGAGCACGTCAGCCAATAGTGACTCAACGGTCAGAGCAGATTTCTGAGCAGGTTGCCCCTACCTCTGCTGAAGCCTCAGGGCTTGCACCTTGTAGAGGGGCCAGGAAAAGGAAGAGTAAAGTTTTGGAATTGCACATTGTTAAGTTCCTGTTGTCCCTTTGAATCATAGAATTATTTTTCTTTTGCACCCCCTTCCTGTCCTGTCCTTTCTTGGCTGCTGGCTAGAAAGTGCCTTTTTCCATTATACGATGCTAAATGGAAAAACATGCAATAGGCAGGTATCTGGATGTCTCAAGAATCAAAGGTAGAAAAAGGCTAATTTTAATTTTTCATCATAAAATTCACATGCCCAGTGTAAGTAAGGAGGAAGGGGTGAGTGTTTTCCAGCTGTGAGGTGACCAGTAGGGGCCAGGAATTGCAATGCTTATTAGATGCGAGTGAAGATAGCCAGTATGATGTGCATGAATAAACCTTGCATGCAAGGAACTTTTCTCCTGGGTCGCAAGCTGCAGGGACCTGGAATATTGTCAAACTGAGCTCAAGGCTGTCTCTTCACAATGCTAATGACTTTGTGGGTTTCCCATTAGGCCTTTGGATACCTTTCTGATGACTATTTGTAAACACTGTCCAAACAAGTTGAAGCTGTTTTTCACTGATTCTTATATCTTGTTACAGTTTGGACATCCTTTGGAAACCTTATTTTGTCCAGTACAAAGGAGCACTTTCACATGCAAGTCCATTCTTCCTATGTACCAAAACATGACCTCATACATAAAAATAACTTTGAGGTAGTGGTTTCCTGAAGAATTTTAAACAGGTTTACCATCAATAAGTGTGTGTGAAACAGTTAGGGTGAATGGCCCATGTGGTTCTCTCGCTCATCCACTGTAACTCAGCAAAGGAGTTGTAGAGACCCCCCAAAAAACAGAATACACAGGAGAATCCCCACAGAAATTTATTCACAATAATTCTAAACCTCACTGACTAATGAATAGAGTTCTGACAGATTATATTCTCCAAGGCTATAACTACAAGACTGATTTATTAAGGGGTGAAATTAGAAATTAGAAACAATAAAAATCAGATTATAGCAGACAAATGAATCACCGTGATCCAGCTAACTTACATTTTCCAATGAAAGTCCATAAGCCTTTAGAAGTTCTCAGCATTATTTTAAACAACTTACATTTTTTAAAGACGAAAATGAATTCAGCCATCCTCCGTTTGCCTCCACCCATGCAGCAGTACAGCTAAAGAGAAGTAGAGAATCTAAGCTCCTGCCTTGTTAAATGCTTCTGTACTTTGTGAAGTGTGGAAGATCAAAAACATGTCAAAGTATTGTTCAAAAGAATATCCTAGAAACTTGTCTCAGGCCACACACTCTTGTCCAGGTCAAAGCCAAGCTAAGAGAGCTTTCCTTGCAGGATCGCTTCATGGCACAATTGCAAAGACTCTAAGTAGATTAAACAGTTGATTGCACAGATTCCCTTTTACATTAATCGGACAGTCCATTTAGATGGAGGTGCATTAGCTACCTTTGAACTAGCCTCTATACATGAGCTAGAAATGTGTATTTCATGTAGAAATGGGCAATTTGATGATGGCATGCAATTAATGACTTTACTTACAGCTGCCCAGCTACCAAAATCCAATTGCAACAGTGTGAGAAACTATGAATGATGATCCCAAAACTGTCCATGGCTTGGATTATTGCTGTCATAATTGCATTTCCCAATAGTGCTGTTTCCTGCTCAATGGCAGACTACAGTGCAGATAACCATTCAGCAGGTGCAATGATCATGGACATGCTCATCTGAAAAATGGTACAAGATAAGGTATGTGATTAATTTGGCACATACCTATTTTGTTTGCAAATCTCTTTTACTCTTTTGAGGACTGATTAACAGTTCCTCTTGCTGTTGATTGCACTCTTCACTAATTAAGGACTGTTAAAGGATTCTCCTGTAAGGGTTTACAACTTGTCCTTTTACGCTGTATAGATTTGGTCGTTAAACATTAGAGCAGTGAGAATTAAGATAGGCTTAGTAACTTACATTCATCATTTTTTCTGCCTTTATTCTATTTCAGACTTAACTTCATCACTGTATGTGGCCCAAATGATCTAGCCTGTGATATACTGTGATGCACTTTGTATAAGAGGTATGAGGCTATTTGCCCTTTTCAGGCTCAAAATGTTGATCATTAGGACGTCCAGTTCCCAAGCAGCACAAAGGGCTTTCTTTAATTGTTGTTTTGCTGCTTTGAAAACATTTCTATGTGCAGGAAGAGGATATGTGAACTATCATTTACACTTGTTAAATGGAAATTTAGCTGATTGAAAAGTGCAAAGGAACAATATGACAATATGTTAAAATTGGCCATTTTATTTTGTATTTTTGCTAATGAATTTGTATTTCAAAAATTATTGGCAACGAAATCAAGCATGCCTTTCATTTTGGTCTTGAGTCATTAAATTATTTGAAATAAAAAGAAAATATAGTCTGATAGTATAAGTTGTAAGGAATGGTTTAGTTTAAAAATAAAATATAACACCTTTGAGGCAATGCATATTATTTTGTTATCATGGTGTTCTCAGGAAAGAAATAAACCCCAAAGAAGGAACATATTGTACTTTCCTGGTATATTGCAAAAAAAACAGCTGTAATAATAGCTAAGTGTTTTATTATTTATCTGTCAGAACTATCTCTGCTTAGTGCACCTAATGTAGTCCAGAAGTGGTTGTCAGCTTCTGTACAGAATGATGGTTTATGTCTAGAGATTTGGCAGATAGCTGTGAATCTGTAAACAAGTTTTATTTTATTGCATGAAATGGCCTGTTTGCTGATGCATTTGATTGCTTTTGATATGCCTGTAGTTTGTGGACCTCGACATTAATTCTATGATGTGTGAATTGCTAAATGTTTAGAAGTTCATGTCTAGCGTACCCAGCATTTTGAGTACAGTATTGAATCTTTCTTTAAATTCATACTGTTAAAATAGGTGTTTTAGTGCCATAGGCATCTTTGAACTTTATTGCTTGACTTCTCGCCATACTTCAGCAGTAAATAAAGGGAGGCACAGGCACTGACAGTTCCATCCTGGTTCAATCAATTTAACATCTATGTTAGAATTGTAATTACAAAGCAGGAGGAGAGAATTGCAGAGTGACATGCATCTCCACTGTTAGTGGTACTTTATTACCTCCCAGAAACCAAAACATTGGAATGAGTAGACATGGTTCCCACAGTAAAAGAATTGCGGTACAAGTGAAGTGGGAGGCAATAAAATATAAATGTCTATTATGTGTTGCCTACTGTATTACTTGAGGTAACTCACACTTAAAACTAAAAATAAATGGAGCATAAGATTCATATAAAGTAGTATTGGACTGTGACTTTATTTCCAGTTTTTCTCCCTATTTCTCCTCGCTTTTAAGGTTGTTCGGAACCATTCATGTTAATGGTTTGAGTAGCACTGACAACCCTGAGAAACCGCATGTGAAGTCACCATTCATTAAGTATGAATGTTAGCTGATGAGTGGTGACAGGCTATTCCACCAATGGTTCTGTTCACATCTGACATCCCTCAAATAGACATTTAAGCACGAATCTTTGGATACCAATTGGGATCACAATTGATTAAAGCATGACTATTTTTCTTTTTGTTTTAATTATGGATATGTTTATTCTGCTCACAATTACAAACCTAGAGCCGGGAAAGTATTGTTGAAGGTGGAGCGGTTACCTTGTTTCGGGGTTACATAGTAGTGACATCTCAGCTAACTGGTGCACTAAGCAAGCCATTCAGTTGCAATGTCCCGGCTTTGTGTCACAAAAAGCAATTGCCGCAGGCAAGTCGGAACAAAAAAAGGGAAATCATGCCACATGCTTTCTTTGGCTTTCAATAAAATTGACATTCTTTGAAAAATTAATAATACTAACTGCGCTTAATGCACTATTTATGAATTGTGATGATTGTTTTCATGATGCACGCCTCTGATTAAATCATGTCACGAAAGCTTCAGTTCATTTCACAATGGCAGCTGCAGCTGAGATACATACTCATTAATCCTTACACTGTGATTAAATTGAGGCAGAAGCTACGTTAAGTGGATGGGAACCAGGCAGGGGCAATATTTAGATTTTTAGAGGAGTATTTCAAATGAACACAAACATTGGACATATAAAAACTGTAATTACTGGATATCAGCCACAACAAAATAGGAAAGCAAGATACTGCTGCTTTAAATCTGTGTACATTCAGAAGGTAATTTCTTCTGAAACTATCGGTGTACACACACATGCAAGCCCCTGCATGCACAGATATGGAAACGCATTCTCCAGTAAGATGCTGACCAGGAACATTATGGGGAATTTTAAGCCCATATGATGAACTAGAGAGGAGCAGGGGATAAGTTAAAATAGCAAAAGTTGGAAATTCAACCCCAACCCCCCTCTGGCACCTCCACTTCCAGATTTAACAGAGAGGAGTTTGGGAGCATGTGAGTAACTCACTCTGGAGAGGTGGGTTATGAATTATAATATTTAGCTGACACAGCGTAAAACCTCAATTTCAATTTAATGGCTCCAGCACGGGTTCCTGGGGTTTGAGAAAGTTGCCTTTAAAACAAAGACACGAGCTAGTTAAAGCCTGGAGTCCTGAGATTAATAAAGGTTCAGTGCTCACAAGCACTTTCTTAGTTTCTCCTGGGGAATGGTGAAAATATTTGCTGTGAGATGCTTATTTCTACAGTTTGGAGATCTTCAAACACACATCAGGATGGATGGCACCACGGCAGCTTTAGATTGGACTTCAGATGAGGAAGACAATTAGCAGCAGCAAGGGCCTGCTTTGGAGGAAGCTGCTTGTGGACATCAAGCAAAGAAGCAACAGAGGATTGAGGTCATAGTTGGCACTACCCATGTAACAGGATGCACAGGCCTACTCAGCTTCCTTAGCCTCTCAGAAGAGCCGCATTTCTTGAGACTGAGATCATCACATCAGGTGGTCGGAGGCACCTGCAATCTCCTAGAAGAGCTATTACTTCCTGGGCCTGGTGACCATGCATTACCAGTGGCTCAGAAAGTCACCACCATCCTCAACTTTTTTGTTTCTCCTCCCTCCCAGTTGGCTGCTGTTATGAAAGTCAAATTTGCCTTAACATCGAGAGTGGAGGCTGGGAGCTTCAACTCCCAACGGACCTCAGAGCTTTTGCTTATGCGCAGACTGGGAGTGGGTTGCACATGTGCAGATTGACATTTTTATGCTCTTTGGGCCCAGTGTGCCTGTGCCAGAAGAAAAATGATGCAAAAGCCTGGGTCAGGTTACCGGGAGCAGAGCGCCATAGAGGCAAGTGTCCCAAGCAGGGACAGGGAGACAGAGTCTCAGAGAGGACAGAGAGAGAGGAAACAGTCCCAGTTCAGTTACAAAGAGAGGAGCAGAGAAACAGGCTTTAGACAGGAAAAGGACCACAGGGAGCAGACTTTAACTGAAGAAGTCAGCTGAAGGTTGGTGACTCTGTGCTGCGGGCCACTGAGGCAAAGTGGCAGCAGTAGTGTTCTGCTCAGTATGGCCCTTTGCAGCAGTAGTGTTCTGCTCGGTATGGCCAAAGATCTGAAGTTGTGCTTTTGAGTTGATGCTTGAGTGCATACTTGGGAATCCAGGGGAACAGAATCTCAAGAGACGAGATTGAAGCACTGTGAGGTAGGCTGTTGTTTATGCTGTCCAAGTCTTGTAAGTGAAGAGGGCTCAGGAGAAGCCCTGAAGATCCAAGAAGGCAGCCAACGTTTGGTGACTCCATGCTGCAGGCCATTGAGGCAAAGATACCCCTTTGCAGCAGGATTGTTCTGCTTGGTGTGGTTGAAGAGCTGAAATTGTGCTTGTGAGTTGGGGTTTGAGTGTATACTCGGGAACACAGAGGAATGGGAGCTCAAGGGATGAGATTGAACCACTGAGAGGTGGGCCATCCGAGTTGGAATGACTTTTGGAGAGGATTCCCAGGTTGTACCCTCAAAGTTGAACACTGGAATTCCTCATGAGAGATGGAGACAGAGTAAAAGTGAGATTGACTGGCTCACAGTGTTTACTGATGTCTGGGTGGGTTGTTGAGAAATCCCTGGACTCTGTCTTGGTCGCATCTGCCATTTATTGTGCAGTGTGGTGTGTTCAACTACAGTTTTCTTGTTAATTCACATGTACCTCATATTAACCCTGAATGTTAGAGTATAAGGTAGATATTGTAAACTGTTTTATCTTTCAGAAATTGTATAGTAAAGTGTATTTTTGTTTGTTCAAAACCTGTGGAATCTTGTGGCTTTATTCATTGGGAAAGTGTCTTGAATTTCAAACTTTGGCTACTTTAAATAAAATGTTATTGGCCCCTAACTAGATCTTACCAAAGATTTAGAAGTCTGGCCTAGTATCATAACACTGCACATAAATACGTAAGGCAGTCGATTAATTTATTGCTTACTAGGTTGGCAGCGAAGTAAACTCCCCCTATGATGACAATAGCTAGAATGGGTCGGCAATTTCATTTACATCCCAGGATAGCTTCCCACAGGCACAGAGTGCCTTCAATTGCATACACATGGAAATCCAAAGAACTACACATGAACCAGGATAATTTGTCAACTATAAGAGTTTTCATTCCATCAATGCTCAGCTGGTGTGCAACCACAAGAACATGCAAATCTTCAGTAGATTCCCTGGGAACTATCATGATGCTTTCATACTGCACCATATAATATCCCTGGAATGTTCGTAATTAACAGTACCCCTATGAGGTGGTTGCTGGGTGACAAATGGTACCATTTTTAAACCTGGATGATGACACCAATGAAGCTCAAGTGCTCTATAAAGATAGCCAGATGCTCTCTAACAATAACCAAATGTGTCATTGAGCAAGTCATCGGCAAGCAGAAGGTACGCTTCAGGTACCTGGGCAGGTCTGGAGCCCTTACTTGCTGACCAGTGAGGATCCCTCAGGTAATTGTTGTGTGCTGTGTTCTGCACAACTTGGTGCAGCAACAAGGACTAGAAGTGGAGGATGGACAAGCTGCTCAGCATTCATCATCTGATGATGACTTCATTGGAGAGGAGGAGGAAGAAGCTGAAGATGGGACATCAAACCAGCAGCAGCCATTCGCATTGCTCCTTGGGATGTCAGAAATTCCCCGACCGTGCGAAGGTTCAGTTAGTCACTCACACTGGTCCAATCTCCACCCTATCCTTCACCCCAACTGACACTATTATATTATATTGTCCCAGTATCACTTGGGAGCTGAATGTGTACATGTATGCCCAGGGTCCCACATTTACTGCTGCACTGCAGTCAGGTACTGACCAACAATGTATCAGCTAGCCTTAGCACATGGTGAGATCTGTATGGGTTTAAAGAAAGCTCCAGCATTTTGTGTCTAAAAGTGTGATTATTTCAAGCTTCTGACATAAGACATAACAGACACTAAGTTGTCCTCTAGCCAACCATTCACCCATTGCACATCCATCAGTTGGTCCCTGTCAATTTATGTCTTCACATACATTACTAAGCAACTGAAATGGTGAGTTATCACCTGGCATGCAAGAATGAGCAATGCAGGAAAGTAGGGCAAATGAATACATTTTATGTAATTTGATGTGATACTTGGGAGTGCTGTGAGTGGAACTCCCACTTCTATGTTCCTTCTTGCCCTTATATCTCTCCAGGACCAGCTGCTCATCAGTCCTACCTGTCTGCGGGAGAGCAGCTTGGAGCATTTTACTGATTCATCATAAAGCATGGCTATTATATCTGTCATCCTGCCTAAGGTAGCAGACATTTTGACATCCCAAGTTTCCACAACCATAGTTATCGTTTCCATGGACTCATTTGATTGCCACACTTGAAATTCCATGGAGGAGGCTAATCTATCATGGGAGAAGATGTTCTTGCAATGGCCTGCAACATCAATCCACTAATGGTTAAACTGAACTCCTCTATCCATTCTGCTACTGTGGACAATAGACATGCCAGGAGTGCCAGTACCTCACAGATTTGCTGCAGTCTCTCTATTATTATAGCTTTCATTGATGGTCCCTGAGCTTAAGCTTCTGTGTCCAGTTGAACAAAGCATAGAGAGGAGTGTTTCCTCCACTGCAAACTCTCAACTGATGCCCCTGCCAGCAGTCTTTGCCCATGCTTACTTGTGAATGGAGTCACCAGGTCAGATCCCATTTAACTCTCTAACAGGATCCACTGAAATTTGTGTACCTACGCTGGTGCTTAGTAAGCATATGTCCTGTGATGGTACACCCTCAGAAGGAACTAGCTCCCTTGCAGAATTGTCACCTGGAAAGACCTCAAACTGTTATTGTGTGTACGAATGCCCTGGACGAGAGATGAGGCAGATGTGAATTAGTTTGAGCAATGACAAAATGTTGCTGCTGGGTATAATTAAGATGATCAGCTACATTTATTACTGAAGCCAAGTTAACATGATAGGGTCGTGCATGAGAATTGAGTCTCACCACCTCCAATCTGTCACTTATCTCCATGGTCTCTTTCTTTGATTATGTCAGCAGCACGATCTGTGACAACTAAGCTCCTATCCTCTCCTGTGTTCTGTGCAATAGAGAAGTATCAGAGCTGTGAGTGCCTGTAAGTCATGTGTTCATGTGGTGAATACAGTGCATTCGATAAGGGTGATCACATCATGCAGCTCGCCATTTTACATAAGGGTTAGGATAAATGACGGAGGTGTGTGCACTATTGGATGTGAGTGAATCTGCAACTATACTCATCTTTCCTAACTTGGTTAGAGTAAATATCTTTCTGCATAGGATCCTGGTGTGGGGCACACTCCTGCTGCTGACTTTCTCAGCCACCACTAACCACAGCTTCTTTCTGTTGGCAGGAGGTTTCTTCTTGCTGTTGCTGGGGAACACTATCTCCTTCTTGCATTTAGCAGTACTGCAAACAAGATGTTGTTAAACCATGGCCCAACCTTTGAAGGCCCTGAATCTATCCTGTAAGTTTGCTGCCTCTATCCAATACCTTTCTACTCTTCCAAGTTCCATCTTTGAATTGGTCCTGTATATAACTGAGTTGAGATGTGAGTGCACATCATGCCCATTGATATGCATTTGAGACACAAAACCCAGAAGTAAAATGATAATTCAGTATCCATGTTGCAATCAGACATTTTGATGTGCCAAAACTTCTTCCAGGTTACAGTTGCCCTCCTCACTTTGTTTTGAACAGGTCTCTGGATTATCATCAGGCCACTGGCTGAGTCACACCCAACTGCTTCTCTGGTTTAGAACAGTCAATCTTATCCAATGGAGGTTGGTTTACTATTACAATAATTAGATTACTTTTTTATTTGTAATTTGTGGTAGGCAACAAGGCAACAATGTAAGGCTACATATATTAGTGCCCTAGTTGATTAAGTGATGGCTTCTCCTTGAATCACTACAGTCCTTGTGATGGTGCACCTAAGATAATATTAGGTTCCGAATTTCATGTCTTTGACCTAATTATTCTGAAGGAATGAAGGAACTGTGGCATATGTTCAAGTCAGATTGGTATATGATTGGGGGAGGCGGAGAGGTGTGGTTGGGAAGAAATGTAGGCAGAAGCTTGGATGGTGCTTCTGTGACATTGCTCCTCTTGTCCTTCTCAGTCCTAGAGGTTAAGGGACTGAGTGGTGCTGTTCAAGTAAGCTTACTAAGTTGCTGTATTGTAACCTGTAGATAGTACATACTGCAGTTACAATGCATTAGCAATGGATGAGATTCGATATTGAGTTCAGTGACAAAGGTGTCAATCAAGTGGATTGTTTTGCTTCTTGATTGTTACTGTGGCTGCACTCACCCAATAAAGTGGTGACTAGTCCATTACAGTCCTGACTTGTGCCTTGTAAATTGTAGAGAGGCTTTGAAGGGCATTGAGGGGCAAGTGGCTGAGTTATTTGTCACAGAGTGCACTGCCTTTGCCCTATTCTTGAAGCCATGGTGTTAATTTGGCTAGTCCAGAAAATCTACAGTTTATCTCAGACCCTTGTATTGGCAAAACCACCCAGGGATCCTATTCTCCTTGCCGGAGGTTCACGTGTGTGGATATTTGGTGAGGCTGGATTCAGGTCTGACAGTGATGTTCAATGGTAACTAAGCAATCACTGTTACATGCCCCTTGTGAAGAACAGCCATCTTGGAAATGTAGCAGAGGGATTGCAATTTGCACATAAACAGCCACACTGCAATAGTGTGTTGATACCTTTGGGAGGGTAGGGTTAGTTAGAAGGACTGCCAGAGAAAATTGGCAGGAGAAAAGATGTAGTTCAGTTCAATCTTAAAGTACAGTTGGTGTTTGTTTTTTTTTATGGAAAATTTGTTTGAAGTTAACATGAAAGTGTTATCAACAATAGTTCATGTTGCAGCAGCAGATCCCCTGCCTCCCACAGTACAGATAGGTGGCCCAATGGTAACACTGAAGAAGCGTTCTGGAGATTGCTGTTCCTGGAATTCAAATTATACAGAAATACTCCAAATAATGACATCTGCTAAAGATACCAATTTTTTTTCAAATCAAATTAGAGGGCTGAAGGTGGAAAAAAATACAGAATAAATGCAAAATGTATGAAAACAGAATTACATAAATACCAGGCTGCAAAACCAGTGAAAACTGATCAATGGTTTCAAAAAAAACACCGCCACCAGAAACTGATGATTCTAAAACAGGCCTGAGTTTTGGCCTTCTGGATTGTTGAACTGAGGAACTGGCCTGTTGCCTGGTACCTGATGTGAAGAAGGCCCTGCAATTTCAGTTGATTCAGGCTGGCGAGCTATAGACACAAAATGGGTGTCCCAAGGCAGCTCACAAACTTTGGTCCCAAGGAATGTCGGCCGTCTAGGACATCTGCAGGTAGGTCCTGCATGTTGGTAGGCGGGAAGGGGTGAGGAGCGAGGTCCAGGAGCAAGCCCCAGCTGACAGCAGCCTGTGGTATTTATGTGAGGCTTGGAGAAGCCCTTGAAAGTAATTCAAAGGATCCAGGAAGGTCCCAGATTCAACCACATTCAATACTAAGTTAGCAGAACTCAGTTAGAATTCAGGTGCACAGCTAGAAATTATTATATTTAAGCCAAGAAAGATTGTTGTGTGATTGGATTACATGGTAATTATTTTGGCAAATTTTGGTTGCTATGTCTTCTGGGTCCCACAAGTTTGAAATAATCACACTTTTAGCCGTAGAACGCTGGAGTTTTCATTGCATGTTTCTTAGACCATTAATGTATCAGTCCACCAGTGTCACCAAAAGGTGTGACTCCTCCAATATGGGAGTGCAGATGACCCAACTTAAGTCACTGATGCACCTTGGAGCCTGAGGAGGACCCAGTGCTCAGTATTTATGTGGAAAGATTAAACAGCTGATTGCTGGTTTTACACTCCTTGGACTGCTGCATGATTCTTTATGGTAGTGGGATGAAATGGTCGGGACCACACTGACTTGGCTGTTTGCTCTATATCTGCGCTGGTTTTTGCACAGATTTACTTAAAGCTTTTCATTGCATGTGTAAAGCCTGCTGAGCAGCGTAACTCTAAGTAAATCAGCTGTGTTTCAGAGCAGTCCAGCACCATAGCAACTGGCAACAACAACTTATTTCAAACCCGATACAGCTCAGCATCCCCCGACAATACTCATCCACGCCCCCACCCCCGACAATGTATATCCGCTCCCCCACCCCAACAATGCTCACCCAGCTCCCCAACCACTGTCAATGCTCACTCCCTTCCCCCATGCCTGACAATACTCACCCCCCACTGCACCCCGACAACGCTCACCCCCTCCCTCCCACCCCTGACAACGCTCACCCCCTCCCTCACCCCAACAATACTCACCCCCCCCACTGCACCCCGACAATGCTCACCCACTTCCCCCCACCCCCTCCCACCCCCGACAATGCTCACCCCCTCCCTCACCCCAACAATACTCACCCCCTCCTGCACCATGACAATGCTCACCACCCCCCAGACCCCAAAAATGCTCATCCCACTCCTGCACCCCGACAATGTCCACCCCCCCACCCCTACACCAATAATGCTGACCCCCAACCCCTGACAATGCTCACCCCCGAAAATGCTTAACCCCTCCCTCACCCCCCAACACTGCTCAACCCTTCAACCCGACAATGATAACCTCCCCTCAATCCCTGAATTTGCTCATCCCTCTCCAGCATCCCCTGATAGTGCTCACCCCTCTCCTGCACTCTGTCTCCTAACTCAACTGGCTCCTGTCCGGCCCCTGTTGGGGGATGCAGGGGATGAGCACTATCGGGGGTGAGCATTGTTGTGGGTGCGGGGGTGGGGTGAGCACTGTTTTTAAAATAAAATATAATGCCCCTATATCAATATAACTGTTCCAATCATTAACTTTCTTATATTAACTAAACCAAAGAGGATTAACAATTGACCTTTACAATCAAAATAAACACCTTTGGAGCTGGTTATATCTTGTTTTCTTTTCTCAAAACTTTATTCATGGTATTGCTTAGGTGGTGGGATGTTGTGCCTCTGTTTTGTAGATTTGGCATTCATTGCTCCCAGTGGTGAGTGGGAACACTGCACAGGCGATGTTGTGTGTCTTGCTCCTGGTGTTGTAAGAGTCTTTCTTGATGTCATTAATGTTGTGACATTTACTGATGATGTTGTTGATGTTTTACTACTTGTTGATGATGTTGTTGATGTTGTCTCACTATTTGTGATGTGCTGGTGTTGTTGATCTTTTCTGCTTTTCCACCTTAGGTGTAGGTCGAATATCGATTCTGTTCCTTCTCGTTAGCTTACTGGTTTCGGTCTTGATGTATGACCTCGGAATCTCAGCTTCATCAACAACTTTTGCTCGCTCAAGGCTTTCATGATTGGATCCTGTATATGTACAGGTTGTCCTTTCAACTACTTAGGCAGTGATTTGACATACTTGTTGAAGTGTTGACCTCCTTCGGCATGTGCATTAGTGAGTTGTTGTCTTGCTTCCCCCTGGTCACTTGGAGGGAGTTTCTTGCTTGTCAGAGCTGTCTTATACTTTCTTTATTCAACAGCTCTATGGGCGATTTCATGTCAGCTTTGAGAGGTGTAGATTGGAGTAACAATAAGGCAAGTGAATAGAGCTCATACTCCTGAGATATTGTAGTTCTCAAATCTTTCACCTTTAAGATTAAAGGGATCTTTTCTGAAGTAGCCTGCAACTACAAGAGATATAATTTGTTTTTTTGTGTGGATAAATCGAGTCCCACAGTTTGCCATGGTCAGGGTGGTATTTGGTAGCTATCATCTCCTCTTTCCACTGTGATTTCCCATACTTCTGGCATACACTGTATGTGGACACCATTCTTTCAATGCTTTTTTGGGTGCCTATTAAGTATGCAGCTGATCTGGCTCTGAGCTTACACTTCTCCATTCCCATATGGCCTTCATGTGTCTTCTGGAGAAGTTTTTCCTGCGTCATTTTGGGAATGATTATTCTGGATATGGCTAGCAGAACACCATCCTCTAGTGAGATGTCATCTCTGATAGATCAGTACTGCTGTATTGCTGGCTGTGCTTGCTCTATCATATCAAGCCATCTCTGGATCACTTGCTGAGAGAACACCTGTCACTCTTTGTCTTTACGGGTCTCATTTTTAATTTGACTCAGTTTCAGTGATGTTAGGTTCATTAGATGATGAAACTTTATACTTAGATCTTTTATCTCAAGTTTTTCCTGTGGTAACAACTGAGATAGGGTATCTTCTAGCACTATTTCTCTACCTGTCTTGTATTTCAGAGTGAAACCGCAAACTCTGAATCCTCAACATTAAATCCATTTAAAATATTTGAATTTTACTCACCGACATCTGCCGCTACCATGTTACATCTTCTGGTTCCCTTAAGTTCAAAATAATCACACTTTTAGACTCAAAATGTTGAAGTTCCAGTGAGTTTCTTTAATATATATATGTGTTCAAGGGATGTGGTCATCGCTGACTAGGCTAGCATTTATTGCCCATCCCTAATTGCCCTTGATAAGGTGGTGGTGAGTTGCCTCCTTGAAATTCTGCAGTGCTGTAGGTACACCCACAGTGCTGTTAGGGAGGGAGTTCTAGGATTTTGACCCAGTGACAGAAAAGTAACAGCGATATATTTCCAAGTCAGGATGGTGAGTGACTTGGGTGGGGGGGGACCTTCCAGGTGGTGGTGTTCCCATCTATCTGCTGCTCTTGTCCTTCTAGGTGGTAGTGGTCGTGGGTTTGAAAGTTGTTGTCTAAGGAGCCTTGGAGAATTCCTGCAGTGCATCTTGTAGATGGTACAGACTGCTGCTACTGTTCATTGGTGGGGTGCCAATCAAGCAGGCTGCTTTACCCTGGATGGTGTCAAGCTTCTTGAGTGTTGTTGGAGCTGCACTCATTCAGGCAAGTGGAGAGTATTCCATCACACTCCTGACTTGTGTCCTGTAGATGGGGTACAGGCATTGTCGAGTCAGGGGGTTAGTTACTCACAGGATTCCTAGCCTCTGACCTACTCTTGTAGCTACAGTATTTATATGGCTAGTCCAGTTCAGTTTCTGGTCAATGGTACCCCCAGGATGTTGATAGTGGGGAATTCAGCGATGATAATGCCATTGAGTGTCAAAGGGCAATGGTTGGATTCTCTCTTGTTGGAGATGGCCATTGCCTGGCACTTGTGTGGCATGAATGTTACTTGCCACTTGTCAGCCCAAGCCTGGATATTTTCCAGGTCTTGCTGCATTTGGACATGGACTGTTTCAGTATCTGAGGAGTCACGAATGGTGCTTAACATTGTGCAATCATCAGCGAACATCCCCACTTTTGACCTTATGATGGAAGGAAGGTCATTGATGAAGCAGCTGAAGATGGCTGGGCCTAGGACACTATCCTGAAGAACTCCTGCAGTGATGCCCTGGAACTGAGATGAATGACCTCTAACAGCCACAACCAACTTCCTTTTTGGTAGTTATGACTCCAACCAGCGGAGAGTTTTCTCCCTGATTCCCATTGACTCCAGTTTTTCTAGGGTGCCTTGATGCCACACTCAGTCAAATGTGGCCTTGATGTCAAGGGCAGTCACTCTCACCTCACCTCAGGAGTTCAGCTCTTTTGTCCATGTTTGAATCAAGGCTGCAATGAGGTCTAAAGCTGACCCTGGCGGAACCCAAACTGGGCGAGAGTGAGCAGGTTATTGCTAAGCGTATGCTGCTTTAAAGCACTGTTGATGACCCCTCCATCACTTTACTGATGATGGAGAGTAGACTGATGGGATGTTAATTGGCTGGATTGGATTTGTCCTGTTTTTTGTGTACAGGACATACCTGGGCAATTTTCCACATAGCTGGGTAGATGCCAGTGTTGTTGCTGTACTGGAACAGCTTGGCTAGGGGCGCGGCAAGTTCTGGAGCACAAATCTTCCATACTATTGCCAGACTATTGTCAGGGCCCATAGCCTTTGCAGTATCCAGTGCCTTCAGCCGTTTCTTGATGTCACGTGGAGTGAATCGAATTAGCTGAAGACTGGCATCTGTGATGCTGGGGACCTCATATATTCAGCACTTCAGGCTCAAGATTGTTACAATGCCTTATCTTTTGCACTGATGTGCTGGGCTCCCCAATCATTGAGGATGGGGATATTTGTGGAGCCTCCTCCTCCAGTGAATTGTTTAATTGTCCACCACCATTCACAACTGGATGTGGCAGGACTGCGGAGCTTAGATCTGACCCGTTGGTTGTGGGATTGCTTAGCCCTGTCTATCACTTGCTGCTTACGCTGTTGGCATGCAATTAGTTCTGTATTGTATCACCAGGTTGACATCTCATTTTTAGGTATGCCTGGTGCTGCTCTTGGCTTGCCCTCCTACACTCTTCATTGAACCAGGGTTGATCCCTTGGTTTTGTGGTAATGATAGAGTAGGGGATATGCCAGGCCATGAGTTACAGATTGTGGTTGGATACAATTCTGCTGCTGCTGATGGCCCACAGCGCCTCATGGATGCCCAGTCTTGAGTTGCTAGATCTGTTCGAAATCTATCCCACTTAACATGGTGGTAGGTAGTGCCACACAACATGATGGAGGGTATCCTGAATCTGAAGGCGGTACTTCCTCTCCACAAGGACGTTGCGGTAGTCACTCCTACATGGACAGATGCATCTGGAACAGGCAGGATGCTGAGGATGAGCTCAATTATGTTTTTCCCTCTTGTTTGTTCCCTCACCACCTGCCGCAGACCCCGTCCAGCAGCAATGTTATTTAGGACTCAGCCGGCCTCGGTCTGGCTTGGCTACCAAGCTATTCTTGGTGATGGATCTTGAAGTCGCCTATCCGGGGGAGCTGTGGCCTTATCACCCTTAGTGCCTCCTCCAAGTGGTGTTCAACATGGAGGAGTACTGATTCATCAGCTGAGGGAGGGTGGTACATGGTAATTAGCAGGAAGTTTCCTTGCCCATGTTTGACCTGATGCTATGAGACTTCATAGGGCCCGGTGTCAATGTTGAAGACTCCCAGGCTAACTCCTTCCCCACTGTATACTGCTGCCAGTCTGTCCTACCCACCATCTTCAGCCCTTCTAGAAGAACCAAGAGTTGGCTGTTCATGGCTGATGCCTTCCTTCCACCATTCCGTCATGGGTCGTCAATGAAAGCCACTTGCAATATTGTGGATTATGCAACCGGCCACCTGAAGCAGTGGTTCGGCTGCCTGGATCACTTGGGGAAGTACTGGAGTATAATCCAGCAAGGGTCTCCAAGCCTATGGTGGTCTGTGTGTCATCTACAATCTTGCCATTATGAAGGCATAGAAATTACCTGTGGGGATCCAGAAGTCACCTTGGGAGGAGGAGAAGCAAGTGAGGAATACAAGGAGGTGAAACAGGAGGATGCAGAGAGGAGTCATCCTGGACCTCTTAAAACTGTCAGAGAGCACATGATGAGGTTATGCTTCCACTGGAACAATGCTTCACCAGATCCCCATGGGCATACCATGCTCCACTGTCAGATCTGTCTCAGATGCCCCATCACAATGTCTCCATGGCCATTATCCCCAAATAAACATTATCAACAAAAATCTTCATGGAATGTCTTTATCCAATGACTAATCCAATTATACAAACAAAAATGAGCTATTCGCCCTTTCACAATCCCTTACAGCGTACCCTTGTCTGTCCGTCAGCATTTACAGAGTGCTACCCAGTAGCTACAGCATGGCTGTTTAAAGGCTGCTGACTTTCAGTGGGTGAGACTGCAGATGATATTTTAGGGCACTCTCGATCAGCCTCTGGGCCTTGAGGGCTGGCTTTAAACTGCACCAACTCACCATGGGGGTTAGCAGTCTGGGCAGTTTTACTGACAGGCTAGAAAGCTGGTGGATTGGCTGTGGTGAGAGCACAAATGCTATCACCCTGGCAGAGGACAGCAGATTTGTCCTCCATGGTGTCACTGTCACCCCTAGGGGGCGGCGCTTTCAAAATCCTAGTAATCTGTTGGAGGACAGCGAGAGCTTGCATGTCCCTTTGAACACTGAGATCTGCAGCAATGACGATGACAGTCTGAGCCTGCATGGGCAGCAAGCATAGACATCCTGAGCACCTTCTGACTTTCCACTTCAGCACTGAGACTTTGGAAGGCTTCTGCCCATTATGGTTGGGTCTGCTGGTGCGGTTGTGGAGTTGGCCACCACTTCCGTTATATAAAGGATGGGCTCCAAGCTCCACCACAATGGAGTCAGACTTCTCTACACTCCTCAACAGTGACAGACCGCTGTCTGTCTGGCCTACAAGTGCACCAAACATCTCGATGTGCTTCATCATCAATGCTCTCCTGTTCGCTGTCCCATTGAAGTTCACATTCAAGTCTGTTGTAGCAGAGCTGGTCTGTGACCTTGCTGTCCAGGGAGCTGGATCACCATGTACCCTTTCCCCTGGCCTGACTGCAGCCCACTCATGATCAATGAGTCACCATATGCAGATCCTGGCTCAATGCGATGCTCTAAGGTGCATGGAATGTCAATGTCTGAGCTGGTGCTGGGGAATGCCAAATCAAGTGAAGGTGCCTCCTCACCACTGTCTTGGGGAGATTCTTCCTCTTCAACCTGGCTGCAGTGAGGCTGTCCAAGCTGCAGTTTTACAAAATCTAAAAGCAGAACAAGAAGCTTAAGGTGAGGAAGATGGAAAGCGGGAGGTCTATGGTTACACCATCTGCAATTTTCACTTGATGCCGCATCTCAGAATGAGAGTGGAGAAAGGATATAAGGCAGTCACTTACTGTCATCTTGGATGGCCTTGGAGGTGCTGAATGCCACAGACTCTGTTGCTGTTGGTCCCATGACTTGAGGCACCACCTCCTCAAGCAGGCTCAGGGGTTCAATTGTGCAGGAACCTGCATGTTCCTTGAGTCTCCCTGGTGTCACTAAACACTTTCTCCTGCAGGAGAGAGGGCAGATTGTCAATGTTTGGGTGATGTGCCTGCCATACCTGAATAGCTGGAGATGTGTAGAGGAAGCAAGAGGTGTAATGCTTGGAAGGTGTGGATGAGTGAGGTGGAATGTCTGAATGTTAAACATGAGTCCTGAGTGCTAGTGAGTGCTGCTAGGTGAGTGATGGGAATGGCAATGTGGTGCACTGAGCAGCTTGACAGGTTAATGGCGTGTAAGGTCCATGATGTCATTTGAGGATGCTTTCACTGACCCTGACCACCTACATGAGGTACTCCTTGAGGCCCTGCTGCTATATAGCCATGACCGGACTCCGGGCATTCACCCCTCTAGCCATATTCTCCCATTCCCTTCGGAGGCGGCTACATGAGGGTCTCCTGCCCTCCCCAACTCCACGCATGAAACATAGCCTTCCTCCTGGACTCCAGCTGTGTAACTGATGCCTCCAAATTTGTGCTAGGAAATCTGGGCGGCCCCTTCCTTCCATGTTGTGTCATGTCCGATGTCCATCACTCTCACCAGATAAATTAATGCCAGCCTTTTGTTTAGCTCTTGAGGCTAGCTGCACCTCGTACTCATGTTGCATGCTGTTAGGCACCACACTGGCCTCCCCCTGACTGTGCAATCTGCCAGCCAGTAGCACAGCAGACACTCGGTCCCACACTATAATCATGCAGGTGGAGAAGCAGCACAAAGGAATTGAGTGTGGGCAGGTCACAAGTCGCAATCTCTGTGCCCAAAGATTTGTGATGAACTTTTAGCCCAAGATGCTTACGGGAGTGACCAACGCTGTTACATTTTATGAAAATGCAAAGCAAATCCCTAAACTTGTAACTTTCAGGAAGATTAAACCCCCCACGATTGTAACTGAAGCATTAGCACTAATCTTTTTATGATCTGCCACAGCAGTATATCTAATAGAAACTTATTATTGCCTTGGTCAAGCCCAGAATCTTGGCCCTTGGGAAACATCATACTATTTGCCAGGTCCTCGGTCTCTCTTTGCCAACCACGAACACACACATACATACTCATCGTGAGATTGAATGCAGCTTGTGGTTTAGCTGTGTAAGAAGGGGCTTGTCTAATGAGAAAGAAGGTAGGATATGACTGGGATTCAAATTAGATTTCTCTGGCTGGAAGCCAAGAACTCAATTGTTAGTTGGAAAGGGAAGAAAATTAAATCTATTAAATGCATTTTCAGTTTAGAAATTTGCTGAGAAATCATTTATGAAATTTTGATAGAAAATACAGGTGCATAAAAGCTAAACAGGACATGGAGTGGGAGAGATTTTTTCCATGCATTATTTAAAACGATTTTCTTATGCATTGCACACAGAGAAAATCTTTCCCTCGGTGCCCACAGTGTTAATGCTGACAGTGTTACAAGACTGCCTCACATGATTCCACAACCCCTTCAAAGAGTATTTCATGTTGCTGGGAATTTGGTATCTTCTGCTGACTCCCACATACTTGCTTCACTGTTTGTCAGATTTTCTGCTGTTTTGTGTAGTATGAAGGAAATAAACAGTTCAAAAACACGCCGCAGTTTCGAATAGTGATATCTTGGATCTGACAGAAATGCAACACAAACTATTACTGGTACCCAGTTTAAAGCCTTGGTTAAAATTGTGAACTCAGGAATTTATTATGGTGGTATAACATTCGTACATTAATCTCCATAAAGCATAATTTCATCATAGAAGATTTTTTCACAAAACACAGCATCATCATATGCATATTTTCTACTGAATGTTTTTAAATAAGTTGCCTGTGATTTTAAAAGTAAACTTAGATCTCGTAACTAGGTTTCCAACTAAAAAGATCTTGCCTTCATCTTCCTGATATTAAAGTGGATAGTTTTGTGATGTGTCCCCATAGCTATTGAAGACTAAGCTAGGAAACTACAAGAAAATAACTTGTGATTTGTAATTCTGAAAGAGATTTTGTCCTTATCTTGGGCTGGATTACACATTGAACCCCTTCAGTCCTATCATTCTAACTAGAAATCATTACAGTGTGTCCTGGAAACCAAAGCATTTCTGCAGAGTGGTACCATGAAACTCTCAAGAGTGCTGAATATGTATTAAAGTTTGCTTCAGTGAAGTGTGAAATGGATCATCTTTCAGAGTGCTGTTGGACAGAGACAGATTGGTCAATATTCAGAAGAAAATCTTCCTTCTATGTCAGCTATTTCTGTACACCACTCACTTTTAGAAGTGCATTAATAAATTAAATGCGGAAAGAATAGTTTTTGGTTTTTGTAGTAATTTGAATAACTTAGGGACTACCAAACATCACGAAATATTTATAAGTAGCTTGCTACTCTTACCATTGGACATGTGAACAAATGACTGACCTGGATTTTGTAGTCAGTGGCAAAGCAACTGTGCTTGTTACTGACCTCAGAACAAATTGGCCACTGGACCCCTCTCCTGATGTCAGTTTGAATCTGGCACCAAGAGAGGGGACCTGCAGGTACCTAGCAACAATGATATCAACAAGCAGGTCAAGCATCCAATCACACTGAAGTACTCTCACAGACAGAAAATCGGGAAGTAACAACTACTGAATCCCTTCATTTTGACTTGACACTCAACAAATGTAAAATTATAGGACCAATGAGGCTGTTAAGCAGTAATTAAGAATTAAGTGCACCATTAAAAACCCAGCTTCACCTCATTCAACAAGGTGTAACTTTTTCAAGGGTTTTAAAGTGAGACTAAGAGCATGAGAGTGGAAATTCTCGACAATTCATGGATTTCCAATTGATTGCCGTCTGGAGAGACCTCAACAGGGCACTCTCTGGTGAATCTTGGAAGCAGAGCCAGCAAATTCTGGGTTTCTGGCCAGAATTTTTCATTGGTCGGGCGGGCTTGGCGTGATATCATGGGGGTGGGCCAACTAAGGACTGAGCGCTACCTGTGCAGGCGGGGGGAGGAGGAAGAGTTGGATCCAGCACGCTTTCACGCATGCATGCGAAAGACCATTTCAATCTCCCTGAGGCATGGAGCTGCCTCAGGGGGATTGAAGTTATTGTTAAAAAAAAAATAAACACAATAAAAATTTAATGAAACATGTTCAAAGAACAAAGAACAAAGAAAAGTACAGCACAGGAACAGGCCCTTCGGCCCTCCAAGCCTGTGCCGATCATATTGCCTGTTAAACTAAAACCCACTTCTGGGGTCTGTATCCCTCTATTCCCATCCTATTCATGTATTTGTCAAGCTGCCTCTTAAACACCACTATCGTACCTGGTCCACCACCTCCTCTGGCAGCGAATTCCAGACACTCACTACCCTCTGCATAGAAAACTTGCCCCGCACATCTCCTCTATAGTTTTCTCCTCTCACCTTAAATCTATGTCCCCTAGTAATTGACACTTCTACCCTGGGAAAAAGCTTCTGACTATCCACTCTGTCCACGCCACTCATAATTTTGTAAACTTCTATCAAGTCACCCCTCAATCTCCGTCGCTCTAGTGAGAACAATCCGAGTTTCTCCAACCTCTCCTCATAGCTAATAACCTCCAGACCAGGCAGCATCCTGGTAAACCTCCTCTGCACCCTCTCCAACGCCTCCATATCCTTCTGGTAATGAGGCGATCAGAATTGCACGCAATATTCCAAGTGTGGCCTAACCAAGGTTCTATACAGCTGCAGCATGACTTCCCAGCTTTTAGACTCAATACCCCTGCCAATGAAGGCAAGCATGCCATATGCCTTCCTGACTACCTTATCCACCTGCGTTGCCACTTTCAGTGACCTGTGGACCTGTACATCCAGATCCCTCTGCACATCGATGCACTTAAGGGTTCTGCCATTTACTGCATAATTCCTACCTGTATTAGACCTTCCAAAGTTCATTACCTCACATTTGTCCGGATTAAACTCCAAATGCCATTTCTCCACCCAAGTCTCCAACCGATCTATATCCCGTTGTATCCTTTGACAATCCTCTTCACTATCTGCAACTCCTCCAACTTTAGTGTCATCTGCAAACTTACTAATTAGCCCAGTTACATTTTCCTCCAAATCATTTATGTATACTACAAACAGCAAAGGTCCCAGCACTGATCCCTGCGGAACAATAGTCACAGCTCTCTATTCAGAAAAGCATCCTTCCACTGCTACCCTCTGTCTTCTATGACCAAGCCAATTCTGTATCCATCTTGCCAGCTCACCTCTGATCCTGTGCGACTTTACCCTCTGTACCAGTCTGCCATGAGGGACCTTGTCAAAGGCCTTACTGAAATCCATGTAGATAACATCCACTGCCCTTCCATCGTCGATCATCTTTGTCACTTCCTCGAAAAACTCGATCAAGTTAGTGAGACATGACCTCCCCTTCACAAAACCATGCTGCCTCTCATTGATACGCCTATTTGCTTCCAAATGGTAGTAAATCCTGTCACGAAGAATCTGCTACAATAATTTCCCTACCACTGACGTAAGGCTCACCGGCCTGTAATTTCCTGGGTTATCCCTGCTACCCTTCTTAAACAATGGAACAACATTGGCCATTCTGCAGACCTCTGGGACCTCACCTGTAGCCAGTGACGATACAAAGATTTCTGTCAATCTTCCTTCATGTGAATGTGTTACATGAGACATGTTTCCATTTTTCAAAGAAAGTTTTTATTCAAGTTGTTCAAACTTTAGGAAAGGGATGAGGTTTCCTAAAAAACGTAAAGGCTGCTTGGCCTTTTTGCCTGCTCACCAACTGTTAGGTTGGATGGGCAGCGTAAATGTGAAACTAATTAGTACGTTAATGGCCTTAATAGGCCTTTCAATTATCAGCACGCGCAGCCAACTCTGGCGTGCGCCTACTGAACGAAATATCACGAGACAGCGTGATGATGTCAGGCGTGCATCCCAACGTCACCGTGGGTCATTTAACATTCCAGCATGTCGGGCCCGCCCCCGCATGCCGAATGTAAAATTTTACCCTCTGTGTTTTAACTGTGCATGTGCAGACCCAAGAAGTTGCTGCCAGTTTCAGAGCAGTAATGATGGCTAACTCTGACAATTTGCTATCATTACTATTGCAAAAACCAGGCCATTAACAAATATTGACCATGTTGCTGCTGGTTTATGGCTGTTGCCTGTGGCATTGCTGATGTTCAGGTGACACATACCAGGAAAAGTCTTTAATGGAAATTGTAAAAAATATAAAGATTGTGAGATTGTTGTGTTTTGGGACTATGTCTTTATTTTAGGATAAAATAGAAGAATCAAGGGGGTCATTCTGCTGACTTGGTTGTTAAAGGGGGACCCCAGGTTGTTTCACTTGGGAGAAAGTGCAAGATGCTCACACAAGTCCAGGGAGGTTTGGGAGTTCACTCTCAAATTGAAGAGGCAGGTGGAAGTTAATGCAGAGGAATGTGAAGTGATTCACTTTTGTAGAAGTGCACAGAGAGACAATATAAAATAAAGGGTACAATTCTAAAGTGGATGCAGGAGCAGAGGTGTATATGTGCATAAATCACTGAAGGTGCCAGCACTGTTTGAGCAAACAGTTCATAAAGCATATGGCATCCTGGGATTTAACAACAGGGGCATGGACTAAAAAAGCAGGAAAGTTATGTTAAACCTGTGTAAAACACTAGTTCGGCCTCAACAGGAGTATTGTGTCCAGTTCTGGGCACTGCACTCGTGAAGGATATCAAGGTATTAGAGGGATACAGAAAAGATTCACGACAATGGTTCCAGAGAAGAGGAACTTCAGTTAGGTAGATAGAGGAGAAGTTGGGACTGTTTTACTTGGAGAAGAAAAAGTTGAGAGGAGCTTTGATAGAGCAATTCAAAATTGAGAGGCCTGGACAGAGTAGATAGGGAGAAACTGTTCCCATTGGTGATAGGATCAAGGACCAGAGGTCATAGATTTTTGGTAGCTGGCAAAAGAAGCAATGACGACATGAGGAAAAACATTTTCACTCACTGAATAGTTAGGATCTGGAATGCAGTGCCAAAGAGTGTGGTGGAAGAAGGGTCAACTGAGGCTTTCAAAAGAGAACTAGATCAATATCTGAAAGTAAAAATTTGCAGGGCTATGGGGAAAAGATAGAAGAGTTGCACTAGGTGAATGTTTCTTCAGAGAGCCAGCACAGACATAACAAGTTGAATGGGCTCCTTCTGTGCTGTAGCCATTCTATGATTCAAAGCTTCTAAGAGACCAAGTTTTTTTATTTATTCTTTCATGGGATGTGGGCGTCACTGGCATGGCCATCCCTAATTACCCTTGGATTGTTAGGTCATTTCAGAGGGCAGTTTATAGTCAACCACATTGCTGTGGGTCTGGAGTCACATGTAGGCCAGACCAGGTCAGGGTGGCAGATTTCCTTCCCTAAAGGACATTAGTTTTGTTAGACAGATGTTTTTTTGTTAACAAAATTGATGACAGTTTCATGGTCACCATTACTGAGACAAGCTTTCTATTCCCGTTTTTTCAGCTCATGAGGGCTTAAGCAAAGCTAGAAGATTCATCTAGCTTTGGCTAGATAGAGGAATCACCATGAAAGTCCGCTCAGGGAGTAGAGGTTAGTTGGCTAGAAAAGGAAAAAGGAGCAGAGAATAGCTTTGGACTGGTTCCTGAAAAGTCCACTTAAGGGACAGAGTAAAGTGTAACTGTGGAAGGAGATTTTTGGTCCTTTTCAATGTTAAATGGGAGATCTTTTCTGTATTTAGACTATAAGTTGCCAACTCAAATAGCATTTAAACAATGTTGCTTTTAGTTTGTGTGCTACAATAAAAGTCTTAGGCTAGGATTTTATGGCCCCCACCGCAGTGTGTCTCCCCCCGACGGATGCAGCAAGCCATTTAAATCTCCATTCAGTTCAGCAAGAGCGTAATATCCCACTGAGTGGGTGGGGCTGTAAAATCCTGGCCTTAAAATTTGAAATTTTTTGAGTCATGCAACACACAAACTTGGTGCTGCCTTGTCATTTGAATAATTGTAGCATTCAGCCATGCGTAACCTGTGCTGGCTGACTGAATGCTCAACAGGTGATCAAGCAGCGTACATGTGATTCAGCTAGCCTGCATCTCCTAAAGGCAGCTCTGCATCTCTTAAACGTTCAATGAAGAGTGCAGGAGGGCCTATGCAGGAGCAGCACCAGGCATACCTAAAAATGAGGTTTCAACCTGGTGAAGCTACAACACAGGACTACTTGCATGCCAAAGAGTGAAAGCAGCATATGCAATAAACAGAGCCAAGTGATCCCATAACCAACAGATCAGATTTAAATTCTTCAGTCCTGCCACGTCCAGTCGTGTATGATGATGAACAATTAAACAAGTAACAGGAGCAGGAGGGTCCATAAGTATCCCCATTCTCAATGATGGAGTAGCCCAGCACATCAGTGCAAAAGACAAGGTTGAAGCATTTGCAACAACCTTCAGCCAGAAGTGCTGAGTGGATGATCCATCTCGGCTTCCTCCTGAGGTTCCCAGCATCACAGATGCCAGTCTTCAGCCAATTCGATTCACTCCACGTGATATCAAGAAATGGCTGAAGACAACTAGGGATGGAAAATAAATGCTGGCCCAGCCAGCGAAGTCCACATCCCATAAATGAATAAAAGAAAACCCATGGATCTTTTTCTTAAACTTAATTTCGTGTTACCACAACGTAATTTATAAACCAGGAAACATTTTGGGAATGCAGCCATGTATGACAAATATAAACAAAATTTAAATGTCTCTGTTATGCATAATTGCTAGTTGATCTAACATTTATACCATCACACTTCCAATCTCACACTTCTGTTATCATACTTTAAAGTGACCCAAATGTTCATCAGCGACAATCTCAGGGGGTTGAGCTGCAAAACATGCACAGAGTATGAATTCCTTTTTGCAATACTTCTTCATTCAACACAAGTGACATAACATATTTGCAATAACACTTCATTAATCACACACTGGAGAGTGCTGGCAGAAAAACACCATGCCAGCTAATGTGAGAAGGCATGGTAGAATGTGGAAGATTTTGAGTATCCACTTTTTAAAAATTCATTTACGGGATGTGGATTTTGTGGCTGGGCCAGCATTTATTGTCCATCACTTGTTGCCCTTGAGAAGGTGGCGGTGAGCAGCCTCCTTGAACTTCTGCAGTCCATGTGGTGTAGGTACACCCACAGTGCTGTTAGGAAGGAAGTTCCAGGATTTTGACCCAGCGACAGTGAAGGAACAGCGATATATTTCCAAGTCAAGATGGTGAGTGACTTGGAGGGGAACTTCCAGGTGGTGGTGTTCCCATCTATCTGCTGCCCTTGTCCTTCTAGATGGTAGTGGTCGTGAGTTTGGAAGGTGCTGCCCAAGAAGCCATGGTGAATTCCTGAAATGCGTCTTGTAGATGGTACACAATGCTGCTACTGTGCATCGGTGGTGGAGGGGGTGAATGTTTGTGGATGTGGTGCCAATCAAGTGGGCTGCTTCTTCCTGGACAGTGTCAAGCTTCCTGAGTGCTGTGGGAGCTGCACTCATCGAGGCAATTGGGGAGTATTCCATCACACTCCTGACTTATGCCTTGTAGATGGTGGACAGGCCTTGGGGAGTCAGGAGGTGTAATGCTCGTCGCAGGATTCCTAGCTTCTGACCTGCTCTTATAGCCACAGTATTTATATGGCTAGTTCAGTTTCTGGTCAATGATAACCCCCAGGATGCTGATAGATGGGGATTCAGTGATGGTAATGCCATTGAACATCAAGGGGTGATGGTTGGATTGTCTCTTGCTGGAGATGGCCATTTCTTGGCACTTGTCCGGTGCAAATGTTACTTGCCACTTGTCAGCCCAAGCCTGGATATTGTCCAGGTCTTGTTGCATTTGGGCATGGACTGCTTCAGTATCTGAGGAGTCACGAATAGTGCTGAACATTGTGCAATCATCAGCGAACATCCCCACTTCTGACATTATGATGGAAGGAAGGTCATTGATGGAGCAGCTGAAGATGGTTGGGCCAAGGGCACTACCCTGAGGAACTCCTGCAGTGATGTTCTGGAGCTGAGATGACTGACCTCCAACAACCATAGCCATCTTCCTTTTTGCTAGGTATGACTCCAACCAGCGGAGAGTTTTCCCCCTGATTCCCATTAACTCCAGTTTTTCTAGGGCTCCTTGATGCCACACTAGGTTAAATGCAGCCTTGATGTCAAGGGCAGTCAATCTCACCTCACCTCGGGAGTTCAGCTCTTTTGTCCATGTTTGAACCAGGGCTGTAAGTTTAAGTTTATTAAACTGTGTATAAGATGCCTTTTGAATTTGCATTGGATGTATTGCACTATTATATCCCTTTTTTAAAATGTTAAAGCCCTTTGAAGCTGTGCATGCTTCATTAGTTAGGATGGCATTGAAAATGGAAAGGTCCTTGATGCTGATGCTTCATGAGTTTTGGTACTTCAGCAAAGTCTGACACTGAAGACATTGAAAACAGCTTTTGTTTACTGGTGACAGAGTTGTTTCCTGTCCACATTCCCCAGCTCTCTTTTCTTGTTTATCTTCACACTAATTTGGATGATTTGTTCTTGTCAAGGATGAGCAGCCATGCAGTGCTTAAGGCCTTCATACAACTTGTTCCGTAGAAACTATTTGTAAAAGCAACAAAGCACAGTGACCTAAACTGGTCTCAACAACAAACATTAACACAGCTGCTGTGCCTAGGCTGCATCATTCTTTGCCATCTGGTAAATCTAACTGTAACTCTGACACTACAGACTGGCATTATTAAATATAAAGATTGTATCACAGGAGTCCAATTTTAATTCAACAGAGCTGATTGTTATATGGCACTAAAATAAAGAGAATGTTGTACCTACCACAAACTATCACCTACTGCAAAATTGTCACATGTGTTGGGATGGTGTTAGTTACAATCTCTTAAAAAAGTCTTTGTAGTCTTCAGTAGGTTAACCTCAAGTCTTCATTAATTACTTTTAACTATATACACAGTAAAAGGTACTGGCAAGGAGCTATTTCCATGCCTAGCTCTCAACAGTCTCTGCTCAACACCGCACTAGATCTAGGTCATGTGTCTTCTTACATCACTGCGTGGATGGTACTGTACTCATTCCCACATTAAAACCATATGTGCCAGACCTTTATTCTACACCTCCCCCCCACCCCAAGTCTTTATCCAATGTATATGAATTTACTTCATGTCTTAAAGTGTTATGAGTTTCATGCGTTTACACTGTTGTTATCACATTATTGCTATTACTGCATTATCACTAGTACAATATTATCAGTACCTCATCTCCCCCCTTCAAGTCCTTGAATATACAAGTTCAAGCAGTCTGGAGGCTCTAATCTGCCTGTAACCACAACCAAATCTGATTTGCCATTCTGTTGGAGGAGTGGTAGTCTTTGTTGGTTCTGATCCTTGCTGTTGCCTTGAAGATTATATTGGCATTTGGGTATCTTTCTTTGATAGTTCTAAATTGTGTGATCAGAGCGGCCAGTCTTGGGAGAGGGCGGAGACTCTTCCTGTTCCATTGGACCATGCCCTTTGCCGTCCTAATCTGCTAGTACCTGGGTTGGCCCTCATTCCATCTGAGGACCATTCCTGGTTTCCTGAGGTCCAGGATCCAGACCTCGTCACCCTGCTGCAGCTGTGGCAATCGTCTGATGTGGTGCGTTCTGTTGTAGACACAAGTTTGCTTCTGTCTGTATGCCTGCTCTTCTGTTCTGATCTCCTGGTAGTCCTTGGTTACCATCCCTGGCCTGAGTCTTTTTGGCAGCATTGGAAGTGGTGTGCGAAATTTCTTGCCCATCAGAAGCTCGAATAGGGACAGGCCACATTGTAAGGGGGTTGACCTCTAAGTGACCAGTGCAATGGGAAAGTCCTCATTCTTCTTCAGAAAGGCTTTCACCATGCAGACCCCTCATTCTGCTTCTCCATTTGATTGCAGGTATCTTGGGGAGCTGGTGCTTTGGCGGAAGTCAGCTGTAGGGGATGTGAAGTGTGCAATGTATTCATTGGAGAATTATGGGCTATGATTGGACAGGATCTCATCCGGGATGTTATGGCTCGCAACCATCTCTTTTAGCACTTTGGTGAATGTCATGGTGGTAGTTCTATAAAGTTGTTTTACCTCCACCCACCTGGAGAAGTCATCCACCACTGTCGCGAAGGATTTGCTATTGAAAACAAACAGGTCTATGCCCAGCCTCTCCCAAGGTCTGTTTGGGAACTGTGGGAATGAGGGGCTACCTTTGGTCCTGCCAGTGCGATGCACAAACTTGGCAATTCACAATGTCTCTTATATTGCCTTGGAGATGCACCCATAGCTGCAGATGCATGCGCACTCTTCATTGTGGAGTTGCTCCTGGCGGATCTGTTGTGGTTGTGGTTACAGGCAAATGTCTGGTAGTTGCTTGGGAGTAGATCTCCAGTTCTGCAATGAAGTTGATATTCTGTTTTGTCAAGAGGCCCACTGTGACCCTTGAAAGTGTGTCTGCCATCATCTGCAATTGGCCCTCGAGTAAAGAAGTGTGTTCACTTGCTCTTATTCTGGCTTTTTGTTTAAACCCGAAGTGATGCTGTATCTTAAAAATTGTTTCCTCCAAAGACCCCAATTTTATGACTAAACAGCGCCTTGGCTTAGTCCAAATTGGGTTGGAAGTGTTGAATTGTGATGCATGTTAAAGATTTTTAAAGTCTGGGTACAGCTTTAAGAGCTTAAAGGCTTTCAAGATGGTGTGGCCATTCACAGCAATACAAAGGATTTCCCGCACTTGCTGCTTTTGGCGGGCTCTGCAAAATGGCGATGGCGCACTTCTTGAAGGAAAAATTTTAATTGGCTGCCAGGATCGGCTGTCTGCCAAGTTCTTTTGTTCAGTGGTTTGCTTTTCACATAATGAGGCGTTCAAATTTAAAAGTAAACTTGTAGTTTTCCAAGTAGGATAGTTGTGATGTTCCCGAGAGATTTAATTTTTTTTTCTTTTACCAGCTCAGACGCAATGTTTTGAGGCTCCGAGTCGGGGATTCGGTTTTAGGACAGGTTTTGTTCAAGCGATGCTTCTGACTATCAATTAATGAAAGGGTTCTAAGGGATGGCTGCAGCCTGGAACTTTAAAAGATTTAACCAACCCTTGCAGGCTCTGTGGACTCTGCGTTCTGAAGCTAAACTTTGAAGGGAGATTCAATGGTGTCTTCTGCTGCAGTAAAAATCTCAACCTTCAGCTTCCCAGCTCTTATATCTGGAGTGATTTCTGGCCAATTTTCTCGGTGTCTTCAACTTTTGTTGGGAGCTTCTCTCAGGTCAGAGTTTCCATTGAAGTTTTTTATTTTTCTTAGTCTTTCAGCATGGGTCATGTGCCTTCTTACATCACAGTGTGGGCCTGCTGTACTCAGTCCCACATTAAACCTGTATGTGCCAGACCCTTATACTACAACAGTTTTAGTAATAAGCAATACTGTCATCGGAGTCTCCATGAAAAAAAGGATGTCATTTTAACATTTGAGGCCATGTTTTTACAAAGTGTTTAGACTGGAACATTTATCAACAAAATTTACACTGCATATCATTGTTATGACACAGCAGTTGATAAAGGCTGAGTTATTTAAAATCCCAGCGGGAAACTTTAAACAACTGTCACAACCTATATTTTCAAGTGGTATGTTTTGAGTTGCAGCTCTAAATTCAGGAATAAGACCACCAGTTCTTGAGAGGTTTTTATTTCAAACTACATGAGACATTTATTAATTTGCACAAGTTAAACATATACACATGGTTACAAATTACTACTGTCATAACTTCTAACAAATTCCCAAACTAATCCCCACTAAGGCAACAGCAACCCACAGACTTTAAGCAGAAACCAGGCAAAGCATTTTCACCTTACAATTTCAAAATGAGGTTCCTTTCACTTTGGTTCCTTGGCAGACAACTGTAGGCATAAAAACAAAAAACTGCGGATGCTGGAAATCCAAAACAAAAACAGAAATACCTGGAAAAACTCAGCAGGTCTGGCAGCATCGGCAGAGAAGAGCAAAGTTGACGTTTCCAGTCCTCATGATCCTTCAACAGAACTAAATAGAAATAGGAAAGGGGTGAAATATAAGCTGGTTTAAGGGGGGGGGGGTGGGGAAGAAGTGGGGGTGGGGGGGTGTTGTTGGGACAAGCAAGCAGTGATAGGAGGAGATAACCAAAAGATGTCACTGACAAAAGAACAAAGAGGTGTTGAAGGTGGTGATATTATCTAAAAGAATGTGCTAATTAAGATTGGAGAGCAGGACAAGCAAGGTAGCTCTAGTGGGGGTGGGGTGAAATAAACCATGAGTGGAATACATTTAAAATTAATGGAAATAGGTGGGAAAAGAAAAATTTATATAAATTATAGGAAAAAACAAAAGGGAGGGGGAAGGAACGGAAAGGGGGTGGGGATGGAGGAGGGAATTCAAGATCTAAAGTTGTTGAACTCAATATTCAGTCCGGAAGGCTGTAAAGTGCCTAGTCGGAAGATGAGGTGCTGTTCCTCCAGTTTGCGTTGAGCTTCACTGGAACAATGCAGCAAGCCAAGGACAGACATGTGGGCAAGAGAGCAGGGTGGAGTGTTAAAATGGCAAGCGACAGGGAGGTCTGGGTCATGCTTGCGGACAGACCGAAGGTGTTCTGCAAAGCGGTCACCCAGTCTGCGTTTGGTCTCTCCAATGTAGAGGAAACCGCATTGGGAGCAACGAATACAGTACACTAAGTTGGGGGAAATGCAAGTGAAATGCTGCTTCACTTGAAAGGAGTGTTTGGGCCCTTGGACGGTGAGGAGAGAGGAAGTGAAGGGGCAGGTGTTGCATATTTTGTGTTTGCATGGGGAGGTGCCGTAGGTGGGGGTTGAGGAGTAGGGGGTGATGGAGGAGTGGACCAGGGTGTCACTGTAGGCTTACAGTGCCTTTGATGTTACATGCCTCTGCCCTGCACACATAAAACTACCCTTCTGTTATACCCAGCACTCCCCTTTGAAGGCAAATTCTCATTGTATTATCAGGCCCTTTGAACTCCGCTGCTTCTAACAATAAAACCCCTTTCATAATACCAATTTTATTAGTAATATAAACATTGTTTGGTTTCTCCTAGCTAGGTGCAAGATTTCACCCCCAGTCTTTGAATGTTCCATTCAACAAAGTATAAATGTCCTCTACCTCTGCGTTTAAATCTCAAAACTATAAAACATCAAAGCACCCAGACTAACTAGCTTTAATACAATTAAAACACAAACAGACTAAATCTTTATTTTAAAAAAAGTTCCAATAACATTATATATATTAATAGCTTCATGGCAATCATTTTAATATAATTTTTTTTAAAGATTTGTTAATATTTTATGCCATGCCTCCTGACTGTGGCTATAACCTTTGTCATGTTTTTATTGCTGCACTTCCAGCATCTGCCCCACTTTCCTGAAGAGAATACTCAGTGTGGAGGAGGGAAATTCTAGAACATGGTTCTAAGTTGTGTACTATAATGTGGATGGGCAGAGGGGGAAGTGTATCTTTTTAGAGGAATATTCACAAGCAAGGATTTTTGTCTTGTTAGGCTGGATTTTTTTCTAGCTAGACTGGATGTTTTAAAATAACTTTTTTGTACATACACTCTATAGTTATAGAGATCTCTATAATCAACATGTTTTCTTATCTAACTAAAGCCCTTCAAAATTGCAAACCAGTGTCAAATATTAATATTACAATGGCACTCGCCATTCTTGTTGCAACTGTAGGACTAACCAGCAGCCACAAATGCAGGAAAACCTTGTGTAAGGGAAAAGGCAGTATGCATACCTTGCTTGCAAAACTCAAAACACAGTGTCCAACATTAGATGTGATTCCACAATTGGACAACATTTGCTAAATAATCTTCAATGTGCTAAAAATTACGCTGACAACCAATTTAAGATTGTTAGTTGGGCTCACAATGTAGCACATTTGCATGCACTGGAAGCTACACATATTAATACACAGGACCCTGTCCTTTGCAGACAGAAAGAACATGTACACACATTGCGCCTGTTTCAGCTAAACAAAATAAATGACAGCCATTCGCTGGCTCATTCCTCAGAGTAATGCCTGGACCAATCAGGATCAAGTTGCCTGGTTTAAATTTCAAACAATGCTTGGAAATTAACTGCCAGTCACCATCAGTGGTGCATTCTCCATGTCAACACCACTTGAAAACCAAGCAGCACTCTCTTCACGTAAAATATAAATTGTTGTTTTCCCCCTTACATTACTATTCTTGCAAGTGTCCTGATGAGTACAAGACAAAAAGCTTAGATATGTCTCTTTTTCAGCAGGACTCATAATACCTTGACTGCTCTGCTGCCCTGGTCAGTGGTATTTAAAATGGGTTGAACGGGGTGAAAGTGTAAAGGAGACAGAGCATGTTCTGTTGCACATGTAGGGGGAGATGTTCCAATCTCAAAGATCAGAAAACTTGCCTCAGATTCTACCAGTAGAACCTGTAATGCCTTATTGTCAAGTCCAATTTTCCTGTAGCTCTTTCAGAGTGTGGTAACGTGGTCTCAGCAAAAAGAGAGCACTGTTCCATTTAAATATTTTTTTATTCTTTCATGGGATGTGGGCTTCATAGGCTGGGCCAGCATTTATTGCCCATCCCTAATTGCCGTAGAGAAGGTGTTGGTGAGCTGCCTTCTTGAACCACTGCAGTCCATGTGGTGTAGGTACACCCACAGTGCTGTTAGGAAGGGAGTTCCAGGATTTGGACCCAGCGACAGTGAAGAAACGGCGATATATTTCACAGTCAGGATGGTGAGTGACTTCGAGGGGAACCTCCAGGTGGTGGTGTTCCCATCTATCTGCTGCCCTTGTCCTTCTAGATGATAGGGATCATGAGTTTGGAAGGTGCTGTTGAAAGAGCCTGGGTAAATTCCTGCAGTGCATCTTGTTGATGGTAAACGCTGCTGCTACTGTGTGACAGTGGTGGAGGGGATGAATGTTTGTGGATGTGGTGCCAATCAAGCGGGCTGCTTTGTCCTGGACGGTGTCAAGTTTCTTGAGTGTTGTGGAAGCTGCACTCATCCAGGCAAGAGGGGACTATTCCATCATACTCCTGACTTTTGCCTTGTTGATGGTGGACAGGCTTTGGGGAGTCAGGAAGGGAGTTACTTGTCGCACAATTCCTAGCCTCTGATCTGCTCTTGTAGTCACAGTATTTAAATGGCTAGCCCAGTTCAGTTTTTGGTCAAAGGTAGCCCCCAGGATGTTGATAGTGGGGGATTCAGTGATAGTATTGCCATTGAACATCAAGGGGCAATGGTTGGATTCTCTCTTGTTGGGGATGGTCATTGCTTGACACTTGCGTGGCGTGAATGTTACTTGCCAGTTGTCAGCCCAAGCCTGGATATTGTCCAGGTCTTGCTGCATTTGGACATGGACTGCTTCAGTATCTCAGGAGTCATGAATGGTGCTGAACATTGTGCAATCATCAGCAAACATCCCCACTTCTGACCCTATAATCGGAGGAAGGTAATTGATGAAGCAGCTGAAGATGGTTGGGCTGAGGACACTACCCTGAGGAACTCCTGCAGTGATATCCTGGAGCTGAGATGACTGACCTCCAACAATCACAACCACCTTCCTTTGTGCTAGGTATGACTCCAACGAGCGAGATATTTCCCCCTGATTCCCATTGACTCCTGTTTTGCTAGGGCTCCTTGATGCCACACTCTGTCAAAATCAAGGGCAGTCACTCTCATCTCATCTCGGGAGTTCATCTCTTTTGTCCATGTTTGAACCAAGGCTGTAATGAGGTCAGGAGCTGAGTTGTCCTGGTGGAACCCGAACTGGGCATCAGTGAACAGGTTATTGCTAAGCAAGTGCCGCTTGATAGCACTGTTGATGACCCCTTCCATCACTTTACTGATGATGGAGAGTAGACTGATGGGGCAGCAATTGGCTGAGTTGGATTTGTCCTACTTTTTTTTGTACAGGACATACCTGGGCAATATTCCACATAGCCGGGTAGATGGCAGTGTTGTAGCTGTACTGGAACAGCTTGGCTAGGTGTGCAGCTAGTTTCGGAGCACAAGACTTCAGTACTATTGCTGGGATATTGTCAAGGCTCATAGCCTTTGCAGTATCCAGTGCCTTCAGCCATTTCTTGATATCACGTGAAGTGAATTGAATTGGCTAAAGGCATCTATTATGCTGGGGACCTCCGGAGGAGGCTGAGATGGATCATCCACTTGGCATTTCTGTCTGAAAATTGTAGCAAATGCTTCAGCCTTATCTTTTTCGCTGATGTGCTGTGCTCCCCCATCATTGAGGATGGGGGTATTTGTGGAGCCTTCTCCTCCAGTGAATTGTTTAATTGTCCACCACCATTCACGACTGGATGTGGTCGGGCTGCAGAGCTTAGATCTGATCCGTTGGTTATGGGATCGCTGAGCTCTGTCTATCACTTGCTGCTTATGCTGTTTGGCACACAAGTAGTCTTGTGTTATAGTTTCACCAGGTTGACATCTCATTTTTAGGTATGCCTGGTACAGCTCCTGGCATGCCCTCCTGCACTTATTGTTGAAACAGGGTTGACCCCCTGGCTTGATGTTAATGGTAGAGTGGGGGAATATGCCAGTCCATGAAGTTACAGATTGTGTTTCGAGTACAATTCTGCTGTTGCTGATGGCCCACAGCGCCTCATGGATGCCCAGTCTTGAGTCGCCAAATCTGTTCAAAATTTATCCCATCTAGCAAAGTAGTAGTGCCACACAACACGATGGAGGGTATCCTCAATGTGAAGGCGGAACTTCGTCTCCACAACGACTGTGTGGTGGTCACTCCTACTGATACTATCATGGACAGATGCATCTGTGGCAGGCAGGTTGGTGAGGATGAGGTCAAGTATATTTTTCCCTCTTACTGGTTCCCTCAGACCCATTCTAGCAGCTATGTCATTTAGAACTCGGCCAGCTCAGTCAGTAGTGGTGCTACCGAGCCATTCTTGGTGGTGGACACTGATGTCCCCCACCCAGAGTACATTCTGCACCCTTGCCACCCTCAGTGCTTCCTACAAGTGTTATTCAACATGGAGGGCGGTATGTGGTAATCAGCAGGTGGTTTCTTTGCCCATGGTTGACCTGATTCAATGAAACTTCATGGGGTCCGGAGTCAATGTTGAGGACTCCCAGGGCAAATCCCTCCCGACTGTATACCACTTTGCCGCCACCTCTGCTGGGCCTGTCCTGCCGGTGGGACAGGACATACCCAGGGATGGTGATGGTGGCGTCTGGGACATTATCTGTAAGGTATAATTCCGTGAAGATGATTATGTCAGGCTGTTGCTGACATGAGGCAGCTGACGTGAGACAGCTGTCCCAGATGTTAGTAAGGAGGACTTTGCAGGGTCGACAGGGCTGTGATTGCCATTGTCATTTCCAATGCCTAGGTCGATGACGGGTGGTCTGTCTGGTTTCATTCCTTTTTTGTGACTTCGTAACAGTTTGTACCAACTGAGTGGCTTTCTAGGTCATTTCAGAGGGCATTTTAAGAGTCAAGCACATTGCTGTGGGTCTGAGTCACGAGTCATGTGTAGGCCAGACCAGGTAAGGACAGCAGATTTCCTTCCTTGAAGAGCATTAGTGAACCAGATGGGTTTTTACAACAATCGACAATGGTTTTGTGATCATTGTCAGACTTTTAGTTCCAGATTTTTATTGAATTCCATCTCCACCGTTCCACCATGGCAGGATTTGAACCCAGGTCCCCAGAGCATTACCCTGGGTCTTTGGACTACTAAGCTAAAGACAATACCACTACGCCATCACCTATTTAAATTTAGATTTAAATCTCTCTTGTCCATCCTTCGAGATGAAATTGACCATGTTCATCATTTGAGATGTTTGATAGTGTTCTGGTGGGTACAGATGTGACTGCTGATGGTATGATCTGTGCATGGAAGGTTCTGCTGCAGATAAAATGTGATACCACAGACAATTGAGTTTTGGATGAGTTGCTGGCTTGGGATTTCCTCTCCTTGTGTTTTCTCTCTGCCTCTGATATGCGGTAGCTTTTAAAGGATGCTGCACTGTTTTTTATTTGGTTTTGCCAATGGATTTAAATGAAGCCTAGCTCAACTTTATGTCTGCTTCATATATAATAATTTAGTTAAGTGGTAAGCTTAAGCTCTCAAAATATTCAACAGGTGGTTTGATACCGTGATGAGGAGAGTCATAGTTTTATGTTGAAGAGTGCAATACATGGGCCAAAAGGCCTCATCTCCTGTCCCTTTAAAGCAAGTTCATCATCAATACAGCTCCAGTCATGTGTGTGATGGAATACACACACCACTTGCCTGGATGGCTGCAACAACACTCAAGAAGCTTGTCTCAATTCAGGACAGAATCATTTGTTTGATCAGCGTCCCTGCCACCTTACTCAATTTCCACATTTCCCACTATGCACTACGACCGCAGAATGTACAGTCTATAGAATGCACTGCAGAAGCTCACTTTCCAACCTTATGTCTGCCACCAAGAAGGACAAGGCAACACGATCGTGGAAACACCATCAACTATCACTCCATGTTACAGCTCATCCTACCTTGCTGATATACCATCTTTCCTTTATTATCACTGGTGAAAGTTTTGCAGTTCCCTATCATAGAACACCATCACACCAAGAGCTTCAGCAGTTCAAGGAGAAGGCCCACAATCACTGCCTCAGGGAAGCTTAGGATGGATAATGAATACAGCCTTGCCAGTTTTGTCTAAACCCACAAATAAGCAAGAAAAGCACAACTCTGATAAGATATTGCATGCTACAGATCAGTGGTCTATTTTTTTCAAATAATTAATGCATGAGCAAATGAGTGAATGAGTAGATGGAGAATAAGTAAAAAACAAAAATGAGCCCAGAATTTCCCAGGCCCCTCCTCAAAAAGAATAAAGTTTAAAGTTTAGTTGACCCCTGCACTTGGCTGGACTTCCTGACTCAAGTAACATACAACCTTCCACTGTAAGCAGGTAGATAAAGTAAATACCTTGGAATCAGGATTACAATTGAGTGTTTTTGTCACCCAAGACCAGTAACTGTGTGCTCTTACTACAGTTCTCTCTCTCTTTATTCAATAGAATAGCTTTCAGGAAAACAGCAGCACATTAAATCATTCTCCCTTGCCTGCCTGTTTGCACTACATCATGTACTGGCTACTCCAACAATTTATGTAAATAAATATATAGCACCCAAACATCTGGTGGAGCTTACTAAAAAGAGCACGACTTCCATCGGCCGGACTGGAAGTGGGCACCACATCTGCTCCCTTGTCGGGAGCTGCCATGTACACAATTACAATGTAAATTGTAAGTGCGTGCGATGGGCATGTGTACCACATGCAATTACGTGGCGCGGTGGGTAGGAAGTGTCCACCCCTGCCATTAGCTTATAGCAGACTGTAAAAAGGCCAGCTGCATAAGTGTCCATTCTCTGCAGGCAGAAAGAACTGTTGCTGATTGGAAGAAGAGATCATCCACCTGCGGAACCACTTTTACACGATTCACACCCTCCATCTGGCGACCCCCTCACTGCCCCCTTTCACTCGCATTAGGTGCACTAGGCTCTTAGACTCCCATTATTCCCCCTGCCCCCCATTCACAAAGATGTCTTGCCACAGACGAAGAGCAGCCCCACAGTTTAGTGATGCCTTCCTGCAAGTTCTTCCCCAGACCATCTGGGAATAGCAGAAGTTGCCCTTCCCAAGCATGGCAACAAAAGAACCTCGCACTTGACCAACATGGCCTTGACAGAGATTGCAGAGGAGATGAGCAGCCTTGGGGTCCACCAAGATCCTTGGTCCAGTGCTGCAAACGAATGAACAGCTTTCTCCGATCAGGCAGGATAAGTGGCAATGTGACACTGCATCAAAGTGTCTCTCATGAGGGTATCAAGCTATGGGACCTTGCAAGTGGGGACAGAGGCCATGCTGGTAAATGTGTGATCTTCATCAGTAACACATGGTAAAGGATTGAGGCCAGACCGTGTGACAATTATGTATGATAAGGCGATTGGGTACCAGTTAGAATGTGTAGCCAGTATGTGGCATAGGGATGCACGGGGACAAGGGAGTTGGGCATCTCTTGAATTGTCACTAAGCAACCACTTTGACATGCAGGATAAGGAGGCATTCAATGCAGGGAGAGGGCCAAGATTGGAGGAAGAGTGGTCAAGCTGAGTGTGATTGTGCCTTTGGAGTAGGAGGACTTGGAGATATCTGGAGAACAGGGAGAAAGCTCTGTTGCAGATGGAGAGGCTTGCCTAGCCAGCCTGCAGAATAAGAATCCCTTCAAACTGGTGCTGAGACATAGGCACATTAGTCAGACATGTGAAACTGTGGTTTCCTGATTGACTGAGCTGCTCCTTGATGCCTTTCTTGTTGTGCCCCACTGCAGGTGATCACCACAGGCTGAGAAGGCCAAATTTGATAGCACTAACAGATGATGCTGCCTCCAGTGAAGATGGAGAGCATCCAGAGGATGCACCGTCATCTGCCTCTCCCTCATCCTCCACCTGCACAGTTACACTCACAAGGCTTTCCGAGGGTTTGAATTAGGGGCACATGCTGGCCATCACTTCACAGACACACCCCAGTAGCTGAGGGAGGCTGTGTCAGTCGAGATCCCTGACAGTGGAAGGACTGTTGGGGATCAGGCCCATGCTGAGCCTCAGGCTGATGACAAGCCTATTGTTTCGACCATATTAAACCTGCTGGAAATGCAGAGACAGACAGACAGGAAAACATCAAGTGGACGTGCCAGGGACTATACGAAATCTTGTGCAGACGGTGGAGGGGTCCATCCACGCCTTGACTTCTGCCATGGCTCTGGAGTGTGAGCGCTTGTCTTCCTCTGTGACAGGAGGGCCAGGTTTTTCCTCAGCTGCCATGGAGGGCCAGGTTTTTCATATGACCCATATGCTTGAGGGCCTGCATTCCACCACTCTGACCATGTGCTCAGTATAGCATTGGATAGGTGTGAGGGGAATGAGGCACTGGATCTCCCTCCAGGTGCCCCTTCTCCTCAGGGATATGGGGAGGTGCCATTGTGTACCAAGATGAAGGAGGAGTGCCAGTCGGCTGCCCTCTTCAGAGCACTCCCAGGGTGAGCGGCCACTTATCATCCCCTCTGCCGGTGACCCCAGAGCCTCCAGTAGATGAGGCTGAGGCCACTTCACTAAGTGAACTGTGTGAAGACAGGCAAAGATATAAGCATCTTTGTATATGGTCTTCATTCCTGGAGCAGCTGCAGCTACCCAATCAGAATGCATGACCCTTCCATGGGCTGAACTCAGAACTCCACTCACAGTGGCCTCTTTCCTCAAGAATCTGATCTCCATAAAGATAACAGTTTCTTAGCAACCATGTCAATGGACACTAATGCTGTGACCCTGCAGCTGGAGCCCATCCACCTCCACCCTCCTCCTGTAACACTCGAGCTTCCTCCCATCTCTCTTGACCCCCACAACATCACCCGACTCCTTCCCCAATCATCATGGAGCATCCAACCATCACCCTTGACCTAGACCCACTGACCCTCCACTCTCCCACTTTCACCTTTGGCCTTCCTGCCATTATCTTGGAGCCTCCCCGCGCCCCCCCCCCCCCCGCCTTTGGTAACCCTCAGCCCTCCCTCAGAGACCATTGACCTGCACCCCTTGCAGCTGGATCTGCCCTACGTCAAACTCAAGGTCCCTTCCTTGACTGTTGATCTGCCATATGTGGTACAGCTGCTTCCCCTGGGCACACAGGATGAGACTGCTGCAATGATGGACCATGCCCTATAGGCCAGAGCCTGGCTCCTTTCGGACACCTGCTCTCGCTTTGCCCCCAAACATGCCAGTGTCTTGTTTTACTGCTGTTTGAGATCCGGCCGACCAGCACCACCCTCTTGCCAGCCCAACCGTTGTGCCATACAAAGACCTGACCACCAGCACCACCCTCTTGCCAGCTCAACTGCCACCTGTTTGAGGACCCAACCAAGGAAAGTCCTGCACCTGGACAGCTGTCGGCCAATCGGAGGCTAGCGAGTTTATTGAACGGCAGTGCCACTGGGGAGGCGGCAACACTCCACCGAGACCTAGGATCATTGCTGGATCCAAAGCCAAGGGTTGGGAATTGTGAAAGGGGGGATGTCAGGGTGGGAGTTGCAGGGGAGGGTGGTCGGCAGCAAAGGCAGAGGTGGCTTTGGGCAGCGTGCCACAGCTTCCTCCCCCTTCACAATGCTGGGTCCGTCAATCAAACACTGAGTATCTTTGAATGAGGGACCCCCCCCACCCCAGAGCCCACAAACAACCCCACACGGATTTGCTTGTCATGCTCCCCATATGGCAAACACTTCACTTGCCTCTGGGTGCATTAATTGCCCACTTTAGAGCTTCAATTAGCAGCAGAGTGGGAAGGCCATCCACGGGCTTAATCAGGGTGGAGGCGGGAAGCTGGTTGGATCCCCCTCCCTTGCCACTCTCCCGCCCCATTAAATGCTGCCCTGTCACCAAGCTTGCCAGGGGAGGGCACACGATTTTGCCCATAGAGTGCTTTCATTCCTTTTTTGTAGCTGTAGAGAGCTGCAGTTAATCATAAAACAGGCAGAGGTGAAAAGAGTATTTATTTGGCCCAGTTCTTTACTTCATCCAGAACCTGTTTCCAGATCCCAAACAGATAATATTCCATATTTTTGCCATTATGCCTAACCCCATAGTTTTCCAATTCCCTGCTAAGTTAGGAATTGATCCAAATTGTCAGAATCCTGTCTATTAAATGCAAACCGTATTTTTTGGAAATTTGAATCATAAAGTCCTGTATCAAAAACGGAAAGCAACGCAAATGATCCTAGCTCACCTTGTAGTCAGTCATTTTGTTAAATGTAGTAATACAGCATGTCCACTGAGTTAATTTACTGTGCTGTAATGTAGTGGGGATAAACACTTTGATCTCTCAAGGCTGGATGTCCATCACAGGGATGTTTATTTTAAAGGAGGGGTTAAGTTTATATGCGGCACTTTTAAGTTACAAGTGTAATTATTGTCTGCAGTATATTAAATCACAACCAGCAGGAACGGATGAGTCATTTTCCCTGTTGGCTTTAATAATGGATTGTCAGTCCCACCATTAACACTGAAGTTTTCCAGTGGAGTAAAGTCACTGTGGATGTAAATGACCCCAGTATTAGTGATTTCAAACAGAAGATTCTGCAAAATTTGCGAACTTAAAATAATTCGATATGGCTGATGTCTGACGGTCTTTTAAAGAAGCTTCAGGCAGGGTTTTTGTCCTATCTGATTTGTTGTGAAGTTTGCCCTTTGCCATTTTCAAAGATTTTTTAAAAGATAAGGAAGTCTACCTTTCAGCACTGGAGTGAAACATAATTCACACATTTATATAACTACTGTGAGATCGCTCAAGGGAAAGAGAATAAATGGCTTTGTTCAATAGTACATTAGTCCTCTGTGAGAACTGTTGTTCTGACTTTAATGAGTATCATTAGTTACACACAGGATGAAGATGATACATCTCCATCTGACTAACAGAATCAGAAATTTTTAAACCTAAGCACAACAAGACTTTCTTGAGGTGTAAAGCATCAAGTTACTATTGAGAGGTTTTGATGCTAGATAACTATAGAAATTCTTATTGTTCCCTTTGCTTAACTCACAAATAGAAATAGGATTATACGTAACATATGTCAAAATATGTATTACATATTCACTTTTTAAATTGTGCATCAATTTAACTGAGTAGAGATTCCAATGTTTGACAGAAGTTGTGGAATACATGGGAAGTGTGGTATTTTCCACTGTTTAAGGGATCATATCACAAAATGTTGAGTAAGTTGGTTTTCATGAAAACAGTGGTAATCCACTCTACATCCAAATCATCATAGAATCATGGGGGTGGATTTTATGGAGATCGGATTACACCCACCTCACCCAAGGTAAAAGTCGGTTGATACATCACCCTCTTTAAACGCAGTCTTAATTACTTGAAAGTGCGACATACACCCCCTCATGAACAGGAAGTCCCACCCTCAAGCTGCCAGCCAATCTGATCTAATTGCCAGAAAACAGCAGTGACCACTTCTGGGAGCACGAGCATTCCCCAGGAAGGAATAAGATGTCTCCCAGAATTGAAGGTTATGTCTGGGCATTTTGGGCAGTCAGGCCTTGGAGAACCCAGCAAGGGTTGGGTGTCGGGTTTTAAAGGTGAAGGGGGTGGTACAAAGGGGAGCATACCATCTTGAAGGTGTGCCCCTGTGGGCACAGAAGATCCCCCAAAAGAGGTAACACCCTCTTCCTTTCTGACAGCAGCCCGCACTGTCAAAACTGCCGATCTGACAGACTTCTTTCTACCTTTCCCGCACAAGCTGAAAAATTGCAGTGGAGGCAGAATGAGGCTCTTATGTGGCAGTTAATTGTCCACTTAAGGACTTAAGGACCTCAAAAGGCCTATGGACAGGCTGGCTGCCTGATGCCTTAGCCGTCCCTGGAAATATGGGGGACAGGTGTGGTGCCAGGGGACTGGAGGACTGCTAACGTGGTACCATTATTAAAAAAGGGAGGAAGGGATAGACCAGGAAATTACAGGCCAGTCACTCTAACCTCAGTGGTGGGGAAGTTACTAGAAAGAATTCTGAGGGACAGAATATATCTGCACTTGGAGAGACACGGATTAATCAGGGATAGTCAACATGGATTTGGTAAGGGAGGTAGTGTTCGAAAAATTTGATTGAATTTTTTGAGGAGGTAACCAGGAGTGTTGATCAGGGTATTTCATTTGATGTGGTCTACATGGACTTTAGCAAGGCTTTTGATAAGGGCCCTCATGGCAGACTGGTCAAGAAAATAAGAGCCCATGGGATCCAAGGCAAAGTGACACGTTGGATCCAAAACTGGCTGAGAGGCAGGAAGCAAAGGGTGATGGTAGAGCGATGTTTCTATGACTGGAAGTCTGTTTCCAGTGGGGTTCCGCAGGGCTCGGTGTTGGGACCCTTGCTGTTTGTGGTGTAAATGATTTGGACTTAAACGTAGGGGGCATGATCAAGAAGTTTGCAAATGACACAAAAATTGGTAGAGTGGTAAATAGTGAGGAGGGTAGCTGTAAAGTGCAGAAGGATATCAATGGACTGGTCAGGTGAGCAGAGCAGTGGCAAATGGAATTCAACCCGGAAAAGTGTGAGGTAATGCACTTGGAGAGGACTAACAAAGCAAGAGGTTACACTATGAATGGTAGGGCCCTGGAAAGTACTGTGTGCATATCCATCGATCCCTGAAGGTTTCAGGGCAGGTAGATAAAGTGGTTAAGAAGGCATATAGGATACTTGCCTTTATTAGCCGAGGCATAGAATACAAGAGCAGGGAGGTTATGCTGGAACTGTATAAAACACTGGTTAGGCCACAACTGGTGTACTGCGTGCAATTCTGGTCACCACATTATAAGAAGGATGTGATTGCACTTGAGAGGGTGCAGAGGAGATTTACCAGAATGCTGCCTGGGCTGGAGGGTCTGAGCTATGAGGAAAGATTGGATAAGCTGTGGTTGTTTTCCTTGGAGCACCAAAGGTTCAGAGGGGACCTGATAGAGGTGTATAAGATTATGAGGGACATAGATAGGGTAGATAGGAAGGTGCTTTTTCCATTAAAAGAGGGGTCAATAACCAGGGGACATAGATTTAAGGTATGAGGTAGAAGGCTAGGAAGGAAGCTGAGGAGAAATATTTTCAACCAGAGGATGGTGGGAGTCTGGAACTCACTGCCTGAAAGAGAGTCAGAAACTCTCGTAACATTTAAGAAGTATTCAGATATTCACTTGTGTTGCCATAGCCTCCAGGGATATGGGCCAAGCACTAGAAAATGGGATTAGTGCAATCAGATCTTTGTTGACCGGTGCAGACACAATGTGCCAAATGGCCTCATGTCTATGAGTCTATGAGGTTGGAAGGTGGTGGGCTGGCCAAGTTATATGCCCTACAATTTCAAATATGCCAGCGGGGAGCTGTAAACTTCATGTGGAATATTCATCTGGAGTATTGAAGCCTCTCTTGAACTATTGTGTGCAGCTTTGGTCTCCTTACCTCAGAACAGATATACTTGCAATAGATGGAGTGCAGCAAAGGTTCACCAGATTGATTCCTGGGATGGCAAGATTGTCATATGAGGAGGCACCAGAAGCGACACCAGAAACAACACCAGAAAACTCAGCCCTGTCAACCCTGCAAAGTCCTCCTTACTAACATCTAGGGGCTAGTGCAAAAATTGAGAGAGCTGTCTCACAGACTAGTCAAGCAACAGCCTGACATAGTCATCCTCACAGAATCATATCTTACAGATAATGTCCCAGCCAGCACCATTACCATTCCTGGGTATGTCCTGTCCCACCAGCAGGACAGACCCAGCAGAGGTGGTGGCACAGTGGTATACAATCGGGAGGGAGTTGCCTTGGGAGTCATCAACATCAACTCTGGACCCCATGAAATCTCATGGCATCAAGTCAAACATGAGCATGGAAACCTCCTGCTGATTACCTGCTGTGCCGCCTCAACTGATGAATCAGTGCTCCTCCATGTTGAACACCAATTGGAGGAAGCATTGAGGGTGGCAAGGGCGCAAAATGTACTCTGGGTGGGGGACTTCAATGTCCACCACCAAGAGTAGCTCAGGAGCACCACTACTGACCGAGCCCTAAAGGACATAGCTGCTAAACTGGGACAGCAGCAGGTGGCGAGGAAACCAACAAGAGGAAAAAACATACTTGACCTCATCCTCACCAACCTGCCTGCTGCAGATACATCTGTCCATGACAGTATTGGTAGGAGTGACCACCGCACAGTCGTTGTGGAGACGAAGTCCTGCCTTCACACTGAAAATACCCTCAATCATGTTTTATGGTACTATCACCATGCTAAGTGGGATAGATTTTGAACAAATCTAGCAACTCAAGACTGGGCAACAATGAGATGCTGTGGGCCATCAGCAGCAGCAGAACTGTACTCGAACACAATCTGTAACCTCACGGCCCAGCATAACCCCCACTCTACCATTACCATCAAGCCAGGGGATCAACCCTGGTTCAATGAAGAGTGCAGAAGGGCATGCCAGGAGCAGCACCAGGCATACCTAAAAATGAGATGTCAACCTGGTGAAGCTACAACACAGGACTACTTGTGAGCCAAACAGCATAAGCAGCAAGTGATAGACAGAGCTCAGCGATCCCACAACCAATGGATCAGATCTAAGCTCTGCAGTCCTGCCACATCCAGTCGTGAATGGTGGTGGACAATTAAACAACTCACTGGAGGAGGAGGCTCCACAAATATCCCCATCCTCAATGATGGAGGAGCACAGCACAGCAGTGCAAAAGATAAGGCTGAAGCATTTGCTACAATCTTCAGCCAGAAGTGCCGAATGGATGATTCATCTCGGCCTCCACTGGAGGTCCCCAGCATCACAGATGCCAGTCTTCAGCAAATTCGATTCACTCCACGTGATATGAAGAAATGGCTGAAGGCATTGGATACTGCAAATACTCTTACAATATTCTAGCAATCGTACTGAAGACTTTTGCTTCAGAATTTGTCGCACCCCTAGCCAAGCTGTTCCAGTACAGCTACAACACTGGCATCTACACCACTATGTGGAAAATTGCCCAGGTATGCCCTGTACACAAAAAGCAGGACAAATCCAACCCGCCCAATTACCACTCCATCAGTCTACTCTCCATCATCAGTAAAGAAATTTAAGGGGTCATCAACAGTGCTATCAAGGGGCACTTAACCTGCACACGGACACCCAGTTTGGGTTCCGCCAGGGCCACTCAGCTCTTGACTTCATTACAGCCTTGGTTCAAACATGGACAAGAGAGCTGAACTCCTGAAGTGAGGTGAGAGTGACTGCCTTTGACATCAAGGCCGCATTTGACCAAGTGTGGCATCAAGGAGCTCTAGCAAAACTGGAGTCAATAGGAATCTGGGAAAAAACTCCACTGGTTGGAGTCATACCTAGCACAAACGAAGATGGTTGTGGTTGTTGGAGGTTAGTCATCTCAGCTCCAGGACATCACTGCAGGAGTTCCTCAGGGTTGTTTCCTTGGCCCAACATCTTCAGCTGCTTCATCAATGACCTTCCCTCCATCATAAGGTCAGAACTAGGGATGTTCTCTGATGAGTGCATAATGTTCAGCACCATTTGTGACTCCTCAGATACTGAAGCAGTCCATGCCCAAATGCAGCAAGACCTGGACAATATCCTGGCATGGGCTGACAAGTGGCAAATAACATTCATGCCACACAAGTGCCAGACAATTACCATCTCCAACAAAAGAGAATCTAACCATTGCCCCTTGACATTCAATGGCATTACCATCACTGAATCCCCACTATCAACATCCTGGGGGTTACCTTTGACCAGAAACTCAACTGGACTAGCCGTATAAATACTATGGCTACAAGAGCAGGTCAGAGGCTAGCCTGTCCACCATCTACAAGGTACAAGTCAGGAGTGTGATGGAATACTTCCCACTTGCCTGGATGAGTGCAGCTCCCACAACACTCAAGAAGCTTGACACCATCCAGGACAAAGCAGCCCGCTTTGGCACCACATCCACAAACATTCACTCCCTCCACCACCGAGGAACAATGGCAGCAGTGTGTACCATCTACAAGATGCACTGCAGGAATTCACCAAGACTCCTTAGGCAGCACCTTCCAAACCCACGACCACTACCATCTAGAAGGACAAAGACAGCAGATAGATGGGAACACCACCACCTGGAAGTTCCCCTCCAAGTCACTCACCATCCTGACTTTGAAATATATCGCCGTTCCTTCACTGTCACTGGGTCAAAATCCTGGAACTCACTTCCTAACCGCACTGTGGGTCTACCTACATCACATGGACTGCAGCAGTTCAAGAAGGCAGCTCACCACCACGCTTCTCAAGGGCAACTAAGGATGGGCAATAAATGCTGGCCCAGCCAGCGAAGCCCACATCACGCGAATAAGTAAAAAAAAAGGATTGGGCTGACGAGGCCTGTATTCACTGGAGTTTAGAAGAAATAGAGGGGATCTCATTGAACCATGTAAAATTCTGACAGGGATGGACAGACTGGATGCAGGGATGATATTTCCTCTGGCTGGGGGGGTCCAGAACAAGGGGTCACAGTCTCAGGACACGGGATAGACTATTTCAGACTGAGGCGTGGGGAAACGTCTTCACTCAGAGGGTGGTGAACTTATAGAATTCTCTACTTCAGAAGTCTGTGGAGGCCCAGTCACTGAATATATTTAAGAAGGAGATAGATTTCGAGACTGTAAAGGCTTCAAGGGGTATAGGGGCAACGTGAGAATACGACATTGAGATAGAGGATCAGCCGTGATCACATTGAATAGCGGAGCAGGCTCGAAGGATCTATCCCACAGGATCATAGAATGCTTACAGCACAGGTGAAGGCCAATCACCCCGTTGTGTTGGTGCTTGCTCTTTGAAGGAACAAATCACCTACAGCCGCTTCCCCGCCTTCTTCCCATTGCTCTGCACATTCTTCTTTTTCAGATAATAATACAATCTCTTCTTGAATACCTCAATTAACCCTGCCTCCACCACATACTCAGGCAGTGCATTCCAGATCCTAACTACACACTCTGTAAAAATATTTTCCTCATCATATGTGAACGTGTGAGCATGTTTGCGTGGAGCGATTGTAGGTGGGGACAGGGCCGGGTTGGGGTGCTCTCTTAAAAAAGCAATAGCTCCAAAGCCATTGTATGAATGGAATCACCTACCGTTAAAGTATAACAATGAAAGGTCACTAAAGGATATCAATAATTCATGACAAAGAGGCTTTAAGAAAGAATGAGAGAAGAGATTGCACATAAAGATAAATATTTGACAGGAACAAATTACCCACAATCACTAATACCTGAGCAGTGAACTTTCATTCACAGGGAAGATTTTAACTCTGAAACAGATGGCCAGCAGGGTGCACCGGCAGCTCATCTGTTCTGGGTCTCATTTAAATATAATCGGTGAGCTACCCACCCCAAATGGGTGTCCCGATGCAGCCTGTTGATTCGAGAGAGCTGGAGACCAGCTTGCCACCAGGCCAAGTCCAGAGAGGGTCACAGCCACAACGAGGCCAAGCCCGGGGCAGCATTAGCCCTGGTTACTTTTGTGGGGCCTTTTGCGGAAGAATCACTCAAAGAAAAATAACTTAAAACTTTACCTTTTAGGGTTGCAGGCTACATCACCAATAAATTTGGCTGAAGGAGCTGTTGTCTATGCCCTGACTACTTCTGTCCTAAACTGTGTGCCACAGCACCTGGATTTGCAGGCAGGCAATTTGGCTACCTAGTGTTAGGACCTCTAAAAGTGGCAGTGGGCCACATTGGCATTAGTTGGGCTGTAAATCTACTGACTCCATTTTAAGGCTCTTGCCTCCCTTTTAACATTGATTTACATAAGTTAAAATTTCAGCAACACCTTGTATTTACATTGTACCTTTAAAGTAAGCCCCAGAGCTCTTCAAGGAGCATTATAAAGCAAAGTAGGGAGATAATAGGGCGGATGGGCAGTCACTTGGCCAAAGAGGAAGGTTTTGAGGTGCGCTGTAAAGGAGGAAAGAAAGGTAGAGAGTCGGGAGGTTTAGAGAGGGTTTTCCAGAGATTTTCCTGGACAGGGTTTTCCTAGACAGCCGAGGGCACAGCCACCTATTGTTGAGCAATTAAAATCAGGGATGATCAAGATCAATTTGGTGAGCACAGGTATCCCAGAGGGTTCTGGAGTTAGAGGATGTTACAGACATAGTGAGGGGTAAGGCCATGGAGGGATTTGAAAATAAGGATGTGAGTTTTAAAACCAAGGCGTTGTTTGACTGGAAGCCAAAATCGGTCAACAAGCAGATGGGTGAATGGGACTTGGTGCAATTAAGAATAGAGGCAGCAACATTTTGGATGATTTCAAGTTTACAGCGGATAGAATGAGAGACGCCAGTCAGAAGTACAATGGAATAGTCAGACTTTGAGGTATCATAGGCATGGATGAGGGTTTCAGCAGCAGATGAGCCGAGGCTGGGGCAGATTTGGACAATGTTACAGAGGTGGAAAAGACATTCTTAGTCATGGTGCAGATATGTGGTCAGAAGCTGATCATAGGTTAAGTATGACACCAAAGTTGGGAATAGTCTGACCAGCATGACAATCGACTCCATATAATTCAAAATTGCCATTTATTACCATTATCTGTTAAGAATTAAGGAACAGTTTTCTTATTGTTCAAATTAGTAAGGAGGTCTGGGACAAAGCTGGATTGTTGAATAGGCAAATACATAGCCTTGTGACGTGTTTCATTTGCTGTGGAGATTTGAATGAACACATTGTAACAGATGGTAAGGTGCTCTGTGCAGAACAATTCCACGCTGATTACCCAGGGTGCCTAATGATTGCAGTGCTCATTTCACAAGGAGACTGCTGCTGCTTTACTTGTCACTTCCATCTACCTGCCATAACCATCCATCTGAGCTTCAGCAACTTTCAAACTATCTAGCAGATGTGACGCCTATAATAAAGGAATGCTCCACCAGGACTTTTCTTCATTAAAAATCCAGTGTAGACTCGATGGACGAAATGGTCTCCCTTCTGTGCTGACTCTATAACTTAAGTGAAGAGCCATAACCAAAGTTGAGAGGACCATAAAAGATGTCAACTGCAGCATGACTTAACAGAAACTCTTTTGTTAATGGCTATGCTATTACTTTCCCCAAAAGAAAATGAGATTTAAAGAAACATTAAAAACATTATTAGCCTGAAGAGGAAATGTGATCGATGGCTTGCCTTTGACATGCTTTGATGATGTGAATGTGCATCCACTTAAACAAATAGGATTTCTCAAGCATGCCAGCTTTGCATTATATTGGAAAGCCAAACCTCAGAGTGTGATAACAAGCCTCAGCTTGTTTCCTTCTCTGAGTCACACAAAGGCAAGTACTTCAATAGACGTTAGATAGAGGTGAACTACAGTGACGACAAAAAAAAGATGCTTTGAAAAAAGAGTTGGAAAGTTCAAAATGTCCGTCTGATGCCAGTATTCAGTATTTTTTATCTTCCACAAGCCAACCTTATCTGATATAAATTTTACTCCCTCTCCCTTTGAGTCTCGCAATGTAATTCGTTATTTCCTAACCAATAGAGTGAGCAGAGGAAAGGTGCCAAAGATCTGCGCAACCACAACCCAGCATTTGTGTTGGGTTGTAACTGCTGTGAACCCACCCTCCCCCCCACTGGGCACCCCCCCCCCCAAACACTCAAAGGATTTTGCTCTCAGGTCTCAGGCCTTGGCTCTAAATGCACTTCACCAGATGCTAGAATGTGCTCTGGAATGGTTGAATGTTGTACCACCCTCTAATTTGCCATTTTCTCTGTGATAAAGGCTTGGATTTTCATCCCCAGGAGATTTCCTGGCTCAGTGAACCCGACTTTTAAAAACGTCCCCCAGAAAGTTGGATTTTCAGTCAGGGGTGGTGGGGGCTGAAACAGGAGTCAGGGTGGGTGACCCTGGAACAGATGTGCAGGTTGCCGGGTGCAGGGGCAAGCTGGGTGCAAGGCCTGCCTCTGTGCCCCGGCACTGAGTTTAAATAAAAAATAATAATAAAACAAAAGACATTCCTCCAGCCCTCACCCCTCACCCACCCATACACTCCCTATGCCCCATCTATGCCAACCTATGCCAACCCATACCCCATATGCCAACTTAGTGCCCTTCTACCCACATCCCATTAACCCCATTTGACACTCCTGGATAGCTTTGATAAGTTTGCCAAGTTTGACACTCCTGAACAGCTTTGATAGGTTTCCAGGACAATTTTGACAGAGTTGACACTTCCTGGACAGCTTTGACTGGTTTGACAGCTGAACAGCTCGTTAACATTTCCTTGACAGCTGGTCAGTTCCTTGACAGCTGGACAGCTCTTTGACAGCTTGACAGTTCCAGTGATTTTATGCGTAAAATGTACACATAGTGTTCACTTTCAACAATCCCAAAGGATGCCTTACCTCTCCCAAAGATGCCCCAGTACCCTATCCAAAGGGGTACCCCTGGTTAGCCAAACACATGCACCTAGTTCAGACCTCCTCTTACCTGTTCTTTTCTGCACACTCCGGATTCCACGCTTCTTCCAAAATCCCATTTTAATGGAAGCTGCTGGTGATTTAAATAGTCAGCTGCCTCCTCAAATCATGCATGCCTGAACCCCGGCCCAACTCTAGTCCCATTCCCATGAAGATGGAAGTGTCGGGTTCAAGCTGGGACTTGGGGCCATTTCCTGGATTTTCCCCACGATGGACTGATTTCTCCTTTGTTTATTCTCTAACAGCAAGGCTAAAATCAGAACTTGACACATGTCGAGTTGCGGACATAGTCCCACATCCTAAATATCCGCAGTGTAATAGCATCTGGCAGGCTGGAGTCGCCACTATTTAATGTGGACTCCGGGAAAAGGGCTGGTGCGCATACATGGTTAGCGGCAGCTGCACATTCAGGTTGTCCTGGGATCTTGAGTGCAGAGAGGAGGTAGGCATGTTGTCAAAGTCCTGGGAGGGACTGAAGACTGTGGGTTAATAATGGGAGTGTGAAATATTTCCCACTCTAACATTATGGATGATAAGGCCTGCTCCCAGCAGCTGGCAAGGAAAGGCATGAAAACCCATGATCACGGGACCCGAGGTGCAATGTAACTGGGTGAGGTGAGCAGTTCTTGGTGAGAGGAGGTGGTTGTGGTGCAGCTGGAAAAGAAAAATCAAGGCAGCTGGATCAAGGGGCAGAGCTGATAGGGACCTGGGAAAAGTGTCCCTTTTAGTGGAAATTGCATCTATCAAACCTGGATGGAGTAAAGCTGCTTTGTGGTTAAAGAATTGAAGAAAAGGAGCTGGAATTTTACCACAGGAAGTTGAGAGTTTTGAAGGACTTTGTGGTTGGAATTAGTGCCATATATGCTGAGTGGACTACTACTACCTAGTAAATCCGTAAGGTCTATTCTTGTTATATCTGCTATTTAAGTTGTAATTTATAGTTTATACTGACCACAATTTGTCTGTTAATTTAAGTTAGTTTGGTTTGATTGTTGAAGTTATAAAAAGTGAAATGTTGTTCATTTGCTTTTTCGTCGGGTCATTTGGTAAAGTTGCTTCGTTTGGTTTGTTGGTCTCCATGGAGATCATAACAACATTCATGGGGCGGCATTACTGCCCTACCAATTAATGCCCTGATATAGCTAATGTGGAAAAGAGGTCAGAACTGATTAAAATGCAACATATAACTGAGTAATATGGTGGGGAGAGGATAAATTGGATATTGCGGATCTGGGGGCTGAGTTGGACATTGTGGGTTGAGTGGGGGGTATTGTCTCGTGGGGCCATGCTTGTTGGACTGGGAGGAGATGTTCCTGCTTCTCCTGACCTGCTAACAGTAAAATGAAGGTACTTACTTCATGAATCCTGGCCTTTCTCATCTCCTGTTACCGGTCAGGTTTCTCAAGGAATCCCAGCATCCTTGAATTAAAAATTAAACTGCAGTTAAAATTGATGCTCCAAGCCTCCTGAAATAGTTTTCATTACCATCCAGCTTCCTGAGGATGAATTGTTTGCTTATCTCCCAGTTCACCTCTGCTAAAACTGGAAGTGAGCCGTTCAAGGTGTGGTTTGAGAATTTTTAAGATGTTATCTTCCCGGCCATCATTGTGGGTGAAAACCTCCTGCTCCCACTCTGCACACCTCCCTCCCCCCCACCCTCTTTCAACTCCCTAAAATCTCAAATTAAGTGTGAGATACTCCACGTAAAACACAGTTTGTGGTCTCCTGAGGCGAGCGATCAGGTGCTCAGATATGCCCCTAGTGATGTGGATGTTTGGCATTGGGATGGAAATGAGGTAACTGCCCCTGAGCCAAGGAAGCTTTCCGTGCTCAGGGAGTGAGGTTCCCAGCAGTTACAGTTTTCAAAATGCAGCCGTGTGTGGGGTCACTGTAAAATGGCATAATGGCACAATGCTTTCAATCTGAAAATGTGCTCTAAGGTTACAGACCTTTTACGATAGATTGATCAGTAGGTTAGGCTGCAGGCTGTAATTGTTTATAGATTATATATTCGGCAGAAATAGTCTCATTGTCACATTGTGATGATCAGAAACTATTCTGTTCCTCATTGCTGAGCCAAAATTCTGGAATTCCCTACCTGAGACAGAGAATTGGAATAGAGATTTATGTTTAAAAATGCTATCAAAACAGATTGGCATTTAGGTTTTGTAGTTGTTGGAAAGGAAGTTGTATTTACTCTCAGAGTTATGACTGTACTGTGTACAGTAAATCAAAATTAAAAACATCTGCATTTAATGGAAAGAACAGTTGGCAATGTTATGACATGAATGTTGACATTTTCTGCTCTTTTAACTGAGCTACTAATTCACTTAATTTTACAACAAAATAGCGGATGGAAGAATTTGGTTCAACTGTGGGTGGAATCGTCCCAGAATTGCACAAAATGCGGCCGTGGGCAGGAAAAAAGTCATTTTACCTGCTGGCCACAATAGCGGGTTTTCATGCTGTATCATCCCATTCCCACCTCATTAATTATGCAGCCACAGGAAATGCGCCATCTCGCTAGCGGGCAGCCTCCGATTTGCCTGTCACGCTGTTACCTCACCGCTTTCTCACACAGGGCATCATATTTAAACTGCAGCCACGCACACACTTCTCAGTCCTTGCAGCCCAGGACTGCTCCGGTGAAGACATGGCTCCAAAAGCCAAGAAGAGTGCAGCCCCCCGATTCAATGAAGCATCTCTGGGATGCCTTCTGGACGCTGTGGAGGTCCGCCGCGATGCCCTTTACCCCCGCTCTGGCCACAGGAGGCCCACCAGTCTCACCACTCTAGCTTGGGAGGGGTTGGCAGAGCTGATCAGTGCCAATGCTGCACACAAGAGATCAGCCATCCAGTGCAGAAAACGGATGAATGATCTCACCTATGCTGCCAGTGTAAGGCGATCATCTTATCACTCTAAGCTCTCACACTCAAAGCCATCACACATTAACTGGCATCTCACTCAATGCCAGCTCAAGGGACATCACTACTCACTCTCTCACACATACCCCCACACCTCCATCTGGCCTCATCTCCTCTGGGGACTGCCTCCTCAGCCCTCACCATCTTGAGGCCACTTGCACAGACAAACATGTGCACCTACACACACCCTGGATTACTACCCTTCCCCAGTACAGTCCTTGCTCTGCAGCCTCTTCTCTTACCTGAGGCCACTTTGCCCCCTTCCCCAAGCAAGCCACCCTTGCCTTACGGCTGGTCTGGTAGGTAGAGACCTGCCTGTGAGCCCCCATAAAAATGATGTGGTGCTGCCTGTGAAGCCTGGCACTGATAACCATGTGTGCTGCCTGAAGCAAGGTAGGCAAACAAAACTAAAGGTCCCAAGCAAAGTGCAGCTCACCAAGCGCACGTCGCCTATGTACAGTTGTGAAACATGTCGGCATGCCAGGATGTGGGGGGATGACTCCAGCGAGCAGGGTTAATAATGAGATGCTCAAATATTGAAATTAGGGAAGAATTTTGAGTTCAGTGGGATAGTGGCGTCTTCTGCGGCCCCTTCCATCTTGTCTTCGTGCTGGCCCTGCGTCCTTTGTCCCTGTGCGTCTCCTCCCACAGGTCCCTCCCCTGGAAGCTGCATTGGGACACCTGGCCTCCTCTCCCTTCTGCCCCTCTCTTCCTCCTCAGAAGAGCTGCCGCCAGCAACGACCACAATCCCCATGACCAGGGTAACGAAAGGCTGTCTGATACCTGGAAGTGTCCACATGGTCTGAATCCTGTGGGGGCCTTGGAGACACCAATAAGTCCTGAAATGAAGCCTAGAAATTCTGATAATGAAGCCCTGATGATTGGCTCCGACTCCCGCTTGCGCCTGCTGACCAAAATATCGCACAAGTGTGCAATGTTGAGATGCTCACCCGGCGTCATCATGCACTGTTTTATGATCGAGCAGGTTGGGCGCACACCTGTTTCGGTCAGCAGGCGCAAGCGGGAGTCGGAGCCAGTCATCAGGGCTTCATTATCAGAATTTCTAGGCTTCATTTCTGCTCTAGGTTCCCAACGTATGGCAGCGGGAAACGCATCCCACTACTGATTGGTGGAGGAAACAATCACAAACTGGATTCATGACAGCGTAAAACTTATTTTTGGCCTTCCTGCCATATTGTCGTACCTCCTGCTGCCCACCATGTTGCCCGACGCCAATGGGACTGGAAAACTCCGGCCTGTATCTATATCACAGCTATATTGAAGGCAGTCTTCCACTGGTAACAGAAATTTGTTTTAAATGAATGTGATTTAAATGAACAGTTCTACCTTTTCTGCAGAATGGGAATATTATATAGCCTGTTTGTAATTTTTTCTCATCCTTTAAGACCCTGCATGGTTTGATTTAAAATGCTTTTGTACTTGTAAACCACTTTTTGTTCAGATTACCACCTCAAATGTATTTTAGTGATAAGAATTACTCTTTTCAAAAATGCTTTTGTCAACCATGCCTGTGATAATACTATGATTTCTTTTCGTGGACAAATTTAATCATGTGCCTGAAAATCACATTTAATACTTATGAAGTGTGTGTGAAAAGATTTTTAAGAGAGTTAAGCAAACCATGGAGTTGACAACATTACTTTATGCAGAAAACTCTTATTAAAAATGTCTTTTCCTTAAAAATAAAAGCTAGATTCCTATTCGGACAGGAGGTCTCCAAATCTCCTGGTGTAGAAATTGATATGTATTGAGCCCAATTTCAGACCTACTGTTTTCAATTTTCCCAAAATGTTTGTAGCATGTAATAGCAATGAATGCTGGGATCTGTTTGTATTAATTCAATTAAATAATGATCAATCAACATGGTGATGCAATAATTTGAAGTTGCCCTGAGCAAAGCAGTCCAGTCGCTGTCGTGTAATTACAGTGTTATAAATCATATCTGGTTGAAATCAATGAGAAGACCATAGTTAGCAGACTATGCAAGCATGTACTGTACAAACAAGCAAACCTCATGTGACCATTAAAAAGGGACAGAGTTGTTTCAGATTGTGGGAAATCTTTTGTGCTACAAATCCCAAATTTCACAGATAAACTCGCAGATTTTAATGCAAGATTAACAACAGAGCTTCTGTAGCAAATTCACAATTCCAGGGGTATGGTAGCATGGTGGGTATGTTACTGGATGAATGATGCAGTGACATGACTTAGAGAATTACAGCTAGAGAAATTAAATTCAATTAATGAAATAAATCTGGAGGAAAACATCTTAGTTGCACAAAAGGAATCACTTGGGTGCTTATTACATTGTTACTGTTCCATTAATGTTCTGCATTTGGATAAAATAATGGATTTATGTAAAATACTCATTGTCATGGCCTTTACTTTGTTGGATACCTCATTGACTCTGGTCAGTTTTATTCCAGTGAATAGAGTGAGCAGCCTGTCTACCATCTACAAGGCGCAAGTCAGAAGTATGATGGAATACTCTCCACTTGCCTGGATGACTGCAGCTCCAACAATCAAGAAGCTTGACACCATCCAGGACAAAGCAGCCTGCTCGATGGGCACTCCTTCCACAAACATTCACTCCCTGCACCACCAACACACAGTAGCAATGTGTACCATCTGCAGGACCTCACCTAGCCTCCTTAGACAGCACCTTCCAAAACCCACAACCACTACCAACTAGAGCGACAAGGGCAGCAGACACACCACCACCTGGAAGTTCCACTCCAAGCCACTCACCATCCTGACTTGGAGATATATCGCTGCTCCTTCACTGTCGCTGGGTCAATATCCTGGAACTCCCTCCCTAACAGCACTGTGGTATACCTACACCACATGGACTGCAGCGATTCAAAAGGCAGCTCATCAACACCTCCTCAAAGGCAATTATTCATGAATGAATTTTTAAAAAAGCTTTGATGAGGAGAAAAGGCTGGGAATGTGATGGTTGATTCGGTGACTGTAGGAGGAGGGTTGATGGTTGTGGTGGGGGCTGCAGCAAAGAGGTCCAAACAGGTGGAGTGGCACTGGACTCTTGATGGAATGCTTGAAAGCACAGATTTCGAAGAAGCATGTTTCACAAAGTATCGCAGGCTTCTCTGGCATTCTGTTTCATGCTTGCAGGCACCAGCAACAGATCATGATGCTCCTCCTCCTTCTCAACCGCCTCCTCCTCCGAAGATGCAGGCCAATCTCTACCTGCCCCTTTTGCCAACTCAGGTTCTCTCTGCAGAGAAATATTATGAATGGGACAGCAGACTACCATATTCCTAGGGATCCTTGCTAGGGAATATTGAGGAACGCTTCCAGCTCTGTCAAGGCAGTGGAAACTCATCTGAGTCAAAGTGAACATAGTTGGAGAACTTCACATGAACGGCATTGGTGACCTAGGTTATGTAGCTGTTGCCTCAAAATTTTTTCAAGATCCTACAGATGTCACTAACTCAATCCTGGAAAGAACTGAGCAAAGAAATTGAGGCCGTGGTCACCTTGAGACCCATTGACAATAGGTGGCCACCTGCTCCTCTTGGGCAGAAACCTGCTTCCAAAAGGCTGCAAATATCTGTGACTACCTGCAGCAAGAGCCTGAGCCTTCAGAGGGACTGCTGATTAGAGAAGTCAAGGAACATAATCCTTGGTCCAAAGCCATGATCTGGGAGTTTTCCCTCCTTCAAGGTGCAGCCTTGTGTCCATCCCCTCTATTCTGTAAAGGCGCATGTGACTATGGAGAAGCAGTTGCTGCTGCTGGAGTTGCTGCTGCTGGAGTTGCTGCTGCTGGAGTTTCTGCTGCTGGAGTTGCTGCTGCTGGAGTTGCTGCCTGTGTCACTGTGGCTGCTGGGCTGGAGCAAGCTTCATCTTCTCCTCAGAGGCCCAAGCAATCTCAGAATATGTAATCCCCATATTGCAGGGAAGCCTCACAGATAAGATGTTAAGTTTGACCTCATTGGAGTTCAAGTCATTTGATAATAGCAGGTCAAAGTTGCTGCCTTCAATGAGAGCAATGAATTTAGGCTGAAAGAACTGTTCCTGTCAGCCGTAGCCTTTCACATGGACTGACCACAGGCTTGCCGATTTCAGCTGTTAAACTGTTGCTATCAGCTCAGTTTCACTCAACGATGAATTCTTGCTGTGCACTCACATTCTTCAGAGTGGCAAAGTGCAGACACAGCACGGAATCCATGTGCTCGGTGGGAAAGAACCAATTTACAGCCAAAGAAACTATTAATTGTCTTTTTAATTGGCTCAACTGTTTTCCCACCAAACCCCAAGGAGGTTCCCCACTAGCCTCAGGACCTGCCCTGGGGAAAGCCGCAAGAGGGTGGGAGGACACCCACCCTGATCCTGACCGGATGTCAATTTCATGGGATTTGACTTCTTGCAGGGGCCAAAAGCCACATCGACTTGGTTGGGAAAATTCTCCCCTTTACCTCTCCCTTTTATCTCAATTGGGAGCTATAACTTTTCCTATATTCTGCTCTTACAAAGGGTTCAATTTCTCCACAAGCAGTGAGGCTAATTCTAGCATCTCTGCTGCTGCTGTGCTGACTGAGTTCAGAGATGAGAGTGACTGCACATGACATCAAGGTACCATAATGCCCTAGTAAAACTGGAGTCAATGGGAATCAGGGGGAAAACCCTCCACTGGTTGGAGTCATACCTAGCACAAGGGAAGATGGTTGTGGTTGTTGGAGGTCAGTCATCTCAGCTCCAGGACACCACTGCAGGAGTTCCTCCGGACAGTGTCCTCGGCCCAGCCATCTTCAGCTACTTCCTCAATGACTTTCCTTCCATCATAAGGTCAGAAGTGGAGATGTTCACTGATGATTGCACAATGTTCAGCACCATTCATGACTCCTCAGATACTGAAACAGTCCATGTCCAAATGTAGCAAGACCTGGATAACATCCAGGCTTGGGCTGACAAGTGGCAAGTAACATTCACACCACACAAGTGCCAGTAAATGACCATCTCCACAAGAGAAAATCTAACCATCACCCCTTGATGTTCAATGGTATTACCATCACTGAATCCCCCACTATTAACATCCTGGGGGTTATCATTGACCAGAAACTGTACTGGACTAGCCATATAAATACTGTGGCTACAAGAGCAGGCCAGGGGCTAGGAATCCTGAGACAAGAAACTCACCTCCTCACTCCCCAAAACCTGTCCACCATCTAAAAATGCAGAAGTCAGGATTGTGATGGAATATTCCCCACTTGTCTGAGCAAGCAGCCTACTTGATTGGCACCACACCCACAAACATTCATTTCCTCCATCACCACCACACAGTAGCAACAATGTGTACCATCTACAAGATGCACTGCAGGAATTCACCAATGCTCCTTCAGTAGCACCTTCCAAACCCATGACCACTACCTTCTAAAAGAACATCGGCAGCAGATAGACGGGAACACCACCACCTGGAAGTTCCCCTCCAAGTCACTCACCATCCTGGACTTGGAAATATATCACCGTTCCTTCACCGTCATTAGGTGAAAATCCTGGAATCCCCTCCCTAAGAGCACTGTGGGGTGTACCTACACCACATAGACTGCAGCAGTTCAAGATGGCAGCTCACCACCACCTTAAGAGCAACTAGGGATGGGCAATAAATGCTGCCCCAGCCAGCGAAGCCCACATCCCGTGAATGAATAAAAAAAAACTGCCTTCTTTCTGGTCTGAATGGTTCAGTATTGCACTGCTCAATGCATTTACCAATGAGAAAGAGAAAGTAGTTGTCATGATTTTCTACATACAATATTTCTTCTCTTTGGCTCCACTCCTAAACCCCTGCCTGGGTGCTATCCATCATCCTCTGGTAACTTACCTAAGGAATTATTCCTCCTTTATGAGCTTGGACAATGATTGTAACTAGGCTATTTAATCATGGGATCGTGGTTTATTCTGAACTTATACTCATGCAATTTAATCAGCGATCAATTGTGTTGAGGCTGATTCTACCCTGCGGATGGCTGGGGGAAAGTGAGATGTAAATGTTAGCTGTGAGTTCACAGATGAGTCCTACCTTAACCTTACAGGCTCTCCCACAGTGATGACCTCAGTTGTCAGCCATCAGAGGTGTTGACGGATCGTTGGCTCAAGCAGCTGCCCTCTCTTTCCATCTCTCTCAGTGGCTGCTCTTGTTGATTGGAAGATATTGACACTATTTTTGATGATGGATTCCCACTTTGGTCATGATTGGGCACCTGCTTCCCATGTGTTGATGTTACTAGAACAGATCTTCTTGGAGGCTTTGTGATTGTCTTTGAAATGTTTTGTTTGCCCGCAGTGTGGATGGGCTCCCTGGTATAGCTCTGACTAGAGTACTTGTTTGGACAGGCTTCAGTCAGGCTGATTCATAACTTTTGTCACCCGCTGAAGGGAACTAGCAAGTCATCAAACTTAGGATGGGCAATAAATGCCAGCCTTGACGTTCACAGATTAGTTTAAAAATACAGTACAATGAGTATTCAGCATTACACCAAGGTATAACAACAAGAATCCAGTCACTGGAGTAAATTTTCACCTTCACTGAATGGGTGGCGATTTGGCAGAATAGATTGCCCATTCAATATAGAACCCGTTAATTTTCATTCCATTGAAATCAGCGATTACTGCCAAATTACCCTCATGTGGTGAAGGTGAAAATTTATCCTATGTTGTTTTAATTGAGATTTTGCCAAAAAATTGTCATAGAGGTCTACAGCACAGAAAAAGGCCCTTCGGCCCATCGAGTCTGCGCCGGTCAAACAAGTACCTAACTATTCTAATCCCATTTTCCAGCACTAAGCCCATAGCCTTGTTTGCCATGGCATCGCAAGTGCACATCCAAATACTTCTTAACAGAGGTTTGTGATAATGCGAACAGCAATAGGAATTAACAATAAAAACCTGCAAAGTATCCTCGACCACTGATGTAACATGAAGTGTAACACGAAACAGCTGTTTATTTCAATTTCACACTTATTCTTAGCCATAATTTCAAATACATCTTGCTGGCCTCTGTTGCATTGAAGTAAAAGAACTAATCTGTAAAACCCCATGTGCAAGGCAGATGTCAGATTGGCATGATGTCATGTGCTATATATGGTTCTGGAATAATTCCATTTTGTATGCTATAAACATGGCATTGTTTATGGTTTCTTTGGATGTATCATATTTATTGAAACATGACTTAATAACTCAGTCTTGCCCAACATAAATCTCAGTATTACAGATATATCATGATACCGGTCCCCGGATGAAGTCCTCCAAATTTGTTAACTTCCTGAACAGGACCCTAATTTTGTTATGTTCCTGGATGAGGAGGGATGAACTGGCTCCCCTTCTTTATTCAACCCTATTGGTTGGTCACAACAAGGTTCATTTAAAAGGGATCCCTCCCCTCATGGATACCTTTTCCCAGTCCAAATGTATTTATGTTTTTAGAAGGAGCCAATTTAACCAGGCTTCCTTGAGTCAAAGAAAGAGCAAGTTAATTAGATACTAAAACCTGAAAAACATAATAAAAATGCAACACACATACACACAGGTCAGAAATGAGAAGTTGAGTCCAAATAAAAGTTTAAGAAGATATACGATTCAGTCTTCGGTTTGTTTGTGAGGCATAGATGGTGAAAAGTTGTGCTGTTACGCTGGGTGATTCTGATGGAGCTGTCTTTGGCAGTTTAGTAGTTGGTTTGGGGGCACTTGGTTCTGCAGGTTGGGTGAAGGAGCTGTCCTATTTCCCTTTTTGATTGTGGCTTTGCTGACTTGCCTCCAACAATAGAGACAGAGAGCTAGCCTTTATCCTGCAAGCTGAAAGGGTACCTAGCTGATCTTCTGTTATCAAAGCATACTAGCACACACAGACCAGGTCGGCAGCTAGCTTTTTAACCCATTTCCTTCTGTATTCCTGGAAGGGAAAAAACAAACATGTCTTTCGCCCAGAGGCTGTTTTCTTTCAACTCAGATCATTTCCACATTGAGATATGACTCAATAGGAGATGGTTTTGGATGTCTCCATTATCTTCACAACCACAGGAGAGTAAAGTTCAGGCTTTTGCCTTTCATCTGAAGTAGGTCTTGACACCTTTTTAAGTGTGACATTCCATGTTCTCTTTGGACCAATCAGTCAAGTATAATCCAGATAGGAATTTTCCAGAAGGTGATTACTTTGCATTCTCAGTCAGCTGTCGGTCAGTGTCTTCACTTGTATGTCTTTTTAAAAACTACATGTCTTCCTTAAAAAGTTCAATATGCCCATAAGTAATTTGGGGCTGTGATCCAACTGTCATGACAATTAGCATGAAGGTTTATGAATTCGCTGTGTTTTTCAAAGACCCTATTTAACCTTGGTACTCCCATGTGGTGCAGCCTCAGTAAAAATCGTCTTGTAAGTCAGTAACCTTCAAAATTAACTTTATCAAGCAAGTAGTTCTACAGAGTTCCACAGTGTTGAGTTTGTAGCAAAACTGTAAAGCATACAATGGAACGTAGGAACAGAAGAAGGCCATTCAGTCCCTCAAGACTGTTCCATCATTCAGTCAGATCATGGTGATCCATAACTTTATTTCATCTACCTGCCTTGGCTGCAAATGCTATAATACACTAAGCTAGCAAAATTCCATCTGTCTCAGATATGAAATTATTAACTGAAAATGTCTCTATCGCTTTTAGTCAATACATTACCACACTGTGAAAATGTAATGCCACAATTCAAGAAAGGAAGAAGAGAGAAAACAGGAGACTACAGACTGGTTAACCTGACTTGAGCCATTGGGAAAGTATTGGGATCTATTATTAAGGAAGTCCTAACAATGCACTTGGAAAATCATAGTATGATCAGACAAATTCAACGTAGTTTTACAAATGGGAAATCGTGTTTGACAAATTTATTAGAGCTTTTGAGAATATAACTGGTATGTAGGTAAAGGGAAACCAGCAGTTGTAAAATATCTGGATTTCCCACTCCAGTTTCCCCTTCTCTTCAAGGATTCAGTCAGGGGCCCTCGGGCACCCATAGGGAAGAGGTTCAGTAGGTGCACAGTCCGGGGCAATCCACCCAGGTGACTCCGGGAGTGTCTGGCCCATCCAAATCCCTTCTTCCTGTGACCCCAGCAGCTCCATCTCCACAGGCTGTGGAGGGTGCCACTGCCACACAGCAGGACCCTGAAAGCAGGCCGGGGCCCTCCAGGTTTCGGCCCTCCAGAGAACGAGAGGATGACCACCAAGGTCATCACAGACAGGGTGCAGCAGTCAGCAATCAGCTGGTATGGATGTCGGAGGAGCACCAAGATGTAACGGCAGGGTTAGGAAGGTTAAGAAAATGTTGTTTCACCATGTGGGCACGGCGTTAATAACTTGTACATAACCTTCCAAATGAACTCCCAATTATGTCATCCTGTCTTCTTATGATGAGCAGTGTTCGTGTCAGTCTGAAGTGAACACTTGGTTCCTGCACAAGATAAAGGCAGGTGTCTCAGGCCAGGGCCTCCCTATACTATGTGCAAACTTCCCAGCCGCTGGACACATCAGTCATGCCTGCACCTCAAGAGGGCTTATCATTGCCACCAGAATGTCCTGGGCCGGCAGCACTGAGATCCGTTATTCTCTCCGTGTACTCTCAGAACCTTTGAGGTGTGGCTGGCCTCCCATCTCATCAGCATCTGTGTCTGGTGACAGTGTGGTCCTGAAAGGTTCAGCTCACGAAGGATGCCATAGGATTTGGGGAAGTTAAATTTCCTCTGCTGCATCTCCATGATATAATCCTGTTCACAGAGCGCAAGCGAGCTGCCATCAGCCACGTAGGAGTCAGACATTCACATAAGCTATGTGAGGATCTATGGAGTGTCTTCACTGCATGTTGTCATCATCCTCTTGGAATACAGAGACTATGAGCATCTGCTGCATCACCATGAAAAGAGCCTTATCACAGAGGGTGTGTGCGCTGCCATCAGTCAGACAGGAATCAAACATTCACAGATACAATGAGGATCTATGGAGTCTCCTCACTGCATGTCACCTTCATGAATCTAACAACTATAAGGGCCTCCCGAGTGTGCCTGCCTCGTCTGGACAATGTGATGGTCTAATTGCTGTCATCCTCACCTTCGAGGACCTCCTCACCTTCATCCCCATTGAAATCCTCCTCATCAGAGGAGACCTCCAGCTCCTTCATCCCCTCTCCACATTGCAGCACCAGGTTGTGTAAGGAACAGCAAGCGACGATGATGCATGACACCCACTGTGGACTGTATTGCAGGCTCCATGAAAGCGGTCCAGACACCAGAACCTCATTTTCAACATCCCAATGGTTTGGTCCATGAAAGTGCGAGTTGCAGCATAAGCTTTGTTGTACTTTCGCTCTGCTACAGTCTGAGGCCGCTGCATGGGTATCCTCAGCTACATCCTCTGCGGGTAACCCTTGTCGCCGAGGAGCCAACCCTGCAGCCTCTGTGGAACCTGGAAGGTGTCAGGGGTCTGTGACCAGTGAGAATGAAGGGGTCGTGGACACTCCCTGGGATTTGAGTGCAAGCCTGCAGGCTGTGTTTGCTGTGGCCACAGACGAACTCAACATTCAGCGAGTGTAAGCCCTTGCGGTTCACATACTGCACTACTTGTTGCCACAGATATCTAAGCACCATGTGAGTTCAGTCGATGTCACCCTGCACCTGTGGAAAATCAAAGATCTGTGCAAATCCCAGTGCCCTTGCTTCCTGGCTTACCTGATCCCAGTGGAAATGCACAAAGTTGTGTTCGCTCACGAATATGGTGTCCGTGACCCCCTGTGTATAGGCTTGCAAGATTCAGCAAGGGTCACCTGTGGAGCCCTGGAAGGAGCCACTGCTGTAGAAATTGAGTGTCGCAGCCACTTACACAGCCACTGGCAGTGAATGCCCTCCAAGTGCCCATGGCACCAAATCCTGCAGCAGGTGGCATATATGGCTGACCAGTTCCCTGGACATGTGCAGTCTTCAGCGACACTGGTTCTCAGTCATCTGCAGGAATGACATGTGCCATCTGTAGACCCTGTGTCTAGAGGGGCACCGACCCACAATAGCTCACTGTGGCTCTTCAGCGTCGTGTGCAGGAGCCCCAGCCGCTCCTTCTTCCTGCAGGTGCTGCTCCTCCCTCTGCCCAGCCAGGCGCTTCCATCGCGCTCTCTTCTCCTTTGTTTCTGCTGCCTGTAAGCCATGAGGCATACAGCTAGGCCACCAGGCTCCAATCTCCTGGTGTATTCCTCTTGCAGGATGAAACAGAGAGATGCATGGGTTAGCATTGTTCTTCTAGGGACCTCGCATGGGTACGTGTGCAACTCCAGTTCCAACTCAAGGCCCCATAACACGTGCTGGAGAGTGCTGGCCACCACTTGGATGGTCAGAGTTTAGTGGCTGCCCAAAACCCCACCCACCTCCGCTCCACTCCATCTGACCGATTGGCAGCAGCTTTGCCCATTGGACTGCATACTGTGTTCTCAGCTTAGGTGCAGGCATTCTCCCAACCGCACTGCTAGGCTGCACTGTTAGCTTGAACCATGGGGGAGACTGGTCCAAACTTGAATGAATACATTGCAAGGAGCTGTGAGTGCCTCCACCAATAACTGCTCCATGGCCAGCTTTCACAAGGAGATCGTACAATTTGCCCAGTCGTCCAATTGTTCTGCAGCCTCTTAAAACGCTCATTAATTTGCTGTCTATGCCCAAATGATGAAAAGTTCAGGAGCATTTGATGGCAATTTTGTGCATTTGTGTTGCTTGAGTGGGCAGATAAGCTAGAGGCCCGACTCCAAGCGTATCAGCATATCTGCGCCTGAACTGTCTCAGCTGTGGAAGAATGGTCACTTTATATAAGGTTTCCCTAATGCATGGCTACTTTCCTCCCCCCACTCCCCCGTATGTGCTTGTGCACTACCTTCAGACCATGTCACCTTGCCTTAACCACAGTGCAGCCCTTGCCCCAGCGCGACACTGTCAGCCAGCCAGGAAAAAGTGACTTGCCTGTGTTCTCGCTTGAATGTGCAACGCTTCTTCCTTGAAGTCGAACGGGTGAACCTTGTGAGCACTGTGCAACATTAATGTGCACTCACCTGAGTTCCCCTCAAAATTCAGCTCACAAAGTGCACTCCTTTAAGTACTGTTGTGAATTACATCGTTCTGAAGTCACGCCAATGTGGGAGGTAAATTTGACATGGGGGGATGCTTCCAGTGGGCAGGCAAAATGGTGAGATGCAAATGCATTGAAATTATTTTCCTAATGTTGGACAGCAGAAAAGGTGGTCTGCCATTGACAGGTGGGGTGGACAGAGTGATGACTTGAAACCAATTTTTGACCTTCCTGCCATATTGTCCCCCCCACTACCAAAAGGGGTGGTAAGTTCCAGCCATTCTCTTAACTGCTTTTCCAAACATCAACTAATCTTGCCTACTGGTTATACCTTAACTGCATTCACAGAAATAGACATAAAACAAAGGATCTCTCTAAGCTCCACACATCTCCATGGCAATATGACAGACATGGCCTGTTCCAAGGTAGAAATGCAAATTAATTTGCTTTTTATGCCAAAGCTTTCCTTAATTCTGGGAAATCACATGAATAATATATATTTTATTGGAATAACTGCACACGTTATGTCTCCAATTCTTTAGCTAAATGAGCCCATCTAATGTTTTTTGACTCTCACCCTTTTATTTTGACTTTATCCGGTAAATGGAAGTTACCTTTTGAATTGTAAGTATCTTAGATCGGTGTGGTTTCCTAGCTGATAGATGTTTACAAGGGCTTCTCCTCGCTGAACTTGGATTTGAAATTCAATTTCTAAACCTAAAATGCTATACCTTTAAAACATATGAACTATGACATTAGGCATAGGTAAAATAGCCAGAAGGACTTGGGTATGGTTGTACAAGTGTTAGGAAACCATATCTTCAAGAACTATATTTTCTTTTAAAATTTGGAAGGGCGTTGCTTTATTTGGACATGTGGGAACTGAATTTTTTTTTAAAACAAGGTCATAAGTTCACCTTGGACTGTGAGCAAGCATGCCTTTTCCAAGAAATCACCTGACCAGCATGGCACTTGAGGAGGGGAGCTATTTGCTTATTTGAAATGTAATTACTTTAATGGCTGGGAAAGAAAACTGTTTTAAAGACAAAGGCCCTGATGATTTATTGGAAATCACCTGACAAAGATGAGTTTATGTTTTGAGCTTGTTTTTTTGAACTCAGTTGGGAATAAACTGAAAAGGTAGAAAGCTGCCCAACTCACGCTCTCCTTGACTTGCATGAAACAGCGTGGTTATCAGTATCCAGCTAGGAATCCTCATCTCAGTGGAACTTGTCTGCATTTGGAAACCCAAGAGGCTGAAATGAAAGGGTGGTCCCAAGGATTGATCCAGCTGTATTCGCTGAAGTTCCATTGAAGAACCTCCAGATATCTACTGGGACTAGCTTTCTGGCTTCACATGAGGGAGCACGGGATCGATGGCATCAAAACCCTCCAAACTTTATCCTTTTCAAAATGTTTTTCTTTGTCCACCAATCTCTGCAGAGACTGTATTTATTTGTCCTTTGTTTGTTTGTGTGTGTGTGTTCTAGGGTATTTTAAAAGTGATAGATACACTTCCAGATTGCAAGTTGTGTGTTAACCATTTCCTACAATTATTTTTTAGAAAATAAATTTTGTTTTATAATAAAACAAACATTCTGAGTTTATTGAAAGAAGCCTGGTTAAAGTCCCTTTATTCTGAGCCTAATGGTAGTGAAGGTAAATGATTGGCCATTTTGGTGAGGAAATTAAACTTTTACGTTAATGGTGTGACCTGCAGTGTAGTGGGACTAGATAAACTGCTCACTCCTCCCACCCAGGTTGTAACACAAGGGACACAGAAAGTTAATAAGCTGCTACAGCAAAAAATTAGTGGGGCCAGTAGCCCATGTTGGCTTTTATTGCTGGGCGATTGGAGTGCAGGGAAAATGAAGTCTTAGAGGAGGCAGTGGCATAGCAGTATTGTCACTAGACTAGAAATCCAGAGACCCAGGATAATGCCCTGGGGACCCGGGTCCAAATTTCACCATGGTAGATAGTGAAATTTGAATTCAATAAAAATGAAAGTCTGATGATGACTATGAAGCCATTGCCAATTAACATAAAAATCAATCTGGTTCACTAATGTCCCTTTAAGTCAGGAAATCTTCTGTCCTTACCTGGTATGTCATGCATATGATTCCAGACCCACAGCAATGTTGTTGACTGGTAAATGCTGTCTGAACAAGGGCAACTAGGGGTGGGTGCCCATTTCCCATGAATGAAAACAAGCAAGGGCTTTGGAAGGGCACCTGGAATACTCTGTGCAGTTTTGGTCTCCATATTCAAGGAAGGAAAAACTTGCATTGGAGGTTCACTGGATTGGCCCCTGGAATGAGAGGGTTGCCCCATGAAGAGAGTTGAGTAAATTGGGCCTATATTCTCTGGAGTTTAGAAGAATGAGAGGCGATCACATTGAAACAGGGAAGATGAGATGAGAAGTAATTTCTTCACTCAAAGGATTGTGAATCTTTGGCATTCTCTACTCCAGAAGGTTGTGGATGCTCCATTATTGAATACCTTTATAACTGAGATGTACAGAGTTTTGGTTTCTCATGGAATCAAGGGATATGGGGAGCAGGTGGGAAAGTGGAGTTGGGAAGCCCAAGATCAGCCATGATCAAATTGAATGGCAGAACAGGCTTGATGGGCTGTTTAGTCTACTCTTACTCCTCTCTCTTGGGTTCTTTTGAGACATTTTGTGAAGGGCACAGACCATGACAATCAAGAAGACCTTTGCTGAGGCATATTGAAGGACCTCCCACAGATCTGTCAAGGCAGTGAAACTTCATTTTGAACAAATCAATTGTACTTCGTCATCTAACATATAACCAATCTCCTAACCAGGTCAATAATTTGTCTTCAATTCCATGAGCTTTAATTTTAACAGTTTCTTATCTGGAACCTCATTGAATACTTTCTTGTAGTCCATATAAACTTTACCCATAGATAAAAGCAAAAAACTGCGGATGCTGGAAACTATACCCATGTCTACTACTTTAGTTAATGCTCCAAAATTTCAATTATTTTCATTAGAACATGATGTACCCTTTACATATCCAAGTTATCTCTCCCTGTTTAGCTTAAATTTCTCTGATCGCTTCATCTTAACATAAGTTCAGATAACTTCCTCACAACCACATCTAGTATTTATATATCTGCTTCAACATAATAAAATGTCCCAAAGCACTTTATGGATCAATACAAAGATTTTCAGTTTTGCTAATGTTAACTTTTACAGGATGAGGCTGAAATTTGATGACAGAAACTGATCAAACCAATATCAAGTAAAATTATAGATGAACTGTGGGAGGTACTTCCTGTTTCTTTTCTTTTTACCAAGCTTTTCGTCATCTGCCCTATATATCCTTATTCTGTCCTTATTTGGATTGGAGTCAAACTTGAAAATCTTTAGTAACTGTGTTGTTTCTCCTTTTCAAACCTAACATTGAGTTCAAATGCATTATGATTACTCTTTGCTCCCTTATGATTAGATTATTACTCACATTTGGCTCAATACTAAATCTAGTATGACCTGTCCTCTCATTAGTTCTAGAACATATTGGTGGCAGTTTAATTAAGAAAGTTAACAGTGTTCTCCCTGCCCAAAATTGGGAGAGGTTAAAATATTTTAGCCATGTCCCTCAAAATCTTCATCATTTCATAGACATGTCACAACCCTTATGATGACTAAGGGATTACTTGCAAGTGATTCTACTCCTCATGAAATTTGTTTACTTATTTTTTTTCTGAATCATACTAATATGGCTCCACAGCAAGCAGCTGCCTTCCAGTATCACAAACAACTACTCATCAAATGTTAACAATCATGAGGAATATCACAGCCAAACTAATTCTCTTTCATTCAGCATATACACAAGTACACAATCCAGCCTTGGTCAGTGGGTGGTGATCAAGTGCAAAAACCTTAGCTAAATTCTCCCCTCCCTTGCCTAGAAGTACTGAGGCCAATGTTACTGTGTCAGCTGCTGTTCTGAGTGAGGTAATCTACCTCAGCTCACATGAGAGTCAAATATCAGGCTTCATTGGTTTATATGAGTCAGGATGTATGTGAGATGCTATTTTTCCTCTTTTATGGTAATATGATTACATTTAATGGTAACTAGGCATTCAGGACCTATACAGACTGAGACTGAAATTTATGTTTTCAAAAAAAACAAATGTCCAAATCAAACTATGTTATACATATAAAAGTGCAAATGAAAGAAAAATAAGTTCAATAGGTAGACCCTAATATGGATGGATAAAGCAATTAAAATGGAACTTTTAAAAAAGGATATTAGTTTATTCAAAATCTATAGAGAAGAAGCAGGGGAACCCTTTGGATTGAACTAAAATTGTAAAACGCCTTCCCTTGGTCTGCCCTGATTACTGATTGTTTTGCCAAGTTTTTTACTCGTCTTGCATTCCACAGCAGTTAGTATTACAAGTAGTTGGTGAATAAGGTGCTACCCTCAAATGGATGAGATATCAGTTTTTTTCTCAATATTTTCATATATTCATCTAACAAGAAGATAAACAGGGCTAAAGCAGGAAATAGAGCAGACAAGTGTGGTGTAGGAGAATGAAACATGGAACTGTGGCTTCATAGGGCCAAGGTTTGTGGCTTACAAATGACCCATGGATTCTAATTTGGCCACCCTGATTTATTGGATCACCTATGCTCATAAGTATTCAAAAAAATAAAGATAATATAGTTTGTCATTCAAAATGCATGTGGCATAAGCAGAATAAAGATTTCTGAGCAGCGGGTAGTATTTTAGGAAAACATGCATTTCCTAGTGCTTCCAGAACTGTTTGTGTGGTCACTAAGCCAGTCATTGGAGGGGGAATGAAAATTCATTGCTAACCATGAGTTCCAGTACAGCCACTCCACCCCTAACCCCACACCGCCTCCATTACATAGATGAAAGTCGAGTAGCATAACGATCATCATGTTTATGCAGATGTTACATTGATAAATCAAACTAAGTAAAGCCTTTAATTTAGCTAACTTAGAAGTACAAATACGTAAGTTTTTGGAAATGTATAGATGCCTTCATTTTGTGAAAAGTATATTAAAATAAACTCTATGACAGATTCTGTCAGGTCTATTTGTGGATTATTTTCATCCAGATGCACAAAGATGTGAGAATATTGTATTAAATAGTTCAGACTGGGTTGGCACAGCAGAATGGCTCCATAACCAGTTAACTTGTTCTTTAGATGGTTAGAAACTAACAGTCCACAAAGCTCTGAGATATAAATATACAGAGTGGTCACAAGGGGAATATTTGACTGCCGCCGATTTCTGACTCAATATGGCCACAGGAGAGGTGCCAGAGGACTGGAGGACAGCCAGTGTGGTACCATGATTCAAGAAGGGAGGAAGGGATAAACCAGGGAACTACAGGCCAGTCAGTCTAGCCTCAGTGGTGGGAAAACTATTGGAAGCAATTCTAAGGGACAGAATTAATCTACACTTGGAAAGGTAGGGATTAATCAAGGACAGTCAGCATGGTTTTGTGAAGGGGAGGTCATGTCTGACCAATTTGATTGAATTTTTCAAAGAGGTGACCAGGTGTACAGATGAGGGCAATGCATTTGACGTAGTCTACTTGAACTTCAGCAAGGCTTTTGATCAGTTTCCGCAGGGGAGACTGATAACGAAGGTAAGAGCCCATGGGATTCAAGGCCTTTGATAAAATGGATCCAGAATTGGGTGAGTGGCAGGAAGCAGAGGGTGATGGCTAAGGGGTGTTTTTGTGACTGGATGCCTGTCCAGTGGGGTTCCCCAGGGATCGGTATTGGGTCCCTTGCTGTTTGTGGTATATATAAACAATTTAGACTTGAATGCAGGAGGGTTGATCAGTAAGTTCGCAGATGACATGAAAATTGGTGGGGTGGTAAATAGTCAGGAGGATAGCCTTAGATTACAGGAGAATATAGACAGGCTGGTCAAATGGGCTGATCAGTGGCAAATGGAATTTAATGCGGATAAGTGTGAGGTGATGCACTTGGGCAAGACAAACAAGGCACGGGAATACACAACTAATGGTAGGACCCTGGGAAGTACCGAGGATTAGAGGGACCTTGATGTGCATGTCCACCGGTCCCTAATGGCAGTGGGACAAGTAGGTAAGATGGTTAAGAAGGCATATGGGATACTTGCCTTTATTAGCCGAGGCATGGAATATAAGAGCAAGGAAGTTATGTTAGAACTGTATAAAACGCTAGTTAGGCTACAACTAGAGTATTGCATGCAGTTCTGGAATCCGCATTATAGGAAGGATATGATTGCACTAAAGAGAGTGCAGAGGAGATTTACCAGGATGTTGCCTGGGCTGGAGAGTTTTAGTTATGAGGAGGGATTGGATAGACTGGGGTTATTTTCCATGGAGCAGAGGAAATTGAGAGAGGACATGATTGAGGTGTATAAAATTATGAGGGGCATAGGTAGGGTAGACAGGAAGGAACTTTTCCCCTTGGTGGAGTGATCAATAACCAAGGGGTGTAGGTTTAAGATAAGAGGTTTAGAGGGGATGTGAGGAAGAATTTTTTCACCCAGAGGATGATGGGAATCTGGAACTCACTGCCTGAAAGGGTGGTAGAGGCAGAAACCCTCATAACATTAAAGAAGTATTTGGATATGCACTTGCGATGCCATGGCATACAAGGCTATGGGCCTAGTCCTGGAAAATGGGATTAGAATAGTTAGGCACTTGTTTGACTGGCGCAGACTTGATTGGTCGAAGGGCCTTTTTCTGTGCTGTTGACCCCTATGACTTAATGACTCTAAAATAGGGAAGTACAGACTGATTAACCTAACATCAGTAGTAGGCAAAATGCTAGAATCTATTTCAAAGGATGTGATAACAGAACACTTAGAAAATATAAATGGGATTAGACAAAGTCAACATGGATTCATGAAAAGGAAATCATGTTTGACAAACCTACTGCAGATTTTTGAGGCCATAGCTAGCAGAATAGATAAGGGAGAAAGATGTGGTGCATTTGGATTTTGATTAAGCCCCACATAAGAGGTTAGTGTGTAAAATTAAAACATATGGGATTGGAAGTAATATATTGCCATGGATTGAGAATTGGTTAACCGACAGGAACATAGGGTAGGAATCAGTCGTTCTTTTTTGGAGTGGCAGGCGGTGACTGGTGGGGCACCGCAGGGATCAGTGCTTGGGCCCCAGCTATTCACAATATTTATCAACAATTTGGATGAGGGAACCAAATGTGATACTTCCAAGTTTGCTGACGGCACAAAACTTGGTGGGAATGTGAGCGATAAGGAGGGTGTTAAGAGGCTTCAAGGCGATTTAGACAAGTTGAGTGTGTGGGCAAATACATGGCAGATGCAGTATAATGTAGATAAGTGTGAAGTTATCCACTTTGGTAGGAAAAATAGAATGGCAGAGTATTATTTAAATGGTGATAGATTGGGAAATATTGATGTACAAAGGGACCAGGGTGTCCTTTTACAACTATCACTGAAAGCAAGCATGCAGGTGCAGCAAGCAGTTAAGAAGGCAAATAGTATGTTGGCCTTCATTGCGAGAGGACTTGAGTACTGGAGCAAGGATGCCTTACTGAAGCTGTACAGGACCTTGGAGAGACCACACATGGAGTATTGTGTGCAGTTTTGGTCTCCTTACCTAAGAAAGGATATAACTGCCATAGAGGGAGTGGAGTGAAGGTTCACCAGTCTGATTTCTGGGATGGCAGGATTTTTGTATGAGGAGAGATTGGGTCGACTAGATCGTTATCCATTGGAGTTTATAAGAATGAAAGGGGATCTCACTGAAATGTATAAAATTAAGACAGGAATGGGCAGACTGGATGCAGGGATGATATTTTCTCTGGCTGGGGGTTTTAGAACAAGGGGTCACAGCCTCAGGATACGGGGTAGGCCATTTAGGACTGAAATGAGCAGAAATTTCTTCACCCAGAGGGTGGTGAACTTATGGAATCCTCTACCACAGAAGGCTGTGGAGGCCAAGTCACTGAATATATTTAAGAAGGAAATAGATAGATTTCTGACTCTAAAGGCATCAAGGGGTGTCTCTTGACGTTATGGCGTTAAGATAGAGGATCAGCCATGATTATATTGAATGCCGGAGCAGGCTTGAAGGACCGAATGTCCTACTCCTGCTCCTATTTTCTATGTTTCTATGGGCATAAGCACTGCCTGTGTGTGTGCGGGGAGGAGGGAGAGTCAGAGCCTGCGCTCTTTTGCGCATGTGTGCGGAAGAGCGCAGAAATCTCCCTGAAGCACAGAGCTGCCTCAGGGAGATTAAATTCATAATATGAATATCAAATAAAGAAGCTGACAAATCATTTACACATGTCCCCTCATGTGATACCATTACTTGAGCTGGGACATGTTTTTCAAATGTTCCAAAAATATTTATTAATGTTATAAACCCTTCATGAAACCTCATCCTGCCCATGGATGAGGTTTCATGAAGAACGTGAAGGCCACTTGGGCTCTTTGCCTGCCCGCCAACCTTAAGGTTGGATGGGCAACTTTCTCAATTGGTTTAATTATTTGATTAATGACCTTCACAGGCCTTTGATAGTTCGGCGGGCACGCAGCCAACTCCAGTGCACGACCGCCAAACAGAAGATCAGAATGACACGCGGTGAGGTTGGAACTCATGCCCGACGTCACCGCGTGTCATTTTATGCGTCGGTGTGTGGAGGCGGAAGATTCTGCCCTATATTTCTGTCAAAGAGCAGAAACGAGACAAGAGAGAAAGGCATTGATATGGGAAAAGATAAACAGAATGTGACAGGAAGGGATTGAGAGTACAAACCTAAGAGTAATTCAGCGGTCAAGACTAGATATTACAAAAATAATAAAAGGACAAAATTAAAGGCTCTGTATCTAAATGGATGTAGCATTCAAAACTAAACAGATGAACTGATAGCACAAAAATAAATAAGTACAACCTTATAGCCATTACAGCTGCAGGCTGACATAGATTGGGATCTGAATATTGATGGGTACATGACGTTTAGGAAGGACAGGAAGCTAGGAAAAGGTGGAGGGATGGCTCTGTTAATTAATGCTGGTATTAGCACATTAGAGAGGGATGACCTAAGTTCAGGAAGCCAGGATATAGAAGTAGTTTGGGTAATGATGAGAAATGATAAAGGCATAAAGTCACTTGTGGGATTGGTGTACAGGCTGCCTAACAGTAACCATATGGTAGGACAGAGTATAAAGAAAGAGACAATGGGAGCTTGTCAGAAAGTAACAACAATAATCATGGGGCAGAAATTTCCCCCGTCGGGGAGGTTGTATGGGGGCAGGTGCAAGCCCGATCGGCACCCCCGATCGGGGCCGCATCGCCATTTTACATGGGTGGGCCAATTAAGGCCCGCCCAGCGTGATGCGCGCCTGGAAGCACTGAGCGTTCTCTGTGCAGGCCGGGGGGGATTCTCTGAGTCGGAGGCTCAGGAAGATTAGTTTAAGGTTTAAAATTTTAAATAAAGAAAAGGAAGTATTTTAAGACATGTCCCCTCATATGACAGTGTCACATGAGTTGGGGCATGTTCATGAATTTTGATAAAAAACTTTATTTAATTAATGAAACCTTCATGAAACCTCATCCCGCCCGTGGATGAGGTTCCGTGAAAAATGCAAAGGCTGCCTGGGCTCTTCGCCTGCCGGCCAACCTTAAGGTTGGACGGGCAGCCCTGTTAATTGTTTTAATGACTATTTAAATGGCCTGAAAAGGCCTTTGACGGTTAGGTGGGTGTGGCTGTGCGCCCATCGAACTGAAAATCTAAACGATGCGCGGTGACGTCGGGACCCCCGCCTGACATCACCGCGTGTCATTTTACGCGTCGGCAAGCGGGCTCCACCCCCACTCGCTGACCCGAAAATTTGCCCCATGGGGATTTTAATCTACATATAGACTGGAAAAATCAGGTGGAAAAAGGTGAAGAGTTCCTAGAATGATTTTGGGATAGTTTCTTAGAATAACCCATTCTGGAGCCAACCAGAGAGCAGGCTATACTAGACCTTGTATTGTGCAACGAGATAGAATTAATTAATGACCTCATAGTGAAAGCACCCTTAGGTCGCAGCAATCATAATATGATTGAATTTTACATTCAGTTTGAGGGAGAGAAGAGTGGGTCCATGGCTAGTATTTTAAACAAAAATAAGGGCAATTATGAAGGCATCAAAGCAGAGCTAGCTAAAGAGTACTGGCAAATTAGGTTAAGGGATAGGTCAATAGAGATGCATTGACATTTAAGGGGATATTTCATGATACACAGAATAGATACATTCCAACGAGAAAGAAAAATTCCAAGGGGAGGACCCATCATTCGTGGTTAACTAAAAATGTTAAAGATAGCATCAAACTTAAAGAAAAAGCATGCAATTGTGAAAAGATTGACAACAGGTCAGAAGACTGGACAAAATATAAAAAAACAGCAAAGAATGACAAGAAGATTAATGACGAGGGACAAATTAGAGTATGAGAGAAAGCTAGTTAGAAATATAATGACGGCTAGTAAGAGTTTCAATTGATATTTAAAAAAGAAAAGAGTCAACAAAGTGAGTATTGGCCTTGTAGAAGGTGAGCCTGGGGAATTAGTAATGGAAAGTAAAGAGATGGCAGATGAACTGAACAGGTATTTTGCATCGGGCTTTACTATAGAGGATACAAGTAACATCCCAGAAATATCTGTGCATTAGGAAATGGAAGGGAGGGAGGAACTCAAGAAAATTACAATCACTAGGGAAGTGGCACTGGCAAGTTGTTATAACTGCAGGCTGACAAGTCCCAAAGTCCGTCCCTTTATTCAAAATGGGAGGGAAGTAGAAAGAAGTAAGCTATAGGGCAATTAGATTAACATCTGCCATAGGGGAAATATTAGAAGCTATTATTACAGACGTTATAGCAGGGCACTTAGAAAAGTTCAAGGTAACCAGGCAGACTCAACATAGTTTTGCAAGTGGGAAATCATGTTTAACCAACTTATTGGAGCTCTTTGAAGAAGTAGCATGTGCTGTGGATAAAGGGGAACCGGTAGATGCACTGTACTTAGATTTCCAGAAATTGTTTGATAAGATACCACATCAAAGGTTATTGTGAAAAATTAAACCTCATGATATAGGGGGTAACATGTTGGCATGGATAGAAGATTGGCTAGCTAAGAGGAAACAGAGAATAGGCATAAATTGTTAATTTTCTGGTTGGCAAGATGTAACAAGTGGTGTGCCACAGGAATCAGTGCTGGGGCCTCAACTTTTTACAATTTATATAAACGACTTGGATGAAGGAACCAAAGGTATGGTTGCTAAATTTGTTAATGACACAAAGATAAGTAGGAAAGTAAGTTGTGAAGAGGACATAAGGAGGCTCCTGAGGGATATAGATAGGTTAAGTGAATGGGCAAAGATCTGGCAAATGGAGTATAATGTGAGAAAGTGTGAAATCGTCTATTTTGTCAGAAAGAATTAAAAAGAAAAGCATCTAAATGTTGAGAGGATGCAGAGAGATCTGGGTGTCCAGAAATGTTAGTGTACAGGTACAGGTAATTGGGAAAGCTAATAGAATGTTATTGTTTATTGCGAATATTGAATTGAATATAAAAGTAGGGAAGCTATGCTTCAGTTGACTCGAGGGGCTGAGTGGTCTACTTCTGCTCCTAATTCATATGTTCATATATTAATAAAATGCTCTTTCTATCTTGTTGTGGATGTCCTCCAGCAGTCTTTTTCAGGAACAATGGTTAGACTACTGAAGCCAAGGAACAACTGCAAGCTTCACCCTGCTGCAGATCAATTTAAATCGGGATCCTACAACTTGTATTATTACTCCAATTTTAATTTGCAGGGCATCCAATGCCTGAATCAGGAAGTCTATCTGCATATCTGGAAGACATTGCTTCTAATTTGGCAGCCAGCGCACTTCTGGGGAAATTGAGTGCGAGAGATTGTGACCTGAGATCTGTCACTCAAGTCTCAATTTTCACCAAACAAAAGGGAGAAATATGGTCCAATTTCCCCATCCTTGACTGTTCTGAATGCGACATTACAGGATTGTGAGGAGAGCCTCCGGTTATGATGAGTTACCACCTGTCAGTATCATGTTGTAGAAGATATTTTAAGAGATTAATTCTTCCAAACTTGGTCTTTGTTTTTTGCAAATATTGTAACTGGGCAATGCCTACATGCTTTTGATAAATGTCTTAAAATGTGAGTCCATTTCCTGAAATTAACATTTTTTGCTTTATTTTTGCACAAATGATAGACAAGTAAGCTTTTGTTTTGCTTTGTTCCATTGGGTTGATAAAAATCTGAATTACTGATTTCTTAATATGTGTATTTTTTGTGACTATCTAGTTCATGGTTCATGTCAATATTTTAGAGGTAATTTTTAGTTCTGGGAAGATTAAAGTTGTAAAGTTAAAGTATTAAAATGCCGGGGTTTAAAGATTGCCAGGATACCTCAAGAAATGGCAGTTCAAAAGGCGGGTCATGTTTGTTCCATAAAATCAGAATTCAAGAGATAGAGCTATAAACAGCAGATGGGCTTACCTAGTAGGGAACTGGAGACATGATGTCTGTGATCCTTGCAAAGAAGGGAATTGCAAAGAGATGTTTTTGTTTTGGGAATTAGAGTTACATTGGTTTAAAAGCATTTAGTGAACCTGAAAGGTTGTAAAAACCCATCAGACAAAAGAAAAAATTGTAAACGAGGGCTAAGTAACTTAAAAGTCAGTTTGAGGACATTCCGGAGCAGGCTACATCATTATGAAGATGGGTGGAGCTTAGGGAAGCCCTCTGGTTTCAATTTATCTGGATGTTTGCAGAAGGAGTTAGTTACAGCCTCAAACTGGTGTGTGCAGTTTGCAGCTCACTGACAGATGATAGCTAAAGTAAATGATTGATTTCTGGACCAGCAATGTAAGTAGAATAAAAAATCTAGCTTCATCATTCACCATGTGGAATGCAGGTGAAGCTTTATCTCAGTTTGAATTTTGTGAGGGAACAGAAGTTGAAGATTGTGTTGTTTGAAACTAGTGGACGAATCTACAGTGGTCCTCCATAAATCTTGTGCCAAAGAAAGCAACAAGCAGATGAAAGCATTAGAAAACTAACCAGAACAAGGGATGGAGTCATCCCCAGTCAAGAAGTGGTAAATGAAAGTTTTATCTTTGAGGATAGCCGGAGCTTTGGAGAATTCTCCAGAGGACTGTGGTGTACACAAGTGTGGTCCCTACAGAAGTAAATAACTTTAAGATTGATGTGTTTTATAAAATAATTCTTGGGGGAAGTAAGAAGTAACCCTGAGGGCATAACTTACGTAGTTATAAACCACGTTGTTTAGTCAATAGTGCTTGCCTTATTTAAGTCTTTTATGTACAATAAAGTTTGTCTTGTTTTAAATAAATGTGAAATCTTGAGGCGTAGTTCTATCTGTTAAAACAGGAGGCAGAATTTTCCTGAATTGCACCATGCAGTGGCAGGCATGAAAAAAGACATTTTTCCTGCCGGCCGCAATGGCGGATTTTTCTGCTGTATTGTCCATGTCCCGCCTCATTAATTAAGCTGTATTGCTGGTGGGCAGCCACTGAATCACCCGCTATGCCATTACTTCACCATTTCTTCACTCCAGGTGCCATCTCTAAACTGCAGCCGCACACACAGTTGTCAATTCTTGCAGCCCAGGACTGCTCCAGTGAAGACAAGGACCTGAAAGCCAATAAGTACTCACTGACCTGTCCCTGGAATGCCATTTGGAGGCCCAACATGATGTTCTCTAATCCAGCTCTGGCCACAGGTGGTTCAGCAATTTCACCACTCCGGCTTGGTAGGCGATGGCAGTGGTGGTCCGTGCCAATACTGCACACAAGAGGTTGGCTATCCAGTGCAGAAAGAGGATGAATGACCTCACCTGTGCCAGCAAGGTAAGGCAACTATCTCATTATTCTAAATTCACACACTCACAAAGCCATCACACATTCACTGGCATCTCACTCATTTCCAGCTCAAGGGACATCACCACTCACTCTCTCACATACACCCTCACATCTCCATCTGGCCTCATCTCCTCTGGAAACTGCCTCCTCAGCCCTCACCATCTTGAGACAACTTGCACAGATCAACATGTGACCCCACACACAGCGTGCGATACCCCCCTTCCGCAAGCAAGACATAGCCCTGCAGCTATTGAAAAGCCATCCTGCCTTACCGCTGGTCTGGTAGCTAGAGACCTGCCTGTGAGCCCTCCTAAAGGCAATGTGGTGCTGCCTGCAAAGCCTGGTGCTGATGATCGTGAGAGTTGCCTGAAGCAAGGTAAGCAGACAAACCTCGAAGTCCTGAGCGAAGTGCAGGTCACCAGGCACACGTCGCTTATGTATTGTTGTGAAATGCATCAATATGTTCTATGATCCAGCGTGGGGAGATGATTCTGGCGAACAGGGCTTAAAATGAGATGCTAAAGTATTGAAATTAGGATCCCTATGTGCGGCAGCAGGAGATACAGCCCGCCATAGATGGGTGGAGTGGGCAATCGCAAACTGGTTTTATGACGACATGAAACCGATTTTTGCAATAAAACCATAGAAAAGTTACAGTACAGAAGGAGGCCATTCTGCCCATCTTGTCCATGCCACCCCGAGGACACCCAGGTGCCCTTTCTAATCCCACCTTCCTGCACCCGGCCCATAGCCCTGCAGCTTACAGCACTTAAGGTGCAGATCCAGGCACTTTTTAAAAGAGTTTAAATTTTCTGCCTCTACCACCAACTTGGGCAGTGAATTCCAGACACCCACTACCCTCTGTGTAAAAAAGTTCTTCCTTGTGTCCCCCCTACACCTTCTGCCACTTACCTTGAATCTATGTCCCCTGGCTCTAGAATTCTCCATCAAGGGAAACAATTTTATCCTGTCCACTCTATCTATTCCCCTCATAATTTTGTACACAATCTCCCGACAATATCCGCTCCAGCCTGTTATGACGCCCGCCGCAAATGGGAGCAGAAAATCCCGGCCAAGGTGTTTGGATTTCTCTTTAAAAGCTGTTTGTCCCAAACTGGATTATAACAATTTATTTCAATGAACAAAACAATGCAATGAAGTTTTTCACTTTTACAGTGAATATTATCTATTTACAGGTATAATCTTTGCTCATTTGGTGAAATGTTTGTTTTATCACTTCTTGATCCACCACATCAATTACTTGATGAAGTGTAGTGTCTCTTCACTCACTTTGGCATATAGATTTGTTTACTGGAGCTGCTGATCTGTGCTGATACATTAGGCTGTGTGGTGGCTATATTTTAGGTGATACACAGCAACCTAATATGTAAAAATGAGGTCTGATATGCTAGAGCACATTTTGATGAGAATAACACAATTTTGGTAAAGACATGTGCATGCACTCACCTAACAACCATAGGCAGCATCTAGAACAAGTAGATTATGGCACCAATTAGTGTTTAACATCGGCCATCTGAAAACACTGTTAAATAGCATGAAGGACTCCCCATCAATGCTATTTACATATGATATGAAATCTTCACCTTTGGCAAACCCCTCGTTGTGGATGATTCATCCTTGCGGATGCGTGTGTGGAAGTGAGATGTCAGTGTTGGCTGTTGGTTCACAGATGGCCTGTGAGCCCTATTTTGCCTTGCAGGCTCTCCCACATTAAGGAAATCATTTGTCAGCCCAGTAGAGGTGTTGGCGGATTGTTGGCTCAAGTAGCTGCCCTCTCTTTCCGTCCCTTTCACTGTTCTCTCTCAGTGGTTGCTGTTGTTGATTGGAAGGCCTTGGCTTTTTCGATGTTGAATCACCATTTTGGCCTTGATTAAGCATCTGCTTCCAATGTGTTGATGTTAATAGAGCAGACCTTCGTGAAAGCTTTGAGACTGTCTTTGAAACATTTCGATTTTTTCCCTTGTGTGAAAAGGTTCCCTGGCATAGCTTTGACTAGAGAAACTGTTATGGTAGTCTTGAGTCAGGCATTTTGACAACATGTCAGGTGAGAGTGACTGCCCTGGACATCAAGGCAGCATTTGACTGAATGTGGCATCAGGGAGCCCAAGCAAAGCTGGAGTCAATGGGTGTCAGGTGGGAAACTCTCTGCTGGTTGGAGTTGGAACTCACATGCAGCAAGCCCTGGACAATATCCAGGCTTGTGCTGACAAGTGGCAAGTAACATTCAGCATGCCACAAGCACCGGGCAATGAGCTTCTCCAATAAGAAAGAATTTGACCATCGCCCCTTGACATTCAATGACATTACCATTGCTGAATCCCACCATCAACATCCTGGACTAGCCATATAAATACTGTGGCTACAAGAGCAGGTCAGAGGCTAGGAATCCTGCAGCGAGTAAGTCACCTCTTGACTCCCCAAAGACTATCCACCAGCTACAAGGCACAGGTCAGGAGTGTGATGGAATACTCCCCACTTGCCTGTATGAGAGCAGCTCCCACAACACTCAAGAAGCTCGACACCATCCAGGACAAAGCAGCCCTCTTGATTGGCACCACATCCACAAACGTTCACTCCCTCCACCACTGAGGTACTGCCGCAGCAGTATGTACAATCTACAAGATGCACTGCGGGAACTTACCAAGCCTCCTTAGGCCACTACCATCTAGAAGGACAAGGGCAGTAGATGCATGGGAACACCGCCACCTGAAAGTTCCCTTCCAAGCCACTCACTATCCTGACTTGGAAATATATTACTGTTCCTTCATTGTCACTGGGTCAAAATCCTGGAACTCCCTCCCTAACATTACTGTAGGTGTACCTACACCACATGGACTATAGCAGTAAAAGAAGACAGCTCACCACTATCTTCTCAAGAGCAAAAAGGGATGTGAATAAATGCTGACCTAGCCAGCGATGCCCACATCCCATAGATGAATAAAAAAGCCCCATCCACCTTAGCTGATAGAGATTATCATGGCCCCTACACTTGTGTGTTGGAGGACGCTCATATTTGATCTTTTGAGCTCACACTTGATTTGTGAAATCCTTCTAAGACAGCCTTAATGATGTTATCCTGGGGCCTTGATATGATGCCTATACGTTGTCCTGTGTCTCGAAGCAACTCATTTCAGCACAATAGATGAGATATTTACCAAAGCCTACGAGATCATGGGGCTTGCCCTGAACACAGTGAAGACCAAAGTCTTCTACCACACCAAATATATCAAATCTAACGCCTTCACTTGAAATTCATGATGAGTATTGGAAAAGGTCCCTCGCTTCCCCTATCTTGGAAGCTATCTATCCCCAAAAGACTGACATTGATGAAAAGGTGCACCGCCAAATCCAATGTGCTAGTTCAGCCAATGGAAAGTTATGTATTCAAGTTTTCAGGAATCATGATATCAGATCCAACGTTAAACTCTTATCATGTCATTGCATTATATTCCCTAGTTGCTGGTGCATGTGTGTTGTTATGTGTGTTGTTGGAACTTTCTATAAATGGCTAAAGTTTGAATAGTCAACAGGGATTGGTTGTGTTGGAGCTGAAGTACTTCTGGTCACTGAAAAGTTTGTGCTGAAACGAGTTGCTTGGAGACCTGGCTGGCCTTCCTCTGAGAATTGAGCATGATTGGGAGAATGGAAAGTGATGACAGAAAGCAACACAAGCTGCTGGAAGATGCTGGAGGATGAGGGAGAGAAGGGCTCTCAGCAGGGTGCTATATTCCCTGAGGGTCTTTAGGGAGCAAATCTCTTATTACTTCAACTTCAGTGAGGACCAATGCATACAATGTTTTTGCTTGATGTAAGAGGTTGTGACTGAAATCTGCTAACTATTACACCTACAACTGCAACTTAAAGCAGGGAAAGGACAGTATTGATATGGCTGTCATGGTTGAATAGCTGCCGGTGTGTATGAGCTGTGAGTTATCAGTATGAGGCTTGCAACAGTGCCAAGTTTGTGCAGATGAGGGGAAGTACATGAACTTGAGGGATGGGTACTGATTGATAAAGTTGGTAGGTCGGTGATGGGGGTGTACTGACTTTTTTATATATATTTGTTCATAGGATGTGGGTATTGCTGGCTGGACCAGCATTTATCCCTAATTGCCCTTGAGAAGGTGGTAATCCACTGCCTTCTTGAACCACTATGGTTCATGTGTTATAGGAACATCCACAGTGCTGTTAGGAAGGGAGCTCCAAGATTTTGATCCAGCAACAGTGAAGGAATGGCGACATATTTCCAAGTCAGGATGGTGAATGACTTGGAGGGGAGCTTGCAGGTGGTGAACAGTGGGTGAGGCTACATACACAGTTTGTAGGATATAACATTTGAAAATGAATTCACTAGCCTTGTGTGAGATTATTAAACTTCTTTCTGCACTGTATCTATGTTTTTTAGAGCTATAATCATGTCATCAACCATCACCACAACTTACTCCCACAGACTCCTGGACATCAGCCTGGAAGCCTCCTCACTCCTTGTGGATACAGGATGTCTCTTCTTTCCATGTCTTGCACCAAGACTTCCAATACAATATAAGAAAACCTTGGTGCTTGCTTTCTCCCATGTTCAGCCATTTCTTAAAGTATCACAGATCAGATTTGCCTTTCAAAATGCAGCCCCCACCCCACTCATTGCAGCCACAATTCAGCTCCCTTTAAGCTGTGCAGGCTGTCTTTAAGTTGCACCTCCCACTCACTATAATGCTACCCATGCTGTTCATTGGTTACATGCAGAAGTCATGTAAAACAGGAGATAACATCAATGTAATGTGCCTCCTGCAATTTAATCATCAGGCCTGGATTAATTACGTACCATAATACTTCACTGTCCTTTTACGGGAGCTAGCCAATTTAATTGCATGGTTCCATGAATCATGATCATTTTTCAGGTGTGAATCCAGTCAGTGAATGTCAGCTAGCTATTCAACATTGGTGGACATTATAACCAATCCTTTCTTCACCCAATGTCCAAAAATGTGTCATCTACAGTTTTGCTTCTTAGCCTATGCAGAGTTAAAAAATCACAGCGGAGGCAATAGTTGCAGCAGGTCCAGTGCCTTTGGATTAAGCAGAAGAAAAATATCTACCAACTTTTCTACTCCTTATTTCTATTCAGTGGCACCACCAGATATTGTTTTTGTGTAGATATTGGATACATCAGTAATGTTTCCTTGGTCCAATCCCCTGCCATGGGTTCTTACATTATGTGATAAAAGAAAGACTTGAAAGGCTTGTACTTATTCAGTTATATCATCAGGATAACAAAAAATGCTTCACAGCCAATTCATAACTTTCTAAATGTAGCCACTGTTGCTTGTAGGCAAACAAGGAAGCAATTTATTTTAATTCTTTCATGGAATGTGGGCATCGCTGGCTAAGCCAGCATTTATTGCCCATCCCTAATTGCCCTTGAGAAGGTGGTGGTGAGCCGCCTTCTTGAACCGCTGCAGTCCATGTGGTGTAGGTACACCTGCAGTGCTGTTAGGGAAGGAGTTCGAGGATTTTGACCCAGTGACAGTGAAGGAACGGCGATATATTTCCAAGTCAGGATGGTGAGTGACTTGGAGAGCAGCTTCCAGGTGGTGGTGTTCTCATGCATCTGCTGCCCTTGTCCTTCTAGGTAGTAGAAGTCACGGGTTTGGGAGGTGCTGTTAAAGGAGCCTTGTAGATGATACACACTGCCGCCACTGTATGTCAGTGGTGGAAGGCGTGAACGTTTAAGGCGGTGGATGGGATGCCAATTAAGCAGGCTGCTTTGCCCTGGGTAATGTTATATTCCTGACTGTTGTTGGAACTGCACTCATCCAGGCAATGGAGAGTATTCCATCACACTCCTGACTTGTGCCTTGTAAATGGTGAACAGGCTTGAGTTGTTCACCCAGCCTCTGACCTGCTTTTGTAGCCATTGCTTATATGACTGGTCGAGTTCAGTTTCTGGTCAATAGTAACCCACAGGGTGTTGATAGTGGATTCAATCTCCCATTGAAAGTCAAGTGGAGATGGCTAGATTCTCTCTTTTTTGAGATGGTCATTGCCTGGCATTTGTGTGGCACAACTTTTATTTTCCATTTATCAGCCTAAGCCTGAATGTTGTCTAGGCCTTCCTGCATTGGACACAGAATGCTTCAGTACCTGCGGAGTAATGAATGGTGCTGAACATCATATAATCATCAGCGAACATCCCCGCTTCTGATTTTATAATTGAGGGGAGGTCATTGATTAAGCAACTGAAGATGGTTGGGCCTAGCACAGTTTTACCCTGATTCCCATGGACTCCAGTTTTGCTTGAGGCCCTTGATGCCACACTCTGTCAAATGCTGCCTTGAACTGTTCTGTTGAAGGGTCATTCGGACTCGAAACGTTAACTGTGCTCCTCTCCACAGATGCTGCCAGACCTGCTGAGTTTTTCCAGGTATTTTTGTTTTTGTCTTACAAAATGAATATTTGTTCAGACATTGACAGAACTATTCTCTGAATAGTGCCATTGGATATTTTTTGTTCACTTAAGCAGGCAGACAAGTTCTCAGTTTAAAGTATCATTCTACACAAAACAGTTAAAGAGAGAAATAAATAATTTGCATTTCTGTAGTGCCTTTCATGACCTCAGAATGTCCCAAAGTGTTTTACAGCCAGTGAAATACTTTTGAAGTGCAGTCACCATTGTAATGTCGGGAAGCTTGTATCTTCCTGTTAGAAGCGTGTTATTTGGTTTTTACCAGCCTCAAAACCAAAATGTTAAGTGGGAGAATTCAGTGAAAAGAAAGGGAAGTAAGAAACCAATCTAGCCTGAGGTGAGGAAACATTTGTTTTGTGTCTATTCAAGTCTAGTTGTGCCTATACATGGTCCTGTTGGTGCCTCCTGAACTGGAGAAAATTAACTTGGCAGATCAATTTAGAACAATGGTGATCTATTTCATAGCCTACAACCATTATTATTTCGAACTCCGTTCATATGTCTCTCAGATATTAATGTCTTATTTTACGGTCTGCTGCCTTAGTATTGGATTGTGAGACAGTTATCTATATATCAGTAATAGAACCTCATAAACTACTACTTAAATATCAATTATTGAAGTGTATAGAAATGTAGAAATTGATGAAGCCCTATCAGTGGAAGTTGTGGAGGGCTAAATTGGATAACTCTGGAAATGGACACAGCGATCCTGATGCACCTGTTGATGGCAATGCAGGAAGCATGCCAATTTAGTGCTCCCTGTTTATTTGAATGACCTCCACATCCAGCCTGTGACTGTGCCGTTCATTAGCTGGATGCATTGCAGAGGGCATATTAAGCACCATTTAAAGCTAGCCTTCACAGCTTAAAGTTAGTCTGCATCTCTTTAAGGGGATGTGCATTGTGCTGCAGCAGGTGCTGGAAGTTGTGGTTGAAAAGAATCTGCCCTTGGAAAGAGATAGCACACCAGAACTCCAACCTTTTACTGCACTGGAGGTTTCAGTGAAGGAGGAGGAGTTAGAAGACAAGATGTCCTGCATCAGCAGTGGGTGGGACAGGGAGAGTGAGTTAGGAGAAGGAGGGTATACAGATTCACAATGGAAAGGAATTGGGAACAGATTGCATAGAGGTCAATGTTTGTGGTAGCAGCAATGGCAAAGGATGATCCATTGAATACAGAGGCTGGTGGGTGGAAGGCGAGGACCAAGGGGAACTGGGAGGGAGAGAAACATTAAAGCTTTTGATTGAGGGCTAAATGTTGGCCAGGAATAACTCCCTTGCTTTTCTTCAAGATAGTATTATTGGATCTTTTAAATCCACCCAAGCAGGCAGATAGGGTATCAGTTTAACATCTCATCTGAGTGATAGCACACCTAACAGTGCAGTACTCCCTCAGTACTGCACTAGAGTGTCAGCCTTGCTTTTTGTGCTCTAGCCCTGGAGTGGTATTTGAACTTGGAATCTTGTAACTCAGAGGCAAGATTGCTACCCACTGAGCCACAGCTGACAATGAAGGAGCTAGGTACATAAAAAATTGTCATCACGGTCACCTTTGCAGTCCTGCTCTGAGCTCACAGTTGTGGCTGCAGCAGGTGGCAGATTTCAGTAATGATACTGAAGCACAAATGTCTCACACACGAATATAGGAAGTGCAGGGATGAAGTAAAAAAGGAAATAAGGAAATCAAAGAGAAGGCATGAAATAAGATTATCAAGTAAAGGTAAAGCTAACCCAAAGATGTTTTACCAATATATTAATGCTAAAAGGTTAGTTCAGGAAAAAGGGGGACCTATCAGAGATGAAGATGGAAACTTGTGTGTAGATGCAGAGGCTTTGGTAAGGGTTTTGAATCAATATTTTGTCTCCGTGTTTACAAAGGAAAGGGGGGATGTAGATATAGTAGCCCAGGAGGAACACTGCGAGATATTGGATGGGATAGTCATAAAGAGAGAGGAAGTACCCGAAGGGTTGAAATCCTTGAAAGTTGATAAGTCACCAGAGCCAGATGGATTGTTTCCGAGGCTGCTGAAGGAAGTCAGGGAGGAGATAGCAGATGCTCGGTGGATGATTTTCCAACCTTCATTAAATACAGGGGAGGTACCGGAGGACTGGAGAAATGCAAACTTAGTTCCATTGTTTAAAAAGGGATCAAGGGAAATGCCAAACAATTATAGGCCAGTTAGTCTTACATCGGTGGTGAGCAAATTAGTAGAATCAATCCTGAGAGATAGGATTAACTGTCATGTGAAAAGGCATGGACTAGTCAGGGATGGTCAGCATAGATTTGTAAAAGGAAGGTCTTGCCTCACAAATTTGATTGAATTCTTTGAGGAAGTGATAAGAAGGGTTGATGAAGGTAGTGCAATGGATGTTGTGTACATGGATTTTAGCAAGGCATTTGACAAGGTCCCACATGGCAGATTGGTCAGGAAAGTAAAAGCCCATGGGATTCAGGGTAATGTGGCAAACTGGATAAAAGGTTGGCTTTGTAACAGGAAACAAAGGGTAATGGTCGATGGATGCCTTTGCGAATGGAAAGTTGTCTCAAGTAGTGTTCCACAGGGCTCGGTGTTGGGACACTTGCTGTTTGTGTTACATATTAATGATTTGGACGTGAACGTGGGGGGCACGATTGGGAAATTTGCAGATGACACAAAGAGTGGCCGAGTAGTGGATAGTGTAGAGGATAGCCATAATCTCCAAAACGATATAGATGGGTTGATGGAGTGGGCGATAAAGTGGCAGATGGGTTTTAATATAGAGAAGTGTGAGGTCATACATTTAGGGAGGTCAAACAGTTACAGGGATTACACAATAAATGGGAATATACTAAGAGGGCTAGATGAAGTACTTGTACTTGGCGTACAAGTACATAGGTCCCTGAAGGCAGCAGTTCAAGTAGACAAGGTTGTAAAGAAGGCATATGGAATGCTCTCCTTCATTGGCAGAGGTATAGAATATAAAAGTAAGGATATAATGTTGGAATTGTATAAAACACTGGTGAGGCCACAACTGGAGTATTGTGTGCAGTTCTGGTCACCACATTACAGGAAGGACGTAATAGCTCTGGAGAGAGTGCAGGGGAGGTTTACAAGAATATTTCCAGGGTTAGAAAAGTGTAGCTATGAGGAGATATTGGATAGGTTGGGGTTATTTTCCTTAGAAAAAAGAAGGCTGAGAGTTGACTTGATTGAGATGTACAAAATTATGAGGGGAATAGATAGAGTGGACAAGATAAAATTGTTTCCCTTGGTGGAGAATTCTAGAACCAGGGGACAGAGCTTCAAGATAAGAGGCAGAAGGTGTAGGCAGGGCATGAGGAAGAACTTTTTTATGCAGAGGGTAGCGGGTGTCTGGAATTCGCTGCCCAAGTTAGTGGTAGAGGCAGAAACTCTAAACTCTTTTAAAAAATACCTGGATCTGCACCTAAAGTGCTGTAAGCTGCAGGGCTATAGGCCAGGTGCAGGAAGGTGGGATTAGAAAGCGCACCTGGGTGTCCTTGGGCTGGCATGGACAAGATGGGCTGAATGGCCTCCTTCTGTGCTGTAACTTTTCTATGGTTCTAAGAGACGGCATTAGTTGTAGTGTTAAACTGCAATATGGCACTGTTGATGCTACATGTTGACTGATGTCATGATCCGCCTGCTCTACATACTTCTGGTGGACCTTAACTTTGTGTGCACTAACACCTGCATAGTATAATGCACACAATAACCACAAATGTGATGCATGTTGGAGACAGCATTTTGCAGCTCTAAGGAAACTCATGGTGCAAAATATTGGTCTTGAATAAGCCCAACTTTTCCACATGTACAGTTCTAGCATCATACATGCATCTATCATTTATGTCAAATATTATAGTTGTGAAAAACATTGGGCAGCATCTTACTGGAAAAATAACAGCTTGTTAATGATGCACATCATTACTAATGAACAAGTCAACCAGCAAATTCAGGGATTTTTTAAGTTACACCATCAGTTGCAAATCTTCAGAATTTACCAGTTGATTTACACTGTTTCACTATTTAGCTCTCACAAACAGCATATCACTTGAGCCTTCCTGTTATTTTTAAGAACCGACTGGATTTATACATCAATTGCCCATTAAATTCTCCATGGAAAGTTAATACTGAAACTTTATATTACAGGTTTTTAACAGCATGATAATTGTTAATGCAATGTCAATCAACCTCTCTGACCCTGAAGGGAACAATTTAAGCTTTCCAATTTCATTCGGCATGTCATAAATTGTTGTTAGAATTTTTTTAAATGTCAGCTTTTAATTTTTTTTTCTTACTTTTCCTTTAAGACTCTTTTTCTCTTCATTTCTGAATCCAATCTTTCTTTTCCTCTCTATTTTTACTTCTGTGTGAATAGATTCTAATTCACCCACTTTAATTCACCTTATTTTCCTCTGTTTCTTTTGCAAACCTTAAATCTTATTGGTTTAGGAGGTACAGATTTGGTCCTGACGTGCACAAAGATTCCAGATCCTTCATTGCTCCCACTGTGCCATTATTAGCTCACAAATTCAGAAAGGTAGACTGCAAAAACTTACGACCTGAAGGGGCTAGGGAAAAGTCAAACTAATGGCATAGGCCATAAGGTGTCTGCCTCAGTAAGATCTGGTCCATTATCTTGTGTTATCTGCCTCCATCTTGTGCTAAGCTCAATAAATCATGCTTGAAAGGTATATGTATATTTTTTGCTAAAAATTAGCAAAAAGAGTGAGGGAGTTACAACACTGTAATCTAATTTCAGGCTCTATATTATGTCCATAAACCCCACTTAAGCTTTGAACATCACAGGCTTCTTTATCAGAGTTACAGAGAGCAAAAGACAGAAATGATTACATTAAATGGCACTTGCTTCACAATTAACTACTTAAAAATGCATTGGCAATTACTGGCAAATATGGCAACCATTCTACACATAGCAAGGTGCCACACATAGCAATGACCACAAAAATGATTAATATTTATATAATGCCTTTAATGTAGTAAAATGTTTCAATGCATTTCACAGGAGCATTATAAAACAAAATTTGATATAAAGTCATGTAAGTAAATATTAAAGTTTGGTCAAACAGGTAGGTTTTAAGGAACATTTTAAATGAGAAAAGTGAGGAAGAGAGGTTCAGAGGGGGAGCATCAGAGCTTGGAACCTTGGCAACTGAAGGCACAGCTGCCAACAGTGGAGCAGTTACAATTGGAGTGCTCAAGAGCCCAGAATTGGAAAACTGCAGATATTTCAGAGGGCTGTAGGACTGAAGGGTGTCCTAATCCAGAAAGGCATTTGGTGAAGGATAATACTGGAGCCAATCTTTATTTAGCCTTACATTTATTTACAAAATGGGACATTACAAGCATACACTGCCTAACTTAACTATTTCCACAGTTTCAATAAATGCTTCTTTAAATGTGCTCAAGTCAAATCCCAATTAATGCCCTCCGCCCACATATAATTAAGAAAAATTGATATATAATTAACAGAGGGAATTAAAGATAAAAAGGGGAGCAAAGATATTACAAGATTTGAAAATAAGGATGAAAATATTAAAATGTGGCATTGCTTAAATGGGGGTCAATGTTGATCAGCATGGACAGGGTTGATGGGTGAACAGGATTTGGTTCAACTAAGGATACAGGCAACAAAGGTATGGATAACCTTAGGTTTATGGAGGGTAGACTGTGGGAGGACAGCCAGGAGTGCATTGGAATAGTTCCGTCTAGAGGCAACAAAGGCTTGGTTAATTGTTTCGGCAGCAGATGAGCTGGATCAGGGGCAGAGCCAGGCAATGGGTAGCATCTTACCTATGTCGGGCGGGCTGAATGGGAGTGGGCGCGGGTGCGGAGCTGATCACCATCCGCGATTGGTTGTGTGCTGGCATTATATGTGGGCAGACCAATTAAGGCCCAGTGTAACGCACAGCCAGTAGTGGGCGGCGCGACCTGTGCGGGCGGGGGGACAGGGCAGAGTCAGGGCCTGTGCTCTTTCAGCATGCATGCAAAAGAGCGCAACAATCTCCCTGAGGCACAGAGCTGCCACAGGGAGATTAAGTTCATAATAAAACTTCTGAATAAATTATGTAAAAATTTATTCAAACATGTCCCCTCATGTGACAGTGTCACATCAGTTGGGACATGTTTGTACATTTAGCAAATTTTATTTAATTATATTATTAAACCATCAGGCAACATCACCCCGCCCATGGGAAGGCTGCTTGGGCTCTTCACCTGCCCGCCAACCTTAAGGATGGACAGGCAGCGCTGTTAATTAGCTAAATTACTTTCCTAATGGCCTTAGTAGGCCTTTGACAGTTCGGTGGGTGCGCAGCCACCCCCGTCGCGAACCTGCCAAACATAATATCAGAATGACAGGATGCATTCCTGATGTCATCTTGCATCATTTTGCACATCAGCATGTCTGGTCCGCCCCCGCACGCCGACGGTAATATTCTGGCCAATGTTACAGGAGCAGGAATAGGCAGTCTTAGTGATGCAGAGATGTTGTAGAGATAAAAATTTGTAATATAGCAAGGATGTGTGGTCACAAGCTCACTTCAGAGTCAAATATGATGTAGTTTGCCTTAGACAGCAGCCAGGGAGAGGGATGGAGTTGGTGGCTGTAGGCAATGGAGTTTGTGATGGCCAAAGTCAATGGTTTTGGTCTTCCTAAAATATTTAGTTGGAGAAAATTTCTGCTTATCCGGTACTCATCAATGAGGTGAATGACCAGTTAATTTGTATTTGGTGGTGTTAGTTGAGGAAAGAACATTGGCAAGGACAGAAGGAGAACTCACTGCACTTACTTTTGATAGTGCAATCCAATCTTTAATGTCCAGCTGAATCAGCTGAACAGGAAGCAAGTACCTCATTTTAAATCATATTGTGAGAAATGAAGGTTATTCTTTGTAATATTTTTGGGGAATATTGTATTGTTCTGTAAAAAAGGCTGTGTGCCTGTGTGTGTGTGTGCAAATGATTTAATTAAGCTGGGTAAAGGCTACAAGGAGAAAGGTTGTCAAGGGGCTTTAAAAGGTGAAAAGATAGAGGTGTTAGGCTTGAGGTACAAGTGAATATGTTGGATCTAACATTTGCATTTTTAGATAGGTTGAGAGTTGTTTGAATATCAAAGGAAAGTCAGAGGCAACAAGAAGCATGTTTGCATCTTGCAGGAATTCTATAGGTAAATAGAAGAGGGTATATTACATTTTATTGACCCAAAAGCAAGGGAAAAATAAGCATGAAAGATTTTATATTTGGAAAGATTTGAGTTTCAAAGAGGTGCCAGAACATTAGAACATGAGATGAAAGGGGTGAAAAGGTATTTTAGAGTTACTGTAGCTGGAAAATGGAGCTGGAGGTGGGAGCTGAGTTGGGAGCTATTAACTGTAGTTCTAGGCTGAGAGAAGAGGCAGTTTGAATCAGCCATCCAGTCAAGCCAAAGAAGCCTTGGGCTGCAACTAGCAGTCTTGTTCTGAAGTCTTGGATTTCTACAGCAGAGTGCAAGAGAGTTAGAGGTCATATGATATGCCTTTATTAAAGTGACAGCAGTTTCCCTTGCGTAATATTACTGGATTTTATAGTTAAACATCCAAAAGGGAGTGTTGCCTGGAAGGTGTTTATTTGTGGGTCTGATCAAATAGGGAGTCTTTTGGGAGAATGTGTAGTAAGGCTAAATTTTAGCTGTGCAACTGTAATCTCAAGCTCAAGTTTTCTCTTATTTTTGTTAAGAAAACTTTTGCTTTTAATTCTTAAAATCCCAAACCTGTCACTGGAACACCTACTGCTGGGATGTTTCTTCTTGTTTTCTGAATACAAAAAAAATGGTTATGACCCATAAGCCAAGTTTCCCTCTGGGATTTGGTTTGCGCAGCAATTAACATCAGCTGTGGTTAACGCAATGCCCAAAGAAAATCACTTATGAAAATGATGTGCTCCCTCAGCACTGCATTTGTGTGCCAGCCTAAATTATGTACTTAAATGTTGGAATGCAATTTGGATCTACACTTTTCTGATCCTGAGACAGGAGTGTGACCAACTGAAGCACAATAATGCAGTCTCATAACTCTCCCAAACATATATTATTCCAAATGTAGCAAAAACAAAAAAATTATAACCTGATAAGAGAATATGACCCTGATATTTATTGGGGGGGGGGGGGTGGAATGGAGGAGAGTGGAATGGAGGTATAGCATCTGGGAATGCTGGAACTATGGATTTCTCAGAAATTCTGTCGATTTTGATGGCAGGACCTAATTAAAGTTTTTGGACTGTTTTTCATCTGGCAGCTAGCCAGATTGTGAAGCTATTGTGCTGGAAGGCCTATGGCACCACACTAGATCCAGGGTCCGGAGTGGCGACTAGGGAGGGAGCAATCATGGATCAAGGGGATCATCAGGTAGGGATGAAGAGCGTGGGTAGATTGGGACCTGGGGAGGGAGATCAGGTGTCTGATCATGAGAAGTGGGAAACAAGTTTGTTTGGGGGTGCCCCTGGCCCATAAGCAATGCTGGAAAGACATTAAACTGTTGGATTTGGCCATTCTCGCCTCCCATCAGCTGCCAGATTTCCCAAAAGCCCTTGGAGATCAAGTCCACAGCCATTACATTTAAAACACAACTAAAAATTCTGAAACATGCAGCCTCAATAAAATATTTAAATTAGGGACCTGTCTCTGGAGAGCTGGTTGGTCGTCAGCCAACACAACCACAATCCGCCTCTTTTAAAGCCCTAAGTGGATGGCTTTCTAATTTATGATTTTTAAGTGCCCCGGCCTTCTCCCACTCTTTTGGTGGGGGCGGGAGGTGGGGGGGGTGGTGGTGGTTGGTGGGGTGGGTAACTTTCCCCCCTATTACTTTTTAACAACACATCCTTTTCCTGGAATCATAATCTTGCAAAAACAAAATATATGTCTCTTGTTACATGTGAATCATATGGACAGAATTTGTAGTCATGATAGCAACTTTAAGAGAAGGAATACATCCCTGTGACAAAACCCAAAGGACAAACAGAAGCCTGCCTGTGCCATAATGAAGTAAAATGTCTGAAATCAGGAGGATGACCACATTTTGGAAGATAAGACTGAGCTTCACTCTTACAACCTGTGAGTCATTCAATTCCTTCAGTGTGTTGCATCAAAGTAAAACATCCCTATTCACCTGCTATTCTCTGAGCAGTTCCAATCTATTTAACATAATCCTTCAATCCTGCTAATGACCCTCAGAATGCAGAGCACAGGCAGGAAGCTGCAGCTGTGCACCAAAGGTCAAACAATAAATTTGACAATTTTTTTCTCCAGAAGATTGTACAACAATGTATCTATAATAACTAATAACAGGTAACCAGAAAGAAAGAGAAGGGTATAGCCCAATCATTGGATTCTGATATCATTTATAAACTGTTCATGATATAAACTGAATTTTTCAATCATATGATAGACTTATAAATTCTCCCATAATCTATATTTTTTCCAAATTTAATTTCATTATAGTAAATGCCGCAAAACATTACCCATCAAGAGGTGAATCTTCAGGTATTCGCATTAGAAGATCTCTATGATGATAAGCTGTTTTGTATCTAGATTGGATAAATGTACTGTGTCACACAAACAATAGTGGCTACCTGAGAGTCATTACTAGATAGTAATCCAATTGGAGGGGTCTAGTGAAGTTATAAATTATGATGCCAAAGCTTGAGCTGGTTGCATGTGTTTCCTGAACCTGAAGATTAGAGTACTGTTTTGAAATCACTCCAGCTTACTTTAATTTTATACCATCTTCTCTACATTTAATGAGATTGTTTTATTCTACTTTTGTTCCATTTTTATTTTGCTAGCAGCTGTCAGTACTAAAACTGAGTGTCTATGCACTCCATGTTGCTGATGGATGCTGATAATGTTCATATTGAAAGACTAATGATTATAATGTTATTATAGCAACTTTAACAAGAAATAATTTGCTGTTGATTACAAAAAAATCAGTGCTCGAAGTATATCAATATAGTAAATGGGAATTGTTTTATTTTTACACAGTTTCTTCTATGATCATTAATAGTGGAGACCAGGCCAGGTCTAAACAAGTATTAACAATCTCTTTTGTTACAAGAGGCTTTCTCAGAATATTATATCATCATCAGTCCTCCGTGTTTGGAACTCTGTATCTCATTTGCTTTATAATGCTTTGTTCATGTACCAGGTCATTCTTAACACTTCTGAAAAACAGACTGTGATTAATTAATCTGCTCTTCATCCTGGTTTCTTCATAAATTCCATAAGGATAACATAAAATAAGAAAATATTAAAAATCCCACTGGAGCAGAGATAAGTTACCTGTCAATGTTTAACATAAAACATGAATGAATGCTATTTATATTCCAATCCCATTATTTTGAAGTAGGCTTTCAATGCACTTTGGTGTGAGTAATCTCATGCTGAATATTAAAAGGATGGAAAAATTATAACCACCTGATAGGTCTAATGGGATGGAGATTTCTGATGTTATGGATTCTGAGGATTAATCAGTACAGAAAACAAATCACCCCAGAGATGGGTCCTGTTGGATTGTAATAAAGGCATGCATGAGGGTTTCAGCAGCAGCTGAGCTGAGGCAGAAGCAGGGATGGGTGATAATCCAGAGGCAGAGATGGGCAATTTTCAGAGGTGCAGGTAGAGAATGGCAATGATATGGATGTGGAAATAGACAACTGTTGTAATACCATTCACCCAGCACAAAGTGCCCCCTCCATATCGAGCACAAAGTTTCTCCCCAAGTACCCAACACAAAAAGTCTTCCCATCACTGAGTACAAAGTGTCTTCCCCCTGTAACATGCATAAAGTGTCTCTCCATGTACAGTGCATAAAGCATCTCTCTTTGTACTGAGCACATTATTTTCCCCTTGTATTGAGCTCAAAGTTTCTTCCCCTGTACCAAATACAGTGTCTCCCCGACACCCCGTACAAATTCTCTACCCCCTCACTGGACAAAAAGTGTTTCTCCCTGTGCCGAGCACACGGTTTCTCCCCATGTACCAAGAATAGATTGCTATTTCCTCACTGGGTACAATGTGCCTACACCCCCTCAATGAGTACAGGGTGTTTCTGCCACCCTCTCACCGGGCACAAGGTGTTACTCCCTTCACCAAGCACAAGGTGTTACTCCCCCCTCACCGAGCACAAGGTGGTACTCCCTCCTCACCGAGCACAAGGTGTTACTCTCCCCTCACTGAGCACAAGTGTTACTCCCCCCTCACCAGGCACAAGGTGCCTCTCCTCTCCCCTCACTGGGTGTTTCCCCACCCCCCCCCACCCCCCCTCCCCGGGCACAAGGTGTCTCCCTCCTCCCGTCTCTAACTGAGCACAAGGTCAGGAGAATGCCAAGACATTGATGAGGTAGAGAGATGAAGTTGGTAACCAGGAATGAAGTTTGTGGTGGGGACTGAAGACAACAGCTCTGCTTTTCTAACATTTAACAGGAAGAAATCTCTGCTCATCAATGCAGGATATAGGACAAGCAACGTGACAAATTGGACACAGTAAAGGGGTCAAGAGAGATGATAGGGAGATAGAGCTGGATGATGCTCACATGTAGAACTTGGTGTTGTTTTTTCAGACAATGTCACCGAGAGAAAGCATGTAGATAAGAAATTGGAATAGACCAAGTCTATATCCTTGCAAGACTCCAGAGGTAATGGTGTGGGTGCAGGAAGAGATGTCTTGGTGGGTGATTATCTGGTTATGACTGGGTGGATAAGAATGGAACCAGGCGTGGACAGCTACACCAAGCTGAATGTGGAGGAGAGGCATGGGAAGAGGATGGTATGGCTGGAAAGTAGAGATTCATTCAAATGTAAATCAAACAAGTTTGAGCAGAGAGATAATTCAAGGCTGGTCCTTAAACTTTCCAGTTAACTGACATTCAAATCTAAAGTGAGACGAAAAGTAAATTCTGTTGTTGGCATTTTGTATTGGTGTTCATATTTGCAGTCCACTAAGGTAAATACCTATGCACCAGACTAAAGGAAGGCAATTAGATGATGATGATAGTGAGCATAGTGGTAACAATTAGGATTGTGGGGCTGTTGGTGTGTTGGAAATAGGAAGATTGTTTTACGTGAATTATTCTTAGATCAGTTGCTCTCTGAAAGCTCTGCCAGCTAAGTGTACAGGCAATCAGTGCTGCTCCTGATGTTTATGCAATCTTTCTCTTTCTCGTCTTCTGCTTTTAGCATTCTGGTGAAAAAAATAGAAGGACTTGCATTTATATAACGCCGTTCATCATACCAAAGCACTTTATAACCAATGAGGTACTTTTGAAGCACAGTAACTATTGTAATATTGTGAAATACAGCAGCTAATTTGCACACAGCAAACTTCTACAAAGAGCAATGCAATAATGTCCAGATAATCTGTTTTTGTGATGTTGATTGAGGGATAAATATTGGTCAGGGCACCAAAGATAATCCTTTGCTCATCTTTGAAATAGAGCCATGGGATGTTTTACACCTGAGAGGACATATGGCCTTGGTTTAAACTCTGACCCAAAGGACAGCACCACCAGCAGTGCAGCATTCCCTCAGTACTGCACTAGAGCAGTTTTGACCTCTGTGCTCAAGTTATGGAGTGAGATTTGGCACCGCAAGCTGATGACTCAATGTTTAGGGCACTACCAACTGAACCACAGCTGATAGTCAGACAGATGGTGGTAAATGCTACTGTACCTCAGGTGATGTTATGCAGCATGCAGGTAACCATGAATCTGGAAACCTGGTTAGAGGTGTATTGCAGAGCTTCTCCCAAACTTTCCAGGCAGCAACTGCATTCCTCAAACACGTATGGTTGGCTTACTGAGATTTATAATGGCACTATGGCTCTGATTATAGGCATGCTCTGCATCCTTTTCTTGACTGAAGGTATGAGCCATGTCTGGAGGGCACCTCCCTTACCGTCAAATTGCCTGGTTGGAATAAAAGAGATATGAGAAATTAATCATGGCTGCTGTGAGGAAGCAGGGCATAGATATGCATGATGCACTGCCTATTATAGCCAACTATAGTATGATATAACACTATAATAAGCTTCCTGCATAATTCCAAATACATTTCTGCTCATCCAGTACTGAATGTTGGATAAACAGTGTGATCAATCAGATACAGTGAAGGGGTCAAGCAATGAGTTGCTGAGGTAGAGCTATGCACTGACATTTTGTCATCTATGGTGATGCTAGTATCATCACAGAATCACAGAATCTTTACAGTGCAGAAGGAGGCCATTCAGCCCATCAAGTCTGCATTGGCTCTCTGAAAGAGCATTCCGCCTAGTCCCATTCCTCTGCCTTATCCCTGTAACCCTGCACATTATTTCTTTTCAAGTAGCAATCCAATTCTCTTCTGAATACCTCGATTGAACCTGCCTCCATCACCATTTCAGGAAGTTCGTTCTAGGCTCCAACCACCCTCTGGGTGAAAAAAAAAATTTCCTCACATCACATTTACTCCTTTTTCCAATTATACATGTGGAAGCTGACATTTTATTTTTGGAAGATGTTGTTGAGGGGTAGCATGCAGCAGAGAAATAAGAGGAGTCCAAGGATAGCAGAGGTCACAGTAAGGGAATGGGGGAAAGCAGAGGTCACAACGATAATTCAAACCTTTGAGGGTGATTCTTTGGCTATGATAGATAAGAATGGAACCAGGTGAAGCCAGTTGCACTCAGCTGGATAACAGATGTGAGGCATTAGAGGAGAGTAGCGTGATCAAAGACTGCAAACAGGTTGACAAGGCTGAGGAGGGAGTTTACATTTGTCGTAGTCACATAGGATGTTATTTGTGACTTTGATAAGGGATGTTTCAGTTTTTAAAGGGCCTAGATTCAACACTTTCATGCACAGTTAAAGCTAATTTCTCAGTCACTTTTATTCTCTTTACCTATTTCATATTACTTTGTCATCTTTGTTACACTGCAGAATATCAGATGGTGAAGGATAGACAAAGGGCAGAATTTTACGTTCGTCGGTCAGGCGGGCCCGACTGACTCGGCGGCGGGCGGGCAGCCGATTGCCGCTGCCAAAACGGGCCGCGCCGCCATTTTCCGTGGGCGGGCCAATTAAGGCCCACCCAGCAGGTTAGTGACTCCCGTGAAGAACGGGAAAATAGTCGGGGGGGTGGGCAGCCTCAGACTGCTGGTTCCAGTGGGGAGCCGGCAGGCTGTTTAAAGAGTGGCCAAGCAGCCTGCTTGAAACAGTGCACCATGGCCACTCAGAGAGGTAGAAATGCTCCAAGGAGGGCACAGGAGGAGGAGGAGGGGGGCAGGCTGCAGGAGAGGCCAGCGGGGGGGCCACTGTGCACCCAGATTCTCGGACGCATACCTTGCTGTCCTCCTGGAAGAGGTGGGCCAGTGATGTGATGTTCTGTATTCTGAGGATGGGAGGAGGAGGGCCCCCCATGTTACCAGCCAGGCACGGGAGGAGGTGAGCTAGGCTGTAAGTGCCCATGATGACGTCAGACGCACTGCCACACAGTGCCGAAAACTCTTCAATGATTTGCTGCACTCCAGACGGGTAGGTACCATGTCTGTCTGGGCTACTTGAGGCAGAAGGCAGCCTTAAACTTTGCACCCCCACTCCCTCCCAACCCCCCACCATGTATGGCTGCCGTTACTGCATAGGGCATCTGTCGCACGCTGGGTGGGCAAATGGGTACTGACAATGCTTACATCAACCTTAGTGGTTGAGGAGAAGAAGGGCTTTCTGCGCAGCATGTGTTGGTTTCTGTGGCATTTGAGTAGTTTGGGGGCAAGCTGCAGGGGAGGCCAGTAGACACATACTCAGAACTCCAACACACGTCTTATTGATGGCAATGAGATGGTCCAAGGGATGCCTCAAGCTCTTTTGGGCAAGTTCCATCTGCTGGCATCGGCGCCGCAACTATTTGCTCCTCCTTGCCATAGGTGCTAGGACCCGTGTGCTACTCAAAGTGATGGACGCCGAATGTGTCCAAGGGGACCGTAGGGGAAGGGCTTGGGAGCAGCCGTACTATCTTCTGGGGACTCATCACTAGTAGTGTGGACAGGAGCAGGAGCCACTGGAGGCCTCAGATGGGCCACTGTGGTTGGGGTGCGGCGTGCGTGTGCAGAGTACATGAGCGACCTGCCCCAATAAATCCTCTTATGTGTTTTGCAGGCAAAAATTAACCACAATACCCGGGAGCACCTGAGGACTGGTGGTGGGCGCACCCTCCTCCAGCGCCTCACACCCTTGGAGGAACAGGTCATGGAGCTGGAGACAGGAGGCCAGGGCGGCCGGGGGCAGCGAGGCTGGGGTCCGGCGGGCAGGTATTTGAGGTCCACAGTCCCATCCACTCTGTCTGCACACCATCCAAACCACTGACGGCTGCTGCAATCATTAATGCTGAAACAATGCTCATTCACAGACTGAAACATTCTGACGTGTGGGTCATATAGGAGGGACCCTCGTCCCCTTGAGGAATAGCGTCTCCACCACCTTCCAAAGTCACCTTATCCCATTTGTGACCACGATCACCATGGTCTCACATGCCATTGGACTGACGCTGCACAACCAAAGACTTATTCCATTTTCGGGGGTTTGGGACCTCCTGCACCCTTTCAGTCAGTGCGCCCCACATTATTTTGTCCAGAAAACCTTCGGCACCTCAGCTGTGAATCTCATAGCACTCAACTTAGATGAATGCCACCACGTTACTCATCCCTGCGCCAAGGGGAAATGTTGCCACCCGGTCTATGCCCCTCCTTACAGAATGAAGGCCAATAATATGACCTCTCAATCTCCTGAGTTCGGCGGAAAATGACACAACTGTTTGAAATGTTTCCTTAGCCGCGCAACTATCCAGGCAACAATGCATCCACATCGGGTACCCCTGCACTCTCCCCACTCCTCTGGTTCTTTACAAGCCATGTGGCATTCATGAGGCCATCTAACCAGCCTGTTTGCATGTGCGTTTAATGCTTGGGGCCCATCTTGACTCATTTGGACCTCACCAATGTTCTTCTTTTAAGGGTCTTGAAGGGTAAGCTACTTTTGAGGCTGGGGGGGGAAAGGGATGAAAGGTTGAACTGAATGTACGCTAACTGATGCACTGTCCTTGTTGTTAATTTCAGCATCACCACCAGAGCGACCCACACGTCCGCACCGCAGCCCCCCTCTCCACACCTGAGGGGCAACATGTGCAACTTGCGGCACATCATTTCAGCCAGCCAGGCACCAGCGCAGACAGACACACACCTCGGTGGGGACTTTACCATCAGCTAGTGTCCCGGGTCACAGTGGAGAGGGCACATCACGATCGCTGGAGGAGATGGTAGGGGCAGAGAGTGCCGATGGCTCCAGCAGCCGGAGGGCTGCAGGGGATGAGGCACATGCTGAGTCCGGCACTGATGACGTGCCTCTGGAGTTGTCCCCATTGCAGCAGCTGCAGGACAGGCGGCAGGAAGCACATTTGCATCTGGCAGGGTTGCATGAGGGAATGGTTCAGTTGCTCTCTGCGATGGAGGAGTCTAGGCAGAATGCATGTGAAGATTCCACCCTCAGGGCAGAGCTTCAGGATTCCTTCAATGAGAGATTGGTGACTGTCATAGAGAGGGGCTTCCACCAAATGGATCAAAATATGATTGGGTTACGCTCTGACCTGCAAGCCCTCACAGCAGTTCTGGCCACAGGTGGTGTTTTCCATTGTGGGAGATGTTGTGGACACCAAGCGCCGGCACTCGGTGCCCATGCATCTGCGGTGAGCAGGGAGGTAGATTTGGACCTCATGTCGGCGCAGCAGCTGCCTGTCGTCGCTGCGAGCTCCTCTCATGGTGCTCCGGATGAGGGCAGCAGTTCCTCCGCCCCTCTGCCAGTCAACGGTGGTTCCGTTGAGGCTGCGACAACTGGGGAGGTGCCAGTTCAGGAGCTGGCCACTCCCTCCCAGGCGGGGCCATCACAGGCTCCATGGGCCAGAGGATGCCTGCCAAGGTCATCGAGCCCAATAGGACACCAGAGTCAGCAGGCTGTCTCTCAAGCTACTCCGAGCGATGGGGCAGCACCCAGACGTAGCACCCGAAAACGTACGCATAAGGCACCTTAGGCACTCCCCGGGTTATGTCACTGTGATTTTGTGTTGGCCTTAAAATAGGGACCCCTTTTTGTAACATTGTCGAATAATCATGTGTGCTTTAATTGTGGACAGAATAAAGTCCACCTTTGTTGCCATGGCTGAGCATCTTTTCATTGTGGTGCTTTTTTCATTTTCACATAATTATCATGAGTGTTAGAGTCGAGATTGATGTTTCTGTACTAAAGCCTTATTTGCAGCTGATCAGGTGGAAGATGTGGCACCTAAATGCCACGTGTGGAAGTTCCAGGCAATGCTGCTCCTGCTGATCCATGCGTGTGGAGCTAGCTGAAGGTTCGCTGGATTAAATTGTCCCGGGTGTCCGTGCCTCCTTGGTGTAAATGCGGGTCATCGTTCTGCCCCCCATCATCGCCCTGTGCTTCCTCATCCTCTGAGGCATTGCTGGATTTATCGTGTGCAGCCACGTCCAGGGCATCAAGGTCTTCATCGTCAACTGCATTCCCCCTTTCCAGCACAAGATTATGCAGGGTGCAGCAGATCACCACGATCAGAGAGACGCGATCTGGGGGGTACTGGAGTGCGCCCCCTGAGCGGTCCAGGCAACAGAAGCACATCTTGGGAAGACCAATGGCTCTCTCCACCACAGCCCTTGTGGTGCCCTGGCTCCTATTGTACCACTGCTCAGCTTCTGTTCTTGGATGGCAGAGAGGCATCATGAGCCACCTTCACAGGGGATAGCCCTTGTCACCCAGCAGCCAACCATCCAGCCGAGCCGGAGCACTGAAGAGCCCCGGCACCTGGGAGTGTCTGAGGATGTAGGCATCGTGGGAGCTGCCTGGGTATCTTGCACAGACTTGTAGAATCTGCATCCTGTGATCACACACTATCTGCACGTTCATGGAGTGGAAGACCTTCCTGTTGAGGAAGGCACCGGGCTCATCAGCTGGCGCCTTGATGGCCACATGTGTACAATCTATTGCACCCTGGACGCGGGGGAAGCCAGCAATGACCGCGAAGCCTCTGGTTCATTGTGCCTGACTTGCGTGGTCGCAGCGGAAGTGGATAAAGGTGGATATCCATCTGAACAGAGCGTCTGTAACCTGCTTGACACAAGTGTGGACAGCTGATTGGGAGACACCACAAAGATCACCCACCGAGCCCTAGAAGGAGCCAGAGGCATAGAGGTGGAGGGCAACTGTGAGCTTCAGAGCCGCTGGCATGGGGTGTCCACCCACACAGTTAGGGGAGATCTCAAGGCAAATCATCTGACAGATATAGTTGACTGTTTCCCTTGAGAGTCGGAGCCTCCTTTGGCACTACACCTCAGTCATATTGAGGTAGCTGCTTCGCCGCCTGTATACCCTGGCAGCAGGATAGTGGCGTCGTCTGTGGTCCCTTGTACCTTGGACAACCTCTTGGCCCTGCGCCCCTTGTGCCTGTGCCTGGACACCCAAAGGTGCCTCCCTTGGAGGCTGATTGTCCAGTCTTGCCCTCCTCCTGACTCTATCCCTCCCTTCCTCTTCAGGTGTGCTGCCTCCACTGGAGAGGTCAGAACCCATAGCCCCAGGCTAAATGGAGGCCTCCGGAAAGCTACAAGGCCCAAAAAGTATGCTGTCTGCAGAATGCTTTCACTTTACACAAAAACCTTTTGGACATCAATGAGAACTACTAACAATCACACAGATATGTTTTAAACACTTTCATCAATTATAACTTCGTGAAAAACATGAACAACCCCTCTGAGTTCACATATCCCAACATTGCAAAGATTTTCTTAAATAATCTCCTACCCGCCTTCCTGTTGGGCCCGTGCGCCGACCCGAAGTTCGCATGGGCCCCTCAAAATCGTACACAATTGGCAAGTTAAGGGGCTTAATGAGCCCTTCAATTAATGGCAGGTGAACTGATCACGCCCGCCCACCAAAATATCGCGATGGCGCGCGCTAAAGTCAGCATGCTCGCGCGACGTTAGCGTGCGTCATTTTATGCGCTGACATGCGGGCTCCACCACCCGCACGTCAGCCGGAAAATTCTGGCCAAAGTCAACATGATTTTACAAAAGGAAATTTTCTTTGACAAACTTATTAGAGATTTTTGAAGATCTAACTATTAGAGTAAATAAAGGCAAACCAATAGATGTAGTAAATTTGGATTTCCAAAAGACATTCAATAAGGTGCTACATGAAAGGTTAATACAAAAGATAAGAATGGCCCTTGGAGTTGGGGGTAATAAATTAGAAGCACAGAATTCTTACAGCACAGTAGGAGGCCATTTGGCCCACTGTGTGTGTACCGGCTCTCCAAATGAGCATTTCACCTAGTGCCATTCTCCTGCCTTCTCCCCATAACTCTGCACATTGTTTCTTTTCAAATAATTATCTAATCCCCTCTTGAACACCTCGATTGAACCTTCTTCCACCACAATCTCAGGCAGTGCATTCCAGACCCCAACTACTTGCTGTGTGAAAATTAGGTTGGATTGAGGATTGGGTAACAGGCAGGAAGCAAAGAGATAAATGGGGCAGTTTGCAAGTAACTAGTGGAGTGCAGCAAGGATCAGCGCTGAGGCCTTAGCTATTTACAATCTATATTATTGACTTAGACAAAGAGACAGAGGCCAGAATTTTCCCATCGGCGATTTGGGAGCGGGGCCCACTTGCTGACGGGAAAATGATATGAGATGACGTTGGGAGGAACCCCCGACATCATCCCGCTCCATTTAAATATTCAGGAAGGCGGGCGGACAGCAAAATCAGCTGTCCGCCCGCCGACGCGTCAATGGCCAATTGAGGACATTGACAGGATAATTAAGCCAATTAAAGGCCCTGCCCGTCCAACCTTAAGGCTGGCGGGCAGGCCAGGAGCCCCAGCGGGCTACTGATAAAGCATGAAACCTCATCCACTGGTGGGATGAGGTTTCATGTCTGTTTTAAAAATCTTTAATGAAGTTTATGTAATATTCATTAACATGTCCCATCTTGTGTGAATTGTCACATGAGGGGGACATGTTAATAGTTTTTTAATTTTACTATTTTTGATGTTTTTTAAACTTTCACCGATCTCCCTGAGACAGCACTTAGTCTCAGGGAGCAGTGCGATCATTCGCGCGCATGTGTGAAAGAGTGCACTTTGAGAGTTGAGGAATCCCTCCACCCCCGCACAGGAAGCACATAGCACTTCCCATCGGGCAGCCCGCTGGGGGGGGTCTTAATTGGTCCGCCCACTCAAAATGGTGGCGGGGCTTGTTTTGGCGGCGGAGTTCGGCTGCCCGCCCGCCGCCGAGCCGGTGGGGCCCGCCTGCCATCCGAGGGTTAAATTCTGCCCAGAGAGTATTGAATCTAAATTTGCTGAAGAAACAAAGTTAGATGGGAATGCAAGGTGTGAGGAGGACACAAAGAGGCTTAAAAGAGATCACAGAATCACAGAATTGTTACAGTGCAAAAGGAGGCCATTTGGCTCATCACGTCTGCACCGGCTCTCCGAATGAGCATTATGACTCAGACATAGACAGGTATAGACAGGTTAAGGGAGTGGACAGCAAGGTGGCTGTTGTGGTTCTACATGATCAACCTGACCATGATTCCTTTTGACCACAAATATAGGAATCAAATAGGAGAAAGCGGTATAATCCTTTTCAGTACTATGCTGAGTGACAGCCTCTACACCTGTGTACCTACTCTCACTCAGGAGTCTGAAAACTCACTCTGAGTTCAATTAAGGCTGAGGAACCAGGCCCTCTTATCTTAACCCACTTTCATTCGAACAGCTGAATGACTTCCGGGCCTAAAGGCTAGACAATCTAACGTTACAACATAACTTAGTTGGCCATAATGGGCAAATAATTTGTTTCAACTGTGTTTTGAATACCTCTTTGATCTTGTGAGAAACTGAAGTAAATCTGAAGCAGGTGGAATTGATCAGTTTAATCATGCTGTCAGTTGCATTATTTCAGTAAATGGATTGCCTGATTAATATCGTGCTGTCAGGCCACAACCTTGTAAGGATCATACCCCTATTATCATTCTGATTTCAGTGGTCCCTGTGGAGATTCTTGAGAAGAAGAAAAAAAATTCCATTATAGCAGCTGATTATAATTTTATTACAGAAGTTGATAATTGCTCTGAAAGAGCCAGTGCCCATACCAAGGAATTTAAATAAATTTAAGCAAAGGATTTGCTTTTGCATGACTGTATGTTTACTGATTAATTGGATTTAAGGCTTATTTATCTAGTGTTTTCTTATCCTTTTTTATTATTAGCATGCTTCTGTTCATTCGGTCTGTAAATATCTTAGGTGTTTTAGAAACCTGTTTTATGCCTGAGGGTTATTTAACAATCCAATAAGGTGGATATTGCACAAGTGCTTATATCACAGGGAAAGTGTGCTTCCTGGCATATCGTAGGTATCCAGCGTGCATGCTGGAAGTATACAAGAATTTTATTAAATTAAGAGTCTAAGGCTGGTCGCCTTGGATAGTGCATTAGGCACATCTGTGCCTAACTTCCTGGCAGCAGCCATGTTTCATTCATCACATACCAACCAGCCAATCAAATCGCAGTCTGACAACCTGACAAGAAGAGATCTCCTTTCTGGACTTGACTCATGCCTTCTGTCAGGAACCTGGATATGGATTTAGAGCATGCTTACAATGAGAGCCATGCTGCCATCAGAAATCTCTTTGAGCAAGCCATCCAAATGTTCAAGAAATGCATTGGAAGCCTGGGCAGATTGGGTGTAGCTTTGCAATACAACCCTACCATGGTTCCAGATTTGTGGCTCTGTGCAGTGTGCTGCTTAACATCACATCATGCTACTGAGGAATCAACCTGTGCCATACCTAGGCAGCAAAAGTGGAGGAGGATGAGGGAGAAGAGTAGCATGAAGAGCAGGGACAATCTCTATCATCCCCTCACTACCAGAGATTTCAGATAGCACATGATGTAGGAGAGCTTCACCCGAACCAACTCCCTGTCTCCTAATCTGCACCTGTTCACATGCCACCCTGTGCTCACTGAATACATTGGCTCCCAGTCCAGTAAAAACTCAATTTTAAATTTCTCATCCTTGTTTTCAAATCCTTCTATAACCTCGCCCCTGCTTATCTTTGTAACCTCTTCCAACCTTTCAATCCTTCAAGATCTTTGTGCTCCTCAAAATATAGCCCCCATTTTAATTGCTCCACTATAGATGGCCATGCCTTCGGCTGCCTAAGCCCTCAGCTCTGCAATTCCCTCCCTAACCTTCTCCACCTCTCTTTCCTCCTTTGGAATGCTCCTTAAAGCCTACCACTTTGACCAAATTTTTGGTCATCTGTCTTAATACCTGCTATGTGGTTCAGAATTTGTTTGATAATTGCTCCTGCAAAGCACCTTGGGATGTTTCACTATGTTAAAGGTGCCATATAAATGCAAGTTGTTATTGCTATCTAATAAATGTGGCCGCTAATAGCAGAAATAATAAATAGGAACATGAATATGACTTTAAGCGAGAAAGATTGGGGGAGGAATCTAGTGAAAATAGCATAAACCTGAAGTTTAAAAAAAAGATGAGTTAAAGTCAGACCAAGACAAAGAATCAAGGTAGCATACATGGGTAGAGAACAGATACAGTTATATAACCTAAAATGGCCATTAAAATTAAAGTGTGAAGAATAATTAATAAAAACAAATTAAACTGCCTGTATACCAATGTGCACAGCATTCAAAACAAAATCAGGAAACTGGAGGCAGTAATCTATAATGAGGGGCCAGACTAGCAGGGAGAGCTGAAACATGGCTTAATAAAGAACAGGGCTGGGAGTTAAATATTTCAGGATACAAAGTAACTAGAAAAGATAGGGAAGGAAGGAGGATGGTGGGGATGGGGTAGCTGTGCTAATTAGAGACAACATAATGACAGTGGGCAAAAAACATTAAAATAGAAACAGAATCCATATGGTTGAGACAAATTATAAGAAAGAATTGATCATGTTACTAAGAGTAATCGACAAACCACTTAATAGTGAAAGGCAAGAGGGAGAATAAAATTTGTAGGCAAATCTATTAAATGAGAAAGAGGCATGGAATAATAATCATGGAAAGTTTCAACTGCCTGGAAGGCTGTAAAGTGCTTCATCAGAAGAGGGGATATTGTTATTCAAGCTTACATTGAGCTTCATTGGAGCAGCGTAAATGGCTGAGGGTGGGGAGGGCCAGGGCGGGAGTGGGGCAATGAATTAAAATGATAGGTGACAGGAAGCTCAGGGTCATGCTTGCAAACTGAACAAAGATGTTCCACAAATTGAGAATCCAATCTGTTTGGTCTCTCCAGTGTAGAGGAGACTGCATCATGAGCAACGAATGCAGTGTACCAAATTGATAGAAGTGCAAGTAAATCATCGTTTTACCTGGGGCCTTGGATGGTGAAAAGGAAACAGGTAAAATGGCTGGTGTTGCAACTTCTGAGCTTGCATGGAAAGATGCCGTGGGAAGTGGAGGGCATTTTGGGGGTGATTGAGGAGTGAACCAGGCTATTATGGAGAGACTACTCCTTCAAAATACTGTAACGGGAGGAAAGGAGAAGATGTATTTGGTGATGACATCGTGCTGGAAGTGGTGGAAATGGTACAAGTCATCAGTTCAGGAACACACTGCCCATGATTGTCTGCCTATTTAAAACAATGATTGGAAAATTGTGTGCAGTGCACAACTAAATTTCCAATAAACACTCTTAGCAGGTGATGCTCCCCACTCTCAGGGTGCAATCAAAAATCATCCATTAAATGTCTTCTTTCACTTATGGAATCTCAGTCGCGCACCTTCAATTAACTGAATGCCTCTACCAACATTTTAATCCTAAAAATGCATCATGTCTCACATGTTGGCATGGAGCAAACTTACTTTAGCCAACTAAAATGAACTAGAAGCCATGACTAGATGCCAAATGTAAATGCATCAAGAAGAGTGCTGGGACCTCTTGCCAGATCCTCCCTGACAAAGGCTGGGAAATGATCATATCTTCTCGACAGAAATAGATAAAAGCCCCATCAATTGTGCTGTAACATATAATGATACTAAATTATGACACCAACATATTGGCTACACTATTTACCACAAAACTTGGAGACTTTGCTAATTAATAGCAGTTGGTAGATCACATTAGGAAGCTGCTTAGCATTATCTGCACACCAGCAAGTTCAAGAATGCATTGGTACTGTCATCTCTTGCCAAAAGGTCATTTTTTAAAACCAGAGTAGCATTATTAAATTTGAGCTTCATCTATTGAATCCCCTCAACATTAATTTCCAACCACATAGGCGTGACTGATGCTGGATACAGCAAAATTATAGATTACATATGACACCATGTAAGCATATTTGAATGTGTATATTTTGTAAAATCCTTTCAAGGTCAACAGACGTGGTGAATGAATAGTTTTCTGCTGAATTTATTTCGGGTAAAGAGACCTTGACCAGAATTTTCCCATCCTGAAACAGATGGAATAGAGACAGGCAAAAGAGTGGCCGCCATCTGTCGTGGTTAGAAATCCTGCCTCCATTTCTGCCCTCCACCATTTTGCGCAGCACAGGAAAGTATGCAGATGGCAACCAGATCCATGCCTATTAAGTAACTCATTGAGTTTGTTGGGGAAACAATGAAAGCCCCTCTGGGCAATGGCTCCACACCCCTATATTTGCACCACAAAATGTGGCCCAAAGGCATAATAAAGACAGATACCTGCTGACGAGAACTCTCACTGAGCAGTCCATCAACCTGCTTAAAATGCGCTTTCATTGCCTGGACTGCTCGGGTGGCATCCTTCAGTGCCCACCTGTCAGGGTTTCTCACATGATCATGGTGTGCTATATGCTTCTTAACGTGGCACCTAGGGGAGGACTCTTGAAGAGTTGGAGAGAGAAGAAGATGCATTGTCCTTAGAGGAACAGAATAAGACATAGGAGAGGAACGTGCGGCAGACACAAAGAGGTAAACTTCTGCTGCGTGAGCTGGTCCGGGTGACCTTGGAGGTGGCCAGGCCTGGGGCGTCACAATGAGGCCCATTCAGGAAGCCATTCTAGTGAAGGACAATCTGATCCAACATAGGTTCAGCCGATGAACTTTGTGGCCTGCGGGACAAAGCACGTGGCTGCAAATATAACAGGCGTGTGTTCACATGGGAAAAACAACTATATGTCCAGCCTATACAATCTTTTCTTCACTGAGTGATGGACTGCTGCCTGGAGCCTCTCATGCGAAATTGTTGTTTTGTTCACAAACCATTACTAATGTTTACTACAAAGTTAAAAAGAAAATGCATTCCATTGTAACAAACAGTGAATTTATTTTCATGGTAAGTTAAAGTTTATACCTGCATGCAACACTTACAACACACCACAGTGACTCACTTAGCGATATACCTGACACGATGCCTCTGCAGGTGAGCACGCTTATGTTCTTCTTCCACTGGTTTCCTGGGAGGAGGTGGAGGCAGCCTGCTCACGTCTCCAGCTTTGTAGCCATGTAGACTGGCACGTGGCCTCGAGGAGCCCATTGGAGCCTCTCTGGGCACTTCTCTGCCTCCATCTCTGCAGGGGCAGCCCTCCTCATCAGGATCCATCACACAGGTGCGCCCTCTGTCAGAGGGACCAAGGAAGCCGGGGATTATGAGAGTGCCACAAGCAGGGTGGGACCCTCATCCTCCTCTATCGCATCCTCAGCCTTAGATAGGCTTTCCCATTGGCCTGATGGAATCTGCTGCTGGGGTGCAGCTGGCAACCCCTCCAGCCAGCATTGGGTCACCCTTGAAAATGTCCTGTCCTGATTGCTCACAGGTTCACTTATTCCATGGGCATCAGTGCTCAGGTTGTTAGCTGACTGGCTCAGGCTACATGAAGTACCCTACATCCTGTGCAGGGCATCATGCTGCTCATACATGCTCATGCATTTGGCTCTCCATGAGATTGGCCACTCTCTCATGGGAGGAGATCATATGCTCAGAGCTCTGGGATATGGTTGAGGTCATCTGTCCATGGACCCCTCCACTCGTTCATAAGCCCGCACAGCCTCAGGGAACTCTGACAGATGGTCACATTTCTGCTGCTGTTACTCCAAGTCCCAAATCCCAATCTGTGACTCTTGGGGCTCTTCCTTAATGCCTAGTGGGGCATCTCTGTGACTGTTCTCTTCCCTCCGACAGGGACTGTCCACAGATGCCCCTGCCTCAGAGACCTTCTCCTGCACACGAGTGTTTTTTTAAAATTTATTCTTTCATGGGATGTGAGTGTCACTGGCAAAGCCAGCACTTGTTGTCCATCACTAACTGCCCTTGAGCTGAATGGCTTGCTGGACCATTTCAGAGGGCAGTTAAGAGTCAACCGCATTGTTGTGGGTCTGGACTCACATGTAGATCAGACCAGGTAAGGACGGCAGTTTTCCTTCCCTAAAGGGGCATTAGTGAACCAGTTGGGTTTTTAATGACAATCAACAATGGTTTCATGGTGACCATCACTGAAACTAGTTTTCAGTTGCAGATTTTATTAATTTAATTTAAATTCTACTAGCAGTCATGGTGGGATTTGAACCCATATCCCTAGAGCAACGGTTGCCAACTGATATGCTGCAGCACATTGGTATATCATGCAGGTCTGCCATGTGTGCCATGAAATAAGATTCAAAATGATTCAAAATTCATGTAAATAAATTAAACCTAACCTTCATCTTCAACTCCGTGGTTGCCATCTCCAAGTCCCGAGGAACCTTGGGCCTCCTGTGCATGCACTGGCCGGGAATGGGCCACAAATGCGGGGTTCGGATTTTTTACCGGCCTGATCAACGTAAAAATTCCAAACCGCACATGTGAGGCTCTTTCCCGGCCCGTGCACGCGCTGGAGGCCTGAGGTTCCTCATGGAAGTGTGGTGTGTTTGACCAGTTTGCTATGGGTGAGTTCAAGAAGAGAAGTGAAAAATCCCGAAATAAAAATAAAAATAGCTGGAAAAGCTCAGCAGCTCTGACAGCATCTGCGGAGAGGAATACAGTTAACGTTTCGAGTCCGTATGACTCTTCATCAGAACTGAGGAAATATAGAAATGAGGTGAAATATAAGCTAGTTGAGGGACAGGTAGAGCTGGATAGGTGGAGGCAAAGAAGAGATTGCCAAAGATGTCATAGACAAAAGGACAAAGAGGTGTTGACGGTGGTGATATTAGCTAGGGAATGTGCTAATGGGGACATTAAGGGTAGAAAGCAGGACGAGCAAGTGACAGATGGCCCTAGTGGGGGTGGGGCGGAAGGAAGGGATCGAAATAGGCTAAAAGGTAGAGATGAAACAATAGATGGAAATACATTTAAAAATAATGGAAATGGATGGGATAAGAAAAATATATTAAAAAAGATAAATTAATAGAAAAGGGGGATTGGAAAGGGGGTGGGGATGGAGGAGAGAGTTCATGATCTGAAGTTGTTGAACTCAATGTTAAGTCCAGAAGGCTGTAAAATTCCTAGTCAGAAGAGGAGGTGCTGTTCCTCCAGTTTGCATTGAGCTTCACTGGAACATTGCAGCAGGCCAAGGATGGACACGTGGGCATGAGAGCAGGGTGGTGTGTTGAAATGGCAAGCGACAGGGAGGTCTGGGTCATGCTTGTGGACAGACCGAGGATGTTCCACAAAGCGGTCACCCAGTCTGCGTTTGGTCTCTCCAATGTAGAGGAGACCGCATTGGCAGCAGTGAATGCAGTAGACTAAATTGAGGGAAGTGCAAGTGAAATGCTGCTTCACTTGAAAGGAGTGTTTGGGCCCTTGGATGGTGAGGAGGGGGGAAGTAAAGGGGCAGGTGTTGCACCTTCTGCGGTTGCATGGGAAGGTGCTGTGGGAGGGGGTTGAGGTGTAGGGGGTGATGGAAGAGTGGACCAGGGCGTCCCTGAGAGAACGATACCTGCGGAATGCCGCCAGGTGGGGGCGAAGGGAAGATGTGTTTGGTGGTGGCATTATGCTGGAGTTGGCAACCGCATCTGCAGTATTTTGCTTTTATCTTAGTGAAAAATCCCGCTCTGATTCAGATGTGGCCGAAGGAACAGAACCTCAGGTGTTAAAGGTGAGATTCGTACACAGCTACTTGACCTTTGGATTTTTGTGGACTGGTGATGCCTCTTGCACTGTCTCAGAATGCCTAACTTGCAGGGTAAAGCTCTCAAATACTGCAATGGTACCAAGTAAGCTGAAGCACCATTTCAATACCAAACGCCATTCACTCTCCAGCAAGGATATACAGTATTTTCAGTGCCTGAGAGAACAAAACTTAAAGCAAAATCAACGTATGATGGAGTGTACGTGGGTTTCAGATAATGTGAAAGAGGTGAGATACCTGGTGGCTGAGCTCATAGCAAAATCGAAGAAGCCGCATACCATTGCTGAAACGCTAATACTGCTGACGTACAAAAGAATCATGAGAGTAATGTTGGGAGCTGATGCCACCAAAGACAACGACAAAGTTCCTCTTTCAGGTAATACAATCAAATGGCACATTGACGTAATTATATTGAACAGATGCTTCTGAAGAGAAATTAGAAATGGTTGGAAAAGTTGCCCTGCAGATTGATGACTCCACAGATACTAGCAGACACTGCCAGCTCTTAGGCAATGTCAGGTATGTTGACAGGGATTCTATCAAAGAGAATCTTTTCTTTTGCATGGAATTGCTCGGTCATGCAACAATCGAGGAAATCTTTCATGTCATAACTGCTTATCTGGAGGATAACAATCTTAACTGGACCAAGCGCAATAACATCTGCACTGATGGAGCAGCTTCTATGAAGGGAAAAGTCAAAGGATTTGTGAGTAAGTGAAAGAACAGAATCCTGGCCTCCAGGACAGCCACTGTATCCTGTACAATGAAGCTCTTGTTGCCAAAACAATGCTGTCTGAGTTAACTGCAGTATTAGACCAAACAATGAAAATCATGAACTATGTGAAGTCACGTCCTTTAAAATCATGCTTGTTTACGATTTTGTGTGAAGAGATGGGAGCTGAGTACCAGGCTTTACTCGTGCGCACAGAAGTGTGACGGCTTTGTTGGGGAAAGGCCCTGTCCCGTGTTTATGAGCTCCGTAACGCATTGAAAAAGTTTTCAACTCTGCATGAATTGCCACACAAATATTTAACCTGTGATGATTCTTCGTGTGCTAAGCTTGCATATCTTTCAGATATATTCAGCCATCTGAATGAGCTGAATGTTAAACTGCAGGGGAAAAACAAGAACATTCTGACTGTCACCGATAAACTTCAAGGCTTCAGATCAAAACTGGCCCTTTGGCAGAAAAGAGCAGCAAGTAGGTTGATTCGGATGTTCAAGCTGGCATCAGCAATTCCTGCTGGCAAAATCATACTCAACCTCATCTCCACACATCTTAGAACACTACAAGAGAAGTTTGAATGCTACTTCCTCTGCACAAGTATGGATGACTTTGCCTGGGTATGTGGTCCATTTGGTTCACTTCCTTTTGAATCATCAAAGAAATTCTCATTAAAAGGACAAGAAGAATTCGCAGACCTCAAAATGGATCCTACAGTGAAACTGAGGTTTGCAGAGATGTCTCTGGACATAATTTGGTTGCTTGCAGGACAAGAATATCTATCTATTTCATATCGCTCTGTAGCAGTACTCTTACCATTTCCCACAACCTACCTGTGCGAGTTGGCATTCTCAACACTGGCTTATGTAAAAAAACATAAGGAGGGAGCGCATGTCAGTGGAGTAAGACCTGCAAATTGCCCTGTCATCAGTTCTTCCCCAGATCAAGAGACTGTTCACATAGGCAGTCCCAGGTGTCACACTAACACTTTCGGTAAGATGCTGCTCACAGTCTTTCCTTCATTTATGAACTTTTACACTGAGTAATGCAGACTTTAAAAACTGAAAACAATTGAAATCTTTAATGAGAAACTTTTAGATTGTGTACATTTTCACTAAAAAATATTGTATTTGACATGCAACTGGGGATAAGGCTTTCATTGTAAACTTCCTAAACTAAAGAAAATTGTATTAGATGGTGGCTCGATGTGTATATAGGAGGTTTTAGAGATAAAAGGCTTTTGCGACAGGGCAGTTCAGGTGGAGAAAATAGGAAGTGTGCCTCAAATTTTTTTATGGTATAAAGGTGTGCAGTGATCTATGAAAGGTTGGGAACCACTGCCCTAGAGCATTAGCCTGGGCCTCTGAATTACTAATCCAGTGACTTTACCATTACATAACTGTACAGCTCACCCAGTGCCCATGCCACCACCCACTCCCATTGTTTCTCTATGTGCCACTGGACCCACTGAGGTGCACATATCCTTGCTGGTGGATGGTAGGCTATTCTGCTGTGATGCATCTTCGGACAATGTCTACTCGTCCTGCTGTCTGAGGGATTTCTCCGGGGGTTAGGGTGACCTGAGACTGCCAGGAACTGTGTGAAACGCAAGAGGAATTGATGAAAGTGAGCCTTGGAGACCTTGAAAGCTTTGCAGTGCTGAGGCCTTCCACTTGCTCGGCATGCTTCAGCTGAGGCATCGCAGTGGCACCATCCTCCCCCCTACCACCATCCTATGTGCACACAGGCCTCTTCAATAGCCATGTACTCCCATCAGCAAATTCCTCCTACTGCGGGATTCTGGCTCTCACCATGGCCATCTCATCGATGGCCCTGATGGTTCTCATATGGGGTCTTACCTTAGTTTGGGCCATTTCCCGGGTGTCCTGTGCCCATTCCTCCTACGTAGACGAGAAAGGCAGGGAGATAAGGCACTGCAATCCTGAATAGAGAAGGGCAGCTCCCCAAGATTGATTATGGCAGCATGTTGGCCTGTCCCCATAAACACTATGCTGCAAAGTCTCCCTGAGGCTGTGAGTGTCCTGGACACATGTTCCTCCAAAGGTGAGGAACAACATGCATCCTGTGTCCCCTCAGCTGCTGGGCATGTTGCGGGTTGTGTGGCCAAGGGTCTAGCCTGCTTCTTGGAGACCTTACTCACCTTTCCACACTGCAAATGGTTGTTGAAGTGCCTGTGGCAGTGGATTCATGTAAGCTGATGCACTCCCGTGACATTGATGCTCTCCATAATGTCAATCCAGATCCTTTTGGTTATCAATGGTGATAGTTTTTGGCTTTCTGGGAATATGATGTCCCTCCTTTGCCTGACTTCATCCACGAGAACCAGGAGGTCCGCATTTGTAAACCTTGGGGCCGGTATGTTTAGCTGCTGCCTGACTGGTACATTCTGGTATTGAAATGCACAAATTACAGAAGTCAGTGTGTGATTTTGCTTCATGGCGACAATGGCATCAGCTAGGAAAGAGTGCATGAATGTGAGGGGCTAGTAAATTGTGAGCTCCTTACAATTGATAAATGGATCGTGTGAAGACTTGGTTGCCTCACTTTGTGTGTGTAGGCCATGATTAAATGAAAAAGCAGAGTACTATTTAAATGGAGAGCGGCTGCATAATTCTGAGGTGCAGAGGGATCTAGGTGTCCTAGTACATGAGTCACAAAAAGTTAGTATGCAGGTACAGCAAGTAATTAAGAAGGCTAATGGAATGCTGTCCTTTATTATGAGAGGGATTGCACATAAAAGTAAGGATAGCTTCAGCTATACAGGGCATTGGCGAGACTACACCTTGAATACTGTGTGCAGTTTTGGTCTCCTTATTTAAAGAAGGATGTAAATACATTGGAGGTGGTTCACAGGAAGCTTACTAGATTGATACCTGGAATGAGTGGGTTGTCTTATAAGGAAAGGTTGGACAAACTGGGCTTGTTTCCATTGGAGTTTAGAAGAGTGAGGGGTGATTTAAATGAAGTATACAAGATCCTGAACAGCCTTGACAAGGTGGACATTGAAAGGATGTTCCCTCTTGTGGGTGAGTCCAGAACTAGGAAGCACTGTTTTAACATTAGGGGTCGCCCTTTTAGGACAGAGATGAGAATTTTTTTTCTCTCAGAGGGTTGTGCGACTTTGGAATTCTCTGCCTCAGAAGGTGGTGGAGGTGGCGTAATTGAGTATTTTTAAGTCAGAGAAAGATAGATTCTTGTTAGGCAAGGGAATCAAAGGTTTTGGGGTTAAATGGGAATGTAGAAATCGAATCAGCCATGATCTTATTGAATGGTGGAGCAGGCGAATGGTCTACTCCTGTTCCTATTTCTTATGTTCTTATATATGATTGTAATTTATTTCTTCTGTGTGCATATTCTGACAGGAGCCGGTTTGGAGTTGTCTCTTGTTATCTGTAGAAGGCCTTGCAGGTTGAAGGGAAATGAATTTATCCCATGGTGGCTGTCTGAGTACCCCTGTCTGCTCAGTCCATTTTGTTTAAATGAATTGAAATTTGGTAAAGAACTGAAGGGCTTTGTTTTCTGAATGAATTGCCAGTCTGCAACCTGATCCCCAAATTGCAAATATTGCTGCACCCAGTTAACAACTTATTTAAAATTTAAATCCATTGATTCAGCATTAATTTTTAATAAAATAGAAAGAATTCTGTTTTTAAATTGATTAAATGACATTGTTATCTCCACTCAGTAGGTATTTGAAGAAGCATTTAATCCGTAGCTAGTGGAATAAACAAAACAGAAGTGTAGGATGAGCTAAATTCAGATTTGCTGACTTCCAAGTTGCTGCCACCTCCCACCTGATCTGCTGCTGCCTTGTCCCCATTTGATGTGGATCATGGAAAGCAAGAAACCCATTAAGAACAGTTGTGGGTTTGTATAACCTGAATTGTGAAGGAAATTATTTCAGTACCCTGTTCAGTGTGACTTGTTATGCCTTGGTGGTTAAAATAGCAACACTGGAGAAGTGAGAAGGAAAATCAAAGGCACATGTGGAAGAAAGCAAAGGTTTCTTTGAAAACTGGGACTTTGGAAATGAAGTCTGATGGGTGGGAATTGGGGGCAAGAATAAAAGAGGGTGAGCAAGAAGCAAGCCAGAGATGAGGGGGGAAGGGTTAGTAACTGGCAAGAATAAAGAAGCTTATATTAGTGTAGGAGAAAAAAAAGTTCAAGAAATGGGGGACTTGGATAAACAACCTACAGACAAGAAATATTTTGAAATAAACAGAAAAGACAGTACAATAATTTGTACTTATAGAATGTTTTTAATGCAGAAAAATTTCCAATGGCAGGACATTACTTTGCAAATACTGGGTTAACATGACTTGATTTCGTCATATCTGTCCCAAAATATAAGAAAAGTACCATACGTGTAAAAAAAAATCTAAATTTTATCTGAAAGAGTGCCTGAGGTACTCCCTGGATCAGAAATTAGACTAGGTGCAAGACGCAATGAGAATTTTTTGTTGATTCTGGCCTGACCAAAGAAATGTTGAGATTCACTAACGCAGGGAGCTTATGAGATGCTCTTTAGCGGCATTGAAATACTTCACTACAATTGTACTAATTCTTTTAATGATGCTAGTGGAACCATACTTCTGGGGCAAAAATTAGTACCTTTATCTGATTGAGTTGGATTCCAGTTATCACTCAGTTGCCCTGCAATGTTGTAACGAATTGACCCTGAATCCCATTAATCCTGTATCTTCCCTTATCCATGTTAGAAGACAAAAGGTGGCCTTGAATTTTTATTTCCTGAACTTTCTTAGTCATGATTGTCATCATTTCTGGCCGTAGCCTCAAAGAGATGAGGAACAGGATCTTCACCTCACCTTGCCACATCTCTCAGGTCAATGTGTTTATTTGCACAGGAGATGGAGGGGAGAGAACTTGCTGGTCTATCGATCACTTGTGTCAAATACTGAAATTATTTTTCTATGCTTTTTCCCCATAAATGGAGTTCTGATAACAAGTCGGAAGTTTTTTGTTGGCTTTTTCCCTTGTGCTTCACAGACAGCATAAACCGTAGCAGTGTGGCATGTCAAAGTCTCTGAAGTAAATTCAATCCTTCCTCATTGCATATCTGACAGCTGTGCTGTTATAAATTGATGTGATGGAAATGATTTGTTTCAGAGTTCCTGACATGTCATACTCCACATTAAACGCTGATACTTTTTCAAACATTGCTTAAAGATATAAAATGACCTTAGGACACATGGTGAAATATGACGGGAAGCTGTTTTCTGATGGCCTGCTAATGTGCAAAATCATTGAAGTTATTTTATAATTGTACTACTATTGTTTTGACAATAGTTCAACAGTGGGATCAGGAGAGTGTAAACAGCTTGCGCTAGTCTTCGGCAAAACAGCACAATAAACTAACATAGGCGTCATGTACAAAGGTAACATATACTGTTCTGGTGTAATTCACCATTTTGATGGTTTTGACTGTTTGTCCAACACAGAAAAATACTGCAGATTCTGGAACTTTGACAGAAATACTGAAAACGCTGGATACAGTCAGCCAATGAGCCTTTGTAGAAACAGGAAGGTCGGAAGGTCAGCAAGTGAATAGCTTGTGATTAGGTGGATGTAGTAATCTGAAGACAAGTGTTGTAATGTAAGATCATATGATCTTAATTCCCAGTAGCAGAGCAGTGCGGGCTACCTCTGTGAGAGAGCCTTGAGTTAGACACTGAAGAGTGAAGACAGAGTTTGAGTTGTGAGCATACAAGTGTAGCTGCTAAGTTTTGTTTGTAAATAAACAGCATTGTTTATTCTAAGAACAATCGCCTGATGTTCCCTGTCTCTGTACCAACTCGGTTGCCCCGAAACAAGCGTGCAACCTGGACTCTTTAACCTCAACAAACAAAGGGCACTGGATCCAACAAACTGGCGACGAGAGTAAAAAGCAAGAAAAGACATGAAAGAACGATGTAAAAAGCAAGAACGAATGAAGGGAATCAGAAGAACCGAAATCAGGCCGTACCTTACAGGGTAGTTGTAAGTAAAAGAAGATTGCCTTCTTGATCGTCGAAGCAATCCCCTCAGAGCATGCCGCAATCTGTAAGAGTGGAGCCTTTTGATCCAACCTCAGGTGACTGGTCTCATTATATTGAACGTCTCACGTTCTTCTTCCAGGCGAACGACATTGTCGGGGTGGAGAAGAGGCACGCGATCCTTCTGTCCATGGGTGGAGGTAAGACATGTGAATTAATTTAAAACCTGTTTGCACCCAGTGCCCCAGACTTGAAAAGTTTTGATGAGTTAGTGAACCTCGTAAAGAATCATTACCAGCCCAAGCATCGGTGATGAAACAACGGTTTAAATTTAACTCAAGAATTAGAGCTGCAGAGGAGACGGTGCTTGCTATGTGGCAAGTCTGAAGCAATTAACTGAATTTTGCAAGTTTGGTATATCTATCAATGATATGCTTAGAGGTCGATTGGTGTGTGGTATAGACAAAAATGCGATTCAGAGTGCGAAATTGCAGAGCTTTACTCTGAAGCAGAAAACAGCCACCACTAACAGACAAATTAAAAGGGATAACTTAGCAGCAAAAATATAGCATATTAGTAACAGAAGTAGAAGCAGACAACCCTATAATCAATCACAGTTTAAAAAAGTCAAATGTTTCTTCTGCCATTGAAATGGACACCTCATGAGACATTGTAAAGATAGAATCAGGCAAACTTTCAGACAGAAGCAAAAACTCAATGAGATAAACAGCGTTGAAAAGCCTGAAATAATAGATCCTGATACCTATTCACTATATAATTTAAAGGTAGGAAGAACGGAGCCTGTCTATATACCCATGAGAGTGAATGAGAAGCCTATCAGAATGGCGGTGGATACAGTGCAGCCACTGTGGTAGCTGGTGAGCATACTTTTAAATACCTGAATCATGGAGAATTTAAGCTAAATTTGGAAGAAACCGATACAAAATTAAAAACTTACACAGGAGAATACATACAAGTCAAGACCATATGTAAAGTCACAGTACACCACAGAGCTCAAACAGTGATATTACCCTTGATGGTAGTAGCAAGCGAGGGTCATAGTCTCCATGGACGAAACTGGCCGAAAGAAATTAAATTGGAGTGGACTGAAATCTTCCTACTGAGAACTAATGGGTTATAACAGCAACTGCAAAAATATGCCTCAGCTTTCAAGGAAGAACTTGGAAAAATTGAGGGTCTACAAGCAAAAATTAACGTAGACCCAAAGGCAACTCCAAGATTCATGAAGGCAAGACCAGCACCTTATGCAATGTGGGATAAGGTAGATACTGAACTGGACAGATTAGAAAAACTGGGAGTGATACAACCAGTGTAAAATTTTCAGAGTGGGCAGCTCCAGTTGTACCTGTTCTCAAACCTGACCGAAGCGTTAGAATATGTGGGGACTACAAATTAACAATTAATAAAGTGGCAAAATTGGATAGACAGCCCATACCTAAAATTTAAGACTTATACGCTAAACTGGCAGGTGGAACGGCCTACACGAAGTTAGATATGAGTCACGCTTATCAACAATTGGAATTGGAGAAGGCATCCCGGAGGTTTGTCACCATAAATACGCACAGGGGATTTTATCAATACATGCTATTGCCAATACCATTTACCATTTGGCGTATCTTCTGCTTGCGCCATAATCCAAAGGACCATGGAAAGTTTACTACAGGGTTTGCCTCATGTTGTAGTTTGTTTGGATGATGGTTCTCATTACTGGACTCACTGAAAAGGAACATTTGATGAACTTGGAAGAAGTTTTGAAATGTTTTTCTCAGGTTGGAGTGAGATTGAAATAGGTGGGAAAAGAAAAATATATATAATTAAAAAATTATTAAAGAGGTCCACTCTTCCATCACCCCCTACACCTCAACCCCCTCCCACGGCACCTTCCCATGCAACCGCAGAAGGTGCAACACCTTTACTTCCCCCCTCCTCACCGTCCAAGGGCCCAAACACTCCTTTCAAGTGAAGCAGCATTTCACTTGCACTTCCCTCAATTTAGTCTACTGCATTCGCTGCTCCCAATGCGGTCTCCTCTACATTGGAGAGACCAAATGCAGACTGGGTGACCGCTTTGCGGAGCACCCTCGGTCTGTCCGCAAGCATGACCCAGTCCTCCCTGTCGCTTGCCATTTCAACACACCACCCTGCTCTCATGCCCACATGTCCATCCTTGGCCTGCTGCAATGTTCCAGTGAAGCTCAATGCAAACTGGAGGAACAGCACCTCCTCTTCTGACTAGGCACTTTACAGCCTTCCGGACTTAATATTGAGTTCAACAACTTTAAATCATGAACTCTCTCCTCCATCCCCACCCCCTTTCCGATCCCCCCTTTTCCAATAATTTATCATTTTTAATTTTTTTTATATATATATTTCTTTTCCCACCTATTTCCATTATATTTAAATGTATTTCCATCCATTCTTTTATCTCTACCTTTTACCTACTTCAATCCCTTCCCCACACCCCACCCCCACTAGGGCTATCTGTCACTTGCTCGTCCTGCTTTCGACCCTTAATGTAATCATTAGCACATTCCTCAGCTAATATCACCACCGTCAACACCCCTTTGTCCTTTTGTCTATGATATCTTTGGCAATCTCTTCTTTGCCTCGACCTATCACTGGCCCTCTATCCAGCTTTACCTGTCCCACCCCCCTCAACCAGCTTATATTCCACCTCATTTCTATATTTCTTAGTTCTGATGAAGAGTCATACGGACTTGAAACGTTAACTGTATCCCTCTCCGTAGGTGCTGTAAGACCTGCTGAGTTTTTCCAGCTATTTTTGAGTACAAGTGTATTTGAAGGCATGACTGTACCTGAAAGAGTCGAAGGAACAGATTTACAGGTACCTACTGAAGAACCAGATACTCAAACAACTTCAGTAAGGGAGGTTCCTAATCCAATTTCAGAAGCTGTAGAGCTGAGACATTCTACACGCACAAGGAAATTCCCAAAGAGAATGGCTTTGTAAATAATTGATTTGTGTAAATAACTTGATATATTGAAAAATTGTAAAATGTGTTTTTCAGTAAAGGGGAGGGATGTAATAATCTGCTGTGTAATATACCTTTAAGACAAGTGTTGTAATATAAGATCACATGATCTTAATACCTAATAGCAGAGTAGCGCAGACTACATCTGTGAGTGAGTCTTGAGTTAGACACTGAAGAGTGAAGACAGAGTTTTAAGTTGTGAGCACACAAGTGTAGCTGCTGAGTTTTGCTTGTAAATAAACAGCATTATAAACAGTTTATTCTAACAACGGTCTACTGATGTTCTTTGTCTCTAGTGATCCTTTAGCCAATCAAGGGCACAGGGTCCAACAGTGAAAAACTGGAGACAACCAAAATTTTACTTATCTAATTTAAGAATAATATAAGTTATGTAAATGCACTCTGTGGGCTGAATTTAATTTGTGTGGTGCAGGGGTGGGCCACAACCACCAATCTCAGCATCACCTGATTTGTTAGGCAGGCACTGGTGTCAATTTTAAAGGCCTGTCAGAGTTATAGTCAGCGCTGCCTTCAAAGCTGCAAAAGGCACATCGGCAATCCTTAAAGGTGAACTGGCTTCAAAGTGGGCCCAGTGGGCAGACCACTGCTGAGTGGAGGAACTAGAGGGCAAACTATCATTGATTTGAGAGCAATAGCTGCCATATGATGCATAGCCACATCTGGACATTCAGCATCTATCTTTGCTTCCCCACTTCATGACCTTTCAGAGTAGACATATGGAGGAGAGATCCAGGAGCCCAGGGACCAGAGGGATGTCAGCAGCATATGTGGTCAGCTGATCAGTGTGTGGAGGTGCAGTGTTCCTTCTTCAGCCTGCAGGAGAAACAGGCAAACAACACCAAGGAGAGGGCCAAGACCAGTGTGGAGTGCCAGAGCAGGAGGCCCTTGAACTGACTGGAGCACAGACAAGTGTGGATCGTGAGATTGGAATCATGAGTGAAGAGAGTGAGGAGGCTTTGAGATCATGTGTCCACTACTGGACCAATTCACTACAGGTATAGATAGGGTGAGGATATGTAAAGCACTTAACCCCTAACTGTTTGTGCGCTCTCATGCAGACCTCCACACTCCAGAAAGATGGGTAAAGGGCCCTGCAGTCCACCCCGAAGGAGGAAGAGGAGGGATCCTCTAAGGGTGCAGCTCCAGATCATTCCCCTGCACCCTCCAACAGCGTAGATACACTCAAGTTGGTGGGTATCTGCAATTAAATTCAGGCTTACAAGCTGGCGAATAGCACTCGAGCAATGGGACAGACATTGTGACAGCTGAGGCAACTGATAGTCGGTGGATTATGGGAGCCCATGCCAATGCTGAGCTCCAAGCTGATGGTGGACCTCTGGTGTTGGTCCCATGGAACCTTCCGGAGTTGCAGGGGCAGACAGTGCAAAATCTGCCAGAACTGCCAGAGGCTATGCGCAACCATGCACGCACAAAAGAGGTGCCCACCCAGGCCATAAGTGCTGCCATGCCTCAGACATGTGCATGCATGATTTCCTCCATTGAAAGGTTGGCACCTCTTATGGAGAGCCAGATTCAATACAGACCTCTCAGTGGATGCTGGAGATGCACACTGACTTGCAGATCTATGCAGCAGTGACAAGGTGAGAGGGGGAGGAGACACATGCAGACTCCAGCAGCTGCTCATCCATGTTGGGTCAGCAGGGAGGTGCAAGTGTGCCTTGCAAAGGAGGAGGAGGAGCAGCTGCCTTCTGCATCTGAGGGCTCCTCACAGTGTGAGTGTGGACAGCCGCTCCTCACCCTCCTGCCAGTAACCACAGCACCTCCAGTAGCCATGGTAAGAGACGGGTGTCTTGTACCTGTGCAGAAGCCTTTCAGCATGCCACAGTCTGCTCAGCCTCAGACAATCAAAAGGCAGCTCCAAAGACTCCCCTGCCCGATCAGCAGCCTGCCTTCACTCCAGCTGCAAGCCCAGGGGTGACATTTCACAGAAGCACCCGTAAGTGTGTTCTACTAGCTAGTCTCTGCACCTGCATTGCATACACAGGGCGGAATTATCCCAGATTTGCACCAAGTGTGGTAGTGGGCAGGTAAAATGATGTTTTACCCGTCGGTCACAATGGCGGCTTTTCATGCCGTATCGTCCCAAATCCGCCGCATTCATTATTGATTCCCAGGAAACACACCATTTCCAGGGTGAGTGCCCTCATTCACCCGCCACACGATCTCCTCGCCGCTTCATCACGCTAGGTGTCACATTTAAAATCCAGCCGTGCGCACACCTCTCAGTGCTTCCAGCCCACGACTGCCCCAGAGCCTTATCGACTTGCCACTTGTTACGTATTGATAGTGTAGTTCCAACAAATATATGCCACAGTAACTGCTGTGGACTGTTTATGAATTTATTGCTGCCTTGTCAGATCTCACCTACACCTTGCTCCCTCAGTGGGCTCCCAGTGTTGGAGAAGGGTGAGTATAGTTATCTCCTCAAATGTGTTAATGCATTTAGAGAGCCTGGGTGCTAAGCAATGGTGAGTGAAGGTGGAAATGTGTAGCTATTTTGTGTTCAAAGACAGCAGTGCTTTCTCAGTGAGTATCTTTATTGAACTGATTATAAGATGGCAGCTTAAGAGCTTCCCTCATGACAGAGGTCACATGACTGCAGCAAACGAGATAGGACATGTAGCACTGTTGCATTTCAAAACCCAAACATCCCCCTTTTCAGAAGGAACAAAAGATCCAAACATCATCTTTTTCCTAATGCACAGAAGACAAATTTGCATGCATAATCACATGTAACTGAGTTACCCAAGTTACCCACCGTAAACCTGCTGTTCTCATGTATGAATAAGTGTCTGTTCTACTAGCCAGCCTCTGCACCTGCATTGCATACATTGGGCAGAACTGTCCCAGATTTTCATTTTTCATGCCGTATCATCCCAAAGCGGCTGCATTAATTATTCATTCCCAGGAAACACGCTGTTTCCATGGTGGGTGGGCCCCCATTCACCTGCCACGAGATCACCTCGCTGCTTCATCACAGCATGTGCCATATTTAAAGGCCAGTCATGCACACACCTCTCAGTGCTTGCAGCCCATGACTGCTGCAAAAAAGACATAGCTCTGAAAGGCAAAAAGACTGCAGCCCCCAAGTACAATGACACATCCTTCGAGCACCTTTTGGGCACAATGGAGGCTTGCCGTGATGTCTTCTACCCCCATTATGGCTGCAGGATGGGCAACAACATCACCAATCCTGCTTGGGAGGCGGTGGCAGTGTTGGTCAGCACCACTGTGAAAGAGGACAGCCACCCAGTGCCACAAGGGGATGAATGATCTCCTCCGTTCCACCAGGGTAAGTCACTCTTCTCATCACTCTCAACTCACACACTCACAAACTCATCACACATCTGCAGGGTCCTCACGCATAGCCAGTGCAAGGGACATCACCACTCACTCTCTCACACACACCTTCATTGTCCTCAGCCCATCCATGGGACTACTCACCACCCACACATGCCAGACATACTTATCATCTGGCCTGGCAGGCATCCTGCTTACACTCTCTCCATCTCTATTCATGCAGGACAAGTTGGCTCACAACAAGAGGGAGAGGTCGCAGACTGGTGGAGGAATGCATGAAATCAAGTTCCTCACAGACTCTAAAAGCAGAAACATCCAGCTGGCCAGCAAGGATCTGGACCGGTCCTGTGCTGACGGTGAGGTCGGTGCTGCTCTACCAAGTGAGGGTCCAGCAGTGCAACATCCATCAGACAACCATGCCGTGAGTGATGTGTCCTGTTTCACAGGCCACTGCCATGCACTAATTATCTCTTCTTGCTTCCGCAGGCACGTCTGTCAAACAGTCAACACAGTCCATGATCCAGGGCCTCCAATCAAATCCCGAAGAAACCTCTGAAGAGGAATTTGAAGGCACCCTCCTTGAAGTCCCGTCACAGCGCTCACCACACCCTCCACCAGCGCAGAGACACATACCTCGGTGGGATTTAGCTTTAGAGTAGCCTCGAGATCACAATCTGGTGAGCACATTGCACTTTCTGATCCACAGCAGGCGGTGGCAGGGACTTCCCAGGTTTCCGGCACTCGGAGGGTTGCTGGAAGCCAGAAATTTGCTGAGTCTGAGTCAAATGATTTGCCTCGGGGCTCAGTCATGTCACAGTTCCTGGAGCTGCAAAGGCAAGCTCAGGAACATCAGGAAGGGATGTCCACTGCACTGCTCAGATTGTAAGGCATGATGGAGAAGTCCATCCATCTTCAGGCTGAGGTAATAGCACCGGCATTGCAATGCACTGAAGTCAACACTGATAGGATAGCAGCTGCCATGGAGAAATTGGTCCAGGACGTTGCTCCTGCACTGCTGTGTGGGCTGAAATCCATCACCGGTGCCATAGTTGGCCTCCAACAGTGTTTACATGAGAGGGGTGCGGGCAGCCCAATCTCACTCCAGCTACCCCTTCTCCTCAAGGAGTCAGCCAGAGGTCCTTGGGCACCCATAGGGTGGAGAATCAGCAGGTGCACGCCGAGGGGCCATCCACCCAGGTGGCTCTGGGAAAGTCTGGCCCATCTGAATCTCCTCCCCCTGTGACCCCAGTACCTCCAGCCCACAGGCCAAGGAGAGTGCCACTGCTACGTAGCAGGACCCCGAAAGCAGGCCAGGGCCCTCCAGACAGGGCGTAGCAGCCAGTAGGCTGCCTCTACCTTTGCTGTGGATGTCTAGGGAGCACCAGTGATAGGAAAGATTAGGAAGGTTAAAAAGATGTAGTTGCACAGTCTGAGCATAGGTATTAATCACTAGTACATGATGTTCACTATTGTAAACAAACTCTCAACAATGTCTCCCTGCCAATGGCTCCTTGTTCTGATGAGCAGTGTTTGTGTCACTCAGGTGTGAGACCTTTCTGCACAAGATAAAGTCAGGTGTCTCAGTCCAGGGTCTTTTCCCTGGTGCTCTGTGCAGCCTTCAGACCAAAGTGATGGTCCGGCTTCACATTCCCTGGATACATTACTGATGCCCACACCTCGATGGTGCAAAGTTGTGTGCCCTCACAAAGATGGCATCTGTGACCTCATGGGTGCATTTGTGGGTGGAGGCTTGTGAGACCTCATAGAGGTCACCTGTGGAGCCCTGAAAGGAGCCACTGGCATGGAAATTGAGCACCACGGTCACTTTCACGGCTATTGGCAGTGGATGCCCTCCATGTCCCCATGGCACCAAATCCTGCAGCAGGTGGCAGATGTGACTAACCAGTTCCCTAGACATGCACAGTTTTCAGCGACACTGGTTCTTGGTCATCTGCAGGAATGAAGGGCGGCGTCTATAGACCCTGGGTATAGCTAGGTGCCAACCAGTAACTGTTTGCCGTGGCTCTTCGGCAATGTGTGCAGGAGCCCCAGCTGCCCCTTCTTCTTGAGGGTGCTGCTCCTCCCTCTGCCCAGCCAGGTGCCTCAATTGTTCTCTTCTCCATTGTCTTCACTCTCTATACGCCATGAGGCAGACAGCTAGTCCACCAGGCTCCATGATCCTGATGCACTCTTCCTTCAGGATGAAAAAGAGAGACACGTGGGTTAGCATGGGTATACTAAGAACCTGTCCTGGTTAAGTCTGAAGGCTCTTTAATGCTTCCCGGAGAGTACTGGCCACCACTTGGATGGCCAGAGATTATTGCGCTGTATGGCTGCCTGAAACCCCACCCACCTCCACCCCACTCCACCTGGCCAATTGGTGGTAGTTTTGCTCATTTGACTGCATGCTGTGCTCTCAGCTCAGGTATTTTCCTAACCTTTGCTGCAAGGCTGTACTGTTAGCTTGAACCATGGGGGAGACTGGTCCAAACCGGGATGACGACATTGCAAGGGGCTGTGAGCGCCTCCACCAGTGACTGCTGCATGACCAGCTTTAGCAAGAAGATTGTATAATGTGCCCAGTTGTCCAAAGCTCATTAGTTTGCAGCCTGTCCCTGAGGGGTGAAAAGCTCTGGAGCACTTGGTGGCACTTTTCCTGTTGCTTGAGTGGGCAGAGAAGTTAGAGGCCCGACTCCAATCATATTAATATGGCTGAGCCTGAACTGTCTCAGCTGCAGAGGAATGTTCACTTTTTATACAAGGTGTCCCTAATAAGTGGCCACTTCCCTCGCCTGCCCTCCACCCCTCATGTGCTTGTGTGCTACCTTCAACCACAGGGCAGCCTTTGCTTCCCTCCAACAAAGTCGTCCCAACTGCAGCGCAGCCTTTGCCCCCCACCTCCCCCCCAATGCGTCTCAACCTTGAAGTCCTACAGGCGACTCTCGTAAGTGCTGTGCAACGTTACTGTGCACTCACCTCTGAGTTACCCTCAAAGTGATGCCCGCCAAGTGCACGCTTTTTATATGCTGTTGTGAAACACATCGGCGTGCAATCACGCTGACGTGGGTGAATGATCCAGCGGGTGGGTGATGATTCAGGTGGATTGGCCTTATAATAATATGCTGATGTATTACAATGAGGTTCCTGATGTCTGATGGTAAGGAAAATGGCCCGCCATCGACAGGCTGAGCGGACGATAGCAAACTGGCTTCATGATGTCATGAAACTGATTTTTTACCACACGCCATGTTGTCCACTCATGCCACCAAACACACCCGACACCAGTGGACACAGACAATTCGGCCCATAATCTTTAAATTGCACTGGTCTCTTAATGGTATGCGTGCACATTGTCATTGGCTGTTCATCTGGGTGATGTTCCTTGTCCGGAGAGTGTCGTCCCCGTGATACTTGTTGCCATGGTAACTGTTGTTATTCTATTGCCATTGTTGGGGACCTGTGGACCTCTGTGATTGATGGTAATTCTGTACTCAATACAGCTGGTGAGATCCCTTCTCCCTGACAGGCGTACGATGGGCGGCGTTTTCGGTGGCGTGAGCAGGCAATATGGCATGAAGGCCAAAAATTGGTTTTATGACATTGTGAAACGTCCGCTCAGCCTGTTGATGGTGGACCACGCTCCCTGTCATCGGACATCGGGAACCTCATTGTAATACATCAGCATATCATTATAAGGCCAGCCTGCCGGAATCACTCCCCACCCCCGACCCCGCTGGATCACCCTCCCATGTACAATCAAGGTGACTATTTCTCTACACATGTCTCAAGTTTCCATGTGGGCTGACTCCTGTTGAGACTGTTGAAAGTTTTACCCTGACTGGCTCTCCAATGCTCAGCTCTGGCAGTGGTTTGGCAACCAAGTCAAAATAACATTTGTCTTTCTGCCATTTCACCTTGAATTTTTTACTCAAGCCTGATACTACTTCTGGTTTCAGTAGCTTTTTTTGTGATTGGAAGAGTAGTTTGTGTGTAGTGTGACATTAGCCTTAGGACTGGACTATTTTCCATGCCTTCATTCGGTGCGTTTCTCCACTCGAGGATTGCCCTGTGTACATCTGTACTAGGTTTGCTCGAGTTCTTGGTGATTCCTTTGGCGAAAATCACTGCCGCCTCAGCCCTTCCATTCAACGGGGATAGTGCGGGTGTATGCTGCCAATCTCACTGTTGCCACACGCACAGTCCATGTCCTCACCATGAGCATGATGGATCACTCCTCAAAGTAATGTGGGCCATTCCACCCCCTGGTCTGGGACGGCTACCCTGCTGATGTGAGCCAGCTTCTCCTGCATGAAAACAGATGGATAGAGTATGAGCAGGACCATGGCACTGCATGGAATGTTTGTGTGGTGAGCGGAGCCATGGACAGGATGAGGATGCGATCTCGAGGGTATGAGCCTGATGGAGATGTCAAGGAGTGCGTGAGGGTTATTGGTATTGTCCCTTGAGGTGTGAGGTGCCTGTAGATGTGTGATGGGTTTGTGAATGTGTGAATTGACAGTGATGAGATGAGTGATTTACCCAGTGGAATGGATGAGACCATTCATCCTCTTCCAGTACTGGGTGGCTGTCCTGTTTTGCAGGGCATTGGCGCTGACTACTGCTGCTACTGCCTCCCATGCTGGATTGGTGACTTTGCTTGCTGGTTTTTTCCCAGAGCAGAGATGGAGGACATTGCGAAGGGCCTCCACTGCACCCAGTAGGCACTCGAGAGAGGCATCGTTAAATTTGGGGGCAGCATGTTTCCTCCTTTTGGCAGCCATCAGTTTCCAGCAGCATCGTATCCCTTGAAGAATGCTAGCTCTTTGCAGGGGCAGCCTTTAAATATGGCCGCCACTCTACTGAAGGTCTGAGGTGGCTGAATCAGAGGGCACACTGTCAGAGACCCAACTTGTATCGCAGGAATGCATAATGGATGGGGCAGGAATGGGACAATATGGCAGGAAACCCGCCATTGCAGCCAGCATCCATTTTCCCGCCTACTACCACACTTAGTGCAAATCTGGGACAATACCATCCATTGAATCTGACATGTAAGCACCTTGCTCAAATCAAGCAAAATATCAACAAGATTCAAATCTCCAAGTGCTACAAGAAGTGGTGATGAAAGGATGGCCTGAGAGCATCAAGGACACTCCTGTGGTCACAAAAGCATATTGGACACACTGTGATGAATTGACAGCCCAAGATGGAATCTTGTACAAAGGAAATAGAGTCATCTTCCTTCTAAACTCCAATGAGTACAGGCCCAACCTACTCAACCTCTCCTTATAAGAAAATCCCTCCATACCCGGAATCAATACCCTAGTGAACCTTCTCTGGACTGCCTCCAATGCCAGTATATCTTTCCTTAGATATGGGGACCAAAACTGTTCACAGTATTCTAGGTGTGGTATAACTCGTGCCTGGCATAGTTTTAGCAAGACTTCCCTATTTTTATACTCCATTCCATTTGAAATATAGGCCAATATTCCATTTGCCTTCCCTATTAATGCTGAACTTGTATGTTAGCTTTTTGGGATACATGCACCTGGACTCCCAAATCCCTCTGTGCTGCAGCTTTCTGCAGTCTTTCTCCATTTAAATAATATTCAGTTCCTCTATTCTTCCTGCCAAAGTGCATAACCTCACATTTTTCCACCTTATATTCCATCTGCCACTTTTTTGCCCACTCACTTAACCTGTCTATATCCCTCTGTGGACTCCTTGTGTCATCCTCACCACTTGCCTTCCCATCTACTTTTGTGTCATCCGCAAACTTGGTGATAGTGCATTCACTTCCCTCATACAAGTCATTCATATATATTGTAAATAATTGTGGTCCCAGCACTCATCCCCGTGGCACTCCACTTGTTACAGGTTGCTCTTACTGTCCGTGTTTATATTATTTGCTAGTTTACCCTCAAAGTTTATTTTCTCTCTCTTTATTTTTTGGTCATCTTTTATTGATTTTTAAAAATTTTCCCAATCTTCTGGCTTACCAATAATCTTTGCCACATTGCATGTTTTTTTCTTTCAATTTGATGCTATCCTTAACTTCCTTGGTTAACCATGGTTGGTTTATCCCCTTCCTAGAATCATTCCTCCTCACTGGGATATATCTTTGTTGTGAGTCATGAACTATTTTCTTAAAGGTCTACCATTGTTCAACAACCATATTTTCTGCTAAACTCCTTTCCCAGTCCACTCCAGCCAACTCTGCCCTCATTCCTTTGTAATTACCCTTATCTAAGTTTAGCACAGTTGTTTTTGACCCAAGCTTCTCACTCTCAAACTGAATGCTAAAATGTTATGGTTACTGTTTCCTAGGGGATCTTTTACTCTGAGATAATTTATTAAACCTGCCTCATTGCACATTACCAGATCCAAAATAGCCTGATCCTTGGTTGGATCCACAACATACTGTTCTAGGAAACTGTCCCAAATACACTCTTTGAATTCTTGCTCGTGGCTACCTCTGCCAATTTGATTTTCCCAATCTACATGAAGATTAAAGTCTCCAATGATTAATGCACTGCCTTTTTTACATGCTCTCATTATCTCCTGATTTATTCTCTGTCCTACAGTATAACTACTGTTGCGGGACCTATAGACTACTCCCACCAGTGTCTTCACCCCCTTGTTATTTCTTTCCTCCACCCATATGGATTCAGGATCCAAGATCATTTCTTGCTATCGCACTTATTCCATCTTGGACTAACAAAGCTACCTCACCACCCTTTCCTTCCTGCCTGTTCTTTCGAAAAGTCACATACCCTTAAATATTTAGTTCTCAGCTTTATTCTCCTTGTAACCACGTCTCCGTAATGGTTATGAGATTATACCCATTAACCTCTATTTTTGCCATTAATTCATTTATTTTGTTCTGAAAACTACATGCATTTAAGTAAAGAGCCACCCCCTTTGACCCTATGTGCTGCTGCTGTTTTTTAATGTCTGTACACTCTGTCCCTTCCTGTCACACTCTGGGTATCAGTACTTAAATAGCTGACCTGCAATGCTGCCATATGCTTTTGCTTTGTTAGCCTACTTATCCCCTCTCCAGAATCCTCCCTGCTCTATTTAGTTTAAAGCCCTCTCTACAGCCCTAGTTATTTGATTCGCCAGAACACTGGTCACAGCACGGTTCAAGTGAAGCCCGTCCCACTGGAACAGCTTCCTTCTATCTCAGTACTGGTGCCAGTGGCCCATGAATTGAAACCTATTCCCCCCACATCAATCTTTGAGCCATGCATTTAACTCCTTGACTTTATTTCCCCTATGCCAGTTTGCCCGTGGCTCAGGTAGTAATCCTGAGATTATTACCTTGAAGGTTCTGCTTTTTAATTTAGCTCCTAACTGTTCAAATTCTTTCAGCAGAACCTCCTTTCTAGTCCTATCAACGTCGTTGGTGCCAACATGGACAACAACAACTGGACCCCTCCCCTCCCACTCCAAGTTCCTCTCCAGTCCTGAGGAGATGTCCTTAATCCTGACACCTGGCAGGCAACATAGCCTTCAGGATTCACGCTCACGGCTGCAGAGAACAGTAACTATCCCCCTAATTATACTGTCCCCTACCACTACCACATTTCTATTTCCTCCACCTACTTGAATGACTCCCTGTACCACGGTGCCATGTTCAGGTTGCTCATCCTCCCTGCAGTCCTCACCCTCATTCACACAACTTGCAAGAACCTTGTAACTGTTGGCAGTTGCAGGGGCCGAGGCTCCTCGAACGCTACCTCCTGGGCCCCCACACCTGCCTTACCTGCAGTCACACCCTCCTGATAACAGACCAAATTGGAATTACCTAATCTGAGGGGTGTGACCGCCTCCTGGAGCAAAGTGTCCAGGTAACTTTCCCCCTCCTTGATGTGACGCAATGTCTGCAGCTCGGACTCCAGCTCCTTAACTCTGATCCGAAGTTCCTCGAGCTGCAAACACTTACTACAGATGTGTTTGCTCTGGATCACCTTGGTATCCAGCTCCCATATGCTGCAACAGCAACACATCACCTGTCCTGCCATCACTATCGTATTTTATTTAAGTTATTAATTAATTACTCTAGTCTCCTTGCTATTTACAGAACACAAACACAAATTAAAGACCTTACTTTTACTTTAGGACTAAAAGTACTCACCAATCTTACTCACCAATCAGCTGCTCTCCGCACTCTTTTCCCTCTCACACCTCTTTATGAAGTCTCACCATGCACTCTCTCTCTCTCCACCCTCTTTAATGAACTCTCATCTCTCCCTCTCGCGCTCTTTAACAAACTCTCATCTCTCTCTCTCTCCCCTCACTCTTTAATGGACTCTCATCTGTCTCTTTCTCTCTCCATGCTCTTTAATGAAGTCTTGTCTCTCCCTCTAGCACTCTTTAATGGACCCTCGCCTCTCTCTCTCTCTGCCCACTTTAATGAGCTCTCGTTTCTCCCTCTCGCACTCTTTAATTAACTCTCGTCTCTCTCTCTCAGCGCTCTTTAATGGACTCTAATCTCTCTCTCTCTCTCTCCATGTTCTTTAATCAACTATCGTCTTTCCTTCTTATGCTCTTTAACAAACTCTCGTCTCTCTCTCTCTCTCCCTTTGCTCTTTAATGGACTCTCATCTCTCTCTCTCTTTCTCCACACTGTTTAATGAACTCTCGTCTCTCCCTCTAGCGCTCTTTTTTGACCCCACGTCTCTCACTCTCTCACCGGCCATTTTAATGAACTTTCGTCTCTCTCTCTCTCTGCGCTCTTTAATGAACTCTCGTCTCTACCTCTTGAGCTATTTAATGAACTCTTCTGTCTCTCTCCCTCTGCGCTCTTTAATGAACTCTCGTCTCTCCCTCTCATGCTATTTAATGAGCTCTCGTCTCTCTTTCTCTGCTCTCTTTAATGAACTGTTGCCTTTCCCTCTCGCGCTCTTTAACAAACTCTCGTCTCTCTCTCTCTCTCCGCACTCTTTAATGGATTCTCATTTCTCTCTCTCTCCACGCTCTTTAATGAACTCTCCCTCTAACACTCTTTAATGGACCCTCGTCTCTCTCCCTCCGCCCTCTTTAATGGACTCTCGTCTCTCTCTCTCTCTGTTCCTAAATGGACTCTTGTCTTTCTCTCTCTCTGCGCTCTTTAGTGAGCTCTGAGTCAGGTGATGAGCCTTTGGATTTTGCCTTCCAACTCATCATGGAGAATCAGCAGAAGGCAGGGGACCATCATGTAGAGCTGTTAGAAGCCCTCAACAGAGTGGCACACAAGTCAGAGGAATGCATCCACCTGCTCTCTGATGAAATGGTGCCCACATGTGCGTGTATGGAGGTCTCCATGGGAAGGATGGCGGATGCCATGGAGACCCTGGTCCAGCAGAACACGGAGATGCACGCAGACCTGCACTCCATCGCAGTAGCTACGGTTGAGTTCCTGCAATAGCAATGTAAGAGGGAAACGAGGCACCTCGATGTTCCTCCAGGTGTTTCTTCCCATCTAGGAGATAGGCCAGGGCCCTCGGGAACCCGAAGAGAGGAGGAGCGGCAGCTGGAAACCCCTAGAATCTCAGAGGCTGTCCTCTGCCACCAAATCCCCTTTGCTTGTGATCCTCTCAACCTCATCCTCTGTCATCGCAGAAGGAGCAGCTGGCCCATAGGAGGAGAGCCAAAGCAAGCCGAGATCCCTAAGGCCTCGGCTCTCCAGAGGATCCATGCCAAAGTCATCAGAGGCAAAAGGGCCAATCTTTGCACAGGCTGTCTCCATCCCTGCTGCAGATGTCAGGGCAGCACTTAAAAGAAGTGGTTGGCCTAAAAATATTAAAAATTCTGATCACAAGTGGTTGTACAGGTGAACATATTTTGTCACTTTATAATCTGAAAATATATTCACTTTCACCGAATAAGGTGTAATGTCTTTCAGCTTCATTTACAGACTTTGCAAGTCCTCCCCCTGCATTGCCTCCACTAACAGTTCAGCTGCACGCAACCAGCTCACGAGTGATTCTGGAGGGAGAAGTCTCTGTGTGGCAGGGCCTTTCAGAGCCTTGTGCAAACATTCTCTCACACATACTGTGCCATCCTCTATCGCACTCATCTCACTGTCCTGAGCATTTTCAATGCTGCCTGCTGGGTTTCGCTTTCAGTTGTCCATCTGAGCTGACCTGCATCTCTACCCACTGATCACACTCCCATGTAACACCTGTGCCTGTCCAACACGAGGGTCCGCTCACTTTCAATTTCAGAAGCATGATGGTTAAGTATGTATTCAGCTCCCCCGCCCTTTCCCCTCCCCTTTACTCCTTCCTCCGCCCTTACTCCTTCCTCCCCCTAGACTCCTTCCACCCCTGGACTCCTCCACCCTCCAAACTCCCTCCTCCTCATGTGTTCCTTCCCTCCTCAGAGCTCCTTCATCCTCCTGGACTTCCTCCCCCATCTGAACTCCCTCCTCCCTCCAAAGTCCTTCCCCCCTTTCAAACTCCTTCCCCCCTCTAAACTCCTTCCCTTACACCTTCCTCCCCCTTACACCTCCTCAGTTGCTGCATTCTTCCCCATTACACCTTCCTTGCCCCCGTACACCCTCTCCCTCAACTTCACTCCCTACCACCATCATTCCCCCACTCCCAGTCTCACCACAGCCCCCCCAAGTACACCTTTCTCTCCCAGTCAAACCTAGACTTTCCTCTCCCACCCACCCTGGTATACCTTCCTTTCCCATATGAACCTACAAACATACGAATTAGGAGCAGGAGTAGACCACTCGGCCACTTAAGCCTGTTCCGCCATTCGACAAGATCATGGCTGATCTGTATGTAACTTCAACCCCACATCCCTGCCTTGCCCTGAGAACCTTTCACCCCCTTGTTTACCAAGATTCTATCTAACTCTGCCTTAAAAATATTCAGAGTCTCTGCTTCTACCGCCATTTGAGAGAGTGAGTTCCAAAGACTCACAACCCTCTGAGAGAAAAAAATTCTCATCATTTCTGTCTTAAGTGAGTGACCCCTTATTTTTAAACAGTGACTCCTAGTTCTAGATTCACCCACAAGAGGAAACATCCTCTCCACATTAACCCTGTCAAGACCCCTCAGGATCTTAAAGGTTTCAATTAAGCCACCTCTAACTCTTTGAAATTCCAGTGGTGGTGTAATGGTTAGAATTCAGCACTCTCACTGCCGCCACCTGGGTTTAATTCCTGGTTAGGGAAAGGTGAAATATAGCTTCCATTCCAACCTAGACCTTCCTCTCCCCTTCCTCGATGATCATCCTTATCAGCTCATGGCCAAGTCCATGATGTCCCAAAGCAAACCGCAGACATCACTGATGACCTCCCATCTTCCATGAGCTGTTTTGCAGAGGAGCCATATCCATCACAACCCACCCAGCAGGTGATGCACATGTTCTCCCAGGGTTGAGTACCTGACGGGCTCCAGCATCTTCTGCTCTTCAGGTGTCTGTGATCTGAGTAAGGCCCGGCTGCTGCATATCACACTTGTCAAGACGTGTTCCGGCCTGGCATATTTTCCTGCTGACTTGGGTGGTAAATTTGACATGGTCGGAGCGGGGGGTGGTGGGGGGTGGTGGAGCAGGGAGTATGATTCCAGCAAGCATTAGATGCAGATGTATTAAAACGACCTTCCTGACATGCGCCGGCGAGACAAGTGGCCTGCCATTGATGGGTGGAGTGGACGGTCGCAAACTGGGCTCACGATGGCGTGAAACTGATTTTTGGCCTTTACGCCATATTGTCCGCTCATGCCCGCCATGACGCCTGATGGCAATGGAGACAGAAAATTCCAGCCAATGACTCTGCTGGGTTTATGACTTCCACATCATGTTTAGCTGCTGATTCGTGTTGAATCTGGAATATTTCACATTCTGTTGTAGCATCCTCAACTTTCTTCATAGTGAGTGCTGCTCTCGATAGCATGTCTGTGATGTATATCTGTGTCCCTTGCTTACCTATCACGTCCAGACGATATGTTTGTAAACAAAGTAACATTCTTTGCAGATGCTTTGTAGCGGATAGTAGTGGTTTGAGAAAAATGCTTTGAAGGGGTTTGTGGTTGGATCCACTGTTACTTTGTCTCCCCCAAGCAGTTATAGATGAAAATGCTCATAAGCAAAAACAATAGGCAGGCACTCTGGATCTGATTGTAGTTTACGTTAGTGCCCTGCATACGAATGCGACTGCTTGTCCTTGCTGCATTAGGGTTGCTCCAAGACTTGTCTTGCTGGTGTCACGCTGCAAGGAGACTTCACCATTGATGCCATACCTACTTCAGCACTGGCGTTGTCATACTTGCTGTTTGATTTGAGTGAATGTTGCTTCTTATCCTGTATCCCAATATCACTGCACACCCTTGGCAGTGAGCTTCCATAATGGTTCACACTCCGATGACAAATTAGGCAAAGATTTTGCTAAATAATTCATGAATCCATCAAATCATTGCACTGTTTTCAGTCATTGCACTGTCAGTCCCTGCATCACTGTTACAGCTCTCACCTTGTCAGGATCTGGGTGAAGACCTTTTGCTGTCAGTACCTGACCTATGTACTTGACTTCAGGCATCTTCAATTGCAATTTTTTCTTATTCAGTTTCAGGTTCATCTGTTGAGCTCTCTCTAGCAGTCATATTAAATTCTGATCATGGTCAGCTATGGCATCTTCCATTGTGTCTCCACATCCATGGACTAATAGATCATCCACCATGGCTTCCACTCCGGGAAGATCACTGACGATCTCATGCTGTCTGCTTTGATACTCTTCTGGAGCCATGGAAATGCCAAATGGCATGTGCAACCATTTGTATCTCCTGAATGGTGCCCAGAATGTAGTTAGAAAGTGGCTGCTTTCATCCAGCTTTACTTTTTTTTATTCATTTAGGGGATGTGTGTGTCGCTGGCTATACCAGCATTTATTGCCCATTCCTAATTGACCTTGAGAAGGTGGGGTGAGCTGCCTTCTTGAACCACTGTAGTGCATGTGGTGTCGGTACACCCACAGTGCTGTTAGGAAGGGAGTTCCAGGATTTTGACCCAGCGGCGCTGAAGGAACGGCGATATATTTCCAAGTCAGGATGGTGAGTGGCTTGGAGGGGAACTTCCAGGTAATGATGTCCCCATGTATCTGCTGCCCTTGTCCTTCTAGATGGTAGTGGTCGTGGGTTTGGAAGATACTGGTTAAGGATCCTTGGTGAATTCCTGCAATGCACCTTGTAGGTGGTACACACTGCTGCAACTGTTCGTCTGTGGTGGAGAGAGTGAATGTTTGTGAATGTGGTGCCAATCAAGTGGGCTGCTTTGTCCTGGATGGTGTCAAACTTCTTGAGTGTTGTTGGCACTGCACTCATCCAGGCAAGTGGAGGGTATTCCATCACACTCCTGACTTGCACCTTGTAGATGGTGGACAGGCTTTGGGGAGTCAGGAGGTGAGTTACTTGCCAGTAAGCATCCTTCGCATCTAGGGTAGTAAAGAACTTTGCCTTGGCAAGTTGCAGCAAAATTCCATTGGCATGGGGTAGTGAGACCTCATTAGCACTTTATTCAGATCCTTTGGGTCTAAGCATAACTCTCAGCTTTCCAGATTGTCTCACTGCTACCATGCTGCTAATCCAGTCTGTAGGAGTTGTCACTTTCTTGATTACTCCCTTCTTTCCAGCTCTTCTATCTTGGCTTTTAGGTTTAATTTGAGGGCAGCTTGAACTCTTTTCAGCAGATGCTCAGATGCTCAACGCTCTCATCTACTTGTAGATGATATTCTCCTGGTAGATATCCCAACCCTGTAAACTGAACCTTGACTCTTCTAGAATCTGTTCGGCAGCCAATATGCTGTGACAAGTTGTAAATCTCTGCTGGCACATTTAGGGTCCAAGCTTTAGACTTGCTCCAGCTGAGATAAGTGACTGTTGTGAACCATCTATGATCTGGAACTCCAGATCTTCATTCTAGTCATTGCATTGTACTCTCAGACTAATCTTTCCTCTCGGTATGAGCATCACGCCATTATATAGCCTCAACCTCACTTTTGAGGGCTTCATTTTTGGATTGCCATGTTGAGCTACTTTGCACAGTTCTGTGAAGGTCATTATTTTGCATGCTGCACCAGTGTCTATCTGACACTTCTTGTTCACTTCATACTCTCCTTCTGAGGTCATCATTGTAAGTCACAAACCATATAAACTTGACTGAATCAACCTGTTGTATGTTGTATAGTTCTTCATCAAACTCTTCAGCTGATGTCTCTCCAGTGGCCATCTAAGAACGTTAGAACATAAAAAATAGGAGCAGGAGTAGGCCATTCAGCCCCTCATGCCTGCCCCGCCATTCAATAAGATCATGACTGATCTTCCCCAGGCCTCAACTCCTCCTTCGTGCCAGCACCTCACCGCCGTCAACTCTCCGATATTTAAAAAATATATCTACCTCTTTTTTAAATACTTTCAGTGATTTAGCCTTCACAACTCTCTGAGGTAGAGAATTCTTGACATTCACTACCCTCTGAGAGAAGAAATTCCTTTGCATCTCAGTTTTAAATGAGTGTTCCCATATTCTGTAACTATGCCCCTTAGTTCGAGATGCCCCCACTAATGGAAACATCTTCTCAACATCTACCCTGTCAAGCCCCCTCAGAATCGTGTATGTTTCAATAAGATTACCCCTCTAATGAATAAAGGCCTAACCTGTTTAGTTGTTCTTGATAAGTCAACCCCTTCATCCCAGGAATCAGCCGAGTGAACCTCTTTTGAACTGCCTCCAATGCCAGTATATCCTTTCTTAAATATAGGGATCAAACTGTACACAGTACTCCAGGTGCGGCCTCACCAACACCCTGTACAGTTGTAATAAGACTTCCCTATTTTTAAACTCCAGCCCCCTAGCAATACAGGCCAAAATTCCATTTGCCTTCTTAATTACTAGTTGCACCTGCATGCTAATCTTTTGTGTTTCCTGCACAAGAACACCCAGATCCCTCTGTGTTGCACTTTTTTGGAGTCACTCTCCATTTGAATAATAGCCTGCCTTTTGGTTTTCTCTGCCAAAATGCATGACCTCACACCTTCCTACATTAAACTCCATCTGCCAAGTTTTTGCCCACTCACTCAACCTGCCTATAACCCTTTGCATTCCTTATGTCCTCATCACATTAATGGTTTTCCAATCCGCTGGGACCCTCTCGGAATCCAATGAGTTCTGGAATATTTCGACCAATCCTCCACTATCTCTGCAGCCACTTCCTTTAAAACCCTTGGATGCAGGCCATCAGGTCCTGGTGACTTGTCTGCATCTAGTCCCATTAGTTTGTCAATCACTTTCTCCCTCGTGATAGAAACTGTTACAAGATCTTTCCTCCCATTAGCTCCTTGCTTATCTGATATCTTTGAGGTGTTTATAAAGTTCTCCACCATGAAGACTGATGCAAAACATTGGTTTAAATTATCTGCCATTTCCCTGTTCCCCGTTATCAATTCTCCAGTCGCATCCTCCAAGGGTCCCACGCTCACTTTAGCCACTCTCTTTTTATATACCCATAAAAGCTCTTGCTGCTTTTTATATTTTTTGCCAATTTACTTTCTTAATCAATTTTCTCTCTTTATTAGCTTTTTAATCATCCTCTGCTGGTTCCTAAAAAATTCCTAATCCTCTGGCCTACCACTAGTTTTAGCTGCTTTGTATGCCTTAGTTTTTGATTGGATACTCTCCTTGACCGCCTTTGTTAACCACGAGTGGTTCATCCTTCTCATTGAGACCTTCTTTTTGACTGAGATAAATTTTTGCTGAGCGTTATGAAATATGTGCTTAAATGTCTGCCACTGCTCATCCACTGACATTCCCTTTAGTCTATTTTCCAGCCCGCTTTAGGCAATTCTTTCTTCATACGTCTAATTGCCCTTATTTAAGTTGAGGGCACTGGTTTGAGATCTGCTGACTGACTACGGGCAGCTTGGGGCGAAATTAAAAAGCAGAACCACAAAGATTACTACCTGAGCCACGTACAAATTGGCTTAGGGTATATAAGATTTGAGAGGTAAAGGCATGGCTCAAAGATTGGTGTGGGAGAAATGGGTTCCAATTCATGGGGCACTGGCACAAGTACCAGGGAAAGAGAGAACTATTCCTCTAGGACAGGCTTCATTTGAACCATGCTGGGACCAGTGTCCTGGTGAGCTGCTTGTAGTCCCTCAGCAGAACCTCTTTCCTAGTCCTACCTATGTCGTTGGTACCTAGGTGGGCTCTTCCCCTCCCATGCCAAGTTCCTCTCCAGCCCAGAAGAGGTGTCCTTAACCTTGGCACCAGGTAGGCAACACAGCCTTCGGGAGTCTCTGTCTTTGCTGCAGAGAACAGTATCTATTTCCCTAGCTATGCTATCCCCTATTACTACTACATTTCTCTTTCCCCCCACCTTGAATGGCGCTCTGCACCATGGTACTGTGGTCAATTCGCCCATCCTCCCTGCAGTCTGCGTCCTCGTCCACACCGGGAGCAAGAACCTCATACCTATTGGACAAGGCACTGGCTGAGGCTCCTCCAAAGCTAAATTCTGGATCCCCATACCTGCCTCACACACAGTCACACCCTCCTGTCCCTGTCCACAGGCCAAATTTTCTGTAATTACTCTAAGGGGTGTGACTGCCCCCTGAAACACAGCTTCCAGGTAACTCTCCCCCTCCCTGATGTGTCTCAGTGTCCGAAGCTCAGACTCCAGCTCATCAACTCTGAACTGAAGTTCCTTGAGCAACCAACACTTGCTGCAGATGTGGTCACTGTGGATTGTACCGGCGTCCATCAGAACCCATATGCTACAGCTGCAAAACATCACCTGCCCAGCCATCTCTATTCTATTTAATTAATTAAGTTGGATGTTAAATATTTTAAAAGTGAATTTCTTAACTGTACTTTTCAGCTGTAATAACATCTCCTGATTTAAACCGCTTGGCCAATCAAAAGAGGCACGGAAGAGATACCCACCCATCACCTACCTCTTTTCCTGTGACACCACACACTGGCTCTGACAGGTGGAAACAGGTTGCAGGGGCTCTCTGCCACCAGTTTCTATCTCCTGCCACCTCTGGCTTCTCATCCAGACACGCTGTCCGTGTGCTCCCGACTCTCCTCTCGCTGTTTCAAACAGTGAAAATCCAGGCTCTCCTCTCACTGTTTTAAACTGTGAAAATCCCAGCTCCCTTCCCCCTGTTTTAAACTGTAAAAATCCCACTCTTCTCTGTTTTAAACTGTCTGTAATCTGTATTGACTTGTTTTGTTTCTTCCTAGCCAAACACTTGTGTGCGAAATCACTCAACTTTTTGTAGTTAAAACACTGCTTTCCCCATGCTGGTAAATCCTTCACTTCCTTTGTACAATATCTTGCACAGTATTTGCATCCTGCCCTTTGTCCACGATTGCTCTGCTATTTCGGCCTGGAATGTCTCTTAGCATAATGGATCTCCTGGTCTGCTCTGCCATACATGTGGTCTAGCTGATGTTTTACAAGCTCTGCATTTCTACACATACCTAACACTTTCCTGAGCATATGTTTCTCCTATTTGAGTAGACTTGCTCTCTCTGAGGGGTCTCACAGGCCTAAGAGAAATCCATCTTTATTCAGATCATCTTTTAGCTGTCCAAATTCACATGATTCTGCAAGCTGTGTTAGTGAAGTCACACACTGTTCAATGAGTTTGTTTTCCCCTTGAGCTTTAGTGTTGAATACATAGCGTTCATAAGTTACGTTCACTCAGAGTTCAAAACTTTCGTTCAAGGCGTTGAAAATCTCTGCTGTCTGTTTTTTTTGTTTTTTCGTTAGATTTAGGATGGTATACAATTTGTAGCAGTCCTCGCCCAGCTGTGTTAGAAGGGTGGCTACACTTATCAGTTCTGGCTTGTCAGTTAGATCTGTTGCCAGCTCATAATTTTGCCATTGAAAGTGGAAAAACTTCCATTTCTTCCACATATTGTCTTTCATTTCAACAGGAGCTGGGAGGGGGAAGTTTATTGCCATGTTCACTCACCTAGTCTTTTACTTACAGCCTTGTCTTCAGTATGTGTTTGCTTTTCCCTATCCCTTTTTAGCAGATTTGAAAATTTCTGTGTGCTTCTCTGAGCTGTGTCTTCTCTGCCGAATTTCCAGGATTTCAAAACTCTATTTTATCTCCACTCCCTGACACCATGTTTAGATTTCAAAGACAGCAGTGGTTTCCCAGTGAGTGCCCTTAATGAACTGATTGTAGAATGGCAGCTTACAGAGCTTTCCGCGTGGCAGAGGTCACATGACTACAACAAGCCAGATAGGACATATGGTACTGTTGCATTTCAAAACCCATTGGTGGCCAAATAAAAGCAAAAATAGAAATCACTGGAAATACTCAGCAGATCTGCCAGCATCTGTGGAGAGAGGAACAGAGTTAGTGTTTCGAGTTGAATATGACTCCTATTCAGTGGAAGAGTTTCCAGCGCTTTCTCTCTTTCTTTCTGATTTCCAGCATTTGCAGTATTTTGTTTTTATTGAAGGTAAAATTGTGATGGGTTATATGCTGTTAAAACTAGGGAGTGGGATGAAGAACAAAAGGGGAGGTCTGGGATAGGGTAGGGGGCAGGAGAGATTAAATGACAAAGATGTCATGGAGCAAAAGGCAAAGAGAGTGATTGTAGTCAAGAAACAAAGCATCTGTCCAGAGTGAGTGTGAATGGCAGAACCTTGTTTTACCTGTTTTTGCTTTCAGAATGAGTTGTTTATTATTCTGACATTCATACTCACTCAAAGGCATTGAAAGGGCATCATGGTTACAGAAAGCAAGTGTGCATGCGATTGTTCTGAGCCTCCCTTGCACGTCTCTCAATGGTCCTTGCCTTCGGTTCAGGGGTTCTCATCATCCTCTGCAGCTCCTTCCTCTACATACTTCTCGTCAGATAAGGAGTGAGGGTCATGTATATCCTTCAGTTGCAAGGCCACCTCCCTTGGTAGTGCATGGTTGTGCAGAGCACAGTAGATGATGGTGATGTGGGAAACCCTCGCTGGCCATACTGCGGTGCTCCACCAGATTGACCAGGGAATGGAATCTCATCTTTAAGAGGCCAATGGCCTGCTCGATTGTGGCTTAGGTTGACACATGGCAACCATTATAACGTTCATTGGTTGCAGTGCAAGATTTCCTCTCTGGCATGAGCAGCCATGTCTTCAGTGGGTACCATTTGCCCTTGAGGATCCATCCCTGAGGGCACACAAGGGACTGGAAAAGGACGCATGTGTAGTGACTACTCCCGGGGGATTGGGCTCACACCTGCAGGATGCGCTTTTGGTGGTCGCGGACCAGTTGAATGATGATGGAATGGAATCCCTTCCTGTCATTGAAAGTCGCTGGCTGGTTCCAAGGAGCCCTGAAGGTCACATGGGTGCAATCGATGACACTGTGCACCTGGGTGAATTCTGTGGTAGCCCCAAAGTCAATGGACCTCTCTGCCTGATTATCAGGGTTGGTTTGATAGTGCACAAACTCTCTGGCTTTCTTAAACAAGGCATTGGTGACCTCTTTAAAGTCGAGATGAGCTGCTGCCTGGGAGAAGCCACACATGTCCCTGGTGAATCCCTGGAAAAATACACTGCAATGGTTATCATCAGGGTCACAGCTATTGGGTGTCCACTGAGGCCCATGGATCATAGCTCATCCTGCAGCATAGCACACAATTCAGTGAATGTTCCCTTGACAGCCACAGTCTTCACTGACATTGCCACTCCGACATCTGTAGGCGAGTCTGGAAACACTGGGCCTGTCTTGTCATGGCTACCTGCTGCCGCTTCAGTATGCGCCCATCACCGCTTGCCCAGCCTAAGATTTCCCCTCTTGCTGCTCCTGCTGCTGTTGCAATGCTACCTCTGGACCCTGGTCCATCCTCTTTCTGCCCTGCTCCTCCTCTACTGGATGGATGAAACCCACAGCTATTGGTCTCTCTCGTTATCGTGCATAGGGAGGAGGACCAGCAGCTGCACACCTCGGGGTCATCTACCCAGGTGACTCGGGGAGTGTCCGGCCAATCTAAATCCCATCTTCCTGCAACCTCAGCAGTTCCGGCTCCACAGGCCGAGGAGAGTACCACTGCCACGCAGCAGGACCCTCAAAGCAGGCCGGGACCCTCCAGGTCTTGACCCTCCAGAGGACACCCACCAAGGTCACCACGGGCAGGGTGTAGCAGTCAGCAGGCTACCTCCACCTCCACTGTGGATGTCGGGGGAGCACCAAGACGTAGTGGCAGGGTTACGAAGGCTAAGCAGATGTAATTGCACAGCCTGGGCACGGATGTTAATCACTTGTACATAATGTTCACTATTGTAAATAAGCTCCCAATAATATGCCTTTGCCTATGTGAAAACTTGGTTCTTGCACATGATAAAGGCTGGTGTCTCAGTCCAGGGTCTCATCCCTTTGCTTTGTGCAGCCTTCAGACCAAAGTGATGGTCCAGCCTCACACTCAGTGGACACATCAATGATGCCTGCACCTCGACAGTGCTGGTCGTTGCTGCCAGAATGTCATGGGCAGGCCTCACAGAGTTCCATCATACTCTCTGTGTGCTCTCAGCACCTTTGAGGTGGGGCTGGCCCCCACCTCTTCAGCATCTGTGACCAGTGGTGATGTGGCACTGAAGGGGACAGGTGCTTAGCGCTGACAAAGGATCAGGTGCATTTAAAGTTTCATGGCTGTGTCTCTTTAATATGACCCTGATCATGGAGTGCAAGTGAGCTGCCCTCAGCCAGACAGGAGTCAGACATTCACAGAGGCTATGTGACCTCCTGGATACACTTGTGCCTGGAGGCTTGTGAGATCCAGCACAGATTACCTGTGGAGCACTGGAAGGACCACTGGCGTAAAAATTGAGCACCGCAGTCACTTTCACGGCCACTGGCAGTGGATGCCCTCCATGTCCCCATGACACCAGATCCCGCAGCTGGTGGCATATGTGACCAACCAGTTCCTCAGATACGCACTGTTTTCGGTGACACTGGTTCTCAGTCATCTGCAGGAAAGACAAGTGCCATCTATAGACCCTGGGTCTAGTGAGGCAACCATGTGCAATGGCCCTCTGTGGATCTTCAGCTGTGTGCGCAGCAGGCCCTGCCGCACCTTCAAAGGTGCTCCTCCCTTTGCCAAGTCAGGTGCTCTCTTCTTTTTCTCTGCTTCCTGTAAGCCATGAGGCATATCGCTTAATCACCAGGCTCCATGATCCTGATGTTCTCCTCCTGCAGGATCAAAGATAGATGCATGGGTTAGCATAGGTGCAGAACATGGGCGGTAAATTTGATGTGGGGGGTGGGGCGATGATTCTGGCAAGCAGGGCTTATAATGAGATGCTAAAGTATTGAAATTAGGGGCTGAATTCTCCCGCCGTCGGGGGTGGGGTTGTGCAGGGGCGGGCGGGAGCGAGCGCGAACCTAATCGGTGCCCCAGATCGGGTGGGCCAATTAAGGCCAGCCCAGCATGATGTGGGCCCGGAAGGGCTGAGCACGCCCTGTGCGGGTGGGGGGAGGGGGCTGAGTCAGGGCCTGCGTTCATTCACACGTGCGCGCAAAAGAGCGCAGGAATCTCTCTGAGGCACAGAGCTGCCTCAGGGAGATTAGATTAAGGTTCAAACATTTAAATAAAGAATTGAAAATATTTTAAAACATGTCCTCTCATGTGACAGTGTAACATGAGCTGGGACATGTCAAGGAACATTAATTTAAAAATTTATTGAATTTATAAACAGTTCATGAAACCTCATCCCGCCCGTGGACGAGGTTTCATGAAAAATGCGAAGGCCGCCTGGGCTCATCGCCTGCCCGCCAACCCTAAGGTTGGACGGGCAGCTCATTTAATTGATTTAATTAGTTTTAAACAGGCATTAATAGACCTTTGGCAGTTCAGCGGGTGTGCAGCAGACTCGGCGGCGTGCCCACCAAACTGAAAATCTAAATGACACGCGGTGACGTCGGGACACCCGCCTGATGTCACCACACATCACTTTACGCGTTGGCGAGTGGGCCCCGCCCCTGCTTGTCAACAGGAAAATTCTCCCCTAGGTACCTGACATGCTGTGGCAGGAAACGCGTCCTGCCATTGACAGGTGTAGTGGACAATTGCAAACTGGTTTCACGACGACGTTAAACCAATTTTTAGCTTTCTGGTCATATTGTCCCACCGCCACCCCCCACCTGCCATGATGCCTGACACCAACAAATTCACGCCTCAGAAAATAAAATGCTTGTTTTTTTATAACTTTCCGTATGTGACCAGGAGGAGTAAGAATTCATAATCAGCCATGGAGTTTGAGATTTTCACAAAGCTGAAGCTAACACTTCCTGTGAATCGTTTGCAATGTTGCCGTTATGGCACAGCTATCCATGCGAAGGCTGCTTAGCAATATAAGTGGACCTGAGATATAGTACTGCCTCTGCATCACTGGTTAACCAGGGAAAATGAAGTTCTGTGCAAGTGTGCCTGCAAACTTTCTGGCATCTGAACTTGATAAACTTTGTTTCTCCTGGGCAACTTTAAGTGTTGTGAGACTATCTACAGCAGGTGGTCTAACACTTCCCTAAGTGTGATTTGGATGACTTGACACTGAATTATTTTGCAAAGCTGATACTGCTTGCATTAACACAAGCTATGTATTAGGATAGGCCCATGTGTTGATGTGTAGCTCTCCCTGTTAACACAAGGCAGTGCACAAGTCTCCTACAAATTCGAGGTGGTGTTCATTTTTATCTGCTTGTTCTGGAAACACTGGGGGATTGGTTTTAAAGGTGAGTGTTCTGTGAGTGCTGATGACACTGCCCATGGGCACCTAGTGGTTAGGTAGGAAGGTAGGAGAGGTCGATGTGGTAGTGTAGAGTGAGGACGAATCAAAAAATGAGCTAGCCTAAAGGGCTTAAAGAAAAGGTGGGCCAGAATTTTGATGTCGGCGTGCGGGGGCGGGCCTGGCACGTTGATACGTAAAATGACAAGTGGTGACGTCGGGCGTGCGTCCTGACGTCAGTGCGTGTCATTTAGAAATATCTGCGCACCCGCTGAACTGTCAATGGCTTATTAAGGCCAATAAAAACCCAATTAAAGTAGTTATCAATGCTACCCATCCAACCTTAAGGTTGGCGGGCAGGTGAAGATCTCCAGCGGCCTTCGCGTTTTTTAGGAAACCTCATCCATGGGCGGGATGAAGTTTCCTGAAGGTTTTATTGAATAAGTAAATCATTTTTGCACAATTCTTAAACATGTTCCAGCTCATGTGACACTATCACATGAGGGGAAATGTCTAAATAATTTTTAACTTAATCATTTATGAACTTTTATTATGCACTTAAAGCAGATCCGTGCCTCAGGGAAGTTTCTGCGCTCTTTTGCGTGCATGCTTAAAAGAGCGCAGGCCCTGACTCTCCACCCGCCCACACAGGTAGCTCTGAGCTCTACCTGCCGTGCGTCACGCAGGGCGGGCCTTAATTGGTCCGCCCACGTTAAATGGCGGCGCGCAGCTGACCATGGGCAGCAATCGGCTTCGCGCCCGCCCGCACCTGTTCCCAACCAGACATGCAGAAAATTCTCTCCATGGTGTTTTCCATTGTAGCGCAAGGAAATTTACTGATACGAATGAGGTCCCACCGTCAAGACAAAATTCATGACCCAAGCTTGCGCCAGTGGGCAGCAGGACCGTAGCGAGGATTTTACCAGTGGCGGCCAACTAAGATGCCACTAACAGGATTGCACTGCTTCCTACCTTCCGAACTGCTGGCTCAATTAGAGGATCAGCAGCTCAGCAGCCCTGGCAGTGCCACCAATCGAGGTGCCTGTTGCTGAGGCTGCAGGGGGAAGGAGCAGGTGCCTCTATGCTGAGGCACATTCGAAGGCCAGGTAAGGCAGTTTTTGACTGTGCCAGGGCCAGGTGGGAGGGGTGAACCACCCAGTGACCATTGCCACCGCTGGGCATCTCCATGGGCCATGGAGTGGCCATAAAGAAAGACGGCCTCCAGGAAGCTGCTGGGAGGCCATCTCGAGGTGATCTCCCCACATGGCAGGGGGTCATCCTGACGCCCACAAAATACTGGTGGGATTGTGAAATAGCCATTAATAGACTAGTTAATTAGGCTAATTGGCTAACTGTCCCCAGTGGGCGGGCAGCCTAACCGCTGCTGTTCCTGCTTCTGGGAATATCCCATGGCAGCTGGAAGATGTCAGGCCTCCCTCCCACCATCTGTTTACAAGCTTTCTGACCCCACAGTCCATCCTGAAGAGCTGGTAAAACTCTGACATAACATTAATTGCCAGTGTAAATTCATTACTGAGAAGGTGCCTATCTAGGGCCAGAAGGAGTTTTTGATTCCTGCAGATGGTAGATGGGGGCCATACCAAATAAGTCAGAATGCATGCAGAGAGGTGGTTGGGCAGCTTAATGACAGTAGCAGCATTACCAGGGCCTGGCTGTTGTGTTGCAAAGAAATAAATGACCTCACAAAGACAGCCAAGGTAAAACTCCCCTCCCCACCTCTCCTATTTTAAATATAGCCCAGCAACAGCACATTTTCACATTTTCAACACTACCAATCCTTCCCTGCCCCACTCCATAAGCCTCTCCTCCAACTATAATGGGACATTTAGCACACTTCCTGCTGCTTAAACTTGCACACACTCACCATCTACTACTGCCCTCAACACTGACACAAACCATATCCTACGTTTATATTATTTGGACTTGAGTTAATTCTCACATTTCTGTTAAGTTCTTTAACACTTCGCACTGCATACACTTTCCTTTGTGCAACAACTTTCACCTCTTGCACATATTTGCTGCTTCTTCCTCTCAGCAGGCTCTCAGCATTATGCTAAACTACCTCTCACATCATCCTAGCCACACATTGTCCCAGTCTCACTCTTAGAATAGAACAGAAGGAGGCCATTCAGCCCATTGTACAAGTGTCAGACAAGTTGGCAGACAACAGAAGGGAGACTGGAAGAACTGGGGAAGCCATGTTTCAAACTCTCACTCCAACACCAATGCTGCCATTGACATCATTGGCAGCCAGAAAACATACAGTTTTGGAGATGGTGAGTCTGGAAGCCATTTGCCCTGTACATAATTCTTTCCACTTAATTCTCTAGCTCACAGGCACACAGACAGCATGAGGCTGTTTTGTGTGGTCATTCATTTGTTGGTGCTTATCTTTGTCATTACATCCTAACCCTCGACTGTCTCAGGTTCTGCCAATGACTCTAGCCCAGCAGTTACACAGATAGAGAGTGGGCAACCTGCTTCCTGAGAGATGCACCCTCATTTACTCATACCTTCCCAAGTATTAGCACTGGGAAGGTATAGATAGTGAGTTAGAGGTATGTGTTTAGGGTGACTAATTCACCACAAGTGAGCAAGAGCAGATAGAAGTGGAAAGGACAGCTGAGGAAGCAGCTCACTAGAGAGTAAGCCTTTGTTGAAAAAGACAGGGATGCAGTCTTTAAGGGCCCCTTAAAATGTTTTCTGCACACCAGGAATTGCTCAATGTGTTGGACTAATTGATAGGGAGCTCTTGCATATGTCAAAGATTGTGGAGGATTCCACAACCAACTTTTGTGGCATCCTGGCTCTTAGCACCAAAATTCTGCAGTTTCTATGGACCCATAAGTCACCTAAATGAACATGGCACTTGGGGCCTTCTTGCAGAAGTCTCTGGCACTGGTAGTAGCATCTCTCAGGGAAGATCACAATGATGCCATGCAGGCTCTGGGCTTCATCATCTCCCTAACCTTAGACTGGCTGGGACTTCAGTCATATTAAGGATCTCCTAATGTCCTCTCTCCTGCAAATTAGTGGGAGTGGTGGGCCATAGCCTCAAAGTAGGGAAGTCATGCAATGGAAATGGAGCATGTTGCCATCTGTCAGAATAACATGACATCTAAGCCCTCACTACCAATGGTCACTCTGGTGCCAGAAAACCAGCTGGACCAGACTGCACCAGCAACTACTGTGATGCTGCAATCTGCAGCCAGGTCCTCTTAGGCCCAGACTCCCAGAAGTTGTCAGCCACAAGCATTGCAAGAGTTCTCATCTGAGCCACAGCAGACTTTAACCCCCATATTGACGTTACTAAGGAAGCACCTCATAGGCATGAGTCTCTGAGCAGTCATAAACCAAATGTGTAGGCAATGGCCCTTGTCCCCAAGCAGGCAACCTCACACTTTCTGTGCAGAGGCAAAGAGAAGAGAGAGGAAGGACTGGCACAAGATAAAAGCATTGTGTGAAATGTAAGAGGAGCACCCTAGGACAGGCAGTCAGCAGCACCTAGAGGAGTGTGTGAGAGGAGGACCTCAAGCCAGGCAGGCAGCAGCACCTAGCACGTAACATCACAGGAGAAACAAAAGTTCATTGGTTGGTGAGAAACTGCTGTTCTGGAGTGTCATCAAGTAGTTGAGAATTAAAAAAAAAATTTTTAAAAGAAGGGGCTACTTTCATTTAAGTAAGAAACACAAGCAATAGGGAAATAAAGTTAAGTTGAGGCCAGGTAAAATAAAGTTACACATGTAAACCAAGGTAAAATAAAGTAAACGAAAGGAAAGTAAATTGAAGCCATGACAGGTCAGCTCGGTCATGTAGAATACGTGTTTTATATTATGTGCGAATTCATGGACCTACAAGTGCCCTAGATGACCACATGTGCAGGAAATGTCACCCTGGTTTCGGAGCTCGAGCAGTGGCTGGAGTCATGGTGGCACAGCCACAAGGCTGAGAGCTACGTAGATAGCACATTCAGAGAGATGGTCACGCTGCAGGCTAGGAGCCTGGGGCAGAAAGGGAATGGGTCACCGCAAGGCGGTCCAAGAAAATTAGGCAGGTAGTGCAGGAGTCCCCTGGGGTCCTGCTCACCAATCGATTTTCCATTTTGGATACCAGTAAGGTTCCTCAGAGGAGTGCAGTCAGACCAGGTTTGTAGGCCCACAGGCAGCTCTGCTGTACAAGAGGGGAGAAAGAAGAGGGGAAGAGCAGTAGTAATAGGGGATATGTTAGTTAGAGCATAAGAACATAAGAACTAGGAGCAGGAGTAGGCAATTCAGCCCTTCAAGCCTGCCCCGCCATTCAATATGATCATGGCTGATCTCATTTCGGCCTCAACTCCAATTTCCTACCGTCTCCCCATGACCTTTCAACCCGTTAATAATTAATAATCTGTCTATCTCCTCCTTAAATTTTTTCAGCACCCTGGCATCCACTGTACTCTGAGGTAGTGAATTCCACAGATTCACGACCCTTTGGGAAAAGTAATTCCTCCTCATCTCTGATTTAAATCTACCACCCCTTAGCCTAAAACTATGGCCTCTCATTCTAGAATGCCCCACAAGGGGAAACATCTGCTCCACGTCTACTTTGTCTATCCCCTTTAGCATCTTATATACCTCAATTAGATCTCCTCTCATCCAGGATCAAGGGTGTCATGGAATGGCTGCAGGACATTCTTCTGGGCGAGGGTGATCAGCCAGAGGCCATGGTTCACATCACACCAATGGTAGGAAAGGGGAAAAGGTCCTGAAAGCAGACTTTAGGGACCTCGGAAGGAGATTGAAAAGCAGAAGCTCTAAAGCAGTAATCTCAGGATTACTCCCCGTCCCATGTGCAAGCAAGTACAGAAATAGGGGAATTGAGCAAATAAACACGTGGATGGAAAGCTGACGTAGGAGGGAGGGCATCATATTTCTGAGGCATTGGGACCAGTTCTGGGAAAGATGGGACCTGTACAAGCCGGACGGTCTACACCTGAACAGGACTGGGATGTATATCCTCGCAGGGAGATTTGCTAGTGCTGTTGAGTGGGCGGGGTGGGGTTTAAACTAGATTGGCAGAGGGGTGGGAACCTGAGGGCAAATTCAGAGCAGGGAATGGGAGATGGAGAATTAGTGAGTGACTCTGAAATACAGAAGCAGCGCAGATTAAAAAATGTACAGCACAGGAATTTGGCAGTTTTAAAAGGTACATATGTAATTGCAAGGAGCATAGTAAATAAAGCCGATGAGCTGAGGGCACAGATAGACACATGGCAGCATGTTATCATCACTATAATGGAAACTTGGCTTAAGGAGGGGCAAAAATGGCAGCTCAACATCCCTGGGTATAGAGTTTTCAGGCCAGAAAGGGAAGGGGATTAAAAAAAGGTGGGGGTGTAGCATTATTAGTTAAAGTATCAATTACAGCTGTGAGGAGGGATGATATACCAAATGAAGCATCAAATGAAGCCATATAGGTTGAGCTCAGAAATAAAAAAGGGGTAGCCACAGTGCTAGGGGTGTACTATAAACCCCAAATAGTAGAATGGAGTGTTATGGCATAGCTAATGGTAAATGCTGAATTGTTCAAATTCCAAAGGGAAACTTGAAGCAACTGCCACAACTTGTTTGCAGTTTGTATAAATTTCAAGATGTGTGCCTTGCATTCAGTAGTAATAAGACCACCAAGTCTTATAGGTTTTACAAAACTAGATTAAACATTCATTAATAAAAGAAATGATTTTAAATACATACATAGATCTACAAATGACTACCATGATAACTTCTAAATCCACCAATCAATCTAACTCCCAGTTACACTTTCATTAAGGCAACATTAAGACACAGATTTTAAAAGACCCAGGCAAAGAAACATGATATCCTGAACAAGTTGAATTCAAAGTGAGTTTTCTTAACTTCAGTCCTTTGAAGACAGCAGTTTGTGGCATAGATGCTTGAAGGTTTTTCACACTTGTTAAATCCTAAAATGCCTACCCTTACACACAGCCTTCCCTATTTTATATATATTTTCCCCTTTGAATGCAAATTCCTATTATTTCACTATGTCTTTGGACTTTATCTTCCTGATAATAAAAACCCCTCAAAGCACTATGTTTTACCAGTAATCTTTGGGAAAAAGGTTACTTTTTCACACTGGCCAGAATTTTCAGGTCAGCGTGTGGGGGAGGGCCCTGCTCGCCGACGTGTAAAATGACCCCTGGCGACGTCAGGCGGACGTCCCGAAGTCATCGCACGTCATTCTGATTTTCCGTTCAGCGGGCATGCACCGGAGTAGGCTGCATTAAGGACATTTAAAAACTAATGAAAATGTTTAACGGAGCTGCCCATCCAACCTTAAGGTTGGCGGGCAGGCGAAGAGCTTAGGTGGCCTTCGCATTTATCATGAAACCTCATCCACAGGTGGGATGAGGTTTCATAAAGTGTTTATAAATTGAATAAAAATTTTCATTAAAGTTCATTGACATGTCCCAGCTCATGTGACACTGTCACATGAGGGGACATGTCTTACAAATTTTCTTCTTCCTTTATTAAAATTTTTGATAATCAAACTTATCTCCCTGAGGCAGCTCTGTGCCTCAGGGTGATTTCTGCGCTCTTTCGCATGCATGCGTGAAAGAGTGCAGGCTCTGACTCAGCCTACTCTCCCTGCCCGCACAGGGAGCGCTCAGCGTTTCCGGATGCGTGTCATGCTGGGTGGGCCTTAATTGGTCCACCCACGTAAAATGGCAGCTCACAGCCAATCATGGGTGGCGATTGGCTGCCTGCCTGCCCGCACCCGCTCCCACTCAGCACCCCCAAGCAAGGAGAAAATTCTCCCCACTGTTTCTAAACCTCACCTGGCTAGGTGACACATTTCACCCCTCCTTTAAAAACAATCTATTTAAAAATGCAAATGTCCTATTACCTTACATTCTAAACTTACCCCACGTTTACCAGGTTTACATCAAAGCCTTCAGACCAGCTGCCTTTAATCCAATTATGTCTCTCACACACAAACACACACACATACACATGCACACACACCCCACTATTACTCTATTTTGCAATGAATTCCAATAATATTATGAGAATTATTATATTTTCCTGACAGTTAGAAGAGCAAATATTTAGACAGATTTCTGAGTGCAAAGACAATAGGGCAGTAAGCGCTGGGAACTTCAACTACCCTAATATGAATTGGGATAAGAATAGTGTGAAGGGCGCAGAGGGTGCATAATTCTTGAACTACATTCAAGAGAAATTTTTTTTAGCCAGCATGTAATAAGCCCATCGAGAGGGGACGCAATTCTAGACTTAGTCTAGGGAACTGAGGTTGGTCAAGTGGATAAAGTAGCAGTGGGGGACCATTTTGGAGATAGTGACCGTAACATGGTTAGATTTAGTATCATTATGGAAAAGGACAAAGATATAACAGGAGTAAAAGTTCTAAATTGGGGGAAGAAAAATTTTACAAAGCTGAGAGGTGAGCTGGTGAGAGTGGACTGGATTAGAAAGGAAATTAGAAGGCAAAACTGTGTCAAATCAGTGGGAGGCATTCAAAGGTGAGATTCTATAGGCACATTGTAGATATGTCCCCACAAAGGAGAAGGGCCATACTGCCAAATCTAGAGCCCCCTGGTTATCCAGAAGCACAAAGGCCAAGATAAAGCAAGAACAGAAAGCTTATGACAGTCACAAAAGACTTAACACTGTAGAAAGTGTGGAAGAGTATAGAAACTACAGGGGTGAAGTAAAAATGGAAATTAGGAAAGCAAAGAGAGGATACGAAAAAATATTGGCAGGTAAAATCAAAGAAAATCCTAAGATTTTTTACCAGTGCATTAAGAGCAAGAGAATAACTAAGGAAATGGTAGAGCATTTCAGAGATGTATCTGGTAACTTGTGTGTTGATGCAGAAGATGTGGGCAGGGTTCTCAATGAGTACTTTGTCTCTGTCTTCACTAAGGAGGGGGACATTCTACTTAAAGAGGAGGTGTGTAAAATATTAGTTACAATAAGAATAGTGAGAGAGGAAGTACTGAAGGGACTGGCATCCTTGAAGGTAGATAAATCACCAGAACCAGATGGATTGTATCCCAGGTTGTTAAAGGAAGCCAGGGAGGAAATAGCAGATGCTCTGAGCCTCATTTTCCAATCCTCACTAGACACAGGCGCGGTCCCAGAGGATTGGAGGTCTGTGAACGTTATACCATTATTTAAAAAGGGTGTGAGGAATAGGCCAGAAAATTATAGGCCTGTCAGTCTGGATTCGGTGGTGGGCAAATTATTGGAAACAATTCTGAGAGACAAGATAAACTGTCACTAAGAAAGGCACGGATTGATCGGGGATAGTCAGCATGGTTTTGCTTGGGGAAGATCATGTCTTACTAACTTAATAGAATATTTTGAGGAAAGGGAGGCATAGTGGTATTGTCACTGGACTAGTAATCCAGAGACCCAGGGTAATACTCTGGGGACCCAGGTTTGAATCCCACCACAGATGGTAGAATTTGAATTCAATAAAAATCTGGAATTAAAAGTCTAATGATGACCATGAAACCATTGTCGATCATTGTAAAAACCCATTTGGTTCACTAATGCCCTTTAGGGAAGGAAATCTGCCACCCTTACCTGGTCTGGCCTACATGTGAGTCCAGACCCACTGCATTGTAGTTGACTCTTAAATGCCCTCCGAACGAGGGCAATTAGGGATGGGCAATAAATGCTGGCCGAGCCAGCGATTCTCCTATCCCATGAATGAATAAAGAAAAAAAATGTAAGAAGGAGGATTGATGAATGTAATGCAGTGGATGTTGTCTGCGTGGATTTCAGTAAGGCATTTGACAAGGTCCCACATTGCAGACTGGTCAGGAAAATGAGAGCCCATGGGATATAAGGAGAGGTGGCAGGTTGGCTCCAAAATTGGCTCACTGACAGGAAACAAAGGGTAATGGTCGATGAATGTTTTTGAGAATGGAAAACGGTTTCAAGTGGTGTTCCACAGGGCTCAGTGTTGGGGTCCTTGTCTTTTGTTGTATATACTAATGATTTAGACTCAAATGTGGGAGGCGTGATTGGGAAATTTGCAGATGACCCAAAAATTAGCCATGTAATTGATAATGAAGAGAATAGCTTTCGACTCCAGAGTGATACTAATAGTTTGGTTGAATGGGCAGAGAGGTGGCAAATAGAATTCAGTCTGGGGAAGTGTGAGGTAATGCATTTGGGGAAGGCAAACAACGCAAAGGAATACTCAATAAATGGAATTTACTGAGAGGGGTTGTGGAAGTGAGAGACCTTGGAGTGCATGTCCACAGGTTCTTGAAGGTGGCAGGACATGTAGATAAAGGCGGTCAAGAAAGCATAAGGAACGCTTTCTTTTTTTGGGTGAGGTATTGAATACAAAAGCAGGGCTGTAATAATGGAACTGTATAAAACGCTGGTTAGGCCACAGCTGGAATTTTGTGTATAGTTCTGGTCACCACATTACAAAAAGGACATAATTGCTCTGGAGAGAGTGCAGAGGAGATTTACAAGAAAGTTGCCAGGGCTTGAAAATTGCAGCTATCGGGAGAGATTTGATAGGCAGGGGTTGTTTTCCTTAGAAAGAGGAGGCTCAGGACTGACCTAATTGAGGTGTACAAAATTAAGAGGAGCTTACATAGAGTAGACAGGAAAGACTTGCTTCCCCTAGCTGAGGGGTCAATTACCAGTGGGCCTAGATATAAAGTGATTGGTAGAAGTATTAGAGGGGACATGAGGAAAAACTTTTTCACCCAGAGGGTGGTGGGATCTGGAATTCACTGCCTAAGTCAGTGATTGAGGTTGAAACGTTCAACTCATTTAAAAGGTACCTGGTTCTACATTTGAAGTGCTGTAACCTGCAAAGCCAGGTGCTGGAAAGTAGGATTAAAATGAGCGGCTAATTTCTTTTTTCTCTTTTTGGCTGGCGCAAACAGGATGGGCTGAATGGCCCCTTTCTGCACCGTAACTTTTCTATGGTTCTATGGTAATGAATGACACTCTGGGCCTGAGGGAAGTCAGTAATCTTCTCAAATCCCAGAGCCCTATCCTGTAGTTTCAAGTTGTCCAAGAGGAATCTGATGAAATTGTTTCCTTTAGTAAAGCTGACATCAGGCGCCTTGTTAACAAGAACTGCAGACTGGTTGATGTTGATGCTATCTCCTATTGCAGTTTAGAGGGAAAGGGAAGCAAAGATTTTTGAGCGCTATGACAGCCTTCACAGTTCCGTGGTTGTGGGTTGCTGGTCTTTTTGCTGGAGACAACAAATATCTGTGACAGCCTGTAGAAATGTAACATCCTATACACTGTTCCTATATTGAGAAGTGTAAATATGTAACTCTGGGCCTAAAAACCTTAGTTAAACTGTAAGGATTTCTGAGAGTCCTCTTCCTATCCCTCTGCAGTTACTGTGCAGCTCCTTGTGGCCCTTCTATCTATTATTAATTGCTACTCTTCTTCCTCCTCTTCCTGTTGCCATAAAGGAATGACCAAAAAGATTTCCATTTTCAGAAAGCGAGTGTTATCAATACCCCATTAATTTTCCTGAAGATTGCCCTATCACAAAATGATGAAAATTGGCCCATTATTGTCTGCATGGAATGCAGGTGGTTCGTATGTAGGTAAAGATAGATAAAAATCCATTTAGAGTGCTATGCATAAACAGCTGGCTATCTTTGTTTCTAAAGCTACATTGCAACCGCAAAGAAGTCTTTTTTTGGTAACACAATCTGTTGTTTAATTACTTGGCAGTGCGATATTCATGGAATTCAATTAAAACTTCAGTAACTTACTGTAGGATCTGTATTCAATCCTGTTAATGCATAAATAAATCCACGTGTCATTTACTGCTCAGTTATTGATTGTCCATTAAAGTAAACCAATTTGTAGTAATCATACTTTATTGTGTTTCACCAGTTGTGTTGAAACCAAACTGAAATTAAAAATCCTTATTACACAAAAGTCTTGACAGGCTCTATTTGTGACAAAAAGCCTAATGATGAATAAGCATGGACCACTGAACTGGACATGCAATCCTGCTCACCCATTTCATTGCACACCACATTTTGCAGTAAAGAACTTGCCTAGCTACGAGGAGGGAGTTCTGGAGTATACAACTAGCCTCATTTGAAAAGTAAATACATTTAAATAGTTCCCTTGTTGAATTTCAATGTGTCCTGGTTGTTGTGATATGATGACATGCAGCTTTAAGGCGGTGTATCTTAAACTGCTGTCAATCATTGCTACCTTGGGACAGGATATGATGTGTTAGTCCCATGACTTGTAGTCAGTCTGCAAGCAACCTACGAGTGAACATTATTTGCATATATTCTTAAATTCAAATAATGAAGCCATATTATTGCTTCACCAATCTTTGTGTATGTATAGTACATTTACATCGAAAAGAAGAACAATGTAACATGGTGGCAGCACAGTTTTTGAGGATTTGACTGAGCAGAATATACGTTTGAACCCCTTCACATCCAGAAGAAGAAAAAAACTGGTGTGGAAGTGAAACAACATCAAGCCTCACCGTGTGTATGTGATTCTGCACCACTGCAGGAATTCTACCTTTGTCCTGGGATCGCACCTCGCTCCAGGCAGCAGGCATTGGGTCCCGGTAGAACTGTTCGAATTTGGGAGAGCATAAATGGTTAAATGAAAGTGTTCCAAAATGACATCTTGGACCAACCCAAAGATTACACTGTTGAACTTTTACAAAGTGGACGCAAGTACAAAGTCATACTAATGGGTAGACAGTCTCAGGTTACGCATAATTTGTCCACCATTGACACAATAGCCAATGTAGGCAAGCCTAGTAAACAATACGGTGTGGCCTTCAGAAAATTCCCAGCTTTTAATGCTGTATGTAAAGGATGTGGCACCAGAGGACATTGGAAGCAAAGGCCAACATAAATGGTTCAACATCATGAGAAGCCACAACCAGAGGCCAGATAGGTACAGCATTCTAAACAACCAAGAATGTGTACCAATCAGCATCAAGACAAGATCCACAAAACGTCTAGCCAAGCTACATGGTCAGATGATGAGGATGACCAGCCCAGTGATATGCAAAGTGAGCCGACATTCAACACGGTGAACATCAAAGAATGTATCGACACAGTGGTACCAACAGAAGCCTTTGCCACCATCCAGATTAGGTGCCCAGAGAAGCAGGTTCAGCATAACCTATATGCAAAACTGGAGGTGCAGTTGCAAGCAAGCTTCCACTTTGCACACTGAAATGTGTGTACCCACAGATGTGGCAAGTGATGGTTCAACCAACCAATAAGAAACTCACTGCATAAAATGACTTGGAAATTCCACCCTTGGATCTAATTCACTCAAATGTTACTACAAAAACTCACCATGGTCACCCCAGATATTTTATATTGTGGACACTACAAGTCCAGTGATCGCAGACATACAGGCATGCAAGTCCTTTCCTTGGTCACCATCCATGGCAATGTCAAGACCACAATGAGGACCAGAGACCACAAGGAGCACTATTGGAAACCCAGAGAAGACCACCTAACTCTACAATGCAGATCATTCACCAAAGGCTACACGACACCATTTGAACCAAATACATATACCCATTCTGAGCTTGCAAACTTCCTACTATGGAACCAACGTGGAATTGCTATTTGGCAGACAAATGTGGACAAACCTCCCTGATCATCACTCATTGATACTCATAGGCGTACATGATGCATTAGTCAAAAAACGGGAAGATAAAAGATACCTAAGACCAGCATGCAGGTAACAAATTACCCAACCTGGACATTGGGCAACGTCCAACTGGTGGGACCTGGAATCCAGCAAATGTTGGCAGCATCTGCCCAGAACCAAGATCATATCAAGTGAGAGCACCAAATGGCATGACAGTGCAATGAAATAGATGCCAAATCAGAACAATACCACAACCAGAAACAGCAAGTAATCCTATTACAACTAGAACATGGCCTAAGACACAACACAATCAATGCAAACCAGCGTTCTGAAAAGGTACAGCAGCCTTCAGCAAAGATCACCATGACTAAGTCTGGACAGATAAGCAAACTGCAGGAATGTTTCAGAGAGTTGTAAGTATAATTCTCTGTGTTAAAGTACATTCAGACACAATGTTATTTTCTTTTGCTTTCATGTAGATAGTTTGATTCTTTAAAGGTAAACCTTTAGTTTAGAAAAAAGGGGATTTTGTGATATAATGACATGCACCTTTAAGGGGCATACCTTAAACTACTGTTAATCATTATTATGCTGAGACAGACTATGATGACTTGTTTTCAGTCTGCAAACAGCAGCGTCAGATGTACTGTACTTAGCCTTCTTGTGAACATTATCAACATATACCCTTATCTACAAAAAAGAACCCACATTATTGTTTCACCAATCCTTGTGTATGATTGGTGCTTTTACAATGAAGAGAAGAAGAACATAACACTGGTTGACTCTGCCCTTTGTCTAAATTGAATGCATCGTCTAGCCTGCAGAAGTAGTCTTTTCGATATTGGCTATCACTTCCAAACGTTGATGGAAAATTTAGCCTGTTTAAATATTTATATTTGGCTATATCTACCTCAGGCTGATTTGCTGACTAACTTTACCAGAGGGATGGCTGTTCTCACAGCTGTGAAGGTAACTGTGCCTGGTTCCAAGTCACTGCCTGCCACAACAGCCAATCTGTTGTTTATTTGCCTCGAATAAGTGACAGGATATAAAGGAAGTAACAACTTGACTTTTACCAGATGGATGGGCTCTATAGATTCCAGGGTTTAGAGTTTGGCACCCATATGCATATTGGAGTTCCTCACATGAATCCTGTGGTCTACATCAGCACACAGGTCTTCCATTTAATTGATATTCACATAATGTTCCAAAAATAACTATTCAAGTGAATCCCAATTACCTTGAAAGCATTCAGAATAATTATAAAATCATTACCTGGGTGCTAGCTATTTCCCAAAATGAGCCTTCTGTCAATGACCTGGGAATGCCATATTGTAGAATAACCTGAATCAAGTGGCAGCCCATGGTATCTGATTTACTTGAATGACCAGATACCCTGGATGGGTGGCTGCTTGGGAACCATAGCTGTCCTCTGTAGGCCTGTCTGACAATTCTGTGAGACGTTCTTGAACCCAACAGAACAGAAGTACAATGAAGTTCTTGCCTCAGCTGAGATTAGTACAGAGTACACCACCGGATTCAGTTGGATTCAGTTTGGAACCACCCACGTGGGTTATTCCTGTGTAGTCCAGTAAAGATGTCAGGAATCATCATGGTATGCTGCATAAGCTTTCAATTCCAAGAGGAATGTGCATTCAACAGGATGAAGAAGAGGCACATCATTAGTCATTAACAGAGGAGAATGATGAAAAAGAGAAGGAAAAAATGGAATATGCAGAGGAGAAGACAGAAAAATCAGTATGTCAGCTGCTCCCAGTGCTTCCTGGAAAAAAGAAAGACAGGAACCACCATTGTTGACTTATCCTGTGTCCATGCCACAGTGTGGCGCACAGATATGCTGCTGAAACTCTCCAAAATCATCTGCTGGGTGAAAACCCTACAACTAATCAACTTCATGATCAGCAACCAATAGTTCTGATCCAACCAGCCACCTGCGTATAACTAACACCGGACTTCCACAGGGGATGGTCCTCATCTGGCCCCCTTCAATATATATACTGTGACCTACCTTCCACAAAGTCACAGCTCTTCACATATGCTGATGACTTCTTTCCAGACTAAAGAACTTCAGTCTGGATTTTCACTGAGTCCGGATGACTCGGGAGCTCTTTAAAAATGGCGGGTGGGTCCCAATCCTGGGATCCCGACCCCATTCCCAGACAGGATTGGGGCCGGTTCCTGTCAAATGCCCACACCTGGCTCCCCCACCCTGGCTGGCTCTGTTGTGGAGATAGGCATCTCCTACTCTACAATTTTCATGGAGTCAGTCCAGGTTCTTAAAGAGTCGTCATTCACCAGCTCTCATGAACCCTAGCCTGCATGAGTGGACCTTTTAAAAAGTAAGTTCAAAAGGTCCTCCTCATGTCCCCTATCCCAAGCTCTGCCCTACTGCCCACCCCGCTTTGCACCTCGTGCTCCCATGTCAAGCTCTGCCTTTCCACCCATCCCCATGTCCCCCATGCGCCCTTTGTCTGTTTACTCAAGTTAAGTGGTTTCAGGGGCTTGTCGTTTTTGTTATTGATACTTTAAAGGGTACGGGTGATTGACACTTTTATTAGCTTATAGCAAAATGATTTTTTTCAAGCCCATGGTATCCAAGGCAATTTGGCAAATTGGATCCAACATTGGTTTAGTGGCAGGAGGCAGAGGGTGATGGTCGAAGGTTGTTTTTGTGATTGGAAGCCTGTGACAAGTGGTGTACCACAGGGATCGCTGGGACCCTTGCTGCTTGTAGTGTACATTATGATTTTGACGTGAATATAGGAGGTATGATCAGTAAGTTCGCAGATTACATGAAAATTGGTGGCATCTTAAATAGTGAGGAGGAAAGCCTTAGATTACAGGACAATATAGATGGGCTGGTAAGATGGACAGAGCAGTAGCAAATGGAATTTAATCCTGAGAAGTGTGAGATGATGCATTTGGGAGAACTAACATGGCAAGGGAATACACATTGAATGGTAGGACCCTAGGAAATACAGAGGATCAGGGGGACCTTGGTGTACATGTCCATAGATCACTGAAGGCAGCAGCACAGGTAGGTAAGGTGGTTAAGAAGGCATATGGGATACTTGCTTTTATTAGCCGAGGCATAGAATATTAGAGCAGGGAGGTTATGTTGGTGCTGCATAAAACGCTAGTTAGACCACAGCTGGAATACTGTGTGCAGTTCTGGTCGCCACACTATAGGAAAGATGTGATTGCACTGAAGAGGGGGCAGAGGAGATTCACCAGGATGTTGCCTGGGCTGGAGAATTTCAGCTATGAAGAGAAACTCGATAGGCTAGGGTGGTTTTCATAGAGCAGAGAAGGCTGAAGGGGGACCTGCTAGAGGTATACAAAATTATGAGGGGCATAGATAGTGTATATAGGAAGAAACTTTTGCCCTTAGCGGAGGTGTCAATAACCAAGGGGCATAGATTTAAGCCCAGGGGCAGGAGGTTTAGAGGGGATTTGAGGAAATTTTTTTCACGCAGAGGGTGATTGGAATCTGGAATACATTGCCTGAGGGGGGTGGTAGAGGCAGGAACCCTCACACCATTTAAGAAGTATTTAGATGAGCACTTGAAATGCCATAGAATTTAGGGCTAGGAACCAAGTGCTGGAAAATGGGACTAAAATAGATAGGTGCTTGATGGCCAGCACAGACACAATGGGCCAAAGGGACTGTTTCTGTGCTGGATAAGTCCATGATGCTATGACTCTATAACATATAAGTAAGTTATGAATGAATTATTTTTAGAAACTTTTTTTGATGCACAACAGTGTACTCTACAGGGTTCATTGGTTCTAGGCAGTTTGTATTGGGTGTATGGGCATGGAAGTGCCATAGCTAGGCATAAGGATCATGAGGGGCCATGCGAGTGGGTGAAAGGGCAGAGCTTGGTATGGGGGTATGAGGGACCATGGGGGTGGGTGGGAGGCCAGAGCTTGGTAGGAAGGGAAATGGGGTTGGGTGGAAGGGCAGAACTTGGTAGGAGGGGAAATGGGGTTAGGTGGAAGGGCAGAGCTTGTATGGGGGTGTGAGGGGCCATCGGGTTGGGTGAGGGCCATGAGGTGACATGGATGGGTCATGGAGAGTGTTTGGATGGTGAGGACGTGTAAGGGATGAGGGCTAGAAGGCCTTTGTGTTTTTATTTCAACTGGGACAATGTCCCATAGCACCAAGGCGGGCCTTTTAAACAGCCCACCTCCACATCCAGCAGCTCCTGCGGCCTGCTTCCAAACTTCTTTCCAGGTCAGCTGGCCCAAATCTGGCCTCCACCCATGCCCCTGGCAATGAAGATCCCACCTTTGTGTGTAGTATCTTCCGAGGTAGACGGGTTGAGCCAGAATTTTCCAAACTCCCACTACCTGCCTCGAAGATGAAAATCCAGGCCAACAGGACATTGAGAACACATTGAAGATCTATATTCTTTGGAAGCCCACTTCAGAAAATGGAGATTTCTGCCAAGACTCATTTCAGCCTTCCACCTGAGCAACTTGAAGGCCAGGGAAGAACTTCACGACGAGTTTTGTGGCCAGCCACTCACCCACAATCCAATGCCAAAACACTTTGGCATCATTGGTGACTATATATTGATCTACCAGCAACACCTTCAGAACACTGGAGCCAAGGTCAAGATGGGAATGAATCTCATTTAGAATCTGGTTGCTACCACCTGGGGCAGCAGAGCCAGCACCCTACACATTGCCTCACTCGCCCTGGGTCTCCCCAGCAGCAGAGTACTGGTGTTCAATCTGGCTCAGGAGCCGCCACACAAACATGGTAGATAGCCACCCCTGGGAAGTCATGAGGATTATTTCTGGGATGTTGAGACCAACACAGCTCAAGTGTCTTCCTGAGTTAGCACATATTGAACCTCTTGATGTCCACAGGGAGAACATCCTCCTCAAAGAACATCGCATCTCTAATCCATATCTGATGTGGATTAGTCCCATGTCAGGATGACAAAGTCCATCCCTTGGTCTCCACAGGTACACTGTTGTGTACACACCTATGAATCCTGTCATGGACAGAGGCATCTGTGACTGGTAGACTAGTGAGGATGAAATCAAGTAGGTTATCCTGTTTGTTCTCTCACCACCTGCCACAGGTATGGAAGATTTGTGCTCCAGAACTTGCTGCACCCCTAGCCAAGCTGTTCCAGTACCTACAACACTGGCATCTACCCAGCAACGTGGAAAATTGCCCAGGTATATCCTGCACACAAAGAGCAGGATAAACCCAACCCAGCCAATTACTGCCCCATCAGTCTACTGTTGGTCATTAGCCAAGTTGTAGAAGGGGGTGTCGACAGTGCTATCAAGCGGCACTTACGCTGCATTAACCTGCTCACTGACACTCAGTTTGGTCTGCCAGGGTCACTCAGCTCCTGACTACATTACAGCTTTGTTCCAAACACGAACAAATGAGCTGAACTCTCGAGGTGAGGTGAGAGTGGCTGCCCTTGACATCAAGGCAGCATTTGACAGAGTGTGGCATCAAGGAGCCTGAGCAAAATGGGAGTCAATGGGAATCAGGGAGGAAATTCTGGCTGGAGTCATACCTAGCACAAAGGAAGATGGTTGTGATTGTTGGAGGTCAATCATCTCAGTCCTGGGACAGTGCAAAATCCCTTTCCATCAACATCCTGGGGGTGAACATTGACCAGGAACTGAACTGGACCAGCCATATAAAGACTGTGGCTACAAAAGCAGGTCAGAGACTGGGAATTCTGCCGCAAGTAACTCACCTCCTGACTCCCCAAAGTTTGTCCACCATCTAAAGGCTCAAGTCAGGAGTGTAATGCAATAATCTCCACTTGCCCGAATAGTGAAGCTCCAACAACGCTCAAGAAGCTTGACACCATCCAGGACAAAGCAGCCCACTTGATTGGCATCCCATTCTCTACCTTAAACATTCACTCCACCAACACACAGCGGAAGCAGTGTGTACCATCTACAAGATGTACTGCAGCAAATCACCAAGGTTCATTACGCAGCACCCTCCAAATCCGCGACCTCTACTGCCTTGATAAGCAGCAGATACATGGGAACACCACCACTTGCAAGTTCCCCTCCAAGCCAGACACCACCCTGACTTGGAATTATATCACCATTCCTTTACTGTTGCTGGGTCAAAATCCTGGAGCTCTCTCCCTAACAGCACTGTGGGTGTACCTACATCACATGGACTGCAGCAGTTCAAGAAGGCAGCTCACCACCACCTTCTCAAGGACAATTAGGGACAATAAACATACGAGCATACCAAATTAGGAGCAGGAGTCGGCCATGCGGCCCTTCAAGCCTGCTCTGCCGTTCAATAAGATCATGGTTGATCTGATTGTAACCGAAACTCCACATCCCTGCTAACCTTTCATCCCCTTGCTAATTATCATTTTATCTACCTCTGCCTTAAAAGTGTTCAAACACTCTGCTTCCAGCAGCTTTTAAGGAAGAGAGTTCCAAAGACTTACAACACTCTGAGAGAAAAAATTGCTCCTCACCTCTCTCCTAAATGGGCAACCCCTTATTTTTAAACAGTGATCCCTAGAACTAGATTCTCCCACAAGAGGAAACATCCTCTCCACATTCACCATGTCAAAACCCCTCAGGATTCTATATGTTTCAACCAAGTCACCTCTTGCTCTTCTAAACTCCAGTGGATACAAAGCGAGCCTGTCCAATATTTCTTCATAAGACAACACGCTCATTCCAGGTATTAGATTAGTAAATCTTCTCTGAACTGCTTCCAATGCATAATAAATGCTGACCTAGCAAGCAATTCCCACACTCTGGAAAGAATTTTAAAATGTCCAGTAAGGCAGATTCAGGATTAGGCCTGCTCAGTCAATGCTGGTGCTACCAAGCCACTTTTGTTAGAAGAATTGGAATTTTCTACCCCCTTTGGCACTGGGCATCATGGCATGATTGGACAATGTGGCGAGAAGGTCAAAAATTGGTTATATGCTGTTATGAAACCAGTTTGCTAATGTCTGCTCCGCCCGTCAATGGCGAGCCACCATTCCCCCCTTCCAACATCGGGAACCTAATTTCAATACATTTACATCTCATCATCTTGCCTGCATGCCAGGATCATCACTCCATGTCAAATTTACCGCCAATGTCGGTGGGAAAACACGCTGGTCCAGAACACGTCTCGACAACTGAGACATGTGAAAGTTGGGACTTATTGTTAGGGCCTTGTTCACATCGCGGATATCCGAGGAGCAGAAGATACTGGAACCCTAAAGTTATCAGAGCCTGGAGGAACACATACATTGCTTGCTGGGTGGATTCTCATGGACATAGCTCCACCGCGAAGCAGCTCACCAAAGGTGGGAGATCCCTGTTGATGTCTGGGGTCAGCTTCAGGGCATCTTGGTCATGGGCTGCTATGGATGATCAGGGAGGAAGGGGTCGAGCTGTGAGTGGGAGAGGAAAGTGTGCCAGGGTGAGGTGAGAGAGGGAGGTCTAGGTTTGACTGTGAAAGGAAGGTGTACCGGGGGTGGGGATGAGGTTGGGAGGGAGGAAACGAAGGTGTCAGCGGGGGGTGAGTTTGGGAGGGAGGTGAGGGAGTATGGGGGGGTAGGAGAATGTACGGGGGAGAATGCAGCAACTGGGGACTTAGATGTAAGGAGGGAGGAAGGTGTAAAGGAAGGAGTACAGAGGGGGAAGGACTTCAGGGGGAGGAAGGAGTCTGGGGGGAGGAGGAAGTAAGAGTGGAGGAGATAGTAAGGGTGGAGGAGGGAGTAAGGGGAGGGGATGTCCAGGTGAACGTGCAAGGGAGGGGTCTGTGGAGTCAATGACTGCCTCCTGGGGAGTGAACTGAGGATGAGCGTGGCAGGAGGGAATGGTGAGTACGAGACGGGGCAGAGTGAGCTGGAAGGATGGGAGGCTGAGAGTGTGAAGATAGCAGTAGAAGGGATGGCGAGGGTGGTTGGGAACTCAGAGGCAGACACTGGTGGGAAGGAGGGGGTCAGGGAGGTCAATGTGGATGGGGATGGGAATCTTAGGAAGGTAGGGAATGTACACGTTCACCTGGACATCCTGGAAAGAAAAGGGTTCTGATTGGTAGGTGATGGTGGGTGGGGAGGTGGAAGGTGATGCCTGGGGAGCTGACAGTGATGGGGAAAAGACATGGGTGACTGGGGGAGGGCAAAGGACAGGGGAGCTGAGTAGAAACATGATGACTACCATTTTTCTCAAGTTGAAAGTGAGAGGAGCCTCGTGTTGGACGGGCACAGGTGCTGCATGGGAGTCTGATCAGTGGGTGGGTGGAGATACAGCTCAGCTCAGATGGACAACTGAAAGAGAACCCCAGCAGGCAGCACTGAAAATGCTCGGGACATTGTGATAAGTATGATGGAGGAAGGTATGGCATGTGTGGGAGAGTGTTTACAAGAGGCTCCAAAAGGCCCTGCCACACACATACTTCTCCCTCCAGAATCACTCATGGTCTGGCTGCGTGCAGCTGAACTGCTAGTTGGGGGGGATGCAGCGGGAGGACTCATGAAGCCTGGAAAAGAAGCTGAAAGACATCATTATACATTACTCAGTGAAAGTGAATATGTTTTCAGATTATAAGGCGACAAAATGTGTTCACCCAGGAAACCACTCATGATCAGGAATCCTGAACTTTCCTAGGTGAGTCTGGGTCCTCTGGAGAGCCGAGACCTTGAGGGTCCTGGCTTGCTTTGCCTGTCTTCCTGTGGGCCAGCTGCCCCCTCTGCAGTGACAGAGGATGAGGTTGAGGGTGTCACAGGCATTGGGGTCTCGGAGAGACAGGACAGCTTCTGAGATTCCTGAGTGGGTGACCCAGGGGTGTCCAGCTGCCGGTCATCCTCCCTTTGGGTGCCCAAGAGCCCCGGCCTGACTCCTTGAGGGACATCAAGGTGCCCAATTTCCCTCTCGCGTTACCACTGCAGGAACTCACCCATAGATACTGTGATGGAGTGTAGGTCTCTGCACATCTCCGCATTCTGCTGGACCAGGGTGTCCATGGCATCTGCCATCCTTCCCATGGAGACCTCCATATTCACACATGTGGGCACCAATTCATCAGAGAGCAGGCGGATTCACTCCTCTGACTCAAGTGCCACTCTGTTGAGGGCTTCCAACAGCTCTGCGTGATGTTCCCCCACCTTCTGCTGATTTTCCAGGATGAGTTGAAAGGCTGAATCCAAAGGCTCATTAGTTGCCTCTTCCCCAGCAGTCTTCCAAGTGCCGGGGAGCTCAGCTGAACCTGCCGCCTCCCACTGCGGACACATGTCCATGCGGTGACCACCAGGTTGTGTACCTGAGCCTGTTCTAGATCTAGGTCCCATGGAGGTGTGTGACTCTGCGTTGTTGGAGGGCGTGGGTAAGTGCTGTGATGGGTCTTCCACGCAGCTTATTTCCAGCTCTTCAGTGGAGGAGGTGTCCTCTTGGCTGGAGGTGAGGACGTGTTTGGGGCTGAGGCACTGGATGGCTGAGCATGTCAGTCACTTGGCCGAGCTCCCTCTGAACCAAAGTGGAGATAATTAGTGCATGGCAGCAGAGTCAAAAGCAGGAGAGAGAGCACTCACAGTTACTTTGAGAAAGTGATGATTTGATGTGGTCACGTAGGTGTTCGCCACCGACCTCCTCATCGCAGCAGGCACGGTCCACATCCTCACCAGGTGGCACACTCCTCAAAGTAAGGGGTCTAAAGTTGGCCACTCCACCCCGGGTCTGGGACCTCTCACTGCTTTGCGAGCCAGCACCTCCTGCATGAAAACAGATGGAGAGAGTGTGAGCAGGACACATGACACTGCGTGGAATGTTTGTGTGGTGATCAGAGCCGTGGATGAGATGAGGACACAAGCTCCAGAGGATATGAGCCTGATGGAGATATGAGAGTGTGTGTGAGAGTTAGTGGTGTTGTCCCTTGAGCTGTGAGAGGCCTGTGGATGTGTGATGGGTTTGTGAGTGTGTGAGTTGAGAGCGATGAGGTGATTGACTTACCCTGGCAGAACGGATGAGACCATTCATCCTCTTCTTGAGCTGGGTGGCTGACCTCCTCTGTGCTCTGGTGGCACTGACCGCTGTTGCCACCGCCTCCCAGATCACATTGGTGACTCTGGTGGACCTCCTGCAGCCAGAACAGGGGTAGAGACATCGCAGCGGCCTTCCACTGTGTCCAGAGAGGCGTTACTAAATTTGGGAGCTGCCGTCTTCTTTGCTTTCGGGGCCATCTGTCACCTGGACCAATCCTGGCCTGAAGCCATGAAGTCGGCATGCACTCTGGTGCACTTTAAATATGACGGCCAAAGCGAGGATGTGCTAAGGTCATGGCATAGTGGGCAAATTCGAGCCCGCCTGCCAGTGAGCCGGCATGTTCCTTGTGAATGCATAATTAATGAGATTGTACATGCCAGGAATGGGACAATGTGGCACAAAAGCCGCCATTGCAGCCCATGGGTAAAATGTCCTTTTTCCCGCCCACTACCGCACTTTGAGCAAATCTGGGATGATTCCTCCAACCTTCCAGAGTATCATCTTTCCAGCTCCTGTTAGTGCCTCTTACCAAGTGGTGTTCATCAAGGGGGAATGCTAATTCATCAGCAGGAGGAGGGCAGTCTGAAGTCCACAACTGAGTCAATGTTGAGGATTCCCATTATCATTGGGCACCTGCCCCACTGCCCTTGCCCCTGCCCACCCACCCCGCCAATTGTATTCCACTGTTAGTTGATAGGCAATTGATTATGACAATGTCAGGCTATCGCTTGACTGTCTATGGGATAAGTCTCCCAACTTTGGCATCAGATGTTAATGAGGGCAACTTTGCAGGATCAACTGGGTTAGCAGTATCTAGTGTGTCCAGATTTAATGCAGAGGTCACAGCTGAGTGGTTTCAATTTGCATTGAAACAAATTCGGCACACAAAACCTGAAATAAATTCAGCAAATGACCTATTTTTGGTTTCCCTTCATTCGAAAATGCAAAACCCACATTGATAAGGTAAAATTACAAACCCAACATAAAGTTATAAACCACAAAGCCATAAGTTTCACTGCCATGCAAGGTTTGGGTTTAGGTGTATAAATTGTAAAATTGAGGGGTCTGTGTGGCACAATGAATTACATCCAACCTTGTGTTTGAATCCATGCTAAACCAATGAGAGGTCGCTTGAAACCATCTGTCAGGGTCATATGGGAAATCATTTTGAACAGTCTCATTCCATTTCATAGTGTATGTAATCCCATAGTATGAAAATTGCTTATAACTCAGCACAAATTGGTACCATACTGGCAATTTTACTGAGAGAGGCTTTAAGAACTAGTGTTTGAAATAGGAATGCCACATTGTACAGGAGACCTTGTTTTCTAAGATTGGTGTGAGGGAGGAAGGTTGCTATATTTTACTGAGTATGAAAAGACGAATGAGAAATCCTATCATTCTCATCAATGGTCATCCTTTCTGGCACTGTAAGCATGGTGAGAGAAGGCACATTTTCCTCTCTCAGGTGCCTGTTAGGTGCAGCGTATTAGAGGTGAGGTGAGGACGCTACTCAGTTTTCTTGGTGCAGCCTGAACACTGTTCCAATATGGACCTATCACTGGTAGGACTTTGTGATGTGACTGCAAGCAAGTTTATAGCTGCAGGGAATGGTGGAATAGCAGTAATGTCACTAGGCTAGCACCTCGGAAGTTGGCAGAATTTAAATTCAATTAATTAATAAATCTGGAATAAAAACCTAGGCCAACATTTTCCCCCCGTTGGGGGGATGTGCGGGAGCGGGCACGGGTGGGAGGCCTTCCAGTCGGCACCCCCAGTCGGGGGGGAGGTGCCGCCATTTTACGTGGGTGGGCCAATTAAGGCCCGCCCAGCATAACATCCGTTCAGAAGCGCTATGCGCTCCCTATGCGGGTGGGGGGTGATTCCCTCAGCCGGGAGTCGGTTCTTTTGCACATGCACATGAAAGAGCACACTCACCTCCCTGAGGCAAAGTGTTGCCTCAGGGAGATTGTCTCCGATTGAAAACTTCAAATAAAAGTGAAAAAAAAATTTCCCTGCCATGTCCTCTCATGTGACACCGTCACATGTGTTGGAACATGTCCATAACTTTTGTTGAAACATTTCATAAAAATTTAAATACTCTCATGAAACCTCATCCCGCCCATAGATGAGGTTTCATGTTTTTTCTGAAGCCTGCCTGGGCCCCCGGCCTGCCTGCCAACCTTAAGGTTGGACGGGCAGGTCCATTAATCATCTTAATTCGTTTTTCAATGGCCTTAATAGGACGTCGATGGTTCGGCTGTGCACCCGCTGAGCTGCAAATCTAAATGAAATGGGGTGACATCAGGATGCACGCCCCACTTATCCCTGTGTCATTTTACGCATCAGCGAGCGGGCCCCGCCTCTGCTCGCCGACTGGAAAATGCTGCCACTACTATCAGTGATAGTGACCATAAAACTACCAGAATGTTGTAAAAAACCATTTGGTTCACAAATGTCCTTTCAAGGAAAGAAATCGGCCGCACTTACTTAGCCTGGCCTCCATGTGACTTCAAACCCAGAGCAATGCGGTTGACTCTTAACTTCCCTCTGAAATGGCCAAACAAGCCATTCAGTTGCACCTGGATAGACCAAGAGGTATCGACCTAGGCGTCAGGAACAACAAAGACACACTCAGCCAAGTCGACTCTCCAAAGTCATACTCATTATCATCTGGGAATTTGTGCCAAAATTGGGAGGGCTGTCCCACAGACTAGCCACTCACCAAATCATACCTTACAGCCAATGTCCCAAATTCTTCATTCACCATCCCTGGCTTTGCCCTTTGCCTCTGACAGGACAGACCTACAAGAGGTGGTGGTACAATGCTATAGAGTAAGAGGCTCTGGAAGTTCTCAAAATTGACTCCAGAACACATGATGTCTCATAGCAATGGGTTAAACATGGACAAGGAAACATCCTGTTGATTATTACCGACTGCTCACCCTCAGCTGATGAAATTGGTATTACTCCATGTTGAGCACAACTTGGAAGAAGCACTGAGGGTAGCAAGGACACAGAAAATACTTTGGGTAGGCGACATCAACGTCCGTCACCAAGAGCGGCTCAGTAGCAGATGATGAGAAAACTAACAAAAGGGAAAAAGCTACTTGACCTCAATCTCACCAATCTACTTACTGTACATGTACCTGTCGATGACAGCATTGGTAAGAATCAGCACCACACAGTCCTGGTGAAGGCAAAGTCTAGTCTTCACACTGGGGACATTCAGGTCAAACGTCCATAACTTTTTCTGTATCCGTTGTATTTAGGTATCACGTGGAGTGAATTAAACTGCTGAAGACTGGCATTTCTGATGCTGGGGATCTATTGAGGAGGCAGAGATGGATCTTCCATTTGGCATTTCTGGCTGAAGATGGTTGCAAATGCCTTGCCTTTTGCAATAGTGTGTTGGACTCCCCCATCAATGAGAATTGGGATGTTTTTGGACCTTTCTCTTCCTGTTAGTTTAGTATTGTCCACAACCATTTATGATTGGATGTGGCAGGATCTGACCTGTTGGTTGTGTGATCGTTTTGCTCTGTCTATCACATGCTGCCTCTGCTGTTTAGCATGTTTGTGATCCTGTGTTGTAGCTTCACCAAGTTGACACCTCATTTTTAGATATGTTTGGTGCCGCTCCAGGCATGTCCTCCTGCACTCTTCATTGAACCAGAGTTGATCCCTTGGCTTAATGATAATGGCAGAGTGGGGAATATGCTGGGCCGTGAGGTTACAGATTACAAATACAATTTTGCAGCAGCTGATGGCCCACAGCCCCCCATGAATGCTCAGTTTTGAGCTGCTAGATATGTTTTGAATCTATCCAATTTAACACAATGGTAATGCCACACAACACGATGGAGGGTATCCTCTGTGTGAAACAGGATTTTGTCTGTCATGGACATGCATCTGCGACAGGTACATTGGTGAGGATGAGGCCAAGTAGGTTTTTCCCTCTCGTTGGTTCCTCCACCATCTGCTACAGACTAAGTCTGGCAGATATCTCCTTCAGAATTCAGCCAGCTCAGTCTGTGGTGATGCTGCTGAGCCATTCTGGATAATGGACACTGAGGTCTCCCACCCAGAGTACATTCTGTGTCCTTGCCACTCAGTGCTTATTCAGTGTGATGTTCAACATGAAGGAGTATTGATTCATCAGCTGAGGAGGGGCAGGTGGGGGGGCGTGTAATAGGTGGTAATTGAAAGAGATTTCCTTAGCCATGTTTGGACCTGATGCCATGAGACTTTATGGGGTCTGGAGTGCATGTTGAGACGTCCCAGAGCAATGCCTTCCCAACTGTACACAACTATGGTGACCTGTTGGGTCTGCCCTGTCAGTGGGACAGGATGCACCCAGGAATGGTGATAGCTGTGTCTGGAACATTGGCTATAAGGTATGACTCAGTGACCGTGACTGTCAGGGTGTTGCTTGACTAGTCTGTGGGACAGCCCTCCCAATTTTGGAACAAGCCCTCTAAATGTTAGTAAGGAAGACTTTGTTGGGTTGACAGGGCTGGGTCTGCTGTTTTTGTTTCCAGTGCCTAGGTCGATGCTGAATGTTCTGTCCAGTTTTATTTCTTTTTGACGTACCTCTAATGATTTTGTACAGCTTGTACAGTTTTAATAGCTTGCTAGGCCATTTCAGAGGGCAGTTAAGAATCAATCACATTGCTGTGGTCCTGGAGTCCCATGTATGCCAGACCAGGTAAGGATGGCAGATTTTCTTCCCTCAGGGACATTGGTGAATTATAAAGTGATATTAGTGTGTTGGATGCCTGCCGTGTCCCAGAGTTGATAACACCTAGTGATCTGAGGAAATGTCATATTGTTAGGGTATAGTAGAGTGTGCTTTTCTCTGCATTTGATCATGCTATACATGACCTGGAATGCTTACTGCAGACTCTGGCTGCAAGCAGTTGGGGAAATGTTCTATTCCCCAGATTTAACAACACTCATTTTAATGAAACTTAAGCACAATTATAATAATGGTATTATTGGTGAAAAGTTTAGTGCCTTATGAGGAAAGGTTGAGCAGGTTGGATCTACACTCACTGGAGTTTAGAAGAATGAGGTGATCTTATTGAAACACATAAGATTCTGAGGGGGCTTGACTAGGTAAATGCTGAGAGATGTTTCCCCTTATGAAGGGAGAGGAATCTAGAACCATTGGTCACAGTTTAAATGTAAGGCGTCTCCCATTTAACATGGAGGCGAGGAGGAATTTCTTCTCACAGAGGGTCATTAGTCTTTGGACTTTTCTTCCAGTGGAGAGCAGTGGAAGCTTGGTCATTGAATACTTTCAAGACAGTTAGATTTTTGATCAACAAGGAAGTCCAAGGTTATGGGGGCAGTGGGGGTGGAGGGGGGTGTCACGGAGACAGGAAAGTGCAATTAAGGCTACAATTAGATCAACCATGATATTATTGAATGGTGAAAAAGGCTCGAGGTGCCAAATGATTTACCCATGCTTCTCTTTCTTACGATCCTATGATAGTGAATGTTATCTTTGTATTCCAGGATTATCTTGGAATAGTGAGCTCTTTTGGAACAATAGAGCAGAATATGGTACTGTGTGATGTTGTCCAGTTAGACCTAATGATGGATTCTATTCCAGATAGATTCATCTGCTCCCTTTATACTTGAGGGAGCAAAGAATGGGTCATAAATGAGTGAATGACCGGAGTGGGAGGGAATAAGAGACTTGAGGAAGACAAAGATGATAATAAGGGGATCATTGATTGAGCAAACAAACAGTTGAAGAAAATCATGTCAAATGGAGGGCCAAGGGTTTGCTAGTTTGAACGTGCCAAGTGACTGAAGCATTCTGGGAGAAGTCACCACAGCCACCGCAACTCAGGAGGGAATCGAGGAGAAGGAGCCTTGCACTCAACAGGAGGAAGAGCATCCAACAGAGAGCACCGGAGTGGTGAGTATAAATCTAACTTACCTCGGGGATTTGCGGCCTTGTCTCCAGGGTGCAGACTCGGAGGGAGGAGCACCGGAGTGGTGACCTCGGGGCACAGAGTAACTGAAGCCAAAACTGAAAAAAGTGACATCACAGGAAAGCTGTAACCTGATTGGTTGGTAGAAAATCTGCACCAAATTTGAAAAAAAAACTTCAAAGCTAATTAATAAATTAATTAACTAAGTTGATATGGCTGGGCAGGTGATGTGCTGTAGCTGTATGATGTGGGAGCTGGCAGATCCCATTGCGAGCCGCAGTATCCATATCTGCAGCAAGTATTGGTTGCTGGAGGAACTCCAGCTCAGAATTGATGAGCTGGAGTCTGAGCTCTGGACCCTGCGGCACATCCGGGAGGGGGAGAGTTACCTGGACGCTTTGTTTCAGGAGACGGTCACACCCGGTAGATTAAGTACCTCAAGTTCGGTCAGTGATCATGGTCAGCAGGGTGTGACTGCAAGTGAGGCAGGTAGAGGGATCCTGTGTTCAGGAACAGAGGAGCCTCAGCTCTTGACCTTGTCCAACAGGTACGAGGTACTTGCTCCCTGTGTGGATGAGGAACAGGGCTGTAGGGAGGATGAGCCGGCTGACCACGGCACCGTGGCACAGGAGGCCATTCAAGAGGGGGGATCAAAGAAACAAGTGGTAGTTGTAGGGGATTCTATAATTAGGGGAATTGATAGCATCCTTTGTAAGCAGGATCGAGAGTCCCACATGGTATGTTGCCTGCCCGGTGCCAGGGTGAGGGACATCTCTGACCGGCTTGAAAGGATATTGGAGAGGGAGGGGGAGGATCCAGTTGTTGTTGTCCACGTCGGGACAAATAACATAGGTAAGACTAGGAAAGAGGAAGTGTTCGGGGATTATCAGGGACTAGGAACTAAATTAAAGAACAGGTCCTCATGGGTTATAATCTCCGGATTACTACCCGAGCCACGTGCAAATTGGAATAGGGACACGAGAATAAGGGAAGTAAACACGTGGCTAAAGGAGTGGTGCGGGAAAGAGGGGTTCCATTTCGTGGGGAACTGGCATCAGTATTGGAACAGGAGGGATCTGTACCGTTGGGACGGTCTCCACCTGAACCGATCTGGGTCCAATGTTCTATCAAAAAGGGTAAATAGGGTGATCAACAGGACTTTAAACTAGAAAGTGGGGGAGAAGGGAAGGGTAAAACTCGAAGAAGTATGACTAAAGGGAAAGAAAACAGCAGGTTAGCGTGTGGGGGGGTGGATTCAACTTCATGGAAAATTATGAAAAAACTGAAAAGGAGAGCCCAGGAGAGGCTATTAAAGTCTCCAGAACACAAAATAGGACAGAGTGTTTCGAAAGGGCTAGGAATCTAACTTCAAACACATCAAATAAAGGGATGACAATGAGAAAGGGGACAGGAAATACAGGACTGAAGGTGTTGTATCTGAATGCACGCAGTATACGAAATAAGGTAAATGAGCTTGTGGCGCAGATTGAAATTGGCACGTATGATGTGGTGGGCATCATGGAGACGTGGCTGCAAGGGGATCAGGACTGGGAGCTAAATATCCAAGGATATACATCCTATCGAAAAGATAGGCAGGTTGGCAAAGGGGGTGGGGTTGCTTTGTTAGTAAGAAATGAAATTAAATCGATAGCAAGAAATGACGTAGGGGCAGATGATGTAGAATCTGTGTGGGTAGAGTTGAGGAACCGCAAAGGTGAAAAAACCATAATGGGAGTTATGTACAGGCCTCCGAACAGTAGTCAGGATGTGGGGCACAAGATACACCAGGAGATAGAAAAGGTGTGTAAGAAAGGCAAGGTTACAGTGATCATGGGGGATTTCAATATGCGGGTAGACTGGGAAAATTAGGTTGGTAGTGGATCCCAAGAAAAGGAATTTGTGGAATGTCTACGAGATGGCTTTTTGGAGCAGCTTGTGGTGGAACCCACTAGGGAACAGGCAATTCTAGATTTAGTGATGTATAATGAGGCAGATTTGATAGGGGAGCTTAAGGTGAAGGAACCCTTAGGAGGAAGTAACCATAATATGATCAAATTTACCCTGCAATTTGAGAGGAAAAAGCTGGAATCAGATGTAACGGTATTAGAGTTGAATAAAGGCAACTACAGAGGCATGAGGGAGGAGCTGGCCAGAATTGACTGGGAGATGAGCCTAGCAGGAAAGACAGTGGAACAACAATGGCAGGAGTTTATGGGAGTAATTTGGGGGACACAGCAAAAATTCATCCCTAGGAAGAAGAAGATACTAAAGCGGGGAACGAGACAGCCATGGCTGACAAGGGAAGTCAGGGACAGCATAAAAGCTAAAGAGAAAGCATACAATGTGGCGAAGAGCAGTGGGAAACCAGGGGATTGGGAAGCCTACAAAGACCAACAGAGGACAACTGAAAAAGAAATAAGGAGGGAGAAGATCAAATATGAGGGTAAACTAGCCAGTAATATAAAAGAAGATTGCAAGAGTTTTTTTTAGATATATAAAGGGTAAGAGAGAGGCAAAAGTGGATATTGGGCCACTGGAAAATGACACTGGAGAAGTAGTAGTGGGGAACAAAGAAATGACGGAGGAACTGAATAAGTATTTTGTGTCAGTCTTCACGGTGGAAGACACAAGTAACATCCCCAAAGTTCAAGAGAGTCGGGGGGCAGAGGTGAGTATGGTGGCCATTACCAAGGAGAAGGTGCTAGGAAAACTGAAAGGTCTGAAGGTGGATAAATCACCTGGACCAGATGGATTATACTCTAGAGTTCTGAAGGAGATAGCTGAAGAGATAGTGGAGGCGTTAGTGGTGATCTTTCAGGAATCACTGGAGTCAGGGAGGGTCCCAGAGGATTGGAAAATTGCTAATGTAACCCCCCTGTTTAAGAAGGGAGTGAGGCAAAAGACGGGAAATTACAGGCCGATTAGCCTGACCTCAGTCGTTGGTAAGATTTCAGAGCCCATATTAGGGATGAGATTTCAGAATATTGGAAGTGCATGATAAAATAGGGCAAAGTCAGCATGGTTTCATCAAGGGGAGGTCATGCCTGACAAATCTGTTAGAATTCTTTGAGGAGGTAACGAGCAGGTTAGACAAAGGAAAGCCAATGGATGTTATCTACTTGGACTTCCAGAAGGCCTTTGACAAGGTGCCGCACAGGAGGCTGCTCAGTAAGATAAGAGCCCATGGTGTTAGAGGCAAGGTACTAGCATGGATAGAAGATTGGTTGTCTGGCAGGAGGCAGAGAGTGGGGATAAGGGGCTCCTTCTCAAGATGGCGACCGGTGACTAGTGGAGTTCCGTAGGGGTCAGTGTTGGGACCGCAACTTTTCACTTTATACATTAATGATCTAGATGAAGGAACTGAGGGCATCCTGGCTAAGTTTGCAGATGATAGAAAGATAGGTGGAGGGACAGGTAGTATTGAGGAGGTGGGGAGGCTGCAGAAGGATTTGGACAGGTTAGAAGAATGGGCAAAGAAGTGGCAGATGGAATACAACGTGGGGAAGTGTGAGGTCATGCACTTTGGTAGGAAGATTAGAGGCATAGACTATTTTCTAAATGGGGAGAGAATTCAGAAATCTGGAGTGCAAAGGGACTTGGGAGTCCTAGTCCAGGATTCTCTTAAGGTTTAACTTGCAGGTTGAGTCAGTAGTTAGGAAGGCAAATGCAATGTTGGCATTTCTTTCGAGAGGACTAGAATATAAAAGCAGGGATGTGCTGCTGAGGCTTTATAAGACTCTGGTCAGACCACATTTAGAATATTGTGAGCAATTTTGGGCCCCGTATCTCAGGAAGGATGTTCTGGCCCTGGAGAGGGTCCAGAGGAGGCTCACAAGAACGATCCCAGGAATGAAAGGCTTAACATATGAGGAATGTTTGAGGACTCTGGGTCTATACTCAATGGAGTTTAGAAGGATGAGAGGGGATCTGATTGAAACTTACAGAATACTCAAAGGCCTGGATAGAGTGGGCGTGGGGAAGATGTTTCCATTAGTAGGAGAGACTAGGACCCGAGGGCACAGCCTCAGAGTAAAGGGAAGACCTTTTAGAACAGAGATGAGGAGAAACTTCTTTAGCCAAAGAGTGGTGAATCTATGGAATTCATTGCCACAGAAGGCTGTGGAGGCCAGGTTATTGAGTGTATTTAAGACCGAGATAGATAGGTTCTTGATTGGTAAGGGGATCAAAGGTTACATGGAGAAGGCGGGAGAATGGGGTTGAGAAACTTATCAGCCATGATTGAATGGCAGAGCAGACCCGATGGGCTGAATAGCCTCATTTCTGCTCCTATGTCTTATGGTCTTATGGCCTTATTATAATTGATATGGGAGAGTATTTTCAAAGAAGTTAGTGGAGTTTGAAGGGGATGAAGGATGTAAGGTGATGGATACAAGAATGGGATCAGTAATGATCTCTGTGCTTCAGGAGATGAGCATAGAGATGTCAAATGGGAGGGCAAGTTTTGGTGGGGTAGCCTTGAATATTGCAGAGGGCTAATATGGAGGGAGAGGTTAAAGGAGGATAAGTGGGCTGTGAGGGCAAGATGAGTTGAGATGGTGGTTGAAGTCATCAAGGTTGAGGAGTCACACTCAATGCAGAGGTTCAATGAGGTAACTCGTACAAAGTTCAATTTATGTCAAGAACTTAAATAAGATACACAACTGATGTACAAATGTTTACACTTGATCAACATAGCGGCTGGTGATTACTTTCATTCACAGTCATTTCCTTAGCATAGCTTGAAAGGCTCCTCAGTGCAGTATATTTGCTAAGTGAATTAGCAACAATTAAAATAAAGCACATCCTGCATCAATCTCCCCTATTGGTTCAATGTTGTAACGATTGAGAGGAATTCAGCTTTCACTGAGATTTGACTTAATATGTACTTAAGAATGAATGTAAGGAGTAAATCTGTGATCCTACATTCCAGGCAGGAAGTATGCTAGCCGAAAACACAAGTGAAAAATAAGGTTGCACCATTGTGTCTATTTTGCACCCAGCTTCATGTGAACAAGGCTGTCTGACGGCAGTCTGACATTGCCAAATTATCCCTTTTTCATATGTTTCATTATAAGGTATTGATTATTATAATGCCTCTCTAATATTACATTATAAAAAAGGTTTATTTTGTATTTCTGGTATTTTTCTTTTTTTGACTGGTACAGAAAGACATTTCACTGCTACAAATCTACAAGTAGCTGTCGAGATCTTTACTTCTTTTCCCAGCTGAGAAATCTCACTGGGACTTTATGTTAGGTTAAGTGGTGTCATATATTTGATCCTTTTTGTCTGATTCTTCTATTAGCTAATCAATAACAGTGATCCCTAATTAGAAGCTAAACTAGCGTAAATAGTATTGAATAAGGACAGCATTTACATCATTAGCATTGTTGTAAAACCAATGACTTGTGTAAGCTCTCTGGAATCATGGAAAACTTCTGGAAATTAACTATTTTTTAGTGCTTTCTAATACACTATATTATTGACTCTGAAGAGATTGTTTCGGAGAATGCTGCAAACCCATGGCTCAAAGGATAGTGTAATCTAAAGTTAATAAGCAGTGGGAACCTCGTTGCTATTGGTAATTTGAATGATTTTAGCTGGTTAAACACTAACAATATTTCAAAGCCTATTTGGAGTTCATGAAGTTTCTGGCATTGCCAAACTGTGTCCTATGTATTTCTGATATGCAACTCGCAGCTCTGCCATGAACCTCATCGGACCCCATACTCGTAAGGTCATTAGTGCATGCGCAGCTAACATCAGCCAGAAGTATGCAGAGCAGGTAGATCAGCAGTGTGTGATTTGACACCAGCGCTGCCATTTTGAAGTTCAATGCCCTAGCCAACACACTCTCTTAATCCACACAACTAAACACACCTTCATCAGCAAGAAGGATGCCCCCATAAACACTATTTAAAGGGGTCATCAACTATTCAGAGGTAGTTGTTAGTTGATGTTTTTTCTGACTTGCTTTGAATAGGAGGATTAAAATGGAGGGTGAGGTTAAAGAAGGATAGGTGGGGTGTGAGGGCAAGATGAGTTGAGATGGTGGTTGAAGTCATCAAGACTGAGGACTCACACTCAATGCAGAAGTCAATGAGGTAACTCGTACAGAGTTCAATTTATGGCAACAACATAAATAGGATACACAACTGACGTACAAATGTTTACACTTAACACAGTGATTGGTGATTACTGTCATCACAATCATCTCCTTAGCATAGTTTGAAAGGTTCCTCAGTGCAGCATATTTACTGTGAATGTTACAAGAGCTTTGTGCTTCCCATAGTTCTTTCAAGTTGCAAATGTCTACAGAGAGTGGTGTTTCAGGTGCTGAAGAACTTTCTCCTGACTCCATGAATACTGTACAAACCAGCTGCTCTCAGATATTTATGGCCTAGTAGAGTTTCCCCTTGCCGTTGAGCACGACTGAGAAAATGAGCAGAGGCCATACAGAGCAGGACAAGCTGAAGAAGATTGGGGAGGAGGAGTTGTAGAAGGGTTCTCCGCAGGAGGGTAGATCTGTACATAGTCATCAGGGAACAAACCTTCTGGAGAACAGATTGCAGGTGTTCTGTGTTGTCTTGGGGATTCTTTTGCACACTGGTATCCAGAGCCATGATGACAACAGTTTGAGATTCCAGTGCAGCACTCAGTCTTTGGGTAGATGCTCCTTGTGCTGTAATTGAAGGTAAGATAAAAACAAAAAGTGCTGTAAACTCTCGGCAGGTCATGGAGCATCTGTGGAGAGAAAAAGTTAACATTTCAGTTTGATGATCTTTACTGGAACTGAAGAAAGAAAGAAATGTTTAAGCGTTTTTAAACTGGTAGAAGGGGGTAGGGGGCAGGAAGAACAAAAGGGAAGGTCCGTGATAGAGTGCAGTGAAGAGATTAATTACCAAAAGATTTCATGATGCAAAAGCTAAAGAGAGAGTGGTAATGGATATAGAAATAAAAAGGCTGTGTCCAGGTGCAGTGTGAATGGCTATATAGCAGCCACCTGAATGCAACATGAAGGGATAAAGAAAGAGACAAGCCTTCAAAAAAATCCAAAATACACATAGAACAAGATGGAGGCAGAGGTTATGCTCTAAAGTTGTTGAACTCAATATTGCGTTAAGCTTTATTGGAACACTGTAGCAGGCCATGGACAGAAAGGTGAGAGTGGGAGCAAGGTGGAGAATTAAAATGACAGGTTCCAGGAACTCAGGACTGAATCGGACACGTTTGCAGACTGAACGGAGGTGTTCCACAAAACAGTCACCCAGTCTGTGATTTGTCTCCTTCGTGTAAAGGAGACCACATTAGGTACATTATACTAAATTGAAAGAAGTACAGGTAAATTATTGTTCTGCTTTGAAGGAGTGTTTGGGTCCTTGGATAGTGAGAAGGGAGCAGGTGAAAGGATAGATGTTGCATCTCCTGCATGGCAAGGTGCTTTAGGGAAGGGAGGGAGTATTGGGGGTGACTGAGGAGTGGACTAGGGTGTCATGGAGGGAACAGTTCCTTTGTAATGCTGAAAGGTGAGGGCAGAGGAAGCTGTGTTTAGTGGTGGCATCACACTGGAGCTGGTGGAAATGACGGAGGATGATCCGTTAAATATGAAGGCTGACGGGGTGGAAGGTGAGAACCAGGGGAACCCTATCATGGTTCTGGGAGGGAGGGGAAAGGGTGAGAGCAGAAGTGCGGGAAATAGATCGGACACAGTGAAGGGCTCTGCCAACCATGCTGGGTGGGAATCCTTGGTTGATGATAAAGAAAGACACATTAAAAGTGCTGGTGCGGAAAGTTACATCATCAGAACAGATGCGACGGAGGAGGAGAAACAGTGAAAATGGATTCCTTACAGGAAGCAAGGTTTGAGGAAGAGTAGTCAAGGTAGCTGTGGGTATCCGTGAGTTTGTAGTGAATATTAGTTGATAGCTTATCTCCAGAAATGGAGACAGAGAAACCAAGAAGGGGTAGGGAAGAGTCAGAGATGGACCAGGTGAAGTAAAGGGAAGGGTGAAAATTGGAAACAAAGTCAATGGGCAGAATGTTTCACTCGGCGTGTGGGCACACGCCTGACACGCTCGAGGGTGAAATAGCGCATGATGACGTCGGGCAAGCGTCCCGACGTCATCGCGCACTAGTGCGATATTTCGGTTGGCAGGCACGTGTGTGAGCCGGCAGTCCGCCCGCTGACAATTAAGGGGCCTGTTAAGGCCGTTGAAGTTGCAATTACTGGGAATTTTTCATTGCCTGTCCAACGTTCTGGTTGGCAGGCGGGCAAATCAACCAGATGGCCTTTGCCTTTTTGAGGAAGCCTCATCCAAGTGTGGCATGAGGTTTCCGAGACTAATTAAGATAAAGCTAAAAATGTTTGGACAGAATTTTCAGCATCCATATGTTTAGGTGATTCATTCTGATGCATGCACATTTTTTCGGCATTTTAAAATCTTTATTTATGGCTTTTGGATTCTTCAGCTCCCTGAGGCAGCTCTCTGCCTTCAGGGAGCTTTCTGTGAGCACTCCCCTGTGCCCACGCTGACTTCAGCGCTTGCCCTCCTCCCACCCCCACCCTGGCAATGCTGAGCATTTCAGCGCACCTTTCATGCTGGCTGGCCGTTAATTGGCCAGCCAGCGTGAAATCGCAGCCAGGGGCCAATCGCATGTGACATCCCATTTCCTGGCCACTCCCAGGCCCGCCGACCATGCCTGCGTGCCCAATCCTGCCCAATGAAATTTTCTAGTTCACGGGGAGGTCAGAGGTAGCTCCGATGTGGTCATCAATGTACCGGGAAAAGAGATAAGGGAAGGGGCCCAAGTAGGATTGGAATAATGAATGTTCCACATATTCCAGAAAAAAGCAAGCATAGTCAGGACCCACGCAGGCATCCACATCACCTTTTGGTGAGACATCAGTCCCTGCATCATGATCGATCCACATATGTGCTAACAAGTTGGCCACCAATACCACGCTGGACATAAGAACATAAAAAATAGGAACTGTATAACATCAAGCAGTACCAGATTGGGGGGAGGTGGTGACATTGTGGTATTGTCCCTGGACTAGTAATCCAAAGACCCAGGATAATGCTCTAGGGATTCAGGATTCAAATCGCACTGCGGCAGATGGTGAAATTTGAATTCAATAAAAATCTGATGATAACCATGAAACCATTGTCAACTGTTGTAAAAACCCATCTGGTTCAGTAATGTCCTTTAGGGAAGGAAATCTGCCATCCTTACCTGGTCTGGCCGACATGTGACTCCAGACCCACAGCAATGTGGTTGACTCTTAAATGCCCTCTGAAATGGCCAGAAAGCCACTCTGTTGTTTCAAACCAGTAAAATGTCTAAAAGGAAGGAAACCATCTGGCATCAACTTAGGCACTGGAAACGTCAATGGCAAACTCAGCCCTGTTGACCCTGCAAAGTCCTCCTTACGAACATCTGGGAGCTTGTGCCAAAATTGGGAGAGCTGTCTCACAGACTAGTCAAGCAACAGTCTTACATAGTCATCCTCACGGAATTATATCTTACAGATAATGTCTCAGACACCACCATCGCCATCCCACTGGCAGGACAGATCCAGCAGAGGTGGTGGCACAGTGGTATACAGTCTGGAGGGAGTTGCCTTGGGAGTCCTCAACATCGACTCCAGACCCCATGAAGTCTCATGGCATCAGGTCAAACATGGGCAAGGAAACTTCCTGCTGATTACCACGTACTGCCCTCCCTAAGCTGATGAATCAGTGCTTCTCCATGTTGAACATCATTTGGAGGAAGCACTGAGGGTGGCAAGGGCACTGAATATACTCTGGGTGGGGGCTTCAATGTCCATCACCAAGATTGGCTTGGCAGCACCATTACTCACCGAGCTGATCGAGTCCAAAAGGACATAGCTGGTTGACTGGGTCTGCGGCCGAGGAATGGAAACGAACAAGAGGGAAAAACATACTTGGCCTCATCCTCACCAACCTGCCTGCCACAGATGCATCTGTCCATGACAGTATCGGTAGGAGTGACCATTGAACAGTCCTTCTGTAGGCAAAGCCCTGTCTTCACAATGAGGATGCCTTCCATCGTGTTGTGTGGCACTACCACCGTGCTAAATGGGATAGAGTTTGAACAGATCTAGCAACTCAAGACTGAGAAACCATGAGGCGCTGTGGGCCATTAGCAGCAGCAGAAATGTAGACAACTGCAATCTGTAACCTTATGGCTCGGCATATCCTCCACTCCACAATTACCATAAAGCCCTGGTTCAATGCAGGAGGGCATGTTAGGAGCAGCACTAGGCATACCTAAAAATGAGGTGTAAACCTGGTGAAGCTATAACACAGGACTACTTGCGGACCAAAGAGCATAAGCAGCAAGTGATAGACCGGGCTAAGCGATCCCACAACCACCGAATCAGATCTAAGTTCTGCAGTCCTTCTACATCCACTTATGAATGGTGGTGGACAATTCAACAACTCACTGGAAGGGGAGGCTCCACAAATATCCCCATCCTCAATGATGGGGGAGCCCAGAACATCAGTGCAAAAGATAAGGCTGAAGCATTTGCTACAATCTTCAGCCAGAAGTGCCAAGTGGATTATCCATCCCGGCCTCTTCCGGAGGTCCCCAGCATCACAGATACCAGTCTTCAGCCAATTCCATTCATTCCACATGATATCATGAAGACATTGGATACTGCAAGTGGAATGGGCCCGGACAATATTCCAGCAATAGTACTGAAGACTTGTGCTCCAGAACTTGGCTCACCCCATGCCAAGCTGTTACAGTACCGCTACAACACTGGCATCTACCTAGCTATGTGGAAAATTGCCGAGTTATGTCTCGTACACATAAAGGAGGACAAATCCAACCCGGCCATTTACCGCCTATTCAGTCTACTCTGCATCATCAGTAAAGTGATGGAAGGGGTCATCAACAGTGCTATCAAACGGCACTTGCTTAGCAATAACCTGCTCACTGATGTTCAGTTTGGGTTCTGCCAGGGCCACTCAGCTCCTGACTTCATTACAGCCTTGGTTCAAACATGGACAAAAGAGCTGAACTCCTGAGGTGAGGTGAGAGTGACTGCCCTTGACATCAAGGCAGCATTTGACTGAGTGTGACATCAAGGAGCTCTAGCAATACTAAGGTCAATGGAAATCAAGGGGGAAAACTCTCCACTTTGGCTCATACCTAACACAAAGGAAGATAGTATTGGTCATTGGAGGTCAGTCATCTCAATCCAGGACATCACTGCAGGTGTTCCTCAGGATAGTGTCCTTGGCCCAACCATCTTCAGCTGCTTTATCAATTACCTTCCTTCCATCATAAGGTCAGAAGTGGGGATGTTCGATGATGATTGCACAATGCTCAACATCATTCATGACACCTCAGATACTGAAACAGTCCATGTCCAAATGCAGCAAGATCTAGACAATATTCAGGCCTGAGCTGACAAGTGGCAAGTAACATTTGCGCCACACAAGTGCCAGGCAATGAGCATCTCCAACAAGAGAGAATGTAACCATCGTCCCTTGATGCTCAATGGTATTACCATCACTGAATCCCCCACTATCGACATCCTGGTGGTTTCCATTGACCAGAAACTGAACTGGACTAACCATATAGATACTGTATCTACAAGAGCAGGTAAGGTGCTAGGAATCCTGCAGTGAGTAACTCACCGCTTGCCTCCACAAATCCTGTCCACCATCTACAAGGCACAAGTCATCATTGCAAGAGAATTTGAGTGTAGGAGTAAAGATACCTTACTGCAGCTGTACAGGGCCTTGGCGAGACCACACTTGGGGCAGAATTTTACCTCCTGCGGGTAGGCGCGTCCTGATGTCATCGCGAACTCGCACGATATTTCGGTTGGCAGGCACGTGCCGAGAGTCAGCAGCATGCCTGCCAACAATTAAGAGGCCTATTAAGGCCATTAAAGTATTAATTAACAGCAATTTTTCACTGCCTATCCAACCTTATGGTTGGCAAGTGGGCGAATTGGCCAGGAGGCCTTTGCATTTTTCAGGAAACCTCATCCAAGGGCAGGATGAGGTTTCCATAATAAAATTTTTAAAATTAAAAATGTTTTGACAGAATATTTATAATCTACATGTTGAGGTGAGTGAGCCCTATGTGGGGGCATTCTTTTCTGCATTTCATAATCTTTATTTTTGTTTTTAAAATTCATCAGTTCCCTGAGGCAGCTCTCTGCCTTCAGGAAGCTTTCATTGTGTGCTCCCCTGTGCCTGCGCTGACTTCAGCGCTCGCCCTCCTCCTGCCCCCACCCCAGCAACACTGAGCTTCTCAGCACATATTACTCACTAGCTGGCTGTTAATTGGCCAGCCAGCATGAAATCACGGTCGGGGACCAATCACGGTAGTGTCCCATCCCCTGGCCGCTCCTGGGCTGCCCACTATGCCTGCCCAATGACCCGAAAGTCCTGCCTCTTAAGTATTGTGTGCAGTTTTGGTCTCCTTACCCAAGAAAGGATATATTTGCCATAGAGAGAGTGCACCGAATGTTCACCAGACTGATTCCTGGGATGGAAGGATTGTCATATTAGGAGAGATAGGGTCAACTAAGCTTGTGTTCCCTGGAGTTTATAAGAATGAGAGGGGTTCTCATTGAAACACATAAAATTCTGACAGGGCTGGACAGACTGGATGCAGGGATGACGTGTTCCCTGGGTGGGGGGGTCTAGAACAAGGTGTCACAATCTCAGGATACAGCGTAGATCATTTAGGACTGAGATGAGGGGAAACTTCTTCTCTCAGAGGGTGGTGAACCTGTGGAATTCTCTACCAGAGAAGACTGTGGAGGCCAAGTCACTGAATATATTTGAGAAGGAAATCGATAGATTTCTAGACACTAAAGGCATCAAGGGGCATGGGGTGAGAGTGGGAGTATGACGTTGAGATAGAGGATCAGTCCTGGTCACATTGAGTGGCGGAGCAGGCTCGAAGGGCTGAATGACCTACTCCTGCTTATATTTTCTGTGTTTCTATGTTTCTATAAATGTTTCTGCCTCTCTATCTCTCTTTCCTTTCTCAGCAGGCTTCTTAATCTTAGCACCTTGACCAGGATTTTGGCCATCTCCCCATACCTGTGTAGCTCAATGTCAAATTTTGCTTTATAATGCTCCTATTTTCTATGTTTCTAAGTAAATCAGGACTGTCACGGAATATACCCCACTTGCCTGGATGAGTGCAGCTCCAACGACATTCAAGAAACTTAACACCATCCAGTACAAAGTAGTCCGCTTAATTGACACCCTTTCTGGGTGCTCCGGATGAGGCCGACAGCTCCTCCGCCCCTCTGCCAGTGACCACAGCACCCAATGAGGCTGTGACGACTGGGGAGATGGCAGCTGGCAGCTCCCTCCCAGGCGGGGCCAGCACAGGCTGCACGGGCCAGAGGATGTCCGCCAAGGTCATTGAGGCCAACAGGACAGAAGAGAGAGCAGGCTGTCTCAAATGCCAGTGCCAGCAAGGGGGCACCACAAAGACGTAGCACCCGCAAACATAAAATTAAGGCATCTTACGCACACCCCAGGTTCATCACTGGTGGTTTTTTGTTGGCCCCCCTATGAGTTCCTTCTGATTGTGTTTGCAGTGCAACACCATTTTATTTGTGTTATGTTAAGAGACTTTTGTGAAAGCATTAAATTAAGATCGTCTAACATGGCTCTTTTCTTGGGCAGGTGGTTGGATTCCTGAGATGTTATGAGTGATTTGTGTGTCATTGACATTTATTGCCTGGGCCCATCATCAATGCTCCTATCCTGACAGATTTTGCACCAAGGTCTCCAGTATGGAGGCTGCAGCCCAGGCTTGTTGGAGATCCATATGTGCTGTGCTAGCTGAAGGTTCCTTGGATTAGAGCATCCCGGGTGTCCCTGCCTCCCTGGAGTATGTCCGGGTCAGCGCTGCCCCCTCAGCATTTCCCTGTGCGTGCTCATCCTCGGACTCACTGCTGGACTCATCGTGTTCAGCCGCAGCCAACGCAGCTACGTCTTCTTCATCCACAGCGTCCCCGACTTTGCAGCGCAAGATTGTGAAGAGCGCAGCATGCAACCACTATCGGCGACACTCAATCTGGGGGGCACTGGAGTGCGCCCCTAAAACGGTCGAGGCATCGGAAGCACATTTTGAGAAGACCGATGGCTCTCTCCATCACAGCCCTTGTGGAGATGTGGCTCCTATTGTAGCGCTGCTCAGCTTCTGTTCTTGGATGACAGAGAGACTTCATGAGCCACCTTCTGAGGGGGCAGCCCTTGTCACCAAGCAGCCATCCATCCAGCCGGGATGGAGCACTGAAAAGCCCCAGCACCTGGGAGTGTCTGAGGATGTATGTGTCGTGGGAGCTGCCTGGGTACCTTTCACAGACTTGTAGAATCTGCATCCTGTGATCACACACTATCTGCACGTTCATGGAGTGGAAGCCCTTCCTGTTGATGAAGGCACCGGGCTCATCTGCTGGCGCCTTGATGGCCACATGTGTACAGTCTATAGCACCCTGGACGCAGGAGAAGCCAGCAATGGCCGCGAAGCCTCTGGCTCGCTCTGTCTGGCTTGCCTGGTCCCAGCAGTAGTGGATGAAAGTCAATGCATGCCTGAACAGAGCATTTGTGACCTGCTTGAAACAAGTGTGGACAGCTGACTGGGAGACATCACAAAGATCACCCAGTGACCCCTGGAAAGTGCCGCAGGCAAAGAAGTTGAGGGCAGCTGTCACCTTTAGAGCCACAGGCATGGGGTATCCGCCCACACAGTTAGCTGAGATCTCTGGCCCAATCATCTGACAGATGTAGTTGACGGTTTCCCTTGACAGATGGAGCCTCCTTCGGCACTGCACCTCAGTCATATTGAGGTAGCTGCTTCACCGCTTGTATACCCTAGCAGCAGGATAGTGGCATCTTTCTGCGGCCCCTTCTGCCTTGGACAACCTCTTGGCCCTGCGCCTCTTGTGCCTGAGCCTCTCCTCCTAAACATGGCTTCCCTGGAGGCTGATTGTGCACTCTTGGCCTCCTCTCCTTTCTAGCCCTCCCTTCCTCCTCAGGGAGGCTTTCTGAAACCTACAGGCCCCAAAACAAATCCTCACTGCAAAGTGCTGACCTGAAGGGTATGAGTCCAGTCCAAGTAGCTGGTATGTGTTTTGAACTTTTCCAGCTCACACAGGCAAGTTTCAATAACCTTTGTCCAATAACTTATAAATCTGTAAAATCGCAACCCCACTGAGCCCTCTTCTCCCGAAATACTAATTTCTGCTACCCGCCTGCCCGTGCGACGAGCCGAAGATCACACGGGCACCGCAAACTCCCCGTCAATTGGAGCCTCAAGGGCCTTAAGTGGCCCGTTAATTAATGGAGGGCGTGCAACGGAGATCATTGCGCACCCGCCCACCGAAATATCGCAATGGCACGCAGTGACGTTGGGACATTCGCCCTATGTCACTGCGCGTCATTTTACACATCGGCATGCAGGTCCTGACCCCGCATGCTGCAGGGGAAAATTCTGCCGCACGAGTTCTTATCTTGTGCAGGTACCTTTTATGTGGCACCTTATGGAAATTCAAGTATATTATATCTCCTGGTTCCCCTTTATCCACCTGCTTGTTTTTTCCTCAAAGAACTCTAATAAATTTGTCAAAACCCAATTTCCCTTTCACGAAAATATGTTGACTCTACCTGACTGTATTATGATGTTTTAAATCTCCTGCTGCCGTTTCCTTAATAATGGATTCCAACACTTTCCCAAAGACAGATGTTAGGCTAACTGGCCTAGAGCTTCCTGCTTTCCGACTCCCTCCTTTCCTGAATAGAGGTGTTTCATTTGCAGTTTTCTAATCTGCTGGGACCTTCCTTTAATTTAGGGAATATTGGAAAATTACAACCAATGCATTCACTATCTCTGCAGCCACTCCTGTTAAAATCTTAGACTGCCAGGCATCAGATACTGTGGACTTGTCAGCCTTTAATCTCATTAGTTTCCTTAGCACTTCTTTTCTAGTGAAATTGATTGATTAAGTACCTCCCTCCCTTTAGTCTCTTGGGGGAGAATTTTCTGGACGGTGAGCGGAGGCGGGCCCGCTCGTCAACGTATAAAATGACGTGTGGTGACGTCGGGCGTGCGTCCCAACATCACCGCACGTCATTTAGATTTTCAGTTCGGCGGGCACGCAGCCAAGTCGGCCTATTAAAAAGTAATTAAAGCATTTAAATGAGCTGCCTGTCCAACCTTAAGGTTTGCAGGCAGGCAAAGAGCCCAGGCGGCCTTTGCATATTTCATGGAGCCTCATCCATGGGCGGGATGAGGTTTCATGAACTGTTTAAAAAATCAGTAAAATTTTTTCCAATATTTCATTAACATGTCCCAGCTCATGTGACACTGTCACATGAGGGTACATGTTTCAAAAGTTTTAAAATCCCTTATTTAAAAGTTTAACACTGAAACAAATCTCCCTGAGGCACCTCCATGTCTCAGGGAGATCTCTGCGCTCTTTCACACGCATACACGAAAGAGCACAGGGAACCTCTCAGGGAATCCACGCCCCACCTGCACAGGGACTGCTCAGCGCTTCCGAGTGAGCTCGTCCACGTAAAATGGCGGCGTGTCCCCGATTGGGGGCGCCAATCGGGTTCCCGCCCGCCCCCGCACAAATCACCCCACCGACGGGGGGAAAATTCTGCCCTTGATTTATTACTTGGGGTTTTTTTGTGTCTTCTACAATGAAGACAGATACAGAATACTTGTTCATAGTCTCTGCCATTTTCTTGTTGTCATTTATTAAATTCCCACTCTCATCCTCTCAAAAACTTATCTTAGCTACTCTTTTCCTTTTTATTTACCTGTAGAAGATTTTACTGTCTGTTTTTATAATTCTTGTTATTTGACACTCATGCTCTAATTTCTCTCCATTATTTTTTAGTTGCTCTTTGCTGGTTCCTAAAATTTCCCAGTCTTCTGGCCTACCACTAATCTTGACAGCATTGTATGCCTTTTCTTTCAATTTGATACTACCCTTAACTTCCTTAGTTAGCCACGGATGGTTCATCCTTTTCATGGAGTCTTTCTCTCTCAATGGAATATATCTTTGTTGAGAGTTATGAAATATCTCCTTAAATGTCTGCTGCTGCTTCTCTAATGTCCTACCTTTCAGCCTATCTTCCTTGGCCACTTAAGCCAACTCTGTTTTTATATATTTGTAGTTGCCGTTATTTAAGTTTAAAACACTAGATTCAGACTTAAGTTTCTCACCCTCAAATTGAATGAGATATGCTATCACATTATAATTACTCTTGTTTATGAAGCCATTAATTAACAATGTCTATTGCACATTACCCAGCCTAAAATAGCCTGGTTCCTTGTTGGTTCCAGAAAGCGTATTATTCTAACAAACTGTTTTGAACGCACCCCATGAATTCACCTTCCTGGCTATCTTTGCCAATTTGATTCATCCAATCTACATTAAGATTAAAATTGCCCAGAATTATTGCAGTACTTTCCTTACAGAGCTCTATTATTTCTTGATTTATACTCTGTACTACAGTGTAGCTACAGTTGGGGAGCCTATAAACTACTCCCACCAATTACTTATTCCTTGTGCTATTTCTTATCTCCATCCACAACTAATTCTATCTCCACCCAAAACTGGAAAGGATGTACATAAAACTCTGTGCAACACCCTGCATCAAGTTAGTGATGGAATCCTCCATGCTTCTTCATATTGAACATAGACTTTTAGGCAGGCATCCCAATTCACCAAGCATTTGTTGTGCATGCCCATCAGCTTTCTTCTGTATAGCCTGCCCCATCAAAGTCCTCATCAGAGTCCTCTGCAGCAGAACTTGTGTGTTCACCAGCAACCTGCCACCTGTGCTATCCTTCCCTCCTGTCCTGTCAGCAACACGAGTTTCCCAATGTCCCACTATTTGCAGATCCTGCCTTCATACTATATTTTAACATATGTGCATTGTCAGTATCTGAGCTGCTGACAGCAACTTTGAAATCAAGTGAATGTGTTTCTTCATCTCTTCTTAGAGTTCTTCCTCTGCTTGGTATCTTGGGTATGTGAAAGATTAAGGCATGAGGATAAAGTGAATGAGGGAAGACTGGGAGGTGGGGATGGAATAAGGGGTGCATGCTTTCACTATCTGCAACTTGCAAGTCAGAAGTGATTGTGAAATGAGGGGAATGGGGGATGTGAGAGGGAGCATTAGGTATAAGGATGGTTTTAGCCACACTGCTGGTCATCGTCTCAGGAATGGTTGTTCTGACATTGATTAGCAATGTCTCCTTCATGGAGGTTAAGACAAGCACCTGTACCAATCTGGTTAGTTCCTGCTGCCCTGGCAGTGCACTACCTTGCCCTGCAAAAGAGAGGGATGTATGTCATGTGTGCTACAGGTGGAATCTGTTCAGGTAAGCGTTTGCAATAGTTCAATAGATAACCGTTTTTGTAAGCTGTGAGATGTGGGTAAGAGGCTTGGAACAGTGCTAAATGTGTGAGGGTGAGGTGAAGCACCATGAATATTAGGTATGAGTCCTGACTGATAGAATTCCAAAAAAGAAAAGATGCTTTAAAGTAACTGTTAGGAAGTTTCTGGCAAGATTCATTTCCCAGACGAACCAGAAAAAATTTAAATAAATGTTTCTGAAATGTTAATTTCAGAACCATGGAATGTTTGTTCTTACTGACAGAATTCAAGAGTACCGGGTACTCCACTGCCAATCCCCATACACACATGCAAAAATGCTTACATTAAGGCCAGACCGATATCATTTAAAATGAGCATTGCAATTGCAGTCCAATGCAATGGTGAAAGTACAGCTACCAAATGAGGAACGCCATAAGGGAAAAACTGTACAGGAGGTTAAAGGACATGAGGAGGTTACAGAGGTCAGCTGGGATGACATGGTGGAGGGATTTAGAACTTGAGAACAAGATTACGTACTCAAATCTGTGAGTACGAAATGGATCCCCTAAAAGCCCAGATAGAGGCAAAAGTGCCACTAGCAAAGCAAGGCTGACATAGCAGCAGGAGATGATAGGGTGAGGCTTAGCTGCAGCATACAGCTGCAGCAGTCAGACTAATTATTTCAAAATAAAAATACCAGACAGGAAAGGCACCCAGTACCAGACAGTGGACAGAGCAGCTGCGAACCAGACTGTCCAGTCTAAAACCAAATGAATGACCAGCCTATTTGTTCTGCAACACATATAATAACTGTAATAGTGAGGATATCTGTAATGTAGTTTATATTAAAATAAACAATTAAAAGAGTGACTTTTATGAATTTTATTTGGGCTTATGATGATTGCTGTCATATAATCCATTGTCAAAGAGACTTTGGTGCTATAATAAATGGCTTCAACCCATTTGAAACATTAGATACCTGTAACATTGAATAGCAGGCATCATCTCTAATGTGATTTAAAGGCCCATTGCTGCTGCTGGTAGTATATACCAGTCACAAGTAAGTAGACTTGTGGCATTCTCTTGTAAATTGGAAAGGTACAATTGAGAAGTTTCAGCACACTGTTGAGTTTATTTTGACACAGAACTTTGCTGTGAAGCACTTGCAAGATTTGCAGAGATTAATGTTCTGCTGAGTCCTGAATCTCCAGGATTGGCAGTGGCTCTGTTTGAGTATCTGTGTATATATTTTGTTCAGTCAAACATCCCTAAATGTCTAAGATAAAAGCAAAATACTGCGGATGCTGGAAATCTAGAACAAAAACAAAATCAGATGAAGGGTCAGACGGACTCGAAACATCTACTGTATCCCTCTTCGCAGGTGCTGTCAGACCTGCTGAGTTTTTCCAGGTATTTTTGTTTTTATCCCTAAATGTCTAACCCCTTTAAAGTGTATAAGCGTGTAGTGCATTCTCAATACAAACAGCAGCACATTAACAAGAGAAAAACAATGCTAAAATAAAAACAGAAAGTGCTGGAAAAAGTCAACAGGCCTGGCAGCATCCATGGAGAGAGGAACAGAGTTAACGTTTTGAGTCTAATATAACTTCTTCGGAACTGAAGAGGGGTAGAAATGTGTTGGGTTTTATGCTGTTGATAAAGTGGGGAGGGTCAGCTGGAGCAAAAGGGAAGGTCAGGGATAAATTAGAGGGCGGAAGAGATTAAATGACAAAGGTGTCATGGAACAAAAGGCAATGCAATGGACCCTAGACTAAACCAGGTTTTTTGTATGAGAAAGCCTTTTGCAAATTAACCCAAGTGTTTTCTTTCAAATGGAAAATATATTTAGACAGCATCTGCATTCCTGTTTTGTCATTGTAGCCATGTTCGCATGGCACCAGTGGTAAGGGATGTGTTGACTTTTTATAGGTACTAAATGGTAAATTAGGAACATGGCTAAGGAAGATCTTGAAAATCTCCTTTTGTTCGTGTAAATTCAGCTGAAGGTTTTCTCCAGTATTGTGATACCTTAGACTATGTTTCATTGTTGCTGTACAAAAATAGTGCAGTGCCAAAAAACAATTTACTTTATAAAATGCTGCTTTAGATTTATTAAAATAGGCTAGACTTGAGAAAGGAGGTGAACAATTAATAGATTAAAACAAAAAGCTAAAAGCTACTGCGGATGCTGGAAATCCAAAACAAAATAAAAACAGAATTACCTGGAAAAACTCAGCAAGTCTGGCAGCATCGGCGGAGAAGAAATCAGTCAACGTTTCGAGCCCTCATGGCCCTTCAGCAGAACTGAAGCATAGTTTCAACAAGGGAGAAATATAAATTGGTTTAAGGTGGGTGGGGGGGAAGAGACACATTGAGGGTGTGGTGTGAGCAGATAATCAAAAGATGTCAGAGACAAAAGGGTCAAAGAGGTGTTGAAGGTGGTGGTCTTTGTCTGAGAAAAGTGCTAATTAAGAATGCAAGACAGGATATTCAAAGTACAGCTCTAGTGGGGGTGGGGTGGAAAGACTAAAGGTTTTAGTTTTAGATTTAAAAATAATGGAAATAGGTGGGGAAAGAAGAATCTATATAGATTATTGAAAAAAAAAGGCGGGTGGGGGGGGGAAAGAAACGGGGTGGGGATGGGGGGAGGGGGAGTTTAAGATCTAAAGTTGTTGAATTCAATATTCAGCCCAGAAGGCTGTAAAGTGCCTAGTCGGAAGATGAGGTGCTGTTCCTCCAGTTTGCGTTGGGCTTCACTGGAACAATGCAGCAAGCCAAGGACAGACATGTGGGCAAGAGAACAGGGTGGAGTGTTAAAATGGCAAGCGACAGGGAGGTTTGGGTCTTTCTTGCGGACAGACCGCAGGTGTTCCGCAAAACGGTCGCCCAGTTTGCGTTTGGTCTCTCCAATGTAGAGGAGACCGCATTGGGAGCAACGAATGCAGTAGACTAAGTTAGGGGAAATGCAAGTGAAATGCTGCTTCACTTGAAAGGAGTGTTTGGGCCCTTGGACGGTGAGGAGAGAGGAAGTGAAGGGGCAGGTGTTGCATCTTCTGCGTGGGCATGGGGAGGTGCCATAAGTGGGGGTTGAGGAGTAGGGGGTGATGGAGGAGTGGACCAGGGTGTCCCGGAGGGAACGATCCCTACGGAATGCTGTCAAGGGGGGTGAAGGGAAGATGTGTTTGGTGGTGGCATCATGCTGGAGTTGGCGGAAATGGCGGAGGATGATCCTTTGAATGCGGAGGCTGGTGGGGTGATAAGTGAGGACAAGGGGGACCCTATCATGTTTCTGGGAAGGAGGAGAAGGCGTGAGGGAGGATGCGCGGGATATGGGCCGGACACGGTTGAGGGCCCTGTCAACGACCGTGGATGGAAAACCTCGGTTAAGGAAGAAGGAGGACATGTCCGAGGAGCTGTTTTTGAAGGTAGCGTCATCAGAACAGATGCGACGGAGGCGAAGGAACTGAGAGAATGGGATGGAGTCTTTACAGGAAGCGGGGTGTGAGGAGCTGTAGTCGAGGTAGCTGTGGGAGTCGGTAGGCTTGTAATGGATATTGGTGGACAGTCTATCATCAGAAATTGAGACAGAGAGGTCAAGGAAGGGAAGAGAAGTGTCAGAGATGGACCATGTGAAGATGATGGAGGGGTGGAGATTGGAAGCAAAATTAATAAATTTTTCCAGGTCCCGACGAGAGCATGAAGCAGCACCGAAGTAATCATCGATGTACCGGAGAAAGAGTTGTGGGAGGGGGCCGGAGTAGGACTGGAACAAGGAATGTTCCACATACCCCATAAAGAGACAGGCATAGCTGGGGCCCATGCGGGTACCCATAGCCACACCTTTTATTTGGAGGAAGTGAGAGGAGTTAAAGGAGAAATTGTTCAGTGTGAGAACAAGTTCAGCCAGACGGAGGAGAGTAGTGGTGGATGGGGATTGTTGGGGCCTCTGTTCAAGGAAGAAGCTAAGGGCCCTCAGACCATCCTGGTGGGGGATGGAGGTGTAGAGGGATTGGACATCCATGGTGAAGAGGAAGCGGTTGGGGCCAGGGAACTGGAAATTGTTGATGTGACGTAAGGTGTCAGAGGAATCACGGATGTAGGTGGGAAGGGACTGGACAAGGGGAGAGAGAAGGGAGTCAAGATAATGAGAAATGAGTTCCGTGGGGCAGGAACAGGCTGACACGATCGGTCTGCCAGGACAGTTCTGTTTGTGGATTTTGGGTAGGAGGTAGAAGCGGGCCGTCCGAGGTTGGGCGACTATCAAGTTGGAAGCTGTGGGAGGAAGATCTCCAGAGGAGATGAGGTCAGTGACAGTCCTGGAAACAATGGCTTGATGTTCTGTGGTGGGGTCATGATTAATAGATTAGCAGCCACAGTGATGAAAAGGAAGATAAGTATTGAATGCAGGGGCTGTCTACACTTTTAAAGAAATGCCTCTTGTTATTTTACATCAAGAAATTTACAGAACAAGCCCTCAGAGAAATAAATGGCAACGTGTTGGCTTCAAGTATACATAAATATAAGTGAAGTAAATTGCATACAGAATAATGGTTAACAATGGGGGCAGTATACTATGGAAAATAGTCAGAAAAAAAAAGCCAAGTGCACACTGAGACTAAAGAGAAAAAGTTTTCTAAATCTGGCCTCTGTATTTCCCCTGCAGCTGCAGCAGATGAAAGGTGATATGCTTCATGTTACCCAAATCTCATATCTCAAAAAGCTATGGCAGCAGAACAGAAATCCATCAGACAGTAGGGCCAATTTTATGAATGTGTGATCCTAGCAGGGTGCCTCATCTATGTGCCAAAAATGGAATATTTGGGGTAAGGATGCCTACTGGAAGTATACATTTGTAAAAACTGTCTTGCAGACTCAGTGGTCAAGTACACCACTGACATGTAACTCTACCACTCTGCCTCAGAACCAGTCTTCAGAGTTATCTGCAAGCTGAAACACTCTGCAAGGCGTATTTGACATAACATTGGATCATGGACATTATATCTTGCATTCTGCACATTTTAAGTATTAAGTTTGATAGTGTAAAAAATACAATTTAAAATATAAAATCGGTCATGTTATTTAATGATTCAAAATAACACACGGGGCAGAATCTTGCCCTTGATGAGCGGGCGGGCACGACCGGCTCGGCGGCGGGTGGGCAGCCGATCGTCGCCACCGAAATGGGCCCCGCCGCCATTTTGAGTGGGCGGGCCAATTAAGGCCTTCCCAATGGGCTGCCTGACGGAAAGCGCTATGTGCTTCCTGTGCGGGGTGGGGAGAAGGATTCCCCAACTGTCAAAGTGAGCTTTTTCGTGCATGCATGCGAAAGAGCACACTTCTCCCTAAGACTAAGTGCTGTCTCAGGGAGATCGGTGAAAGCTTTATAAACATCAAAAATAGAAAAATAAAAAAAATATTAAAATGTCCCCCTCATGTGACAATGTCACACAAGATGGGACATGTTAATTAATATGACTAAAACTTTATTAAACTTTTTAAAAACAGACATGAAACCTCATCCCGCCAGTTTCATGTTTTTTCAGAAGCCCGCTGGGGCTCCTGGCCTGCCCACCAACTTTAAGGTTGGACGGGCAGGGCTTTTAATTGGGTTAATTACCCTGTCAATGGCCTCAATTGGCCATTGATAGGTCGGCGGGTGGACAGCTGATTACGCTCTCCGCCTGCCTTCCTGAATATTTAAATGGGTCTGGATGACATCGGGGGTTCCTTCCGTCATCATCCTGCGTCATTTTCGCATCGGCGAGTGGGCCCCGCCCCCAACTCGCTGACAGAAAAGTTCTGGCCATAGGGGCCAATTTAACCACCAGTAATGGATAGGTTTGGGTCAAGCATAAATTTAAAATTTGAAAATATCAAACCTGACCCCTATCCACCCACTTCCAGTTTAACAGAGGAAGAATGGGGTGGCAAGCAACTAATCCATCTCAGGAAAAGGTCTTTAAAGATTCCATTTTAGGCCTCCATTTTAACAGTATTTTTATTTTTTACCTATTTCGACCACGTTTCCAAGGCCTTGAGAAACCTGTTAAAATAAGGTAAGGATCCAACAATTAAGTGCTGCAACTGTACCTGGAGGAGCTGGAGTATTTCCTCCAGGCCCAACCAGCTGATCTCTTTATATACCATACGATTAGCCCTTTCGATCCTTCTGCAGTGAGCTCTGACTGCTCCGATCTCCTCAACCCCCCCTGCGATCTCCCCCACCTAGACAACTTTACCCCTCCCCTAGAAGGCACTCCCAAACGAGCTAATTCCACCGCTGACCACAATTTCACCCCCAGCTGCACTCTGCTCCTCAGCAGCAACTTTGTGCTGCAGTCATTCCCATTTGGCAGGCAGACAGCCTGAAAATCAGGAAGTTTTAAAAATTAAAATACGACCTGAGGTTAACTTCTAAAGGGTGTCCAGTAAGCATATAATTCAGATCTCCACCCGCAATGGGGAGGCCGTGGCACAGTGGTAAAGTTGCCAAGCGAATAATCCAGAGGCCCAGGCTAATGCTTCGGGGTCACGGGTTTGAATTCAGCTGGTGAAATTTAAATTCACTTCATTAACTTGGAATTATAAAGCTAGTCTCAGTAATAGTGACCATGAATCGAATGTTGTAAAATCCCACCTGGTTCACTAATGCCCTTTTGGAAAGGGAATCTGCTGACCTTGCCTGGTCTGGCCTAAGTGTGACTCCAGACCCACGGCGATGTGGTTGATTCTTAACTGCCCTCTGAAATGGCCTAGCAAGCCACCCAGCAAACTGCTATGAAGTCAAAAAGGAATGAAATTGGACGGATCACCTGGCATTGACCTGGGCATGGGAAACAACAGTGGCAATTGACCCTGCAAAGTCCTCCTTACTAACATCTGGGGGTTTGTGGCAAAATTGGGACAGCTGTCTCACAGGCTAGTCAAGCAACAGCCTGACATAGTCATCCTCACGGAATCATATCTTACCGATAATGTCCCAGAAACCACCATCATCCCTGGGTGTACCCTGCCCCACCAATAGGACAGACCCACCAGAGATGGTGGCAAAGTGGTACACAATTGGGAAGAAATTGCCCTGGGAGTTCTCAACATCTGCTCTGGACCTCATGAAGTCTCATGACATCAGGTTATACATGGGCAAGGGAACATCCTGCTGATTACCACCTACTGCCCTTCCTCCATGTTGAACAACACTTGGAGGGAGCACTGAGGGTGGAAACTGCACAGATTGTACTCTGGGTGGGGGACTTCAATGTCCATCACCAAGAGTGGCTCTGTAGTACCACTACTGACTAAACTGGCCAAGTCCTAAATGACATAGCTGCTAGACTGTGTCTGTGGCAGGCAGTGAGGGAACCAACAAGAAGGAAAAAAACTACTTGTCCTCGCCCCATTAATCTACCTGCCACAGATGCATCTGTCCATGATAGTATCGGTAGGAATGTCCAAAGTACAGCCCTTGTGGAGACATCCCACCTTCACCTTGAGGACACCTTCCATTATGTTTTGTGGCACTACCACCGTGCTAAATTGGATAGATTTGAAACAGATCTAGCTACTCAAGACTGGGCCATGAGGTGCTGTGGGCCATCAGCAACAGCAGAATTGTATATAACCGCAATCTGTAACCTCATGGTCCGGCATGTTCCCCATTCTACCATTAGGTGGCATTTGACCCAGTGTGGCACCAAGGAGCCCTAGCAAGGCTGAAGTCAATGGAACTGAGAGGGCAAACTCTTCAGCTGCTTCATCAATGACCTTCCTTCCATTATAAGGTCAGAAGTGGGGATGTTCACTGATGATTGCACAATGTTCAGCACCATTCGCGGCTCCTTAGATACTGAAGCAGTCTGTGTCCACATGCAGCAAGACCTGGACAACATTCAGGCTTGGGCGGATTGGTGGGAATTAACAAAAGCGCCACACAAGTGTCAGGCAATGATCATCTCCAACAAATGAAAATCCAACCATTACCCCTTGATGTTCAATGGCATTACCATCACTGAAACCTCAACTATCAACATCCTGGGGGTTACCATTGACTAGAAACTGAACTTGACTCGCCATATGTAAAGGGAGGTGGTGGCGTCACTGGACTGGAAACCTAGGGGTAATGTTCAGGGTTTGAATCCCAGCATGGCAGATGGTGGAATTTGAATCCAATAAAAACCTGGAATTAAAAGACTAATGATGACTGTGAAACCATTGCCAATTGTCAGAAAAATCCATCTGGTTCGCTAATGCCCATTAGGGAAGGAAATCTACTGTCCTTACCTGGTCTGGCCTACATGTGACCAACAGCAATGTGGTTGACTCTTAAATGCCCTATGAATAAGAACAATTGGCAATAAATGCTGGCCTAGCCTGCCCACATCCCATGAACAAATTTTTAAAAAAAAAATATATATATACATAAATACTGTGGCTACAAGAGCAGGTCAGAGGCTGGGAATTCTGTTGTGAGTAACTCACCTCCTGACTCCCAAAGGCCTGTCCACCATCTAGAAGGCACAGGAATGTGATGGAATATTCTCCACTTGCCTGGATGAGTGCAGATCCAACAACAATCAAGAAGCTTAACAAAGCAGTCACTCCCCCACCGATGCACAGTGGCAGCAGTGTGTACCATCTACAGCAACTCACCAAGGCTCCTTCACCTGCATCTTCCAAACTCGAGACCTCTACCGCCTACAAGGGCAGCAGATCTATGGGAACTCCAGCATCTGCAAATTCCTCTCCAAGCCATGCACCACCCTGACTTGGAAATGTATTGCCATACCTTCACTGTCACTGGCTCAAAGTCCTGGAACTCCCTCTCTAACAGCACAGTGGGTGTACCTACACCACATGGACTACAGTGGTTCAAGGAGGTGGCTCACCACCACCTTCTCAAGGGCAGTTATGGAAGGGCAATGAAAAGTGCTGGCCTAGGCAGCGACACCCACATCCCGTGAAAAAAAAAATTAAAAACCAACCCAACTCCTTTGCCCACTTCCCCTTAAATATTACGGCCATAATCTCTGAACATGATTTCTGACACTTCACAGAATTTCTTTGAAGGAGGATATTTCTTTCTTTCTTCCTTGCTATCTTACTAATTTTCTCCACAATGTATGCGACTTCATTTTTTATTCATGAGAATTCCCAATGATTGATCCATGTTCAGAATTGACTTAAACCTTCTGCAGTGGAAATCTGGCAGAAGAGAGAAGATCTGAAGTAACATCAATCAGGATCAATTTAATTGCAACCCTTAAAGGCAGAGTTAAAGGGGGAGTCCCCTCATTGGGATCCCCTTTCAAAATCAAACAGTTAAAAAGCGTTAGGATTAACTTGAGCTCAAGGGCTGTCTAATTCTTTTGATTTTTAAAATGCAATTACTGAGCTTGACTATGTGAGACTTTTGGATTTAATATGTTAAATTATTTAATTACAAAATCCCCCCAGGTTATTGACTGTGTCAGCTGATGAACTACTTCAAACTGTTGGGCTCAATAACTCCGCCTCTGCATCAATAACTCTGCGTCAGCGCTCACTATTTATACACCTTGAACAAGCAACAAAACTAAACTAACTGCCAATAGGAGTGGACAGTAATCTGGCGCAGATATTTGAGTTGTAGGCTCAGAAGATTTTAACCACCAGGTTTCATTTGAACACCACTTGTCAACTACTCGGCCATTTTCAGAATGGGGGGTTGAGGGGGTGAGGGGGTTGGAGGGGTGGGTGGGGGCAGCCTGAGGCAGCAGAGGCCTGTGGACTTTCCTTGTGCAGCATAGAGAAACCCCACAAAGGAAAGTTCTTTTAAGTTATGTTTAACCACCTTGTTGTCTTCCTGACAGCTTCACCTGACAGAATGGCCATGGCAGGATGTCTGCTCAGGAGCAGATTAATTTCATTGGTGTGCTATTAACATAACCGGTTTCCTGAATCTTCATTTTGACTTGGAACATTGTAAGGTGTTTCTTGCACTTTGCCCCCATGACATCACTCAAAGAGGCAGAATTGATTGGCTGATAGCCAGATGTCAGAAATCTCACCAGTTCATAAAAACATAAGAAATAGAAGCAAGAGGAGGCCATTTGCACCCTTGAGCCTGTGCTGCCATTCAATAAGATCATGGCTGATCTGATTGTGGCCTTAAGTCCACTTTCCTGCCTGACCCCCATAACCCTTGACTCCCTTGTCAATCAAAAATCTTTCTAACTCAACCTCAAATGTATTCAATGACTGAGCCTCCACTGTTCTCTGGGGTAAGGAATTCCAAAGACTAACAGCCTTCTGAGAGGAGAAATTCCTCCTCACCTGAAAAATTTACTCTATGCTCTGACTTCCTTATTGTGTGGGCCTGCCTGATGTATTTCTGGTACATTATTTAATGCGCCTAGTTAATCCTTTCCTAATTTTAAGACATTTTACATCTTGCCAGGCCCTATATCCTAATTTAAGAGCTCTAACTATCTGTCCTCAGAAATTTATATTTAGAGGTTGAATGGATGTAGGTATTATGATTATCTTATTGACACTATCAGAGGTAGCTATAGGGATAGTTGGTGCATTGGTGGAAAATTCTGTAGGGCAGGATCTTCTGGTCAGTGAGTGGGGACAAGGATGGAACTCCCGACGTCACCCCATGTCATTTCCATTTTCAGGTCGACGGGGGCGCAGCCGAGTCAGCTGTGTGCCCACCGACCAGTCAACGGCCAATTGAGGTCATTGAAAAACTGATTAAAGTCATTAATGGACCTGCCCGTCCAACCTGATGGGCTTCAGAAAAAGCATGAAACCTCATCCACGGGCGGGATGAGGTTTCATGAGAGTATTTAAATTTTTATTAAAGGTTTCAATAAAAGTTATGGACATGTCCCAACTCATGTGACAGTGTCACATGAGAGGACATGTCAGGGAAATTTTTTTATCATTTGTATTACAAATTTTAATTCCGAGCCAATCTCCTTGAGGCAGCACTGAGCCTCAGGGAGATCTGTGCGCTCTTTCGCACGCATGCACGAAAGAGTGCACTCCCGGATGAGGTAATGCCCGCACAGGGAGCGCATAGCGCTTCCGAGCAGACATCACGCTGAGCGGGCCTTAATTGGCCCACCCACGTAAAATGGCGGCGCGTCCCTGATTGGGGGTGCCGATCGGAAGCACACCCGCCCGCTCCTGCACTTCCCCCCCCTGATGAGGAGAAAATTTTTCCCATAGATTCTGGAACAGTGCCTGCAGATCTGAACGTTGAAAATGCAACCCTACTGTTGAAGAAAGGAGGGAGAGAGAAAATAGGGAACTACAGACCTGTTTGCCTGACCTCAGTAGTAGGGAAATACTAGAATCTATCATAAAGGACGTGATAACTAGATACTTAGAAAATAGTGATCCATTTCAGCAGAGCAAACATGGAATGACAAATGGAAAATTATGTTTGACAATCCTGTTGGAGTTTTTTTAGGATGTTACTAGCAGTATAGATAAGGGGTAAACAGTGGATGTGGTGTATTTGGATTTTCAGAAGGCTTTTGATAAGGTGCCACACAGGAGGTTAGTAAGCAAAATTAGAAGACATTGGATAAGGGGTAATATTTAGGTATGGATTGAGGAATGGTTAATGGACAGAAAACAGAGAGTCAGAACAAATGGGTCATTCTCAAGTTGGCAGGCTGTGACTATTGGGGTACCGCAAGGATCAGTGCTTGGGCCCCAGCTATTCACAATCCGTATCAGTGATTTAGATGTGGGGGATAAATGTAATATTTCCAAATTTGTGAATGATACAAAAGTAGGTGGGATGCAAAATAGATTCAAGGGGTTTTGGACAGGCTTAGTGAGTAGCAGGAACTATTATGTGGATAAGTATGAGGTTATCCACTTTGGTAGGAGGAACAGGGGTGCAGGGTATTTCTTAAATGGTGAGAGACTGGGAAGTGTTGTTGTCCAAAGGGACCTGGGTGTTCTTGTTCATAAGTCACTGAAAGCTCACATGCAGCTGCAGCAAGCAATTAGGAAGGCAAATGGTATCTTGATCTTTATCGCGAGAGAATTTGAGTACAGGAGTAAAGATGTCTTTCTTCAAGACCACAACTGGAATATTGTGTACAGTTTTGGTCCCTTACCTAAGGAAGGATAAGCTGGGATGGTGGGACCACCCTATGAGGAGAGATTGAGGATACTGGGCTTGTATTCTCTAGAGTTCAGAAGAATGGGAGGTGATCTCACTGAAACTTACAAAATTCTTAAAGAGCTAGACAGGGTAGACGCAAAAAGGATGTTTCCTTTGGCAGGGGTACCTAGAACCAGGAAACAGAGTCTCAGAATAAGGGCCAAGCATTTAGGATTGAGATGAGGAAGAATTTCTTCACTCAGAGGGTAGTGAAGCTTTAGAATTCTCTACCCCAGAGTGCTGTGGAAGTTCATTCATTGAGCATGTTCAAGACAGAGATCATTAGATTTCTAGACACTAATGACATCAAGGGATACAGGGAAAGTGGCGTTGAGGTAGATGATCAGCCATGATCTCGTTGAATGGTGAAGCAGTCTCGAGGGGCTGAATGGCCTACTCCTGCTCCAATGTCCCTATGTTCCTAATGTAAATGTCAACTTGTCTTTAAAGGACAGATCCCCAAGATGAATTATTGCATTAAAAAGACATCTACAGTACAATACAACACCTAACAGACATTCAAAGGTGTGAAAACATTTGACGCTTACCTTTCAGAATGTTACTGACTGCTCAGCAGGCTTCCCATTTATTTTTATTTTTTTCAAAAGCCAAGCTGAAGAATAAAGAAAATTCAATGCAACTACAAATGTGAGTAGGCAAATATGTGCCATATAAAGTGATAGGCAGTATTGCATGCAGTGGGGTTTCTGAGTTCTGGTCCCATCTTGAGGTTACTCAGCTGACTGGAATAATCCAGTTGTGGAGGCTCTGTTACCCCCGATCTTTCTGAAACAGATCAAAGATCAAAGTTCTGCGTTTGTTAGGGTAAATTTAAGGGTCTAATGGTGGTTTCTAGCAACAATCAATCATAGAATGGCAAAGCGCCATTGGGGTATTATAGAATCATGGAATGGTTACAGCACAGAAGGAGGCCACTTGGCCTACCATGTGTGTACCAGCTCTCTGCAAGAGGACTCAGATAGTCCCACTCTCCTGACTTTCATCATAGCCCTGCACATTTGTTTTTGTTTCAGATAATTACCCAATTCTCTTTTGAAGGCCCTGATTGAAGCTGCCTCTAACATACGCTCAAGCAGTGCATTTTAGATCCTAACCACTATCTGGGTGAAAAAAGATTTTCCTCATGTTGCCATTGCTTCTTTTGCCAGTCACCTTAACTCGGTGTCCTCTGGTTCTCAACCCTTCTGCCAACAGGAACAGTTTCTTCCTATCTACTCTGTCCAGGTCCCTCATGGTTTTGAAAATCTCTATGAAATCTCCTCTTGCTCTTTCCTTCTTCAAGAAGAACTTCCCAGCTTCTCCAATCTATCCGTACAGCTAAAATTTATCATCCTTGAACCATTCTCGTGAATCTTTTCTGCACTCTCGTTAACGCTTTCACATACTTCCTAAAATGTTGTGCCCAGGACTGGACATAATATTCCAGTTGAGGCTGAACCATGGGTTTTATTCAGACGATTAAGTCCTTGCTTTAGTACCCTATGCCCCTAATTACAAAGCCCAGGATCCTGTATGCTTTATGAACTGCTTTCTCAACCTGCCCTGCCACCTTCAATGATTTGTTTGCAGATAAACACAGGTCCCCCTACTCTTGCACCCCCTTTAGAATTGTATCCTTTATTTTATATCGTCTCTCCTCATTCTTCCTATGAAAATGAATCAATTCCTGCTTCTCTGCATTAAATTTCACTTGCCACTCGTCCACCCATTCCATCAGTCTGGCTAAGTCCTCGTCACATTTCACAATATTTCCAAATTTTGTGTCATCTGCAGACTTTGAAATTGTGTCCTGTAAACCAAAGTCTAGGTCATTAATATAGATTAAGAAAAGCAGCAGTCCAAACACTGACCCTCTGGGGAACTCCACTATATGTATTCCTACTGTCTGAAAAGCAATCATTCACGACTAACCTCTGTTTCATGTCACTCAGCCAACTTTGTATCCATGCTGCCATTGTCCTTTTTATTCCATGGGCTTCAACTTTGCTTACAAGCCTGTTATGCAGTACTTTATCAAATGGAAGTCCACGTATAGCACATCAACTGCATAACTCTCATCAACCCTCTCTGTAACCTCATCAAAAACTTAAGCAAGTTAGCTAAACATGATTTTCTCTTAACAATTCCCTGCTGGCTTTCCTTAATTAATCCACATTTGCCCAAAAGACTGTTAATTTTGTCCTGAATTATTGGCCCGAATCTTCCAGTCCCTCACGCCAGCGGGATCTTCTGGCCCTGCCGATGTAAACAGAGATTTCAATGGCTTGCCGGTCCCACCACAGGGGAACCCACCAGGGGGACGGTGGGGGGAGGGGGAGGCAGGAAAATTCCAGCCATTGTTTCTAAAAGCTTTCCTCCACTGACTGACTGGCCTGTAGTTGCTGGGTTTATCCTTACACCGTGTTTTGGACAGAGGTATAACATTTGCAATTCTCCAGGCCACTTACACCACTCCTCTATCTAAGGAGGACTGGGAGTTTATGGCCAGTGCCATGACAACTTCCATCCTTACTTCCTTCAGTGTATTGCTGAAAAGAGAGACATGTTGCTGAAGCTTTTTGTCTTGTACTCATCAGGACAAATGCAAGAATCAAACAATCACAACAATTTATTCTGCAGGAGAAAAGGGTACTGATTGGTTTGCAACTCAACCCTGATTAGTCAAGGTGTTGCAATTGAGAAAGAAACAGGGAACTATAGGCTCCTCAGGGTCCAGGTAATTCAAAACAGGTGTAAGGCTTGAATATATTCCTTTTGTTTGTAGAGACATATCTTGGTATATGAATGTACATTGCTTCTAGCAAGTATAAACAAGCCTTGTTACAAGCTCAGCTGATTATCTTAAATTGGTTGTTAGTGTAGCTGTTAGCACACTCAGGATTGCTCAGCCAGTGCTGCCCAATTGCAGAATCATATCCAGCAGTAGACGTTTTATTTCAGGTTTTGCAAGCGTGTGCTCATTGAGTACAATCTGTACTCTGCCTATCATGAACAATTGAAGGAACATGTTATTTGATTTGATCAGTCAATCACTGGCCCATATACTGGCATCACAACAGCACTGAAATTCATCCATGACATTGCTCAATTGTGTAGTAGGCAAATCATCTGCCATCAGTCCAAAATCACGTTGTGCCTACCATACAATTGAGCAATGTTCCCTCAGTATCCTTGATTCATCTCATCTGGCCCTGGTGAATTTTCAACTTTAAGCACAGTCAACTTATCCAATACCTCCTCTTTATCCCTTTTTAGCCCATCGAGTGTTCCAACTACCCCCTCTTTCTCTATGACTTGGGTAGCACCTTCTTTCTCAGTAAAGACATTTAGTATCTCAGCCATGCCCCCTGCTTCCATGCATAAATCCTCTTTTTCATCCTTAATCGGCCCTATTTGTCCTTTTACCACCTTTTACTATTTATATGCCTAAAGACAACTTTTGGATTCTTTTTTATCTCTCCTGTCAATCCCTTGTGTCTCTTTGCTTCTTTTATTTACTTTTTCATTTCCCTGCTGAATTTTCTATAATCAGCCTGCTTCTCAATTGTATTGTCCACCTAACATTTGTCATATGCACTCATTTTCTATTCCATCTTATTCCCTATCTCTTTCGTCATCTGGGGAGCTCTGAATTTGTTTGCCCTACCTATCCCCTCGTGGGAATGTACCTCAACTTTACCCACGCTATCTCCTTTGAAGTCAGCCGATTGGTCCATTATAGTTTTGCCGACTAACCTTTGATCCCAATTTACCTAGGCCAGATCCATTATCACCCCATTGAAATTGGCCCCCCCTTAATTGATTTCCCAGGTGGAGATGATGGTGTAGTGGTAATGTCACTGGACTAGTAATCCAGAGGCCCAGGTTAATGTCTAGGGACCATGGGTTCAAATCCCACCATGGCAGCTGGTGGGATTTAAATTCAATTAATAAAATCTGCAATTGAAAATGAGTCTCATTAATGGTAACCATGAAGCTATCATTGATTGTTGTAAAAATCCACCTGGTTCATTAATATCCTTCAGGGAAGGAAATCTGCCCATCTTTACCTGGTCTGGCCTACATGTAACTCCAGATCCACACCAGTGTGGTTGACTCTTAACTACCCTCTGCAAGCCATACAGCTCAAGGGCAATTAGGGACAGGCAGCAAATGCTTGCCTTACCAATGACACCCACAACCCTGGATTTCACCATGAATCATTTTTACCCTGAATTACTCCCTGGATTATTTTTACTCTGGATTGCTCCTGGCTCATTGTGGGAGGAATATCCAGGCACAGTCGTAAATGGTGGTGGTGCTTCCTCCTTTATGTTAATAATCCCAGCATTGGGAATGGGGGTCCATGCCAGAGCATGAGGTGGCAGGAAGTCACGCTTTGGAGCAGTATCCCATGAGTTTTGTTGTATTTACTCTTAAGAGTCCTAATACTTTCCTCATTCAAAGCAAAATAAATGATTAATCACATTGCCAACATTTCCAAAATAACAGCTGGTTACATTATAATATCAGTAAATGTAGGGTAATGCAGTACAGAGAACATAAAGCTGTTAATGAATGAAGAATGGGTCTTATTGTTAGATTCATTAGTAAAGATGGAAAAGGAAAATGATTTGGGAATGATCATAGATCATCCATCGAAAGTATCCAATCAGTGTGCGGCTGTTATCAAGAAAGTTAACCAAGTGCTGGAATACATCTCAAGGGTATTGGATTTTGAATCAGAACAGATTACTTTAACTCTACATAGTTTGCTGGTGAGATTGAAGAATTTTAAGGCATGAAGAAATAACTAAACCTATTTTTATTGGGGAAAAATTAGGGGAACATGATGCAGAGCTTTAAGATGCTAAAAATCAATAAGCAAGTTATTTAATTAAAACTAATTGAGAAGGCATAACCATAAACCAGCAAGCCTTATTGGAGTTGGAGATTGAACAATATTTTATCCTTCCAGAGTAGTGGATATATAGAATAAATTTCTATTAACAAATGTTAAAGCTACATTTATATAATCTAATCCATTTTAAGGAAAAATGATGAATGGAATAAGATAAATAATGGGAAGGGGGTTCAAGTTGTTAACATATCCAGCTGAACAAATATAGAATATTATGAGGCCAATTTTCATCTGCTTATTGCCTCATTCATGCTAACGGGACAGTAAGGAAATGAAAATTGTAGCAGATTGGTGCTGCCACCTGAAACGTGTGGGAATTTTATTTTTGAGTACTTAGTAGTTGTAAAATCTTTATGCAAATTCCAGGTACCAATGTGTAGAGTATGCATTGTGCATGTTATATCCACTGAAGTTACATGGTGGGTGAGCAGGGTAGTGGATTAGTATTGGATTACCCTAGCAAACAGCTGGCACAGAGCCAATGGACCAAATAGCCACCTTCTGTGCTGTAAACCTTTATGGTTAAGGTTCAATAAATAATTCTCAAATTATAAATAAATAAAAGAAGCTCTCCAATGGCTAATTGTTAACTGCACTGTTCATTCTTGTACTGAGCTATTCAAACCAGGAATGTCCCAGGATTAGAGGTCTCTGCTCAGCTATTTGATCTTAACCAGGCTATAGTTGGGACACTACAATTGCCCTCTGTGTCCCTAACCACCTCACATGGAAAAAAAAAAGAAAATGCTACAAGCGGAGTACTGTTGCATACTGGACCGTCAGACAATCTTTTTGTGCCTTGCAGCTTTGGATCAGTTATCCAGTGACCCTCCGATGGATGATGCATGCATATGTATGCTGACCAAACACATATTGGGAGCTCAAGAGCAATTAGGGTTAGGTTATAAATGCTGTCCTAGCCAGCGACACACACATCCCATGAATGACTAAAACAAATAGTAATTTTTCACACAACTGAAAACATTAATGGCCATGAAGAATCCATCTGCTTCTCATACCAAAGGATAGTTGGAGTCAGTGTACCTGTACACTATTGTGAGTCCATGCCTTATGAGAATGAGAGAAAATTGGAAGGAGGTTTTTTTTAAAAATGTTTAGATGTACTCATATACAGCCTGCAAAGAGTTGCATTTCAAAACCACATTTGTGAACTTAGAAACAAATAAGCAAATAGGGCCTTGCTGATGATAAGTTTTTATTTATTAATGAATGTAGAAGGGAGACTCATTGGACAGAATCATCCCAGATTTGCACTAAGTGCAGTAGCGGGCGGGTAAAACGATCTTTTACCCGTCGGCCGTGATGGCAGGTTTTCACGTATCATCCCAAACCAGCCATATTAATTATGCATTTCCGGGAAACACGCCGTTTCCATGGCGGGCGGGCTCTCATTCGCCTGCCCACCATTACCTCACCACTTCATCATGCTGGACGCTATATTTTAAGTACAAACATGCGCGCATATCTCAGTGCTTCCAGCCCACGACTACTGTAGGGAAGATGTCCACAAAAGGCAAAAAGACTGCAGCCCCAGGTGTAATGACATATCACTGGAATGCCATTTGGATGCCGTGGAGGCCCGCTGTGATGTCCTCTACCCCTGCTCTGGCTGCAGGATAGGCAGTGGCATCACCAATCCAGTGTGGTGAGCGGTGGCAGCTGTGGTCATTGCCAATGCTGCACAGAAGAGGTTAGCCATCCAATGCAGGTAGAGGATGAATGATCTCATTCATGCAGCCAGGGTATGGCAGCTATCTCATCACTCTAAACTCACACACTCAAGCCCATCACACATTCACTGGCATCTCACCCACTGCCAGCTCAACGGACATCACCACCCATTCTCATACACACACCCTCACATGTTCATCTGGCCTCATCTCCTCTGGAGACTGCCTCCTTAGCCCTCACCATCTTGAAGCCACTTGCACAGATCGACATGTGCCCCCATGTACATGTGCCCCCATCAACATGTGCCTCCATGTGTCACCTTCCCCAGTGCAGCTCTTGTCCTGCAGCCTCATCTTTTGCCTGAGGCCACTTCTTCTCCTTCCCCAAGCAAGACCTTGCCCTGCAGCCATTGAAAAGTCACCCAAATATGGCTGATCTGGTAGGTAGAGACCTACCGTGAGCCCTCATAAAAGTGATGTGGTGCTGTCTGTAAAGCCTGGCACTGATGACTGCGAGTGCTGCCCAAAGCAAGGTAGGCAAACAAATCTTGAAGTCCTGAGCGAAGTGCAGCCCGCCAGGTGCATGTCACTGATGTGCTGTTGTGAAACACATCGGTGTGTTTTCTCGCCAAAGTTGATCCAGCCGGGGAGGAGGCGGGGATGAATCTGGTATGTTGGCCTTATAATGATATGCTGATGTATTACAATGAGGTTCCTGACGTCTGATGGTGGAAAACGCGGACCGCCATTGATGTCCAGGGTGGACAACGTCGTGAAACCGATTTTTGGCCTTCTCGCCATATTGTCCGTTCATGCCACCGAACACGCCCAACACCGGCGGGCATGGAAATCCCAGCCATTATCACCACTTACCACAGCAATTGGTACATTTTATATAAAATGTAAACTCTGCTTATAACAATGTGATATCAGTGAACTGAAGTAAAAGAAGTTAAGTGTAGGGACACTACATTTTTTGCTAACTTCAATCATAATAATACAATAAGGCAATGTTTTAAAGATTAAACAGTCTGGGCACAGGGACGATACACTCAAAGTATGTTCCAGGATGAAGCCTTTCTATAATATGTTTGAAGTACAAAGAACTTAGCATAATCAGCTTTTTTCAGCCAACAGAGGCTAATCTTTTCCACAGAGAGTTTCATGGAATCAGACTCCAGCAGCTTGAGCTGACATTTATTTGAAATGCTCACTTGTCTATATTTCCCCCTTTTCACAGAATCTTTAGCTCTGAGGTATACAGAAACCTAACCATCATCACATTCAGGTACCTTGAAAGAATGAGACATCTTTGATCTCTTTCTTATCTATTTTTAATATAAAGTCACTTTGGGGTCCCTGGAGGAGGAACAGTGCTCAACTGCTTCAATGAAAAACCCTCTCTGCACAGCATCTCTATTGTCCACCACAGCATGTTCAGAGGATTAGAAATGTAATTGTGAAGTATAACATTTGAGTCATTTTTCTGGTGGGGGAAGGGGTCGGTATATTTCCTTTTTTCCAGTTATTTGTGGGAGTCTTGCTTGACAATGTATAATTTAAAATATATCCATCTCAAGATTAGTAATTTACATCAATTTCCGTTTTGTCTTTCAAAATCTTTCTGATATGACTGAATAACGAACTAATAATTTATTTCTTCACGAGCTGAATTGCATTGTGGTTTAATGCTGTGGAATTGAATAAAGCTGATGAATGTGAAGGGAGAATCAGCTTCAGCAATACATTACAGTCATTTTACCTTGATTTGATGTTACAATTGAAAGCACTCTTTCCATATCGTTCACTAGTGGGACACACAAACAGCAGCAGTCACAGTAGTATTAAGCTACGCAGATCTGTTAACAGAGAAACAGTCAGCATATTTTTCATTTTGTGCTGCAATTAACTTTTGTGTTAAGTTAAAGAATGGCACAGTAGATTTAAACAAAAAAAATCCCATATGCGTTCCAAATAAAGCCCACGTTAAGCACCAAAATGGCATCTTTCTAATTGAAAGACGCAGGAACGGATTCAGGGCCTCTTGTCTTTCACAGGGATGGCGTTGTATTTAGAAAATGCCCCCATCTTCCCACAGCCAGTCAGTTTACAGCACTCAGCAGTCTTACTGGGTCAGGCCAGAAGGGTTCACAGGCTCAATGAGCTGCAGCAATGCTACCCTCATACTAATTGGGCCCAATCAAAACCAGGCTCTGAACAGACTCTAAATCATGAATGCTCGTTAAAATGTCAATGGTGGGTTCTTTATTTCAATATGAAGTCCTATCACATGCTGAGGAGACAGTGCCTTATGCAAAGTGGGGAGAAAAAAAAACCTTTCCTAAGAGAATTAATTATGACAGATCTAAGCCTGTAAAAATTTTGCCTTGAGTTATTAAAAAGTGGAGTGAAGATGTAATCCTCAACTGTAAGAGCTATACAGTCTACTTTTTTTCTGTTATTTAAAATTAGCTTGTTACCTAGTTGCCAAAACTGAAAGTGGGCTTAGGTCACGGAGGAGTGTGAAGTCTGAGACAAAACATGTGCATTCATATTTCACATCTGTTGCAATCCCCATGTGTACACACCATTGATCATTAGCACTTCAACTGGGACAAATCTCCCAAGCTTTGAGGATTTGAAAGGAAATATGCCCCTTTGAGCTCACCATAAACCACTGGCAGTCTGTAATTAATGCAAACAAGAGTATTGCTCCTATTTATGGTTCTAACATGTGCTTCTACCCATTTGATCATGTGAAGCTGCCTGCGTGTAAAGGACTGGCCGTCATTAGTTCCAGAAATATTAATAAAGGTGTTAGGAGAGGAGTTTAAGCTTTGCAAAGATGTAATTGATGAATGCACTGCTAGAGTGTATACACTTCAAGAGGGTTAAAGGTTCAGTCCCTGGCCTGTGCAAAGTTAACTGTTTCAGAAGGGGTAGGGGTAGGGTTACCACTCTGATATGCTACCTGTAACTCCGAGCAATCCTATAACCCACTGATAAATGGAGTAAAAACTATACTGAACCATTTCATTGGCTAGTCAGTTCCTTAGTAAATTAAGTATTTTTTGATATGAAAATACTTTTGAAATGGATCTACCCATACCTGTGTGCTGAAGGAAATGAGTGCAATTTGAAGAACCTTCCCTAACGAGCGCAGTGAGTGGACACACGATTATGACCAATTTTGTGGATGGGGCTTGATTCAGGTAAACTGAATCTGGAAGCAGCACAAAAGATCATTGAAATCTTTCACATAAATGTTTTTGGGGATAACTTGCTTATATTTTAAATTTCACGGTCTTTCATGCTGAAACTTTAGCACAAAAATAGCAGAAACTCTATTCCCAGCAGTTTAAAATGGCTCCTTCAGTGGCATCCAATAGACTAGTTGGAAACAAATTTCAGCAATCTGCTGACTGCTTAATTTCAGCAATGACTTACTTACTGGCTGGGTTACAGATCAATAATGAGCTATTTTTCCAATAAAAAGATACTAGGGATGGGAGAGTCAACATGCAATGTACTTGTGCACATCCAAAAGGAACTAAAACATTGGAGACGGTAGCCTAGAAATTCAACAAGCAATCTGAGACATTGTGGATTTTCAATGGATATTTGTATTGAGATTCAGATTTTCTAGTTTCACATCTCCTAAATTACACCCTAAATTCCAGCAGAGGTGAGGCAGGCAGAAGATGCGCCTGTCCCAATGTGAAGAAGATATGCCAATGACAGAATAATGATGGCAAAACCTGATACATCAGAAATGTCATCATTTAGACTAATATTGCAGCTCGCAACTCAAGCTGTAAAAGAAGAAATATGTCTTACCAAACCAAAGCTCTGACTGTCCACAAATTTTAGTATCTCCATTTTTGACTGGAGCAAATTGGATTTTGTTTCCTGTTGTGTTTCTAAGAAAGGAATCTGCAAGCTGTCTTTCTGCTGTTTCATGCAGGGAGATATTTCATTTTCCTACCCTTCTGTCATGGAATCTTTATTATGTGAGTCCCCATGGACACTTCTGTGTACCCTTTTCTGATGGAGGAAGAATTGGAGCGAGTTGAAGAAATGGCAAGAGAGACAACAGAATAGTAAGACCACCAACTAGGAGGCACCTATCACCAGAGTAAACAAGTGTTGTTCAGTGCAGACACGTTTAAGTAAGTTTAGTTCAATGAGGAGACATTGCAGTCACTCTGCTTTCCATTTTAAACTGATCTCCACACATCCTCTCATACACAAAATCCAAACACAGAAGAAATTTACTTTAGAACATATCACTGTGGCCTGAATTTTTCGCTTGTCGGGAGCGCGATCGCTGGGTTCGGGATGGGAAATGGGACCCTGACCACGATCGACCCCCGACTGCGATTTCATTAACGGCCAGCCAGTGTGAAACACGCGCTGAGAAAGTTTCAGCACTGCTGGTGGGGGCGGGAAGTGGATGGGCGCCGATGTCACCGTGGGTGCTGGTGAGCGCTTCCACTGAGCTCCCTGAAGGCAGAGAGATGCCTCAGGGAGCTGCAGATCTCCACAGAATAAACAAAACAACAAAAGTGCTGCAAAATATGTCCATGCAACACAATTAAGCACCTGAAAGCAGACCTCATAAAAAACCTGTTCCAGATATCACTTTTTATTTTATTTCCCCATGGAGATTTCACCCCGCCCTGAATCAAGGTTTGAGCAAAAATGTAAAGGCCGCCTGGCCGATTGATTTGTCCGGCAACCGTAAAAGTGAACTACCACGAAAATTCGCTTTCAATTTCAATGGACTTAATTGCCACGTGTTGGCGCGCACGCTTCAGACTGCCACGGGCGCCCGCTGAGTGAGTAATTGCACAAGTGCGCGATGATGTTGGGACGCTCGCCCAACGTCACCTCGTACTATTTCACGGCTGGACGGGTCAGATACCCGCCCACCCGCTGGACATAAAATTCTGGCCTGTGTGTTTTTAATATGCACGTTAATACAGGATGACATAGGATGACATCGGATTTATGGTGCAGAAACAGGCCATCCAGCCCAACCAGTCCATGCCAGTGGAGCCTCCTCCCATCTTTCCTCATCTAAATCTATCATCATAATGCTCTATTCCCTTCTCACAAAAATGCTGTCTAGCTTCACCTTAATTGCATCTATACCATTCACTTCAACAACTCCTTGTGTTAGTGAGTTCTACACTTCTATCCCTCTTTGTTGGATAAAGATATTTCTTTTGATTTCCCTATTGGATTTCTTGGTGACTATCTTATATTGATGACCTCTAGTAATGGCTAGTAGTAGACTCAGACAAAGATCATTCTCTCTCTACTTACTCTTTCAAAACCTTTCATAATTTTAAAGATCTCTATTAGGCCATCCCTCTCAGCCTTCTTTTTTCAAGAAGAAAGAAAACCAATCTATCCTTCCTTTCCTGATATATAAACCCATACATTTCTGGTGTCATCCTTGTAAATCTTCTGTGCATCCTCTCCAGTGCATTTGTATCCTTTTTGTAATATGGCGACCAGAACTTCCTGCAGTTCTTTAAGTGTGGTCTAACCAAGGTTCAATATTGGTTGAGCATAACTTTGCTACTTTCCAATTCTATCCCTCTAAACATAAAACTGGGTGCTTTGCCTGCTTTTCTTATGGCCTTGCTAACCTGAGGCACAACTTTTAGTGATTTGTGTATTTGTATTCTGAGATCCCATTGTTCCTCTGCCCCACCTAGGCTTGCACCTTCCAAGTACCAAGTGACCTCCCTATTCTTCCTATCAAAACATACTAATTCATATTTGTCTGTGTTGAACTTCATTTGCCAATTATTTGCCTACTCTGCAAGTTTATTGATGTCCTCCTTTAATTTGTTGCAACTAGAACAATTGCTCAGAACTGCACTTTCTTGCTTTACCACCTTTATCACTAATGCTTCCTCTCTACAGTTCTTACAACAATCCTGGTGCTCCACCGAAGTCTGAGGTACTTAGCTGCACCAGATATCATCACCTCTTGTCCTACAACATGATATAGTGCCCCATACCCCTCTTGTCCTTCAGGAGCCATTATTTCAGGGTTTCTGAGTTTGGAGAGGACCCTTCTGCAGACTGCTTTGCCGCTGCAGGTCATGGGCAGCTCCATACTGTAGTGTGCCATTTACAAGAGCCAGTATTTGAGGAGACTGGCTGGAAGTGTCACGTGAGCTGTAATCAGTACTGAGGACACCAGCATGAGAGCAGACCATTGTCATGCCTGTTACATTTGGTACAATGCCCACTTTCCCATCAATAAATGTGTGGTTAGGTTGATTTTACATTCTGCAAATGCTGAAAGAGGCTGCAAAGTCCTGTTCCACTGTACTCCTACCAAGAAAATTGCTCCCCTGGAATTTTTACACTAGTGTTGAATAGTGGGCCAGGGAGAAGATATCAAAAGATTGAGACAAAATGGCAAAAAGGAAAAAAAATGGCAGTGGTGTGGTAAACTGATCAGGTTGTATAATAAGAAGTTCTGCTGGATATATAAGTCAGACATAGCAACAGTGTAACTCCAGAATATTTATTAAATAAAGAGATAAGCAATGGATCATTTCTTATTTGTACTTGAAGTCAGCACTGGTTTGTGCTGTATCAGTATTACTCAGCAACTTCTGACTTGAAACCAGAACCTTGTGACTCAGAAGCAAGATTGCAACCAAATGAGCCAAGGCTGACTCTTAAAACCTTTAGAGACACATTTCAATCCATTTGACCGCCATCCCCCACCCTTGCCACCCCCCCCACCCGAGGCTGGCAAAGCCAATATTTATTCCGCATCCCTAAATTGCCCTTAAGTCGGTGATGGTGAGCCACTTCCTTGAACCTCTACAGTCCATGTGTTATAAGTATACCCAAAGTGCTGTTAGGGAGGAAATTCCAGGATTTTGACTCAGCAACAGTGAAGGAGCAGCAATGTTTTTCCAAGTCAGGATGGTGTGTCACTTGGAGGAGAATGGGTAGTAATTCAGAGGAGAACTCAGGCTAGAAAGTTGTTAGCTGGATTAACTTGGACGCACCAATTTTATGATGCCTGTCATTACCCCTTTTTACTGTATGTATATGACAATAAATGTTGTATTTTCCCTGTGCTGAGAGAGTGACATTGCCTCAGTACTTCAGATAGGAATCACTAAATAGGTAAATGGATTGCACATGCTATTTTAGTTTTCTATTTCTATTATTTACCAGAAAACGTGAACAGAATAAAAAACATCCTCATTTTGCATCATGTATTTATGGACCGACAGCTCCCTTCTTAGAAACGTTTCCAAAGGGATCATCAGCTTATTATAAACATTGAGTCCAATGTCAGGGAGGCGTTTCTTGGCATCAGCAAGAAGTGCCTGGCATTTATCAAAGCCTTGTTGTGCCCAGTGAACTTTCCTCGCTGTGGCATGTATGTAATATCAATAATGCAAATGAATTACAAAGGCTCACATAAAAAAAAATATATTTTCCCATGTAATAAAGCACATAAGACAGGGATCCTTCTCCTCTGTGTTCATTCAATTATTTTTGCCTTTTAAAAATCAGATTTCCTCTTTTTTCTTATTTAGCATTTCTTCCAAGGACATTACTTACTAAAATCAATCCTAATCATGTTTGGTTATCTTAAATCTAGAAATGGGCTTTCCTCAAAATGTATCTGAAGTTGGAAGTCATACAAATAGTTTTGCTTATAAACGGGTTGTTATTATGGCTTTCTTAACATGAAGAGCTCAGTCGATGACTTAGTGGCATATCAAGTTCCAGTTAACAAGTTAGATGTGCAAATCATACCCATGGGCCAGAGTTTTACCTTCGGCATGCAGGCGGGTGCCCGACACACACGAACATAATATGACACACGATACTTCATTCGGCGGGCGCACGCCGGAGTCGGGTGCCCGCCGATAATTGAAAGGCCTATTAAGGCCATTAACAAGCTCATTATGTTGAAATTTATGTTGGCCATCCAACCTAATGGTTGGTGGGCAGGCGAAAAGGCCAAGCGGCCTTTACATTTTTTAGGAAACCTTATCCACGAGCAGCATGAAGTTTCCTAAAGCAATACTAATTAAATAAAAACATTATTTTGAAATTAAAAACATATCCCATCTCATGTGAAGCAGTCACATGAGATGGGACATGTTTCATTAAGTTTTTAATGACTTTATTAACTTTTTTAAAAAGCGCTTCACTCTCCTTGAGGCACGGAGCTGCCTCAGGGAGATTGAAGCACTCTTTCGTGCACATGCGCGAACTGCGCGCCAGGCCCAATCTCCATTCCCCCCGCCTGCACAGGTAGTGTTCAGTGCTACCGCTTTCGATCCACACAGGGCGGGCCTTAGTTGGCCCGCCCACGTGAAATCGTGGTGCGGAGCTGATCGTGGATGGTGGTCGACTCCCCGGCTGCCCCTGCCCGTTCCCGCCGAGCCCGCCCGACAAGGAAAAATTCAGGCCATGTTAAATAAAGCGTTGTTCCAGTATTATGATGTAACAGGTATGGTTGCATTTGAAGTAAGTGGAAATAGTCTTGAATGTTGATGTAACGCTAATGTTGAATGTACCTTTGTTATTAAACCTCATGAACCGTTGGGAGTACCATGTCTGATGACTTGCAAGAGGAAATGTAAATAGGCTTTCTATACAAGCTTCACATTCTAGAGCACCTTTATGAGGCAATTAATAAGATAGCACCAATAAACTCTTCCCAGCAATTAACATGACAGTTGCAATATATCTTACACAACTAACATGTCTAGATCCCCACGATATGATTAGAATTATTCAGGAATGTTTAACTTTCACAAAACAGAAACTACAGTCAATATTTTATTTTTAATAATGATTCTACAGCTGGCTTTTCTCTACATTATAAATGTGATTGCACTGCAATAACAGCAACTTGCATTTATTTAGCATGATTAATGTAGTCAAATGACCCAAGGCACATCATAGGAGTATTGTCATGGGCCAGAATTTTTCCCTCGTTGGGCAGGAGCGATCGGGAAGCCGGCTGCCACGATTGGCTCAGCGATTTCACGTGAGCGGGCCAATTAAGGCCCACCTTGCGTGGAGAGCTGCCTCAGGGAGATTGAGGCGCTTTTTAAAAAAATTAATAAATACAATAAAAATTTAATGAAACATGTCCCCTCATGTAACTGTGTCACAAGAGATGGGACATGTTTTTAATGTCAAAATAAAGTTTTTATTAATGTGTATTAGCTTTAGGAAACCTCATCCCGCAAGTGGATGAGGTTTCCTAAAAATGTAAAGGCTGCTTGGCCTTTTCGCCTGCCCGCCAACCGTCAGGTTGGACGGGCAGTGTAACTTTCAAATTAATTATCTTGGTAATGGCCTTTCAATTATCGACAGGTGCGCGCGCGCCGAGTGAAATATCACTCGCATGCGCGATGACTTCAGGATTCAAGCCAGACATCATCGCAAATCATTTTATGCTCGGGCGTGTCGGGCACACGCCCGCACGCCAAAGATAAAATCCTGCCCACAGAAAATTTGACACACAACCACATAAGGAGATATCAGGACAGGTCACCAAAAGCTTGTTCAAAGTTAATGGAAATGGTCAAAAATGATGGAAATATGAAAAGGGGGCATCTTAAAGGAGAGAGAGATAGAGACTTGGGGAGGTTTAAGGAGGGAATTTTGTAGCTTCAGGCCTAGGTAGCTGAAGACATGGCTGCTAATGGTGTAACCAGTAAAATCAGGGATGCACAAGAGGCCAGATTTGAAGTAGAGCAGAAATTTCAGAGGACTGGAGGACTTAAGGATGTTACAAAGATAGAGAGAGGCAAGGCCTTGGAGGGATTTGAAAACAAGGATGAGAATTTTAAAATTTCGCTGTTACCAGATCAGGAGGGAACTAGGTTCTTTCTTTGTTTATAGTATCAGCCAATGATTCAGAAAAAATAACTTCTAGTTACTTTAATATGGATTTTTTTGTATAGTTTCTTTTTATGAATTTGAGCTGTTACTGTCTTAAAGAAGTTGACTCCTTATAGGAATATGATTCTGTAGCTACACCAAGTAGCTATTTTAAGTTTGATCTCTGACAGTAAAAAAATTCAATTTTTCATATTTCAATCATTTTTGACAATTTCCATTAACTTTTTTTTTCTAGTGCTTAAACTCGTAAGCGTTTGTGCCCGATGTTTCTTTACTAAAAATTCCCTTCAAAACTCAACTACCGACACCAATGGGATTCCCAATTGGAATTACTCAAGGTTTTTTTTGACTCATTCATAGCATGTGGGCCTCGCTGGCTTGGCCAGTAGTTATTGCCCATCCCTAGTTGACCTTGAGAAGGTAGTGGTGATCTGCCTTCTTGAACTGCTGCAGTCCCTATGATGTAGGTACACCCACAGTGCTGTTAGGAAGTGAGTTCCAGGATCTTGACTCAGCGACAGTGAAGGAACAGTGATATATTTCCAAGTCAGGATGGTGGGTGGTTTGGAGGGGAACTTCCAGGTGGTGGTGTTCCCATCTATCTGCTGCCCTTGTCCTTCTAGATGGTTGTGGTCATGAGTTTGGAAAGTGCTGTCTAAGGAGCCTTGGTGAATTCCTGCAGTGCATCTTGTAGATGGTACACACTGCTGCTATTGTGCGTTGGTGGTGGAGGGTTACTTGGAAGAAGGTGATATCCTACAGATGGGATGCCAGACGTGTTAGGTACTCTGTCAGTAAGTACACGCTAGCATTTGCAGATAATTCATGTACGTGTAAGTTCCACTTCCCAAAGGAATCTGGGATAGTGGACCAGGTGGCACCATTGAAATTTCTGAATGTCTAACTAACTGTAATGTTGGATGCTTTGTTGGAAGTAATCCTGCCACCGTAATGTCAGGTTTTCAGTTGTAGCGCATGTAGCAAGACATGTTGGGATAGTGAGAAAATCTGATTGCCGGCATTCACCAAAATGTTACCTACTATTTCTGCAGGTTCTGACAAGCTTACCTGACATTTTTCATGGATAATTCTCTTCATGGGATCAGGCGGAAAGGACGATTGCATCATTCACAACCACATTGTAAAGGTTTTGTCTTCATAAATATCAAGGCAGCATTTGACCGAGTGTGGCATCAAGGAGCCCTAGCAAAATTGGAGTCAATGGGAATCAGGGGGAAAACTCTCCATTGATTGAAGTCATACCTAAAACAAAGGAAAATGGTTGTGGCTGTTGGAGCTCAGTCATTACAGCTCCAGTGCATCACTGCAGGAGTTCTTCAGGGTATTGTTCTCGGCCCACCTATCTTCAGTGGCTTCATCAATGACCTTCCTTCCATCACAAGGTCAGAAGTAGGGATGTTCGCTGATGATTGCACAATGTTCAGCACCATTCGTGACTCCTCAGGTACTGAAACTTCCATGTCCAAATGCAGCAAGACTGGGCTATATCCAGGCTTGGACTGACAAGTGGCAAGTAACATTCATGCCACGTAAGTGCCAGGCAATGACTCTCAATAAGAGAGAATCTAACCATCACCCCTTGATGTTCAATGGCGTTACCATCATTGAATCCCCCACTATCAACATTCTGGGGGTTACCATTGACCAGAAACTGAACTGGACTAGCCATATAAATACTGTGGCTCCAAGAGAAGGTCAGAGGCTAGGAATTGTGTGACGATTAGCTCACCTCTTGATTCCCCAAAGCCTGTTGACCATCTACAAGGCACAGGTCAGGAGTGTGATGGAATACTCCTCACTTGGTCTGGATGAGTGCAGCTCCCACAGCACTCAAGAGGTTCGATGCCATCTAGGACAAAGCAGCCACTTGATTGGCACCACATCAGCAAACATTCACTCCCTCCACCCCGACACACAGTGGCATCAGTGTGTACCATCTGCAAGATGTACTGCAGGAACTCATCAAGGCTCCATAGACAGCACCTTCCAACTTCATGATCACTACCATCTAGAAGGACAAGGGCAGCAGATACATGGGAACACCATCACCTGGAAGTTCCCCTCCAAGTCACTCACCATTCTGACTTGGAAATATATCACCGTTCCTTCACTGTTGTTGGGTCAAGATCCTGGAACTCTCTTCCTAACAGCACTGTGGGTGTACCTACACCACATGGAGTGCAGCAGTTCAAGAAGGCAGCTCACCACCACCTTCTCAAGGGCAACTAGGGATGGGCACTAAATACTGCCCCAGCCAGTGAAGCCCACATCCCATGAATGAATAAAAAAATAATAATCTTTTTGGTTTGTCAGAAAACAATATTTAAGGTATGGAAAATTGAAACACTTTCTGTTTGCATTTGCCATTTCTCTTTTCAATTTCCATGCTGCTGTAGGATTCCAAGCTTTTCATCAAATAATGCCACTGTCATCATTTATTTTAAGCAAACTATGCCCTCACTACATGTTCATTTTAATAAAACCACCTGCTTTTTGATATTTTATAATGCTGCTACCTGAATGTTTTCTTTTTTAAATCATAAATCAAGGGGCACTTTTAATTTAACAAATCAAAAACAGTCAGCTTTCATGATTTACAGTCAGCTACGTGAAAACTCGAATGAGATGGGATGTGAGAGATGATCAGCCCCAGATCTAATAGATTGATCAGAAGACACCAGGATGGCTGTGACAGGAGGCATGTTGTGATAGTACATTAGTTAGTTTGTTAAGAGAATATGTTGCATAAAGTAAGTACATTAATTTGAATATATGTTTATGTAAATAATTATGTGATCACAGGAAGTGACGCAACATGCATCCATTTTAGTCACTCTAAGGCAGCCAGTACAGCACATGTAGCAGCAGCAAGAGACCTGCAATAAAGTTCTGTGTCCAACCTCTGTGCCTACCCTTTAGTTTTGCTTGTACTAGTCCAAAACCTCATATAATAAACCAGTCTCAAAGAGTAGAAGGTGGGAAGGCAGTCTGAAAGTGGTGATCTTCAAACGCCTGAACTTTAACTTTGTCAAGCCGGGTGCATGTGATGATTGAGCTGACAGACAAATCACAGATTCAGACTAGGTTGTAGAAATTAATTCCAACACAATTTCGGGCCTGCAATAGGTGTCACGTTGGGATCCTGAGGCCGGAGGCCTGAGGTTCACTTGTGGTTGGTCCTCAGGCCTCTCCAGCACTGGTGCTGCTCCTGACATGCTCTGCTACATTCTTCATGAAATCATTTGTTGATCTCCCGACTTGATGGTGTCATGGTCATACTGGTATGATGATATTGTGGCTCTTTAAAAAAAAGTCTATATTTTTTAAAGTTGCACTTTAAAAGACTGAAATTCAAGATGGCTTTCAAGGACTACCAGATGCTTCTTGTGGATTTAATTATCTTGTCTCCAGGGAGAACAAAGAGGACACTTCTTCTGATATTGACTCAATGCCTGTCAGACCAGGAGATAAACAAACCACTCAGCGATTTCATTGTAAAAATGTGGATTTCACTTTTTTCAAACTCAAAAGGTTTTGGGTGAGTGAAAGCACTGGTGGGATCAAAACACAGACTGCTAATTAAATTACTACCACACCTTATTTGGACAATGACTTGATATTTTATGCAAGGTCATATGATGACCTTGTATAATGCATGGTCAAAGATGGCCACTTTGCTCCCTGCTAACAGATATTAACACAAGTTCAAACTGACTTTAGGAGTGAAGTATTTTAAGAGACTTCAAGACCTACTTCCCTCAGAGAGATAGGACCCTGTAAGGAGCTATCCACCACTGCAGTCAACTAAGCAGCCTAAGTATACATCTGCAATACCTTGCCAGAGAAACAAGGAGCATCTCCTCTAACCTGTTCCATCTTCAAGTCTACCTATGGACTGAATTTTCTCCCCCATCGGGGTGGTTGTGCGGGGGCGGGCGGGAGCAAGCACGAGCCCGATCGGGTCCACACCACCATTTTACATGGGCAGGCCAGTTCAGGCCCGCCCAGCGTGAAGCTCGCCCAGAAGCGCTGAGCATTCCCTGTGCGGGCGGGGGGATTCCCTGAATCGGGGCCTGTGCTCCTTCACGCGAGGGCAGAAATCTCCCTGAGGCACCTCTGTGCCTCACCTCTGTGCCTCAGGGAGATCTGTTTGATATTTGAAAATTTAAATAAAGGAAAAAAAAACTTTTAAAACATGTCCCCTTATGTGACAGTGTCACATGAGCTGAGACATGTCAATGAATTTTTTTAATAATTTTTATTGAATCTTAAAACACTTCATGAAACCTCATCCCACCCGTGGATGAGGTTTCATGAAAAATGCAAAGGCCACCTGGGCTCTTTGCCTGCCCGCCAGCCTTAAGGTTGGACGGGCAGCTCATTTAACTGTTTTAATTAGTATTTAACAGGCCTTAATAGGCCTTTGACAGTTTGGTGGGTGCACAGCCGAGTCGGCTGTGCGCACGCCGAACTGGAAATCTAAATGACGCGCGATGACGTTGGGACACAAACCTGACGTCACTGCGCGTCATTTTACACGTCGGCGAGCGGGCCCCACCCCCGCTCGCCGACTGGAAAATTCTTCCCAGAAAACAACCTCCAGCAGATCTACTACAAGAGCCTTTGTAGCCATGGAGAAATTTCCATTTTTTCAATATCTTCACTTGTAGCCAAACATCAGCTCAACCAAGAAACACCAGGCATGCAAAGGAATAGAGACTGATTTAAATTCCATTTTTATAACTATTGGTTTACCTTCAACTGTATCTAGTTTTGTGTGTGTGATAGCCTGGGTGAGTTATGTGAGTAAGACATCAAGCTTCGGTTTAACCATCAGGGCAAGTTTGTGTGAGAAATAAAGTAACTTTCTTCAGCTTGCTATTGGATTATTTAAATTGACCCAATCAAACCAAGGGTAAGAAAATACGCCCATCCACATGCAAATATATTTGATCATGGGCAATGAAAGGTAACACCTTAAAATTATCGCTGACAATGGTATTGGTAGAGTGAGGGATATGCCAGGCCATTGTGTTACAGATTGTGGCTCAATATAATTCTGCTGCTGCTGATGGCCAACAACATCTCACAAATGCTCAGTTTTAAGAAGCTAGATTTGTTCTAAATTTATCCAATTTAGCACGGTAGTAGTGCCACACAACATGTTGGAGCATATTCTCAGTGTGAGGACAAGGACTGTGAGGTGGTCACTGTTTAGGGGTATCTTCATGTCATGGAGTCTAACCATACCTTGATGAGGCTTTGCTTATTCTATGAGTGACTTGAGATAGTCAGTATATAGTTTTTCTTGAACCTATTTATTAGGAACTTAATATTATGCACATGGTTTCCTGCACACAGACTGTGCTGCATGATCATCTTGCTCTCTTGATCATCTGATTTTTGATATCATGATTACATGAACATCAACCTCATTGTCTTATTAACATAGCCATTCACCCATTATTCTGCATCTCCCCCCAAGTATGTTCTAAAAATGTTTTCATTATTTTGCTAAACTATTTACATTACATTACCAATGTTTGTTAACCTCATGTACTGTTTACAGTTTCTATCCAACTCCTATCCTTCCTTTTTGAGGTAAGAAGACATATTGGAAACACAAGGTTTCCAGAAGGTGGCATCACTAAGACAGATGTAGTGGAGAAACTGGGAGAATGGAATGGAGCTCTTACAAGAAGTGCATTGGGAGGAAGTGTAGTCAAGATAACTGTGGAGTCAGTGAGCTTATTCTGGACAGTGGTTGATAGCCCAACCCCAAAAATAGATACAGAGAACTTGAGGAAAGCAATGGAAGAGTCAGAGATGTGAAGTCAAGGAAAAGGTGGAAATTGGCACCAAAGTTGATAAAGATTTTCGTTTTCAGGGTGAGTCAGAAATGGCACTGACAAAGTCATTAACATAACAGATAAGAAGATAACATAACAGATGTGGAGGACACATATCCCATGAAAAGACAAGCAAAGCTAGGACCCACGTGAGTACCCATACATTTTTTATTTGGTGAAAGTGAGTGTAATTGGACGAGAAGTTGTTCAATGTGAGAACAAGTTCAGCCAGGTGGAGGGGCTGGTGGTGGATGGGAACTGGTTGGGTCTCCATTCAAGGAAGAATAGGAGAGCTCTCAGACAAATTCTTTGATTCTGTGAATCCTGGTGGGGGATGGAGATGCAGAATGATTGGATTTCCTTGATGAAAAGAAGACTTTTGGGACCAATAATCTGGAAGCATTGAAGTGGCATAGGGAATCAAAAGATACGCAGATGTAAGTGAGAGCAGATCAAAGAAAGCAAGAGAAAACAGAGCCAGTTGGACAAAAATGAGCTGAAAGGATGGTCTTGTTTGTCAATTTTGGGAAGGAGGTAGAAGTGGGCTTTGCAGAGTTGGGTGACTATGAGATTGGAGGCTGTGGAGGGAAGATATCCGAAGGAGGTGAGGTTAGTGACAGTTTTGAAACAATGGCTTGGTGTTTGGTACTGGGGTTATGGTAATAGAAGGAGGTGTCAGAGAATTGCCCTTCAGTCTCCTCTAGATAAAGGTCAGTTCACATAAGAACAGCAGCACCACCCTTGAGCACTGCAAGCTCGGAGGAAAATAAATCAGAGTGAGTGAGGGGATTTAAATTGCATTTTTGTGAACATTGCAAGTGGCCTTGAAGACTTTTCAAATGTCAGCTTTTGCGAAAGAACCCTGTGATCTGACTCCGCTATAAATCTGCACTCAGGCCTGTAAACTGATAATGCTAGTGTACATGATTCCCTGTTCTCAACAGGATATTGCAGATCTGTTTTGATTCAAATCAGTTCTCTAATACCTATTTACATTCTCAGTTGGTTTCACAGCACTGGCAGCAATAAATAAAATAACCAAACATTATGATCACAATCTTTCCAGTGACTGGAAGAGCAATGTAGAGCAATAACAAAAGACTTTCATTATTGTAGAATCTTTCACATTCTCAGCATATTCCAAAACATTTCAACCCAATGAATTCCTTTGAAGTGCTCAATACTGAAACAGAACAATTTATGCCCAGCAGGTTCCCCAAAAATATTGAGACAAATTAGCAGTTAATCTGTGCCTTGTGATGTTGGCTGAGGGATAAATTTTAGGACTCTCCATTCTTCTTCAAAAAGGATCTTTTGGATCCTCTTGAACAGGCAGTTTGGGTTTCGGTTTAGCATCTCATTCAAAAAATAATGCCTTTGACAATGCTGCACTCACTGAGTTTAATTTAGATTGTGTTTAGGCTTGAGCCAATAACCTAGCTCCAGGGTAGGAGGGCTACTGCAATGGAGCCAAGTTAGTTTAACATGCCACAGCCAGACAAGAGATCCTGCAGCCTCTGGAGAACCCTTAGATAACTAATTCCTCAGATGGTTCCTGGTTCCTCCTGTGATAACTACTGCTTGCTTACACTGATACTGACAAAAGTCAGGGCTACTACCAGCAGCAGAGTTGGTAATATGACAAGGATATCAGAACCTAATAGCAGGGCCAATGAATAACAGGCTCCCTTACATTGCAGCATTTACATTCTGATATTTTGGGGTAATAGGAAATATGGAAATATCAAATCACCACAGTGTGAATTAGAAGGAGAGATAGTGACTGTCGTATTTGTAATTCTTTTTAGAAAAAAAAAGTTACCATTCAGCATAATACTTACGTTGCTTGTAAATGGAGACTTTAATTAACTTTGCCCTTACAATAAGATACTGAATGTAAGTTTCTTGCTAAATCCTTTTAACATTGCAGCTGTTGTGAATAATGGTAGTTGTGAATAATAAACATTGTGAGCCTTTCTTTGTCAGAGTGATGCAGAACCAGTTATCCTGGAGTATTTTGCTTTAGTAAATCCAATTAAGTGTTTGGACTCCAGTATGGCAGCTCAAACCCAGTGTTGCACTGAACCTTGACTACTCATTTGAGCATGTGCAGTGAACTTGTGTGTTGTCCTTGTTAATCAATCAAACTAATTCGTTGTGGGATTAGTGCTTTGAGAACTGAACTTTACAGCATACAGTGTAAAAAAGCATGGCCTGGGTCACCCATACATGAACAATTTCAGCTGTAAAATTGCAAATGCTAGCTACGATACAAAGGAAATTGAAGGTGACATATCATTTTATTGGTGTGAGGAGAGGGTTGAGATGAATATGAAATATATATTCAAACAGCTTAGCAGTGAACACTTCAGCTTTATAGGTTTGCTTCCCTCTATTGGAGCTGGATTTTTACTCAGAGGTGAGCAGGGGGAAAGGGTTACTGAATTGAGATTGAGAAATCCAGAAGAATGAGATTCCTTCAGGGCCTGCAGAATTAACAGCAGGATCTTTAATAACATTTTTTTCCCTCTATTTCCTGGGCTGTCAGCTGGACCGGGAGGCTGAGAGGCTGTCATGCAGGTAGGCCTTTCGCATCAGGACGCAGCCGGGAAGTGGAAAGGAGAGAGAATTGGGATCAGAGATAGGCGGGGTGGGGCGGGGAGGGGGGCACTGGGGGAGGGGGACAGTTGGAGATTGAAGGCCTCCAGGATTGAAAGCTGGGGGTGTGTTGCGAGTCCAGAGACCCCAGGAGCAGGGGCGTAGTGCCAAATTTTGAGGTGCCAGAGCTCTAAGAAAATGTGTTGGCCATATGATTTCTAAATCTACTATTACATTGTTTTCTTATGTATTAATCATTTGCGTTCTCAAATGTCAGTAAAACTATGCTCTTTAAGTGAAAAATATTACTGCCCCAACTGCTACCAACCTCTTTCTCACCCCTCCCTTGAACAGCCTCCCCCACCCTCAACATCCCCTACTCCCCATCCCTCCCCCCAAGCACCCAACACCCCCACACCCCTCTCCCCAATATCCCCTCCCTATTCCCCACTCCCAATCCCCCTTCTCCACCCACCTCCCCTTCCCCATCTCCCAAACTCCCCAAATCCAAGCCTCCCCAGCAGCAGCAGAGCAACAAGTGCAATTGACCTCAAAAAATCAGAACTCGATCTCAGCCAGAAGCTCTGATCTTTTTAATCCACTCTGCCAGGTCCTAAGCTCTGGCTCTTAGCGTGGGTGACAAAAACTCCATTTAAAACAGGCTTGTCCAAATTTTCACTTGGGGGGAGCACATTTCCATTTTTTTCTCCCTCAAGTGGATGATGGACAAATTTTGGAAAGATAATGATCGACACAACTTTAAACTGAATTTTTTTTTTAAATGTTGAGGTAATAAGAAAAGAACCAATTGCTGAGCAAAAATAATAGCAATAAGTTGTTAAGTTAAAACAAAGAGTAAGTAATAAAAATGACCAGAGTGTGAGAGGGTCAGTGTGTGTGTGTGTGTGTGTGTACCAGGCTCACTCCCAGTCTCAGGGTGCTCACTAATTCACTCTCACGCACTGTGAGTGGGTGTGTGCACGTTTTGGTGTGTGGTGATGAGAGTGAGTGAGAAACCTCAGACTGGGAGTAAGGCACCCCACTCACACACACTTTCACTCTCTCTCACTCCCACTCACACACACTCACTCTCTGTCACTCTCACACACACTCTCACTCTCTCTCACTACAACACACACTCTCACTCTCTCTCACTCCCACTCACACATACTCTTTCACTCTCTCTCTCACTCCAACACATACTCTCACTCCCACTCACACACACTTTCACTCTCTCTCGCTCCAACACACATTCCCAGTCTCTCTCACCCCAACTCACACACACACTCTCTCTCACTCTCACACACACTCTCTCTCACTCCCGTTCACTCGCTCTCTAACTCACAGGAGTGAGATCGGAGACCTCATAAGTGAGATCGGAGGCCTCCTGGGAAAAGTAGGCGCCCTGTGGTGGAGGTTGGGGAGATGAGTTAGGGGAGAATGGATGGGTCATGGGGATGTCAGATCATGGGGGACTGATGAGGCAAGTAAACTGGGTCCAGCAGGTAAGTGGATACACACTTACCTCTGAATCCAGCAGTCCTCGTCTTCATTTAATTACTGACTTTTGTTAAATTTGAAACCCTGAATCAATATGAGGCTGTCAGCATTATTTAATAATAAATTGCCAATATGCTTCTGGAGCTCAAAAAGTGAAAGTACTGGTGGCCTTGTTACCTGCCCGGTGCCAGGGTGCAGCATCTGCTCAGGGCTGGAGAGAAATTTGTATTGGGCTGGGTGGCACGGGGTAGGATTGAGCGGTCGTGGTCCATGTAGGTACCAACCACATAGGCAGGATGAGGAAGGAGGCTCTGCATAGTCACCATGATGAGCTAGGCACCAAATTAAGAAGAAGAACCTCAAAGGTAATAAATTCTAGATTATTACCTGAGCCACGTGCAAGTTGGCATAGGACAAATAAGATTAGAGAAATTAATGCATGGCACAAAGACTGGTGTGGGAGGAGTGGGGTCCAGTTTGTGGGACACTGGCAGAAATATTGGGGAAAGTGGGATCTGTACCATTGGAACAGTCTACACCTGAACCGTGCTGGGGCTAGTGTCCTCGTGAGCCACCTAACTAGGGAAGTAGAGAGGGTTTTAAACTAAATAGTGGTGGCAAGGAGTCAAATTTGGGAAGAAGTGGCAAGAGAGACAGGTATTAATATGGGAAATGATAAACAGACAGTGACAGGAAGGGACAGAGAGTACAAATCTAAGAGTAAATCAGCAGATAAGGCTAGACGCTACAACAATAGTAGAAGGACAAAACTAAAGGTTCTGTATCTCATCGCACTAAGCATTCAAAACAAAACAGATGAACTGATAGCGCAAAAAGAAATAAATAAGTATGATTTGATGGCCATTGCAGAGACATAGCTACAGGATGATAGAGATTGGGACCTGAATATTGAAGGGTATGTGACATTTAGAAAGGGCAGGAAGTTAGGAAAAGTTGGTGGGGTGGCTCTGTTAATCAATGATAGTATTAAAATATTAGAGAAGGATGACAAAAGTTCAGGAAGCCAGGATGTAGAAAAGGTTTGGGTCTTGTCTTGTCTCTAACCTTTGGTTTACCACTTCTTCCAAAATTTGACTCCTTGCCGCCACTATTCAGTTTAAAACCCTCTCTCCCTCACTAGTTAGGCGACTTGCGAGGACACCAGCCCCAGCATGGTTCAGGTGTAGACTGTCAATGAGGAATGACAAAGGCAAGAAGCTAGTTGTGGGAGTGGTATACAGGCCCTCTAATTTTAACTACGCAGTAGGACAAAGTATAAAAGAAGAGATAATGGGAGCTTGCCAGAAACGTACAGCAATAATCATGGGGGATTTTAATTTACACATAGGCCAGAACCTTCAGGTCGGCGAGCGGAGGCGGGGCCCGCTTGCTGATGAGTAACGTGACGCACGGTGACATCGGGCGTGCGTCCCGACATCACCACACATTATTCAGATCTTCAGTTCAGCGGGCGCGCACCGGAGACGGCTGCGCACCTGCCGAACTGTCAAAGGCCTATTAAGGCCACTTAAAAACTAATTAAAACACTTAACGGAGCTACCCATCCAAACTTAAGGCTGGCGGGCAAGTGAAGAGCCCAGGCGGCCTTCATATACATCATGAAACCTCATCCACAGGCAGGATGAGGTTTCATGAAGGTTTTAAAATATTAATAAAATTTTTAAATAAAATTCTGTGACACGAGGAGACATGTCTTTAATTTTTTTTTTCTTTTATTAAAATTTTTTAAAATCAAAGTAATCTCCCTGAGGCAGCTTTGTGCCTCGGGGAGATTTCTGCGCTCTTTCGCGCACATGCGCTAAAGAACGCAAACCCTGACTCAGCCTCCTCCCCCTGCCCACACAGGGAGCACTCAGCACTTCCGGGTGCACGTCACGTAAAATGGTGGTGCGCAGCCAATCGTGGGCAGCGATCGGCTGTGCGCCCGCCCATGCCCGCTCCCACCCAACCCCCCCCCCCCCCCCCCCCCCGATGGCGAGAAAATTTTCCCCATTGACTGGAAAAATCAGATGGGCAAAGGTAGCATAGATGAGGAGTTCATAGAACGTTTTGGGGATTGTTTCTTAGAACAGCACATTCTGGAGCCCATCAGAGGCTTTATTAGACCTGGTATTGAGCAACGAGATAGGATTAATTGATAACCTCATAGGGAAGGCACCCCTAGGTAGCAGTGATCATAATATGATTGAATTTTACATTCATTATGAGGGAGCAACTAATACTTCCAAGACTAGTATTTTAAACTTAAATAAGGGCAATCAATTATGAGGGCATGAAAGCAGAGCTAAAGTGAACTGGCAAATGAGGTTAAGGGGTATATCAATAGAAGTTCAGTGGCAGACATTTAAAGGGATATTTCAGAATACACAGAATAGATATATTCCAATGAGAAAGAAAAATTCCTAGGGGAAGGCCTACCATTCGTGGTTAACTAGAAAAGTTAAAGACTGCATCAAACTTAAAGAAAAAGCATATAATTACACAAAGGTGGGTGGCAGGTCAGAAGATTGGAAAGAATACAAAGAACAGCAAAGAATGACAAAAAGATTAATAAGGAGGGAAAAATTAAAGTATGAGAGAAAGCTAGCTAGTAATATAAAAATGGGTACTAAGAGTTTCTATAGATATTTAAATAAGAAAGGAGCTAACAAAGTGAGCATTGGTCCTATAGAGAGTGTGTCTGTGGAATTGATAATGGAAAATAGGGAGATGGTGGAAGAATTAAACAGGTATTTTGCTTCGGTCTTCACTATAGAGAACACAAATAACATCCCAGAAATAGTTGAAGGGTCAGTCACAAGGGGACACAAGTTTAAGGTGAGGGGCAGGAGGTTTAGCGGGGGTGTGAGGAAAAACTTTTTTACCCAGAGGGTGGTGACGGTCTGGAATGCACTGCCTGGGAGGGTGGTAGAGGCAGGTTGCCTCACATCTTTTAAAAAGTACCTGGATGAACACTTGGCACGTCATAACATTCGAGGCCATGGGCCAAGTGCTGGTAAATGGGATTAGGTAGGTAGGTCAGGTGTTTCTCAAGTGTCGGTGCAGACTCAATGGGCTGAAGGGCCTCTTTGGCACTGTGTGATTCTGTGAAATAGCTGTAAATCAGTAAATGGAAGGGAGGGAGGAACTCTGGAAAATTACAATCACCAGGGAAGTGGTATTGAGCAAATTGTTGAGGCGGCGAGCTGACAAATCCCCAGGTTCAGATGGATTTCACCCTAAGGTCTTGAAAGAAGTGGCTAGTGAGATAGTTGTTGCACTGGTTTTAATTTTCCAAAATTACCTAGGGGAGAATTTTTCCCATATCGTGCGGGGCGTGCGGGAGAGGGTGCTGGCCGTCGCCATCCCTATCGCCGCCAGCCAATGCCCACCTGGCAACCTGTTTAAAGGCCAAGCTGCAGCCGCACCAAGGCTGCTGTACATGGCCAGAGGTTGGGGCAAGGCACATCTAAAACAGCCACGCAGGAGGGTAGGGCGGGTGGTTACTGTGCGCCCGGGGTTTCCGATGAGTGCCTTGCTGCACTCCTCGAGGAGGTGGCAGCACGGCGGGATGTGCTTGTCCCTGAGGATGGGAGGAAGAGGCCACCCCGCTTGACGAAGCGTGCGTGGGAGGAGGTTGCAGAGGTCGTGAGCTCCCACGATGTGGTGTGGCGCTCATGGACCCAATGCTGCAAGTGCTTCAATGACCTGCTGTGCACAGGAAGGGTGAGCAGCATGTTGGCATCCTTCACTTCACCCATCATGTAACCTTCTCCCCCGCTGGCGGACCACCCATGTCTGAGTGGCCTGAGTGCAATGAGTCAGTGACGGCATGTGTCCTTAGCTGGGTGGCCCACCAGATATTGCCTATGCATTCGTCAGCATGAGAGGTTAGTGATGAGATGGGTTCAGCACCCGCACCATGTGGTGGACTGACACCCACATGACTGTGGTGGTGTCAACCTGGAGGCGCACTGGTTGAACTCCATGGCATGTGGAAGCCAGGGTGATGACATGGTGTGAGGGGACCTTTAAGGTGGTGTGGCACAGATGGATGTGCTGCCTTCTGTGCTCCACGTCATTGTACCTTCTTGCAATTGCATGTACAACTGTGTGCTCCCAACTGTAATGAAGGCAGCATGTGGGCAGGGGGTGTAAGGGGGAAGGACACACCAGGCATATTAGTGTGAGTGCCAGCCACCAGCAGGGGAAGGATGCACTGCAGACCTGCAATGGCCAACTGGCCTTGGGGTGGGCCGGCTGCGAGGAGATTGAGGGTATAAGCATCACTTATCAATGCCAATTTTTCATTTACAGGAGAAGAATTCTCATAACAACGCTGCACGGCTGAGGACTGGCGGTGGACCAGGCCAGATTTTGATGCTGAACCGCTTCGAATGGGAGGCCCTTGACCTGGAGATGCGCCCAGGTCCACCGGAGCCGGAGAGGCTGGGGTTCCACGGGCAGGTAAGTGTGGCCAGTGCTCACATCACCAGTAGTCTCCCAACAACCATGGCAGTGCTGATTGTTGAGTGAGTGACGTTACCAATAAGGCCTGCACATTGCGTGTGGAATGATGAGCGCTTGATGATCCAGGGGACAGGCATATACATTGACATTGTACGCGCGCTAACTGATCGAATTTCCTTACTCTTCCTTTCAGTATCATCGGCACAGGGCCGGGACCCGGAGCAGCAGGGGCCCCTCTGACACCTGAGGGGCATGAAATTGCACCTTTAGAAGCGTCACACCATCTCTGCCAGGCAGGCACCAGCGCAGATACTGGCACCTTGGTGGGCATCATATCTTCAGCTAACGGCTTGGGTCACAGCGGTGAGGGCACTTCACAGTTGCTGGAGCAGCTGGCAGAGACAAAGATTGCCCATGGTGCCAGCAGTCGGAGGACTGAAGGGCCCAGGCACATGCTCAGTCCGTGGCTGATGATGAGCCTCTGGAGTCGTGGACGATGCAGCCAACTCATGAGATGCGGCTGGGTGTGCGGGACCATCTGGTGGAGATGCATGAGGCTCTGCTTGGCTTGGTGTCAGTGGTGGAGGAGTTTACGTGGGCCGTGGCAAATGCATTGAGCATAATGGCTGAGTGCCAAGCTTCCTCCGTGGAGAGAGTGGCGACTCTCATGGAGAGGCAGCTCCAGGGACAGTATCAGGGTGTTCCTGGGGTTGCGCTCAGACCTGCATGCCCTCGCAGCGGCATTGACCTCATCTGGTCAGTGCCCGTGTGGGCGGTGGCTTGGCCACCAGGTATCCCACCTCGGTGCCCATCCATCTATGGTGAGCAGGGAGGGCCAAATGGACCTCACGTTGGTGGAGCAGCTGCCTGTCATCTCAGAGCGCTCCAAATGAGGGCAGCAGCTCCTCCGCCCCTCTGCCAGTGACTGCGGCACCCAATGAAGCTACGAAGACTGGGGCCATGCCAGCTGTGGAGCTGGCAGCTCCCTCCCAGGTGGGTCCATCACAGGCTCGACGGGCCACTGGACGTCCGCCATGGTCATCGAGGCCAACAGGACATCAGAGAGAGCAGGCTGTCTCAGATGCCACTCCCAGCGACAGAGCACCACAAAGACGTAGCACCCACAAACGAAAGATGAAGGGACCTTAAGCACACCCCAGGTTCATCACTGGTGCTTTTTTGTTGCCCCCGCCCCCCACCCCATGAGTTGTATTGAGCTTCGTGCGAAGTGCCATTTTATTTCTGTTATGTGAAGAGACTTTGGTTACAGTATTAAATTTATATCGTCTCAAATGGCTGTGGGTCCCTCTTTTTTTGGGAAGGTGCATGGATTCCTGAGATTTGATGAGTGATTTGTGTGTCTTTTAGATTTATTCACTGCGCCCATCGCCAATCCTTCTATCCAGACAGATGAGGTTTCCAGAATGGAGGATACTTGCCAGGCTTGTGTTGCAAATCCATATGTGCTCTGCTTGCTAAAGATTCCTTGGATTAGAGCGTCCCGGCTATCCCTGCCTCACTGGAGCATGCCTAGTTCAGCCTGTGCCCCCTCATCATTTCCCTGTGCGTGCTCATCCTCGGACTCACTGCTAGACTCATCGAGCTCAGCCCCAGCCATTCCGTCTATATCTTCTTGGTCCACAGCATCTCCCCTTTGCGGAGCTGGATTGTGCACAGCGCAGCGTGCAACCACTATCAGCGACACTCGATCGGGGGTGGGGGGGACATGCAACCACTATCAGCGACACTCGATCGGGGTTGGGGGGTGGTGGGGTGGTTCTGGAGTGCACATTTTGAGAAGACAGATGGCTCTCTCCACCACAGTCCTTGTGGAGGCATGACCTCTATTATACCACTGCTCAGCTTCTGTTCTTGGATGGCGGAGAGGCGTCATGAGCCACCTTCGGAGGGGATAGCCCTCGTCACCCAGCAGCCACCCATCCAGCCGGGCTGGAGCACTGAAGAGCCCCGGCACCTGCGAGTGTCTGAGGATGTAGGTGTCGTGGGATTGCCTGGGTATCTTGCACAGACTTGTAGAATCAGCATCCTGTGATCACACACTATCTGCACGTTCATGGAGTGGAAGCCCTTCCTGTTGACGAAGGCACCGGGCTCACCTGCTGGCGCCTTGATGGCCACATGTGTACAGTCTATTGCACCCTGGACGCGGGGGAACCCAGCAATGGCCGCGAAGCCTCTGGCTCGCTCTGTCTGGCTGACCTTGTACCAGCAGTAGTGGATGAAGGTCAGTGCACGCCTGAACAGAGCGTTTGTGACCTGCTTGACACAAGTGTGGACAGCTGATTGGGAGATACCACAAAGATCACTCACTGAGCCCTGGAAACAACCGAGGCATAGAAGTTGGGGGCAGCTGTGACATTTAGAGACATGGGCATGGGGTGTCCACCCACACAGTTAGCTGAGATCTCTGGACCAATCATCTGACAGATAGTGTTGACTGCCTCTCTTGACAGATGGAGCCTCCTTCGTCACTGCACCTCAGACATATTGAGGTAGGTTCTTCGCTCTCTGTAAACTCTGGCAGCAGGATAGTGGCATCTTCTGCAGACCCTTGTGCCTTGGACTAACTCTTGGCCCTGCACCTCTTGTGCCTGCGTTTGTCCTCCCAAAGGTGGCTCCCCTGGAGGCTGAATGTGCACTCCTGTCCTCCTCCCCCTTCTAGCTCTCCCTTTCTCCTCAGATGAGGTGCCTGCAGTGAAGAGATCACCTCTCATTCCCAGGCTCAGGAAGGCTTGCTGAAACCTACAGGCCCCAAAACAAATCCTCAGTGAAAAGTGCTGACCTAAAGGTTATGAGTGGAGTCCAAGCAGCTGCAATGCATTTGACACTTCTCTTCCTTACACACGCAACTTTCAATAACTTTTGAGCACTAAGTATTAAATGTCTGGATTCGCAAAAACAATGATCCCTCTTTCCCGCCCATAGATGAGCTTCATTAAAGTTTTGGACAGCCGCCTGCCTGTTGCGCCCATGCGATGAGCCGAATATCGTATGGGCACCTTAAAATCCACGATATTTGGAGCCTCAACTACCTTAATTGGCCCGGTAATTACTGGTGGGCACGCAACGGACATCGTCGTGTGCCTGCCCAGCGAAATATCACGATGGCGTGCGGTGACATTGGGACACGCGCCTGACATCACCATGTGTCATTTTACACATTGGCATGCATGCCGACAGAAAGTCCCATTACATTGGAAAATAGCAATTGAAGCTCTATTATTCAAAAGGGAGGGAGACAGAAAGCAGGAAACTATAGGCCAGTTAGCCTAACATCTGCCATTGGGAAAATGTTAGAAGATATTATTAAAGATGATATAGCAGGGCACTTAGAAAAATTCAAGGCAATCAGGCAGAGTCAACACGGTTTTGTAAAAGGGAAATCATGTTTAACCAATTTATTGGAGTTCTTTGAAAGAGTCATATGTGCTGTGGATAAAGGGGAACCAGAGGATGTACTGTACTTAGATTTCCAGAAGGCATTTGATAAGGTGCCACATCAAAGATTATTGCAGAAAATAAAAGCTCATGGTGTAGGGGTAATATATTGGCATGAATAGAAGATTGGCTAACTAACAGAAAGCAGAGAGTGGGCATAAATGGGTCTTTTTCTGGATGTGATAAGTGGTGTGCCACAGGGATCAGTGCTGGGGCCTCAACTTTTTACAATTTATATAAATGAGTTGGATGAAGGGACTGAAGGAATGGTAACTAAATTTTCTGATGGCACAAAGAGAGGAAGGAGAGTAAGTTCTGAAGAGGACATAAGGGGGCTGCAAAGTGACATGGACAGGTTAAGTGAGTGGGCAAAGATCTGGCAAATGGAGTATAATGTGGACAATTGTGAAATCATTCATTTTGGCAGGAAGAACAAAAAATAAGCTTATTATCTAAATGGTGAGAGATTGCAGAGCTCTGAGATTCAGAGGGATCTGGGTGCCCTAATGCATGAATCACAAAAGGTTAGTATGCAGGTCCAGCAGGTAACTAGGAAAGCTAATAGAATGTTATCATTTATTGTGAAGGGAAATTAATATAAAAGTAGCGAGGATATGCTTTAGGTGTACAGGGCATTGGTGAGACCACTGGAGTATTGTGTACAGTACTGGTCTCCTTATTTAAAGAAAGATGTAAATGCGTTAGAAGCAATTCAGAGAAGGTTTCCTAGACTAATGCCAGGAATGGGTGGGTTGTCTTATGAGGAAAGGCTGGACAGGTTAGGCTTGTATCCACTGGAATTGAGAAGAGTAAGAGGTGACTTAATTGAAACCTTTCAGATCCTGAGGCGTCTTGACACGTTGGATGTGGCGAGGATGTTTCCTCTTGTAGGAGAATCTAGAAATAGGGATCACTGTTTGAAAATAAAGGGTCGCTCATTTAAGACAGAGATGAGGAGAATTTTTTTCTCTCAGGGGATAGTGAGTCTTTGTAACTCTCTCCCTGAAAAGGTGGTGGAAGCAGAGTCTTTGAATATTTTTAAGGCAGAGTTAGATAGATTCTTGATTAACAAGGCGGGGAAAGGTTATCGGGGGTAGGCAGGAATGTGGGGTTGAGGTTACATTCATATCAACCATGATCTTATTGAATGGCAGAGCAAGCTCGAGGGGCCGAATGGCCTGTTCCTGCTCCTAACTCACATGTTCGTATTTTCGTATGAGCTGGGTTGGTTGCTGCCCCCCAAATCCCACCTGCATTAGAACCAGAAGTGGATACATTCCAGAAGTGGGTTGGGGACAGGATTCAGATTTTTAACCTAACATTTTTGGGGGTTAAAACTGCCCCCCGATCCCAGTTACGGTCCTTTTGACAGAGTAGCTCATTCAAATCCACCAGTTTTTGGATACAAGACTGAAGCAGGATCAATAGTTACTGCCTGAAAACAGGGATATAAAAGAAATATTGGCCCTGACGTGTCTAGGTCTGTATTGTAAACTTGCAGATGAATGCCACTGTGGTTTATTTGATTTCTCATTATTTGATTTGAGGGGCATATTTGCGTTGATTAGAAGGGCGCCTTCTAATTCTTTGAACAAAGGAGTGACATTGACTTTGGAATCTGTGAAGGAATCTGTGGCTTGTTTGCTTGCCATCTGGCAATTTTTAAAAAATTTGTAGAACTAAGGCTTAAAGCAGACTTACAACAAAGAGATATTCCATATCAATAAATATTTCTGCCTTAACATTATATTACTATGAAGATAAATATTCATCTTCTAACATTTACTTTAATACCTTCTACATAAACATTTCTGTTATTTTTCCCATTAAAACATTGATTGTGTCCCAAAAGAATCATATTACCATGAACCCGACATTCATATATATTGCTCAAATATTTTGTGAAGAAGTAGGTTAAATATGCTGTGGTATCTATTTAAAACAGTTTGCATTATTTGTACTTTTTGTTCTAGAACTATGATAAGAATTTCCAAAATGAATAAATAATTACCTTGTTCCGTATCTGTATAATAAGTGGTAGGTGGAGATAAAGAAGCATTTGATTCCCACATTAAAATGAACCTTTGGTGGAATAGAATTTATATTGTGTGCTCTCAAAAACGCCTCACAATTTAATTTAAAATCTTGATTTTAATCACTTTACCATTGGCAGCCATGCCTTCAGTTGCGAAGGCCCTAAACTCAGAAATTTTCTCCCTAAACATCTTTGTCTCTCTTCCTCTCTTTCATCCTTTAACATGTTCTTAAAACCTACCTCTTTGATCAGGCCTTTGGTCATCTACCTTAATGTCCCCTTATATGACTTGGTGTCTAATTTCTGTTTCATAATGCTCCTGCCTTGGTACATTTTACCAAGTAAAAGGGCAATATAAGTACAAGTTGTTGTTACATATTGTTGAAACAGGAAGTATTCTGCTAGACGGGACATGTCATTCGTATGCCTGGTACTAGACTCCCGAAGCAATTGCTCTACTCTGAACTCGGCCTTGACAGGAGACTCCTTGGAGGGCGGGGAAACACATTATGGATATGTCCTCACATTATCCCTGAAGAGGTCAAACATACCCATTGACTCATGAGAGACCCTGGCTTGTGACCAAACAAAATGGACAAGGCTCATTTGGGAAGGCATCAAACACATCGAGAGACTTTATCGGGAACGTGCAGAGGTGAGGTCGAGGTATTGGAAGGAGTGCATAAACCTCCAAACAGCCCATCCACCCAACCCTTCAAACACCACCTGCCCTGCATGTGTCAAAGTATCAGCCGTCTCAGAATCAATCGAACTGGAGCAGAAACAATTCATTCTCGAACCTGAGGGACTGTCTAAGAAGAGCAGGGTAATCAACCATCCCATATTTTAAGGGATCGTCCTGTACTTTAGCTAAGTGTCCCATGTTCCATAGCTGTTCCTCCGGGGATGCCGTTTGTCTTGTATTTCTGGTATTCTTAAATTTCTTGCATCTTTGATGTTTACTGCACATTGACTGCCATGGCATCAGTCTATGCCAGCCTGGATTGGACTGGAACCAAGAAAGAGCAAGGAGCATGGGGGAGGACCGCTGGAGCAGAGCGTTGATGAAATCACTGAATTTGCAACTTGCAAAATTAGTTACGGTAAGGGGGGTGGTTTCCGGGTCAGGAACAGCAACCTTGAGCCAGGTGGGTGGAGGTATAACTGTGCACCCTGAGGCTTGGTCAGGGGCTGAAGGCAGGCCCAAGACTCCATTGGGGAGTGAAGGCAGGCCCAAGGCTGGCTCTTGGGTTCAGGCATGAGGCTCAATCAAGGAGTGAGGGCAGGCCTGGAAGGCCAGGCTCGAGTTCTGGGTGCGTGTCACCACCACCCCCCTGCTCCACCACAACCCACAAACCCCTCCCCTCCCTGCCCCCAGTCTCGCTCACCACCACTCCCGGCCTTGGCAGCAACAAGCCCCCCCATCTTTTCTGCCCCGCCAGCCACCCCTGCCCCATTAGCCAGAGTATAAAGAGCATAATTGGTTTCTTTCCAATGCAGATTAAGAATGCCTCCTCAGCATTTTGTCAGTGTTTATTGTTGATTGATCAGTGCTAGCCTAGTTTAACAGGGCTTTAATATTTGAATTCAAAGTTCTGGGAGAATAGCATTCAGATAGAGATTGTATTTGTCTATTTGCTGCTCTCCCCTATGTGTCTATCTTTTTAACTGTTCTAAATCAAAACTTGCTGACAGTCAGAAATCTAATTCATAGCTAGCAGGCAATAAAAAAATTGTACACTTAGAAAGATCTGATAGAAACTTGTCTTTCCCACAAAATAAAGGTCTCTGCCATTGTTAGATCTTGACATGCGCCATGTCACGTACTGCAGGGCTTCTCTAAAGTGGTCCAAGCAACGGAAGCATTGCTTAAGCACTCCAATGATCTACTCAACCACATTTTCTGTGGCAGCTGCATGACTTTCATTATATTATATGCATGACTACATGTGTCTGGGTTGCATGATGGAGGCATTAGACATGTGGTCAGTAGACAGTCCTTGTTGCCTAATAGTCAACCTTTGGTTTGTCATGGTGGCGCAAATGCAGACAGTATAGCTGACTACCGCAGAATGAAGGCATTGTGGTCATTGCCAGGATCTGCTGTGAAACATTGCACATCAGCTGAATTTGAGGGAATGGAAACCCTTCCAATTGTGGTGCATCTCAGAATTGACATGTGGCACCTGCAAAGCAAGGTATGTGCTGTCAATGGACCCTACACATTGGAGAAGTCTGCAATCCTCACGCAGCTGCATGGTTGCTTTGCATGTGGGAGGGAAATGTATTCAAATCTCTTGCAAAACCGAGCCTCAGCGACCTCTCTTAAACAACTGCAGGCATCAAACTTAGAGATGCTTCAGAAATCACCTGCTTCCACCTAGAAGGGAGTCAGTCACATAAAAGTTCCTGGCCATTGGCAATATGGTCTTGTCCTGCTTTGAGGCTGTTGTTGTGGCTGTAGCAGGTTGCAGATTTACGTAAAGATCTTCCTAGTGAAACAAAGACATCAGGCAAACTGGGCTGAATTTTCCCGGTCCCGCAGAGAGGGATTGGAGGCAAAGCTGTGAGCAAAGTGAAAGAGTCTCGTGTCAGCGATGCTCCCTGAGGCAATACCGCCTCTGAACGTTCTTGCTGCCGATGTAGCTGTCAGCTGTACATCGCCTACTGATTGAGTCTGCAGGTTCCCTTGTCCACCTGACATCCTTAACTGGATAAGGCTCTCGGAAGTAGCTTCTTAACTAGCCACCTCCAGGAAGATAATGACCAGCATCCTGTCACAGCCATTATCGGGTTCCGATTCCAGTGATTTCAGCAAAACCTAGCCCACTATTCCCCACTGATGTTTGGATAGGAAACTTGCTCCCTGAACATTCTGGGCAGATATGGGTTGCCGATGAAAGTCTTGCTCCCTTTACTTCTTCTCTCTCTTCCAGCAGCTTGCCCTGCTCTGAGTCACCTCTGCTCATTCACCCTGCCCTCCTATCGGCCATGGGGGATGTAATCTACTGCACGCATAACTAGGAGCATGTGGCCTCTTGAGGATCCTTGAAGTCAGGGCAAAGTCGTTCAGCATGTGTCAGCCCATTCCCTGCAATATTTTGAAACTTTAAACAAGTTTGGAAACCACCAAACACTTCTACAGTTTCAGCAAGAGCCAGATGAAGGGAATGAGCAACCAAAAGGGTTCTGGAGAGGGGATACGTAGGCTTACAGAGCAAAAGGAGATGGCAGCCTTGCAGGGCAGCTATTTAGGTAATGATGCCCAAAGTGTGACAGGAAGGGACAGAGCGTACAAACATTAAAAAACAGCAGCAAATAGGGGCGAAAGGGGGAAAGAATGGTAAAAAGAAAAGTTAATGTGTCTTTACTTAAATGCACGTAGTACTCGGAACAAAATAAATGAATTAATGGCACAAATAGAGGTTCATGGATGATCTTATAACCATTACAGCGATGTGGTTACAAAGAGATCAAAGCTGGGAGCTAAATATTCAGGGGTATGTGACCTTTCGAAAGGACAGGCAGGAAGGAAAGGGTGGTGGGGTAGCTTTGTTAGCACAAGATGGAATAAGTGTGATAGCAAGAAAGGGTCTTGGATCGGAAGATGTAGAATCCATAGGAGTAGAGGTAACAAATAACAAGGGGCAGAAGACACTGGTGGGAGTAGTTTATAGGCTCCCCAACAGTAGCTATACTGTAGGACAGAGAATAAATCAGGAGATAATGAGGGCATGTAAAAAAGGCAGTACATTAATCATGGGTGACTTTAATCTTTATGTAGATTGGAAAAATCAAACTGGCAGAGGCAGACACGAGCAAGAATTCATAGAGTATATTCAGGACAGTTTCTTAGAACAATATGTTGTGAATCCAACCAGGGATCAGGCTATTTTGGATCTGGTAATGTGTAATGAGGCAAGTTTAATAAATGATCTCAGAGTAAAGGATACCCGAGGAAACAGTGACCATAATACAGTAGAATTTAGGGCCAGAAATTTCCTGCCGTCGAGGGGGGTCGTTGTGTGGGGGCGGGTGGGAACCCGATCGGCGCCCTTAATCAGGGACTCGCTGCCATTTTACGTGGTTGGGACAATTAAGGCCCACCAAGCGTGACACTCACCTGGAAGCGCTGAGTGCTCCCTGTGTGGGCGGGCGGGGATTCCCTTAGAGGTTCCTTGCGCTCACGCAAAAGAATGCAGAGATCACCCCAAGGCATGGAGGTGCCTCAGGGAGATTTGTTTCACTACTAAAGTTTTAAATAAAGGTTTTTAACAGTTATAAAACATGTCCCCTCATGTGACACTATCACATGAGCTGGGACATGTCAAAGAATGTATAAGTATAAATTTTTATTAGGTTTTAAAACAGTTCATGAAACCTCATCCCACCCATGGATGAGGTTTCATGAAAAACATGAAGGCTGCCTGGGCTCTTCGCCTGCCCGCCAACCTTAAGGTTGGACGGGCAGCTCATTAAATTGAATTAATTAGGTTTTAAATGGCCTTAATAGGCCTTTGACAGTTCGGGGGCGCACAGCCAAGACTGCTATGTGCCCACTGAACTGAAAATCTAAATGACGCACAGTGACGTTGGGACACCTGCCCTACGTCACAGGCATCGGTGAGTGGGCCCTGCCTCCGCTCACTGACGGAAAAATTCTTGCCTAACATTCAGTTTGAGAGCAAGAAACTTGGGTCGGAAACAACTGTGCTAAACTTAAATAAGGGTAATTACAATGGAATGAGGGAAGAATTGGCTGGAGTGGACTGGGAAAGCAGTTTAGCAGAAAAGATGGTTGATGAACAATGGTTTAAGAAAATAGTTCATAACTCTCAACAAAGGTATATCCCAGAGAGGAAGAAGGATTCTAGGAAGGGGATGAATTAACCATGGTTAACCAAAGGAATTAAGGACAGTATAAATTGAAAGAAAAAACATACAATGTCACAAAGATTAGTGGTAAGCCAGGGGGTATGGAAAGCTTTAAAAACCAACAAAAGATGACCAAAAAAAAAAATTAAGAGGGAGAAAATAAACTTTGAGGGTAAACTAGCAAGTAATATAAAAACAGACAATAAAAGCTTCTTTAAATGTATTAAAAGGCAGAGAGAGGCCAAAGTGAAGATAGGCCCCTTACAGAATGAGGCTGGGGAAATAACAATGGGGGACCAGGAAATGGCAGAGGAGTTGAATAAATACTTTGCCTCAGTCTGCATGGTAGAAGACACTAATAGCATTCCAAAAATACTAAATAATCAAGGGGCAAAAGTGGGGGAGGAAATTAATACAATTGCTAGCACGAGAGAAAAAGTACCAGGGAAACTAATGGGGCTAAAGGCTGATAATTCCCCTGGACCTGATAGGTTGCATCCTCGGATATTGAAGGAAGTAGCGACTGAAATAGTGGATGCACTGGTAGTAATCTTCCAAGAATCCTGAAGTTCTGCAAAAAGTCCCAGAGGATTGGAGAACTGCCAATGTAACACCTTTTTCAAAAATGGAGGGAGAGAAAAAACAGGTAACTATAGGCCAGTTATCTTAACATCTGTCATGAAAATATTGGATTCTGTTATAAAAGTTGTAATAGCAGAGCATTATAAATACATAACCTAATCAAGCAGAGACAGCATGACTTCATGAAGGGGAAATTATGCCTAAGAAATTTATTAGAATTCTTTGAGGTGGTAACAAGCAGGATAGATAAAGGGGAACCAGTAGATATAATATATTTGTATTTCCAAAAGGCCTTTGATAAGGTGCCACACGTAAGATTACTTAATAAGATAAGAGCCCATGGTGCTGGGGGTAGCATATTAGCATGGAAAGAGGATTGGCAAACTAATAGAAGGCAGAGAGTTGGGATAAGGGGGGCATTTTTGGGATGGCAACCTGTAACTAGTGGAATGCCAGTGTTGGGGCCTCAAATATTTACAATATATATTAATGACTTAGATGAGGAAAGTTAATGTGCTATCACCAAGTTTGCAGATGACACAAAAATAGGTGGGAAGGCAAGTGGTGAGGATGACACAAGAAGTCTACAAAGGGATATAGTCAGGTTAAGTGAGTGGGCAAAAAACTTGGCAGCTGGAATATAATATGGGAAAATGTGAAATATGCACTTTGGCAGGAAGAACAGAGGAGCTGAATATTATTTAGATGGAGAAAGACTGCAGAAGGCTGCAGCACAGAGGGATTTGGGGGTCCTTGTGCATGAATCCCAAAAAGCTAACATACAAGTTCAGCAGGTAATAGGGAAGGCAAATGGAATGTTGATCTTTATTTCAAAGGTAATAGAGTATAAAAATAGGAAGTCTTGCTAAAACTATGCAAGGCACTAGTTAGACCACACCAAGAATACTGTGAACAATTTTGGTCCTCTTATCTAAGGATAGATATACTGGCATTGGAGGCAGTCCAGAGAAGGTTCACTAGGCTGCCGGGTATGGAGGGATTTTCTTATGAGAAGAGGTTGAGTAGGTTGGGCCTGTGCTCAATGGAGTTTAGAAGAATGAGAGGCGACCTTATTGAAACATAGAGGCCAGAATTTTCGGCTCGGCAAGTGGGGACGGTACCCACTTGCCGAGGTATAAAATGACCTGGGGTGACATCAGGCGTGCGTCCCAATGTCACCGCACATCATTTAGATTTTCAGTTTGGCAGGCACACAACCAAGTCAGGTTCAGCCCACCAAACTGTCAAAGGCCTAGTAAGGCCATTTAAATACTAATTAAACTAATAAACTGAGCTGCCCGTCCAACCTTAAGGTTGGTGGGCAGGCAAAGAGCCCAGGTGACTTTTGCATTTTTCATTGAACCTCATCCGTGGGCAGGATGAGGTTTCATGAAGTGTTTAAAAATTGAATTAATTTTTTTTTAAATTCATTAACATGTCACATGAGGGGACGTCTTAAAATTTTTTATTTTCTTTATTTGGATGTTTAAAACTTAAACAAGAGATGCCTCAGGGTGATTTCTGTGCTCTTTCGCACACATGCACGAAAGAGCACAGGCCCCGATTCAGGGAACACCCCACTGCCCGCACAGGGAGCGCACAGCGCTTCCGGGTGCATATCACGCTGGGCGGGCCTTAATTGGCCCGCCCATGTAAAATGGCAGCGCGGACCCGATCAGGGGCACCAATCAGGTCCGCGCTGGCCCCCGCCGGTCCCCGCACAACCCCCACGACAGGTGGGAAAATTCTCCCCATAAGGTTCTTAGGGAGCCTGACGGGATAGATGCTGGGAGGTTGTTTCCCCTTGTGGGAGAGTCTAGGACCACGGGCATAATCTCAGAGTAAGGGGGCGCCCATTTAAAACAGAGATGAGGAGGAATTTCTTCTCTCAGAGGGTAGTCAATCTGTGGAGTTCTTTACCACAGAGGGCTGTAAAGGCTGAGTCATTAAATATATTCAAGGCTGTGACAGACAGATTTTTAATCAGTAAGGGAATCAAGGGTTATGGGGAAAAGGTAGGAAAGTGGAGTTGAGGATTATCATGAGGATTATGATTTCATAGAATGGCGGGGCAGACTCGATGGGCCGAATGGCCTACTTCTGCTCCTATGTCTTATGGTCTTATGGTCCAACCTGAAAGTATTTAATGGTCTCTTTAAATAGTTTTGATGGGAGGGTTCCTTACTGCTGCAGAATGTGTGTGTTTTTTTATTAATTTGTTTATGGGATGTAGATGTCACTGGCTAGGCCAGCATTTGTTGCCCATCCCTAATTGCCCTTAAGAAGGTTATGGTGAGCTGCCTTCTTGAACTGCTGCAGTGCATGTGTTGTAGGTACACCCACAGTGCTGTTAGGAAGGAAGTTCCAGGATTTTGACCCGGTGACGATGAAGGAACTGTGATGTATTTCCAAGACAGGGTGTGTGTGCAAGGTGAAGAGAGAATGATAGCCAGAACCTTGAGCTTTAATTTGGCAGTACTGGTGCCAAATTAACATTATATACTGAATGTTATCACAAACTCTCTACTCAGCATAATTTTGTGAACACTCCCTACTGTGCCCTACCACTCCCACCAAAATCGGGTCCAGCATAATCACCAGAAGTGTGCATGCATTTCACGGATACCATTTTGGGGGCAAAATAGCATTCTTGGTGCTAAGAAATTGGGCACTACGCACTGGGGTTTTGCAGCCAAAGTATCTGAATGGAGAAAATGAGAAGAAGGATCTAGGGGTACAGATGAATACATTATTAGAAGTAGCAATGCAGGTTAAGAAAAAACATAACAAATGTGAACAAAGCACTGGGCTTCATTTTTGAAGGAATATAATTCAAAAGCAGAGATGTTATGTTCAGCTTACGTAAAACTTTAGTTTGGCCACATTTAAATTCTGTGCTCAGTTCTAGTCTCTGTGTTAGATAAAGGGTATAAGTGTGTTCGGGCCAAGCAAGGGTTAAAGTAGGACTGGCGAACAGTACTTCCCATGGTATGAAAAAGAGAGTCACATGATGGTAGTAGAGTCTGGAAGAAGCTTGCATGGAGACAGCACCCATGCAGAGCTGTACCTTGGAGATGTATACAGTTATGCGTTACCAATTAACTGTCTATGTTTACCCATACAAACCTTCAGAACTCTAACGACAATGTGGCAGTGAATGATAGATTCTGAAATCCCAGAGAAGCTGAAGAAGGAACACAGAATCTCAAAGCCTGAAGAAGTAAAGAAACTGAAGCTTGACCTAAAAGAAGTGTGCCTAAATTGAAGACACAATCAGAGATCACCTAAAAAAATCTCCCTTGCAGACGTGGAGGCTGTAGGGCTCCACCAGGGCATATGGAGGCCCATTGCCAGACCTGATCGAACACAGAGTCAAGGGACCTATCAGATCACAAAAGGCTGAGCAAAATCCAAACCAAAAGGGAAAAAAGGCTAGCAGAAGAAGCCATTGTGCAGATGAAGAACCAGACCTGATTAAACGCAAAGGCAGAGGGAGAGTCATAGGCCCTGGCCAGGTCACAAAAGGCTGCGCAAGATTCAGTAGAGGAAAAAAGGCTGAAAGGCAGAAGAATGCGCAAATGGAAAGAAGAACCTGAGTGAATGCAGAGTAAAGAAACCTGGCCAAATCACAAGAAAGGTGATCAAAATACAGTTAAAAAAAAGCTGAAATTTCCTTTTGAAATAAGCGGAAATCAGGATCAACACATCCAGAGTGCAGTTGTAAGCAAGCTGCAGCTAAGGATCCATAGCCGGCACCATAACTTAAGGTGGCTGAGCTCGAATGAATGAAAAAATGTTTTTAAAGTGGCAGGCAGAGCTAGAAAATTGCTTTCCAGTTGATTCCCAGACTTAAAAAAAGGAAGTAAATGGCCCAAACATCATCTTTTAAAGGCTTCCTGCAGAGAGAATAAGCACAACGGGAGCCCACCAAAACCCCACAAGCAGGCGAAGAACAGAAAGAACAAAAAGAAAAAAAAATTAGAGGTACTCACCTGTTATAAAAAGTGGCCATGGGTAGTAAATTATAACTACCAGATCAGTTTTGGCTAAGGCAAAGGCCATACAGACCCAAAATTGGGTATTTTGGAGAAGAAAAATTTGGATTATGGAGTATATTAAGTAAGAAATCAGAAAAAATACAAGTTAATGTGTTTTGTGCTTGTTTGTATTTGTGGATGAAGTAATCCTAGTAGAAGATAAGTCCTCAACCACATTTGGTGAGGTTTTAAAAGCCTTTGACCGGTATTTTAAACTCCATGCTGTAAAGAGTGCAGATCTTAAAGGTGGTCTAGAACACCCCCAGCGAAGCACCGAGGGAGACAGGAGATCCCAGAGTGAGGGAGACAATACTTAAGCAAAACATAAGATGGTCGCAGGCCATGTCAGTACAATGAAGTGCACGAGCTGAAGAGTTTAGTGCAAAGAAAGAAGAGGCTGAGAAGCAGCCAAAAGGCTTAAAAATAAAGCTTTTTGTAATTGCTGACACACTATCCAAACTGCAACAGCAGGTGAGGTGGCAGTACAGAGCAAGCAGCAAGCTGTGAATGAAAGAAAGCTATCTGAGGAAGCTCAAAAGGAACAAGACCTGCAAAAATAAAATGAAGCTGTTCCATAGGAAAATTTTTTGCATCAAATCTGAGTTGAAAAAACTCAACTATAAGTACAACCAGGCACAACAGCAGGCAAAAAAGGTACTCAAAAAAGTTGCTGCCCTGAAACACTCTTTGAAGAATCAATACATACCCATGCATAAACATGAGGAGCTAAAAAAGATGGTGAATACCACTTCAGCAAAAGCTACATTGGAACTATCAGTAGCTACAAAGCAATGCACTGAAGTGCAGCATGGGTTGGCAAGAGGTCAACAAGAAAATAAACAGTTGAAAGAACAGCTAATTGTCCTTCAAGATCAAATGTATTCAGAGTATATGACCCTTCAGCAACAGAATGGAAGAACAACAGAAGAAAGTTGAAGAGACTCTGTTGAATTACAAGAAAACTCAAGACAAAGCAATTGAGCTTCACAAAGAAAGCAAACCTCCTTCACATGCTACAAGGATCCCTCAGGTCAAAGTTTGTTCCTATGGAAAATTATAAAGAGAAGCACCCAGAACAAACTGAGGAACAAATTGACAGAGAAGACTCAGCAATGTTCAATATTCCAGGAGGAAGCCATGACGTAAAGAAAGAGACTGAAGAGCTGAAGAACCAGCTGAATGGAAAGAAAAGGCATTGAAAGGAAAAGCGGCAGAACTTTCCAAGTTGCAAGTGGATAATGAAGCCAAGAATAGAGTGATTACAGGACTAAAACAAGTGAAGACTTCCCCGGAGACAGACCTGGCTAACAGTAAAACCAAAATGAAAGACAAGGACAAAGATCTGCTGGAGACAGAGAAAGAAAAGATAGAAATAAGATTGGAAAATGCAAACCGGAGCTTAACGAATAAGAAGGAAAAACACTGGATGCCTCAAACATATTGAGAACCATTGAGTTGTTGAGAAATGACATGGCTGATATGAAAATCAAGAACTGAGAATGTCAAGAAAAAGTTTAAGAGTTGCAAAAGAAAGTAGAAGTTCTCACAAAGGAACGTGAAGACATCCAGAAATAATTTAGCAGAAGTAAAATCAAAGAATGTGAGCTTGAAGGCACACAGGAATTAGGCTCTGCTAAGGAAAAACTTTCATTGCAGAAAACCAAGGGCCATAACATCCTCAGAGTGGCAATCAGCATCAATCGCCACTCCATGCCCAATTACTTACATGATATTTCTTCCCATCCTGTTTCGCCCGACCTTCCAACTCAGGCCAGGCAAGATCCAGGCAGTGTAGCCCATCCCTGAGGCCCAGCATTGAAGTCCAGTTCCATCAAAGTGAAGGAGGACATGCCCCTTTTCTCCGGCACTCACTGCCAAAAACCAGGTAAGTTAAAGGTCCCTGAAATATAAAGATCCTTGACGGTCCAGGGAGATAGTAGTTGTCTAAGGTAAGTGAATAGGATTTGAAGGGGGTGGAGGTGATCGGAGGTTGGGGGTAGTTCAGAGGTTGGGATGGATCAGAGATTGCGGGGTTTGGGCTTTGGGGGGTTGGGGGTGGGGGTTTGGGGAGGGTTGGGCTATGTGCGGTAGGGCCTCGGGAGGGGTTTGGACCTCGGTGGGGTGCGGGTCATCCTGTGGGGGGTGGTCGGGTTGGGAGAGATCGGGTCAGATTGGGGGTGTTGGGTTGGGTTGGGTGTTGGCGGGTGGGATCATGGGGTTCGCAACTGGGGGGGTTGGGTCAAGGCAAGGGGGTGTCGGGTCAGGGGATGAGTCGTATCAGGTTGGGCTTGCAGGACGGTGTCGGGCCTTGGGTGTGTGTGGGGGTGAGAGTTGGGCCCATGGGGAGAGGGAGGAGTCCCATGCAGGTGGGGGGAATCCAATGGGGGGTTAGGGGATGGGTTAAGTCTCATGGGAGTGTAGTCGTGGGGTGAGGGAGCCTCCTGGGGAAGCTGGGGGGTGGGGGCTGTCTCCTGGGGGGTTGGAGTGTGGGAGGAGTCCCGTGGGGGCATTGGTCTTGGCCTTTATCATAGGTACCCAGAAGTTAGAAGAGGTTTTAATCCTTCTAACTTCTTCTGGGTAGCAATTGGTGTAACATAGCCGGAACAATCCGAAGTTTGCGATTTAAGTTGCATTTTTGGAAGGTTCCCAGTGCAGGGCAATTGTCCAGAGGACGTTTATGCTTCTGGGCAATTGCCGTGCAAACCCTTACCTGGGAACTTCCGAAGTGGATTCCCAGCTCATCTTTGGTGCACACCCCTAATCCAACACTGGGGAGCTCAGAAGTTACAGTACGAAAGGTGAGTTTGCTGATGAAAAATTCGAACTTGTTGGACTTCAAGTATCAGAAGTCTGTATTAAGTATATCAGGGAAGGTGATGGCATATTGTTTGATGGTATTGATGGTATTGTTGCTGGACTAATAATCCAGAGACCGAGGGTAATGCACTGGGGACCCAGGTTTGAATCCTCCATGGCAGATGGTAGAATTTAAATTCAATAAAAATATGGAACTAAGTCTAATGATGACCATGAAACCATTGTCGATTGTTGTAAACCCGTCTCGTTCACTAATGTCCTTTAGGGAAGGAAATCTGTTATCCTTACCTACATGTGACTCCAGACCCACAGCAATGTGGTTGACTCTGAAATGCCCCCTGAACAAGGGCAATAAGGGACAGCCTAGCCAGCGATGCCCACATCCCATAATTGAATTTAAAAAATAGAAAAATGCCTGGAACAGCAAAAGGAATTATTGATGAATCAGAACAGTTGGTTGAATGCAGAATTAACAACCAAAACTGATGAAATGTTGGAACTTTGTTGTGAAAAAAGAGCAATGAAATTCTTGAACTTCGATCCAATCTGAAGAATATGAGATGTGCAGTATGGAAACACAAATCCAGACTTTAAAAGCAGATAACTCTGAAATAAAGACAAGCAAACTCACCAGAGTACTTGCTGAGCTGAATGAAAAGATTCATAAGCTTGAAAAAGGATTAGAAAATAAGAGAGTAAACAAATATTTGGTTGAAATTGTGAAACAAGTGGAAATGAAGGTTTCTTTTTTGAAATGTCAAAGTCCAGAAAGAACATGGCGGATTCCATGGAAAAAGAAAATCTGAGTCCACTCAAGGAATGAACAGAGTGAACATTCCCTTTGGAAGGAACAGGACAAACACAGGATGCCCGAATAAAGCAGAAAAGTTGTCAACCAAGAGAAATGCAACTCAAAGAAACGCAAAAAGTGAATCAAATGGAGACAACCAAGTACCGGAAACACAGAGTACTACAATTTCAATGCCAAAGCAACTGAGACTACCATTCCTCCAAACGTGACAGAATGAGATTTGAAAGAATTGCCAAGCCTCCAAACTGTCTGAATTTATAAAGTCAGAGATTGAGGGGGTGTGGGGAGTCGGGGTGGGGGGCAGAAGGGGCAGCAAGTCAAGAAGGTTGTATTGTAAATGTAGTTGGGTAAGGACTTGGGGGAGGTACAGTATAAGTGTGTTCAGGCACAGCAAGGGTTAATGTGGGCCTGGAAAACACTACTGCTCATGGTATGATGTACAGAGTCCCCACATGATGATAGTAGAGTCTGGAAGGAGCCAGCATGGCGCCAGCACCCATGTAGGGCTGTACTTTGGAGATGTAAATAGTTATGTGTTTCCAATAAATAGTTCATGCTTAACTATAAAAGCCTCCAGACCTCTTAGTAAAACGCCAAACAATCTTGCAACACAAAGCACTGGGCTTCATTTTTGGAGGAATTGATTTCAAAAGTAGAGATGTTTTGTTTAGCTTACATAAAACTTTGGTTAGGCCACATTTAGATCCTATGCTTAGTTCTAGACTCAGTATTAAAAAAAGGATATACAGACATTGGAAAAGGTGCAAAGTACATAAACAGGGATGATATCAGAACTTAGAGGTTTTGGAGGTTATTCTGATCAATGGTTGATAAGAGGCGCTAAATGGACGATGTGCCAATAAGAGACACCTATTTAAAAGTCTGGATTTAGTGCACAATTTTTGGACTAATTGATGATTATTATAATTTGAATGTGTCTTCAGGTGCTGAAACCTACTGCAGGCTTGGCACTCAAGCTGCTGCAGTTTTCCTGGAGCTGTAATGTAGCTGGCACTCACTCACTCCCAATGGAGGTCAAGCGTGCACTGGCTGAGAGTGGAAGAATATCTCAAGCAGTAAAAGAGAGGGGATCTAAGTTCTCCAATGTGGCATTGGAGATCCTGGTGAATGAAGTAGAGTAGGAGGGATGTCCTCTACCCCCAGTGGGAAAGGAGGACAGAGGCAGTGGGTGCACTGTATGTGGGAGGAGATTGCCATGAAAGTCACAGACAGGAGTCCTAGCCCCAGGACATGGATCCAGTGCTGTATGCAATGTAATGACTTGACACTAGTGGTCAAGGTAAGATCCCATCTCAAAAGCACACTCCTCAATAACCGCACCACCACCAGCATCATCACAACGATACACCCTTCATCCGCCATCTAACTATACACTGTCATTCTCACACCACATGATTGTACTCATCATGGGCACCACTCACAGCACTTCAAACAGGCAGAGCAGGGGTATCTCACCTTGAGGTATGTGGCCACTGCAACTTTCTTACAGATGCACAACTATTCTTGATCCCTAACCCAAGGTTATCCTCACTTCCAAGTGCTTATGGTCTCATCACATGCACCCTCCTGTAGTGGCCACACTTCACCCTAATCCCTAAAGTTTTATCATTGCTAGCTCCCGGAATCAAGATGTACCTCACCCAGTGGAGGAGGTTCAGGAAGAGCAACAGAAAAAAGAGAGCTAGGACAAAAGCAGTGTATTAATGGCTACTACTGTTGTTGTAGAGGCTAGCTTAGAAGAGAGATCCTCACAGTGGCTTGCACCAGGTTTTAGCAGGCAACTGCCATGCAGCGTGGAAGGGACACCACAGGTGTCGCTTTTCCAGGGAGTAAAGTTGCATACCAGTTGTGCTATAGAGGAATTAGATGAGGAATTTACAGGGCTGAACTTCTGGAGAAAGCCAATAGCTGGGACAAACCAAATGCTTGGTGGAACGGACAATCTGATATAGAGGGAGAGCGCAGTCTGCTTACATCTGGGTCAGTAGCTGAGTGCTGATTCTATCACCATCCTCTCCAACCAGCCAGCCAGCGACCTGTAAGGACCCGGACCATGTAGGGCAGGATTATCCTAGATTTGTACTAAGTGCAGTAGCAGGTGGGAAAAAGAACATTTTTCCCGTCAGCTGCAATGGCGGCTTTTCAAGTCGTATCATCCCGATCCCGCCTCATTATTCATGCATTCCTGAGAAACACGCCGTTTCAATGATGGGCAGGCTCCAATTCATCTGTCACGGTGCCACTTTGCCACTTCCTCATGCCAGGCACTATATTTAAAGTGCAGCTGCACACACACCTCTCAGTGCTTCCAGCCCAGGACTGCTGAACATAAGACATGCCCCTGAAAGGCAAGACTGCAGCCCCTCAGTTTAGTGATGCATCCCTCGAGCACCTTTTGGACAATGTGGAGGCCTACCATGATGTCCCCTACCCCAGATTTGGCTGCAGGAGGGGCAGCAACATCACCAACCCAGCTTGGGAAGCAGTGGCAGTGGTGGTCAGGGCCAATACCCTGCAAAAGAGTACAGCCACCCAGCACCACAAGAGGATGTATGATCTCCTCTTTTCATCACTTCCAACTCACACATCTACAGGGATTTCACCACCTTCATTGTCCTCATCCCGTCCATGGGACCACCCACACATGACAGGCACACATCACGTGGCCTGGTAGGCATCCCATTTACACTCTCCGATTTGTATTCATGCAGGACCAGCTGGCACACAAGAGGGAGAGCTCATAGAGTGCAGGGGGAATGCCTGAAGTTAAGGTCCTCACAGAGTTTGAAAAAAGAATCATCCAGCTGTCCAACAAAGATTTGGATCTTTCCTATGCTGATGGTGAGGTCAGTGTTGCTCTACCAAGTAAGGATCCAGCAGTGCAACATCCACCAGACAACCATGTTATGGGTCACTTCCCGTGTTCTGCAGTGCCCTGCGAGGCACTAATTATCTCCCCTTGTAGGCATATCTGGGAGACAGCCAACGGAGTCCACGACCCCAGGCCTCCAATCAAGCCCTGAAGAAACCTCTGAAGAGGAAACTGAAGTTACCATCATTGAAGACCCATCACAGCGCTCACCCACACCCTCCACCAGGGCAGAGACGCACATCTTGGTGGGCCCTAGTTCTTTGGTAGCCTATGGGTCACAATCTGGTGAGTATATCACACTGTCTGATCAATAGCAGGCAGTGACAGGGACTTCCCAGGTCTCCGGCACTCGGGAGGACTGCTGAAGGCCAGAAAACTGCTGAGTCCGAGTCAGATGACAAGCCAATTGACTCAGTCATACCTCAGTTGCTGGAGCTGCAAAGGCAAGCATGGGAACATCAGGAAGAGATGTCTGCTGCACTCCTCAGATTGCAAGGCACAGTGGAGGAGTCTGTTTCAGGTGATAGCACTGGCATGCCAATGCACTGTGGGCAACACTGGTAGGCTGGCAGGCGCCATGGACACCTTGGTTCAGGACATCAGTCCTGCACTGCTGCGTAGGTTGAACTCCATCACTGACGCCAACAGTGTGTATGAGAAGGCATGCAAGGCAGCTCGATATCACTCCTGCTTCCCCTTCTCTTCAAGGAGTTGATCAGGGGTCATCGGGCACCACTAGGGGGGGAGGAGCAGCAGCTTGACAGCCTGGGCCATTCCCAGGTGACTCTGGGAGGTTCCAGCCCATCCCCTCTTCCTGTGACCCCAGTAACTCCAGCTCCATAGGCCAAGGAGGGTGCCACTGCCACACAGCAGGATCCCAAAAACAGGCCGGGGCCCTCCAGGTCTCAGACCTTCAGAAGACGCCTGCCAAGGCCATCACAGACAGGGTGTACCAGTGAGCAGGCTGCCTCCACTTCCACTATAGATGTTGGGGGAGCACAAAGAGAGGATTAGAAGGGTTAAGATGATGCAGCTGCACAGCCTGGGCACAGGTTTTAATCACATGTGAATAATTTTCACTATGGTAAATAAACTCCCAAGAATGTCTCCCTGCCTATGGCTCCTCGTTACGATGAGCAGTGTTAGTGTCACTTAGGTGTGAAACCTTGATTCCTGCACAAGATCAAGGCAGGTGTCTCAGTCCAGGGCCTCTTCCCTGTGCAGTAAGTAACCTTCAGAGCAAAGTGATGGCCCGGCACCTCAACGGTGCTGGTCATTGTTGCCAGAATGTTGTGGGCAGAAGTCACAGAATTCCGTCATTCTCTCTGTGTGCGCTCAGCACCTTCAAGGTGGTGCTGGCCCCCATCTCTTCAGCATCTGTGACCAGTGACGCTTGCTCCTGAAGGGCTCAGGTGCTGAAGGCTGGCAAAGGATCAGGTGTATTTGAAGTTTCATGGCTGCATCTCTATGATATGACCTTGCTCACAGAGTGCAGGCGAGCAGCCCTTGGCAATACAGGAGTCAGACATTTACGGAGGCTATGTGAAGATCTATGGAGGGTCCTCAGTGCATGTCATCATCATCCTCCAGGTATCAAGTGACTATCAGGGCCTCCGTTGCGTCTCAATGACAGGAGGGTATACGTGCTGCCATCAGCCAGACTGGAGTCAAATGTACAAAGATGAAATGCGAGAATCTAAGATGTCTCCTCACTGCATGTCACCCTCATCCTCAACAAATTTGGCAGCTATGAGGGCCTTCTGTAACAAGTGGAGTGCCACAGGGATCAGTGCTGAGGCCACAATTATTTACAATATATATTAATGACTTGGATGAGGGAAGTGAATGTACTATCGCCAAGTTTGCAGATGACACAAAAATAGGTGGGAAGGCAAGTGGTGAGAATGACACAAGGAGTCTACAGAGAGCTATAGACAGGTTAAGTGAGTGGGCAAAAACTTGGCAGATGGAATATAATATGGAAAAATTTGAGGTTATGCACTTTGGCAGGAAGAATAGAGGAGCTGAATATTACTTAAATGGAGAAAGACTGAAGAAAACTGCAGCACAGAGGGATTTGGGGGTCCTCATGCATGAATCACAAAAAGCTAGCATACAAGTTCAACAGGTAATAGGGAAGGCGAATGGAGTGTTGGCCTTTATTTCAAAAGGAATGGAGTATAAAAATAGGGAAGTCTTGCTAAAACTATACCAGGCATTAGTTAGACCACACGTAGAATACTGTGGACAGTTTTGGTCCCCTTATCTAAAGAAGGGTATACTGGCATTGGAGGCAGTCCAGAGAAGGTTCACTAGTTTGATCCTGAGTATGGAAGGATTTTCTTATGAGGAGAAGTTGAGTAGGTTGGGCTCTTTGGAGTTTAGAAGAATGAGAGGTGACCTCATTAGGGGGCTTGACAGGGTAGATGCTGGGAGGTTGTTTTCCCTTGTGGGAGAGTCTTAGACCAGAGGGTATAATCTCAGAATAAGGGGCCGCCCATTTAAGACAGAGATGAGGAGGAATTACTTCTCTCAGAGAGTAGTGAATCTGTGGAATTCTTTACCACTGAGGACTGGGGAGGCTGGGTTGTTAAGTATATTCAAGGCTGAGATAGATTTTTAATCAGTAAAGTAATCAAATGTTATGGGGAAAGGCAGGAAAGTGGAGTTGAGGATTATCAGATCAGCCATGATCTCATTGAATGGTGCAGCAGACTTGATGGGCCAAATGGCTCACTTCTGCTCCTATGTTTTATGGTGTTATGGTCTCCCGAGCTCGCCTACCATCTGGCCAGTGCGATGGCCTCATTGCTTTCATCGTCGCCTTCAAGGACTTCCTCACCCTCAACCCTCCTCCTCATTGGAGGAGAAGTGCAGCTCCTTTATCTCCTCCTCAGCCAGCTCCTCTCCTTGTTGCAGCGCCAGATTGTAAAGGGCGCAGCAGACGACAACGATGCGTGTAGTCTCTGTGGACTGTATTGCAGGGCTGCACCAGACCAGTCCAGGCACCGGAACCTCATCTTCAGCATCCCGATTGTCTGCTCCACCAAGTTGCTAGCTGCAGCATGAGTATCATTATAGCGTCGCTCTGCTGCAGTCTGAGGCCGCCACACGGGTGTCATCAGCCACGGCCTCTGTGGTAGCCCTTGTCCCCGTGGAGCCAACCCTGCAGCCCCTATGGACCCTGGAAGATGCCAGGGACCTGTGGCTGACTGAGAATGTATGAGTCGTGTACTCTCCTGGGATCCATGCGCACACCTGCAGGAATCATTTGTAGTGGTTTCATACCAGCTGAGCAGTCGATGGCACCCTGCACCTGTGGGAAACCTGAGATCTGGGCAAATCCCAGTGTTCTTGCACCCTGGCTGTCCCGGACCCAGACAAAATGCACAAAGTTGTGTGCCTTTGCAAAGATGGCATCCGTGACCTCATGGATGCGTTTGTGGATGAAGGTTTGTGATATCTCACAGATGTCACCTGTGGAGCCCTGAAAGGAGGCACTGGTGTAAAAATTGATCACCTTTGTCACTTTCACGGCCACTGCCAGTGGATGCCCTCCATGTCACTCTGGCACCAAATCCTGCAGTAGCTGATAGATGTGACCGACCAATTCCCTAGACATGTGCAGTCTTCGGCGACACTGGTTCTCAGTCATTTGCAGGAATGAAAGACGACGTCTATAGATATATATATAGTCTATATATGGTTAGGTACTGGCCTGTGATGGCTCACTGTGGCTCTTCGGCAGCTTGTGGGCCCCAGCTGCCCCTTCTTCCTGAGGTTGCTGTTCCTCCCTCTGCCCAGCCAGGCGCCTCCGTCACTCTCTTCTCCTTCGCCTCCACTCCTGTACACCACGAGGCATACAGCTAGTTCACCAGGCTCCATGCTGTTGATGCACTCCTCCTGCAAGATGAAAGAGAGAGACACGTGGGATAGCATGGGTGTACTAAGAACCTCTCTTGGTTAAGTCTGAAGGCCCCTTAACACATCCTGGAGAGTGCTGGCCACCACTTGGATGGCCAGAGTCTATTGTGCTGCATGGCTGCCCGAAACCCCACCCACCTCCACCCGACACCTGACCAATTGGCGACAGCTTTGTCCACTGGACTGCATTCTGTGCTCTCAGCCCAGGCACAGGTATTCTCTTAGCCCACACTTCAAGACTGCGCTGTTAGCTTGAACCATGGGGAGACTGGTCCAAACTGGGATGATTGCAAGGGACAGTGAGCGCCTCCACCAGTGACTGCTCCATGGCCAGCTTTAGCAAGGAGATTGTACAACGTGCCCAGTCGCCCAACTGTTTTGCAGTCCACTAAAATGCTCATTAGTTTGCAGTCTGTGCTCAGGGAGTGCAAGCTCTGGAGCATTTGTGTTACTTTCATGCCTCTGTATTGCTTGAGTGGGCAGAGAAGCTGGAGGTCAGACTCCACGCATGTCAATGTGGCTGTGTCTAAACTATCACAGCTGCAGAGGAATGGTCACTTTATACAAGGTTTCCCTAATGCGTGGCTGCTTCCCTTCCCCCACCCTGCACATGCTTGTGAACTATCATCAAACACAGTGCAGCCCTTGCCCCCGCCAAACTCACCTCAACCGCAGTGCAGCGCTTGCCCCCACTGAAACTCACCTCGATCCTCAGTGCAGGCCTTGCCCTCCCAAACGTGCCTTGACCACAGTGCAGCCCTGCAGCCTCAAACCCACCTCAACTGCAGTGCAGCCATTCCCCCCACCTCAATATCACCTCCACTGCAGTACAGCCCTTGACCGGCACCCCCCACCAACCCCAACAACTTGCCTCCTCCTTGAAGTCCAACAGGTGACCTTGGCGCGTGCTGCACAACCTCAGTGTACACTGACCTCCGAGTTCCCCTCAAAGTGCAGCCCGCCAAGTGCACACCTTACATATGCTGTTGTGAAACATGTCAGTGTGCAATCATGCCACCGTGCTCGGACGATCCAGTGTGCGAGGATGATTCTGGCAGGTTTGGCTTATAATGATATGCAGATATATTACAATGAGGTTCCCGATGTCTGACGGTGGGAAACATGGCCCGCCATTGATGGGTGGAGCAGACAATCGTAAACTGGTTTCACGACGTTGTGAAACCGATTTTTGGCCTTCTTACTCTATTGTCCGCTCACGCTGCCGAATACGCCCGATGCCAGCGGGCACGGAAAATTCCACCCGCAGTGTCTGATGACATACTGCAGTTGCCATTGCATTCCTAACGACTTGCATGGAACGTCAAAAAAACTTCTGTGGAATGGTAAAGTGCTGCAATGGAAGCTCAGGCAGCTGCTATGGTGGCCCTGGGCTCCTTGGTTGAATGAGCTTGCAGGGTGTCTCCAATACCCACAGATCTGTCCTCCAGATCACTGGCCAACTGAAGTAGTGGTGTGGGAATCACAGAGCTGGAATCAATTTGCCCCTCTTCAGATGCTAGATTTGCTGTCACCTTTGGCCTTGGCATTGCCTGTCGGCTAAATGGTCCAAACTGCTCAAGCCCATTCTGCGATTGTGTAGTCTGAGGTGATGCCATTGCTGCCCACAGCCTCTCAAGGCATTCAGGTTGATATCTGAACTACATTTTCCAGATTCTCAGCAGCCATCCACCTTGCTTGCTGCTGCCACTGATGTTATAGTTGGGAAAAAGCAGATTACGCAAGAGCCCTGATAGGGTAGCCACAAAGGGCAAGCATCAAGGTGAATAAAAAAATAAAGATGCATCAAAGCATTTTACAGCCAATGCAGTACTTTTGAAGTGTTGTCACTGTTGTAGTGTAGGAAATGCAGCAGCTAATTTAAGTTCAGCAAACTCCCAGAAACGCAATGTGATAATGACCAGGTAATCTGATTCTCATGATATTGTTTGAGGGATGAATATTGGCCAGGAGACTATAGTTTAACATTTGTAAATGCTGGATCATATTTGTTTGTTTTTGATGTATATTAAAAGTGATGATGGTAATTGGGTGGGAATGGGTGGACTTATCTACTGTGTTCTTCATTGGGGGAGGTTTGAGAGGATTGAGTATAGATGCTGGACTCCTTGATGGATTCAAAGTTGTGGAAGGTGTGTCAGGTGACAGCAGTGCTCTGCAGCCTGACAGTGGAGCACGTCTCTCAAAATAACTTTTCAATGAGATAGCATTAAGCACCCTCCCAGGTGCAAGATGTCAACCTGGAAACCTCTGGCGCTCCCATTGGTCCCCGTCTTTCTCCTTCTCCCCCTTCAACTCCTCTTTCTTCTCCTCCTCCTACTCCTTCTCCTCTTGTGGGTTCTGAGTTTGACACTCTGACACAATTATTTGTGGTAATGGCTGGTCTCTCATGATTGCCAGATTGTGGAGCATGCAGCAAAACACCACAATGCAGACACCTTCCCAACTGAGTACAGCAGGGGACTTCCTACCTGTTCAAGCCACACCAACTTCTGCTTGAGAACTCCTATGGCGGGTGTGCTCAATGGCATTCCTGGTAGCAAAGTAGCCCTTATTTTATGAGTGCTCAGATTGTTCTCCTCAGGGGTGGCATGAGCAATGGTATGAGAGGATATCCCTTGCCACCTATTAATCAGCTATGCACATTGCATTGGGTCTCAAGGATCTGTGCAACAGATGGCTGTGTCATTATAAAAGCATCATGGCAGCTCCCAGATACCAGGCACTCACTTGCATGATGCGCTGCTGATGGTCGCACACAAGCTACACACTAAGGGTATGGAATCCCTTCCTGTCCCTGAACACTTCTGAGTTTAAATGAGGGGCTTACATGTGTACAGTCAATGGCTACCTAGATCATGGGAATCCTGCAATCCTTTTGAATCCTCATGCTCTCTGCAAGTGCTCTTCTTTGGTACTATGGAGAATGAATTATAATCATTCTTCAGAGTGTACAGAGCCTCAGAGACCTCCCTTATGCAGAAGTAAGGTAACTTGGAAGATTCTAACAACATAAAGATTTAGTGCTACTAATACCTTCACTGCCTTAGGTAATGCAATCTTGGCTGTGCTGCAACATCTGAGTCTTTATTCTATGAGACCACAGATCTCTATGATGACCACTTTGTTAAAGCACAGCCTCCTCATGCACTCGTCTTAGATCATGTGAATGTAGAAATAGCCTCTGAATATTCTAGGTGAATAGGGCATCCTACTGAGTGCTCACCTCACTCTGCTGTCCCTCCCATTCCTCTCTCCTCCTCGAAATTGCCATGGAGAGCAAAAGATACCCATGACCAACCACTCCCTTGTTCCTGGTGACTCTAATAAGGTATCCAGTAAGGTACAGCAGCACTGCACTGTTTTGTTTTTAGGTGAAGTCCCGGGAGGATAATGGAAAAATGTTGATGAAGACTAATGAAGAAGTATAGCTAAAATGTCCCAGAAAGTCTCCCAATGTGAATCAAAAGTCCTCTAAAAAGACAAGAGTGTACTCAGTCGATCTCAATCAGCAAGTGAACAGCAAAAGCTTTAAGTAGTGATCTGAATTGTCAGCAAGGCCATGTTTACTCTTGTTCAGCTGGTTACTGTTACAAAAGTGGTTAAGTTAGTAATTAGCCATATTTCAAAAAGAACCAAGGGCAGCATTGTGCATCTTTAATGAGCACAAGCAGGCAATTTAATTGTTAATCAGCTTCTTAATGATTGTCCAGGCAGCCGTTTCTAGGGCTAACCACCATCACATCCTGTGGATTACTTTTGACCAGAAACTGAACTGGACCAGCCACAAAAATAGTGTGGCTACAAAGGCAGGTCAGAGGCTGGGAATTCTGCAGTGAGTAATTAACCTCCTGACTCTGCAAAGCCTGTCCACAAGGCACAAGTCAGGAGTGTGATGGAATACTCTCCACTTGTTGTCCAATAACACCCAAGAAACACAACACCATCCAGGACAAATCAGCTCACTGATTGACACCACATTCACCACCATAAACATTCACTCCCTCAACTACTGTGGTTTTAGTATTATACTATTATTGTTATATTAATATTAGTATTATGCTATTATCCTTATATTACTATTAGTATTATGCTATTAGTGCACTAATGACAAATTTAAGATAATCAATCAAGCTCATAACTTGGCTCATTTATGCTTTCTGGAAGTGACATACATTCATATACAGGGACCAGTTCTCTGAAAACAAAAGGAATACGTTCAAGCCTTTTTGAATTATCCAGAACCATGGGGAGCCTTTAGTTCCCCATTGCTTTCACCATGGCAACACCTCAGCCAAACAGAGTGGATTTGCCAACCAATCAACACCTTCTTTCTCCTGCAGTATAAATTGTTGTGATTGTTTGAAAATTAGCATTCTTGCGTTTATCTAGAATCACTTTCTTAAGTAATCATCTTATAATTATCAGGTTTCCCAAAAAGTTTATGAATTGACTGTGTATTGTTGAACTGAGTTATATCTGGGGATCCAGGTTCTAACCCCATCATAGCAGATGGTGGAATTTGAATTCAATAAAAAAAATCTGGAATTAATAACCTGATGATGACCATGAAACCATTGTCGATTGTTGTAAAAACCCACCTGGTTCACTAATTTCCTTTAGGGCAGGAAATCTGCTGTCCTTACCTGGTCTGGCTTACATGTGACTCCAGACCCACAGCAATGTGGTTGACTCTCAAATGCCTTCTGTACAAGGGCAATTAGGGATAGGCAATAAATGTTGGGCCAGTCAGCGATACCCACATCCCATGAATGAATAAAAAAAAAGAATTTTAAAAATAGACCATGAAAGTATTAGGTTGAATTCCTGATCTGGGCAGACTTCACTGATCTTAGTGAAGCCAGGCTACAGTTGACTGTAATTTCCTTGGGCTAGGGAAAAGAAAACTCACGCAGTTGTTTAATGTTATCCGGTGACTGCAGCTGGAAAATCCATCTGTGTGACTGCAGGATTAGACTTGGTTATAATGTTACTCATGTCTCAATAGACTAACGAGACTCATTGCCTTGGCTCACACATAAAGAATGCCTGTTTATCTAAGATACAGAGGGCATCAGGCACCTGTCGAGCTGTTCTCAGCAAGAGTCAGTAACGGGGAGATTGGTCTTGGGTGGTAGTGTGAAATGAGCAGTAGCAAATCGGCAGTCTGTTTTAAACACCCAGCCTGACTTTCTTTTCCATTGTAGCCAATCAGACGGGTGTAAATTAGGCTGTTGATTCGTTGTCACTCATATTTTACTATCAATGAAACCCAATTTCATCCCTAGTGCCTTAATGAAGGAGGAAAAATATTGACAGAAGAAAAAAATTAGCTTTTGGTAATTTAAAACAATTTAATTATCTGATTAATTTTGAATATGAAATTTGTATGAACCAACCTGGAATGTAGCAAACATTACATGGTGAAGGTTAAATCTATCTCTTACATTACTTTTGCATAATATTCACATACAAGATCTGGATTTGACATGAAAACAAAAAGGAGGGCTTCTTTTTCTGGTGTTTTCTTTAATATCTGGCAGTGACTAGGGGTTATACTTTCCTCAATTTAATGATCTTGCGGATAAATAAGTAAGTATTAACAGACTATTAGTTTATCACTGCACTTTACCCTACATATTTATGTTGTTGTCTGATTCAAATGATGCACTGGTGTGTTTGAGTTTTAGGTTTGACAAGAGGATGGCTGGTTCTCTTTGTTTTGTTAAGCAAGCCGATGCTACCTTACAAATAAAGCAAAAATGTGTTTGGATTTGTATTGTCATTTTATACACTGTTATGTGTTTGTGCACATTCACTGTGTCTGGACACACTGATGTAACACACCATGAAATTCATAGAACATCTGAATAATATGTGCACTGTCTAAATATTGGGAAGCCATTGGCTTTGGTCCCTGCCACAAACTCTGTTTCCTAGTCACTAGGCCCCTTCCTGACCACTGTCTGAGGCTGAAACAAACTGTTCATTTGACTAATTTCACCCTTAGCCGAGCTTCCAACCTCAATCCTTTCCAGCACTAAGACTTCCATATAACATTGTCCATTTCCACCCCCTTCCTTAAGCTATTTGCTGCTGAAATCCTCATTGTTACTTACTGTTTTGACTATTATAATTCTCCTCACCTGATCTCCCAATGACCACCTCCATAAACTTGAACTTATTTAAAACTCTTTTGCCCATATCCTAACTCGCACCTAGTCCTGCTCACCCACCACCTCTGTGCTTGCTGACCAACATTGACTCCTAGTCCAGTAATGCCTCAATCTTAAAAATTTCATCTTTGCATTCAAATCCCTCCATAGCCTTGCTATTCCTATCTCTATAAGCTCTTCCAGCCCTACAACGCTCTGCAATCTCTGTGCTTCCACAATTTGGGCAATTTGGGCATCCACAACTTCCTTTGCTTCACTATTGACAGCCATGCCTTCACCTGCGTAAGCAGTAAGCTCTGGAATTCCCTTCATAAAATACGACTCATTTCTCATCTAAGACACTCTTGAAAACTTAATTCTTATGCCAAGTTTTTGGTCACCTGTCCTAAATTCTACTTACATGACTCAATGTCAGATTGTATCTGATAATGCTCCTGTGAAGCACCTTCTGCTGTTCAAAAACAGTAAAGGCACTATATAAATGCAAGTTGGTGTGGTCTTCTAATTTCTACAGAACGCATGCCCTCCAAGTACTCCTGAATATTCAATTACTGTTTATTCATATAAAGTACTTTCATGTTATATGATCCACCACCTGCTATATGCTACATCATCTGGTTATGTGACAGTTTGTCTTTAAACATAAGAACATTGGTGATGGAGACAGAAGGGGTGATTTTCCTCCAATGGTGCAAGTAATGTCTGAACGTTTAAGACCTAGTTTGCTGACCAGTGTGGAACTGACCCATAGGCAGGATTTTATGAGGCAGAGGTGACACGTCCCACTGGCTAGAAAATCAGGAGTTGACCCGCCTCTGCTGTCATGGAAGCCCTGACCAGATTTTACATTTGACGGGTGGTGAATTGCCTGCAGTCATTGCCTATGCTTCTCTAAGAAATGATGTCCTTCTCCCAAGAACTGCTAGCCAATCTGATAGCCACCTCCTGAGGTCCCCAAAACCACAAATGCCAGTCTTCAGCCAATTTGATTCACCCCATGTGATATCAAGAAATGGCTGAAGGCACTGGATACTGCGAAGGCTACGGGCTTGACAAGATCCACGCTGTTGCACTGAAGATGTGTGCTCCAGAACTAGCTACACCTCCAGCAAAGCTGTTCCAGTACAGCTACAACACTGGCATCAAAGCAGCATTTGACCGTGTGTGGCATCAAGGAGCCCAAGCAAAGGTTGAAGTCAAAAGGAATCAGGGGGGTAATTCTCCTTTTGTTGGAGTCAGACCTAGCACAAAGGACGATGGTTGTACTTGTTGAAAGTCAATCACCTCAGTTTCAGGACACCACTCCAGGAACTCCTCAGGGTAGTGTCCTAGGCCCAACCATCTTCAGCTGCTCCATCAATGAACTTCCCTCCATCATAAGGTCAGAGCTGGGGATGTTCACTGATGATTGCACAATGTTCAGCACTGTTCACAACTCCTCAGATACTGAACCATGACCACGTGCAGCAAGACCTGGACAACATTCACGCATGGACTGATAAGTGGCAAGTAACATCAATGCCAACAAGCGTAAGCAATTACCATCTCCAACAGGAGAGAATCCAACCATCTCACCTTGATGTTTAATAGCTTTGCAATCACTGAATACCCCACTATCAGCATCCTGGGGGTGAACATTGATCATAAACTTAACTGGACCAGCCAATCAATATTGTGGCTACAGGAGCAGGTCAGAGGCTGGGATTTCTGTGGTAAGTAACTCACTTCCTGACTCTCCAAAACCTGTCCACCATCTACAAGACACAAGTCAGGAGTGTGATGGAGTATTCTCCACTTGCCTTGATGGGTGCAGCTCCAACAACACTCAAGAAGTTTGACACACTCGGCACCCCATCCACCACCTTCAACATTCACTTCCTCAGCAATGCACAGTGGCAGCAGTGTGTACCATATGCAAGGTGTACTGCAGCAAATCCCCAAGCTCCTTCGACAGAATATTCCAAACCCATGAACTCTACCACCTAGAAAGCCAAGGGTAGCAGATGCATGGAAACGCTACCACCTCCCTCCAAGCCACACACCAACCTGACTTGGAGCTATATCGTCGTTCCTTCATCAGCACTGGGTCAAAATCCTGGAAATTCCTCCGTTACAACACTGGTATACCTACATCAGATGGAATGCAGCCATTCTAGAAGGCAGTTCACCACCACCTTCTCAAGGGCAATTAGAGATGAACAATAAATGCTGGCCTTGCCAGTGATGTTCACATCCTATGAAAAAATAAAAAAGAAGCTCTTCAGTTCCAGCAATGCCATCAGAAGTGGCGATTACTTTTGGGGTTGCAGCATGACCCAGTACAGCAGCCATCGAAGCTGTCAGAGTGAAGGTGAAAGGGGTCAGGGCTTGCCAAGGCAGAACCCAGTGAGGTGGGGGTGCTGCTCGGTCTTGAGGATAGGGAATGTCTTTCAGTAGCAGTGGCCCTTGCTCTCTTGGGGGGCCTTCATGGGCTACAGATTTCCCAATCAGGAGGAGCACTCCCTCCCTTCCCAGAGCCTGCTGGGAGACCACCAGGGGATACCTGATGGTCTCTCCATATGACAAGGTGCCCAAGTGGTCATTAGTTGGCTACTTAAGGGCCTCAGTTGGCATAAGGGCAGGCACGCCACCCACCACCTACCTCGCCACTGGGAGGGAAGGCAACGGAATGGCAACCCACCATCCCACCTGATTTTACGCACCCGGCTCCCAGTCCATTCCCTGGAGGTCTATAAAATCCCTGCCGTAAAGATCAGAGAAGTCTCAGGTTTGATACCTGGTCTTTAATGATCTAGTTGATCTCAGTATGACAGCTAAATGTTTCTGGGCAAGGCAAGATTTCCCACTTCTCATTGCTATCTAGTAACTCAAGAAAAGTGCTAAGTTAATCTTAAAATTAATGTGCTAATAGTATGAAAATTTCCTAGGTTAGCTGGTTTGCATAATTTTTCACATATTTATATGCACACTGGGGAAAGTTTAAGGAGCACAATAATGGAGGCAATGGCAAATTAGATGGATATGAAATCTAAAGAGATGGAACCAAATTTTGGAAGCCTTTAAAAAAAAACAAATGTTACTTCAGTCCATTATCAACTTTTCCAAAGGTTCATAGAATGATAGAGAATTTTTCAGGATTTGCCTGGTTAGCTCAGTTGGCTAGATGGCTCACATGTGGTTCAGAATGATATCAACAGCATGGGTTTGATTCCCATTCTGGCTGAGGTAGACTTGGGAGCTGCCTCCTTGCCCTGCCCTTGAGAGTGGAAGGAAATAGAAAATGATCAATGACAAGCTGCCAAGAAAACAGCTCAGAATGAAGCATCAGCAGACAATGAGCCAAGGATCTGCCTTCAGGCAGAGCACACATTACATGACATATAGGATTTGCAGCACAGAAACCAACCATTCAGTCCTTGTTGGCATTCTTGCTCCCTTTGATCCACCTTCCAATCTCCCTCATCTGACTTTATCAGCATAACCCTCTACCTCCATATCCTGCATGCTCTTATTTAGGCTCCCCTTAAATGTATCTGTACTACTTGCCTCAGCCACTCCCTATCATTGCAAACTCCACATGCTTACCACTTTCTGGGCACTGAAGTTTCTCCTGAATTCCTCATTGGATTTCTGGGTGACTATATTCTATTGATGGCCCCTAGTTTTGCTGTTCCCCACAAGTCAAAACACACTTTCCGGGCAGGATTTCTGCGCCCTGCTGAGGTCTGGAATGGAGGCAGATGGGCTCAAAACTACCAACGCCGACTGACATGCTAGGTTTCCTGCCCTGTTTCTGGAGTCAGCCATTTTGGCTGAGGCAATTTTGGGGCCCAGCAATGCAGTCCGCCCCAATGAGGCTCATCATAAGGGTGAATAATAGAGGCTGACTGGGATTTTCCAGTCGGTCTTCAACTTTCTGACATGACAGGGGCAGCTCAACTACCTGGAGGCAGGCACCCAATCAGGGTGCCAGGTCAGGGTGCAAGTGCTCCAGGCAGGCCGACAGGGCACTCCTTGCCCCACTCGATGAGGGTGCAGTCAAAGGCCAGCCTGTAGAGGGCACAGCCCACCCACCTGATACAGTAGCGGCCTAACTGCTTTATGTACTTTTTAATTAAATTCTTTAAAAAGTTGTTGAGAGGGCTCTCTCAGTTTCTTACTTTGTACTGCAGCCAGTGCTCCTCTCAAGCTGGAAGGCCGCTAATTGCTCTTCAGGTCGAGAGTCCACCTGACACCCTTAATTCAACACGGGAATAGTTCCAGCTCTTATTTCCTGTCCCCAAAGCAAAAAAATCAGCCCACTGTGCCTACTTTCTCAAAACCTCTCCTAATTTCAAAGACCTTTAATGTCACCCCTCAGCATTCTCTTTTCAAGAGAAATTAGATGCATTTTTGCTCATCATTTCCTGACAGGTATAACTTCTGTATTTGACCTCATATCCTTGTAAATCTTTTTTGCACCCTCTCCAGTGTCTTCACACCCATTTTATATTATGGTGACTGGAACTGTACACAGTCCTCCAATTATGGTCTAAACAAGGTCTGCTGAGCATAACTTCTCTACTTTTCAAATCCATCCCAGCACAGGCAGAAGACTAAGAAATGACAAAAAAACAATTGAAGGAAAAGGAAGTTTGACTCTGTAGCGGACTGGTTCTGTCAATGATTGGGCCCACCCTATGGTGCACCTTAGTGGGTGTTCTTACAGCAGATGGCACAGCTCTGCCTCTGACTCTGATGAACTGGAACCTGTAAAGAAACTTTCCGACCGCTGGGTAGGTGTAACAATGTTTGCAAATACGGTTCATGATAGCTTGACAGATATGATCAATTATGCTTTCCTGACTAATGATCACCCGAGCATGCATTCTTTCATGCCTTGAACAAAAATCACTCAAGTGCAGTAGTGAGTGAATGCTACTCTGCTGGAGTTGGCATCTTCTGAATGAGTTGTTAAACCAATGTCCCAACTATCCCCTCAGGTGGATGTAACAATCTTGTGACGCTATTTCGAATAAAAGCAGGGGAGTCCTTCAATCAACATCAACATGTGGCTGTTGGAGATCAGTCATCTCAGCTCCAGGACATCACTGCAGGAGTTCCTCAGGGTAGTGTCCTAGGCCCATCCATTTTCAGCTGCTTCATCAATGACCTTCCTTCCATCATAAGGTCAGAAGTGGGGATGTTCACTGATGATTGCACAATGTTCAGCACCATTCATGACTCCTCAGATACTGAAGCAGTCCATGTCCAAATGCAGCAAGACCTGCACAATATCCAGGCTTGGGCTGACAAGTGGCAAGTAACATTCACTCCACACAAGTGTCAGGCAATGACCATCCCCAACAAGAGAATCCAACCATCGGTCCTTGATGTTTAATGGCATTACCATCACTGAATCCCCCACTATCAACATCCTGGGAGTTGCCATTGACCAGAAACTGAACTGGACTAGTCATATAAACACTGTGGTTACAAGAGCAGGTCAGAGGCTAGGAATTGTGTGATGAGTAACTCACCTCCTAACTTCCCAAAGCCTGTCCACCATCAACAAGGCAAAAGTCGGGAGTGTGATAGAATACTCTCCACTTGCCTGGATGAGTGCAGCTCCCACACCACTCAAGAAGCTTGACACTGTCCAGGACAAAGCAACCCAAATCCACAAACATTCACTCCCTCCACCATCGACGCACAGTAGCAGCAGTGTGTATCATCTACAAGATACACTGCAGGAATTTACCAAGGCTCCTTTGACAGCACCTTCCAAACCCACGACCACTACCATCTAGAAGGACAAGTGCAGCAGATAGATGGGAACACCACCACCTGGAAGTTCCCCTCCAAGTCATTCACCACCCTGACTTGGAAATATATCGCTGTTCCTTCACTGTCACTGGGTTAAAATCCTGGAATTCCCTCCCTAACAGCGCTGTGGGTGTACCATATGGGCTGCAGTGGTTCAAGAAAGCAGCTTACCACCACCTTCTCAAAATCAACTAGGGATGGGCAATAAATGCTGGCCCAGCCAGTGAAGCCCACATCCCATGAATGAATTTTAAAAATCACCAAAAAAAATTGTTAGGTTATTGTCAAATTGTGCGAGCTTGCTTGCTTTAGCATGCCTGATGGCACTATAAATGCAAGTCTTTCTTTTATATAATACCACATAAAGAAGCAAAAGAAGAATTTGTATTTATATAGAATTTTGCATGGCCTCACGATGCCCCAAAATGCTTTATAACCCATGAAGATTTTTTGAAATGAATTCACTGTTATAATGTAGGAAGTATGACAAATTGTGTACCATAGATCCCACAAGCAATAATAAGATAATGACCAGGTAATCAATTTTACTGTTACACATATTAATGTATGAACATATGAATTCGGAGCAGGATAGGTCATAGCCCTTCAAGCCTGCTCCATTGTTCAATTAGATCATGGCTGTTCTCATGGCTCCAGGTTAAATATTGGCCAGTGCATGAGGATCTCTTATGAATTCCTGAGAGGGCAGTGAGGAAGCCAACTTGAGATCTCAACTGGAAGACAGCACTTCCAACAGAGCAGGGTTTCCTCAGTACTACTCTGACTCAGGGGCAAAAGTGCTACCATGGAGCCATGGCTGACAAGGGAACCTAAATGCCAATCCAAAGAAAAAAAGAAAAATAACCTTAGAATTGAAAACATAATTTCCTTTTTGGCCCTGCCCAGAAACTTTGGATGCCTGCTCATCCTATGAAGCATCAGATTTTATGCCCAACCCCCTCCCCATAAACCCCCTTGCCTGCGTATTTGAAGGTAGAGGGCTCGTAAAATAAAAGGCGTTGCCTTCTCACTGCCTTCCCACCCCCACACCCATCTCCCATATTATGTTGAGCAGGGAAGGCGTCAGGCAGCCCACCCACCCTTAGGCCTATTAAAGCTCTTAAGTGGCAAGGAAAGGGAAGACGGATGTAAGGTGGGTAGCCCGGCAGCATTGACTGCTCGGGCTGCTGTCGGACAGGAAGAGGGGGTACCTCCTTTGGGGGGCTGCCTATGCCCATCGGAGGCACCTCCTACTTAAGATTGTACCCATTCCTTAATTTCCTCCTCACCATCTCAAACCCAGCACCCCCCACCTCCCTCCCCCTCTCTCTGGGGTCAGCCAGCCAGGCCTGTCCAAAATCCCAGACTTATCTTTAAGTCCAGGCTCCATTAGTCTTCTTCCTTGAGGTCTGCCTTTGGTCCTAGCAGTGGCCACCATTTGATCCTGGTGCTGCTGGGATTACAGCTCTGTAGGACCAGACTTCCTCCCAGATGGGGTGGGGGGGTGGGGGCCCCACTCTGAAACAGTTAAGGCTGCTCTTGTAGTGTTAGGGTTTGTAAGGCTTAACGCGTTGGACTACGTAAATAGTACGTCTCATATTGATGATGTAAGAGAACACATGACTTGGAGAGAAGCATAAGAATGTTCATGTCTTCGGCATGGTAACACCTAGTCCTGGATAGCTGTACATAGTTCAGTTGTTGTTTTGGACTTTTTGATTATCAATTATTTTTGGAGTTAAAACATCACATCCACATCGTCAGTTTGTTATGGGCTTGATTTTCCAGACAGGTTTCTCATTAGAAACATCGAACTTTATTTACAGGCTGCAGCAGCAGTTACATACTTCCATCAAGCTCCATCATTAGAAGAAGAACTCCCACACTAAGGTTCCCCGCGCTTAGAGCTGATTTGTTCACACTGTCATGTGATACTATACAACACAATAAGCCTTAAAGCTACAGTCACTGCATTCCTTAAAACTACAATTACCACAGTTGTATAAAATAAACCAGTTGTTGTTTGAACATACTAATGTCTCAGTAATCATTCTGAAGCTAGACTAATCAGCGTAATATCGCTGCGGGACAGCTGGGTTTTGGATGGGCTGGCTGACCACCAACTTTTCGGCCGGAGGGGCATAGAATATGGCACCCTGTAAAATCCAGTCCAATGTGTTTTTTTATGGGATGTGTACATCATTAGCAATTCCAGCAATTATTGTCCATTCCCAGTTTTCCTGAAAAGGTGGTGGTGGGCTTTTGATAGGGTACATACAGAATAGCTGTTTCCTTTAGTGGGGGGAAGAAAGAATAATGAGACATAATCTTCATGTTAAAGTTTGGCCATTTATGTGCAAAGTTAGGAAAAACCTTTCACACAAAGGCAGTGGAAACCTGAAACTCTGTCCTCCAAAAGGCAGTGGATCCTGGAACACTTGAAATTTTCAAGTTGGAGACCAGCAGATTTTCAATGTATCAAGCAATATGGAGAAAAGGGAGGTTAATGGAGTTGGGGCACAGATCAACTATGATCTAACAGAATCACGGAACAGATTCAAGGGGCTGAATGGCCTACTCCTGTTTCCACGTTCCTATTTTTCCCTTTAGAATACTGGGCTGTTTTTTTTCCAAAAATATACTTTATTCATAAAATTTGTAAAGGTAGATTACATTGCAGTTCAAATTTGGTGTTTTATTAAGTGTGAAATAGATCAGTTTCTTTCAACACAGTTGTTGCACTCGGAGGTGCCTCATTACATGTACAATTACAGGTTATATTTACAATGTGCATTAACATCTCATGTCAAACATTCTCTGGCACATATAGCCCAAGGGGTTTTACATGGTTTCAAGCCCTTTAGTGTACTGTATAGGAAGGGCCTTAGATAGTGGCCTTTCTGCATTGAGCCTTTCTGGCAGTTATCCCAAGCTTTATTGTGTCCCTCAGCACATAGTCCTGGATTTGGAATGTGCTAGTCTGCAACACTTGGTCATCAATGGCTCTTTGCACCGTAATACCAGCAAGTTTCAGGCAGACTAAAGAGTATCTTTCACCAGGTTTATGATCCCCCAGCAGCAGTTCATGCTTATCTCGTTATGGAGCTGCTTAAAATTGTCAAAAGTCTCGGTGCCTCTTTCCAAACCTGTTTAGCAGAGGCACATACCAGAAGGAGGCGGGTAATGATCCCCCAGCAGCGAGGTCAGTGTGTGCAGTGGGTGAGATCCAGGCATCCAGGAAGGATCTGACAGAGTGTCCTTCTCACCACCAGCCAAGCTACGTCTTGTTGCTTGTTTAAAAGTTCTGCCAATGATGCAGTCTGCTCAGGGAACTATCCAACAGGATCCACCATCTCATTTTCCAATGGAATTGGGGCTAATAGTGTGATAAACAAATGTAAATCACCCTAAAGAAGATTTGACCTGTTGAATTTTCTTTCTGCAGTACATTCTCTTTCCCAGCATGGGCTTTTTCTATTCTTTCACGGTATGTGGGTGTCACTGGCTAGACCAGCATTTATTGCCCATCCCTAATTGCCCTTGAGAAGGGGGAGGCGGGCTGCCTTCTTGAACCACAGCAGTCCATGTGGTGTAGGGACACCCACAGTGCTGTTAGGGAGGGAGCTCCAGGATTTTGACCCAGTGACAGTGAAGGAACAGTGATAGAGTTCCAAGTCAGGATGGTGTGTGGCTTGGAGGGGAACTTACTGATGGTGGTGTTCCCTTGCATCTGCTACTCTTATCCTTCCCAGTGCTAGAGGTCAAGCATTTGAAAGGTGCTGTTGAAGGAACTACAAGAGAAGTCCTACAAGAGAAGGGGCGGTTCTGGACCTAATCTTAGGGAATGAAGCCAGGCAAGTGGTAGAAGTGTCAATGGAGGAGCATTTCGGGAATAGTGGCCATAACTCTGTAAGATTTAAGATAGTTATGGAAAAGGACAAAGATGGACCAGAAATGAATGTCCTGAATTGGGGGAAGGCCGATTTTAATATGATAAGACAGGATCTGACCAAAGTGGACTGGTAATAGCTACATGTAGAAAAGTCTACATCAGACCAGAGGGAGACATTCAAAAAGGAAATAGTGAGAGTTCAGGACCAACATGTTCCCATAAAGGTGAAGGATAGGACCAACAAGTCCAGGGAACCCTGGATGTCAAGGGATATAGAGGATTGGATAAGGAAAAAAGGAGGCTTCTGGCAAATACAGAAGGCTGAAAAAGCAGAAGTTGTAGAGGAGTATAGAAAGTGTAGGGGGGTACTTAAAAAAGTAATTAGGAGAGCGAAGAGGGGGCATGAAAAAACATTGGCGAGCAAGATAAAGGAAAATTCCAAGGCATTTAATAAATATATTAAGGGCAAGAGGATAACCAGGGAAAGAGTAGGGTCCATTAGGGACCAAAGTGGCAATCTGTGCTTGGAGCCGGAGGACGTAGATGAGGTTTTAAATGATTAATTTTCACCTGTGTTCACTATGGAGAAGAACGATGTAGGTGTAGAAATCAGGGAGAGTGACTGTGATATACTTGAACAAATTAGCATTGAAAGGGAAGATGTATTAATGGTTTTAGTGGGCTTAATAGTGGATAAACCCTTGGTCCCAGATGAAATGTCCAAGGTCCCACATGGGAGAATGATCAAGAAGGTAAGAGCCCATGGGATCCAGGGCAATTTGGCAAATTGGATGCAAAATTGGCTTAGTGGCAAGAGGCAGAGGGTGATGATTGAAGGTTGTTTTTGAGATTGGAAGCCTCTGATGAGTGGTTTACCGCACGGATCAGTGCTGAGACCCTTGCTGTTTGTAGTGTACATTAATGATTTAGATGTGAATATAGGGGGTATGATCAGTAAGTTCACAGATGACACAAAAATTGGTGGTGTCGTAAATAGTGAGGAGGAAAGCCTTAGATTACAGGACGATATAGATGGGCTGGTAAGATGGGCAGAGCAGTGGCAAATGGAACATAACCCTGAGAAGTGTGAGGTGTTGCATTTTGCACAGCAAGGGAATACACAATGAAAGGTAGGATTCTAGGAAGTACAGAGGATCAGAGGGACCTTGGTGTACATGTCCACAGATCCCTGAAGGCAGCAGCAGCAGAAGGCATATGGGATGCTTGCCTTTATTTAGCCAAGGCATAGAATATAAGAGCAGGGAGGTTATGTTGGAGCTGTATAAAAAGCTAGTTAGGCCACAGCTGGAGTACTGTGTGCAGTTCTGGTCGCCACTCTATAGGGATTGCACTGGAGAGGGTGCAGAGGAGATTCACCAGGATGTTGCCTCGGCTGAAGCATTTCAGCTATGAAGAGAGACTGGATAGGCTAGGGCTGTTTTCCTTAGAGCAGAGAATGCTGAGGGGGGGACCTGCTAGAGATATACAAAATTATGAGGGGCATAGATAGGTTTCCCCTTTAGCGGAAGTGTCAATAACCAGGGGGCATAGATTTAAGGTAAGGGGCAGGAGGCTTAGAGGGGATTTGAGGAAGATTTTTTTCATCCAGAGGGTGGTTGGAATCTGGAACACATTGTCTGATGGGGTGATAGAGGCAGGAACCCTCACAACATTTAAGAAGTATTTAGACGAGCACTTGAAACGTCATAGCATACAGGGTCTCGGGCCAAGTGCTGGAAAATGAGATTAGAATAGGTGGGTGCTTGATGGCAGGCACGGACAAAATGGGCCGAAGGGCCTCTTTCTGTGTTGTATAATGCTATTTCTCTAAGAAAGAAATAGGAACATACTTAATGACTGATGTCATTAAGGCAGAGGCTAAAAGAGTCCTGGGGTGAACTGCAGACTCTGCAGTGATCATATTCAGTAATTGCAGAGTCTGCAATTAACAATTAAAATGTGTTCTGCAGTCAAGGTTGATAACGTCATGCATGACTGCTTCATGACTCAGTAAGGGAGGGAAGCCACAAGGAGCAGCCCTTATCATAATATGGTATTCATAAATGATCCAGACCATGTACAGGAAGTGTGGGACAGTGACCAAAGAATGCTCAAGTTTAACTTGAACTGGAACCCAATTAAATTCAGACCAGGATCAAGGTTTATGACTTTAAAAGGGCTAAGTTCAAAGAGATGTGGAAACATTAGAAAGGTAAAAAACAATGGGTATTGTTTAGAGAGAAAATGGGGGTACTTTTAACCCTTAAAACATGTGGCAGTGGGACAGAGAGATAGGGTAAAATTTCAAAAATCTGAAACCCAACTTCAATTCACCTCCAACTTCCAGTCTTAATGGCTACAGGGTGAGGGATGGGGAGGGGGTGGAGTACCGGGGCAGCGAGTCACCTTCTCTGAAGAGATAGATCTGTTATTTAAATATGTTAATGAGATTCTGTACCTCCAATTTTAATGAACTTGCATGCCAGGCAATGCCAGTAGACCTAAAAGAACAAGAGCACTTGCTCCCAGATGCTCAGACAAATCCTGCCAGCAGATTCATGCTCCTACCTCCCCCAACAATGCATGAGCTCTTCTCAACATGTGCTTAGACTTCCCATTGACCTGCAATTCTCCTCCCCCACACCCTGGCCAATAGTCTCCATAACTCATACTCCAACCTCTGCCGACCTAGGCTTCGACCTCCCTGCAACCTATAATCCTTCCAGCTTCCCCGCAACACATGATGTCCCCTCAACTCAACTTCAAATCTCCCACAGATCCATGCTCTAATCTCCCACTGACCCATATTCTGACCTCCTCCTGACCCATGTCCTGATCTCCCTCCCCTGATCACTGCAGCAATCTCCGCACTCCCCTGCCCACAACCTAACTTCTCCATCTCCGCCATGCTCCAATCTCAGATAAATTGCTCTGGTAACCCATAATAAAAGTATTGTTCCAATGTTTGCTTCTGAAATGCGAAGACCATCAAGCCTTCAAGTTAACTTCAGCATCCCTGTAGAGTAATCTGTCTACTTTGTGCTTCAGGTGTTGGGGAGCCTCGCCTACTGGAAATTCAGGTGCGCACTGACAGGATTCCAGACTGTGGTCAAGACTCTCCGCTGCCAACAGAAAGTTGGAAAAGTTGGAAAGTGAACTAATATTCACTTTTTAATCCACTGTCACTAAGTTTTACGTGGGGCAGAATTTTATGTTCCTCCACTGGCTGTTTGCAGGTGGGGTTGAGGGTGAGGCAAAAATTTCCTTGGATTGCCTTCCCAATGAGCTTCTGCCCACCCTGACCTCTCTGCAATTTTATGTTGGGATGGGCGAGATTGCGCTTGCCAAAATTGAGGCCCTTAAGTGGCCAATTAATGACGGCATATGGGCCGCTCCCTGCCCGGCCTCAATTTTCAGGCTGGGTTTCAGGGCGGTGTTCAGGGATAGGGAGAAAGCCCAGAAAATGACCCTGCTCACGCCTCAGGTGGGAAGTGGAGGGCCCTACATCAATGGCCTCCTTTCAACACTGGGCACTCCCTCCCCAATAAAAGTCCGGTCCCTGCAAGTCACCCCTCCTTCCTGGCCCCTCCAACAATACCCCAACCCACCCACCTCCCCAGCACCCCCACCAACCCCCTGGGCCTCATCTCCCCCCACAACCTTAGACCCCTACACATAAATAGCCCTGGACTTCCAGGACTTGGACTCCGGGGCCTGTTTGCAATCCCAGTCCTGACCATTGCAGCTTCTGTCGTTGGCTGGGACTAGAGAGCTGCCAACCAAGCAGACTCCCTCCCGCTGATGACTCTTCAGATTATGGGAAGTGAAACCCCACCATCCTGAAAATCCTGGCCTTGGTTAATTTTTACAGTACTAATGAAATAACGTTGTCCTAAATAAGAGTGGAAGTGATGATGTTGTATGGTTCTAGCAAAATAAAACAATGAAACTGTGCTGTAGCCAGGATTTAAAATCAAAACCATACCCAAGATCAGACTTTTTGGTTTAATTTAATTCCGTTATCCTTTTGTGTGCTGAAATCCCATCACCCACTTATTTCCACAAATAGCCACAACCATACATTAATAATTGGTTCATTTTTTTTTCACCTGCTTGGTTAACATACACTAAAATAAAACAACAATAATAAACTGGAGCATGAGAAGGAAACGGCTCTTAATAAAGCAGCAGAGTTAAACAATCATGTGGCAGATGTAATCATTGCTCAGAGGTTTTGTTGTTTATTAATATGCATCACAACTTCTTTTGAGTATTCTTTAAGCAATGAAAACTATTTCCATCCCCTTCCCCTCACCCATTACAATGGTCCCCGTTGATTATTTTATCATTTTTAATGAATTTTTCCTTGTAACAGATTAAAAAACTGAATTTCATATAATTCTGTGGCAATAGCATTCACATATAATAGAATGTCATCTTCAATGACTGATTGTTTCAAAGGCCGGAATTTTCCCTGCCTCCTGGCATTGGGCGTGTTTGGTGGCACGAGTGGACAATCTGGTGAGAGAACCAAATCGTCCGATCTGCCCGTCAATGGCAGACCAGGGTTCCCACTGTCAGACGTCAGGAACCTCATTGTAATACGCCTGCGTTTCATTATAAGGCCAGCCCAACAAGTTTCACAAGAGCATATATACGGCGGGCATTTGGCAGGCTACAGTTTGAGGGGAACTCAGAGTTGAGGCTCAGTAACGTTGCGCAGCACTCGCCAGAGTCGCCTTTTGGTCTTTGAGGTTGAAGTGTCGCGTATTAAGGCGAGGACACAGGCAAGTCGCTTTTGCCCGGCCGGCTGTCAGTGCAGTGCCGGGGCAAGGGCTGCCCTGTGGTTGAGGCGAGTTGTGGGGGCAAGGAATGCACTGCGGCTGAGGCAACTTGGGGCGTTGGCAAGGGATACACTGCGGTTGAAGATAATGCACAAGCACATGCGGGTCAAAGGGAGGGAAGTGACCATGCATTATGGAAACCTTGTATAAAGGTATAAAAATCCTTGTATACTCCTCTGCAGCTGAGACAGTTCAGGCACAGCCACATTGACACGCTTGGAGTCGGGCCCCTAGCTTATCTGCCCACTCAAGCAATGCAGAGGCTTGAAGGTGTCACCAAATGCTCCAGAGCTTCTCACTCCTTGAGCATAGACTGCAAACTAATGAGCGTTTTAGTGGACTGCAGAGCAGTTGGGCGACTAGGCACATTGTACAATCTCCTTGCTAAAGTTGGTCATGGAGCAGCCACTGGTGGAGGCGCTCACAGCCCCTTGCAAAGTTATCATTCAGGTTTCGACCAGCATGGTTCAAGCTAACAGTGCAGCCTTGCAGTGCGGGTTAGGAGAACGGCTGCTCCTGAGCTGAAAGCACAGCATGCAGTTCAGTGGGCAAAGCTGCCTCCAATTGGTCATGTGGAGTGGGGCGGAGGTGGTGAGGTCGCGAGCAGCATGCAGTGCAGTAAACTCTGGCCATCTAAGTGGTGGCCAGCACTCTCCAGGATGCATTTAGGAGCAGTCAGACTTAACCAAGAAAGTTTCTTAGAACACCATACATTTCTCTCTTTCATCCTGCAGGAGCAGTACATCAGAAGCATGGAGATTGGTGAGCTGGCGGTATGCCTCATGGTTTACAGGGAGCCGAGACGAAGGAGGAGAGTGATGGAAGCGCCTGGCTGTGCAAGGGGAGGAGCGGCACCCTCAGGAAGAAGGGGCGGCTGGGGGGTCCCACACATGCTGCTGAAGTGCCAGAGTGAGTTGTCGCTTTTCGACACCTAGATAGGCCCAGGGCCTATAGACCCCGTCTTTTATTCCTGCAGGTGACCGAGAACTAGTCTCACCGGAGACTGCGTATGTCTAGGGAACTGATCGATCGCATCTGCCGCCTGCTGCAGGATATGGTGTCACAGGAATATGGAGGGCAGCTAATGCCCGTGGCCATGAAAGTGACCTCAGGGCTCAATTTTTAAGCCAGTGGCTCTTTACAGGGTTCCACAGAAGATCTAGTTGAGATATCGCAAATGCATCACCCCAAACGCATCCAAGAGGTCACGGATGCCATCTTTGCGAAGGCACACAACTTTGTGCATTTTGCCCAGGATCAGGAAAGGCAGGAAACAAGAACACTGGGATTTGCCCAGATCTCCAGTTTCTCACAGGTGCAGGATGCCATCAACTGCACTCACGTGGCGTTCAGATCTCCATGGCAACAAGCAGTCAATTATGTCAACTGCAAGGGCTTCCATTTGCTGAATGTGCAGCTGGTGTGCAACCACCACAAATGCATCCAACAGGTCTGCACACAGTTCCCAGGGAGTGTCCATGACTCCAATATTCTCAGTAGGCCTCAGATCCCTGACGCCTTCCAGGGCCCACACAGGCTGCAGGGATGGCTTATCGGGGGCAAGGGCTACCTGCAGAGGACGTAGCTGATGACACCCGTGCGGTTGCCTCAGACTGCAGCTGAGCGAAGGTATAACAAGGATCATGCAGCAACTCGGTGGAGCAAACAATTGGGATGCTGAAAATGAGGCTCCGGTGCCTGTACTGTTCTGGTGGAGCCCTACAACATAGTCCACAGAGGGTGTCATGCATCAGCGTCACCTGCTGTGCCCTTTACAACCTGGTGCTGCAACGGGGAGAGGAACTAGCTGAGGAGGAGATGGATTTGCTGCACGTCTCTTCCAATAAGGAGGTCATCGATGCGGATGAGGGTGGGGAGGTTCTTGAATGCAATAATGACAAGGATGAGGCCATCGCACTGGCCAGACAAGACAGGTGAGCTCGGGAGGCCCTCGTAGCTGCTAGATTTGGGGAGGATGATGATGGCATGCAGTGAGGAGACACCATAGATCCTCACGTTGCACCTGTGAATGTTTGACTTCTGTCTGGCTGAGGGCAGCGTACATCCCCTCTGTGATAAGGCTCCTGGCATTGAGATGCAGCGGAGGCCCTAATGGTCGCTCAATTCCAGGAGGATGATGACGACACGCAATGAGGAGTCTCCATAGATCTTCACACAGCCTCTGTGAATGTCTGACTCCTGTCCAGCCGGGGGAAGATCGCTTGCGTTCTGTGATCAGGGTCATATCATGGAGACACAGCCATGAAACGTTAACTGCATCTAATCCTTTGTCCACCTTCAGCACCTGACCCCTTCAGGAGCACGGTGTCACTGGTCACAGATGCTAACGAGATGGGGGTCGGCCCCACCTTAAAAGTGCTGAAAGCACACAGAGAAAATGACAGAACTCTGTGACGCCTGCCCACAACATTCTGGCAGCAACAACAAGCACCTTGAGGTGCAGGAACCAGTAAACGTGCCCAGTAAATGTGATGCTGGACCATTGCTTTGCTCTGAAGGCTGCAGAAAGCACAGGGAAGAGGCCCTGGACTGCAGCACCTGCCTTTATCTTGTAAGGGAACCAAGGTTTCACATCTGAATGACATGAACACTCCTCATCAGGACAAGGAGCCATAGACAGGGAGGCATTCTTGGGAGTTTATTTACAATAATGAACGTTATGTGCAAGTGATCAACACCCATGCCCAGACTGTGCAACTACATCTTCTTAACCTTCCTAATTCTGCCGCTAAGTCTTGGTGCTCCCCAAAAATCCACAGCGGAGGTAGAGGCAGCCTGCTACACCCTGTCTCTGATGACCTTGACAGGCGTCCTCTGGAGGGCTGAGACCTAGAGGGCCCCAGCCTGCTTTCGGGGTCCTGCGGTGTGGCTTGTGGAGTTGGAGCTTCTGGGAATACAGGAAGAGGGGATTTTGATGGGCTGGACATTCCCGGAGTCACCTGGGTGGATGGCCTCAGGGTGTGCACCTCCTGATCCACCTCCCTATGGGTGGCTGAAGGCCCCTGGCTGACGCCTTGAGGAGAAGAGGTAGCTAGAATGAGAACTGCCCTGCACCCCTCTCACATACATACTACTGGAGGCCAACTATGGCATCAGCGATGGAGTTCAGCCCATGCAGCAGTGCAGGAGCGATTCCTGGACCAAGATCTGCATGGCGGCCACCATCCTGCTAGTGTTGACCTCGGTGCGTTGGAATGCCAGCGCTATCACCTCAGCCTGAAGGCGAAGGTACTCCTCCATTGTGTCTTGCAACCTTGCAATCAATCCTGATACTCTCGAGATTGCCTTTGCAGCTCCAGCAACTGAAACATGACCGAGTCCGAGGCTCATCTTCTGGCTCGGACTGAGCAGACTTCTGGCCTCCAGCAGTTCTCCGAATGCTGGAGACCTGGGAGGTCCCTGCCGCCGCCTGCTGTGGATCAGGCAGTGTGATATGCTCACCCGAATGTGACCTCGAGACTACTGTAAAGCTAGGCCCCACTGAGTTGTGTGTATCTGTGCTGGTGAAGGATGTGGGTGAGCTCAATGAAGGTGCCTTCAGATTCCTCTTCAGAGGTTTCTTCAGGGCTTGATTGGAGGGCCTGGGTCGTGGACTCTGTTGGCTGTTTCCCAGATGTGCCTGCGAACGCAGGGGGAGATAATTAGTGCATGGCAGGGGACTGCGGAACAGGAAATATTACAGCATGGTTGTCTGATGGATGTTGCACTGCTGGATTCTCTATTGGTAGAGCAGCGCCGTCCTCACCGTCAGTACAGGAATGGTCTAGATGCTCGCCGGCCAGCTAGATGGTTCTATTTTCAAAGTCCATGAGAATTTTGACTTCTGGCATTCTTCCACCAGTCTGCAACCTCTCCGTGTTGTTGTGTGCCAGCTTGTCCTGCATGAATACAGACCAGAGAGTGTGAGCAAGACGCTTGTGTTATGTTCTACTATGGGGTCGCTTTGCTTGTGAACCGGTTGCACACTTATCTGTCGGCAGGCGTGTCAATTACGAGATACGGCAGATGCAGAGGCCAATATAAAATGAAACTATTTATTTACACAAGCAACAGGGCATCAAAATGATGTGTGCTTCTCCAGCCAGACCCTACTCTAGACTAACATTTACATGGTAGCCCGCGCTACACAGCTATTGGGTCTTACAGTCACATGGTCAATCTGCTCACAGTCTCTTTAAGGTGTATTACACCTCAGATTGCCACAGCCTGTGAAGCCAGATGATAAGTGTGCCTGGCATGTGTGGGTAGTGAGTGATCCCATGGATGGGATGAAGACAATGAATGTGTGTGAGAGAGTGAATGGTGATGTCCCTTGAACCGGCAGTGAGTGAGGGCCCTGTGGATGAGTGATGGGTTTGTGAGTGTGTGAGTTGAGAGTGATGAGAAGATTGTCTTACCTGGCGGGATGGAGGAGATCATTCATCCTTTTATCGGCACTGGATGGCTGTCCTCTTTTGCAGGGCATTGGCAGTGGCCAGTGCTGCCACTATCTCCCATGCTGGATTGGTGCTGTTGCTGCCCCTCCTGTGGCCAGAGCAGGGGTAGAGGACATCACGGCGGGCCGCCACTGCATCCAAAAGGCACTCAAGAGACACGTCATTAAATCAGGGGGAGCTGCAGTCTTCTTGCCTTTCGGGACCATGTCTTCTTCGCAGCAGTCCTGGGCTGGAAGCTCTGAGAGGCGTTCGCGTGGCTGCAATTTAAATTTGGCGCCCAGCGTAATGAAGTGACGAGGTGGTGGTGTGATGGGCGAATGAGAGCCCGCCCGTCATTAAAATGCGTGTTCCTGGGAATGCATTATTAACGAGGCGAGATTGGGACGATACGGTGTGAAAAGTCACCATTGCGGCCGGCAGATAAAATGTCCTTTTTCCCGCACTTAGTGCAAATCTGGAATGTTATCGCCAAAGTCTTCTAATCAGACTTACCTAAGTGTCTAATTGGAGTAAAATAATACATTTACCAAGACCCAAAACAACATTTCCTGTTGACGCTCAACAATTAGCTCCATTCACATCATTGTCTCACACACCTCCCAAAATCCTTAGCAATATCTTTTCTTACAGTATCAATGCAGATGAAGTGTTGTCAGTGAATAACTTGGGGTTGAATGGGTCAACTGAATGATCCACAAGTGTTTTTGACATCTGAAGAGATCATAAGAATTAGCCATGCTGCCTATCCTCACCTTTGCCTGCTCTGTCTCCTCATCATCTCCTTTAACTTAATTTCAAACCAAAATGGAAGCTGTCGATCTAGGACCCATTTAATTAGAACCATAGAACCATAGAACACTACAGCACAGAAAACAGGCCATTCGGCCCTTCTATTCTGTGCCGAAATATTATTCCGCTAGTCCCATTGACCTGCACCTAGTACATAACCCTCCAGACCTTTCCCATCCATGTATCTATCTAATTTATTCTTAAAAACTTAAGAGTGAGCCCGCATTTACCACGTCAGATGGTAGCTCGTTCCACACTCTTACCACTCTCTGAGTGAAGAAGTTCCCCCTAATGTTCTCCCTAAACCTTTCCCCTTTCACCCTAAAGCCATGTCCTCTCGTGTTTATTTCTCATAATCTAAATGGAAAGAGCCTACTCGCATCTACTCTGTCTATACCCCTCACAGTTTTGTAAACTACTATCAAATCTCCCCTCATTCTTCTACGCTCCAAGGAATAAAGTCCTAACCTGTTTAATCTTTCCCTGTAACTCAACTCCTTAAGACCCGGCAACATCCTAGTAAATCTTCTCTGCACTCTCTCAATCTTACTGATATCCTTCCTGTAGTTAGGCAATCAGAACTGCACACAATACTCCAAAGTTGGCCTCACCAATGTCTTATACAACCTCATCATAACATCCCAACTCCTATACTCAATACTTTGATTTATGAAGGCCAGTATGCCTTGTCTACCTGTGACGCCACTTTCAGGGAATTATGTATCTGAACTCCCAGATCCCTTTATTCCTCTGCACTCCTCAGTGCCCTACCATTTACTGTGTATGCCTTACCTTGGTTTGACCTTCCAAAATGTAACACCTCACACTTTTCCGCATTAAATTCCATCTGCCATTTTCTGGCCCATTTTTCCAGTTGGTCCAGATCTCTCTGCAAGCTTTGAAAGCCTTCCTCGTTGTCCAGAACGCCTCCAATCTTAGTGTCATCAGCAAACATGCTGATCCAATTCACCACATTATCATCCAGATCATTGATATAGACAACAAACAACAATGGTCCCAGTACAGATCCCTGAGGCACGCCACTAGTCACAGACCTCCAGTCTGAGAAGCAATCATCCACTACCACTCTCTGTCTTCTCCTACACAGCCAATTTCGAATCCAGTTTACAACCTCTCCATGGATACCAAGTTTCTGAACCTTCTGAACTAACCTCCCATGTGGGACCTTGTCAAAGGCCTCACTAAAGTCCATGTAGACAACATCCACAGCCTTTTCTTCATCTACTTTCTTGGTAACCTCCTCGAAAAACTCTACAAGGTTTGTTAAACACGACCTACCACGCACAAAGCCATGCTGACTATCCTTAATCAGCCCTTGGCTGTCCAAATAATTATATATTCGATCTCTCAGAACACCTTCCAATAATTTACCTACTACTGACGTCAGGCTCACTGGCCTGTAATTACCTGGTTTACTTTTGGAGCCTTTTTTAAACAACGGAACAACATGAGCTACCCTCCTATTCTACAGTTCTACAGGTTACAGTCAGTAAAACCATTTGTACCTGTATCAGGTGCCAGTGAAACTCCAACATCATTGCTGATTGGGTAGGGTATACCTACATCTCATGGACTGCAGCGGTTCAAGAAGACAGTTCACCACCACCTTCTCAAGAGCAGGTAGGGATGGGGAATAAATGCTGGCCCAGCCAACAATGCACAATTCCATGATGAACTTTAAAAAGGGTGCATAGTAAGAAAAGGATTTGTGGATTTGGCAGCTGAGTCCCACGTTTATACTAATGGATACAATTTTAGGGGTGAGCATAAAATAAGTAAATAATATCAACAAATTAAATCATGGAACTTAAAGGAGTGTGAAATAAATAAATAGTGGAGTTCAGCTGGGACTTTCAAATTCAGGTTGAGAGCAATTTTAGATTTTTTTTTGTATTTTGAGTGAAGGCCAAATATTTGGCACTGATGAAAGAGAGGCGTCAGGAAACCAGGGCAGCAAGTAGCACAGTGGGACAATGAGATTGAGATGGAAGTTTTGGAGCATTTTGCAGCTGTGAGAGGAATCAGGGGGAAAACTCTCCACTGGTTGGAGTCATACCTAGCACAAAGGAAGATGGCTGTGGTTGTTGGACGTCAATCATCTCAGTTCCAGAACATCACTGCAGGAGTTCCTCAGGGTAGTGCCCTAGGCCAACCATCTTCAGCTGCTTCATCAATGACCTTCCCTCCATCATAAGGTCAGAAGTGGGGACGTTCGCTGGTGATTGCACAATGTTCAATTCCACTCGCAACTCCTCAGATACTGAAGCAGTCCATGCCCGTATGCAGCAAGAGCTAGACAGCATGCAGGCCTGAGCTAATGAGTGGCAAGTAGCATTCATGTCACACAAGTGCCAGGCAATGACCATCTCCAACAAGAGAGATATAACCATCTTACCCTGACACTCGATGGCATTACCATTGCTGAATCACTACCAACGTCCTGGGGGTTACCTTTGACCAGAAACTGAACTGGAATAGCCATATAAATACTGTGGCTATCAAACCTGCCAACAAGGATGGTGTTGTTGTTGTCTGGCGTACTGACCTCTACCTCACAGAGGCTGAGGGCCAACTCTCAGACACTTCTTCCTACCTCTCACTGGACCATGACCCCACCACTGAGCATCAAGCCATTGTTTCCAGGACTGTCACTGACCTCATCTCCTCTGGAGATCTTCCTTCTGCACCTCCCAACCTCATAGCCTCCCAACATCAGACAGCCCACTTCTACCTCCTTCTCAAAATCGACAAACAGGACTGTCCTTGTAGACCCATCATGTCAGCCTGTTCCTGCCCCACGGAACTCATTTCTTCCTACCTTGACTCCATTCTCTCTCATCACATCCAGTCTCTTCCCACCTACATTCGTCATTCCTCTGGTGTCCTATGACATATCAATAGTTTTAAGTTTCCTAGCCCTAAGCACCTTCACTATGGAGGTCCAATCCCTCTACGCCTCCAACCCCCACTGCTTCTTCCTTGAACAGAGGCCCAAACAAACTCCATCCACCACCACTTTCCTCTGCCTGGCTGAACTTGTTCTGTCACTGAAAAATTTCTCCTTTAACTTATTTCACTTTCTCCAGATAAAAGGCGTGGCTATGGGTACCCAAATGGGCCCCTGTTATTCCTTTTTGTGCAGTATGTGGAATATTCCTTGTTACAGTCCTACTCAGGCTCCCTCCCACAATTCTTTCCTCGGTACATCGATGACTGCATCAGTGCCTCTTCATGCTCTCATCTGGGCCTGGAAAAATGTATCAGTTTTGCTTCCAATTTCAACCCTTCTCACCCTCACATGGTCCATCTCCGACACTTCCCTTCCCTTGCTTGACCTCTTTGTCTCCATTTCTGGTGACATTCATTACAAGCCCACCAACTCCCACAGCTACCTCAACTACAGCTCTTCACACCCTGCTTCCTGTAAGTACTCCATCCCATTTTCCCAGTTCCTCCATCTCCATCACACCTGTTTTGATGATGCTACCTTCCAAAATGGCACTTCTGACATGTCTTCCTTTCTCCTTAACCGAGGGTTTCTCCCACTGTAGATGACAGGGCCCCCAACCATGCCTGATCCAGCTCCCACACTTCTGCCCTCACCCTTCCCCTACCTCCCAGTACCATGATAGGGTCCCCCTTGTCCTCACTTTTCATCCCACCAGCCTCCGCGTTCAAAGGATCATCCTTCGCCTTTTCTGCCAACTCCAGTATGATGCCGCCAAACACATCTTCCCCTCAGCACCCTATCAGCATTCTGTATGGACCGTTCCCTCTGTGACACCCTGGTTCACTCCTCCATCGCCCCCAACTCCTCATCCCCTTCCCACAACACCTTCGCATGCAATCGCAGAAGGTGCAACACCTGCCCCTTTACTTCCTCTCTCCTCAACGTCCAAGGCCCCAAACACTCCTTTCAGGTGAAGCACACTTGCACCTCCTTCAATTTTATCTACTGTATTCATTGCTCCCAATGTGGTCTCCTCTATATTGGAGAGACTACACGCAGACTGGGTGACTGCTTTGCGGAACACCTTCGGTCTGTCCACAAGCATGACCCAGACCTCCCTGTTGCTTGCCATTTCAACACCCCATCCTGCTCTCATGCCCACATGCCCATCCTTGGCCTGCTGCAATGTTCCAGTGAAGCTCAACGCAAACTGATGACATCTTCTGATTAGGCACTTTACAGCCTTCCGGACTTAACATTGAGTTCAACAACTTCGGACCATAAACTCTCTCCTCCGTTTTTATCTAATTTTTAAGTTTTTATTTATTCTTTATTTAAATATTTAAAAAATTTATTTTTCTATCCTTTTTCCCCAACACCTCCAATGCCCCCCATCCCCTGCCTCCCCACACATACATATGTTATATAAATATGATTAGATGCTCCAACCAACATTGATTCTATCCAATCTCAATAAAAGGGTGTTCTCAAAGATGTTGGTAAAGAAGGTTGGTTCTCCTGGATTTTTTTGGGGAGGTTCGCAAAATGTCTTAATGTTTCCACCCAGGCAGTCGGGTTCTGCTCCCCCTTTGGCAGCTTTCTCTTCCTCATTGGTGCACTGTTACTCACCCAACTCTTTCTCAAGCTCAATAGCTGCAGAATGTGTGTAGCTATGCTGGTGTTTGCAAATGTTAGTGGAGAGGGTTCAGAGTTCTGTAACGTATTCTCATGATCAGGATCACTACCATTGCTGCAAGATTGATCTTCCAGGCCTACCATGACAAGAACAATATATATTTGAATGCTAAATTCAAGTGAGACCTTCAGGTAGAACTTTCAGAACAATGTACTGTGGAATCGATCTTAATTTTGTGTGGTAGTGCAAAACGATTGGTAATAATTTGCCACCCTGTTTTACATCCCTTTTGGTATATATTACCATTGGTTCAAGTTACTGCAGCCCTTTATGTATCTGCAGCAGCAGCTCTATACCCCCTCCTACCAACCAAATTCTGTGAGCTCCCAACGGGGGTTACATTCTACACCTGGAGGTTTGAATTGGCTGCCATGTGGATTATGGGCATGTGCATTGCCTGTTATGCATCGACCTTTCTACTGAGTGATAGGACTGGAGAATCCAGTTTTGTTATGAATGAAACCTGTTGTATTAGGAGAGTGAACCTAGATAGAACTTGTTAAATGAACATACAAATGGATTCATGGCAGACACTGAAAGGTCATGAGGTAAAATTTCATTTTCACTAGCTAGTAACCTGATAGATGGAACTGTCATGACATTGAAATGAAATGTGTGCTTGGCCAGCCTGATTACAGCCAAGGTAGTGAAGATGAAAATCTATCTCATATCTTGTTCTGCTGACTTTTTTGTGGTAATTACGTGGCAGGACAAGCCAGGCTGTAATCAGTGAAATAGCATCTTTATGACTTGATCAACAGTACAAGAGCACGGTAACTAATTGTACTGTCATACCAATCATGGTTGTCACTAATGCTGAAGCCAAAATTTCACAGAATAATCAGCATGGCTTTCAAATTCTTATCATTACGTAGCAAAAACTGAGAGAATAATATACCTTTTGTAGCCTGATCAAATAACCTCAATTATTTCAATCACAATTTTTCACCTTGATCTAAAACTTTGACAACCTGGTCAGGTATACTCATGGCAATATAAACGGGCCAGGGATTGAAGCCTTTTATCACTTACCTCTGTTCATGCTTTTAATGCAGGCATTAAGCCATTTATTTCAAAAGGGTTAACACCACCATTAAAATCATCATAGATTGCTAACAAACTTTGCTTCAAGAGAAAAGTCTACGCAAGACTGATGGGCTCATTTTTGATTTTTGGTTGAGTAGCTTGATGAACTCATGACTTAAGTATGGCCAGTTAACAAAAGTGTTGGGAAAATAATATAATAACATAACAACATAACCATAACAACATATGAAATAGCAGGAGTAGGCCATCTGGTCACTTGAACCTGCTCCACTGTTTAAGAACATCATGGCTGATTCTCATCCTCAACTCCATCATCCTGCCTAATGCCAATATCCCTGATAGTCTAAGAGTCCAACAATTTATTTATTTCAGTCTTGAATATACCCAGTGACTGAGTGTTCACAGTCCTCTGGGGTAGAGAGCTCCAAAGATTCACAACCCTCTGAGTGAAAAAATATCTGCTCATCTTAGAGTGGATAAGGGCCACCCCCTTATTCTGAGGTTACGTCCCCTAGTTGTAGATTTTCCTGCCATATGGGAAACAGCCTCTCGCTACCTACCCTATCAAGACCTCTCTAAATCTTATATGTTTCAATGAGATGACCTCTCATTCTTCTAAACTCCAGAGAGTACCGTTGGGTGACCCCCGATTCGAGGATGTCTACTTAGGGTTTCGAGTTTTCGCCATGTGTCTTCACCTGACTGAACAGGTTGATTCTCGACCCACAGATCTTCGAGCACATGGGGCAGGACATCCCAAGAGGTAGTGGGATCCGGAGTGCGGGATTTGTTTCTTTTTATTTCCCTCTCTGCCACTGCTCTGCCTCATCATTAAAATGTATGAGTCTAACATTCTAATTTGCAAAATTTAAAGTTTTCTTTCTTTGACCACAAAGATGACGATCCTGCAGGGTATGGTTCCCCAGCCTGGAGAAAGTGGGACAGCCAAGATTTAGGGCACCTTTTTTAGACACTTCCCCTTTTGGGGTGAGCAGAGGGTATCCAGAAGAGGACTGCTCAGACACAGATGCTGCTGTCCAAAGACATCTCTGTCCCAAGAAAGGTGTCCAGGAACACTCATCCATCTATCGCTTGTGTGCAGATTCTTGACTAGGGACTCCCAAGTGCACTGCCCTATCCCTGTCACCAATTCTCCATTGCCAAAGGACTTGGCAAATGGACCCCACAGAAGCCTATGCATGACTTTGTTTAACATGGGAACCTTGGGTGCTGTCTTTGCCCATTTGATCTTGATGGGTTAGTGGCCAGATTTTGGTGATGTGTCGAACCGTGATGACTAGGACCACCTTGCCACTGCAGCCTTCTTCTGCCTTCACAGCCAGTTGAATCAGGCAATCTTTTTTCATCTGTTCTGCTGTTGAAGACTTTTTAGACTGTACTTCGTCTGGCACTAGCCCCCACCCTGAACATTGCCACTATGGTTGCAAGGAACAAGGGGCTCCCGATGGCATCGCTCAAGGGATCGTCGGAGCACACTAGCCTCTCCACTACTTCAAGGTGGTGATTCATGGAGGGACCAGAGAGTATAGGCCTCATCTAGTCAACCTCACTAAATCAGTAACAGATAGTACCTTCAAGCAACAAGGCAAGAAAATTGTGAGAGGGAAAGAAAAAGCATGCACCATTAACTCAATCTATGAGCTATAAATTTATTTTATCTAGCACAATAAACAATGGCTGAATTCTCTTGCTTCCAGGAGAATAGAACCTGCAGCATTGGGATGAACTTCTGTTTCAGCTCTCATTCCCCAGCATGTTGATCATTTGATCTCTAGGAACATGTGCAGAGAATGTAGGTGCCTTTCATTTCTCTATGCATGAGGCAGTGAGTTATGTAGATTTATTTGTGTCAACAAAGATTAAGCTGCCTGTTAGCTAAGTCTATAAATGATAATGATAATGTGTGGGGGAAATTCATAAGAAAAGTTGCACTGTTACTTGTCATTCACAGATATCTTTACAAAAAGCTGTTGTTAGCACTTGTATTGGGCGCGGGGGAGTGGGTGGGGATCTAATATTCGCAGTTCTAAATGAAAAATGCACAATTGTACAATACTGCTGACTACAATGGTGTAAGTCATTCAGTTAAATTTTATTTGGATACTGGGAGATGATTGGCTGACTTTTATATTTGCTTACACTCACTTTGTGAAGCTGCTCCCCCAACACAAAGCTTTGCAAGTGGGGATTCTGGTAACATTGTAACCATGATTTTCAAACAAGCCCACACCACTAGTGAGGTTCAGACCTGAGAGGGTAGTGTTGCAAAGTTATTAAATTTAATTTAATTGATGCCACCTTTATAATGTAGAATTGGTTCTTGAAGCGTTTTTGCAGCATTGTTGTTGTATACATATCAACTGTTTGCATTTTAGAACGATACAAAAACATTTTGGCCCAGTGTGTTATACACTTATCTCTGAGTGCAGATGATGAGGATTAATGAACATTCAAACCTCTCCTGTTCACTACAGTCACCCCATAAACCAGCACCTGGCACCTGTAACAATTCTGAGCTGCTCTTGACATTGCAATTCCAGGTGTTCTGCTTGGTGAAGTGATGAAAGTCTGAAGTTTGGAGGTCAGGAACTCCAATTCCCAATGAACCTCGGGTCTCCCGCACATGCGCTGGCCGAGAATTGGCCATACATGCTGAGTTCGGTTATTTTACACTCTTCAGGCCAAGGACCAGCCCTGTGTGCCTGCGCAGAAGAAAAGAAAAAGAAAAGCGTGAAAAGGCAGGTCAGATGACCTGATACGGAGCGCCATTATCAGACAGATGTCACATGGACAGGGACACAGGAGGGGGACAGGGTGAGGTCCCAAACCAGGAAACCCCAGGCAAGGAAATAAAGTCAGGAGATGGAAATATGTCCCGTTAAAACAAGCCTAAAATAAAAGAGCAGAGACATAGGCTCAAAATTAAGGAAAGAGTTGCAGGGAGCAGACTTTGAACGAAGTGGGCATGAGAGACACCCTGAAGATCCAAGAAGGTAGCTGAAGATTGATGACTCCATGCTGCGGGCCATTGGGGCCCTTTGAAGTAGTGGTGTTCTGCTTGGCAGAGCCGAAGTTCTGAAATTGTGCTTGGAAGGTGAAGCTTTAGTGTACTCGGAGATCCAAGGGAAAAGAATCTCGAAATGCGAGATTGAAACCCTGCGAGGTGGATCATGGTTGAAGACACCTGAGTGGGAGCAACTTTTGGAGAATTCCAAAGCGAGATCCTCAAATGTGGAGATTGGAAACCTTCATGAGAAAGACAAAATTTCAGTGAGATTGGTTAGCTCACAATGTGACAACGTTTGGGTGGGTTGTGGGGGAATCCATGGAATCTTGTTTGGCACATCTGTCATCTATTATGTAGTGTGGTGTACCTGACTACAGTTCACCTGTTAATTTACACATATCTCATACTTACCTGAACATTAGTGTGTAAGATATATATTGTAAATTGTTTTATATTTCTGAAATTGTATAGTAAATTTTATTTTTGTTTGCTCAAAACCGTGGAATCTGAGGCTTTATTCACTTAGTAAGCGTCATGATTCTCAAATTTTATCTACTTTAGCTAAAATATTATTGGTGCCTATCTGGACCTCCCCTTCCCCACCACAACCTAGGATCTGGCCAAGGATCATAACAATGAACAAATGTTATTGCTAATAGATTCTCCTATTGCTTTGACAGATGAATGTTCAGAAAGGAGATCAATTTTTCATCATCTAGGTTGGTGTCATCTCACAAGTGATGTTAAACCAAATCTTGGTTTGCAGATCTGCAAATATTACATTACAAGTCACTGTTGGAGGGGTGGGTGAAGGAACTGGCATTGCAGCGTGCTCACTTGTCCTGTAGGGACCTGATTCTGTCCTTCTCAGATGTTGAGATTGATTACAGAGACTTCTCCATTTGGATGTGTCAGGGTTGTCTTTTCCCATGTAATGGGATCCAACTTACAGGCTTTCAGAATGTCAATGTATCTGAGTTTGGGACATCCTATGGTGTGGCTTCCTGTGCTCAGCTGGCTGCAGGATACTACCTTTGGGATGTGGGAATTCTTGATGCAAGCCACCTGGCCAACCCAGCAAAGCTGAGCTCTGATCAGCATGCTCTTGATACCAGGTATGCAGCACCTTGCAAGGCCTTCAGTGTTAGGGATTTTGTCCTGCCACTTGATGTTACAAGTAGGTCTTAAGCAGCAAAGGTGGAATGCATCTAGCTGCTTTATGTGACGCCATTAAGTTGTCTATGCCTCGCAGCCACAGAGAAGTAAAATGACAACCATTGCCTACCAGACTTAAATCTTTGTTTTGAAACAAGCTCCATGCAATTTCCAAAGCCTACAGTTGAGCCTGCTAAATGCTGAGCTTGCTTTTGCCAGAACTCATATCTTTATATTCACACCGACTCATTTTTTTTAGCTGCTTGAGAATGTCACCTGGAGATTTCTTCGTAAGATGGTGTGATATTCTTTTCAAATTTTTATCACCTCCGTTTTGGCTAATTTCATGACTAGTGGTTCGATCTGAGAACGTTCAATCTCTGATTTATTGTATGAGCCCTTAATTGTATTCATATCACCATTTTCCTTCTTTACTACCTGGAGCACACTCACTTTTTAACGAGCCTCCCTTTCATAATACTGACTCAGCATATTTATATGACAAACCCATTGATGTTTCCTCCTGTCCAGGGCACTAGTGAGTCTCTTTTTAACATAATAAGGTCCACTAGCCTTCAGTGGTTCACCCAGCAAAGGTAACAAAACTAATACTTTATCCCTAGGTTTCAAAGTTTGAGTTTTAGCTGTTTTATCTACTCGGTTTTTCATTACTTGTTGGAAAACCTTAAGATGGTCCCAAGCTACTGTGCATGCTTTTGACACTCTTTCGTAAAGCTTGGACATGGAGCCTCTTCCTGGGCCACAACTTTCTCTTTAATAAATTTAAGTGGCCCCCTTACATCAAGCCCATAGACTAACTCAAAGGGCCTGAAACCAGTTGACTCATTAAGTGCACCTCTAATAGAAAATAATAAAAATGAAATTCCCTTATCCAGTCCTGGAGAAAATCAAGACAATAAGCTCTAATCATAGGTTTTAAGGTTTGTTGGTATCTTTCCAATGCCCCCTGACATTGTTGGCGGTATGTAAATGATTTAATCTACTTTACCCTAAACTACCCATAGTCTCCTGGAATACTCGTGGCACGAAATTTGATCCCTGATCAGACTGAAACTCTCTGGGGAACCCATTCCTGGTGAAAACTGAGTTAACCCTTTGATTGCTGTCTTTGCAGCAATTTTTCTTAAGGGTATTGCCTCCAGGGATCGGGTAGACACGTCCAAGATATTGACAAAAAGATATTGATATTCCATTTTAGTTTTGAATAGGTGTCTCATACATTCCACAAGAACCCTACATTATGCTTAAAAGAAGGTACTGAGACCAAGTTGATTTAATCGATGGCTGGGGCTTTTCAACCAGTTGATATATGTCACGTGCCTTGCAGAATTCAACTAAATCTTCATGCAATCCTGGCCAATAAAATTGCTTCGTTATTTTAGCCCGAGTCTTCCTTATTCCTAAATGACCAGCCATTGGAATCTTGTGGATTACTCTTAAAATTTCCCTGCAGTAACCAGGAGAAGCAACAATTGGATAGACTACTGTCTATCTCCTCATCCACTTGTCTCTGAGGAGATGGCCACTTCCTCATCAATATGTCATTTTTAGATAAAAATATTTAGGGATCCTTTCTGATTCTTCCTCAGAATATGCCCTCTAAGACAATCCATGTAACTAGGCTCTGCCTCCTGGGCTCCAATCAAGGAAGCTGAAATAAATGATTCAGTCTCACTATTTTCAGGGTCTTTAATCTAGCCGAACACCTGAAATATCCTTCCTCTCAGTTGATTCCTTTTCATCCTGTCTAGCTTTATGAGCATGACCCCTAATTACCACACAACCTGGGAATAATCTGAGATGTTCCACCTGCAAAATCTCAGTTTCCTCACCTCAACTGGCTCTCTTGAAAATCTTGGAGATGCAAATTCTTTTAAACTTGCCAAATCATTACCCAGTATAAAATATACCCCTGCAATAGGTAAACAAAGAACAATTCCCATTGTAAGAACTCTGTTGGATAAGCCACTTCATAAATTAACTTAATACAATGGAAGAGGTACATAATGCCTATGAATACTTCCTATGAATACTTTTTCTTCCATCAAACCATCTGGAACACAAACCGTATCATCAGTCATCATCAATAACTGAACTGCCCAGTATCTCAAAATATTACTTTGTTCACTTGTTTTGTTGGACGAGTAAGGGAATACTTCTCCCTTAGAGATGAAACCTTTATAACCTCCAATAACCTGACTCATTTCAGTAGCCAGGAAAGAAATACCTTGATGGTCCTGAGCCATACCTGCCACTCAAGTAGGTTCTGAGGGGGCCCTCTGCAATTGCATCTTTTCTACTGTCGGAATACCCATTCCCCTTACTGGTACAATCTTTTCTGAAGACTCCTTAGGAATCCTTATTACTGCCATTGATTTAACTTTCAGCTGCCCAACAATTCGTTTTCTCATGCCCCATCGTAAAGGAATGAAAGTGTTTCTTTACATCACTTTTATCCTCTATACTACCATTCTTACAGACCAAAACAACTTTTGCCTTCTCCCTAAACCCAGAATCATTTCCATTCTCAAACTTTCCATTTGTCCAGTTCTCTGTGGGTTCACAAATGGAGATCTACTGTCCACTTCACCACATAACCTTAGCTTTTCTTTAGCCAGTTCATACTATCCAACTTCTTTCTCTCTTTGAAAATCAGTCATTTTTCTTTATTCTTTCTTCCCTTGCTCACTTCTCTCTCTGTAGTTCATACGAAAATACAAACATATGAAATAGAAGCAGAAATAGCCTACTTGGCCTCTCGAGTCTGCTCCGCCATTCGATAAGATCATGGCTGATCTGTTTGTGTTTTGAATTCCACATTCCCATCTACCCCCAATACTCTATGATTCCCTTGCCTAACAAGAATCTATCTATCTCTGCCTTAAAAATATTCAGTGATCCTGCCTCCACCACCTTCGGCAGCAGAGTTCCAAAGTCGCACAACCCTCTGAGAGAAAAAAAAATTCTCCTCATCTCTGCCTTAAAATGGCACCTCCTATTTCTGGCCTCACCCATAAGAGGAAACATCATTTCTGCATCCACCTTGTCAATACTGTTCAGGATCTTATATAATTCAATCAACTCACCCCTCACTCTTCAAAACTCCAATGGAAACAAGCCCAGTCTGTCTAATCCTTCCTCATAAGACACCCCACTCATTCCAGGTATCAATCTAGTAAACCTCTTCTGAACCGCCTCCAATGCATTTACATCTTTCCTTAAATAAAGTGACCAAAATTGCACACAATGTTTGAGATGTGGTATCACCAAAGCCTTCACATTTCCATTTCTTTTGTTTTTTCTTTTTCTTTTTCTTCCCTTTGGAATTCTAACTCGGGTTGTTTCATCTGCAACCAAATTCTAGCCAATTCAATCAATGTTTTATCTGGATTATGCTTTTCCTCTTATTCATAATTATGGTTTTATGTAATGTGTAGTATATCTTTAAGAAGAATGTTATAAAGGAAGATCACACGATCTTGTGTAACCAATAGAGGAGTAGCATGGGCTACCTCTGTAGTCAGTAGTCTGCAGTTAGAGGAGAAGTGTGCAGATAGGGTTTGATGTAGAAGCATACGTGTAGCTGCTGAGTACCTTGTAAATAAACAGAATGTGTTCCACACAAGAAGTGTCTGTTGATCAACTCTATCTATAGTACAAACTCTGCCATCCCTCTACAAGCACGCAACTGGGATTCACAAGTCTCAATGCTCTTCTAATCCCAAATGCTGTGCCATTGCATCAGTTATTCCTGCTTTTTAGCCCCTGTTTTTAACTCCAACTTTTCTGCTAAAGCTATGAATATAACCTTAGTTAATTGTTAAAATCACTCAGGGATAAATTTTCCCTCTCCGGAAAAGCCTTAGCAATTGACAGCTATTCTGCTTCTCAATAAGTACAGTAAAATTCACTATGAAATCTTATTAACATTAACTTTGGCAAATCCCAGCATCCATATCCATCTGTAGCTACAAAATCCCAGTCAAGCCCACAATTTTATTTTCAATCGTGTAGGGCCATTGCTGTCTCCCCAGTTGAAAGTCAGCAATCTTCCACCAGCCATGCTGCAGGAGCACTGCATAGGAGCGCTTGGCCACACAAAGCAAGCATTAAGTGTGCTTTGACAGCACCTTCCTAACCTGCCTATCACCTAGAGGGAAGGGGGCAATATGGGAACACCATCACTTGCAAGTTCTCTTCCAAGCCACACACCATCTTAACTTGAACTATATCACCGTTCTTTCACTGTCACTGGATCAAAAACCTAGAACTCCATCTCTAATAACGCTGTGGGTGTATCTACAGAACATGGACTGCAGCGGTTCAAGAAGTTAGTTCACCTTCTCAAGTGCAATTAGCGATGGGCAATAAATGCTGGTCTTGTTATTGATGCATACATGCATGAATTATTGTTAAAAACTAAGGGAATGCACAATGGTGGTTAGTTGGCTTTTGTATGGAATATTTTATGGTTTATTTTATAAAAATGGTTTGGAATGGTTGTTTTGCCTGACCTCAGGAAAGCTGGAAGATAAAATGAGGTAAGGGGTTGGAACCAAGCTAAGTGCCCTACAGCACTACTTGTGGGCCAGTAGCAGGAATGTTCCCTCCAAGACCAGCTAGCTGAACCTATAAAATCCTCAGTCATCAGCTTGACCCCCAACTTAATGAACTCCCAGCCTCAAATTCACCCCACCATCTTGCCTCTATTTACCTCATGCTCTACTCCCCCCATCCACCAATTACCCCTTTTACAATCTCTTGCCCCACCAGGCTGACATGCACCCCCCCCAGCAGAGTCCAGAACAAGAGGACATAATCTATTAAGCAAAGCTAGATTGGCAAGGTACGTCAGGAAGCATTGGAACCGTCACCCCAAAAAAAACTGTTGATGCTAGGTTAACTCAAATTTTAAAACTAAGATTGATAGATTTTTGTTAAATGACGATATCAAGGGATATGGAGCCAGTGTGGATAAGTGGAATTAAGATACATATCAGCCAAGATCTAATTGAATTGCAGAATAGGCTCGAAGGCCTGAATATCCTTTTCCTGTTTCTATGTAAATAATGCTCAAGCACAAAATTCTCCATCTTTGGCAGCCTTCTTTTTCGAGAGGCAAGGGTTAGCAGCTTGGTGGTCAACTCTGTTAAGTTAAACATTGCCTGATGTGGCTCAGGAGCCCCACTCTGGCAGTATCTGCTGCATTGACTGCAGATGAAGACAGTGGGCTGAGAAGGTGCAAGACTTGTTGGCCTCTGTTTTCTCTGGGCCCTCTTCTAGATCAGCTCATCTTTGTTTCTGCTTGCCTCTTCCAATGCCCCTCTGAACAGTCAGCCTCCAGAGGTCCTGGCCATTAGTGACTGTCTCCCAGTTGTCAGTTACAAAAGTCGTCATCTTCATGTTTCACTTGGAGGTGCCCTTGTAACAGAGGTACGGATGCCCAGGAGGTTATTACTCAGTGGCCAATATACCACCACTATCCATTCAATAAACAAGGCTGAGCCAGTGCAGATATTGTTGGCTTAGTAATGAGTGTATGCTGATGGAAGTAACATGCTCCAGGACCTCTGAGTTCGTAACCTTCCAAGAGATGCTGAGGATATGACTGAGACAGTGAAGGTGGAATCCATTCAGCTTTTTTTCCTGCCGAGCGTATGTTGTCCAGGTCTCACCACTGTAGAGGAGCCTGCTGAGGACGCAGGCTTGGTAGTTCTTTTTGGTTTGGCAGTTTGGTGTTCTTAGTCAGGTTACTGTTGCTCCACATCCTCTTACTCAGCTTGGACATAACAACTGCAGCTTTTGCGATGCCTGTGTTGATTTCAGCATCAAGTAATGGATTGTCGATGATGTGGAGTCTAGATATGTGAAGTTATCAACAACCTCCAGAGTTACATTGTCAATGCTGATTGATGGCAGAAAGGCAATGTTCTGGGACATGGCATTTGTCTCCCTGATGCTGATGGTCAAACCAAACGCTTTACAGGTATGACAGACTCTGTCCATTTGCCGCTGCAGGTGATCCTCGGTATGGAATGTTAGTGAAGCATCATCGGCATACAGCAACTCTGATAAGGACTTGATGCACTTTTGTCTTGGATCTCAGTCAGGCAAGGCTGAACACCTTTCCATCAGATCTGGTATGTATGTAGACACCCTCTGTAGATGAACTGAAATCATGGGCTGGATTTAATGCTCTCAATGTGAGACCTGTCCACTGGTTAGACAACCGGTGGGAAACTGGCGTCACTGCCGTAGGGTGGGCCCAACCAGACCAATTGCCTCTCAGGCACTTAGCTGACCAGTGTTGGGCCTTCCCCAGGATTTAGGATCCCACTAGTGGAAATCCTGCCTGCTAAGAGATGCCGGTCAATCAGAGGTCGACAGCTCTCCATTGCTGGCAGCACCACTGTGAGCTGTGGCAGCTGTCATTAACGCTGCAGGGGCTATACCAGGGATCATCACTGGATCCCTGGACTCATGAGAGTGAGGGCGGAATGGGGGTTGCATGTTGAATTTGTGGGAGATGGGGGGCAAGGGGTGGCTTTCAGCTCATCAATGAGCCTGATTGACAAGCCACCTCGACCAGGCAATTTTCCCGCTAGGGCACATTCCCACCTCCGACATGATCGTGGGAGGTTTTCCCGCTACCAGGAGACTGCCATGCAGCGCACTAAACTGTGGCCATCCAAGTGGTGGCCAGCACTCTCTGGACTGTGTTAAGGGGCCTTCAGGCTTAACCAAGAGAGGTTCTTAGAACACCCAAGCTAACCAACCCATCTCTCTCTTTCGTCCTGCACGAGGAGTACATCAGAAGCATGGAGCCTGATAAACTAGCTGTATGCCTCATGGTGTATAGGGAGCGGAGACGAAGGAGAAGAGAGCAACTGAGGTGCCTGGCTGTATGGAGGGAGGAGCAGCACTCTCTGGAAGAAGGGACGGCTGGGGCTCCTGCACACGACGCTGAAGAGCCACAGTGAGCCATCGCTGGTCGATGCCTAGCTACATCCAGGGTCTATAGACGCTGCCTTTCATCCCTGCAGATGACCAAGAACCAGTGCCGCCGAAGACTGCCTAGCGAACTGGTCGGTCACATCTGTCACTTGCTGCAGGATTTGGCGCCACAGGGACATGGAGGGCATCCACTGCCAGTGGCTGTGAAAGTGACTGCAGTGCTTAATTTTTATGCCAGTGGCTCCATTCAGGGCTCCACAGGTGACCTCTGTGAGATATCACAAGCCTCCACCCACAGATGCACCCATGAGTTCACGAATGCCATCTTTGCGAGGTCACATAAGTTTGTGCATTTCGTCTGGGACTAGGAGAGCCAGGGCGCAAAAGCGATGGGATTTGCCCAGATCTCAGGTTTCTCACAGGTGCAGGGTGCCATCAACTATACTCACGAGGCACTCAGATCTCAGTTGCAACAAGTGGTCAACTATGTTAACTGCAAGGGATTCCACTCACTGAATGTGAAGTCTGCGCAAGGTTCCCAGGAAGCATCCATAATTCCTACATCCTCAATCAGCCACAGTTCCCTGACATCTTCCAGGGTCCACAGATGCTGCAGGGTTGGCTCCTTGGAGTCAAGGGCTTCCCACAGAGGACATGGCTGATGACACCCGTGTGGTGGCCTCAGACTGCAGCAGAGCGAAGGCATAACGAGGCTCATGCTGCAACTCGCAACTAGGTGCAGCAGCCTATTGGGATGCTGAAAATAAGGTTCAGTGCCTGGAACAGTCTGGTGGAGCCCTGCAATATAGTCCACTGAGGGTGTCACGCATCGCTGTCGCCTGCTGCGCCCCTTACAAACTGACGCTGCAATGGGAAGAGGAGCTGGACATCTCCAATGAGGGGGATGTTGAAACGAATGAAGGTAAGGAGGTCCCCGAAGGCGACAATGACAGTGATGAGGCCATCGTACTAGCCAGACCAGGCAGGTGCGCTTGGGAGGCCCTCAAAGCTGGTAGATTTGTGGAGGATGATGATGACATGCAGTGAGGTGACCCCATAGTTTCTCACATTGCATCCATGCACATTTGACTCCAGTCTGGCTTATGGCAGCACTCATACCCTCTGTGATAATGCTCCTGTTATGGAGATGCAGCAGAGGCCTTCATAGTCATTCGGTTCCAGGTGGATGATGGCGATATGTGGTGAGGACACTCCATAGGTCTTCACATAGCCTCTGTGGATGTCTGACTCCTGTCTGGCCGAGGGTAGCTTGTTTGCACTCTGCGATCAGGGTCATTTCATGGAGACGCAGACGTGAACCATTAAATACACTTGATCCTTTGTCAGCTTTCAGCACCTAACCCCTTTAGGAGCACAGTGTCACTGGTCACTGATGCTGACGAGATGGGGGCCAGCCCCACCTCAAAGCTGTTGAGAGCACAAAGAGGGAATAACGGTGCTCTGTAATACCTGCCTATGAAATTCTGACACCAATGACAAACACCATCGAGGTGCAGGCATTAGTAATGTGTCCGGGGAGTGTAAGGACGGACCATTGCTTTGGTCTGAAGGCTGCACAGAGCACAGGGAAGAGGCCCTGGACTGAGACACCTGCCTTTATCTTGGGCAGAAAGGTTTCACATCTGAGTGACAAGAACACTGCTCATCAGAACAAGGAGCCATAGGCAGGGGGACATTCTTGGGAGTTTATTTACAATAGTGAAAATTATGTACAAGTGATTAAAGCCCCTCCCTAGGCTGTGAAACTACATCATCTTAATTTCCCTAACTCGGACATCCGCAGTAGAGTTGGAGGCAGCCTCCTGACTGCTACACCGTATCTTTGATGACCTTGGCGGGGTGTCCTCTGGAGGGCCAAGACCTGGAGGGCACCGGCCCACTTTTGGGGTCCTGTTGTGTGGCAGCAGCAGCCTCCTCGGCCTCCGGAGCTGGTGCTGCTGGAGTAAGAGGAAGAGGGGATTTGGATGGGCCGATCACTCCTGGAGTCACTTGGATGGATGGCCCCGGAGTGTGCACCTGCTGATCCTCCTCCCTATGTGCCCAGGGGCCCCTAGCTATCTCTTTAAGGAGAAGGGGTAGCTGGAATGAGATTGAGCTGCCCAGCACCCCTCTCGCGTACAAACTGTTGGAGGCCAACTATGGCATCAGTGATGGCGTTAAGCCCATGCAGCAGTGCAGGACCAATGACTCCATGGAGGCCGCCATCTTACCAGTGTCGACCTTGGTGTGTTGGCATGCCGGCGCTATCACCTCAGCCTGAAGACAGACCGAATCCTCCATCGTGTCTGGCAATCTGAGGAGTGCAGAGAACATCCCTTCCTGATGTTTCTGAGCTTGCCTTTACAGCTCCAGCAGCTGAGACATGACCGAGTCCAGAGGCTCGTCATCTGACCCGGACCCAGCAGATATCTGAACTCCAGCAACCCTCCAAGTGCTGGAGACCTGGGAAGTCCCTACCACCAGCTGCTGTAGATCAGACAGTGAGATGTTCTCCCCAGATTGTGATCCCAAGGCTACTCTAAAGCTAAGTCCCACCGAGGTGTGCGTCTCTGCACTGGTGGAGGGTGTGGGTGAGCGCTGTGACGGATCTTCAATGATGGTGACTTCAGATTCCTCTTCAGAGGTTTCTCCAGGGATTGATTGGAGATCCTGGGTCATGGACTCCATTGGCTGTTTCCTAAATGTGCCTGTGAAAGTGAGGAGACATAATTTGTGTATGGCAGGGGACTGCGGACCTGGCACATCACTCGCAGTATGGTTATCTGATGGATTTTGCACTGCTGGATTCTCACTTGGTAGAGCACTGCCGACCTCACCATCAGCACAGGAATGGTCCAGATCCTCGCCGGCCAGCTGGGCTGCTCAATTTTCAAAGTCTGGGGGGGAACCTTGATTTCAAGCATTCCTCCATGGGTCTGCGACCTCTCCCTCTTGTTGTGCACCAGCTTGTCCTGCATGAATAGAGATGGAGAGAGCGCAAGCGGGGCACCTGCCAGGCTAGATGATAAGTATCCCTGGCCTGTGTGGACCGTGAGTGGCCCCATGGATGGGATGAGGACAATGATGTTGTGCGTGAGAGTGAATGGTGATGTCCCTTGAACTGGCAGCGAGTGAGATCCCTGTGGACGTGTGATGGGTTTGCAAGTGTGTGAGTTGAGAGTAATGAGAAGGATGGAACCCTGGTGGGACGGAAAGGATCAGTCATCCTTTTTCAGCATTGGGTGGCTGTTCGCTTTTGGCGGGCATTGACGCTGACCATCGCTGCTACCACTTCCCATGCTGAATTACTGATGTTGCTGCCTATCCTGCAGCCAGAGCAGGGGTACAGGACATCACAGTGAGCCTCCACAGCATCCAAAAGGTGCTCGAGGGGCATGTCTGCAGTCTTCTTGCCCTTCAAGGCCATGTCTTCTTTGCAACAGTCTTAGGTCGGAAGCACTGAGAGGTTTTTGCGTGGCTGCACTTTAAATATGCTGCCCAGCATGATGAAGCGGCAAGGTAATGGGGTGGTGGGCAAATGAGAGCCTGCCTGTATTAGAAATGGTTTATTTCCTGGGAATGCATAATTAATGTGGCGGGATTGGGATGATACGGCCTGAAAAGTCACAATTCTGGTCGGCGGATAAAACATCCTTTTTCCCGCCCGCCACCGCACTTACTGCAAACCTAGGATGAACGCACCCAATATATCATAGTCCCCTTTGTTCAAGATATCTCTCTTGCAGCTGCAGTTCAGAGAAGGTCATGTCAATTGTGGATCTTCCAGTTCTGAAATCACGCTGAGATTCAGGGTAGATCTGTTCAGCCAAGTTCTGCGCTTTGACAAGGGCAACACAGGCAAATACTTTTCCCATTATGTTCAGCAGGGAGGTGCCTTGATAGTTGATGTGGTCACTCTTGTTCTTGTATAGGGCCACAACCTTTGCATCATGCATATCCTGGTGCACTGCCCCCTCCCTCCAGCAGAGACAGAGAAGTTCAGGCAGATGTTGCAGGAGTTCCACTTTCCATTGTTTGATTCCATTGGTATCACATTAGCACCTGAAGCTTTGACAATGGCAAGAGAGTTGATAGCTTTGCTAAGTTCCTCCACCGTGGGTTTGATATCCAGCTCTTCCATGACAAGCAGGCTTTCTATTCAGTCTAGAGCTTCCTGGTGACTGTTCTCCCTTGGGTACAACTCAAGGTAGTGTTCCATGCATCTTTGCAACTGTTTATTGCAATCAGTGATGACCACCTCTGCTATTATTTTCAATGGAGCTGTTTTCTCCACTGATGGACCTATTGCCTGTTTGATCCCGTCATACATGCCCCTAGTGTTCATTGTGTTGAAGAGCACCTGGATATTCTGGCAGAATTGTCACCAGTGTTGTATGTTGTTGTGGTTGTCCAAGGAAGAGTGTGGTAAAGTGCAGTGCTATGTACCTTTAAGAGAATGTAGTTAGTTGATCATGTGACTATATTAACCAATCGCCACACAACGTGGGCTTCTTGGTAACTAAATTTAGAGCTGGAGGTGATTGAAGAAGCATACATGGTATTAGTGTTCTGTTCTTAGTTTCAATAGCCCATCAGTGTTTGTTCAGTTAATCGGTCTCTCTCCTTATACTGATTCAAGCACCAAACTATGTGTTAATATCAAGGGCGCAGCTAGCATTCACCGGACAAGGCGAACCTGATAACCAAAAGCATCAAACTGGCGACGAGGATAAACCGGATCAGTTGATGGCAATCAAGAAAGCCATGGTAAGCCAGCTACGTTACTTCGCCACTACATTGAAAACTGTTTGAAAGCGCAGTCTCCATAGTCATCGAGTATGCTGCGGTTTGGGCAACTTGAACCATTCAACCCCGTTTCCGATGACTGGCCTCATCATGTCGAATGCCTAACATTCTTCTTTACCACTAATGACACCGTGGGGGAGGACAAGAAGAGGGTGATTCTTTTGTCCACAGGCAGGAGCCCGTGGACAAAAGAGTCACAAGCCAATAGTGAAATCTGTTTCATCGAAGAGCCAGAGGAAGCAGAATCTGACATCTATTCATTATGCAATCTGAAAGTAGGTAGAACTGAGCCAATCCAGGTAGTCATTTGATTCAATGAACAACCCATCAAAATGAAGGTCGATACTGGGACATCAATGTCTGTCATAGGAGAACATTTGTTCAGACACTTAAGTGAAGGTGTGCATCCTTTAAGTTTGGAACAATTGGACACTAAATTAAAAATATATATGGGCGAAGAAATAAGGGTGAAAGGGATATATGTCAAGTCCTGGTGCAGTATGGGGGTCAGTCTGCAAATTTACCCCATATAGTAGTAGCTGGGGTGGGCCCCAGTTTAATTGGTCGCAATTGGCCCAAAAAGATTAAATTGCAATGGGCCGAGATTTTTAAAATCCGAATGAGAATCACAGCCTCACGTCACTCAAACACCCCGATGCAAAGACTTTCGACCAGTTAGTAAACGTTGTAAAAAACCACCTAAAGCCAAAGCACTATGCAATGGTTTAAATTCAATTCAAGGAATAGATTCCAGGAGAGACAATCACTGGCTATGTAGCTGCTTTAAAGGAATTAACGGAATATTGTGAGTTCGGAACTTCAATTAGTGACATGTTAAGAGACCGCTTGATATGCGGAATCGGGGACGATGCTATTCAAACGCGATTGCTCTCTGAAACTAATCTTGACTTCAGTCAGGCATTAGAATTGGTAACAGTCATCGAGAGTGCTGTTAGAGACTCGAGGCAATAAAAGATACACAAAATTGCGCTGTCTACCTCGTAGGGCAGGAAGGGCCAGTAACAAAATGCTCAAAAATTTCAGACTCTGCAGAAAGGGGGGAACACCCACTATGTACAGACCATTGAAGAACAACAGTACTACAGTGAAATCCCACGACATTAATGAGAGAAATGCATCCAGGCAGTCTGCAGGCGATCAACAGTTCGGGTGGAAAGACTGACAGGGCATTACAGGTATAGATTTAAAAATAATGGAAATAGGTGGGAAAAGAAAAATCTATATAAATTATTGGAAAAAACAAAAGGGAGGGGGAAGAAACGGAAAGGGGGTGGGGATGGAGGAGGGAGTTCAAGATCTAAAGTTGTTGAATTCAATATTCAGCCCGGAAGGCTGTAAAGTGCCTAGTCGGAAGATGAGGTGCTGTTCCTCCAGTTTGCGTTGGGCTTCACTGGAACAATGCAGCAAGCCAAGGACAGACATGTGGGCAAGAGAGCAGGGTGGAGTGATAAAATGGCAAGCGACAGGGAGGTTTGGGTCTTTCTTGCGGACAGACCGCAGGTGTTCTGCAAAGTGGTCACCCAGTCTGCGTTTGGTCTCTCCAGTGTAGAGGAGACCGCATTGGGACCAACGAATGCAGTAGACTAAGTTGGGGGAAATGCAAGTGAAATGCTGCTTCACTTGAAAGGAGTGTTTGGGCCCTTGGACGGTGAGGAGAGAGGAAGTGAAGGGGCAGGTGTTGCATCTTTTGCGTGGGCATGGGGAGGTGCCATAGGTTAGGGTTGAAGAGTAGGGGGTGATGGAGGAGTGGACCATTGTGTCCCATCCCCACTAGAGCTGTACCTTGAGTGTCCTGCCATCCATTCTTAATTAGCACATTCTCTTACCTAATATCACCACCTTTACCACCGCTTTGTTCCTTTGTCCGACATCTTTTGATTTTCTGCTCCTATCACTGCTTGCTTGTCCCTACAACCACCCATCCCCCCCCAAACTTCTCTCCACCCCCCCCCATCCCACCCACCCCCCACCTTAAACCAGCTTATATTTCACCCCTCTCCTAACTTTACTCAGTTCATGAGGACTCGAAACGTCAACTCTTTTCTTCTCCGCCGATGCTGCCAGACCTGCTGAGTTTTTCCAGGTAATTCTGTTTTTGTTTTGGATTTCCAGCATCCGCAGTAGTTTTTTTGTTTAGAAATCATGAAGCCTGTCTCATTGATGAACCAGAGGAAGGAAAATCTGACATCTATTCATTATACAACCTGAAAGTAGGTAGAACTGAGCCTAACCAGGTAGTCATAAGCATCAACGAACAACCCATCAAGATGGAGGTCATTACTGGGCATCAATGTCTGTCATAGGAGAACATACATTCAGACATTTGAATAAAGAAGTCTATCCTTTAAGTTTGGGACAATCGGACACTAAATTTAAAATATGTACGGGCGAAGACTTAAGAGTGAAAGGGACATGTCAAGTCCTGGTGCAGTATGGGGATCAGTCTGCAAATTTACCCCTTATAGCAGCAGGCGGGCCCCAGTTTAATTGGTCGCAATTGACTCAAAAAAGATTATATTGCAATGGGCTGAGATTTTTCAAATCAGAACAAGAAAATTCCAGGAATTGTTACATAAGTACGTTTCCATTTTCAGTGACAAGCTGGGAAGGATTTGTGGGCTACAAGCCAAAATCCACGGAGACCCTAACACAACCCCCAGGCTCTTTCCACTTAGATTAGGAGAGATAAACATAAGAGGCTTTAGGATGAAAGGGGAACGGTTTAGGGGGAACATTAGGGGGAACTTCTTCACTCAGAGAGTGGTGAGAGTGTGGCCACTCTCTCGAGCTGCCATCTGACGTGGTAAATGCAGGCTCACTCTTAAGCTTTAAGAATAAATTGGATAGATACATGGATGGGAGAGGTCTGGAGGGTTATGGACTGGGTGCAGGTCAATGGGATTAGCGGAATAATATTTCGGCACAGACTAGAAGGGCCAAATAACCTGTTTTCTGTGCTGTAGTGTTCTATGGTTCTATGGTTCTATTTATCAGAGCCTGACCAGTCCGTTATGCTCTACAGGACAAGATCAAGACCGAGATAAACAGGCTGGAAAGTTGGGTATCTTACAACCGGTGCAATCTTCCGAGTATCCATAGTACCCGTACTGTAGCCAGACCAAAGTGTTCGCTTATGTGATAACTATAAGTTAACTGTAAACAGAGTGGCCAAACTTGATAGACACCCGATACCAAAGGTTGACGAATTATATTCGAAATTGACAGGGGAATCACATATTCAAAACTCGACATGAGCCAGGCCTACCAGCAGGTAGAGTTGGAAGAAGTCTCTAGGGAATTTGTGACCATCAATACACATCGAGGATTGTATCAATATACTCGACTACCCTTTGGGGTCTCATCAGCATGTGCTATTTTCCAGCATACCATGGAAAATCTGCTTCAGGGACTGCCCCATACCGTTGTTTATCCGGATGATGCCTTAGTTACTGGACGAACTGACAGAGAACACTTAGCTAATTTGGAGGAGGTGCTGAAACGCTTTTCACAAGCGGGGGTGCGCTTGTAGCGAGAAAAATGTATTTTCCGAGCCGAAGAGGTGGTTTACTTGGGCCATAAGGTCGACACGCAGGGCCTGCATCCCATGGAAGAAAAGGTCAAGGCTATTCGTGAGGCACCTGCACCAAGAAACACGACAGAAGTAAAGGCCGTCTTAGGCAAGATAAACTACTATGGCCGATTTCTCACAAATATATCAGCCGTACTGGCTCTGTTGTACACATTGTTTAAGAAAAACTATCAATGGATTTGGCAAGCTCTGCACCAGGATGTGTTTCTGAAGGTAAAGCAGTTGGTAAGATCATCGGCCCTACTGGTCCACTTTGACCCAAAGAAAGAGTTAATTTTAACTTGCGACACATCTCCTTATGGAGTACGGTCTGTACTTTCACATCGGATAGCGGATGGCTCCGAAGGACCCATTGGTGATACATCTCGCACGCTCAGTGCTGCAGAGCGAAGATATTCTCAAATTGAAAAGGAGGACATGTCTGTTGTGTTTGATGTTCAGAAGCTCCATCAATACCTCCACAGTCGCCATTTTCACATTACATCTGACCATGAGCCTCTACTGGGATTATTTGGAGAGTATAAGGTGATACCTCCAATCGCATCTGCTCACATCCAGAGGTGGGCACTGATACTGGCTGCTCACTAATAAACTTCTATTCACCAATCGGAAAGCCAGACTGCACATGCTGACGCGCTGAACTGTCTCCCCCTGCCAGATAACAACGTGAAGGTTCCAAATGCCCAGGAACTTGCCTTAGTACTAAATTTTTTGGATTCCTCCCCTGTCCAGGCCAAAAAAATCCATGAGTGGACAAGGCAAAATCCACTTTTATCTCATGCCTGGGAGCAGGTCTTGAATGGATAGTCAGGTGAGCCAAAGTCTGTTGACATGAAGCCCTATTTCACACACAGATATGAGCTCCCCTGCCAGGATGGTATATTGCTCTGGGGAGAAAGCGTTATCGTCCCGAGAGGGCGAAGGCCATTACAGGCCAAATTACATAGCACTTACCTTGGCATTGGTAGGATGAAGATGCTCGTGCGCAGCTACTTGTGGTGGCCAGGAATGGATACGGACATCAAAACCTTAGTCATAAGTTGTGTTCAATGCCAACAGGTACAAAGGCTACCTCCCCTTAGCTCCATTGCACCCCTGGGAATGGCCGGAGTGGCCAGGGGTGTGCCTCCACATTGATTATACTTACAATACCATCGAGGAGGAATTCCTGGAGTGTATACGGGATGGTTTTCTGGACCAATACATTGAGGACCAACTAGAGAACAGGCCATCCTCGACTGGGTATTGTGTAATGAGAAAGGAATAATTGGCAATCTAGTTATGCGAGGTCTCTTGGGGATGAGCGACCATAATATGATAGAATTCTTCATCAAGATGGAGAGTAACGTAATTGATTCTGAGACTAGGGTACTGAATCTTACAAAGGAAACTACGATGGTATGAGGCGTGAGTTGGCTATGATGGATTGGGAAATGTTCCTTAAAGGGATGATGGTGGATAGGCAATGGCAAACATTCAAAAAGCGCATGGGTGAACTGCAACAATTGTTAATTCCTGTCTGGTGCAAAAGTAAAATAGGAAACCATGGCTTACAAGGGAAATTAGAGATAGTATTTGATCCAAGGAAGAGGTATACAAATTGGCCAGGAAAAACAACAGACCTGAGGATTGGGAGCAGTTTAGAATTCAGCAAAGGAGGACCAAGGGATTGATTAAGAAGGAGAAAATAGAGTACGAGAGTAAGCTTGCAGGGAACATAAAAACTGACTGTAAAAGTTTCTATAGATATGCGAAGAGAAAAAGATTGGTGAAGACAAATGTAGGTCCCTTACAGTCTGAAACAGGGGAACTTATAATGGGGAACAAAGAAATGGCTGACCAACTAAATAAATACTTTGGTTCTGTCTTCACAAAGGAGGACACAAATAACATATCAAAAATGTTGGGGAACATAGGGTTTAGTGAGAGGGAGGAACTGAAAGAAATCAGTATTAGTAGGAAAATGGTGTTGGAGAAATTGATGGGATTGAAGGCCGATAAATCCCCATGGCCTAATAATCTACATCCCAGAGTACTTAAGGAAGTGGTCCTAGAAATAATGGATGCATTTGTGGTCATCTTCTGAGATTCTATCGACTCTGGAACAGTTCCTACTGATTGGAGGGTAGCTAATGTAACCCCACTATTTAAAAAGGGAGGTAGAGAGAAAACAGGGAATTATAGACTAGTCAGCCTGATGTCAGTAGTGGGGAAAATTCTAGAATCCATTATAAAAGATTTAATAGCTGAGCACTTGGAAAACAGTGGCAGAATCGGACAGAGTCAGCATGGATTTACGAAAGGGAAATCATGCTTGACAAATCTACTGGAATTTTTTGAAAATGTAACTAGTAGAGTTGATGAAGGGGGTCCAGTGGATGTGGTTTATTTGGACTCTCAGAAGGCTTTCGACAAATCCCACATAAGAAATTAGCGTGTAAAATTAAAGCACATGGGATTGTGGGTAGTGTATTGAGATGGATAGAAAACTGGTTGGCAGACAGGAAACAAAGAGTAGGAATAAATGGGTCTTTTTCCGAATGGCAGGCAGTGACTAGTGAGGTAGCACAGGGATCGGTGCTGGGACCCCAGTTATTCACAATATATATTAATGATTTAGATGAGGGAGCAAAATGTAATACCTCCAAATTTGCAGATGACACAAAGCTGGGTGGGAGGGTGAGCTGTGAGGAGGATGCAGAGATGCTTCAGTGTGATTTGGACAAGCTGAGTGAGTGGGCAAATTCATGGCAGATGCAATATAATGTGGATAAATGTGAGGTTATCCAAATTGGTAGCAAAAACAGGAAGGCAGATTATTATCTGAATGGCTATTAATTGAGAAAGGGGAATGTGCAATGAGACTTGGGTGTCCTCGTACACCAGTTGTTGAAGGTAAGCATGCAGGTGCAACAGGCGGTAAAGAAGGCAAATGGTATGTTGGCATTCATAGCCAGAGGATTCGAGTACAGGAGCAGGGATGTCTTGCTGCAATTATACAGGGCCTTGGTGAGACCACACCTGGAATATTGTGTGCAGTTTTGGTCTCCTTATCTGAGGAAGGATGTACTTGCTATAGAGGGAGTGCAGCAAAGTTTTACCAGACTGATTCCTGGGATGGCAGGACTGACATATGAGGAGAGATTGAGTCAGTTAGGATTACATTTACTAGAGTTCAGAAGAATGAGGGGGGATCTCATAGAAACCTATAAAATTCTAATAGGACTAGACAGGGTAGTTGCAGGAAGGATGTTCCCGATGGTGGCGGAGTCCAGAACCAGGGGTCACAGTCTGAGGATACGGGGTAGACCATATAGGACTGAGATGAGGAGAAATTTCTTTACCCAGAGAGTGGTGAGCCTGTGGAATTCGCTACCACAGAACGTAGTTGAGGCCAAAACATTGCATGTTTTCAAGAAGGAGTTAGATATAGCTCTTGGGGTGAAAGGGATCAAAGGGTATGGGGAGAAAGCGAGAATTGGCTATTGAGTTGGATGATCAGCCATGATCATAATGAATGGCGGAGCCGGCTTGAAGGGCCAAATGGCCTACTCCTGCTCCTAGTTTCTATGTTTCTATGTTTCTATGACTACCTGGGGTCCTTCTTGGGCACGATGTTCCTTTTACTAATAGACACCCACTCCAAGTGGATGGATGTCTGCGACATCCGGTCACCCACAACTGCTGCCACCATTGACCGTTTGCAACAAGAGTTTTGCAGTGCACGCGTTACCAGAGGTGCTTGTGTCAGACAACAGGACCGCATTTACCAGTGGGGTGTTCCACAGGTTTACAACCCTCAGCAGAATAACTCATATCAAAACCTCGCCTTACCACCCCACCTCTAATGGTTTGGCTGAGCCGGCAGTCCAAACTTTTCATTCCGAAATGAAAAAGCTGGTTGGGGATTCCATCAGCACCAGATTGTCACAGTTCCTGTTCGCATACTGGACGATACCACAGTTCTTGCAAAGAACTTTGGAGATGGGCCCCATTGGCGGTTAGGCAAAGTGAGGGCCATGACGGGGCCTCTCTCCTATAATGTTCCGATAAACGTCTGAATAATTAGGCGACATGTGGATCATCTCCGGAGAAGGGGGACAGTCCCAAAAGAAGGAATGTCGTCATCATTTGCGTTTGAGTCGGCACCTCATATGGAAGAAATGTCACATGATTTGGAAGTACCAGTGGGGCCTGTTAGACCCGAGAGGGTCGAAGATACAAACTTATCCACTTCCACCGAAGAGCCTGGTAGATGGTTAACCCATAAGGGGCTCTCGAAAAAACCAGACGAGGCAGTTGAGCTACGACACTCGACACATCTGAGGTAGCCCCCTGCGAGACTTGACTTGTAAATAATTATTCATGTAAATAATTGAGATGTTGTGATGCTTGCCAATTGTACTTTCAAGTAAAGGAGAAGAGATGTGGTAAAGTGGAGTGCTATGTACCTTTAAGAGAATGTCGTTAGTTGACCATGTGACTGTATTGACCAATTGCTACGCAGCGCGGGCTTCTTTGGTAACTGTAAGTCTAGATCAGGAGGCGAGTGAAGAAGCACACATGGTGTTATTGCTCTGTTCTTAATTCCAATAAACCACCAGTGTTTGTCCAGTTAATCGGTCTCTCTGCCTATATTGTTTCAAGCACCAACAAATATGTTAATATCAAGGGTGCAGCTAGCATTCACCGGACAAAGCGAACCTGATAACTAAAGCATTAAAAATAAGCTTCAGAGGCATAGAGTCTGAACAGTAACTAATATACAAGACAGTAGTCGTCTTCAGTCCAAGCCATGTCCTTTCTCCATTCAGACTACTACCAGGCTACTACTAGTTATGTGACTCCCTTTACAGCATCATGTGGGGGCTACTGTTTCCCCAGTCCCCTATTAACCCTTTCAGCCCTGAACAACCTAACACTACAACCAGTAGTCACTGATGCAGCTCCAAGCATTCCATTAGACTTTTCTTCGAGCAGCTCTTAGTGCATTCAGAGTCTTCTTACCTGGATCTCCTTTGTATTTGATGAGAGCAGGTTGCTTGTTTTCAATAACAGGTTCCATCACGGTGAAGTAAACCTTGAGCCAGTCAGCATTTTTCCACTTTTGCTTCCCAAATGTTGAGAGTGTGGTATCGTAAATGGCGTCTCGAAATATGTTCTATCTCACCTCTATACTTTGTGTGGGAATGCCAGAGAGAATCTGTTCAATTGAGTCATGGAACTGTTGGTTTTTATCTGGGTAGGCGGTATGGCTGACATTGACATGAGGGCGACCTTTCTGCCTTGAATGAAAAGCCTTCAAGGGTCGCATCCTAAAGCTGGTGCACACCAGGGAGTGATCTGTATCACACTCACCACTGTGGTAGCGAGTATGCTGAGAATGCTATTGAGAGAGTCACATCTGCTGATGATCAGATCCAGCTGGTGCCAATGTCCTGGTCTTGGATGTCTCCAGGACACCTTGTGGCATGGTTTGTTCTGTAAGAAGATGTGAGATGGACAAAACTGATGCTAGCAGCAAAGTTCAATTGGTCTCTGTCCATTTTCATTTATCTTTTCCAAGGTATGTTGTCTAAGGCAGGACATACATCATGGTCCATGTCCATTCTTGCATTGAAATACCCCAGTAAGTAAGGATGTTATGACTTGGGGGTTCTGCTAATAGCAGTATCAAGCTCCTCATAGAAATGGTCGTTCACCTCTGTAGTGGAGCACAACTTTGGAGCATGGATACTCTTGAGGTTAACTAGCTGGCCCTGCTTGAATTGAGAGGCGGATGGAGCGAACATGTTCTGAACCATTTATGGCATTTTTATCATCAAGAGTAGCAAGGTCCTTGCAATGAAGCCTATACCTTGCTCACACGTTTCCTCTGAACTCTTCCCTGCCAGCTGTATGTGTAGTGTTTTTCTATCATTGATCCACTCTCAGTGAGCCTGGTTTCTTGTAGGAAGTTATGTCACTATTCAACCTATCAAGTCCCATGTCAATCATAGCTGTTTTGCGCATATGATTGACCAGCTGCAAGCCATATGTCAGTCCTTTGCACCTGGTCCTGACGTTCCAGCTTGTCAATCGAAGAGTTGGCATTTTCCTTCTTTTCATTTGTTTTCATTGTTTGCCTGGTGCAATGGATTCTGTCCACTTGAGACTCCAAGCTCCAAATGCCCATTGAAGCAGATGGACAGTGGCGGATCAGCACCTTAATAGCCTTGGGCTGCTCTACTTGAAATGGGTGGGGGCTGACCAGTGGGACATGATAGTCCCTCTCAACATTGCAGACAGCCCATAACACCCATTCTGTACACCAATTGAGTTGGGCTTATCATTCATAACTGTTGTCACTATGTTCTGTTAACACTCTGCAGTGAAACTGGAGTATCCTTTCTGTGGTAAAATCTATGAACATCCTGGGCTGCACGAGCATCAGGATCCCCCTCTCAACCTCCCTGGTTAAGTCCAAAGGAATGCAGACATTTTGCACTGTCTAGGTGCAGGAGTTGCCAGAAGGATGACATTTAAATATCAGTCCGCCTTTGGGCTTCACTCTAGATTTTTTGTCAGTGTTTACTCCCTGCGCCTTCAACTCTACCAAGGCATTCATCCATAATTGTGAGCTTGGTTCATGAGTGCCAGGGCATGTCCACGTGCCAGTGGGACTGCACACTGAATGTCTGGGGTCAAACTTCCTCAAGCTTGGGGTTGCGAGGGATCCAGTTTCCGTGTGTTGCCACAATGGGGCACAGCTGCGGCCTTGCCGATAAAGAGACCATATACTGACAGGGTGAGACTTTTGCATTTGGCTCTTCTTTTCGCATTGCTGATAGCCAGTGGTGTAGGTTGAAAATGAGAAGCAAACTAGCACCAAAAAAGTGGGAAGCAAATCTCTTCATCCACTGGATGCATCACATCGACCTGTTGGACACACAAGCACAGCATTTCAAAGGCATTAACCCAAACGTAAAATTGCAAGAGAAGGGGAGTTTCAGTCAGGCCTGTGCAATATTGCTGACCAAGCAGTGTCCCTGTCTTCACACACAATCTCATCAACAGGTAAAAAGAGAAAGACTCAATTTTTAAGCAATTTTCACAATCACCAGACCTCTCAAAAGTTTTACAGCCAATGACATACTTTTTGAAGCGTAGTCACTGTTGTAATGTAGTAAATACGGCAGCCAATGTGAGCACAAAACTCCCACAGACAGCCATATGAGAATGTCCAGTTGATCTGTTTTTCCCAATGCTGAATGAGGAATTGACAGTCCTCATTGTTAGTCAATGTGAGTACGTGAGGCTGCAGTGAAAAAACTGGTAAATTCGAAGGAAAGAAAAGGTTGCATTTATATAGCGCCTTTCACAACCACAGGATGCCCCAAAGCATGTTACAATCAATGGAGCGCCTATGAAGCGTAGTCACAGTTGTAACATGGGAAATGCAGCAGTTAATTTGCACACTACAAACTCCAGAAGCAGCAATGTGATAATGAATAGATCATTTATTTTTTGCGATGCTGATTAAGAGATAAATATTGGCCAGGATACTGTTGATACCTCCCCAGCTCTTCTTTAAAATAGCTCATTGGATCTTTCCTGTCCATCTGAGGAAGGTCAACGGGGCCTCGTTTTGATGTCTCAACTGAAAAACGACACCTCTGCGAGTGCAGGAGTCCCCCAGTACCCCACTGGGGTGTAAGCCTTGATTTTTGTGCTCATGTCCTTGGGTAGAATGTGAACTCACAGCATTGTAAGAAGAGGCAAGAGTGCTATATCAGCTAAGCCATGGCTGTTCCTTGGTTTAAGTTAGGTTTACAAATTGGAAGCATAGCTAGAGGCCCCGAGAATCTAGAGTCTTGCTATTTTAGAGATGCCAGATGCCAAGTCGCTGTTTCTGGGGAGCAGAGGAGAAGGCATGCTATTCCTCCCCTAGAAAGAAGTAAAAGTTTCTCCAGTGCCCCCTTTGTGAAGCTTCAAAGATCTAGACCACATTCCAGGCTTGGACACCCAGGTGGACCACATTGTCACAAGTTGTCTGTGAGAAGTGTCTAATCTCACCAGGTATAATCTCCATTAACCCTTTGTTGGGCCCCCCGAGGGATAGGAAAGTGGAAACTCCCAGTGTAGGGAATCCCTGCCCGTAGTCCTATCCTGTTCTGCTGATGGTCTTTTTGGGCAGAGGCTGTATATCTATAACATCATTCAAAAAAATGCAGCAGAAGACCAGGATCCAGCCTATCTGGGTATCAGTCTACATTTCACCCTTTCAGCAAACTTCTGTTGAAGTACACAAGAAGATCATGGGTTTTCCAGGCTACAAATTCGAGAGCTTGAATGACAAAATAATTGAATGCACATGAATTAATGAATAAGTTGCTTTGTGTGCAGTTCCCTACCAATTGAGAAGTGACTAGTGGATTGATGGCTTTGACCTTTGATCTTGTTTTTTGATTGATCGGTTTAGCCTCAGTTTAACAAGACAATAGGCTTGTACCATTACATAGCAATCATTTCATGGCATTTAGTAACAGCCACGCTAAACTTCTTAACACTTCACCATGGATTTCACTTCAGCAACTCAGAAAAGACTGCAACAAGTTGTGGTGGTATTCTTTTTCCAGTTAAAGGTATCAACTCTTGTTGGAAAGCGAACATGTGTTGGTGGCTTTACTGACAAATATCAAACAATAAATAGTGCCATGCGCTAGTGAGTATAGAATTAAGAGGACAGAGCTGATACAGCATGGCTAGAGATGTAGTGCAGAAGGTGGGGGGCTTTAGATTGCTAGCACATTGGGACTGGTTCTGGGGGAGATGGGACCTGTACAGGGCAGACGGATTACACCTTAAAAGAACAGGGATCAATTGTCTTTGCAGGGCAGTTAGCTAGTGCTGTTGGGGAGGGTTTAAACTAATTTGGCAAGGAGATAGAAACACAATGTAGCAATAGAAAGGAGAAACAAGATGCACAAAAGGATTTGGAAAGATGGAAAGCACTAGAGCAAGAAATAGTAAGTTATTAGGTGGGACCGGACTAAGAAAGAACACAAAAAGGTCTAACTGAAGTTTACAGTGTACATGTAAGTGAACACATGAAACATGGTAAATAAGATTGGTGAGCTGTAGGTGCATATGGTCATATGGGAATATGATATTGTGATAATAATAGAGAAATGGTTCAAAATAAGGCAGAGCTGGACACCAGATATCCCTGAATACAAAGTGTTGAGGAAAGATAGAAGGAAAAAAATTAGGAAGGGTGGCAGTATTGATTACGGAGAAGATTGCAGTGCTGGAGTGAGATGATGGGGGGAATTTTAATTGTGGCATGCAGGGAGTATGAACCACTTATGCTCTGTTACTTTTTGCCGATTCCCACAAGATTCTAATTAAAATTTAAAGTGTGATGGCTTACACGGTGGATATCTGCGACCACACGGAAGGGGAATCCCTCTATGATGAGTTCACACTGTGCTGATATTTAATGTGCTTCTGTTTGTACAGGTCATCACCTTCCAAAGACCAGGCTGCAGCCAAAAAGACTCCTCCTCTGGAGATAATGAGCCCAATGCCCCAGAGGATGCACCATCTCATGTTCATCAGGAACCATCAGCACAGTTATATTCACAGGGTCCGCGGGGGAGTCATGTGTAGAATTGGGGTCACTATCTGGTGAGTATATTGCACACACATCCCAGCAGCTAAGGAAGGCTGTTACAGGCGGGTCCCCTGCACTTGGAGGACTGCTGGGGACCAGGCCCATGCTGAGCCCCAGGCTGATGACCAACCTCTGGTCAAGGCCACAAGAAGCCTGCTGAACATGCACAAAAAGTTAAGGGAAAATATGTCAGAGATGCCAGAGGCATTGTGTAACTTTGTGCATGTGATGGGGGAGCCCATCCAAGCCATGAGTTCTGCCATGTCCCAGGCATGTGAGTGCATGACTTCCTCCATATATTCCTGCATGGTGAGCCAGGTCGATCATTCATTCAGTCGATTATGCGTTCGGACCTGCATTCCATCACTCTAACCATTTGCTCAGTGCAGCAGTGGCTAGCGACAAGGGGACGAGGCACCTGGACCTCCCTCCAAGAGTCCCATCCGTTCAGAGAGACAAGGTGCCATTGCGCATGCAGATGGAGGAGGAGCACATGCCAGCAGCCCCAGTGGGGCTACCTTTCAGGGCACCCCCAGAGTTTGCACCTGCTCCTCATCCGCTCCAACATGGAGCCTATTAGTTCCAGCAGGCATGGCCAAAAGGGATGCCCCTGTAAGAGGCCTCCAGTAGGCTGGAGCATTCAAGGTCTCCAGAGGACACCTACCACAGTCATCCACAGCAATGGGGCATCACACTGAGCAGACTGCCTCCGCCTCAGCTGCTGATATCAGGGTTGTACTGAGAAAGAGCAGTAGGAAAAGGAAACTTAAGACATTATGAGCACAAAGGTAGCATGGGTGTTTCATGAAAATATGCATCACTTGTAAATGATGCACCAAACGTTGTTTTTGATGTGTACGTAATCGTCGCTTTTGGGGACTAGCTTAGTCAGAGAGCTAAATGTGTGACAAAGCTCCGCTCCCATGCTACTAAGTAGCAGTGGATGTATGTTTAGAGGTTGAATATGAGCACTGAGATTGGAAACAGTCTGGTTCGTCTCAGTAAGTGGCAGGGGGATGGAATCAGTGGCAAGGCGCCTAAAGATGTTGTGTTCAGTCTCCTTAATGATCAACTGGAGACATGGACGTCAGACAAGCAGCCTGGCAGCAGAGAAGTCATTTTGGGGTGCGGATGTGGGGGTGTCAAAAGACAGATTGGAAAGGTAGAACTAGGTGACATCATTTGCATGTCATTATAAGTATACTCTCCCCATATGTGGGCAGGCATATTATAAAAGCTGCCCCCATTTCATCATGTTTCAGCCAACAGAATAGAGGCAAGATCTGACACACATTTCACAAAGCTAGGATATCCACTTTGGGTTGACAAGCTGTTGCTTCTGTCATTTCTGTTGTTGGTGCTTCAACACCAACATTTTGGTGCTTATATCGGCTCAAAGTGTCATGTATTGCAGCTCACAAGCTCATGGAGCCAACAAATTTTACATTTGATGATACATATCCTGAGGTTATGCTAGAGCTTGACCTTTTATTTCTTTCGCTTCCCATCCTGCTTCTGCTTACTCTATTCCTTTTTGATATTCCACAGTCTTTTGTACAGGTGCCATGCCCCGGCAATTGCATTTGTGCTTTCATAAGTTTGTCCTCAATGCCAGTGGTCTTGGCAGGCTTGAGGATCCTAAAGTTTGTAACCTTGAGTTACTTCTTGATGTATGTTCATCAGGGTACAGAGGTGGAGCCTGTCAAGCTAATGAATGGAAATGCAGAAAAGTGAATACAGCAAACTAGCTTGATCCCTGGAATGAGGGGAATGTCCTATGAGGAGAGATTGAGTAGACTAGGTCTATATTCTCTAGAGTTTAGAAGAATGAGAGGTGACCTCATTGAACAATAAAATTGTTAAGGGGCTTGACAGGGTGGATACTAGAAAGATGCTTCCCCTGGTTGGGGAATCTAAAACTAGGGGGCACAGTATCAGAATAAAGGGTCAGCCATTTTGGACTGAGATGAAAATTCTTCACTCAAAGACATATGAATTTTTAGAATTCCCTACCACAAAGAGCCATAGATGCTCATTTATCGAATATATTCAAGACCAGTGTAAATAAGTTTTTGGGCACTAAGGAAAATTAGGAACATAAAAATACTGCAGGAAGGTGGAATTGAGATAAAGTTTCAACCACAATCTTACGAATAGCAAAGCAAGTTCAAAGATCTGAATGGCCTACTTCTGCTCCTATTTCATATGTTCTTGAGTTAACTATCTACTTCAGTAATGGACTTGAGCAGTAGAGATTTAAATTTTGCTATTCCATGCTAAAGAGTAAATTAAGCACTTAATCTAAATGCAACTGTTGAACATTTTGCTTGCGACTAATGAATTTATTCTTATTTTAGAACTGCTCCCGCAAAATAATTTGAGGGTTCAACTCATGTAGAATCTGTAAATTTCATATCATCAAGGACAATAGAAGTTAACCGCACATATTAAAACTTAAATGCATGTTTTTGTTTTGAAGTTGCACTATAATTTTATTATTGGCTGGCAGAATGGTTGGGCAAGGTGTGCTTTGTGGCCCAGCCTGCCAACATTGAGAAAACATGGCAGTCTCTGCCTCCAGTTGAAGTGTTTATGTTGCAGCCAGAAACAGAGATGTCTCTGAAACTCTGGCAAAAATCATCTCTTACATGAGTCTGCAAACCTTCAGAAGCACTTACACTGCCTCAGTTGCTTTACTGTGCCTCTGGCAAAGGCAGCATGCCAATAGAAACAGGGTGGTAAGTGGGGCATAAATTAATGTACTACGGTCAGTCAGTAAAGATGTGGGATTTTTCCAGCATTTTCTGTTTTTATTTTAGTACAGATGTGGGTTCGGCTGTCTTTAGTCTGACGTACAGCTCAGCAGTGAAGGACAGAGAAATGGTGACTGTTGCTTGGAGACAAGTAACACAGATGAAAAGTAGACTTTATTTCATTTTTCTCTTATGTTTACACTGTTTAGAACCAGCAAGATATTGACACAAAGTCTACAACCAAAGAAGTTAATTATTGAAAATTAAAATTTTAAAAATTGTTTCCATTCTTTTTTTTAAACCTTTTGCCGTTTTAATTTCTTTTTACCTGTAATAAGTTATTATATTAGTATAACACTGAAATGGTATTTCATTAGGAAACTTGTTTCAAGATGAAATCTACATTGGATTGCTTTAAGAATTAGCTTTATGTTTAAGGCATAATGAAAGTGACGACACCTAGTTTATTCCAGAGCAGAAAATTAATTCTGTTTAATCTGGTTTTACCCTGGAATGGACTCGAAACCAGATACCCCGTTTTATGCTGGGAAACTACAGTCACATCATCAGAGGATGATCAACACGCATTCTAATATCTGAGGATTTACGCTGACCTCAGTCTTAAACATTTTTTAGATTGTATTAAATTATAAGAAAGAAATTCAACTATTTAGCTGTTAAGTGGAATATGCCTCGGGAAAATAAAGACATAATCTATGGGCCGTGTACCTGGACCAAATAGTTCCGGGTTGATGCCTGATCTGTGCTGAATTAACTAATCTTAGTAGCTGTATTATTTTCCTTTGCTCCGGGCTCATTAGAGGAAGAAACAAATCAGGCAAGTTTTTCTAGTATTCAATTGTTTGGTGTTTGATTATGTGTTGTCTGCTGACAGTTGACTGCTCATTGTGTGTTAACTTAGTTAAGCCTGGGTATAGTCACTTAAAGAGAGAGAGAGAGACAGAGACTGAACAGAGGCTGGCTGTTGTAAACATGAGAGCAGGCATATTAGAGCACTGTAGATTGTCATGTGATGTGATGTGTGCCTGTGTAATATTAATCTTTAATTTCAACAGCTGGTCAAATATATATTGAACTTCTTTAAAAGGGCTTTTTAAAGCAAGCAAAGATGCTGACTTAAGATGGCTGCCACAGGTTACATGACATGCCTGGTATAAGAAGTTTGACAGTTTCTGGAAGGTTCCAATGTGGATTACAATTAGGAGATGCCAAGGCAAATCTCCCATGGAATTTCACACCTGCTGATGTCAAGAATTACTTCAACGATGAACTCAAACTTGTAACTGGCCCTCACCATTTGTCGTTCTAAAAGGCTACCTTTCAGATAGAGATAGAAAGTGTACCAGGACAATGACTATATGGAAGGTATTGATATGTTCTTCCTAGGGAAGAATAGTCTATTCAGAAGTGATGGATGGGCCTAGACTATAACACCATTACCAAGGTCCATCCAGATGTGAGCTAATCAATTACCTTCTGTGGAATACTCCTCATTGAGAAAGAGATCGTGAGAGCAGAAGCACCCTTTCAAATTTCTTTTATTACAAAACCCTGGTTCCTTTTTGGCAATCAGAAGAAGAAGTTCTCAAATGGAGCAGTGATACCATCTTCCTCTCCGTGCTGTTCTCATGTTTTAGACACTGGGCGGAATGGTCACAGGTTTACGATAAGTGTGGTACCAGGCGGGGCAAAGAGTTTTTTACCCGCCAGTCGCAATGGCAGCTTTTCATGCTGTATCATCCCCATCCCGCATCATTAATCATGCATTCCTGGGAAACACATCGTTTCTATGGTAGGCAGGCTCTCATTTTCCTGCCACGCTATCGCCTTGCTTCTTGCTCACACTGGGTACTATATTTAATGTGCGGCCATGTGCGCACCTCTCAGTGCTTCCAGCCCAGGACTGCTGCACAGAAGACATGACCCCAAAAGGCAAGAAGACTGCAGCCCCCCAAATCAGTGACACATTCCTGGGATGCCTTTTGAATGCCGTGGAGGCCTGCTGTGCTGTTCTCTACCCTCGCTCTGGCCACAGTAGGTCCAGCAATCTCACCACTCCAGCTTGGTAGGTGATGGCAGTGGTGATCAGTGCCAATGTTGCACAGAAGAGGTTGGCCATCCAATGCAGAAAGTGAATGAATTACCTCAGGGTAAGGCAACCATCTCATCACTCTTAACTTACACACTCAAGCCCATCACACATTCACTGGCATCTCACTCACTGCCAGCTGAAGGGACATCACCACTCACTCTCTCACACACTCTCACATCTCCATCTGGCCTCTTCTCCTCTGGAGACTGCCTCCTCAGTCTTCACCACCTTGAGGCCATTTGGACAGATCAACATGTGTCCCCACACACACCCTGTGATACCCCCCTTCCCCGGTACAGCCCTCGCCCTGCAGCCTCTTCCCTCATTTGAAGCCACTTCTCCCCCTTCTCCAAGTAAGCCCTAGCCCTGCAACTGTTGAAAAGCCACCCCACCTTTTGGCTAGTCTGGTAGATAGACACCTGCCTGTGAGCCTCACTAAAAGTGATGTGTTGCTGTCTGCGAAGCCTGGCACTGATGACCGCGAGTGCTGCCTGAAGCAAGGGAGGCAAACAAACCTCGAAGTTCCAAGAGAAGTGCAGCTCGCCAGGTGCATGTCGCTTATGTTGTGAAATGCCTACTTGCCCAGATGATCCAGCGTGGGGGGATGATTCCGGCCACCTGGTCTTATAATGATCTGCAGATGTATTAAAATTAAATTCCCAATGTCTGGCGGCGGGCAATGTGGCCCGCCATTGACGGGCAGAGTGGATGATTACAAACGTGTTTCACGACTTCGTGAAACCGATTTTTGGCCTTCCCGTCATATTGTCCACTCACACCCACCATGACACCCACCGCTAATGGGAGCAGACTATTCCCCCTACTATCTCTGTTCCATTTGAAAACCATCACAGGGATAGACAATTTCAATTGAAAGGAACCTTAGATACAATAGCATCCACTTATGGAAAGATGGATCCAGAAATTTCATTTTACATCGGCAACAACACCACTGGAATTTCAGGACCATCATGAGCAAAATCAAATGTTTCATAAGCAGTGAACTCTATATTTTCTTTTGCTTTTTATCATTGAATTTTAATTTAGCCAAAAGTTAACCTGCTCTAATCTATAACTTGTCATTCTGCACGTGTGTGCGCGCGCCTGTGTGTGTGTATGTGTGTGTGTTGTGAAATTTGAGATGTGTGTTTACATTTTTAAATATCATTATATCTTTACATGGTGGGTTTTTAGCATGATAAAAACTAACCCCTTTGTATTTAAACTCAAGAAAGCCTGTTGGACTGGATTATTTGTAATCAGCACATAAATGGTTAAGTACAGTTACTGAATTGATGCCTTCATCCTTATAAATTACAATCGTTTGAGGAGCGGGAAAGAAAGGGCGAGTCGTGACACGTGTCCTCACTGTTTGTGACAAAATAAAACTCCTGTTGTAGACGTATAACCTGGAGCCTACCACTTCTGCATATCTCCAAGGCATAAAATACAACACTTGCCACTCCTAATTACTATACAATGATCCTTTCTTGGAAAACATGCATATATGATCACTGGATGCGAAGAACTTGGTTTATTCTGATACATATTTTAATTCTTACTCTGTTGGCTGATGCATGAAGAATGTCACTTGGACAACATACCAAAGAGCTGTGGGTGCCTGTGGCTTGGCTTACCTTAACATGCAGCTTACAGAGCAGTTGTTGCTATCATATTTTCACACTTTTCCCTTAGAGAATATTTTGAAGCAGTGGAAGGATTTTCAAGCAGATCTGACAGGCCACAATATTAACACTCCATCTGTGGCCATAGCCATCTTCATATCAGCTGATAGGGTAGTTAATCCTATATGGCAGGAGGGTATTGTGGTCTCCCACAACCCATACGATGAAAGGGGGCCATCCACACCCATCGGGTGAAAACATGTTGTCAGTTATCAACCCAAAATTAGAACAACAATCTCCATTTACCAGCTTGTCTGAAACATGGTTTGAAACCTATTTCTTCTGACCAAGGGGACTGGAAGCTGTCCACTCTTTGGACAATAGTGAAAAAATGATGAAGTACAATGTTACTTGCCATTTAATAATTTATGAATCTACTGTCACAGGGTGATTTTCTTAACACTGTAACAAGTTCAATTATTTATCTTTATCATTCCAGATGTTAAGTGAAATATATCTGAAAAAGTTAGATATTTATAAATTGAAATCTATCTCTAAATTTCTATGATGGCACATTTTTGTGGAGAAGTAACTTAAATTAACCCATTCATTGAAGTGGACATTTAATGGAGTGCACATTGCATCATTCATGAGGTCTTCAGCCCTAGGTAAATACTACATTTATATTAACTGATTCTTGTTCCCCAGCTTCAATAGCAATGTTCAATACAAAAATATATACCACAAATACAATTTGTGGTACATATAAATGATTTAGAGTTGAATGTAGGAGGCTTGATCAGTAAGTTCGCAGATGACACGAAAATTGGTGGGGTGGTAAATAGTGAGGAAGATAGCCTTAGATTACAGGAGGATATAGATGGGCTGGTCAGATGGGCTGATCAGTGGCAAATGGAATTTAATCCTGATAAGTGTGAGGTGATGCACTTGGGCAGGACAAACAAGGCACGGGAATACGCAATGAATGGTAGGACCCTGGGAAGCACCAAGGATCAGAGGGACCTTGGTGTGCTTGTCCACTGGTCCCTTATGGTAGCTGGACAGGTTGATAAGGTGGTTAAGAAAGCATATGGGATACTTGCCTTTATTAGCCGAGGCATAGAATATAAGAGCAGGGAGGTTATGTTGGAACCGTATAAAACGCTGGTTAGGCCACAGCTAGAGTATTGCGCGAAGTTCTGGAATCCGCATTATGGGAAGGCGATGATTGCACTAGAGAGAGTGCAGAGGAGATTTACCAGGATGTTGCCTAGGCTGGAGAGTTTTAGTTATGAGGAGACATTGGATAAACTGGGGTTATTTTCCCTTGAGCAGAGGAGGTTGAGGGGGGACATGATTGAGGTGTATAAAATTCTGAGGGGCATAGATAGGGTAGACAGGAAGGAACTTTGCCCCTTGGTTGAGGGATCAATAACCAGGAGGCATAGATTTAAGGTAAGGGGCAGGAGGTTTAGAAGATTTTTTTCACCCAGCGGGCGGTGGGAATCTGGAACTCACTGCCTGAAAGGGTGGTAGAGGCAGAAACCGTCATAACATATAAGAAGTATTTGGATGTGCACTTGCAATGCCATGGCATACAAGGCAATGGGCCTAGTGCTAGAAAATGGGATTAGAATAGTTAGGTACTTGTTTGACCAGCACAGACTCAATGGGCCGAAGGGCCTTTTTCTGTGCTATAGACCTCTATGACTCTATGACTATGACTATGACTCTAAGGTTTGCTGACCTGTCGACTTCTTGTAGAACTACTCAGATTTTGGTGCTGACCTCAGCAAGGTGGCTCTTTGCTGACTCTGGAGCACTAAAAGGATTGATCTCTTGAGGGAAAGGGAAATAGCTTAATACTGCATTTACCATATGGCACTACTGCCAAGGTCAACCTATCATTGTGGTGAATTAAATGGCTCTGCTGCCACTGCTGGTTCTCAGGCTCACTTCAAGTAAGAGAAGGTTTTCAACGAGCCAGCATGCTTAGCCCATCTGCACAGATCAGAGAAACGATTTTGCACCCTGGAGCTTCCCGATCTTTGGAGAAAATTCTGCAGCCAGAAATAAACTTGCAAACTGCAACTTAAAAAGAGCCGTACATGAGGAGTTTTTCTGTTCTTCTGCCGCTGTAGGATGCACAACAAACCACAATAAAAATTCAAAAATGCATTTCACAACAACCAGACCTTCAAATATGTACAAAGGTGTTTCTTAAAGCATAAATTTAAAAAAACAACCTATCAAGTAGGAATTTCTGTAAACAACTTACTTTGATAGGAATAATAGAGGAGCGTATTACATTGAAAGCACACTCGAGGTAATATGCATCCATGATTTTGTTATTGCTAAAGTACAAATTAGGCTTAATAATAGAAAAAGATGAGCAATGTTAAATTTGATCCATTTGTCCTGGAATTATAGATAGTACAATAAAATGCACATTCCCCCCAATGCAATTTCAGAATACCATGTATATAATAACAGACTGATTATTTAATTCACAGTGATGCATAGAACACTTTGTTTTTTCTGCAATTGGTCCCATTCTTGTTGAAAGAGAAACTCATAATTTCTTAGCCTACCTATCCCTCCAGTTTTAGAAGTCAAATTCTCCCACAACAACTTTAGTACCTTCTAAAAATATCTGTGATACACATCAAATATAATTGCTGTAAAATAATCTTTACCGGTTTGAATAAAGTTACGGCCTGGAGCTTGTGGTCCAATACTCATCCATCTGTTTCACTAAATTGATATATATTTTAAAATGCATTTTTCTCTGCTCTATTTTACACTGAGTATTACAGGCTCATATTTCAAGAACAGAATGATCTGTTAATGATAGACATTGTAGTTTATCTTTTTAATTCAATGTTTAGGCCATGAAAAAAATTAGCAAACTTTAAATCATAAAATAGATTGTTTGAAAAACATTAGACAAAGATTAAAAATTTGACATTTTGCAAAAAATTTGAAGTATAATCTAGTGACATTTGTAGCACCAGGCCTGTGTAAACATATTTCTCATTTTCATTCACAACCAATTAAAACGCTAATGGAAAGGATGAGATAAGACTCATTGAATGAAATACGTTAACACTTTTATTAGAACTGAGAGAAACTCCTATAATTTCCTTTCTCATGCATTATCAAACATCTCTGGATCTGTGGAAATTGTGGTCGAGAATAATTTCCTAAAATGGATTTGTCTTTTCAAAGATAAAGAAGGCTTAGTTTAGCATAGGGCACAGAGATGTAATCTTTCTTTATGAGCTGATAAAGGCTACATGCACTGAAACTATTGTTAGTTTGTCCTCCGCACCGCACCCCTCCACCCACAAAACCCCCAACCAAACCTCCCCTTTATCTACCCCTAATCATTTGAAGATGCTGATTCATGCTGCGATTGGGTTTCATAGGTGCCGGCACTCTCTGATGTGACCCAAGGAATCAGTCTTCAAAAATCAGCCTAGACATAAACACTGAGGGATATTTCAATCAAATCCAATCACAGTTTTACCTAATGTTTACAAATGGGCTGATCAAGAGAACTGCTATTATTGTTACAAGCAGTGAGGACACGTGTCAATACTCGCCCTTTCTTTCCCTCCCCTCGATTGATGATACAGGGATTTTTGTAATTTATAAGGATAAAGGTATCAATTCAGTGCCTGTAATTAACCATTTACATGCTGATTGCAAACACGTTCCTGCCTTACCCACTCCTGGTTGCTGGCTGGAAGTGGCCTTTTCAACTGTAACTGGGGCAACATGAATTGATACTGAGCAATGGGCGACTGTAAAAGAGAGGCTTAGTTGTTTATCAGTCAGGTTTGTGTCAGTGATATTTAGCTGAAAGAGGGAGGGGTGGGGTGGTGGGTGGTCTGGCAACAGTGGCTTTTGCAGGGGTTGATAGATGGGTGGAGTGGTGGAACTTAAGGAGACAGCGGCATAGTGGTAATGTCACTGGATTCATAATCCAGAGTTAATGCTCTAGGGACAGGGGTTCAAATCCTTCCATAACAGCTGATGAAATTTGAATTCAGTTAAAAATCTTGAATAGAAAGCTAGCCCCAGTAATGGTGACCATGAAAGAAAGCAGGAAATGACATTAGCTTAACATCTGTCATAGGGAAAATGTTAGAAGCTATTATTAAAGATGTTATGGCAAGGCACTTAGAAAAATTCAAGGCAATCAAACAGAGTCAATGTGGTTTTGTGAAAGGGAAATCATGTTTAACCAATTTATTGGAGTTCTTTGAAGGAGTAACGTGTGCTGCGAATAAAGGGGAACCAGTGGATGTACTGTACTTAGATTTCCAGAGTTCATTTGATATGTTATGGTGGAAAATAACACTCATGGTATAGGGGGTAACATGTTGGCATGGATAGAAGATTGGTTAGTTAACAGGAAGCAGAAAGTGGGCACAAATGGGTCTTTTTCCGGTTGGCAGGATGTGATGAGTGGTGTGCCACAGGGATCAGTTCTGAGGCCTCAATTTTTTACAATTTATATAAATGGCTTGGATGAAGGGACCAAAACTATGCTTGTTAAATTTGCTGATGACATCAATAGGTTAAGTGAGTGGGCAAATATCTGGCAAATGGAATATATTGTGGGAAAATGTGAAATTGTCCACTTTGGCAGGAAGAATATTATTTAAATGGTGAGAGATTGCAGAGCTCTGAGATTCAGAGGGATCTGGGTGTCCTAGTGCATGAATCACAAAAGGCTAGTGTGCAGGTACAGCAAGTAATTGGGAAAGCTAATAGAATGTTATTGTTTATTGTGAGGGGAATTGAATACAAAAGCAGGGAGGCTATGGATCAGTTATACAGGACACTGGTGAGATCACATCTGGAGTACTGTGTACAGTATTGGTCTCTTATTTAAGGAAGGATGTAAATGCATTAGAAGCAGTTTAGAGAAGGTTTGCTACACTAATACCAGGAATGGGTGGGTTGAATCATAAGGAAAGGTTGGACAGGCTAGGCTTGTATTTGCTGGAGCTTAGAAGAACAAGAAGCGACTTGATTAAAACCTTTAAGATCCTGAGGGGTCTTGACAGGGTGAATGTGGAGAAGATGTTTCCTCCTGTGGGAGAATCTTGAACTAGCAGTCACTGTTTAAAAATAAGGGGTCACCCATTTAAGACAGAGATGAGGCAAAATTTTTTCTTTCAATGAATAGTGAGTCTTTGGAACTCCCTTCCTCAAAAGGCAGTGGAAGTCGAGTCTTTGAATATTTTTAGGGCAAAGCTAGATAGATCCTTGATAAACCAGGGGACGGGAAGTTATCAGGGGTAGGCGGGAGGTTACAATCAGATCAGCCATGATCTTATTGAATGGCGGAGCAGGCTCGAGGGGCCAAGTGGCCTGGCCTTGCTCTTAATTCGTTATGTTTGTACAACACACCAAGGTGTGTGGCTCTGGGCTGGTGGAGGGGGCAGGTGAATGCTGTGACAATTCTACAGTTGTGAAATCATCCTCATTCTCCTCCGAGGTCTCCTGTGGGCTGGGGCTTGCTTCAGGTGCAAAGGATGGCCTCACCCTCTTCCTGCTGGCACCTAAAATTGAGAGAAGAGAGAATGAGTGACTACCTAAGCTGGCTTAAACTTGGCACTCATCAATCACCTTGATTTTCCGAATTTGTCTGAATTATGCATGTTTCTTCAGTAGATGCTTGGGGGCATACTTCCGATAACACCCCCTGTTTTATCAAGAATCTATCTAGCTCTGCCTTAAAAATATTCAAAGGCTCTACTTCCACTGCCTTTTGAGGTAGGGAGCTCCAAAGACTCACTGCCCACTGAAAGAAAAAAAAATTCTCCTCATCTCTGTCTTAAATGGGTGACCACTTACTCTTAAATAGTGACTGCTAGTTCAAGGTTCTCTCACAAGAGGAAACACCCTCTGGACAGGCATGGTCATGGTCCTCCCCTGCCATCTCGGCAGACTGCTGCTCAAATGCAGTGAGGAGCCTGAGCTCAGGCATCCCCACTCCAGTTTTCTTTTTCTCCCTCCTGTTATGCGCCACATTTTCCACATTCATAAAGACATAAAGATGGGTTGTGAGCACATATGATGAAAGAGCAGGTCGCAGCCTGCTAATCCTGTAGCTGTTAACTGACCTCATCACCCCCCACCCCCAACCCCAAAACCCCACCAGCAAGTTCATGGCAGAAGTGAGGAGCGAAATGGAATAGTCTCCAGTTGCCTGGATGAATACAGCTCCAGGAACACTCAGGAAGCTGGGCAGCAATCCCTCTTGATTGACACCCCATCCAGCACCCTCAAAATTCAGTCCCTCCATCGACGCAGAGTGACAGCAGTGTGTACATTGTACAAGATGCACCGCAACAAATCACCAAGGCTCCTTGAACAACACCCTCCAACCCCATGAGCTCTACCAGCCAAAAGGACAAGGGCAGCACTCGCATGGGAGCAGCAGTACCTGCAAGTTACCCTGCACTCTACCCCTTGGTTGTGCCTTCACTGTGCCTGGGTGAAAACCCTGCAGTTTCCTCACTAACAGCACATGGACTGCAGTGGTTCAATAAGGCAGCAGCCCACCACCTTGTCAAGGGCATTTAGGGATGGGCAACAGAAATGCTGGCCTTGCTAGTGATGCCCAGGTCCCATGACAGAAACACAAATGAGCAGTGATGTGGGTTGGGAGAAGAGGTTCACTTATCCTTGCGGTGTTGATTAGACTATTGACTCATTTCCTGCACTGCAGGGCAGTCCTTTGCTGCACCCCACCAACGCTGACCACCCTGGCGAACTCCTTCCTGCCAGATTGGTCTGTTGCTTGGGCCTCCTGCTTCCATCCCTGGGGAAGGGTCCTGCCAATCCTGTACTGCCTCTAGGAGATGCTCCGGGGATGCATCATTGAAGCACGGAGCTGCGGGTTGTCGCCTTCTGTTCATCCTTCTTCCAGGGTCCTGGCACCGTTAGTGAAGGCCTATTCTTATGGTGCCTGGGCATGATGGCGGGGAGCCCAATTTTCTGCCCATCTGCCACGAGACTCGACAGGAACTGCTGCAAGCATACTAATGAGGCGAGGAGCAGACGACTGCATGTAAAAGCCCTCCCTGCTCCACGGCGGGAATCACTCTGACTTTCTGATCCCGCCACAGTGCTTTGAGCGGGAGAGAAAGATTCCGCCCAGTGTAATGGATAATGGTCACCATAAGTAAATTGTTGCAAGGCCTGATTTTCCAAGGCTGATCCAAAACAAAGGTTTGCCGGGAAACTCATTATCATACACCACGTTAATGATAGTGATGATCTAAAGAAGCAATAGATAGGTCAGTTTAACGTGTACGAATGGTTCTACTGCTCAATGTAAACCCTACTGCTCTTTATAAAATGGGAGAAAATGGCAGATGTTTGAAATTAACTTGCATCAAGCTGCCTTATGTATTCTTGCAAAGTATATTTGCAGTTATCCCCAGGATGTTGTTGGTATTTCACAAATTCTTAATTATCATGGACAATTCACAAACCTAAATAGAATTTAGTTCTACCTTTCTGCTATTGGTTCAAAATCTCTAATGGTAAATCTGAATCTAATTCTAAAACATAACTAGCAATTACTAACAAATCTCATTGCTTGCAACAGCTTGATTGACCAACATCTGAATAAAGTAATTTATCATTTTTAAAAAGAGTCAATGATGAATGTATCATTTTAGCACTGTTAAATTATGTATTTTTTATCATCATTAAAAGAACCACACACAAAAAAATTACTTTAATTACATAGCTTCTATATACGTTTCTATAGCTGTTGGGGCGAAAGGGATCAAAGGGTATGGGGAGAAAGCGGGAGCAGGCTATTGGGTTGAATGATCAGCTGTGATCATAATGAATGGCGAAGCAGGCTCAAAGCACCGAATGGCCTACTCCTGCTCCTAGTTTCTATGTTTCTATGTTTTCATAGCACCTTTCATGACCCCAAGATTTCACAAATGGCTTTACAGCCAATGATTTTGAAGTACAGTCACTGTTGCAATGTAGAAAATATTGCTATGGCATCTTTTGATGCCCTATTAAATTAATTGGTTATCTTATATTTTATTTTATACTATTGTCACCATAGTAACAGATTGATTAATTTCAACTCTTCACCATTTTCTAAAATAGTGTGGCCATAAGTGATGTTTTCAATGGCGGGGGTGGGGGGAGAAGGTGTGGTGAAGCTTACATGCTGCTTTTATCCAGATTTCCGTATGGTTCCGACAGAGCATTTTTAAAGTCCCACCAAATTATAGCATTGCTACAATAGTAGAGATATTCACGAACAGCATAATTTCCTGGAACTTTAGTGGTGATAGCAATGGCATATAGATTTCATCTTCATTATTAATTCTTCTTCTGTTCTCTGCCCAAAGGCAGGTCTGATGTATAGCGTCACAATCTCCACCAAAGGTAGGGCAAGGAGGCAGAATTCGCCCCAGCCGGAACAAGGATTGAACGCCATACTGTTGGCACTAATTCCTGATCCACACCGACAATCCAGCTAACTAAGCCAACTGGGCCCCCAAGGAGTGCAAGTTGCTGTTGCAACATACACTTTTATATGCATGTTGTAACCTGAGGCTATGGATAGCGATGGTACAGACTCCAATTTCCCTCCATCACATGGCTGACTAGGAATCTCTCCAGCTCTTTCCACCTGCCATTTGCATAAATTCGAAAGATTTACAAGTTGACACTCAATCTGTTTGACATACTATGAACCATCAAGTCCTGGAGTGGGACTTGAACCCTGAGTTTTTTTCTCAGAGGAATGGGCGCTACCCACTGCTCCATATTCCCTGCCCAACTGTTACTACAGCCCACTAAATACCAGACCATTATAGTTAGGGCCCAATTTAGCCTGAACACCCTGAAGATTTGCTCACTAATTATTTTCTTCACAATTTTTAGAAATGAGTTCCCTTGTAAAGAGTCACCTAAATTTTCTTCTCTGGGGAGGGCACTGAATTTGGCACCCCTCTCTGGCCAGGGACTAATTGGCTAGACTTTGCAACCTGGGGAAGTGCCCCAATTTCATCCCTAGCATGCTGAGAGCTTTCAAGTCAAAGGACCGCACCCTAGTCCCATAAGCACTGGCAGATTCAGCAGTAGTGTTCGAGAGTGGGTCCCTATCTCAGCATTTATCTCATGATATGCCACCCCACAAATTGTCCACAAATGGGTCCAATGACATTGCTGACTATACAGAATTTTTCCCTCACTTGCACATTTGTTTTGTAATTTGTTTTGCTCATTTTCAAATTGAACATCTGAGCATAAATGCATCAAACCCATGTATAGAGTTGCACTCAAAAGTACAGGCCACACAACAAGCATCACAGTGCTGTAGTCCAATATCTGATTCATGCTCACTTCAAGTACAGCTCCAGGCTAAGAGTGTGTGATCAATTAATTTACCTTTTAATTTTTAATTGGCTTTTCATTTACCTTATGTACTCCTAGGTAGACTTATTCAATCAGTAAAACAAGGTTTACTGTAGACTTTTCGATTGATGCTTGCAGTGTTGCACTATGATTCCTTGATAGGAGCTTTGCTTTGAGTTGAGTATATCAGTCGCTTTCCATCAAAGAAAAACAATCTTCACAGGCCTCTCTTAAACAAGTCATAACATTATATAAAGAGATCCTCAAGGAACAATGCTCAAACCCGACTTTATACCTCCCTATATCAGCTCTCCACTATTTTCTCTTCCTACTACCATTTCTAACAAAGGCCAGAGACGTGTGGTCACAATTTCCCTACCAAATCAGATCCTACTTAAAACTTTGAATTTTAACTGGAGATTCAGTTTCAGCTTGAAAGGCCCACAACGATGTAGTTCCTCAATGCCTTCAGATCTCTAGATGTCAGTTCATTTAGAAAGAATGTTAAAGAGTGCAATAGCCTGTAGAAGGGCAACACATCTGTTGGAAGCATATTGTTTATATGATACTCTCTCCAAAAGATGAGCTATGTACGTAAGTTTCCTTCATCCTTGGATAAACAAACTAGTTGCCTCCTTGAACAGGCCACTTACAGCAGTTTGCTACTAGGATTTGATAATCAAGTCAGCTGCCCCATTGATACTCCAATATCCTGGTTCCTTACCCCACCTACTCCACCAAGCAAGTTAGTTCTCACGACTAGGCACTTTACAGCCTTCCGGACTGAATATTGAGTTCAACAATTTTAGATCATGAACTCTCTCCTCCATCCCCATCCCCTTTCCAATCCCCCTTTTTTCCAAATATTTATATAGATTTTTCTTTTCCCACCTATTTCCATTATTTTTAAATGTATTTCCATCCATTGATTTATCTCTGCCTTTTAGCCTATTTCAATCCCTTCCCCCCACCCCACCCCCACTAGGGCTATCTGTACCTTTATTATCACATTCCTTAGATAATATCACCAGCTTCAACACCTCTTTGGCCTTTTGTCTATGACATCTTTTGGTTATCTCCACTTATCACTGGCCCTCTATCCAGCTCTACCTGTCCCACCCCCCCCCTTAAACCAGCTTATATTTCACCTCTTTTCTATTTTTCCTTAGTTCTGTTGAGGAGTCATACAGACTCGAAACGTTAACTGTGTTCCTCTCTGCAGATGCCGTCAGACCTGCTGAGTTTTTCCAACTATTTTTGTTTTTGTTTTGGATTCCTAGCATCCGCAGTTTTTTGCTTTTATTTTAAGTTAGTTCTCACCCTCTACTCCCTTCCCTCATACCTTGTTGTAACACGTAGTTGTATGTAAGGCTCTATTTCAACTTGTTTACTGCCCTCCTGAAGGGTGTGGAAGTAGAGATGACCAGGAGCAAAGAAAAGGGGAAAATAAAATAGGCAACAGATGAACAGAATAAATTCCCATTACTTCAATTTTAAGTGTATTTGTAAAGTGTAGGTGAATCATTGAATAAGACCTGAACCACACTATTGTCAGACAAAGTAGTATATTATCACATGCAGCAACATCTTATTTTTTTATTCATGGGATGTGAGTGTCACTGGCTAGGCTCAGCATTATTGCCCATCCCTAATTGCCCTTGTCAGAGGGCATTTTAAAGTCAACCACATTGCTGTAGGCCAGACAAGCAGATTTCCTTCCTGAAAGGATACTAGTGAACCAGATGGGTTTTCATAAGCCTTTTAATTCCAGATTTTTATTGAATTCAAATTTCAGCATTTTCCATGGTGGGATTTGAACCCAGGTCCCCAGAGAATTATCCTAGGTCTCTGGACCACTAGCCCCATGACAACACCACTATGCCACCACCTCCCCTAGCCAGTGGGTGCCACGTACAGTTGCATATCCTGAGCTTCATGCAGGAACATTATTGGGATGCCCATTGTTGAGGTCTTGGCCAGTGGAGTGACTGAAACCACTGATGATAATGTTATCCTCATATTTAATCCTCCTTCTCACATCCCACTCTCCCTCATCCCAAGAATCTCTTCTGGTTTAAAAGCTGCAAATGGTATAAACATTCATTTCTTGCTTTACCCCAATTTCCTCCCATAACTACATACTTCTGCCTTTCTTCTGTCAGATACCCAAGAGCTGTAACCTGGTCAAGAACTGGTGGGAAGCATGAAGTCCAAGAGAAACAATAGATTGATGATAATAAAACACCATCATTCGATCCGACACTCAGAGCCACCAGCTCAGATATTGGCACAGTATGTATTTTAGAGAGTGGCATAGTGTCGGGTTCAGCACGTGGTGAGTCAATGGGCACAAGGGGCCTACAGACAAGGCAGAAAGAAAGGCTCCCATAGGTGCCAGCTCTCCGGAGAGTGAGATTATACACAAGTTCAGCTGTAGAGCATTCAGATGAGAACTTCCATCCAGCAATGGGCAGAAAAAGGCTGATGGGCATTCACCCTGAAATGTTTGGTGCATTGGCAGGCCTACCCAAGAGCCTGCTGTCACTGTGGAGGAGCATGGAGGAGTCCAGCACTAACTTGGCATAGGGTTTTGCACAGACTTTGGAGCCCATTCTTTCCAGAGTGTAAGTAGTAGCCAACTCCATGAGAACATTTAGGGACCCAACTTTCATGCAGCATCTAATGGCTGATATCACAGTTGCCATGGCAGCACAAGCAGAAAGCACACAAAATCTCAGTGCTGCAGTGGAAGCTCAGACTGAAGTCATGAGATTGATGCCTGTTGCCATGCAGGCGCCAGTTGCTACCATCATGGCTGCAAACACCAGTGCTTAAAACGGCTTGCAGGGTCTCACCCAACCATCCAGCAATCTGCACTCCAACAGGTTACTAGGATTGTTGTGGGACTATTGGGGGAGCGGCAGTGCCTCCATGGTGCAAGAACCTGTACTCCTCTTTCAGCTTCCCATCACTGCCATTCTGTCAGTGCTCATGCTGTTGCCTGTCAGCTAGTCAGCCCAGATCACTATCCGTGCCAAGGTGGTCCAGTCCAAAGTCAGGTCTTTATGGTACAGAGCTGCTACAGGGCATCCTGCAAGGCCATCTGCAGTCTCCTCCTCTGAAAATCAATAGCCTTATCCACCAGCCATGCTGCAGCCACTCGGGTACTACTGTGTAGGAGCAGTAGGCCAGGCAAGACACACAGAAGACACACAGGGAATGCACAAAGTTGGTTAGTCAAGTATTGTATGCAATATTGGATGGGTTGTTTGATAAAGTTAGTTTGGTTGGTTTTGTGTAACTTTAATTAAATGTTATGACCACGAGGACGCAGTGATAGTCAATGACAGAGGGAAGGTAAGATGTGGATTGATGTAGCATCGGGGTTGGGGTTCTGTTCACTGGTACAGTCGTTGAATGAGCTGCTCAATGGGCAGTCTGTGAAAAAAGGAAATGTAAAAGCAGAAAAAGTTGGAAATACGCAGCAAGTCAGACAGCATCTGTGGAGTGAAACATAGGGAAAAATTGTCCCAGATTTGCACTAAGTGCAGTAGAGGGCGTGAAAAGAGACAGTATACCCGCTGGTTGCAATGGTGGGTTTTCGCGCATGTTGTCCCCTCCCCACCTCATAAATTATGCAGTCATGGGAAGCATGCTGGATCACTGGTGGCCAGCCTCCAATTGGCCTGCCATGCCATTACCTCACCACTTCCACACGCCGGCTGCCATATTTAAAATGCAGCTATGCGCACACTTCTCAATGCTTGCAGCCTTGGACTGCTCCAGTGAAGACATGGCTCCAAAAGCCAAGAAGAGTACAGCACCCCCGATTCAGTGGAATATCCCTGGGACGCCTTCTGGATGCCATGGAGGACCTCACTCTGGCTGCAGGAGGCCCATCAGCCTCACCACTCCAGCTTGGGAGGCAGAGTCAGAGGTGATCAGTGCCAATGCTGCACACAAGAGGTCAGCCATCCATTGCAGAAAATGAATGAATGATCTCATCAGTACAGCCAAGGTATGTCAACCATCTCATCAATCTCAAGCCACCTATCTCAAGCCCATCACACATTCACTGGCATCTCATTCGCTGCCAGCTCAAGGGACATCACCACTCATTCTCTCTCATACACCCTCAGAGCTCCATCTGGTCTCATCTCCTCTGGATATTGCCTCTTCATCCCGTCCATGGCTCCACTCAGCACACACGCATGCCTGGCATCCTTCTCATTTGGTCTGCCATGTGCCTTACTCACACTCTCTCCATCTGTCTTTATGCAGGACAAGATCGCGCAGATGTCCCAGGCTTGCGGGGTGGAGTGCCGGACCTCAAGGTCATCACTCTGTTCTGGAGTCGCAGATTGTAGCTGACCAGAGAGGACATGGACCATTCCTGCGGTGATGGTGAGCTTGGAGGCGAATATCAGCGTGAGGATTCTGCACCACATGATCCCTCTCTCAACGTTACTCCAAGCATGTCAGCTGCAGCTGAACAGTCTTGAAGTTGCGAAAGAGTGCTCAGTTTTGACAGTTTTTCCAAGTGCGTGGCCCCCTCCATCACCCTCCCTCTCTCCCCCCACCCCACTCGGCATGTACTTCCTTCAGTCTGTGCTGCCTTGCACCCTCCCACCATGCCCCCCCAACAACCTATCCCGCTCCTCCTAGGCACTGCACTGAAAGCCAGCCAGGAAATAGTGACTTGCCCATGTTACCACACCACCTCCCCCCAATGAAATTTTGTCTCTTCCTTGATGCCCTACAGACAATGCTCATGGGTGTAGCGCAAGGTTGTCTGCACTCACCTTCGAATTCCCTCAAAGTTCAGGTTGCCAGGTACCCGCCTTTCAAAAGCAGTCGTGAAGAACACTGTTCTGAATTCACAGCAACTTGGGTGGTAAATTTGACCTGGGGCAATGATTCTGGTGAGCAGGGCTTATAATGAGATGTTAAAGTATTAAAATTAGGTTCGCAGCACGTGGCAGCGGGGAATGTGGCTCGCCATTGACAGGTGGAGCGGACAATCGCAAACTGGTTTCACAACAGCATAAAACCAATTTTTGGCCTTCTCATCATATTGTCCACTCATGCCCACCATGACACCTGCCGCCAACGAGACCGGATGATTCCGCCCATAGTTAATGTTTCAGGTTGATGACTTTTCATCAAAACTGTTCAGATTTCTGCAGAATTTTGCTTTTGTAAGGAAGGAAGTGTGTTGATTACCTCTTCCTTTCTTCCTGGTCCTCCTTTTCTTCCCCCTTTCTTCCTTTTTCTACTCTTCCTCTCTCTCCTCCTCCTCATCTTCTTGGCGTATCCCTGTTGACAAGGGCTGTGTCCTCATAAGGCCATACAGGATACAACAGACAATGACAAATTGTCACACCCACTTAGGCGAGTAGCACAGAGCTCCTCCAGAGTGGTTCAGGCAGCTGAACTGCTGTTTGAGCACCTCAATGGTCTGCTCAATGTGGCAGCATGGTTCTCATTAAAGGTATGCTGGCCACATGTGGTTGGCTTACTCACCCTGGTAGGCAGATAGCCTTCACAGCCCAGCAACCACGCTCTTATCTAATGTGCTGGCTCATATACTGGAGGAACAGTGAACAGGCACAGAATAAAGGCATCATGACTTGCGCCAGGATAGTAGGCATTCACCTGTATGTTGTGCTGAGTACGATCACACATCAACTGTACATTGATGGAACACTTTGCAATTTCAGTATATCTCTGTATTTAGATGTGGTGCCTGCAAAGCCCCATGTATGCAGCTGATGGAACCCTGCACTATGAGGAAGCCAGTTATCTTGGCAAAGCTATGCGTGCACTCTGCTTGTTGCTGTCTGTTTAGAAAGACCATAGCGTACGCCTTTCTATTGACTTAAAGACCGTCTGTAGCTCCCTGCAGGGTGAATTGGAGATTCTTCAAGATGTCACCTGCTCCAGCAGGAAATGATTTCGTGCAAAGAAACTCGTGGCAACAGTTACCTTCACAGCCACTGAAAATACACTCTTTGCTCTGCTCTGTGACCTCAGATCTGCCTGCAGGTGGCAGATTTCAGGGAACACCTCCCTTGTAAAACGGAGAAAGCACACATGCTGTTCTCGGCTTCGACTGAGGTAAGAGAAATGCTTCCTGAAGACCCTGGGTGGATAAGGCCTTCTCCTGAGGGCCCTCCTCCTCCACCTGTCCCTGACAGCAGCCTGTTCGTTTCTGTAGTGCCACTGCTCAATTTCCCTGACATGCTGCAAGCCAAGAGGTAACTATAGCACCCCTGCCTGGGAGCAAATGTTCTGAGCTGAATCCTTGAAGTCAGAACCACTGCCGGGATTTACCATGCCTGCCAGCGTCGGATGTGTTTGATGGTGTTAGCGGACAATATGGCAAAAAGGCCAGAAGTCGGTTTCACAATGTCGTGTAACCAGTTTGCGATCGTCCACTCTGCCCTCCGATGGCAGGCCGCATTCCACACCATCGGATGTTGGGAACCTCATTGTAATACAACAGCATATCGTTATAAGGCCAGCCCGCCGGACTCACCCCCACCACTGGATCGTTCACTTACATCAACGGGAACACACGCCAATGTGTTTCATAACAGCAGATATAAGGTGTGCACTTGGCGGATGCATTTTGCTTGGGGCTTCAAGGTTTGTTTGTCTACCTTGCTTCAGTCAGCACTCACAGTCATCAGTGCCAGGCTTCACAGACAGCACTACATCACTTAGGGAGACTTACGGGTAGGTCTTTACCTACCAGATCAGCCATACATGGGTGGTTTTTCAACGGCTGTGGGGAAAGGCCTTGCTTAGAAAAGGGGGAGAAGTGGCTTCAGGTAAGGGAAGAGGCTGCAGGACCTTGGCTGCACCTTCCAAACCCATGACCACTGCCATCTAGAAGGACAAGGGCAGCAGATAAATGGGAACAATACCTCCCGGAAGTTCCCCTCCAAGTCACTTACCATCACGACTTGGAAGTATTCACTGTTCCTTCACTGTCGCTGGGTCAAAATCCTGGAACTCCCTCCCTAACAGCACTATGGATGTACCTACACCACATAGACTGCAGCGGTTCAAGAAGGCAGCTCACCACCACCTTCTCAAGGGCAACTAGAGATGAGCAATAAATGCTGGCCAGCAGGCGAAGCCCACATCCTGTGAATGAATAGAAAAAAACAAGAGCTGTATTGGGGAAGGAGGGTATCCCAGGGTTTGTGTGGGGGCACATGTTGATCTGTGCAAATGGTCTCAAGATGGTGAGGACTGAGGAGGCAGTCTCCAGAGAAGATGAGGCCAGATGGACATGTGAGGGTATGTGTGTGAGAATGGGAGGTGATGTCCATTGAGTTGGCAGTGAGTGAGATGCCAGTGAATGTGTGATCGGCTTGAGTGTGTGAGTTTAGAGAGATGAGATGGTTGCCTTACCCTGGCTGCACGGATTAGATCAGTCATCCTCTACCTGCATTGGATGGCCAACCTCTTCTGTGCAGCATTGGCACTGATCACCACTGCCATCACCTACCAAGCCAGAGTGATAATGTAGCTGCCCCTCTTGCAGCCAGAGGTGCGGTAGATGACATCACAGTGGGCCTCCACGGTGTCCGAATGGTGCTCGAGGGCTGCAGTCTTCTTGCCTTTCAGGGCCATGTCTTCTTTGCTGCAGTGGCGGATTGGAAGCTCTGAGCGCAGCTGTAGTTTAAATGTGGTGCCTGGCATGATGAAGCGGCAAGGTTACGGGATGACAGGCGAATAGGAGCCCGGCCACCATCGAATCGGCATGTATCCCGGGAACGCATAGTTAATGGGGTGGGTTTGGGACGATACGGCATGAAAAGCTGCCAATGCGACCGATGGGTAAAACGTCGTTTTACCCGCCTGCTACTGCACTTAGTGAAAATCTGGGACGATTCCGCCCCATGGCTTTCACCACAATCAGCACCACTTATTGGCGATTCACAAACTTTAAACAGCAGGTGAAATCTTGCAGCAAAATTGTGGGCAATGAGGAGACAAATTTTACAGAAGTTCACGATTAAATTCTAAGACAAAATATAAATGTACAAATGCACCATTACATCACTCATCTGGGCACAAAATTGATTTAATTGGTGATTTTATTCCTCTTAAGTGATTCAAGCTTGAATAAATTTCATGGAGAGTAAAATTTGCATTTTGTCTAGTTCATTCAGAAACTGCAACAAAGATGTTTATGAATTTACAATGAACTAGTAAAGTGGCAGTGAACATAAAAACCAATAGAGACGTACCTCCACAACAGTAAAGATTGAATATGAAACAGGTTGTTATCAAGTAAAAGCAGACCCTTTACTATGCAAATTCATGGATGATGATTAGAGCACAGGGACTAGACTTTTATCTGTAAAAAGAACTGAAGAGATCAACTGTAACAAGAAATAATATGTTGGCTCATTTTTTTTTTGCAAGTGCATTATTACTGATGTGTGATAAACAGTTCTTAACACATGTCAAGTTAGCTGAAGTGACAAATAATGGTAGCTGAATATTTTGACAGATTACTTTCATTTAAAAAGATGTGCATTTCCTCAATGGTTTGGCAAATTTATTCAATGTATAATGCAGGCAAGGAAGGCACTAAATCCAATTCACAGGCATGTGCTGAGTTCCCTGGTCTTTGCTGCAATTCTGATATCGATACAAGTGACATTAGCGAGTCTGTTCTATGACATCCATTGCCTAAGATTTCTGCTTCTGATTCTTCTGCAGTGACAATCTGGACTTTAGTGAGGACAGCACCAAGCTTAGAAACATACTCACCTGGTTAAATAGCTTAAAAACAAAAAACTACTGCGGATGCTGGAAATCCAAAACAAAAACAGAATTACCTGGAAAAACTCAACGGGTCTGGCAGCATCGGCGGAGAAGAAAAGAGTTGACGTTTCGAGTCCTCATCTGTTGAAGGGTCACGAGGACTCGAAACGTCAACTCTTTTCTTCTCCGCCGATGCTGCCAGACCTGCTGAGGTTTTCCAGGTAATTCTGTTTTTGTTTTGGTTAAATAGCTTCCTTAGTTGCAGGGTACCTGTACTGCCTAGGGAACTACTCATCAGTAAAGAATCAATGCCTTAGAAAGGATGGAATGAGATAAAAATTGTTGAGTGGAGAAGAAAAATATTTTATGAATTTTCACAAGAAAACCAAAATTCATTTGTCAGGGTATCCTCTTGGGCATATACATCTGGTGTGCATATCTGCTTTCCAACAACAGAGGCATTTGTATGTCCCTAATAAAAAGTCTACATTAAAGGGGGTCAGCAACCATCACAGCTGTTTGATGTGTTGCAATATGTTCCTATGAAGCTCCTGTGATGAGAGTGCTCATTTGTATCTTTAGCTCAATGTTGTAGCTAGGTTTGTTCAGTGAGCTGCTAGCTGGGAGGCATTGGTATTTTGGCCATTAAAGGAGCTATAAAAACACTAGAGCCTTCAAGTTACAGTGAATAATATTATTAAAAGCAAAGTACTGGCAGCAGGTCAGGCAGCATCTGTGATAGAGCAACAGTTGATGGGCAGAATTTTAACAGTTAAAGGGAGGAACGTTCGGGTGAAAGACTTGGAAAGTGGCATAGAGTCGGGAACCCAATACAATCCCAGCAATGTACATAGGCTGAAAGGTTTCCTTCTGTGCCATAAAGACTTTAGGAGAATGATTCTTTGACTTCCAGGATTAATCCTTTGCAGCCGAGGCTTTGCAGGCAAGTGGGAAACCCCCATACATCTGTGAGGTAAGTCATTAAATTAGGCAAAGAATTCTCAAGATTTAACCCAGCATTCTGGCTTTAACAGCCAGTACATAGGTTTGCCAAGCTGTGTAGAGCCCGCTAGGGTCAATGAGGCAATAAAACAGTGGGGATTGTTGCTGACAAGTTGGGAAGGCTTTGAACAGTGAAACTGAATAGCTGCAGCCCTCTCTAGGTGAGAGGCTGGTGCTCCCAGCACTTCTGAGAGTGTGCTCTTTCTTATTGTTTGACAGGTGATTGCCAACTTTATGGAAGTCATTTCACATTTTGGACTTCACTCACCTTGATCTGATTTTCCCTGCTGCCAGCCTTCACCATGGCATGGAACTGCTTTTGCAGTTCTGTCTTGTAGCTCTAATCAGGGACAAGAGGAGCAACAGCAGCAGACTCAACAAGCTGGTGAAGCAGGGGAAACGCCAGCAGCAGTGCCAGCTGATTCTCCTCAGCCACTCTAAGGACAGAGGGGATGGACATAGAGAACCAACTCGAAAGAGGCGAGACCTTCAACATAAGGTCCACAGGCAAGGTATCAGCTCTCTCAACACATCTGCACATTAATATCGAGGTTCAGGATTTCAAAGCAGGTTATTGCTGATATCTCCAGCCTCCTGAAACAAGACTTAATTCCCAGTGGAGCAGGTGGGCATTCATTGTCAGTGGTTGACATTGGAAGACCTCCAACCAACACCACCCCCCACCCCAACCCCTGCTCCCACTCCCCCCTCCCCCAAATCCTGCCCCAGTAAATCTACCCCTCCTTGAGAGATTCTGTGCTTCCTTCTCCTGCAAGGAGGGAAAGAAGGGAGTTGAGAGTGTGAGAAGTAGATTGTGTGGAGAGGTGGGAAGGACAATATTTGCATAGGGTAAGTGTGAGGTATGGGTGTGAGTTGGCAATAAAGATATTGAGGGTGAGGTTTGGCTATTCAAATGGGAATGTGAGGAGGTACGTAGAGAGGAAGGAATGAGTGGAGCTGCAAGATATGTTGTTCTAAGGCATGTCGCACAAGAGAATTCTGGGAAGTTAAAATGTGTGACTTGGCATCTGCAAGTATTAGGCCATTCACCTTCCTTGACCCCCTAAAGTCCTGGAGCCTTTCAGGGGGTTGAATCCAAGTTGAAGGGACCATACTCACTTCCTCAGCCTTGATTTAAGAGGCTGGCCTCTGCCTCGTGCCCTTTGGAAACGCCACCTCACTTCAGTCCCTCAGAGCACATGCCAGGACCTCCAGGTAAAAGTGAGAGACCTAGGGGGAAGGGTTTCCTTCTCCTTTCCATTCCTGTGGTTACTGAAGTCACAGGAATCAATGGACACTTCTGGCCCTGACCAGGGTCCCTTTAGCTAGAAACCCTTCCTTTGGCAGATTTTATGCGCCATCCCATGTGTTGTCTCTGATTGCAAATTGACCAAAGGCTGCCGCTTTTGGAACTGGAATGTACCCAGTCTACCTCAAGTTACCCGGAAAGGCAAAAACATCTCAAAAATATGAACAACAGGTTAAGGAAACTTTCATGCTGCTACTATGCATTTTCCACTGACAGGATGATGCCATCAATCCAAAACTATGTTCTGCCTATCACACAATTGAGCAACATCATGCATAAACTTCAGTGCCAATGTGATGCCAGTATGTACACCGTTTATCGCACCAATTGGCTGATTGAATCAAACAGCATGTTCCTCTGGTTGTTTGTAATAGGCAGAGTACAGACTGTACTCAACCAGCCATGTTTACAAAACTGAAAACAAAACATCTACTTGCTGAACAATCCTGAGTGTCCTAATAGCTACACTAACAATCAATTTAAAATAATCAGCCGAGCTCAATGTGGCTCATTTGCACTTGCTAGAAGCGACAAACATTCATACCCGTTCTCGGTAACAAAAGGAATATGTTCAAACCTGGTGCCTTTTTTGAATTATCTCGGAGATTGGGAAGTGTATTGTTCCCCGTTGCTTCCTCCATGGCAACTCCTCGGCTAATCAATGGCATTATCATCACCAATATCAACATCCTGGGCGTTACCACTGACCAGAAACTGAACTGGACTAGCAATATAAATACTGCTGCTTCAAGAGCAGGTCAGGGGCTAGGGATCCTGTGGTGACTAACTTACCTCTTGAATCTCCAAAGCCCATCCACCATCTACAAGGCACAAGTCAGGAGTGTGATGGAATATGCTCCACTTGCCTGGATGAGTGTAGCTCCAACAACAAGAAGCTGGATACCATATGGGACAAAGCAGCCCCCTTGGCACCCATCCACAATATTCACTCCCTCCACCACCTCACACAGTGGCAGAAATGTGTACAAGATGCACTGCAGGAACTCACCAAGGCTCCTTAGACAGCACCTTCCAAACCCATTACCATTACCATCGAGAAAGACAAGGGCAGCATCTGGAAGTTCCCCTCCAAGCCACTTACCATCCTGACTTTGGAATACATCTTCATTCCCTCTCTGTTGCTGGGTCAAAATCCTAACGGCACTGTGGGTGTACCTCCACCACATGGACTACAGTGGTTCAAGAAGGCAGCTCACCATCGCCTTCTCAAGGGCAAGTAGGGATGAGCAATAAATGCTGGCCCAGCCAGCAATGCCCACATCCCTTAAATGAATTTTAAAAATCAGAGCTGACGGGTTAACCAAATGCACTCTTTTCTCCTGTGGTATAAATTAATGTGAAGGCATTGAAGAGAATGCACAAAAGATTCATAAGACTGGTCCCAGGGGTGAGGAACTTCAGTTATGAAGATAAGTTGGAGAAGTTAGGACTGTTTTCCCTGGAGAATAGAAGGCTGAGATGAGATTTGCTGGAGGTATTCAAAATCATGAGCTGGCTGAACAGAGTAGATAGGGAGAAACGGTTCCTACTTGTGAAAGGATTGAGAACAAGAGGGCACAGATTTAAAGTAATTGGCAAGAGAAGCAAATGTGATATGCAAATTTTTTTTTCACACAGCAAGTGGTTAAGCTCTGGAATGCATTGCTTGAGAGTGCGGTGCAAGCAGGTTCAATTGAAGCACTCAAAAGGAAATTAGACTGTTATCTGAAAAGGAAGAAAGCGCGTCATTATGGGGAGAAGACAGGTAAATGGCCCTCGGTGAATTGCTCATTCGGAGGTGTTGTAGGGTGGCCGAGTTGTGCTGTTAATGATAAAGTTGACCTGAAGACACTTCTTGGGTAGAAACTTTAAATTCATTTACAATATACTCAGCAGCAACTAACACATGTGCTTTCAACTCCAGCTCTTATCTCTACACTGGCCGCTGAGGTAGCCCACGCTACTCTCCTACTGGTTACTTCAGATCATGTAATCTTCCTTAACAAGTATTATTCTTAACGATACATTGCACACTAAATAAAACAATAATTGTTACATTCCTCCCCTTTTAACTCGGTTATACATATTATATGCACAAGTACATATTTTTCAAGACAACATAATATTTACACCCGGTAAGGAAATTACAAGTTCAATCTTTCAGGTGGTTTCCTGGTACGTGTGGAAATTTGCAGCTCCACAACTTCAGATTCTTTGTCAGGTACGTCCTTTTCCGGAGTTAACCTGAACATCAGGTGCTTCGGTGGGCACTTGTAGTCCTGTATCCTCAACTCCAGAGGAACATCAGACATGTCAGGCCTGGGTTGGAGTATTCTCAACAGGAAACGCAGACCTGGTCAAGATCACTGGTAGAACAGTATCTTGACGATTTGTCTCTCTCTTCCTTAAATGGTCCACATGTTTACGGATGATTCGGTCTTCCACCTCCATGTGGTAAGATAGTGGTCTAGTCGCCGCATTTATTTCATCTGGTAACCACTTTGGTCCTTCCCCGAAGTTCTTCGCATATACCGTCTCTTCCCACGGTAAATTACCTCTCGTGACTATGCCAGTCATGTCTAGTTTTCTGGTTTCCCTGACTCCTTTCCACCATCCCCTCTAAATTTGAATTATTAAGCTCAATCTCGTCCTGAGACGATGTTTCAGCAATAGCTCCACAGGTGTGACACCTGTTTTTGTATGAGGGGTAGTCCTGTAATGAAAAAGAAAGCGTGCTAGCTTGGTTGTCATGGATTTGCCTGTTAGCTTTTTCATGCCTGCCTTGAATGTTTGAAATGCCCTTTTGGCCAGTCCATTTGAGGGAGGGTGGTATGGTGTAGTTTTCACGAGTGATACCATGGAGGCTGATAAACCATTGAAACTCAGCACTCGTAAATGCCGTGCTGTTATTGGAAATGACTGCTTCTGGTAGTCCATGGATGCCGAAACTCTGACGTAGTTTCTCAATTGTAGCAGCTAACATTGGTGGCTTCACCTCATATACGTTCAACCATTTTGAATGGGCATCAACAATGAGCAGAAACATCGACTACATTGGACCTTTCCTTGGAACAATGTGTAACCAACCGCATGCAAGGTCTACCTGGCCACACCCATGGGTGTAATGGAGATGTCATTGGCAACTTTTGCGGTTGCTGATATTGCTCACAGTGCTTCACTAAACTCTCTATTTCGCCATCCATCCCAGGCCACCATAGTTAGCTGCGTGCTATGGTCTTCATTGAGAAAATTCCTGGATGGGCACTGTGTAGCTCAACTAAAAATGGTTCCCTTCCTTATGGAGAAACTATCACTCGTGCTCCCCACAATAAGATGCCATCCTTGCTGGTTATTCCATGTCTTCTGTTGAAGCATGGTTTCATTTCACCAGGTACAGGCCTTCTGTGACCAACCATGGAACACTTGTTCTCGTACCTGAGATAGGACTGGGTCCCAGCTTGCCCAGTCTCTGATCTGTCAAGCACATATCGGTGAGGAATCAAAGAAATTTAACAGTAAAACAAGTTCCTGTGGAACTGGGACGTGCTCATCATTTTCTTGTAAAGGCTAATGACTAAGGGTGTCGGTGTTTGTGATTTGATTGCCAGGACTATGTACAAAAGTGTATTTGTACGCTGCCAGAATTAAAGCCCTAAATTCCTGTATCTTCTTTCTAGCGCAGATTGTAATCTCAGCCTTCTTTGTGACTTCATTGTTGGCCAGACTTCTTTCAGATGCAAGCTCAACTTCTCTGAGTTCAGTGGCTGAGTCTCCCAAGATTTCATTATCTATCTGCTTCTTGTAAAATTCTGCGACTTTTGCTTCTAAAGCCTTTTTGGCTTCATTTAGCTGATTCTTCAGCTCTTACACCTTTTTTTGTATTTGTTTGCTGCCTCCTGGAAAATTGGACATTGCTGTAGTACCTCTGGGGAGGTGATGGCATAGTGGTATTGTTGCTGGACTAGTAATCCAAAGACCTAGGGTCACCTGGGTTCAAATCCCATCACAGGATCTGGAATTAAAATTCTAATGATAACAATTATCATAAGAATCCATCTGGTTCACTAATGTGCTTTTAGGAAGGGAATCTGGCATCTTTTACTTACCTGGTCTGATCTACATGTGACTCCAGATCCACAGCAATGTGGTTGACTCTTAAATGCCCTCTCAATTAAGAATGGGCAATAAATGCTGGTAAAAATAAATGCTGACGCCCACATTGAATGAATTTTTTTAAAAAACATGAGCTGTTCTATGTTTTGAGACCAATCGTCTGTGGCATTTTGAGAGGGGAAAACTTCTTCAATTCTAACAGAGCTTGCTACTTACAATCACTGGGTGAGGTACAGTGTTGATTTCTTTTTAACTTGATTTCTTCTGTTCAATCCTATTTTATCCTCATCGCCAGTTTGTTGTAGGGTGGCCAAGTTGTGCTATTAATGATAGAATTAATCTGCAGATACTTCATGGGTGGAAACATTAAGTTTATTTACAATATACTCAGCTGCAACTACTTTCAACTCCAACTCTATCTCGGCACTGACTTCTGAGGCAGCCCCATGCTACTCAGCTATTGGTTACTACAGATCATGTGATCTTCCTTAACAAGTGTTATTCTTAAAGGTACATTACACACTAAATAAAACCATAATTACTACAGGAGGGCTGGAGCAGACATGATGGGCTGAATGGCCTCTTGCACTGTAACGATTCAGTGATTTTGTGATTTTGCTGTGAATCATCTGAAATTTGGCAGTCCTGCATTTGTCTTGATAAATGCAAGATGAAAAGCTCCAGCAACTTGTCCCTCTTTTCAGCAATATTCAGGTCCTGTTCTACCAAGCGACTGTTTATCTCTGATTGATTTCAAAACCCAGAAGTCCCAGCAGTGGACACTGGTAAGACTACAGGCAATCCCACCACACTGAGGAACCAACGAAAGTTCAAGCTCAGGGTTCTCAGTGGGGCCTGCCAACTTGGCCCTGGCAAGTGGGTGAAGGTGTGATGAAACTCAATAAAGAACTTACCTTAAGTTGTGTTCGTGAGGCGGATGTTGGAGCTGAGGGTCTTCTACACATGCGTTGCCTGGGAAATGGCGACACATGCAGTTCAGGTCCCTTTTTTACAATCTTCAGGCCTTCTGTGCATGTGCCGGCCGGAAAATGGCCACACATGCAGAGTGTGTCCATTTTCACATCTTTAGGCAGGGAACCTGCCCAGTGCACATGTGCAGAAGGAAAGGAAGCAAAGAAGTGAAATAGTGCAAAACTGCAGGTCAGGTGACATGGAACCAGAGTGCCATTCCAGAGAAGGTGTCCCACGGAGCAGGACACATAGAGGGGAGACAGCGAGAAGGTCCCAAACCAAGAAGAAAGTCTCATCCCAGGGAGTGGGACGGAAGGAGGCCCCAGAAGGAAGTCCCAGGCAGGGACAAAGACAAGGATCAGAGATAGATCCCACCGAACCAAGATAAATGGCAGGAGCAGAGAAAAAATCTCCAAGCTAAAGAAAGAGCTGCCGGGAGCAGAACTGAAGTGAAGCAGGTTCAAGAGAAGCCCTGAAGATCTGAGAAGGCAGCTAAAGGTTGGTAACCCCTGGCTGCAGGCTTTTTTGGGGCAGTGGAGCTCTGCCTGGCACGGTCGAAGGTCTGAAATTGTGCTTGGAAGGTATACATTTGAGTATACAAGGAAATCCAAAGGAAAGGAATCTTGGAGGGCAAGGTTGAAACCTTGGAGGTGAATCCTTGAAGCCGTCCGAGTGAGAGAGGCATTTGGAGAGAATTCAAAGATGAGTTTTCAAATGTGGAGATTGGAAACCCTCATGAGAAAGACAGAGGATGGAATTGCCCCAGATTTGCACTAAGTGCGGTAGCAGATGGGAAAAAGACGTTTTACCTGCTGGCTGCAATGGCGGCTTTTCGCAGCATATTGCCCCAATTCCACTTCATTAATTATGCATTCCTGGGGAACACGCCATTTCAATGGCGGGCAGCATCTGATTCGCCTGCCACGTCATTACCTCACTGCCTCATCACACTGGATGCCATTTTAAAAATGCAGCCGCAGACCCCTCCCTTGCACGCTCACCTGGACACCTCCCACCCTACTCCTTCCACAATTGGAACTGCTTCCCCCCTCATAAGTCCTTCCTCTCCACAAAGTCCTGCCCCACCTTGGAACACCTTCCACCCCTTAGGTCCTTCGCCCTTGGAACTGCTTCCCTTACACCTACCTCCCCAGTTGCCGTATTCTCATTGTTAACCCTCCTCCCCCATACTTCCTCCCCCTCCCAACCTCTCTCTCCTGCCACCTTGGTTGCCCCTCTCCCAACCTCACCCCCGCAGACACCTTAGTGTCCCCACCCCCCAACCTCACCCCCCATTGACACACCTTCCTCTCCCAGCAAAACCTAGATCTTCCTCTCCCCTCCCCACCCCCTCCCCCACTGGTACACCTTCCTCTCCAAATCACAGCTGGACCTTCTTCTCCACCTCCTTGACGATCATGCGTAGCAGGCCATGGCCAAGACACAAGTCCAAAACCAGACCCTCATCCACCTTACATGAGCTGCTTCAGGGTACAGCCTTGTCCATGAGCAAACACTGGATGTTCCTCCAGGGTCCCATTGCTGTCAGGCTCCAGCATCTTCTGCTCCTTGGATGTCCACGATGTGAGCAATGCTCTGACATTAAGTCTCAACTTCTGCACGTACTTGTCAAGACGTGTTCTGCACCGGCGTGTTTTCCACCCGACATGGACTGCAAATTTGACATGGTGGATGATTCCAGCGAGCTTGGCTTACAATGATATGCAGAGATATTACAATGAAGTTCCCGACGTGCTGCAATGGGAAACGCGGCCCGCATTGACGTGACAAGCGGATGATTGCAAACTGGTTTCACAGCGTCGTGAAACAGATTTTTGGCCTTCCCGCCATATTGTCCGCTCACGCCCACCATGACGCCTGATGCCAGCGGGCACAGAAAAGACGGCCCAAAGTTTCAGTGAGGCCAGTTGGCTCACAGAGTCACATGCGTCAGTGTAGGTAGTTGAAAAATCCATAGAATCTGCTTTGGTCACATCTGTCATTTACTTTGGAGTGTGGTGTGTCTGACACAGTTCACCACTTGGTTCACATGTACTGCATACACACCCTAAATATTCGAGTATGATATAGATGTGGTAAATTGTTTTACCTTACCGAATTTGTAAGTGTCTATAAAGATATAGCTGGGGGAAAGGAATATTGGAAAATTGAATCATCTTCTTGTGTTTGTATTGAGGGGTGGAATCATAGAAACATAGAAACTAGGAACAAAAGTAGGCCATTTGGCCCTTCGAGCCTGCTCCGCCATTCATTATGATCATGGCTGATCATCCAACTCAATAGGCTGCTCCCGCTTTCTCCCCATACCCTTTGATCCCTTTCGCCCCAAGAGCTATATCTAACTCCTTCTTGAAAACATACAATGTTTTGGTCTGAACTGCTTTCTGTGGTTAGGAATTCCACAGACTCACCACTCTCTGGGTGAAGAAATTTCTCCTCATCTCAGTCCTAAATGGTCTACCCCATATCCTCAGACTGTGACCCCTGGTTCTGGACTCCCCCACCATCAGGAACATCCTTCCTGCTCCACCCTGTCTAGTCCTGCTAGAATTTTATAGCTTTCTATGAGATCCCCCCTCATTCTTCTGAACTCCAGCAAATATAATCCTAATCGACTCAATCTCTCCTCATATGTCAGTCCCGCCATCCCAAGAATCAGTCTGGTAAACCTTCTCTGCACTCCCGCTATAGCAAGTACATCCTTCCTCAGATAAGGAGACCAAAACTGCACACAATATTCCAGGTGTTGTCTCACCACGGCCCTGCATAATTGCAGCAAGACATCCCTGTTACTGTATTCGAATCCTCTGGCTATAAAGGCCAACATACCATTTGCCTTCTTTACCGCCTGCTGCACCTGCATGTTTATCTTCAGCGACTGGTGTACAAGGACACCCAGGTCCCATTGCACATTCCCCTCTCTCAATTTATAGCCATTCAGATAATAATCTGCCTCCCTGTTTTTGCTACCAAAGTGGATAACCTCACATTTACCCACATTATACTGTATCTGCCATGCATTTACTCACTCACTCAGCTTGTCCAAATCACACTGAAGCATCTCTGCATCCTCCTCACAGCTAACCCCCCACCCAGCTTTGTGTCATCTGCAAATTTGGAGGTATTACATTTCGCTCCCTCATCTAAATCATTAATATATATTGTGAATAACTGGGGTCCCAGCACCGATCCCTGCGGCACCCCTCAAGTCACTGCCTGCCATTTGGAAAAAGAACCGTTTATTCCTAATCTTTGTTTCCTGTCTGCCAACCAGTTTTCTATCCATCTCAATATGCTACCCCTAATCCCATGTGCTTTAATTTTACATGCCAATCTCTTATGTGAGGCTTTGTCGAAAGCCTTCTGAAAGTCCAAATAAACCACATCCACTGACTCCCTCTCATCAACTCTACTATTTACATCCTCAAAAAATTCCAGTAGATTTGTCAAGCATGATTTCCCTCTCATAAATGCATGCTGACTCTGTCCGATTCTGTCACTGTTTTCCAAGTGCTCAGCTATTAAATCTTTTATAATGGACTCTAGAATTTTCCCCACTACCAACATCAGGCTGACTGGTCTATAATTCCCTGTTTTCTCTCTACCTCCCTTTTTAAATAGTGTGGTTATGTTAGCTACCCTCCAATCTGTAGGAACTGTTCCAGAGTCCATAGAATCTCGGAAGATGACCACCAATGCATCCACTATTTCTAGGGCCACTTCCTTAAGTACTCTGGGATGTAGATTATCAGGCCCCATGGATTTATCGGCCTTCAATCCCATCAATTTCCCCAACACCATTTCCCTACTAATACTGATTGCTTTCAGTTCCTCCCTCTCACTAAGCCCTGTGTTCCCCAACATTTCTGGTATGTCCTTTGTGAAGACAGAACCAAAGTATTTATTTAGTTGGTCAGCCATTCCTTTGTTCCCCATTATAAATTCCCCTGTTTCAGACTGTAAGGGACCTACATTTGTCTTCACCAATCTTTTTCTCTTCACATATCTATAGAAACTTTTACAGTCAGTTTTTATGTTCCCTGCAAGCTTACTCTCGTATTCTATTTTTCCCTTCTTAATCAATCCCTTGGTCCTCCTTTGCTGAATTCTAAACTGCTCCCAATCCTCAGATTTGTTGTTTTTTCTGGCCTATTTGTATTCCTCTTCCTTGCATCTAATACTATCTCTAATTTCCCTTGTAAGCCATGGTTTGGCCACCTTTCCTATTTTACTTTTGCGCAGGACAGGAATAAACAATTGTTGCAGTTCACCCATGCGCTCTTTGAATGTTTGCCATTGCCTATCCACCATCATCCCTTTAAGGAACATTTCCCAATCCATCATAGCCAACTCGCGCCTCATACCATCGTAGTTTCCTTTATTAAGATTCAGGACCCTAGTCTCAGAATCAACTATGTCACTCTCCATCTTGATGAAGAATTCTATCATATTATGGTCGTTCATCCCCAAGGGGCCTTGCACAACTACATTGTCAATTATTCCTTTCTCATTACACAATACCCAGTCGAGGATGGCCTGTTCTCTAGTTGGTTCCTCAATATACTGGTCCAGAAAACCATCCCGTATACACTCCAGGAATTCCTCCTCTACGGTATTGTTGCTAATTTGATTTGCCCACTCTATATGCCTATTATAGTCACCCATTATTACAGATGTTCCTTTATTACATGCGTCTCTAATTTCCTGTCTATTGCCATTCCCAACATCACCACTATAGTTTGGGTGTCTATATACAACCCCAACTAATGTTTTTTGCCCCTTAGTTCCAAGATTTGCACTAATGTTTTACCCGCCGGCTGCAGTGGTGGCTTTTCACGCCGTGTTGTCCCAAACCCGCCACATTAGTTATGCATTCCCAGGAACCACACATTTTCCATGGTGGGTGGGCTCTCATTCACATGCCACGCCATCACCTCACCGCTTCAGCAAGCCGGGCGCCATATTTAAGTCCAGCTGCAAGTACACATCTCAGTGCTTCCATCCCACAATTGTTGCGTGAAAGACATGGCCCCGAAAGGCAAAAAGACTGCAGTTCCCGGGTTCAAGGACACATCCCTCGAGTGTCTTTTGGATGCAGTGGAGGCTCACCGTGATGCCCTCTATACCCGCTCTGGCAGCAGGATGGACAGCAACCTCACTAATTCAGCTTGGGAGGCAGTGGCAGCGGTGGTCAGCGCCAACGCCCTGAAAAAGAGGACAGCCACCCAGTGCCACAAGAGGATAAATGATTTCCTCCATGCTGCAAGGGTAAGTCACTCTTCTCATCACTCTCAACTCACACTCACAAACCCATCACACATCCACAGGGCCCTTACTCACTGCCAGTGCAAGGGACATCGCTATTCACTCTCTCACACACACCTTCATTGTCCTCATCCTGTTCATGGGACCATTCACCACTCACACATGCCAAACATATTTATCTGGCCTGGCAGGCATGCTGTTTACACTTTCTCCATCTCTATTCATGCAGGATAAACTGGCACACAACAAGAGGGAGAGGTTGCAGACCAGTGGATGAATGCCCGAAATCAAGGTCCCCGCAGACTTTGAAAACAGAGCCATTCAGCTGGCTGGCGAGGATCCATAATTAGGGAATAAATTGGGAGGTAGAGAGGGTTTTAAACTAAATAGTGGTGGCAAGGGATCAAATTTGGGAAGGTGTAGTAAACCAAAGAGTAGAGACAAGGCAAAGGAAAAGGTATTATTACGGGAAATGAAAAACAGACCGTGAAAGGAAGGGATAGAGAGTATAAATCTAATAGTAAATCAACAGATGAAGCTAGAGGTTATAAAAAGAATAAGAGGATAAAACTAAAGGCTCTGTATCTGAATGCACATAGCATGTGAAACAAAACAGATTAACTGAGAGCGCACATAGAAATAAATAAGTATGATTTGATGACCATTACGGAGGCATAGCTACAGGAGGACATGAATTGGGCCCTGAATATTGAAGAGTACAGGATATTTAGGAAGGACAGGAAGTGAGGAAAAGGTGGAGGAGTGGCTCATTTAGTTAGTGGTGGTATTAGCACAATAGAGAGGGATGACCTAAGTTTAGTAAACCAGGATGTGGTAACGTTTTGGGTAGAGATGTTAAATGGTAAAGGAAGAAGTCACTTGTGGGAGTAGTGTACAGGCCCCTAACAGTAACTACATGGTAGGGCTGAGCATAAAGGAAGACATAATTAGAGATCATCAGAAAGGCATGGTGATAATCATGGGAGATATTAATTTACATATAGACTGGAAAAGTCAGTTAGGCAACGAAAGCCTAGAAGTACATTGAGTGTTTTTGGGATAGTTTCTTGGAACAGCATGTCCTGGAGCAAACCAGAGAACAGGCGATACTAGACCTGATATTGTGCTGTGAGATCGGAGTAATTAACGATTAGCTAGCAATGACCATAATAGGATTGAATTTTACATTCAGTTTGAGGGAGAGAGGAGTGGATCTGAGACTAAGTTTTTAAATTTAAATAAGGGCAATTATGTGGGCAGGAAAGCTAAGCTGGCTAAAGAAAATTGGGAAATTAGGTTAAGGGATAGGTCAATAGAGATGCAGTGGCTAATATTTAAGGGGATTTTTCAGAATACACAGAATAGATACATTCCAATGAGTAAGAAAAAGTCCAAGGGTTGGACAGACCATCTGTGATTAGCTCGAAAGGTTAAAGTTAGTATCAAACTTAAAGAAAAAGCATATAATTGGGCAAAGGAAGGCCCAGAAGTTTGGACAGAATGTAAGGAACAGCAAAGAATGACTAAAAGACTAATGAGGGAAAAATTAGAATATGAGAGAAAGCTAGCCAGAAATATAAAAACAGGTAGTAAGAGTTTTTATAAATATTTTTAAAAAGATAAGAGTTAACAAAGTGAGCGTTGGTTGTACAGAAAGTGAGTCTGGGGAATTGATAATGGAAAACAAGGAGATGGCAGATGAATTGAACAGGTGTTTTGCATCAATTTTCACTACAGAGGATGCAAGTAACATCCCAGAGGCAGCTATAAACTGTGAAATAGGAGTGGGGAAGGAAGTCAGGAAAATTACAGTCACCAGAGAAGTGGTACTGAGTAAATTGTTGGAGCTGTGGGCTGACAAGAGCCCGGGTCCTGATGGACTTCATCCTAGGGTCTTAAAAGAAGTGTCTAGTGAGATAGTTGATGCATTGGTTTTAATTTTCCAAAACTCCCTAGATTCGGGGAAGGTCCTATTAGATTGGAAGATAGCAAATGTAACTCTATTGTTCAAAAAGGGAGGGAAACAGAAAGCGGGAAACTACAGGCCAGTTAGGTTAACATCTGTCAAACCAGGAAGAGGAGTTGTTCAGCCTAGGCACGGGTGTTAATCACTTTTACATACTGTTCACTTAAACTCCCAAGAATGTCTCCCTGCCTGTGGCTCCTCGTTCTGATGAGCAGTGTCCTTGTCACTCAGACGTGAAGCCTTTCTGCAGAAGATCAAGGCAGGTGTCTCAGTCCAGGGCCACTTCCCTGTGCTCTGTGCAGCCTTCAGACCAAAGTGATGGCCCGGCCTCACACTCCCTGGACATATTACTGATGCCTGCACCTCGATGGTGCTTGTTGTTGCTGCCAGGATGTCGTGGGCAGGTGTCGCAGAGTTCCATCATTCTCTCTGTGTGCTCTCACAATGATGCAACTGCAAATTTGCTTCCTTTCAAAGCCTAAGGGTCTACATTTTATTAGTCTGCAGTTCAGGGATATACCTGAGCTTGTGTCCAGACCCTCCAGCTGATTAACTTCTACCCTACCTTCAGTCTCACCTAGGATACAATTTCCTTCCAGCCCTCCGTTGCCTATTTAATCTAGGTGATTGTTGCCGGGATGATGTGCATTCTCTCTCTGTGATGCTCCACCAAGCTTACTCTGAAGTTTCTTACCACATTGTAAAATTAAGCAACTTGTGGGGACACTTAATAACATTTTGGATAGCAGATACTTTCCAGAGACTAGCAAGTTCCAAGATCTAGAAATAGCTCAGACAACATTCACTTTTGCTGCATTCTCCAGTCAAGGCTGCCCCAATTCTATTCTTTAGAGTGGGATCTTTCTTCTTTCCAAAAAAATAGAAACATCCTCCCAAGCTTCTCTTGCACAAGGCAGACTTAGCTGCACCTGGAAGGATATGTTTTTTGGTCCTGGTTTTGCTGTCATTCTACTCTCATTAGATTTTGTTATGATCTCCGTAGAGACCAATAACTTTTAAAAAGAGATTCGAACTTCCAGTTATTAGCTGAGAGAAGGACACAGCATGATTTCACAGTTAAAACTTTTACTGTAACAAATTACTGAAAAATACTATTGACTAAACACTATTTTCGTTTTGTAGGCAACCTATACTTTGAATTACAGAAAGGTATATCCTCCTTTATGCTTATCACACATTGCACAGTCCACAGAATTACAGTCCTTATAGCAAATAGACTGCAGTTGTTCTCAGCATCATGGGTAGCTTCGGTTTTATTTTCCTAGCTGGATAACTCTAATCCCAGAATTCACTTTTACTTTTAAAGTTACACTAGAGATTCCTTTCATCTAGCCCCAAGCTAGGTGAATCTTCAAGTCTCCTTTAAATCCTCATAAACTTGGTCTACAATCTGAGTTTGAGCACCCACATATGTTCTGCGTAGTGAAAAATAGAGCAGAGGACTGGCTGCCTCTATCTCCTGCTCTCTGTCTCTCAGATGGCTCCAGACCACACCAAACAAACTGCTGTCTCTCTGTGATATTCACGGATTTGTAGGGAAACCTGTAACCTGATCTCAAAAATGGCTTCCTGTGCCCTCTTCTCCATGGCAATATGAAAAACATTAGCCTTATATCTAGATAGAAATGCTAACTAGCTATCTTTGATCCTAACTCTATTTCATCTTAGAAGTAAATGGACAGTTGAAAGCACAATTGTTTACAACTCAATATCTTTGGGAAGCTTTGGGAAACTTGGGGTCTACTCATGGTACACTCAGAGGCTGTTACCATTGGCCTCTATACCTAAATATCTTGCATCTTCTTCTCAGTAAAACAAACCAAGCCTTCCTTTGATCCCTAACAATCAAACCACCTAGGCTTACTGTCAGGCAGACTGAACAGGTAACATGACTCCTTACGTTTATCCTAAATTTAAAGATACAGTCCCAAAATATAATAAACTTATCAGTCTCAGAATTGTAACAATGTACAGTTTTAAGATGACCATCAGACTTTCAAGAGCTGCTTGAGATGATAACTTGATGTTTTGCTTTGTGCACTATTCCTGAGAAACACCATAATGTGCAAAGTACTGGCCTTGCATTTTAGCATTAGGTCTTCTCATAGCACCAAATGCCACTGCACTGAGACCACAGGGTGAAATTTAGTGACCCCCATCCCCCTCTATCCCTGTGGCAAATTTTGAGTCAGGTGGCATTTAATCAGTTGGGAAGGTGCAGGTGGGGACCTCACTGCCTTCCCACATCAACTGAATTAAGTCCAGGGCTGGGAAGGCTCATGGATGTTCTGGATGTTAACTGAGGCCCTTAAGTGTGCAATTGATGCCCACTTAAGGGCATCACCCGCCATTGCTGTTATTCAACATTCAACACCTTCAAAGGCACTCAGTGCCTGATCATGGGGTCCGCTATTAGGAAGAGGGGGGTAAAAACCAATCCCCTACCCTTGCCTTCGACACCCCCCCTCCCTCCCTCCCCTCCCCTCCCTCCTGTGACTCCCTCCCCATGACCCTCATCCCGTCCTCAGTCACCTTTGACCTTGAGTTCCTCCTTGATCCTGGGCCTCTGGTGGGCCATTGCCAGCAGCTGCCACAGCTCCCACTGGCTATACCCACATTGCTGACTCCTATAAATTATCTGCTTGATTATGCAATCTAACCAATTCATTTAATCTTCCGAAATAGGTTCTTTATCCAGTGGATATAAAAGATTTAGTGGCATTAGTTAAAGAAGCATGGGATTTTTCCTTGTGTCATAACCAATATTTATCCCTCAAAAAACTATTAAAATACAGATTAACTGATCATTTACCTTACTGCTGTTTGTGGCCGTCGGTTTTCTTCACGTTATAGCACTTTCTCTTCTCAGTCAGGAAGTTATGGGTTCAAGCTCCATTGTAAGACCCGAACACATATTTAGATTTATGTTTCCGAACAGTACTGAAGGATTGCTGCATTATCGGTGGTGCCATGACACCTTTTGAAAGAGAAGAAAGCTCTCTTGGTTTGACCAACATTTATCTCAAAGATGGATCGTCTTACTTATCGTCTTGGGTTATCCCAAGGACATTATTATGTTTTATATAAATGCAAGCTTGCTCGCTCTTACGGATTTGCTCCCCATCAGCATTAGTTTAACTGAGTTAAGCAAGTTATAGGTTGAAGCCCCACTCCAAGGGCTGAATATTCCCCACGTCGGGGGGAAAGTTGAATGGCGGGCGTGCACAGACGCGCTTCCGATCGGCACCCCCAATCAGGGCTGCTGCGCTATTTTACGTGGGTGCCCCAATTAAGGCCCGCCCAGCGTGATGTCCACACAGAAGTGCTATGCGCTTCCTGTGTGGGTGGGGGGGAATCCCAAAATCGAGAGTGCGCTCTTCCGCGCATGCGCACGAAAGAGCGCACTCATCTCCCTGAGGCTAAGTGCAGCTTCAGGGAGATCGGCTGTAAATGTCAAAAACCTGAAAATAGAAAAATAAAATTTCCCTAACATGTTCCCTCATGTAACAATGTCACATGAGTTGGGACATGTTCATAATCTTCACAAAAATTTTATTAAAATTTTTAAAAAGCTACATGAAACCTCATCCTGCCCGTGGATGAGGTTTCATGTTTTTTCTACTTCCCGCCGGGGCTCCTGGCCTGCCCGCCAACCTTAAGGTTGTACGGGCAGGTCCTTTAATTACTTAATTGCCTCTGTCAATGGCATCATTTGGCCATTGACAGGTTGCCGGGCGCATAGCTGATTTCGCTGCACCCCCGCCTTCCTGAAAATTTAAATGGGGCGCGGTAACGTCGGGAGCTCCTCCCCGACGTCACTGCGCGCCATTTTACCCTTCGGCGAGCAGGCCCCACCCCCGTTCGCTGACACGTAAAATCCTGCCCCAAGAGTTTTGTACAGAATCAAAGTTAACAGGTTAACAGTACATTTGAGTACTGAGGGACTGATGCATTGATGAAGGTGTAACCTTTTGAATGAAATAGTAATCCAAGGTCTACTTGTTCAGATGGTCGTAAAAGATTCCATTGTATACTTTGTTAAGTGTAGGGAGTTCTCCTGGTGTCCCCACTAACATTCATCTCTCACCACACACCACCAAAAACAATTAACTGGTCTTTGATTTTTGTGGAATCTTGATATGCACAAATTGCCAAGCACATTTGTCCACCAAACAACAATAACAATAATTTCAGAAGTAATTCATTGACCATGAAGCACTTTGGAATGATTCCAGGATGTGAACAGGGTTAAATAAATGGAACGTGTTACTTCTAATGATAAGCTGTTGTGTTATGTAAGCAGAAATATTGCAGTGATATATGAAAGTGCACGGTGTACATGGACTGTAATGCAGCTACCCATTACAAATTAATTGAGCATCATCTTGCTGGGTTACCTTAAGCATTTCATACGCAAAAGTGAAATACTGTGGATGCTGGAAATCTGATATTCAAAGTACTGCTGAAAGGTCACCTCAACCTGAATATTTCCAGCATTTTTTACATTTTCATTTCGTGAGCAAATCCCAATTATGATTTGTTGCTTTACACATAAATTGGTACACACTTTTGCTGAAAAGATTGCCTTTCATACTAAGAATTCTTCACCTCTAGTTGCCCCATTCCTGAATTACACTCCTCTTACTGGTTTGCAGGGTTTAAAAGAAAATAAATTACAAATTCTTAGGACTGACTTTTTTCATTTTCACTTGTGGTAGGCGGTTGTCACACATAGCAGTAATTTTGGCTAAACTTAGCTGATTTCTTTCAGCTTGTTATTTTCTTATATCTTTCAGCTTCCCCAGGTTTAGAAGATAGATCATGTTGACATGTGCTATGGCAGATAGAACATGGGATGTCCCCCAACATAAATGGTTTCTCTCACTCCCTGCAGAAACTGTTCCAACTCCTGGTCATTGAATTTGTTTTTTCTATGTTTCGTAACACATGACAATTGTTACACTAATAGCTGCTCTGCTCTTCTTTCTGTTATTACAGGGGTTTAAATGACTGCTTAGTGCTGTTAACAGGTGCCAGCCCTCATTAATGTTTCTGTTGCTCCATTGGATAACCAACTGTGTGGGAGTTAAAAGTGTGGTTTATCAATCCTCCAGAATGCAAAATGATCCTGGTTAACAAGCCTGGTGATTAATACTCGAAAAACTTATTTAACCCTTGAATAATTTCAACAGCAATTTCCAGGCTGGTAATCATTATTTTAAACACTGTGTCATTGAAGTTGGGCAGAGCATTATTTCAAGTGCACTGGTTAACTTGCTGGTGTCAAATTTCTCTCTTTGTTATTCTAAGTTGTTAAGACAGTTGAAATAAAAAGGTCAATCATTTAATTGCAATGGCACACTCAGTTCTTGACCCAGGCTTATTAATTAGTGTGCAAAACCAGAATTTTGACACCAATTTTTTTTAAGTTCAAGATCATGCCAACAGCAGAAATTGAACATATTTATTTTAAACAAAACTGAATGAATCAATAAAAGCCATTCATCAATTAGAGTGTTTTTTTAAACATCACAAGAATAATGAACCTGGACTAAAACTGAAACAAAACCAGACCAAAAAATATTTTCGTTGACCTGTTTTCAAGTTTTTCTTTTAAAAGGTGCTTCCAATCTCTTCTAGAGATATTTTGTGTAAAAATAACAAAATTGCAATTATTTTTCTACATGCTTGCTTCCCCCTCCTATTTCTGTTGAAATATGACAGTCAATGACAGCCGGAAGTCGACAGCCATTACTCTTCTGAAACAGACCTGCTGTGTCTTTGAATTTGAATTACAGGGTTGTAATCTGAAGTGTGGCTGTTGAGTCTGCAGTTTTCTATGGATGCCATATATGGGGGTTGCTAGAAGATGCCACGAATTAATGAGCCACTTGACAAGATGGGGGAGGGGAACATGTGCAAGTGCAGCCTGCAAAAAATCTTCAGATATATCATGTCACATAACTGGATGATCGGAAGCAGGAATCTCTTTGTTACTGTGAAAGATAGGAATTATGTGGACCATATAAATGTCATTACAAAACATTCCCTTCTTCCATTGTTCATGAAGCTCAAATTTGATAAATCAAACTTTAGCTGTGGGCCCACAAAAGAAAATTTCCTTTTGTTCTTCATGCTTTAGTTTCATTCTTTATCTGTGCGCAAGAAGCTCATGTCAGCTGCTTTGGAAGACAGGTCATGTAACCATGCAGCTTCTGTGTCCTTGAACTCTGGAGGAGGAAAATTAGGAAGGATTTGTTCTCTTATGTCACTGCTGGGAAATTGTACAATTGTGGACAAGGGAGGGAAAAGTCTAACAACGCTGCTGTAATCATCTACGCAATCGCCTAGTCTGTTGATACTTGAGGGTAAATTTTACGCAGCAAGACCTATGTTGCAGAGCCTAGTTTGACAAGCAGATAGGGGTGATACGTTAGAGGACTTTTTGATTTTCTGCTCCTGTGCTTGCCAAATTGCCATCCACAGTTCCAGAAACTCCTTCAAATCATTGGCTTTTACCTATACTGAATCGCTTACATCATGCTCTATAATTGAAAAGAGAAACAAAAAAAACAGGAAACCACTGTATTTCACTCAATTTAGTACCAAAATTAAGAGGCATGCAAGCTCATTTCCAAGGAGGACATTTCTATAGCATCATAATATTAAAACATTACCCTGAAAAAGCAGATTATTATTATCCATTTCTGTAAAAAGAACTGAAAATGTAACCCGGTTCAATATGTGAAGCAAACCTCTTGGGGCTAGTACTATTAAAGGCTGTCAGCTTTTGCTCAGCTTTCAGCAGCTTACCAACTCTGAGCAAAGCACAACAGAGGCAAAAAGAGAAAACACACACACAAACACAGCCTTGGCTTCCCTATTACCACAATCTATGGGATGACAGGCTGATCCTACCCAAAGGGCCTTACATAGAAACATAGCCTAACTGATCTCTTTTTTTCTCCAAAAATGTACTTTATTCTTAAAATTTGTGAAGTTACGTTGTATAACATTTCAAATTTCACATAAAGTGCAATGCAGTTTCAATACAATATATGAGTTGCTTCAGTACACTTGTCATTATGGGCTTTATTTACAATGTACATTTACATTTCGTGTTAAACATTCTCTGGTGCATATGGCCCAAGGGATTTTGCATGGATTCCAGTCCCTCGGAAAACTAGGATGGGAAGGCCTTAGACAATGGCTGATGCTGCAAAAGCTAGTACAGTTGGAAGGCCGAGTTCAAGCTGCCTCATATTATTGTGATCAGTACAAAAATATTACCACAAATATACTCTGTAAAGAACATAAGAAATAGGAGTAGGGGTAGGCCATTCAGCCCTTGAGCCTGTTCCACCATTCTAAAAGATAATGGCTGATCTAATTGCCCCTTAACTCCACTTTCCTGCCTGCCCTGTAGCTCTTTTCTTAGTGAAGATGGTTAGTTGCATGGCCGGCCTGTGCTTGGCTGCTGTAAAATTTGTCTTTGATATGCTTATCTCCTTTCCGGTTACTCCTGAAGTCAGCTTTAGCTGCTGACTTTTTCAGGAGGATACATTGCTGTCTTTGTACAAGCCATTTGAGGTGCTTTTAGCTGCTGAAACAGCTTTAACCTGCCTTTCACAGGTACTACTATAAGTACCTGTGCTCCTTTTAATATTTTCATAAAGTCTTGTTTAACAACCAAGAAGGTAGGTGAGTTAATGTTATCCTTTCCGCACAGAACAAAGCAATTACTACTAATCTCTTGAGTGACAAAAAGCCTTGGACTTGAGTCTCTGCAGCAGGCTAAATAGTCTTTGTTGTAAATGATAAAAGCCTGTTGTAATAATTAGGATGAACACCTGTATGGCACCTGGACATGAAGACATAGCTAATGTTTCCAATGACTTGCTTCAGCATATGAAAAATGGTGCGGATTAGTTTATCATTAGTTTAGCTTTTATCATTTGAAATCTAGAAAAAACATAAAATGAATCATTTAGCTGCTGAGAATGATGCAACTTGGGGTTATATTAGCATTTTATGCCTAGTGTACTATTTTTCCTTCAACTTATATAGCATATGTCAACCCATCTTTAGCATAATGGGAATTTGTGAGTGCATTACGTGCGCTAATGGACAAGCTTAACTATACATTCATTTCAATTTATTGACTTCCAAATAATCTTAGATTTATGCTATAACTTGCAATTTACAACTTTGATCAATTACTATTCCTAGTCAGGTAAGGGATATTTAGATTTATTTTCCTTCATTTGCTTATTATTAGTGAAATGTCAATGTGAGTATGAGAATAAAATGACTGTGAGTATCAGGTATGCAGGTTATCTATGCCTGATTTATACTCGCACTGACTTGCTTTGCTAATACTTCTGGAGCACGAGGTACTCCATAGCCCAAAGATGTTACCCATTTAATGATATAAAGAGGATTTCATTTTCAAATTTTTCTCCCCTTCTTCTTTGAAGGTGCTGAGTCATACTGCAGAATGGTTCCGCAAATGTCCACTGCCCAAATGATCATTTAGCATGTGCAAGTCAAAACAATGTCTGTTGGCAGGCCATTTGACTGTGGGGGGGGAAAGCTAACATTGTCCAGATGTATCCCCATCCAGCAGTCACACAAGTAGACTTCCCACACAAGTAGACTTTAAAGTGCAGAAGTGGCCACTGTCACTTTGGGCTGAATCTTACCTATGTCGGGGGGGCTGGGCGGGAGCAAGCGGGGGCAGGCGTGGTGCCAATCGCCGCCCACAATTGACTGCGCACCGCCATTTTATGAAGGCGGGCCAATTAAGGCCTGCCCAGCATAATACGAGTTCCATAGCTACCTGCGCAGGTGGGGGGAGGAGGGAGAGTCAGGGCGTGCGCTCTTCTGCGCATGCGCATGAAAGAGCGCAGCAATCTCCCTGAGGCACCCCGCTGCCTCATGGAGATTAAAGTAGATAATAAAAGTTTTTAAATAATAAGGTAAAAAATATTTAAACATGTCCCCTCATGTGACAGTGTCACATGAGCTGGGACATGTTTGTGAAGTCACAAAACTTTATTGATTTATTTTATACAAGTTTCAGGAAACCTCATCCCTCCCATGGATGAGGTTTCCTGAAAAATGTGAAGGCCGCTTTGGCTCTTCGCCTGCCCACCAACCTTAAGGTTGGACAGGCAGCATTGCTAACAACTTTAATTGCTTTTTTAATGGCCTTAATAGGCCGTTGCCATTTCAACGGGTGTGCAGCCACCTCGGCATGTTGGGCCCGCCCCTGCACACCAACAGCAATATTCTGCCCATTGATTTTTCTTTGCTGAGGGCCACACTGCTGCCCAATCGAGGTTATCCAATACACTGGCTATAAGGATTGGACCTCATGAGTTTAGTGTTGCAGGTTTGGAAATGAACTGTTGCAGTCACTTTCTTGAAACCCAGATTGCAATATAAAAGCACGTAAACTGATGTAGAGCCAAGGTAATTGTAGGGGCTTTACAACTGTGTCAGTTTCCCTTAATGAGTGAACAAAACAGCAAGATTTCCTCCTTCTGATTCTGTTCTAATGGCATTTTTTGGAATGTGTGTGGGTGTGCATGAGTGTGTATGTGTCTGTGTGTGAGTGTGTGTGTGTGTGTGTGAGAGAGAGAGCGTGTGTGTCTGTGTGAGTGTGTTTGTGTGTGTATATGTGTGTGATTGTGTGTGTATGTGTTTGTCTGTGTATATGTGTGTGTATGAGTGTGTGTGTGTGTGTGTGTGATGTGCATGTGTGTGATTTTATGTATGAGTGTATGTGTGCGCGTGAGTGAGAGCGTGTGTGTGTGTGTGTGTGTTTGCGTGTGTGTGTGTGCGTGTGTGTGCGTGTGTGTGCGTGTGTGAGTGTGTATGCATGTGTAGTGAGTGTGTGTAAGCCTGGTAAGGCTCAGATTAGCCTAGGCTGTAAACCCTCACAGAATAGTCTGCTCACATTCAGTGTCTAAGCTCACACATGAAGAATCACCATTTCCCTAAAGTGATAGAGGACTGATGGTACTCAGCTTAAGCCAATTTCCTCCCCAAAACAAGAAGCGGGAAAGTTGAGGAAGAAAGGGAGAATCCTCATTCCAACATTCTTGATGAAATAGATCCAGTAATGGATTTATAACACAACTTATATTAGAATTTCTGGAATGGGTTGCTCATTACATTGTCAAGATCTGAATATACCAAAAAAACTAAAAATGAAATGCCAATATTCTTTGAATGAGAATTGGTTCTTGACAACTGGACTTTCACAAGCTTCTGCATGGAATAATTTGGTGGTGAAAGAGAATTCTGCACAAATATTGACTTCAGCAGAGAATAATTCCAATACTGTATTCAAGGACAAGATTGTGATTATGTAGCTAACACCAGAAACACTATTTTAGCCTGTTTATTTCCACTTACTCCTTCTTCCCTCATGCATGCAGTGTGTTACGGATGGGGGAGAGATGGTAAGATGGTTCCCCCCTTTTCTATTTCTCAACTGACCGAAGATAGATGTGTTTTAAAAGAAAAGCGTTTTCACTTCTCGAGTAACTCTCAAGACAGACAAATGACAGGTTTTCTTAAAAGCTTTTAAAAAGAAGGATACATGTTTAGTACTCAATACCTGAAATATATATGCAACAGGACTCACTCACACAGTCACACAAACACGTGCGGGCACACATACACACACACACATACACACACACAGGAAAGGGTGATTACCAAAGAATTGGCATGCATTTAGGTCTTAAAAGTCCAAATATTTGCTGTCACACTTGCTTCTTTCAAGATGAAGGCTTGAAACATTGTAGGCCTGTGATTCCCTTTTTGAACCCTCAAGAAATAGAGGTTGGAGGTTTATGAATATGGATTCTCAGTGACTTACCGCTTGAAGTAGTATGTTTCCCTGGCTTCACTCCAATCCAGGTGCAGTTGAACCCCTGCAGCGAAATCTGGTTTGGTTCCTCAAATAGGTAGATAAAATACAATAGCAATGGCAGGACAGGTGATGTGTTGCTGTTGCAACATGTGGGAGCTGCTGGACGGCAAAGTGATCCAGAGCGAACACATCTGTAAAAGGTGTTTGCAGCACGAGGACCTTCGGATCTGAGTTAAGGAGCTGGACTCCGAGCTGCAGACATTGCCCGGGAGGGGGAAAGTTACCTGGACACTTTGCTCCAGGAGGCAGTCACACCCCTCAGATAAGGTAATTCAAATTTGGTCTGTGATCAGGGACAGGAGGGGGTGACTGCAGGTGAAGCAGGTATGGAGGTCCAGAGGGTAATGTTCAAGGAGCCTCAGCCCCTGCAACTGTCTAACAGTTATGAGGTTCTTGTGTGGATGAGAGTGGGACTGCAGGGAGGATGAGAAAACTGAACACAGCACCATGGTACAGGGAGCCATTCAAGTAGGGGAAGAAATAGGAACTTAGAAGTGGTAGGGGACAGTATAATTAGAGGGATAGAGGGATAGATACTGTTCTCTGTAGCCATGAGTGTGAGGTCCAAAGGCTGTGTTGCCTGCCCGGTGCCAGGGTTAAGAACATCTCCTCAGGGCTGGAGAAGAACTTGGAATGGGAGGGGAGGGATCCAGTTGCCGTCTTCCATGTTGGTATCAATGACCATAAGACCATAAGAAGTAGGGGCAGAAGTAGACCATTTGGCCCATCGAGTCTGCTCCGCCATTCAATAAGATCTGATAATCCTCAACTCCACTTTCCTGCCATTTCCCCATTACCCTTGATTCCCTTACTGATTAAAAATCTGTCTATCGCAGCCTTGAATATACTTAATGACCCAACCTCTACAGACCTCTGTGGTAAAGAATTCCACTACCCTCTGAAAGGAGAAGTTCCTCCTCATCTCTGTTTTAAATGGGCTACCCCTTACCCTGAGGTTATGCCCTCTGGTCCTAGACTCTCCCACAAGGGGAAACAACCCCTTGATGCTTGCAGATTTCCTGCAGATGCTTGACAGCATCTACCCTGTCAAGCCCTTGCTCAACATCCTTATAATGTATTTCCCAGTTGGTGTCAATGGATAGTAATCAGGAAGAGGAAAATTTGGCTGAACCTTCAACTTTCTAAGGGCAGAATCATCCCAGATTTGCAAAAAGTGTGGTAGTTGGTGGGAAAAGGACATTTTACCCACTGGCCGCAATGGCGGCTTTTTGTGCCTTATCATCGCATTCCTGGGGGGACCGCTTCATTAACAGGAAACACGCCAGATCGCTGACGGGCGGGCTCGGGTTTGCCCGCCACGCCATGACCTCAGCGCTTCCTCACTCCAGGCGCTATATTTAAAGCGCATCAGAGCGCAGCCTACTTCATATCTTCAGACCAGGACTGCTCCAGGTGACAGATGGCCCCGAAAGCAAAGAAGATGGTAACGCCCAAATTTAGTGACGCTTCTCTGTGGATGCCTGCTGGACGCAGTGGAAGGCCGCCTTGATGCCCCCTATGCCCACTCTGGCTGCAGGAGGTCACCAATCCAGGCTGCAAAGTGGTGCAAGCAGCAGTCAGTGCTGCCGGAGCACAGAGGAGGTCAGCCAACCAGTGCAAGAAGAGGATGAATGCTCTCATCCATTCCACCAGGGTAAGTCAACCACTTCATCACTCTCAACTCACACATTCACAAACCCATCACACATCCACAGGGATCTCACACCTCAAGGGACAACACCACTAACTCTCACACACACCCTCACATCTCCATCAGACTCATATCCTCTGGAGCTCGCATCCTCATCCCATCCACGGCTCCGCTCACCACACAAACATTCCATGCAGTGCCATGTGTCCTGCATCCACTCTCTTCGTCTGTTTTCATGCAGGAGAAGCTGACTCACAACACCAGGGAAGGACCCCAGACTGGGCCCACATTAGGTCCCTCACTCACTTTGGGGAGCGTGTCATCACACTGACTGGTGAGGAAGTGGGCCGTGCTTGTGGTTACAGAGGTTGGCAGCGAACACCCTCATGGGGATTCCGTACCCCATCATCCCTCTCTCAATGTAACTCTGAGTGCTCCCTCTCCTGCTTTTGACTTTGCTGCCATGCACTAATTATCTCTACTTTGGTTCACAGGGAGCTCTGTCAAGTGACCGACGCCCTCAGCCAGCCAGTCCCTCAGCTCCATCCAGGTCCTCACCTCCAGTGAAGAGAACACCTTCTCCACTGAAGAGCTGGAAATAAGCAGCCTGGAAGACCCGTCACAGCGCTTACCCACACCCTCCACCAGCACAGTGACACACACCTCGGCGGGGCCTTGATCTAGAGCAGGCTTGGCTCCACAACCTGGTGGTCACCGCATGGATATGTGTCCGCAGCAGCAGGAGGCAAGTTCAGCTGAGCTCCCCAGCACTTGGAGGACTGCTGGGGAAGAGACATCTGTGAGGTCCAAGTCAGATGATAAGCCTCTGAATTTGTGGAGAGCCAGCAGGAGGAGGGGGAATATCATGCAGAGCTGTGGAAGCCCTCAACAGAGCGCCCGTCTGCTCTCTGATGAAGTGGTGCCCACATGTGTGCGTATGGAGGTCTCCATAGGGAGGATGGTGGATGCCATGGAGACCCTGGTCCAGTAGATTGTGGAGATGTGTGCAGACCTGCACTCCATCGAGGTAGCCATGGGTGAGTTCCTGCAGTGGCAATGCGAGTGGGAAACAGGGAACCTCGATGTCCCTCCAGGTACTTCTTCCTGTCAAGGGGTCAGGCCGGGTCCCTCAGGAGCCTGAAGGGAGAAGGAGTGGCAGCTAGACATTCCTGGGTCACCACTCAGGAACTTCAGAGGCTGTCCTCTCCCTCCGAGCCCCCTTTGCCTGTGACCCACACACCCTTGTCCTCTGTCACTGCAGAGGGAGCAGCTAGCCCACAGGAGGACAGCCAAAGCAAGCCGGGGCCCTCAAGGCCTCGGCTCCCCAGAGGTTGCAAACCGAAGTCATCAGATGCAACAGGGCCAACCATTGCACAGGCTGTCTCCACCCCTGCTGCAGATATCAGGGAAGCACCTAGAAGAAGTCGTAGGCCTGGAAAAGTTAAGAAATTCTGGTCACAAATGGTTGCATGGGTGAACACATCTTGTCACTTTATAATCTGAAAATTCATTCACTTTCACTGAATAATGAGTAATCTTATCCTTTAGCTTCATTTGCAGGCTTTGTGAGTCCTCCCCCTGCTTCCCCTGCCCCCACGAGCAATTCAGTTGCCAGCATCCGGAGCATGAATGATTCTAGAGGGAGATGTGTGTGTGAGACAGAGCCTCATGCAAGCGCTCTCCCACTCAGGGGGATCTTTCATCCATCACACTCATCTCACTGTCCCGAGTATTTTCAGTGCTGCCTGCTGGGCTTCTCTTTCAGTTGTCCATCTGAGCTGAGCTGCATCTCCGTCCACCCACTGATCACACTCCCATGCAGCACCCGTGCCCATCCAACACGAGGCTCCGCTTACCGTCGATTTGAAAAACATGGTCATCATCAAGTTTCTCATAAGGTCCCCCGTCCTGTCCCTTCCCCCAGTCACCTGTGTCCTTTCCCCTATCACTGTTGACGCCACCTTCCATCTCCCCACTGTCACCTACCAACCCGAACCCTTTTCTTTCCAGGATGTCGAGGTGAACGTGTATGTTCCCTTCCTTCCTAAGAATCCCACCCCCATCCACACTAACCTCCCCGAACTCCTCCTTCCCACCCCCAGGGTCCATGTCAGCCTCCAAGTCCCCACCAACCACCCTCGCCATGCCTTCTACCACTACTATCATACCCACACCCTCCCAGAATTCTGGCTCACTCTTCCCCCTCTTGTACTCAACAGTCCTCCTCCCACGCCCATCCTCAGTTTGCTCCTCAGGAGATAGTCGTTGGCCGCGGGCGAGGCGGCGCCCCAGCCATAAGACCATTCACTTGCAGCGGGACTGGACGTCCCCAGTAGCAGGTGAGTGTGCAAAATCCCGCCCATTGACTCTGTAAAACCCTCCCTTGCACGTTCGCCTGGAAATCCTCCCCTTACTCCCTCCTCCCCCCCGGGCTCCTTCCTCCCCCCGGAATCCTTCCCCCTTCTGAACTCCTTCCTTCCACCGAAGTCCTTCCTCTTTCCGAACTTCTTCCTCGCCCTGAAGTCCTTCCCCGCTCCGAACTCCTTACCCCCTCCGACTTCCTTCCCTTACACCCTGCCCCCCAGTAAACCCTCCCCACTTTCCACCTCACCACCCCCAGTAACCTTTCTTTCCCAGTCAAACCTAGACCCTCCTATCTCACCCCCTCCAGTATACCTTCTTCTCCCATTCACAGCTGGACCTTCCTCTCCCCCACCACCCCACCCCGCCGATCATCCATAGCAGCCCATGGCTAAGTTCGTGATGTCCTGAAGCAGACCCCAGACATCAACAGAGACCTCCCAGCTCTGTGGGCTGCTTCACAGCACAGCCAGGTCCATGAGAATCCACGCAGCATGCAATGCAAGTGTTCCTTCAGAGCCTGGTAGCTGTAGAGCTCCAGCATCTTCTGCTCCTCTGATGTCTACGATGTGAGCATGGCCCTAATGGTAAGTCCCAACTTCTGCACGTCTAGACATGTTCTGGGCTTGCGTGTTTTCCCGCTGATGTGGGCGGAAAATTTGACATGGTGGAATGATTCCGGCAAGATGATGACATGCAAATGCATTGAAATTAGGTTCCCGATGTTGGACGGCAGGAAAGGCCATTGATAGGTGGAGTAGACAATCACAAACTGGTTTCACAACGGTGTAAAACCGATTTTTGGCCTTCTCGCCATATTCGTCTTCTCACACCCGCTATGACACTCAATGCCAACAGGGGCGGAACATTCCAGCCACGTCCTTGTATTTGCAAAGTACGACGATAATACACATTTACGCTTACAAACTACATGGAATTAGTAGAAAGCTCAGTTTGTGACCTCGTATCTATCTGTACCCAGTATTCCTGGACTATCTGCCATGCAACAATAGGTCTGCCTCATCTTTAAAACCTCATAAAGATTAGGGAAATCAAATTCTATTTGATTAAATAGGTCAACTTGCACTGAATATTTATTGAAATTCTTTTTAACAAAAAAAATGAAAGAATCCCTGCATTTTGCCATTAATGGCCCAAAAATAAAGTTGTGTGAATGCTTGACTTTGGAATTCCTGAGAATATGATTTCCTTGCTGCACCAATAATTATGGCGAGAAGCAATTTCCAACTTGAGAATAATTTTCCCCACCTCCACTTATTTCAATGATGTAAAAGTGACTATTTAGAAGCACTACACCAAAAGTTCATTATTGCGTTTGTCACTGATTGAAGTGCACTGGAAAAATTGATCAGTAAATATAAACATAAATATGCATTGCTGGTCCATCAAGGCTTCATCGTGCAAAGATATTGCTGAATGTAATGGAACGTTTATGGCGTTGAGAGTGAGGTTAAAAAAAGCTCATGGTTGGTATTTTATGAATCTAATGGTTACTTTATGAATTGTTTCTGAGTTATAAATCACACCAAGCCCACTGACAAGAACAAGAATTGAATATGAACACCTTGGTTATGATAAGAAAAATTAAAGTTCTAGCTTTCATCTATCAATCAACAATTTAAGCTTCTAAATTCAGAGCATCAACATGCAGCCCTTATATGGTGTATAAATGACTCTCGTATTGTAATTTTTCAATGTTGTCTGCTGAGTGGCTTAGCTTACCAGAGAGAACACAGAAAAAGTCAGAGGATGAGTTTCACTAAGGGTGGAATTTTATGGTTCCCCCCACCCCTGCCTCAGAATGTGTTGGCAGGTTGAAGGGTACTGTAAAGTCAGGTACCATCGCAGCAGCACTGTGCCCATCGCCTGTCCACCTCTGTTGGTATTTTACCAGCAGGGGGGAGGCGTTGGCCAGTCCACCTGCTTTGGGGACAATTGAAGCCCTTAAGCCCCTGGTGGCTTTTTTGCGGGCTAAGGGGAGATTCCCACCCTGTGCCCAATGGAGGGCCCCCTACAGCTTTCTTCCCTGCACGTTCTCCTGTCTCCTTTCCAAATCCAGCCCTCAGCTCCCTCAGGGTCCTACCAGCCTGGCCCCAACAAAACCCCAGACTTACTGTGGTATGGGGTTCCTTAGCTCCTTGGCTTTGTGGACTGCCTGTAGCCCCAGCAGTGGCTACTGCTCATAGTGATTTGATTGGTTGTTAGCTCTCACAGGTGGGACTTCCTCCGAGATGGGGCCCTAAGTCTTGCCCTAAGCCAATTAATGGCCTGACAGCTGTTAAACTGCTATGGGGTGACCCAGCCAAGCGGAGGCAGCTCGCCCAGAATTTTCAGTCAAGACAGTGGGGCCATCGCCTCTGTGTAAAATTCTAGCCTCAGACACTTCTTTAATCAATTTCAGAGCAGCTTTAGGTATTTTATGTAGGGAGGCCTAAGGTAAAGGAAAATACAGAATATTCAAACCAAAAATTGAAAAATATATCAGATAATACTAAAGGGCAAAGTGAATCCTGAAGTGGAAGTGACCCGAGTGTCAGCATTTGAACGTGGGTGAATTTGCTGAAAGATTTTTGAGTCTTTTGTGTAGTAAGTAAACATTAATCATTGTAGTTTCCAAACTTATAAGAGATTGTTCCTGGAAAAAAGTGGGTCTTATAGGAAGAAAACATTTATCATTATATGGCAATTTTCTCATCCCCAGGGCATCTCGTAATGGTTCAAAGTCAAATTATTTATTTATTTAATATAGTCACTGTCATTTCGTAGGCAAATCCGGCAGCCAATTTACACTCAGAAGCTCCTACAAAGTGCAAAAGAATAAATTAAGAGATAATATGTCTTTGTTGAGGGATATATGTCAGCCAGGACAGTGGAAGACCGTTTCCTGAACTCCTTTGAATATTGCCATGGAATCTTATATCCATCAGCGCAGGCAGAAAGAGTCTTAGCTATACATGCAAATTGAACCTGCATTCAATATCTAATCCAAAAACGACCTTTCCAATAATGCGGCACTTCCTCCACACTGCATTGAAGTGTTAGTTTAGTTTATGAGTTTAAGTTGTGAAGTGGAGCTTTGTTGTTAAATGCAAAAAGTCATGTGGTTCTGAGCCCTACAATGCAAAATAGTGTTAGCAAATCTCAGCCAGGCTTGCATGAAGGAATGTTTCAATTAGCACCAAGCACCTGATCATTATCCAGAGACCTCTGATGGAAGATGTGCTGATTCAAATAGAGAACAGAACTTCCAATGACCAAAATTTGAATAAACAGGTTAATAATAATATCTGGGTAGAGGACGGTAATATCTTCAGGTTAAGGAGCCATTGGTGACCTTTACGAATTAGAAGTTCAGGAGATAAATCAGCGAGAGTTCACGGGATAAAACAGCAAGAGTTTGGGGGATAAATTAATGAGAGTTCGGAGATAAAACAGCAAGAGTTTGGGAGGTAAAACAAGAGAGTTCAGGGGATAAATTAGCGAGAGGTCAGTGGTAAAACAGCAAGAGACCGGGAGATAAAACAGCGAGAGTGTAGTGATTATAGTTTTGAGAGATATAGGAGATTAAGTATAATCCTGTGTTGTAAGATCACATGATCTGTGTAAACCAATGGGTTAGCAGCGTGGGAAACCTCTAAGAGAGAGTTTTTTTTTAGTTATAGATTTGATGCACACTTGTAGTTGCTGCTGCTGCCTTGTAAGTAAAGTTAAATGTGTCCACCAAGGAAAGTTGCCTGGAAAATCAACTCTATAGCAAACTGGCAATGAGGCTAAATCATATCTGGCACTGTACCTCACCCAGTGATTGCAAGTACCTAAGTTCATTAAAAAGAAAGGAAGATACACTCATCCGAGATGCCACAATTGGGCAGAAACGATCCCTTTGAACCAGTTACGGACGACTGGTCTCAATATATAGAACATCTTGCATTCTACTTTCAAGCCAATGAAGTCATGGGGGAGGAAAAGAGGAGAGTGATCCTCCTGAGTATTTGTGGGAACAAGACCTACAGTTTAATTCGAAGCTTGATGGCCTCCAGTGCCCCTGATTTGAAGACTTTCAGTGAGTTAGTAGAACTCATTAAGGGACAATTTCAATCCAAGCCCTCAGTCACAATGCAGAGGTTCAGGTTAAATTCACAGAGTAGAGCCCCAGGGGAGACCATTGCTACCTAAGTGGCAAAGTTAAAACAACCAACAGAATATTGTGATTTCAGTGAAACCCTGAATGACATGCTCAGGGATCATTCGGTATGTGGTGTGCAGGAGGATGCTATTCAGCAAAGATTGCTGGCTGAAAGGAATCTTGATTTTAAGAAAGCATTAGAAATAGCACTGGCAATGGAAAGCACTGTAAGGGATTCACAAGCAATTCAAAGTATGCAAGATGGTGCCATTCTCCTAGTTGGGCAGGAACAATCAGCCGAAAGTGGCACAAGAAGCCGGGACTCCACCCTGAAGCAGAAAACAGCCCCTGCTAACCGAAAACTTAGAGGAAGTAGCTTAGCAACAAAGTCGAAAACTAATTTTTATCGATGTGGAAACGATCATACTCGTAGAAATTGGCAACTTAAAAAGCTGGAGTGTTATTTTTGTCACAACAGTGGGCACATATTGCAAAGCGAGATTTAGACAGGCTTCCAGGCAACAATGAAATATATAGTGTAGCAGAACCAGAAAAATACAATTCTGACATTTATTCATTACTTAACATGAAAGTTGGGAAGACAGAGTCAATTATTGTCACAGTGCAAGTGATTGGTAAACCCTTAAAAATGAAAGTAGACAAAGGTGCTTCTGCCACTGTCATACAAGAACAGGCTTTCAGATATTTAAATAAAGGCGCTCAGCAATTAAATTTGGAACAAGTATCCGCCAAGATGAAAACATACACAGGCGAAGAAATCCAGGTAAAATTTATCACCAGAGTAACTGTTCATTATCGACACCAATCAGCACAGCTACCAGTGATGGTATTAGAAGATAGAGGAACAAGCCTTCTAGGTTGAAATTGGTTGAGGGAAATTAACCTTGATTGGCCAGTGAGATTTCAAAAGGAAGCGGGAAGAGTTCCTGAGTTGAAAAAGGAACAAGGCAAGATACTTCAGAAAGAGCCTGGAGAGTCCAAGGACCACAACGGGATGAGAAAGGAGTGGGTAAGCATTCAGCAACCTGAAGAAATGAAGAGTGTCTTAAACAACAACATGGAAGAACAGCAGAAGAAACTCAAGGGGACTCTACTGAATGAAAGAATTCGAGATGAAGTGAGCGAGTTTCACAACGGAAGGGAAAACCTGTTGAAAGACCTTCGCACAATACAAGGATCCCTCAGGTCAACGTTTGTATCTCTGGAAAATTATGAAGAGAAACAGGAAGAATTTAACATCGCTCTGAACAAACTGAACAACCAGTTGGCAAATAAGACGCAACAGAGAAGGTAAAGTCGCACGGGATCAGAGGTGAGCTGGCAGGATGGATACAGAATTGGCTTGGTCATAGAAGACAGAGGGTAGCAGTGGAAGAGTGCTTTTCTGAATGGAGAGCTGTGACTAGTGGAGTTCCGCAGGGATCAGTGCTGGGACCTTTGCTGTTTGTGGTATACATAAATGATTTGGAAGAAAATGTAACTGGGCTAATTAGTAAGTTTGCAGACGACACTAAGGTTGGAGGAGTTGCAGATAGTGAAGAGGATTGTCAAAGGATACAACGGGATATAGATCGGTTAGAGACTTGGGCGGAGAAATGGCAGATGGAGTTTAATCCGGACAAATGCGAGGTAACGCATTTTGGAAGGTCTAATACAGGCAGGAAGTATACAGTAAATGGCAGAACCCTTAAGTGCATTAACGGGCAGAGGGATCTGGGTGTACAGGCCCACAGGTCACTGAGAGTGGCAACGCAGGTGGATAAGGTAGTCAGGAAGGCATATGGCATGCTTGCCTTCATTGGCAGGGGTATTGAATATAAAAGCTGGGAAGTCATGCTGCAGCTGTATAGAACCTTGGTTAGGCCACACTTGGAATATTGCGTGCAATTCTGGTCACCACATTAACAGAAGGATATGGAGGCATTGGAGAGGGTGCAGAGGAGGTTTACCAGGATGCTGCCTGGTCTGGAGGTTATTAGCTATGAGGAGAGGTTGGAGAAACTCGGATTGTTCTCACTAGAGCGACGGAGATTGAGGGGCGACTTGATAGAAGTTTACAAAATTATGAGTGGCATGGACAGAGTAGATAGTCAGAAGCTTTTTCCCAGGGTGGAAGAGTCAATTATTAGGGGGCATAGATTTAAGGTGAGAGGAGAAAACTATAGAGGAGATGTGCGGGGCAAGTTTTTTACACAGAGGGTAGTGAATGTCTGGAATTCGTTGCCAGAGGAGGTGGTGGAAGCAGCTACGATAGTGGTGTTTAAGAGGCAGCTTGACAAATACATGAATAGGATGGGAATAGAGGGATACGGACCCTGGAAGTGCAAAATGTTTTAGTTGATGGGCAATATGATCGGCGCAGGCTTGGAGGGTCGAAGGGCCTGTTCCTGTGCTGTACTTTTATTTGTTCTTTGTTCTAATGTTCAAGGCTCCAGGAGGAAGCCAACAGATACAAGAAGGGGACAGAAGGGCTGAAGAATTAGCTGAATGAAGCTAAAGAGGCTTTGAAATCAAAAGTCGTAGAACTTTCCAAGATGTGAGCAGATAATGAAGTTATGGGTAGCTGAACTACTAAACCAAGACAAGTTGAGAGTTCACCTGACAGAAGTTTGGCCGACAGTGAAGTCAGAAAGAAGGCTGAGACTAAATTCTGTGGTAGAAAGAAGAAGACACATAGGAAGAGAATGCAGAATTACTGATGAGGGGCGAACCTTCGGACAAGACTAAGCCTGATACTTCACAATTTGGAGGATAAGGTGGAGAAAAGTCAAGGGAACCAAAAAGCGACTCATGATTTGCATAGTCATGAGTGACAATTTACTGTTGGTGAAGCAGTATATGTAAGGAATTTCGGTGGAGGGCCAAAGTGGTTACCTGGTAAAGTAAGTTCTGTGCCCGGACCATTGTCGTACCACGTGGAAGTGGAAGATCACCTGTAAGCATGTGGATCATTTAAGAAAAATGGAGATACCCAACAAAATAGTGTTCCATCTGTAACCATTGCTGAACTTGTGGTTCCTGTTGAAGTTGCTCAACCAAGGGTAGACATGCTCGATACTCTGTCAGAGTGGAAGACACTGAACTGCATGTGCCTAATGAGGTACTTGATGTTAATGTGGTTCCAGAGAATGTGTTTCCTGCAAAAGAATCGGAAGTCGTGGAGCTGTGAAGTTCCACACGAATCAGGAAACCACCTGAAAGACTGAACTTGTAATTTCATGATCTGTGTAAATATTGTAATATCACAGGATAAATATCCTTGTAAATACAAAATGTACAGAAAAGTTAAAGGGGGAGGAATGTAGTATTTAAGGCCTTGCTCCATCAAGCCCATGTGGTAGCTAGGTAGCAACAGCCACCACACATTAAAAGAATTCACACGCAGGCATTTTCCACCCCCTTAAGATGAAGTTTGGGACCTGGAAGGTAAGGACCCTCGTGGACAATGCCAACAGCCTCAGACCGGAATGGTGTACTGCTATTGTTGCCCAGGAGCTCAGAGGTTTCAACATTGACATCAGTGCCCTAAGTGAGACCCAGCAGGCTGGGAAAGTCCAGCTCAAGGGATAAGGTTACACCTTCTTCTGGAAAGATAAACCAGTAGAAGATCGTTGCCTCCACGAGGTTGGCTTCACCATTAAAAACGAACTAGTTGGCCATCTCAAAGACACCCCTTGTGGGATAAAAGAGAGCCTCATGACCCTTCGGCTCACCCTGGCCCAGAACAAATGTGCTACAGTCCTCAGCGCGTACGCCCAACACTAGATGCAAGAGACAAGTCCAAAGAGGAATTTTACTCCAGCCTCAAAGTCCCAGTGGGTGATAAGCTGATAATCCTTGGTGACTTCAATGCCAGAGTTAGGAAGGACACAGACCTCTGGGGAGATGTAATCGGCAGAGGAGAGTGGGGGGGGTAGGGAAATCCAACACCAACGGTACCCTCTTCCAGTCAAAATGTATAGAACACAGGCTTGTCCTAGCCAACACCTTGCCACACCAGGGAGACAAGTACAAGGCCTCATGGCAACACCCTCGCTCCAAGCACTGGCACCTGCTCGACTATGTCATTGTCCGAAAGAGGGACCGCAAGGACGTGTGCATCACCCGCGCCATGACAGGAGTCAATGACTGCTGGACAGACCACTGCCTAATTCGCTCTGTCATCAACATCAATGTAGCCCAAGAGGGCAGAAGAAATGCTTCAAGGACACCCTCAAAGCCTCCTTGAAAAAGTGCAACATCCCCACCGACGTCTGGGAATCCCTGGCCCAAGACCGCCCGAAATGGAGGGAAAGCATCTGGGAAAGAACTGAACACCTCAAGTCTTGTCACTAAGGGCTAGCTGAAGCCAAGCATTGAGAGCGAAAGGAGCGCGTGGCAACCCAGGCTCCCCATCCACCCGTTCCCCCTACCATTGTCTGCCCCACCTGTGACAGACTAGAGGTCGCGTATTAGACTCTTCAGTCACCTGAGAACCAATTTTTAGTGTGGAAACAAGACACCCTCAACCCTGAGGGACAGGCTAAGAAGATTTTTTTTTTAACCAGTCAGACCCCAACCAGTTTTTGCCTGGATGTTCACCACGACCTCTCCATTGTGGCAAAAATGGTTGACGAGCCTGGAAATCAGAAGTCCCGCCCCCAAACATGGCACTTCCTATTTTTGCAGGGGCAGGAAAGGAGTCAGGCAAGGGTTCGCACATGCATAGCTTACAGACGCAACTGGCTATTTAAATCACCAGCTGTCTCCACTGAAATGGGATTTTGGTCGGCCAGGAGTGTGAAACCCAGAGTGTGTAGATTAAACCAGGTAAGACCAGGGACTGAATAATATGGATGTAGTGCTGCGGGGGTAGGGTAGGAAGAAAGCAGCAGGGTGGTTCCATCTTAGGGGGATCACTCCATTGATCCGCAAAGGGCAGCCCCCAAAGATCAAACCCTGCTTTTGCTTCCTGCCATTTGAAAATGTATTTTAAAAATCGGGCTGCCCACTCCTGCCTGACTGCCCATGCCAAACATTTTAATGCATGGACAGCGTAATATCGTGGTCAATTGGCTTGGTAACAAGTCTAATTGACCCTTAATTACCGACTTAAATATGGAGGTCGGGCTGTTGGTTTCAGCATCTGCCCAACCCCATATTATGGGGGTGAGCTAGGGGCTGTGTGGGAAGATGGTGGGGTGGGCACCCGCCCTTTTTTTATGTGCCCCCCCCCACCCCCCCCACCCCCCCCACCCCCCAGCCAACCGCTGGAAACATGCCCGGTGAAGACATGTAAAATGCTGCCCCAGATCTGAACTTTGTGGATTTGGTTTCGATAGCCTTTACCTTTGGAAAGGTGAAGGCACCCCTTTGGATCTGGCCCTGGGACACCTATGGTGGAGGTCAAGTGCCCTTTGGGGTATGTCAGATACCCTTTGGAATTGTTAAAATTAGGCATAAATGTGTGTAAAAAGTGCATAAGCCCATTATTGTCAAGCTCATTGGAACTGTCTACAGACCTATCAAAATCAACTGCCAAAACTATGAAGAGGACCTGTCAGGCCAAGGTTTACTGTCAAAGGAGGCAATCAAGCTGCCTAGGCTTCTAAAAGATGCGCCCTTTAGATTTTTGAAAAAAAATTTGGTGTTAAAAAAAATTGCTTCCTATGGATACAGGTGCATAGATTAGCATGGAGGTTATGGGGGACAAGTGGGTGGGTATAGGAGAACAGGTTGGCTTGTATGGATAAGGGCTGGAGAGATGACTTTTGTTTTATTTTCAATATTTCACACATCCAGCCTGCACCACTCCTCCACCCCATCCATCCCCACCCCAGATCAGAACAAAAATCCAAACTTTTGTGCCTCTTTTTCTCGGGTTCGTGGAGCTGGGGGATATCCCAACTCTGCGCACCTGAACCGAGAACAAAATTCCAGGCCTTACTCCACAGGTATGGAATCCAGCAGGTTTCACTGTGATATCCCAATGGTTCATTAGCTTGGTCAACACTTAAATAAAAACCACATGGCCAACATCTTCTCCTCTTTCCTCCGGGTTTTTTTTTCAGATTCTGGCCTGAATTTTTAGAGGGATGGGAGGGGTCTCTGGCTTAGCCAAAATGACACCAGTGCACAGATTCCGAAAGCCCCACCTCTGAACACTGCAGCTGGCTTCAAACAGGTACAATTTTGAGGAAAGGATCTAAAGCAGCCTGAGTTATTTGGAGAGGTAGGGTCCCTTTTACCGAAGTCCACATACTCCTTTGGGAAAGGTAAAGTGCCCCATGGGAGAGGTAAGGTGCCACTTTGGGAGAGGTAAGGTACCCTCTGGGATCAGTAAGAGTAGACATGAACATGCATAAAAAGTGGATAAAATCTGTGGAACTGTCAAGCTATTGAGGCATTTAAATCTCATGGAATGAATGCCCTTGAAATGACAAAACAGTCTGCAGTTTAAAAAAAATCAGTGCTTGCAATTTCACTCTTTCTTTAAACAGAAGCCTGAGGGCTTTAATTATAGGATTTGTACTGTATGACCAATTTCAACAATCTATCATTATTACAGTGAGGTGCCTGTCAGTTCAGTTTGATTGACAGCTCCATGTAGTTATGAAGTTTTTAATGTGGATCTATGAATACAAATGCTTGTTTTATAAGAGGTTAAGTACTTGAATGAAATGTTTGCTTTAATAAGGGATTAAGTAGTTGAAGGAAAATGTATCAATTTTTTTTATGAACGAGAGTGTTTGATTAAAAAAAGTAAATTCTGTAATAGACACTTTGAACTTTATTTTATTTTATCTCAACATGGCTTCTGAGTTCTGCCCATGGTAGATACTGGGTGAGGTGGCATGAAGAGTGTAAGGGCAAAGTGTGGTGGGTTGGAGACATGGGTTGGCATCAGTTGGCATGCAGATAGCATGAAGTTGGCAAAGTGGGCATGAAGGGCCATGGGGGTTGGGTAGAGGGGCATGGAGGCATGGGGGGTACTGAGGACCCTAGAGGTTGAGTGGGGGTATGAGATGGCATGAGCTTGCATGGATGGGGCATGGAGAGAGTATGGGGGATGAGGGGCTGTGAGGGTGAGGGCTAGAGAGCTATTGTTGTTTTACTCTTTTTTAAAAAGTCCCAGAGCACTGAGGTGGGCCTTTCACAAAGCCCGCTTCTGTGCCTGGCAGCCACTGTAGCTGCCTTCGAACTTTCTGGGGACAGTGGGCCCAACTCCTGATAACATCCACCATCCCCCTCCCATTCACCCCTCGAAGGAAAATTAGAACACCCAGGGCACTTGCTCTTAAGTCTGGTTTGTGAAGTATTCTCCTGACTCTGCACTCCAGACTTGAGAGTGAAAAATTGGACCCTTTTGATTTCCCTTTCATTCTCTTTCTCCTTTTGTATTTTTGCCTTTGTGTCTTTTTGTTGCTTGTGCTGTCGCAGTTTCCCTCTCTCTCTTGCTTTTTTGCATTTACTGTTTGCCTTGATTTCTTTTAGTTTGAGTGATGGGTTATTTTCCTGTTGCAATTTGCAGATGCGAGGAAGGAGGCATTGTAGCCCAGAGACCACTTTTTCATACCACGGGCAGAATTTTCTGCCTGTTGGGTGGTTGGGCCCAACCCAGTCTCCGGCGGGCAGGGAGCCGATCCCCACCAGCGAAGAAGGCTGCACCGTCATTTTACGTGGGCGGGCCAATTAAGGCCTGCCCAGCATGATGTCCGCCGCGAAGCGCTATGCACTTACTGTACAGATGGGGGAATCCCTAATAGTGAGAGTGCGCTTTTTTGCGCGTGCGCACGAAAGAGAGCACATCTCCCTGAGGCTAAGTGCAGCCTCAGGGAGATTGCTTTGACTTTTAAAACTATTATAAATCGAGACAAGAAAAATCCCTTACATGTTCCCTCATGTGACAATGTCACATGAGTTGGGACATGTTCATAATTTACAGAATAACTTTATTACAATTTTTAAAGCCCTGCATGTAACCTCATTCCGCCGCTAGATGAAGTTTCATGTTTTCTGTATTTGCCGCCGGGGCTCCTGGCCTGCCCGCCAGCATTAAGGTTGGATGGGCAAGTCCTTTAATTGGTTAAGTGATCCTGTCAATGGCCTCAATTGACCATTGACAGGTCCGCGGGCCCGCAGCTGACTTTGCTGCGCCCCCGCCTTCCTGAAAATTTAAATGGGGCAGGGTGATGTCGGGGGTTCTGCCTAATGTCATCCCGCATCATTTTACATGTTGGCAAGCGGGCCCCGCCCCCTGCTCGCTGACAGCAAAATTCTGCCCCACATCTGACAGCTGGAAGATTGGGAGACATTGCAGGTGGAAGGTGTGGGACTGGCAGAAGGGCAAGTTATCCTCAGGCCACGTTTTCTAGTAAAATGCAAGGCACATGTGGTAAGGGTGGAAGTGTTCACAAACAAATTGAAGCCATTTAACACACCACTTACATCATGTTTAACACTAGCAAACTGAGAAAAAACCATGGATTTAATCAAGAATCATAGCCATTTTTATTTATTTAATTTTAATCATAATTTTACAACAGCATTTCATTTGATGGAAGTGCCATTAAGCTCTAGCTCCTGGATTTGACACATTGGTTACTCAATCTGTCTTTCTTTGACGTTGTTTCACAGTTGTTTGCACACTTATAGTTTGACAACATTTTTTAATGAACTTCTTACAACAAAGCATAAAATATTCGTCTTGAATCTTTTATCATAGTTTAATCATTTAATCAACATTTACTTTGTTAATGGAACTTCCTGATGAAAAAGCGTGTCACTGTTTACATACAGACAGGATTAGAGCATCGTGCACCAGGTAGTTCAGTAATTAGTTCAGGTACTCAAGCTTGATTAACTTGTTCAATCAGCAGCTCTCAATCTGTAAAATAGGACAGAAAAGTCTTAAGCATCAAAGGATCACCTGCTTAAAAAAATCAATAGGGCATTCTGAACCACTTGACATTTTACTGAGACATGAACCAAACTACAAAAATGTAATAAGGTTTCAGTCTGATGAAGCTATTCAGTGTATGGGCTGCATTTTCCGGTCGGTGAGCAGGGGAGCGGGGCCCGCTCGCCGACACATAAAGTGCCGTCAGGCGGGCGTCCTGACATCATCCCGCGTTATTTACATTCTCAGATCGGTGGGCACGCAGCTGACCTGGTTGCACGCCCACCGACCTGTCAACGGCTCATTAAGGCCATTAAAAAAGTAATTGAAATCATTAAAGGACCTGCCCGTCCAACCTTAAGGTTGGCGGGCAGGCTGGGAGCCCTGGCGGGCTTCTGAGAAAACATGAAACCTCATCCACAGGCGGGATGAAAATTTAAGAATATTTTAAAATAAGAGTTATGGACATGTCCCAACTCATGTGACAGTGTCACATGAGAGGACATGGCAGCGAAATTTTTTCTCATCTTTATATAATATTCCAAACCTGAGCCAATCTCCCTGAGGCAGCACTTTGCCTCAGGGAGATCTGTGCGCTCTTTCATGCGCATGCAAGAAAGAGCGCACTCCCAGCTCAGGGAATCCACCCTCGCCCGCATAGGGAGTGCATAGCGCTTCCTGGCAGATGCCATGTAAACTGGCAGCACGCCCCCAACCGGGGCACCGATGGGAACCCATGCACTCGTGCCCGGTCCCACATATCCCCCCCGATGGAAAATGTTGCCATGTGTGTGTGTGTATGTGTGTGTTATTGTCGCTGGACTAGTAATCCAGGGACCCAGGGTAAGCTCCGGGGAACAGGGTTTGAATCCCACCACGGCAGATGGTGGAATTTGAATTCAATCAATAAAAATAATGATGACTGTGAATCGATTGTTGTAAAAACCCATCTGGTTCACTAATGCCTTTTAGGGAAGGAAATCTGTCATCCTTACCTGGTCTGGTCTACACATGACTCTAGACCCACAGCAAAGTGGTTGACTCTTAAATACCCTCTGAAGTGGCCTACCAAGCCACTCATTTGTATCAAACTGCTGGAAAGTCAATAAGGAATGAAACTGGATGGACCATCTGGTATTGACCAAAGCACTGAAAATGACAATGGCAACCTCAGCCCTGTCGACCCTGCAAAATCCTCCTTACTAACATCTGGGGGCTAGTGCCAAAATTGGGAGAGCTGTCCCACAGACTAGTCAAGCAACAGTCTGACATAGTCATATTCATGGAATCATACTTTACAGACTATGTTCCATACACCATCATCACCATCCCTGGGTATATCCTGTCCCACTGCAGGACAGTGGCACAATGGTAACAAGCCGGGAGGGAGTTGCCCCGGGAGTCCTCAACATTGAGCCCGGACCCCATGAAGTCTCGTGATATCGGGTCAAACATGGGCAAGGAAACCTCCTGTTGATGATCACATACCACCCCTCCCCACCCTCAGCCATGTTGAACACCACTTGGAGGAAGCGCTGAGGGTGGCAAGAGTGCAGAATGTACTCTGGGTGGGAGATTGCAAAGTCCATCATCAAGATTGGCTCGGTAGCACCACGACAGACTGAGCTCGCCGAGCCCTAAAGAACGTAGCTGCTAGACTGGCTCTGAGGCAGGATACCATCCATTGTGTTATGTGGCACTACTACCGTGCTAAATAGGATGGATTTCAAACAGATCTAGCAACTCAATATTGGGTAACCATGAGGCGCTGTGGACCATCGGTAGCAGCAGAAATGTACTCAATCAGAATCTGTACCTCATGGCCCAGCATATCCCCCACTCAACCATTAACACCAAGCCAGGGGATCAATGAAGAGTGCAGGAGGCCATGCCAGGAGCAGCACCAGGCATACCTAAAATGAGGTGCAACACAGGACTACCTCCATGCCAAGCAGCATAAACAGCAAGTGGTAGACAGAGGTAAGCTCTTCCACAACCAACAGATCAGATCTAAGCTCAGCTAGTCTTGCCACATCCAGTGAATGATGGTAGATAATTAAACAGTTCACTGAAGGAGGAGGCTCCACAATATCCCCATCTTCAATGATGATGGAGCCCAGCACAGCAGTGCAAAAGATAAGGCTGAAGCATTTGCAACAATCTTCAGCCAGAAGTGCCAAATGACTGATATAGTACAAGCTACAACACTGGCATCTATCCATCAATGTGCAAAATTCCCCACACAAAAAGCAGGACAAATCCAACCCGGCCAATTACCGCCCCGTCAGTCTACCCTCAGTCATCAGTAAAGTGATGGAAGGGGTTATCAACTGCTATCAAGCAGCACTTGCTTTGCAACAGCCTGCTCACTGACGCTCAGTTTGGGTTCCGCCAGGGCTACTCAGCTTATGGACTTATTACAGTCTTGGCTCAAACATGGACAAAAGAGCAGAACTCCAGAGGTGAGGTGAGAGTGACTGCCCTTGACTAAGTGTGGCATCAAGGAGCACTAGCAAAACTGGAGTCATGATACCATCCAGGACAAAGCAGCCTGCTTGATTGGCACCCCATCCACAAATATTCACTCCCTCCACCACCAACACACAATGGCAGCAGTATGTATCATCTGCAAGATGCAGTGCAGGAACTCACTAATGCTCCTTGGACAGCACCTTCCAAACCCACGACCGCTATCATCGAGAAGGACAAGGGCAGCAGACACATGGGAACACAACCACCTAGAAGTTTCCTCCAAGTCACTCACCATCCTGACTTGGAAATATATTGCCGTTACTTCATTGTCGCTGGGTCAAAATCCTGGAACTCCCTTTCTAACAGCACTGTGGGTGTACCTACACCACATGGACTGCAGCGGTTCAAGGAGGCTGCTCACCACCATCTTCTCAAGGGCAATTAGGGATGGACAATAAATTTTGGTGTAGCCAGCGACACCCACAATCTATGAATGAAGTAAAGAAAAAGTCCTTTATTATCTTTGTAGAAGAGTGCATCTTGAGTGCTAAATGTTGATGAATTTACATTACAGTTCACTTTGGCATCATTGCAGTAAAAGTAATAGGAAAATACTGCTGCTTCTGGAAACACTAAGACCAAAAGAAAAGTTTTACCATTACTTTGGAGGCAGCTACCACAACAGGTTAATGCCAGTGGCAAAAGCTGCCATTTTTTTGAGCCGCTGTCAGTTTGTGCACTTAGCCAAACTGTGACATTCAGCAACGTGCTATCTTGATTATGAAGTCCCTTAGCCATTCAGAAATGTCCCAGGGTCAGAATATAAAATTCAAAATTGTTACTTCAAAACATATCATATGCACAAGATTGTTTTACTGTTGTTTTGTGATGTAGAATCCATCCCACACTGTAAATTCCACAGCATAACTGCGCAGCTTCCCACCAGTTCTACCCTCCATAAACTTGAGGTCATCCAAAACTCTGCTGCCCAAGCCCTAACTCAGACAAAGTCCCAGTCACCCACAATCCCTGTGCTTGCTGACCTACATTAGCTCCCAGTTAAGTTTTGATTTTAAAACTGTCATCCTTGTTTTCAAATACCACCATGGCCTCACATCTTCCTATTGTGTAATCTCCTACTGCTCTGCAATGCTTTCAGCTACCTGTGCTCCTCCCATTTTAAATTCTTGAGCATCCCCAACTTCAGTCATTACCCCATTGATGACCATACCTTCATCTGCCAAGTCTCTAAGCTATGGAGTACCCTCCCTAAACTTCTCCATCTCTCTACCTCTTTTCCCTCCTTAAGACACTCCTTAAAACCTACCTGGGAGTATGTACTCCTGTGAGTCAGAGGGTTGATGGCTAAAGTCCCACTCCAGGACTTGAGTACAAAACTGAAGGCTGAAGTGCACTTCTAAGGGAGTGATGCCCTGTCTTTCAGATGAGATGATAAACCAAGGCCCTATATGGTGGACATAAATTACCCCATGGCACTATTTTGAAGAAGTGATGGGGAGTTATCCCTGCTGTCTTGGCCAATTTTAATCCCTCAGTCAACTTTTAAAAAATTATATTTCTGTGAGCTTGCTGTGTGCAAATCAGCTGCTGCCTTTCGTACATTCCACTTCAAATGTTCTTCATTGCCTGTAAAGTGCTTTGAGACATCCAGTGATCACAGAAGGTGCTATATAGATGCACAGCTTTCTTATTTTTTACCTCCCTGACCAAGCTTTAGTTATCTGTCCTAATATCACCTTACATGGCATAAATCTCAGCATTATGCTGAGCTCATAATTCATTGAGGTGATAGTGTAAAGCAATGAAGCTGAGGCCTTGGCAGAAGATTGGCCATTTGGAGTTAGAGAGGGGAAGATCAGACGGAAGCAAATGGTAAGGGGCGAGATTGGAAGGATAGATGAAATCAAGGGTAAGTGAAGGGGAAGAAAGATCTGAGGGGATGATGGTATCAAAGAATTGTTGAAGCTTAAAATCCTTGAACGTGAAAGGAAGAAAAAGAGTTTTTTGTTATACTACCAATGGGGCAATGGGTGAAATGAAACTGCAGACCAGGACAGTTATGAGATCGTGTATGTTTGGGTTCTGAAATGTAACACTACAACATGTATTATCTGGCTTGCTGTAGTCATTTGACCCCTGCCATGAGGGCTGCTCTCTCTGTAAGCTGCCCTTCAAAATCAGTTCAATAAAGACTTACACTGAGAAAGCATTGCAGTCTTTGAACTCGAAACATGGTGTCAGGAGTGGAGCTAAAATAAAGTTTTGAAACTCAAAATGCTGCAAGAAGCCACAGCTCAGAAAGGCACACAGACATATTCAAACCTGCTGAAAGCTGCTTAAAAAAAGGACAAGGAAAAGCAAACACAAACCAGAGGTTGAAAATTAAATACTGGGTGAGTTAACATGATTGTAAACTCTCCCCTCCCTGCTCCAGTAGAAATAAAAGATGGTATGTGGCAGAACTGGCAGTTTTCCCACTTGCAATGGTGAAACTATGAGCTTGCAACAGATTTAATTAACAAGCTGGAGCCGATACGAGTAGCCACACTTCTAACACTGTTGGGAGGGGCTGCTACAAATTGTATTCCATCCTACATCTAACCGATGAACAAAGAAAACAGATGGCAGAGATTTTGAAAGCTTTGAATGCATGCTTTGAACCCCTAGTTAATGTAACTTATAATATATATTCAACACTAGAGCTCAGGTGAAAAGGAACCCATTGATCAGTATGTGTCAGCAGTATCACAGCTTGTAGAATCATGTGAATTCAGGCAACTAAAAGGTGATCTGATCAAAGATAGAATTGTCTTAGGTGTAAGAGACCCCTCAGTGAGAGCAAATCTACTACAAGAGGAGAAACTGATGCTCAAGAAAGATATGGACATGTGTAGAAATGCGGAAGTTGTAAAACATCAGCTAGAGCACAACAGACTAGGAGATACATTATGCTGAGAGACATTCCAGACAGAAAGAGCAGAACAAACACAGTCAAAGGGCAGGATGCAAATCCTGTGGATGACATCATACAAAGGGAAAGAATGATTGTCCAGCATGGGGAAAGCAGCGTTTAACTGCAAGGAGCCAAATCATTGCGCACACAAGCGTTTGGCTAGAAAGAAGCAAAACAAGCGAATACAGATGGCTGCTGGAGAGATATCAGCCGAAGGGTCCAATGAAGCATTATATATGAAGCAGATTAGTTCTGTCAAATCTATAGGTGATAAATAGTTTGTGACTGTTACAATGATGACTGCAGAAGGAGAGTATCAAGTGAACAGGAAGTGTCAGATAGACACTGGGCATCATGCGACATAATAACCTTCACAAATCTATGCGAAGTAGCTCAACATGGTGGTGCAAAAATGATGCCCTTAAAAGTAATGTTGAGACTTTATGATGGCATAATACTCATACCGAGAGGACAAATTAGCCTGAGAGCACAATGCAATGGCAAAAATGAAGATCTGGAGTTCCAAGTCATAAATGGGATGCAACAGCCACTCATCTCAGCTGAAGCAAGCCTACAACTTTGACTGGTAAGCCTGAATGTGCCAACAGAGATTGACAATGTCTCACAGCACACAAAACCATTGACTGCTGAACAAATACTAGAGGAATACAAAGATGTGTTTACAGGGTCGGGAGGTCTACCAGCAGAATATCATCTAGAAGCAGATGAGAGTGTAAGACCAATTCAGCATCTGCCGAGCAGAGTTCCAGTTGCCCTCAAGTCAAACCTAAAAACCAGATAGAAGCTGGAAAAGAAGGGAGTAATCAAGAAAGTGACAACTCCTACAGACTGGATTAGCAGCATGGTAGCAGTGAGACAACCTGGAAAACTGAGAGTTATGGTTAGACCCAAAGGATCTAAATAAAGCGCTGAAGAGAGCTCACTACCCCATGCCAACCATTGAAGGAATTTTGCCACAACTTGCCTAGGCAAAGATGTTTTATTTCCCTAAATACAAAGGATGCTTACTGGCAAGTGAAGCTGGATGAAAGCAGCCACTTTCTAACTACATTCTGGGCACCGTTCAGGAGATACAAATGGTTGCACATGCCGTTTGGCATTTCCATGGCTCCAGAAGAGTATCAAAGCAGACAGCATGAGATCGTCAGAGATCTTCCTGGAGTGGAAGCCATAGTGGATGATCTATTAGTCTATGGATGTGGAGACACAATGGAAGATGCCATAGCTGACCATGATCAGAATTTAATATGACTGCTAGAGAGAGCTCAACAGATGAACGTGAAGCTGAACAAGAAAAAATTGCAACTGAAGTCAAGTACATAGGTCAGGTACTGACAGCAAAAAGTCTTCACCTGGATCCTGGCAAGGTGAGAGCTGTAGCAGCGATGCAGCAACCAATATATGTGAAAGCAGTGCAACGATTATTGGATTTGTGAATTATTTAGCAAAGTTTTTGCCTAATTTGTCATCGGAGTGTGAACCATTATGCAAGCTCACTGCCAAAGATGTGCAGTGATATTGGGGAACAGAAAAAGAAGCAGTTTTCACTAAAATTAAATAACTAGTGATGACAACGCCAGTGCTGAAGTACTGTGATGTCAATGATGAAGTCACCTTGCAGTGTGACATTAGTGAGGCAAATCATGAAGCAACATTAATGCAGCAAGGTCAACCTGTCACATTTGTATCCAAGGCACTAATGCAAACTGAATGAAGCTATGCTCAGCTCCAGGAATAGTACTTGGCTATTGTATTTGCTTGTGAACATTTTCATCAATACCTGCTTGGGAGAGACAAAGGGCAGAATTGTCCCAGATTTGCATTAAGTGCGGAAGCGGGTGGGAGAAAGGATGTTTTATCCGTTGGCTGCAGTGGCGGGTTTTGGCACCTTATCGCCCCAGTCCCGGCTCATTGATCATGCACTCCCGGGTAACATGCCATTTCACTAGCGGGTGGCCTCGGATTCACCCACCACACCATCACGTTGCCGCTTCCTCACATTGGGCGCTACATTTAAAGTGCAGCCGCATACACACCTCTCAGTGCTTCCAGCCCAGGACTGCTGCACAGGAGACATAGCCCTGAAAGGCAAGAAGACTGCAGCCCCCCGATTCAGTAACACATCCCTGGACACCTTCTGGACACCATTGGAACCCCAGCGATGTCCTCTATCCTCGCTCTAGCTGTGGGAGGCTCATCAGTGTCACTACTCCAGCTTGGGAGGCGGTGGCAGCCGTGGTCCATGCCAATGCTGCACAGCAGAGGTCGGCCTCCAATGCAGGAAATGGATGAATGATCTCATCTGCGTCACCAGGGTAAGGCAACCATCTCATCACTCTAAACTCACACACTCACAAGCTCACCACACAGTCACTGACATTTCACTCACTGCCAGCTCAAGGGACCACTCACTCTCTCACACAAACCCTCAGGTTCCCATCTGGCTTCATCTCCTCTGGAGACTGTCTCCTCAGCCCTCACCCTCTTGAGGCCACTTACACAGGTCAACATGTGTCTCCATACACACCCTGGGATACTCCCCTTCCCCAGTAATGCCCTCACCCTGCAGCTTCTTCCCTTGCCTGAGGCCACTTCCCCCCCCTTCCCGAAGCAAGCACTAGCCCTGCAGCCATTGAAAAACCACCCCCTATACAAGTGGAGACCTGCCCGTGAGCACCCTTAAAAGTGATGTGGTGCTGCCTGCGAAGCCTGGCGCTGATGGCTATGAGTGCTGCCCGAAGTGAGGTTGACAAACAAGCCTCAAAGTTCCAATTGGAGCGCAGATCACCAGGTCACATCGCTTATGTTCAGTTTTGAAATACATCAGCATGCAATCATGCCAACGCGCCCAGATGATCAAGCCTGGACGGATGATTCCAGTGAGCTGGACTTATAATGATATGTGGATGTATTAAAATGAAGTTCCCAATGTGCAGTGGTGTGAAACATGGCCCACCATTGACGGGCCGAGTGGACAACTGCAAACTGGTTTCACGATGTTGCGAAACCTATTTTTGGCTTTCCCGTCATATTCTCCACTCACACCTGCCACAATGCCCGACACTAGCAGGCACAGAAAATTCCGTCCTCAGTAACAACGGAGTTTGACCACTTCAAAGCATTTTTCTCAAACTGCTACTATCCGCTCCAAAGCATCTGAAAAGAATGTTACTTTGTTTACAGAGATATCATTTGGACATGACATAAAAATAAGGGAAAGTGATGTAAATCGCAGATATGCTGTTGAGATCAGCACTCCCTATGAAAAAAGTTAAGGATGCTATAACAGAATGTGAAATCTTCCAGGTTCAATGTGAAGCAGCAGCTCAAAATGATCTGGAAGTCCTGATATATGTTAATGATCTGGACGGTGGTGTGCAGGACATGATTTCAAAATTTGCAGATGATACGAAGATTAGAAATGTTGTCAACTGTAATGGGGATAGCCTTGAACTTCAAAAAGGCATAGACATGTTGGTGGATTGAGCAGACAAGTGCCAGATGAAATTCAATGCAGAAAAACGTGAGATGATTCATTTTGGCAGGAAAAATATGGTGAGACAGTGAAAAATAAAGGGAGAGACTCTAAAGGAGGTGCAGGAACAAAGGGACCTCAGTGTATACGTACATAGGCCATTGAAGATGGCAGGGCATGTTGAGAGAGCAGTTAATGAAGCATATAGTATCTTAGGTTTTATTAATAGGGGCATTGAGTACAAAAGTAAGGAAGCCATGTTGAACTTGTGCAAGACACTAGTTAGGCCTCATCTGGAGTACTGCGTCCAGTTTTGGGTGCCATACTTGAGGAAGGCATTGGAGAGAGTACAGAGGAGATTCATAAGAATAATTCCAGGGATAAAGAACTGTAGCTATGAGGATGTATTGGAGAGGTCGGGACTCTTTTCCTTGCTGAAAAGAAGGAAATAAGGAGATTTGAGAGAGGTATTCAAGATCCTGAGGGCTATGGGCAAGATAAATAGTGAGAAATTGTTCTCACTCAAGAGAACAACAAGAACTAGAGGGCACAGATTCAAAATAATTGGTAAGAGGAGTAAATGTGATGTGAGGAATTTTTTTCACCCAGAGGGTGGTTAGAGCCTGGAAAAAACTTCCTGAAAGGGTGATGGAGGCAGATTTAACCCAAATATTCAAAAGGGAATTGGACTGCCACCTGAAAAGAAAGAATGTGCAAGGTTACAGGGATAAGGCAGGGGAGTGGGACTAGGTGGAATGCCCTTTCAGAGAGCCAATGCAGACTTAATGAACCAAATAGCCTCCTTCTGCACTGTAAAGTTACTGTGATACTGTGAAGTTATCAACCCAGGAGAGGCTTTGAATCTGACAGATAAGCACCTTGCTCAGATCAAGAGAACTACCCAACAAGATGTAACTCTCCAAGTGCTGCAAGAAGCGGTGATGAAAGAATGGCCTGAGAGCATCAAGGACACACCCATACACACAAGACCATATTGAGTATACTGAGATGAATTGACAGCCCAAGAAGGCATCTTGTACAAAGGAAATAGAGTCATCATCCCTAAGGAAATGAGAGGAGAGATACTGAAACACATCCATGCAAGCCATCAAGGAATTGAATCAACTCTGAGAAATGTAAGAGAAGTGCTCTATTGGCCAAACATAAGAAATTAAATTAAAGACCCTATTGGCCAGTGTGGTGTTTGTAACAAGTGCCAAGCTAAACAAGCTACAGAGCTGCTGATGACGCATGACATCCCAGACTGACCATGGATGAAGCTCGGAATAGGCCTCTTCACCCTAGCAGGAACTAATCATCTTGTCACTGGAGATGACTATTCTGTCTACTGGGAGTTAGACCAGCTGACTTCAATGATGACAAGAGAAACAGTAGAATGCCTGAAAGTATACTTCAGTCATTATGACATTCCAGACACCGTGATGAGTGACAATGGCCCTCAGTTCACGAGTGAAGAATTCAGCCACTTCACAGAGGATTGGGAAATTCAACACTACACATCATCTCCGCATTTTACCCACTTGAAGGAAATCATCAAGAAATCGAGCAGATCTAGCACAGATGTACACAAAGCAATGCTCAAGTGAAGAAATACGCCGACTGAATGCATGGAAAGTAGCCCAGTTCAAAGACTAATGTCATGCTGCACACAAACAACTCTTCCAATCACAAAAAAGCTACTGAAACCAGAAGTGGTAACAGTCGTGAGCCAAAAAAATCAAAGTAAAACGGCAAAAAGCCAAATTCCATTTTGACAAGATTGCCAAACCATTGCCAGGGCTGAGCATTGGAGAGCCAGTCAGGGTACAAACCTTCAATTCTGTTAACAGGAGTCAGCCCACGTGGCAACATGAGATGTTGTCAACTTTTTCATATGTGGTGGAAGTGAATGACCAAATATAACGACACAACCGCAGGCATATGTAAACAACTAGTGATGCTGTTCCTGCGTCACAATCAGCCGGTCAGCGAGAAGGGCTCTCACCAGCTATACTGATTACAGAAGTACCATCAGTCCCAGAAGTCCATGTGTCCCCAATAATGGCAATAGAACAACAACAGTTACCACGGCAACAAGTGCCACGGGCATGACAGTTTCCAGACAAGGAACATCACTCAGAAAAATAGCCAAAGACAACATGCATGAGTACCATTATGAGACCTGCATGATTTAAAGACTATGTATGCAATGCAGGTACAGAGACTGACTAGTACAACAAACAGTTGTTAATGCACAAGAACAGCGGGTATATAGTGGGTAACTCACAGATACACATGATCGTGCATACAAATTTGACTTTTGTTCCACAGGAAAAGGGGGATGTTTGTGTCTTTAGTTCGTTATGAAAAGGGGATGTTTGGGTTTTGAAATGCAAAATTACTACATGTCCTATCTGGTTTGCTGTCATCATGTGACCTCTGCCATGAGGGACTCTCTGTAAGCTGCCATTTTACAATCAGTTCAATAAAGACTTACACTGAGAAAGCATTGTAGTGTTTGAACTCGAAACAGAGTGAGCTGGTGCTGCTGAAGAGAATGGTTGAAGTTTTTAGATGAATGGCTGTTGGAACAATTCACACTTTAATAAAATATCCCACAATTAAAATCACTCGCTTCCTGGCAAATTATCAAAAGGCAACTAATTCGCCAGCAGTGCAAGAATAATTCATAATTTTTAAGTGGTGTATTTAACAAATCAGCTAAACCCCCTTCGGGGGAGGTGATGGCATAGTGGTATTGTCACTGGACTTGCAATCCAGAGATCCAGGGTAATGCTCTGGGGAACCTGAGTTCAAATTCCACCATGGCAGTTGGTGGAATTTGAATTCAATAAAAAGTTGGAATTAAAAAGTCTAATGATAACTCATGAAGCCATTGTCGATTGTTGTAAAAACCCATTTAGTTCGCTTTAGGGAAGGAAATCTGCTGTCCTTACCTGGTCTGGCCTACATGTGGCTCCAGACCCACAGCAATGTGGTTGACTCTTAAATGTCATCTGAACAAGGGCAATTAGGGTTGGGCATTAAATGCTGGCCCGGCCAGCGATGCCCACATCCCATGAATGAATAAATTTGAACTAATCATCTATTTCTATTTGGGGAAATTAGCTTGTACGCATTTGTGATAGCCATTTGCATTTCTGGTTGCAGTAATAGCATTGAAGGCACATTAGACTTCTCCATACCCAACTCAAATTATATTGTTACATGGTTTGTATTAGTAGAAATATGCTGGACGATGGCATTACTTGCAGTCGGAGAAAACAAGTACTGAACATACGCATTGGAACCAAACAAAGAAGGCAAAGTAATACCAATGTATAAGACTCAACTGTTAAATGTACAATTTATACTTTGATGTGGTGGATTTAAGTTTAATAATTAAGGAGATAATGAAAATAATCATATATTTCCATTTGGTAGCATCTCTTCTCATGGGAAACTTTGAGAAGAGTGGCTGGTAGAACAGTTCACACTTTAAATATCCCACAAGTTAATCCCGCTCCTACTCTGACACAATTGTAAGAATGAGAGCGCAACCAATTATCAAAGGGCACTTAGCTCATCAGCAGTGCAAAGCTAATTAATAATTTGATTTCCTTTCACTATCTCTTGGACACTGGTGAATATAGCACATCAGCTAATGATTTTGAACTAATCATTATAACAGCTGCTGTTAATTCTCCAACTCACCGGCAAAAAAAACAAATTGATGTGGTATCAGCAAAGTGGTTTAAATAGGAACATTAAGATTCACAGATTAGGAAGAGGCCACAGGAAATGTCATTATAAACAAAACTTGAAAATACATTGGCCTTGAGCATAGTGCCAAAAGTTTATACAATACAAGAATATCAAATGGAAAGAAAGTGTAAATGAAAGAACCAATAATCCAATTAAAACAGGCAACTAGTTTTAAATAACTGAATGATGTATTCAAAAAGCAATTTCCACAACAAACATTTAGTTTACAGCAATCCTGCAAAAACCTAAGGCCTGAATTTTACCCCTGGGGTGCCCCCGAAGTCGGCGCGGCCGGAAACAGATGTAAAACCCACTCCCGGCCGAGATCGCGCTGTGAGTGCATTGGGTGGCCAAGTAAGGCCTGCCCAGCGTGAAACGTGACTGCCAGCTGCTGTTCCCGTGCACAGGACTGGGAACATGCCAAGCGCTGGGTCCAATGTTCAAAAATGGAAGAGGCAGCTCCCTGAAGGCTGCCAGGAGTTGTGGGGGAGGCTGAGGGAGCTGTTTTGAAGCTATCTAAGAAGTGTCCCGGTATTCTGTCATGGCCTCAGCACCTGATGGTCATGGTAGGTGGAAAGTAAGTCAGGTGGGCAGTCTGCACCCCCCCACCCCCCTACCCCGCCCAACCGTTTCTCAGATGAGTGCCTGGGAGAGCTGGTCGAGGAGGTCAGTGCCAGACATAATCTCATATCTCAATGCCCAGGGATGCCAAGAGAAACCTATCCCACCTGACCAAGAAGGCCTGGACAGAGGTCGCTGCTGAGGTCAGCGGGCGCGCAGCACGTGGCTTCAGTGCCACAAAAGGTTCAATGATCTGCTGCAGTCAGCAAGGGCAAGCACAGAGATGGCATGGGCCTGTGTGGAGAATTTTAGTTGGGTGCCCTGTGCTCAGAACGTTCAGGGGTCTAAGCGTGTGTATGCCAACTGGCACAGAAGCCTGCCCTGCCAAGGCAGGAATATCAGCATGGCTGGCCTCAGTGCATTGCAGGGTGAGATGTTGAAATGTCCCCCAGTGACACGACCTATCTATGCCCGGGTGCGAGGGCGGGTGGGAACCAGGAAAGGACATTCAGGGAGACGAAGCAATAATGAGGCTATTTTTCCCTGTCAGGAGAAGAGGAATCATAACCCTGCGGAGTGCTGCAGAACAGGTGGACGAGCGCCAAATCTGTGCAACCTCACGAAGCATGAGAGTGAGGCACTGGAGCTGGAATGCCACCGGCCAGCTTGCTCCTCCGGTCATTGTGAGGCAGGGGTTTTGGATGAAGGCAAGAGGGCAGGTGACAGGTCCGTGTCCGGTGGGTACTGGAAACATAATGAGTTCCTTTCGTCAGAAACTAAACTGTCGTAGCCAGAGACCCCATTGAAACTCCAATGCAGATGGCACCATGCAGCAGGTCTCCACTGTGTCCGCAGCCCGCCTAGCATGCAGTGACTTTGGTGATTGTATGTACTGATCTTTTGCCTTCCTCCCACAGACGCATCATCCGCAGGAGTCACCAGTAACCCCGAGGCCCCCCCCACTGAGCTCTTAGGAAGACACCACACCCGCACCAGCGTCACACCATCTCTCTGAACCAGGCACCAGCGCAGATACTCACACATCGGTGAGCATTAGTTATTCAGCTCCTTGGGTAATGCACAGCGGTGAGGCACATCACACTCGCATGAGGAGCTGGCAGAGGTAGAGAGGTCCCAAAGAGCCAATAGTGGGAGCACAGCTGGAGACCAGGACCATGCTGTGTCTGAGGCAGATGCCGAGCCTCTGGAGTCGTCCATCAGGCAGCAGATGCTGGATGTCCAGCAGGATGCGTAGGGAGCACTGGCAGAGATCCATGAGGGTCCGCATGCCATGGTCTCTGTCATGGAGGAGTCCATGCGGAGCATGAGTTCTGCGCTGACCCTCAGCACCAAGTGCACAGACTCACCCATGAAGAGAGTGGCAAATCCCATGGAGAGGCAGCTTCAGGTGCAGACTCAGGGGTTCCTGGGGTTGTACTTGGACCTGCAAACCCTCACACAGGCAGTGACCTCAGCAGGCCTCTGTCAGTGTGAGAGATGGATGAGGCACCTAGTCTCTCTGCTGGATGCCCGTCCCTCAATGGCAAGCAGGGAGGTGAAACTCATGCTGGCAGATGAGCTGCCTGTCATCTCTATGGGCTTCTCTCAGGACGCTCTGGATGAGGGCACCAGCTCCTCCACCCCTCTGCCAGTGGTCACTGCATCTGATGATGCCACCATGTCTGAGGAGTGCCCAGCCATGGGGCTGAATGCACCCTCCCAGGCAGAGCTCACTCAGTATCCGGCGGCCAGAGGACAACCGCCAAAGTCATCAGGGCCACCAAGACAGCAGAGTCAGCAGGCTGCCTCCAACGCCACTGACAGTGAGGGGGGTGGGGGAGCACCAAGGCGCAGCACCCACAGATGTAAGTTGAAGGCACCTTGAGCACAACAGGGGCATCTCACAGGTCACATTATTTACGTTAATTATTTTGACTCTTGTGTTAAGAACGGACACCTTGTTTGTTCATGTGAAGTAACATAAACATTTATTTGACTTAAATGGGCTGAGTTGGCTGGATGGTTTGAATAGGCGCCGGGTGTAGCACAGACTTGTAAATGTATGGTGTTGTGTTCTGCTGGCGTACTGGGTTGGATTCTCACTTATTGATTGTTACCAAAGGACACAGTGCCATTGGCTTGATGAGGCATCGATGCCTTGGACGCCTAGCAGAAGGTTCGCTTGATCAAAGCATCCCTGGTGTCCCTGCCTCCATGAAGGTTCCTGTCCTCTGCCTCGAGGTCCTCACCCTGCACCTCCCCAGGCTCTTCCAATGAGCCATCACTTGAGTCATCCTCCCTGGCCTGGGGAGTTGCCTCGCTTTCCTCAGCCTCCATTGGGTGCCCCTTTGACAGAGCAGGGCTCAACATGCGACGACTATGAGGGAGACACGCTCTGGAGAATAGTGCAGTTCTCCCCCTGATTGGTCCAAGCATCTGACACACATCTTCAGCAGCCTGATGGTCCTCTCCACCACTGCTCTTGTGGAGGCATGACTCCTGTTGTATCTCTCCTCAGCCTCAGTTCTTGGGTGACGGAATGGGGTCATCAGCCATGTCCTCAAGGGATAGCCCTTGTCACCCAGGGGCCATCCATCCACTCGTGCTGGAGCCATGAACAGCCTTGGTACCTGTGAGTCCCTCAAGATGTAAACATCGTGTGAGCTCCCAGGGTAATGGGCACAAACTTGGAGAATCTGTGTCTTCTGGTCACAGACAATCTCAACATTCATTGAGTGGAATCCCTTTCTGTTTACCAAAGCTCCCGGCTCACCTGCTGTCGTCTTGATGGCCACGTCAGTGCAATCTATTACACCCTGGATGCGGGGGAACCCAGCCATTGCAGTGAAGCCTTGTGCTCTCTCAGCCTGGCTCACCTCATCTGTCCAGAAGTGGATGACTGTGTTGCCATGTCTAAAGATAACTCCAGTCACAAGTTTAACAAAACTGTGGACAGCTGATTGAGAAACACCGCGCAGATCCCCCACTGAGCCCTGCAAAGAACCGGGGGTATAGAAGTTGAGGGGCACTGTGACCTTCAAAGCCACAGGCACGGGGTGTCCGCCCACGCAGTTGGAGATGATTTCCAGACCTATCATGTGACATATTGCTATCACTGTGTCCCTGGAGAGGCGGAGCCTCCTGCGGCACTGGACCTCAGGCATCTGGAGGTAGTTGGAGGACTGCCTGAACACTCTAGCTGCTGGGTAGTGGTACCCTCGCCTTGGCTTTCCTGCTGGCCCTGCACCAAGTAAGCTCATGCCTCTCCTCTTAAAGGCCTGTCCCTGGGCCACTGCCTGTGCTCATCTTTCTGCCCCACTATTCCACTTCAGAGGCGGTTCCAACGGCAGAATACACTTTCCCCATTAGATGGGTGCAGAGGACCGGTGCATTAAAATTGAAGGAGCATTGTGTTGCAATACTCAAGGGAACCTTCCAGGGAAGGTGAAGACCTGAGATGCTGAAAGGCAGGCTTGACAATCAAATGAGATGCAAAGAGCAACTCTGTACTCACACAGCAAAGAACTGGTAATGAGAGAGAAAGGTCTGCTGCTCCAGGGGCCTTTTATCCTGCCCGTGGATGAGGAAATGATTAAAATGTGATTTATGCCCACCTGTTTTGCCCGTGTGATGAGCTAAAAATCTTTCAGGCAGCGTAAAATCACTGTCTATTGGCTTATTAATGGCCTTAATTGGCCCTTTAAATACCGGCGGGCGTGAATCCGATTCGCGTACACACCCGCCAACCGTGAAATTGAGTGCTCATTGTCATTTGATGATATTTTACATTCTGTGGGGTCAAGTGGCGCCCAACCCCCAACATAAAATTCTGGCCTAAATGTATTGATTGAAGTGGTGTGCAAAAGTATATTGTCAGGATGGAAAAACTTGAGCTTTCACAATGTTAGGTATTACAGTTTTACTATTAGAAACAAGCACCAACAAAGAGGTAAAGCATGCTAAATCAGAATGCTAAATAGTAAAGCTCTTGAATTCCATTGTGACTCTTCTGCCTTATTTTTGTTTGGAGGTTAACAATGTCGTTTTAATTTCCAGTTTGTGCGAACTTGGTGCTCACAACCAAAGCTCACACTTGAATCATAACCATTTGAAACTGTACCACAAATACGTGTCAGCAGCTTCAGTCGTGGGTGAGGAGAGAAAATTTGGGAGAAAAGCTTACTGTGATCTGATGATCAAAGACTTTTGTACATAGCCTTCTAGGACACTGCCAACTTGGTTACTGTAAGTCAATATAATATATCTCCAGCACGATGCCACCACCAAACACATCGTCCTCTCACCCCCCCTGTCAGTATTCTGTAGGGACCATTCCCTCCAGGACACCTTGGTCCATTCCTCCATCACCCCCAACTCCTCATCCCCTTCCTAAGGCACCTTCTCATGCCATCGCAGAAGGTGCAACACCTGCCCCTTTACCTCCCCCCTCCTCACAATCCAAGGCCCCAAATACTCCTTTCAGGTGAAGCAGCATTTCACTTGCACCTCCTTCAATTTGGTCTACTGCATTCGCTGCTCCCAATGCGGTTTCCTCTACACTGGGGAGACTAAACTCAGACTGGATGACCGCTTTGCAGAAAATCTTTGGTCTGTCCGCAAGCATGGCCCAGACCTCCCTGTCGCTTGCCATTTCAACACACCATCCTGCTCTCATATCCACATGTCCGTCCTTGGCCTGCTGCAATGTTCCAGTGAAGCTCAACGAAAACTGGAAGAACAGCCTCGTTTACCACTTGGGCTGCAGCGGTTCAAGAAGGCAACTAGAGATGGGCAACAAATGCTGGCCCAGCCAGCAAAGCCCACATCCCATGAATGAATTTTTAAAAATCTTCCAATTAGGCATTTTACAGCCTTCTGGACTTAAAATTGACTTCAACAACTTCAGACCATAAACCCTCTTCTTTATCTTTACCCCTTTTTGAATCCAATTTTTGAAATGTATTTATATTTATTTTTTTAAATTTATTTTTAATTTTTTTATGTTTCTTATTTTTTATTTGTTTATCTTCTTAATTTTTTAAATATTATTTGTTATCCCTTTTTAATCCTTTTTCTCTTACACACTCCCCACAGGGCCCTCTGACACTTGTTTCTACATTGTGCTTACACAGAGCGCTGACAGAGTCCTGCTGTTAACACATTCTTAACTTTATGCCACTATCAGCACTTTCTTTAGCCTTTAACACTTCCATTAACACTCCCTTTGTCTTGTGCCCTTGACATCTTTGCCGATCTCTCCTTAGCTCCCACCTATTCCTGACCTTCTATTTTGCTCCACCTGCCCCACCCCCACTTAAACAGTATAATATCCATCACATTTCTACTTCTCTTTAGCTCTGAAGAGGAACCACATAGACTCGAAATGTTAACTCTGTTTCTCTCACCACAGATGCTGCCAGACCTGTTGCGTTTTTCTGGGATTTTCTGGTTTTATTTCAGATTTGCATTGGCCATATTTTGCTTTTAATACATCAGTTATTTTACTTGATCAGTAGAGAAGAAAATTGTGACAGCACATCATGGGCAGAATTTTACACTCCCCATGGTGGGGCTGGTCAGGGTGGTGTGGGGGAGTGGTGGGAGGAGGTTGTTGGCAGAGTTTTCGGCATCTCCCCGCTCACCACTGATCCCACTGTAATTAAATATGTGTTGAGGGAGGCCAATTAATGGCTACTTAAGGGTGTCTTCCCATCCCACTGCAATTTTACCTGCCCTGGGATGTGCCTCCTTCACAGCTCCCCCCTGGGCCCATTGAAAAACCCTTACAAAATCTGGATGTCCCTGGGTTTCCCATCCCTCCCTGGCCTATGCAGCCCAGCCCCCCAAACCCCTGACCCCCCTCACCAGGGCCTCCTATCCTGGCTCTGCTGAAAACCCCCAGCTTACCTCTTCATTCAGCTCCAGCGACAATCTCCATTGAGGACTGGATGCTCCTAGTGGCACCGCTGGGACCAGAGAATGCCAGTTATTTCATTGACCAGTGGCTCTCTGTTGGGAGAGTGTTGTTTGCAGATCAGTATATCTTAAAGAAGTCTCCATAGCCTTCTGTAGGTTGACTGTAAATATTTATTAACTACTAGAGCTATTTATACATGTACAGTAAAGGGTACAAGCTAGGAGCTGTCTCCATACTTAGGCCTCTGCTCAACACTACGCTCACCCTGGGTCTATGTCATCTGCCTTCTTGCATCACTGTGTGGGCAATACTGTACTCAGTCTCACATTAACCTTATATGGACCAGACCCTTAGACTACACCTCTCCCCAAGTCTTTAACCAATGTATTTGGAGTTTTTCTCATCTACTTCATGTCTACATTGTTATCAGTTCCATACAGTTACATTGTTGCTGCTACATTAGCACAATTACGACATTATCACTATTAATACATTAGCACAATTACGACATTATCACTAGTACTACATCATCACTATTACTACATTATCACTATTGCTACATTATCACTATTACCACATTATCATCAGCCCATCTCTCCACTTCAAGTCCTTGAATTTAAAGGTTCAGGTGATCTGGACGTCTTTTAACCCTTCTCGATTGTAGTTCTGTTAGAGGAGTGGTAGGCTCTGTTGCTGCTGGTTCTTCCTGTTGGTCTGGAGGTTGAGCTGGCATCTGGGTATGCTTTCATTCTTTTCTTCCATCCCTTCATGTTGAACTGCACTTGGTCGGTCCGACTGTTGCGTTGATTGGTGGTTGCTGCTACTCTAACTCGTGTCTTGTGAGGTGGATGAAAATTGTATTTGTCTCCTTGTTACTTCTTTTGCTTTTTCCATCATCATGTGGGTCATCTCAATGTTCTCTGTGGCTGAGGAACAGCATTCCTGTGGCGAGAAGAAGTTTGAGTGTACACTCGCCTCTGCTTTTCATTGTTAGCTGTAGATGGCTGCTACCATGTTCCAACGTTTCTTGAGACTTTGGCATGCTGCCTGAGAGTTGCAGTGTATGCACAATGGTTGCAGTGTTGACCTGCTGTACCATCGTCAGGGCCAGAGGTAGAGGCTTCTCAGATTGCTGATCATTCTTTTCCACCTCTTCCACTGGAGGTGTCATGGTTACTCCTCAGTTGTCGGCTGGTCTGACCATTCAGGGTTCTCTGGGGTCTCTAACAAGAATGGACAGCTCTGCTCTGCAAAGAGAGAAGACAGCTCAGAGCTGAAGACATCTTTTGTTCAACGGTTTACTTTCTAAACTATCTAGTCGGTCGAATTGGAGTTTCTGCTTGTTTTTGTTTTACTGAGTTGGACAGTCGCAATGTTCTCAAAATATTAAATTTTTTTTTTTGTTCAGGGTCTGACTCAGGGATTAGGCTTTAGCGATAAGTTTCTGATCTGATGATGATACAGCAGGTCAAAACTGCAACCACGGTGCATACGCAGCAACTCCCAGTCAGCATGCCAAAGCCACAAGAGATGCTGGAACCTGGTAGCAGCTGTCCATGTCCGACAAAAAAAGCAGAGGTAAGTGTACACTAAACCTTCTTCTTACCACAGGAACGTTCTTCCTCAGCCACAGAGGACATTGAGACGACGCGCATGACAATGGAAAAAGTGAAAGAAGTGACAAGGAGATGAACACAATGTTCATCCACCTCACAAGAAACGAGTTAGAGTAGCAGCAACCACCAGTGCAACAGTCGACCTGACCAAGTGTGCTTTAACACTTCTGACACTGAATTACTTTAACCATATCTCAGGACTTGCTGCAGCATGGAAGTTCAGTTTGCTGTTGCTTTATTGTTGAGATTTTAGACCTTTTCCCCTGGTTTCTTCTGAAGTTTTTGCTTTGTTAGCCTTGTTCTCAAGACTCTTTTTGCTTTGGCAACTTAGTGGAGCATTTGTGCCGAGTGCAGCCTTGTGTGCACAGCAGTGCCATCTGCATCTCAGCAGGTGGAGATTGTTTACTCCATTGGTGGGGTATCCTCTGAGGAGGAAGAGAGGGGCAGCAGAGAGAGGAGGGCAGGTGTTCACAGGCAGTGTTGCATGGAGGGACCTGTAGGAGGAGAGGCACTGGCACAGGGTGTGCAGGGCCAGCAGGGAGAGCAAGGCGGAAGGGACTGCAGAAGAGGCCACTATCCTGCTGCCAGAGTGTACAGGCAGCGATCTAACTACCTCAACATGCCTGAGATCCAGTGCAGGAAGCACCTCCTCTCTGGGGACACCATGACATCAGTAAGTCAGATGATTGACCTGGATGTCGCCTCCAACTGTGTGGATGGGCACCCAATGCCAGTGGCTCTGAAGATCATAGTAGCCCTCAATTTTAATGCATCTGGATCTTTCCAGAGGCCAGTGGGAGATCTGTGTGGAGTGTCCCAATCAGCTGTCCACAGTTGTGTCAGGCTCATCACTGATGCTGTGTTCAGACAGGTCCTCACATTCATTCATTACCGGATGGACCAATCTAGCCAAGCTGAGCAGGCCAGAGGCTTCACAGCTTTTGTTGGGTTTCCCCGCATCCTGGGTGCCATGGACTGCACTCATGTGGCGGTCAAGGTGCCAGTGGTCAGCCGGGTGCCTTTGTGAATGGGAAGTGTTACTATTCTATGATGGTGCAGATAGTATTTGACCACAAGACCCAGATTCTGCAAGTCTTTGCAAAATACCCTGGCAGCTCCCATGATGCATACATCTTATGACACTCCCAAGTGCCAAGGCTGTTCGTGGTCCAGCTCAGCTGGATAGTTTGTTGCTGGGTGACAAAAGGCATATGTTGAAAAGGTGACTCATGATGCCATCTGGCACTCTAGGACAGAGGCAGAAGAGAATAACAATCGGAGTTATGCCTCCAGAAGTTTGAGAGGACAATAGGGCTGCTGAAGATGAGGTTCCACTGCCTGAACCTTTCCAGGGGTTCCCTGCAATATCCTCCAGAGCACGTGTCACTTATTGTCATTGCCTGCTGTGCTCTGCACAATCTGGCACTGGCAAGGGGGGACCCACACAAGGATCAGGATACCAAGTCAGCTCCACCCGCCTCAGAGGAGGATTCTGCTGATGGATCTCACGAGGAGCCCAGGCAGGCACAGGGTGAGGGCATGGAGGCAGAAGGAATCCTCAGGGAGGCAGGGACACTGGGGAGGCCTTGATTCAACGCTCCTTCAGTGAGGCTGCCAAGGCTTGGCTTCCACCTCAGTGCAAGGCCGCCGCCTCCGTCACACACATTTCTGAGAAGGCAATGTCACCTCACAACCTCTGTAATAAAGTTTGTTGCCCCTGCCACCTATCAGAAGGCACTGATGCAGCCTGCACCTATGGAAAACATGGCAGACACTCAGGGCATTGAGACAAAATATTGCTTTATATCGGCAGATATGAAGAAGAGTCATACGGACTCGAAACGCTAACTCTGTTTCTCTCTCCCCAGATATTGGCAGACCTGCTGCGGTTTTCCAGTACTTTCTGTTTTTTATTTCAGATTTCCAGCATCTGCAATATTTTGCTTTTATCTTGTTTTATCTTTACCAGAGTTGCAAACAAGGAGCAAAACATAATATGGTTGTCAAAGTCACACAAAAACAATACAAAACACTAATGAAATGAATGCATGTCACCCATGAAAAGCCCATCCTGAGCGCATGGTGCCTTAAACTTACGCTTGTGAGCGCTACATCTTGGTGCCCCTCAACTCGTTGGCAACGGCATTTGAGGCAGATTGCTGATTCTGCTGTCGTGTTGGCCCTAAGCAGGGACCACCTGGGAGGGTGCGACCAGCAACATGCTGGGCACTCAGTCATTGCAGCCTCAGGAGATGCCACGGTCACTGGCAGAGGGGCAGAGAAGCTGGAACTACATCTCCATGAGAGTCACCACTCTCTCAATGGAGGAGGCTTCTCGTTCAGAGGTCTGGATCAATGCAGGTCATGCTCTGCATGGACTCATCCATGACAGAGACCATGGCATGCAGACTCCTAGGGATCTCTGTCAGAACTTCCCACACATCCCACTGGACATCCAGCATTTACCGCCTATGGGTGATTCCAGTGGCTTGTCATCTGCCTCGGACTCAGCATGGTCCTGGTCTCCAGCAGTCCTCTGACTGCCAGTGCCCTGGGCACTTTCTGCCTCTGCCAGATCCTCATGTGAGTTTGATGTGCCCTCACCATGGTATTTTACCATCTGGCGTGCTATTAACATCGACGTGCCTGTAGCTGTGCTGGTGTTTAGTGCAGAGAGCAAATGTGATGCAGATGTATTGCTCGGCGGTTCCTCCCTGAGTGTCAAGGGGGTGTCCATGAGGTCAGCTGCGTGTCATGAGGATGGCGCTTCTGAGGGAGAAACAAAGTATGTCAGTTAAAAAAATCATCACTAAGTGCAACTGCACAACAGTTGCTTCCAAAACAGACATTGCCTCACTGAGGTACTGAGATTGGACAAGCGATAAGTGCTCTGGATTTGAACTTCTCATTGGAGACCCCATGACCTTACCCTCCTTCCACACCCACCCAGTCTCTCACCTGTCCACTGGACTCTTAACGTGCTCCGAGACCCCTGCCCCTCCAAGACCCGAAGACCTTGCTCCTCGCTCACATTCAGGATGTCCATCTCAAACCTGGGCAGGGTCAGGATGTTGGGCACCCCAATACCCGTTTGTATGCATTCCAGTGCGTTGTGGCTTCTCTTCTCCTGAATGTAAACAAATGCATTCATTAGTCCATCCTCTACCTGCAACACCAATCACTTCTTGCGCCACATCCCCCAGGCCCCGGCCCCACCGCCCCCCACTCCCCCCCGGGCCCCACCGCACCCCCCTTCCCCCCCGGGCCCCACCAGCCCCCCCTCCCCACCACCTCCACAACCCCCGGAGAGCCACCTTAAGATGCCCATCAGATTGGCACTCCTCACCCTTCTACACACACAAGGTAAGTGGCAACATCTTCTACCCTTGGCATGCACAGGAATATGGCATTTGGCACTATGCATATCATACCCCTGCGACTTACGGCCACCTCCAAGACATCTATACTCAATTCCATGCCAAATTGGTACTCACCCTTGTGGAACTCAGGCGACCATTGAACTGTTTCTGGCACTGGATCCATATGCGGCGTTCATATCATGCCCGCTCATCTGGTCAGCCATCTCCAGTCCAGGCCTTCTCTGTCTGGTGGGGTTGCCTCCTCTTGCCACCCCGCGGCAGGAGTATTTCACACCAAGCACTCACTGCCTCCACTAGAGCGTGCAGGCAATAGTCTGAGAATTGTGGGGCAGAGTGCCCACCAGCATTGGAAGCCCACCTGCCGTGCCACCCAGGTGCTGAGGCAATCGCTTATGCCAAATTTTCCAGTCTCTCGTTGACAGCTCTGTTAGGCACCTCCCCAAATTCTGGTAGTCTTCAGGGAGCTGCCTGAGCCCGTTTTATACCGCCCCCCTCCGGGTAACCATTCCACCGGCACTTGCCACGCTCCTGCCCCTGCCAGCAGTGCTACACAAATTTCTGGGCATGTTTCACACCGGCAGGCCCTTAATTGGCCAGCCAGCGTGAAATCACATTGTTCCAACATTCGTGGATGGATGCAGACAAAGCGGTTGCTTTCGGCCTCGTTGATCATGCGTACCTGACAAGCGCAAAATTCAGGCCATTGCCACAGTGAACTATTTTGGGGTGCTTGTGGATTGCGAGGGGAGTCATTGTAAAGAAAACCTTACAAGTCTTCCTTGACAATTTTAATAACATTGTTGTTCCACAGTCAAAAGGTTTGAAGGCATCCTGCTCCCATCCTCTAAGTGGTGTGCCAAAGCAGCCTGGAGCAAACTGCCTCCTGAACTCTCTTCCACCTCTGAACTAGACATTCATTCACTGTTGTAATATGGGTTCTTTAGATATCTCAATTATGAGATCTTGAGACGTGTACATTTAAACATGAGCCGTTTATTGTTAATCCTTAACTATTTACAGGTCCCAAGTTACTGTTATGCATGATGCTGTTACCTCCATGCAGGCTGGCTCTAGAGTGTTCTTTCTAGACTGTTCTCTCCATCTATTGCCATGTGACTCTATACATCATACCATGGGCAGTGCTATTCCCCAGACCCACATTAACCCTTGCTCTGCTGTGCACCTTTACATTGCAATGATATGCAGGCACATCATACGTCTTCCCCTTTCTTTGCCAAAATTATCCTCCCTTCCAATGGAGTATTACAATACAATCTTTACTTGCTATCCCTTCTCCCCCAACTCAAGTCTCTGACTTTATAAATTCAGACGGTCTTGAGGCTTGACAGTTTTTCCACATCTCAGTCTATCACGTTTAGAGGAATGGTAGTAGTACTCTGTGTTTCTGGTACTTGGCAATCTCCATTTGATTCACTTTATGCAATCTTTCAAATTGCATTTCTCTTTATTAACAACTCGTCTGCTCTTTTTGGATAATGTGGGCTTGTCCTGTTCCTTCCAAAACGAATGTGCACTCCACTTATTCCTTGAATAGACTTGAATTTTCTTTTTCTGTGGTGTCTGCCATATTCTTGCTGGCTGTATACATTTCACAAATGGAACCTTTATTTCCGCTTGTCTAACATATTCAGCCAAACACTTATTTGCTGTTTTATTTTCAAATCATTTTGCAAGCCTACAAATCCTTTCATTCAGCACAATGGTTTTCAATACGCCTGAGACATCCAGTGCTCTTTCTTCTTCTAGTTCCTTGCACTTCAATGTCGGGTTTATATTTTCCAATCTTTTTGTCTTTTCTTTCTCTGCCTGCAGCAGAACTTTGTCCTTATCCATCATTTTGGTTTCACCGTTGGCCAGGTCTGTCTCTGGTGAAGCCTTAACTTGTTCCAGTTCTATAATTGTACAATTCATAGCTCCATTATCCGCTCACAATTTGGAAAGTTTGGTGGCTTTGCTTTCCAATGCCTCCTCTTTTCCATTCAACTGCTTCTTCAGCTCTTCAGTCTGTTTTCTGTACGGTTCCAACTTGTTGTACTGTACTGGGCTTGAAGAACAGCAGAACATTTTTTTCACTAGAAAACTTTACTTTTTTGCCAACAGAAAAGGGTTCGCTTTCTCTTGAACTCAGCAGGTTTTGTTTTCCTTTTCATACTCTCAGTGCCATTTGTTTCAAACTCTTTAGAAAAACAGCAATTCATCTTTTTCTTTACTGAAAATATTTACTTTTCCCAACTGAAAGGGGTTCCCTGTCTCTTCCCTGTGTGCTGCAGATTTCTTTCTTGATTCTGCTAGCTGATTTGTTTTTAACTTCAGTGTAGCTTGGCCAGCACTGCTGCAATCTGCTCAGCTTTGAGACCGCAACCTATTCTATAATGTAAGTACAGCTACTTTTTTGTATTTTTGCTCACCATCTCATGAACTGTGTCACTTGGGTTCTTGCAATTTTCTGTAATGGATTTCTACTCACTCTGGTGGATTCCTCACTTTCAAGTCTGTAGTGAGTTTCTTCTTAGGTGCTTGTCTCTCTAGTTAGGCTTCAGTTGCTTTCAGTTTTTCATACCTTGGGATGCTGTTCTGGGTTCACGCATTTAGCTGCCATCTTTCACAACACCACAGTTCACTATGTCAGGTTATGGTACTATCTCTGATGTAATATCTTTTAGGAGATCCCACCACTGCCAACCATGTTGTAATGTGATGCGTTGTGATGTCTCAATGATGAGACCTTGAGACTTGTATATTTAAACATGAACCATTTATTGTTAATCTTTCCACTTGTCTTACGATTTCAGCCAAACATTTGTTTATTGTTTTCTTTTCAAATTGTTTTGCAAGCCCTTGAATCTTGTTATTCGGCTCAATGGTTTTCAGTACATCTGAGACATCCGATGCTTTGTCTTCCTCTAGTTCCTTCCATTTTAGTGTCAGATTTATATATTCCCATCTTATTTCTATATTTTCTTTCTATGCCTGCAACATAACTTTGTCTTTGTCCTTCATTTTGGCTTCTATCTTAAACTATTTACAGGTCTAGGGATCTAGATCTAGATCTAGGTCTAAGGCAGCTAGGGATGGGCAATAAATGCTGGCCCAGCCAGTGAAGCCTACATACCATTAATGAATATTTTTTTTAAAAATCCCAGGTTATTGTCACTCATGGTGCTGTTAACTCCATGCAGGCTGGTTCCAGAGTGTTATTTCTAGACTGTTCTCTCAGTCTATCACCATGTGACTCTATACATCATACCGTAACAGTGCTATTCTCCAGTCCCACATTAACCCTTGCTCTGCCAAGCACCTTTACATTACAATGGTGTGCAGGCACATCATACAACATCATACAACAAACACAGCATCGAATTGACAGCAGGAATGAAAATTCAACAATATCAATTGGCATTTATATAGCATATTTAATATTGTAAAATGTCATGAGATGCTTTCCTCAGATGCACGAAAAGATGTCCTATCACTGTGTACCGAGAGAATGATAGCTATGGAAAGGGACTTCCATTCTAGGGGTTTCTTTGTTCCTACCTGGCAGAAGGGTGGTCGGCTGCTATATCAGTTGGGAGTAGGCATATAAGGCTACCATCTTGTGCATATGTGACCTGTGAGTCCAGGCCTGGATCACTATCTGGGCCTCCAGAAGTTACAAATTTCAGGAGGATTTTTCAATCCTTTTATAAAATGGGTTTGATAGAGCACTCTGCTCGATGTTCCTGCCTCCTCAGGTAGCTGGGTTCTCGGGCTGTTTCCCTAATCACAAGTTGAGTGTGATTGCTATCCCAAGAGTGAGTTATAAAAAACCTTGTGAGTGAGATGCACAGGTTTCACTCAAAGTAGACTGAAGTGTGTATTTGTTGACCTACTATTGAGCAATCTGCATTTCATTCAATTCTGCATACATTTTAAGATTCACCTAGGAATTGTAAATACAAAGGCTTAAGTTCTTTCATAATGCAGCACTTGCCTCAACAGAATATTTTGTTTACTCTCTTTCAAATAGCAATAGTTTGGCTTGAAGTTATAAGTTATAGTTTGATAAATCCCCAATAAATGTTTACCATCTTTTTTTTATTGCTGAACAAAAGATATTTTTTCGAAGCTTTGACTGGTTTAAATTTCAAACAATGCTTGGCAGTTAACTGTCAGTCACCATTAATTGTTGCATTCTCCATGGCAATGCTTCTACCAATCAGAATCCACCTACCAACCAATCAGCACTCTCTACTCATACAGTATAAAGTTGTTGCTTCTTCGGACATTGGTATTCTAGAGATCGTCCTGATTGTCTAGACGAAAAGCTTCGACAAAATGTCTTTTTTCAGCAATACTCAAGTTCTGTACTACCAAACAAAGATTTTTTTTACCTAGAAACTCCATACTCTTAGACCCATAGGCATTCACTTTAAAGAATTTTAGGTACAGGCTAGATGTTTCGTACTATCCCACAAAGTCAACATCTACCCATTTGTTTCTGCTACTGTTACTAATCGCCAATACCTACAACACCATGTCTTTCATGCTTGAGATGGACTCCTAACATTACTGTTGACAGCAAGTTAATATAAGACGAAGGAGCAGAAGTAGGCCATTCAGCCCGTCAAGTATGCTCCGCCATTCAATGAGATCATGGCTGACCTGATAATCCTCAACTCCACTTTCTTGCCTTTTCCCCATAACCCTTGTTTCCCTTACTGATTAAAAATCTCTCTATCTCAGCCTTGAATATACCCAACGACCCAGCCTCTACAGCCCTCTGCAGTAAAGAATTCCACAGATTCACTACCATCTGACAGGAGAAATTCCTTCTCATCTCTGTTTTAAACGGGCAACCCCTTATTCTGAGGTTATGCCCTCAGGCCCTAGACTCTCCCACAAGGGGAAACAACCTCTCAGCATCTACCTGTCAAGACCCCTAAGAATCTTATATGTTTCAATAAGGTCGCCTCTCATTCTTCTAAACTCCAATGAGCACGGGCCCAGCCTACTCACCCACTCCTCATAAGAAAATCCCTCCATACCCGGAATCAACCTAGTGAACCTTCTTTGGACTGCCTCCAATGCCAGTATATCTTTCCTTAGATAAGGGGACCAAAACTGTTCAGAGCATTCTAGGTGTGGTCTAACTAGTGTCTTATATAGTTTTAGCAAGATTTCCCTATTGAGTGACTGATATATGCCATATGACTGTATGAAATTTATTTCTGTCATTAGGTACGAGAGGCCTCCATCTACCCATCCCTGATGGGCAAAATCCCTGAGATACTGCTGATCTGAAGGGGTAGGCCATTTAGGACTGAGATGAGGAGGAATTTCTTCATTCAGCAGGTGGTGAAACTTTGGAATTTTCAACCGCAGAGGGTTGTGGAAACCTAATCATTGAGGATGTACAAGATAGTAATTGATAGATTTCTGGATACTAATTACATCAAGGAATAGGGGGATAGCGCGGGAAACTGGCATTGAGGCAGATGATTAGCCATGATCTGATTGAATGCTGGAGCAGTCCCAATGTTCTGATTGGCCTACTCCTGCCCTCCAGAACCTCCTCTGCAAATGTTAATTGCAAGGTCTTGATGAACCATCTCCAGTTCTTTGCTTCTCCCTGGTGTTCCGTGCTCTCTTCTCCTGTAACAAAGGGAAAAAGAGACCTATGTGAGAGAGTAATGGAATGTGCTGAACGGCTGGATAGGCAATATTTATCAACCGTGAGGGAGAGGCATAATGTTGCATTAAGCTGAGGGTGATGATGTCAGTAGTGGTTAATGTTGCAAATATCTGGTTCATAATTCATATGATTTAGAACATAACCTTTAGTTTTAGCATTTAAAATTTTAACTCTAGATAAATGGGGCAGCTGGTTGAGAAACTGGTAAACACAGCTCTGATGTAAATGCAACTCAAACAAACTTGGAGTTTATTACACTTAAATGATAACTTGTGTTTATCTTCAAGGTCAGAGCTAGAACTGTAAATTCTATATGCAAATCTATTCAGAAATGGGTGACCCATTTCTGGACCCCTTGGTAGAGCCACGGTGTCTATTGCTATTGCCATAAAATAAGCTAAAATCTAGCAATTCTGGGAAAGAGGCTTGGTAAACTCCATTGGAGATAGGAATTATTCATTTGGGATACAAAATCAAAGAGTTAATTTGAAGGTAAAATAATTAACTTATATTTCTGTTTGAGGATATCCCAAACACGTTGTCATAGAGATGGGCTATGGGTATAGAAGATTCTTTTGTTTAAGTTATCTAGATGTTTTTTCAGGAAGCTGCAGTTTTGCTTTGGCATAGAATGCATCTCACAGGAGATACTTGCTAGTCAGGCCTGCATTTTAAACAAGGAAAATACTAACTTTATCACTCACTATGTGGAGTGCAGGTGGGGCTAAAAGTCAGTTTGGATCTTGTGAGGATCCACAAGATTTGTGGAAGATTTGTCTAGTTTGCAGCTAGAGGGAGACATCTGTAGTGGTCCTCACAGAACTTTGTTGCAGAAAGCAGTCAGCAGGGTTAGCTTGGAAGCTGTGAAAAGGTAGTTAGGTACCTGCAGGCATCCTGAACAAGAAGCTGAGGCAGTGGCATTTGTAAGTTATTCAAATATTTTGGAGGCTTGCTTAACCAAAATGCTTGCAGAAGGATCCCAGAAGGGCAGAATTTCCCCTGCTCTTTTTCAAAATATACCTGGATTTTTGAAATGATGGAGAGCTTCTCCATCATTGTGAAAATGGCAGAAGAGGCTGAAATCTGGAAAACTCATCCCCAAACAAGGTTCCTGTAATTTTTGTGGGACCGGGAATAAGCCCGAGTCATGATTTGCATATATGGGTTTTGTGGAGGCAGCTGCTGTTTTATGGGCCAATTTATATCTGATTTTCATTCACCAGGAGTGGGAAACATGGGGTGGAATTTACCCAGAATTTACCCAAGAAAATATTACTTCTTGGAACAGCTGGAACACTGAGGAAAATTAAAGTGAATTCCAGTGGATTGTGGCATATCTTGTGGGTTGGTCCCTAACAAAGTGAATGAACATTCAAGATTCTTGTAACATATAAGGGAACTCTTCGGGGGGAAGTGAAAAGGTAGAACTGAGTTCATGGCATAAATCATTTTAAACTAATGTGTTAATAGTTCTTGCTCTGCTTAATTCTTTTTATATGCAATAAAGTTTGTTTTTGTATAAAAATGTGATATCTTGTGGTGTAGTTCCGTCAGTTAATCATGCGCATTCAAATTTTGCTTTCAATGTTAATGGTCCACAACAGGATCATAACAATAGACAGATGGGGATGTGAGGAAGTACACAGAGAAGGATGGATGTACCTGCAAGATATGTTGGCGTGAGGAGTTATATGCTGAGTAGGCTTGAGAGGACAAAGTAAGGGGATTGGTGTGATACATACATCAGGTTGTGGTTGAATGTACTTAGTCTTTTTAGCCCTGATTAGCTTATTAAACCACTTCTGGCACTGATTCCAAGAGTGTGACAGCACATTTCTGCTGCTCACCTCCTGAGCAGTCTCCAGCCATGCCTTTTACCTTCCACAGGTATGCATTTTCCTCCAATTGTTAGGGAACAGTGTCCTCCTGCAGGGCCCTCCAGTACCAAAGGTAGGCCGGTATCACTAAACTAAGGCACAGACCTAATACATTCGAACTCCATTCTGACACTTCCAGAATCCATCAGCTTTCATTTTTGTAACACCCTTTTAATTTCTGGTATTGAAATCAAAATATGTGCCATCCTTGATCAGAAAATCTGGAAATCAGATGCAAACTACTTTACAGCTTTTGCAATGTGTAGTCACTGTGGTAAAGTAGGAAATGGGACAGCCAGTATGGGAACAGCAAGATTGTATTAACAACAATGTAATAATAACAAGTTAATGATTGTTTTTACATGTTGCTTGAGGGATAAATATTGGCCAGTACATTGGGCAGAATTTCCCCTGCTCTTCTTTAAAATAGACCTGGATCTTTGAAAATTGTGAAAATGGCAGAAGAGGCTGAAATCTGGAAGACCCATCCCCAAACAAGGTGCCTGTAATTTTTGTGGGACCGGCAATGAGCCCAAGTCGTGATTTGCACATATGGGTTTTGTGGAGGCAGCTGCTGTTTTATATGGGCTGATTCATATCTGATTTTCGTTCACCAGGAGTGGGAAACATGGGGCGGAATTTACCCAGATTTGCACTAAGTGCAGTAGTGGGCGGCACCGGCCCTGATGATGGGTTTTCATGCCGTATCATCCCAAACCCATCTCATTATTTATGCACCCCTGGGAAACACACCATTTCCCTGACGAGCGGGCTCTCATTCACCTGCCCGCCAACACTCGTTGCTGCATCACTCCTGGTGCCATATTTAGGGTTCAACCACAAGCACCCATCTCAGTGCTTCCACTGCTGCATGGAAGATATGGCCCTCAAACTGAAGGAGACTGCAGCCCTTGTTCAGCGACACGTCCATCGAGCACATTTTGGATGCCGTGGAGGCCCGCCGGGATGCCCTCCAACCCCGCTCTGGATGCAAGGTGGGCAGCAACAGCACTAACCCAGCTTGGGAGGTGGTGGCAGCAGTGGTTATTGCCAATGCCCTTCAAAAAAGGACAGCCACCCAGTGCCGCAAGAGGATGAATGATGTCCTCTGTGCCGCCAAGATAAGTCACTCTCAACTCACACACTCACAAACCTATCACACATCCACAGGGCCCTCACTCTCTGCCAATTCAAGGGACATTACGATTCACTCTATCACACTCACCATCATTGTCCTCATCCTAACATTGGGACCACTCACCACCCACGCAAGCCAGGCATACTTATCACCTGGCCTGGCAGGCATCCTGCTTACATTTTCACCATCTCTATTCATGCAGGACAAGCTGACACACAACAAAAAGGAGAGCTCACTGACCGGTGGAGGAATGCCTGAAATCAAGGTCCTCACGGACTTTGTAAACAGAGCCATCCAGTTAGACCGGTCCTGTGCTGAAGGTGAGGTCGGCACTGCTCTATCGAGTGAGGGTCCAGCAGCACAATGTCCATCAGATAACCATGCTGTGAGTGATGTGTCCTGTTTTACAGGCCACTGCCATGCACTAGTTATCTCTCCTTGCTTTCACAGGCACATCTGGGAAATAGCCAATGGAGTCCATGACCAGGGCCTTCAATCAAGCTCCGAAGAAACCTCTGAAGAGGAATCTGAAGGCATCCCTGAAGTCCCGTCACAGCGCTCACCCACACCCCCCACCAGTGCAGAGACACACACCTCAGTGGGACCTAGCTTTAGAGTAGACCCGGGATCACAATCTGGCGAGCACATCGCACCATCACATCAGGTGGAGGCAGGGACTTCCCAGGTTTCTGGCACTTGAAGGACTGCTGGAGGCCAGAACTTTGCTGAGCCTGAATAAGGTAATGAGCCTCTGGACTCGGTCATGTCACAGTTGCTGGAGCAACATCAGGAAGGGATGTACACTGCACTGCTCAGATTGCAAAGCATGATGGAGGAGTTTGTGCACCTTTAGTCTAAGTTGTTAGCACCAGCATGCCAATGCACCAAGGTCAACACTGGTAGAATGGTGGCCATCATGGAGAGCTTGGTCCAGGACGTCACTCCTGCACTGCTGTGCGGGCTCAACTCCATCGCTGATGCCATAGTTGTTCTCCAACAATGTGTACACAAGAGGGGTGCCAGGCAGCTCGATCTCACTCCAGCTACCCCTGCTCCACAAGGAGTCAGCCTGGGGCCCCCGGGCACCCATAGGGAGGAGGATCAGCAGGTGCACAATCTGGGCCCATCCACCTAGGTGACTCCAGGAATGTCCGGCCCTTCCGACTCCCCTCTTCCTGTGACCTCAGCAGCTCCAGCTTCACAGGCCGAGGAGGGTGTCACTGCCACACAGCAGGACCCTGATTGCAGGCCGGAGCCCTCCAAGTCTCAGCCCTTCAGAGGACGTCCGCCAAAGTCATCACAGACAGGGCGTCACAGTCAAAAGGCTGCCTCCACCTCCGCTGTGGACGTCCAGGGAACAGCAAGACGTAGCGGCAGAGTTAGGAAAGTGAAGGAGAATTCATTGATCAGCTTGGTGTTAACACAGATGTTAACCACTTGTACATAATGCTCACCATTGTAAATAAACTCCCACGAATGTCTCCCTGCCTGTGGCTTCTTGTTCTGATGAGCTGTGTTCTTGTCACTCAGATGTGAAACCTTTCTGCACAAGATGAAAGGCAGGTGTCTCAGTCCAGGGCCTCTTCCCTGTGCTCTGTGCGGCCTTCAGACCAAGGTGATGGTCTGGCCTCACACTCCCTGGAAACATTACTGATGCCTGCACCTCGATGGTGCTTGTCATTGCCACCAGAATGTAGTGGGCAGGCGCCACAGAGTTCTGTCATTCTCTCTTTGTGCTCTCAGCACCTTTAAGGTGGGGCTGGCCCCCATCTCTCCAGCATCTGCGACCAGTGATGCTGAGCTCCAGCCCCTGAAGGGCTGAGGTGCTGAAGGCGGACACAGCATCATAACTTCTAAAGTTTCATAGCTTTGCCTCCATGATACGATGCTGATCACCGAGATCTTCCCTCAGCCAGACAGGAGTCAGGCATCCTCAGAGGCTATGTGAAGATTTATGGCATGTCCTCACTGCATGTTATCATCCTCCTGCGATCTTCGCTGCGTCCACATGACAGGAGCATTCTCACAGAGGGTATTCGCGCTGCCATAAGCCAGACTACAGTCAAACATTCACAGGTGCATTCTATGGGGTCACCCAACTTCATGTCGTCATCATCCTTCACAAATATAGCAGCTATGAGGGCCTCCCAGCTGCACCTGCCTCATCTAGCCAGTGCGAGGGCCTCATCCCTGTCATTGTCTCCGAGGACCTCCTCACCTTCATCCCTGTCTGTGTACTCCTCATTGGAGGAGATGTGCAGCTCCTCCATCTCCTCCTCAGCAAGTTCGTCTCCCCGTTGCAGCGCCAGGTTGTAAAGGACGCAGCAGACAACGACGATGCGTGACACCCTCTGTGGACTGTATTGTAGGGCTCCACCAGACTGGTCCAGGCACCCTCATCTTCAGCATCTTGATGGTTTGCCCCACCAAGATGTGAGTTTCAGCATGAGCTTTGTTGTACCTTCGCTTTGCTGCAGCCTGAGGCCGCCGCAAGGTTGTCATCAGCCACGGCCTCTGCAGGTATCCCTTGTCTCTGAGGGACCATCCCTAAACTTCTGTGGACCCTGGAAGTCTCCAAGGATCTGTGACAGGCTGAGGATGTAGACGTCGTGCACATTCCCCTCCGAACCGTGTGCACCCCTGCAGGATGTGTTTCTGGTGGTCGCACACCAGCTGCACATTCAGCGAATGGAAGCCCTTGCAGTTGATATGGCTCACCGTGTGTTGCTATGGAGATCTGAGCGCCACATGAGTGCATTCGATCACACCCTGCACCTGTGGGAAACCCGAGATCTGGGCAAATCCAATCACTCTTGCATCCTGGCTGTCCTGGTCGTGGGCAAAATGCACAAAGTTGTGTGCCCTTGCAAAGGTGGCATCCATGACCTCATGGATGCATTTGTGGGTAGTGGCTTGTGAGATCCCACAGAAGTGGGATCTGTGGAGCCCTGAAAAGAGCCACTGGCATGAAAATTGAGTGCCGCAGTCACTTTCACGGCCATCGGCAGTGGATGCCCTCCATGTCCCCGTGGTGCCAAATGATGCAGTAGTTGGTGGATGTGACCGGCCAGTTCCCTAAACATGCACAGTTTTCACAGGCGATACTGGTTCGTGGCCATCTGCAGGAATGAAAGGCGGCGTCTATAGACCTTTGCTGTCGTTAGGCGTCAGCCTGTGATGGCTCGCTGTGGCTCCTGAGCGGCGTGTGTGGGAGCCCCAGCCGCCCCTTCTTGAGTTTGCTGCTCCTGCCTCTGCACAACCAGGAGCCTCAGTCGCTCTCTCATCCGTCGTCTTCGCTCTCTGTAGGTCATTGGGCATGCAGCTAGTTCACCAGGCTCCATGATCCTGATGTACTCCTCCTGTAGGATGAAAGAGACAGACACATGTTTAGCATGGGTGTACTAAGAACATGCCCTGGTTAAGTGTGACGGCCCCATAACACTTCCCGGAGAGCGCTGGCCACCACTTGGATGGCCAGAGATTATTGCGCTGCATGGCTGCCCTGTTAGCTTGAACCATGGGGGAGACTGGTCCAAACCGGGATGTTGACATTGCAATGGGCTGTGAGCACCTCCGGCAGTGACTGCTCCATGGTCAGCTTTAGCAAGGAGACTTTACAACATGTGCAGTCATCCAACTGTTCTACAGTCCACTAAAATGCTCATGAATTTGCCGTCTGTGTCGGGGTGGGGAGTGGCAGGGAGAAGCTCTGGAGCACTTGGTGGCACTTTGATGCCTCTGCATTGCTTGAGTGGGCAGATAGGCTAGGAGCCCAACCCCAATCATATCAATGTGGCTGCGCCTGAACTATCTCAGTTGCAGAGGAATGGTGATTTTATACATGTTTCCCGAATGTGTGGCCACTTCCTTCACCCACCTGTCACCCAGCCTGAATGCTTGTGTGCTATATTCAACAGCAGCTGCCCTTAACCACTCCCTCCATTACGAGTCGCCTCAACTGTAAGGCTGCCCTTAAGCCCGGCTCCCAATGCCCCTCAAGCTTGAAATCTAACAGGCAACCCTGGCGAGCACTGCACAACGTTACTGTGTACTCACTTCTGAGCTCCCCTCAAAGTGCAGGCCGCCAAGTGCATGCTTTTTATGTGTTGTTGTGAAACACGTCAGTGTGTTTTCCCGCTGACATTGCTGGACAATCCAATGGAGGGGATGATTTCGGCAGGCTGGCCTGATAATGATATGCTGATGTATTAAAATGAGGTTCCCAACGTCTGATGGCGGGAAATGCCATTGGCGGGTTAAGCAGATGATCAGGAACTGGTTTCCCACCGTCGTAAAACCGAACACGCCATATTGTCCACTCATGCCACCAATCACGCCCGATGCCAGCGGACACAGAAAATTCCGCCCAGAATGTATGCACATTAGTTCTGGGAGGAGCAGGTCTGAACTTTGTGGAGACCTTTGGAGGGGCAGGATACCCTTTTGGAGAGGTAGAGTACCACACTGGATATGGCCCTGGGGTATCTTTGGGGAAGGCCAAGTGCCCTTTGAGGGAGGTCAGGTGCCCATTCGGATTGTTAAAATTAGCCACGAATGTGCGTTTAAAGTGCATAAACTCATTAACTGTCAAGATCATTGGAATTGTCAAAAGTGTTAAAATATACTGTCCAAGGCAATTGTCAAGCTGTCAAGGAATTTAAAACTCCTGCCCTTTAAATCTTTGACAAAAATGCCTGGAGAGCTTAAATTATTTCTTGTTATTTCACTCTGTCTGTTGACTAAGCCTGAAGGCTACCATTATTGGATCAGTGCTGCATGAACAATTTCACAACCTTCTATTATCACAGTAAGGTGCCTTCCATTTTACGGTTTGATTGACAGCTCCAAGTGGTTATCGACTCTTCGAAGTGGGACTATGAATTCCAATGATTTTTTTATGAGGGCTTGAGATTGAAATGTTTGTTCGGTAAGGATATAATTGAAGGAATGTAAATCTGGTGAATTGATTTTTATGAATGAAAGTGCCTTTTTAAAAATAAAGGCCCAGATCTTTGCTCCTGGACCAAATGTGCAGAATGGGGAGAATTTCAGGCCCTGCGAACCCAACCTTTAAAAATGGCTTCCTGGACACTGGATTTTCACTCCGGGGTTGTGGAGGGGGTGGGGTGGGTGGAGGGGGCATGGGCTGGATTAGAAATCAGGGCAGGTGATACCTGAAGAACTGAGGATACTGCCTGGTGCAGAGGCAGGCTAGGCAGAAAGCCTGCTTTGGGAGTCCGGCACTGAGTCCAAAATTTTAAAATAAAGAATAAAACAGGAAATATCCCTCCGGCCCTCACTCTTGATCCCAAACACACTCCCCATGCCCCATTCATACCAACCCATTTGACCTCATATCCGCCACCCCATAACCCCGCATATACTCCATGTCAACCAATGTACTTCTACTGACTCTCATGGCCCCCAAACCCTCATGCCACCTATGCCCCTCATCCAATGGTCCTTCAACTCCAAGTCTACATATGGCCCTCTGCCCATCCCATGTCCCCTCATACCTTCTGTGCCATTTCACCCAGCCCCATGGGCCCTCTATGCCAACCTATGCCCCTCTACCCACCCCATTTGCCCCTCATATGCTCAATATCAACCTATGCCCCTCTGCCCATCCCCATGGCCCTTTGTTAGTGCTTCACACTATCTTAGTTCTAACCCATGCCCTGCAATCGCCATCCTTTGCTCTTACACTTACCATGCCAATTTACCCAATATCCACTATGGGAAGATTACAGGGCTTGCTGAGATGAGATAAAATGAAGTTCTAAGTGTCTACTGCAGACTTCAGTATATTGAAAAAAAAACTCTCGTTCAAAAAAACCCGTTTACCACATTTATATTTCTTCAACTAAATAAAGCCTTATAATAACAAACATTTCATCCAAGTGCACAATCCCTTATAACAACAAGCATTGGAATTCATAGTTGCACTGCTAAGAATCTATGACCACTTGTAGTTGTCGATCAAACTGTGAAATGACAGGTGATCATGGATGGTTGTGAAATCAGTCATGCAGCAGGAACCCAGTATTAGAAGCCCTCAGGTTTATGTCAACAGACAGAGTGAAATAGCAAGCAATGATTCTTTTTAATGCTCCAGTAATTTTTTTACAAATATATAAAGGACAGGACTTTTAAATGTGCCAGATGGGATTTTATGAACAAGAGGACCTCTGTCAAGGCAAAAATCTTGGCCAAAGTCTGTAATAGGCACCTAGAACTTTATTTTATTCAATCTAGCGTGGATCCCGAGGTCTGCCCATGGTGGATACTGGGTGAATTGGTATGGTAGGTATAAAAGAAAGGGTGGTGGGTAGGGAGCATGTGTTGGCATGAGTTGGCACTAAGTTGGCATAGGGGCTATAGGGACCAGAGGGGTGGGAAGAAGGATATAGGTTGACATGAAGGATATGGGGGCCTAGGGTGTTGGTGGAAGGACATGAGGTGGCATGGGTTGACATGGATGGGGCATGGGGAGTGTGCAAGGGATGAGGGGATGTGAGGGGCAAGGGCAGAATGGCAGTTTTTTTGTTGTTTTTTTTTAATCTTGGACACAATGCCTGAGCACATAGGCAGGTTTTCCACCCTGCCAGCCTCCTCACCCGGCAGCCACTACACCCATTCCGAGGGCGACGGACCCAACTCCCAGAGAACTTCATCACCCCAAGACAAAAATCCCAACTTCTAGGGCTCTTTTTCATGGGTTGGGTTTGAGGAGACAGGAATTGAATCAACTCTGTGCTCCCGACTGAGGAATGAAGATCCAGGCCATGATGCTCTGAGATCATTTTTGTCCACCTGACAGAGAGGCTTTGGTTTAATATTTCATCAAGAAGGAACTTCCAACAGTGTAGCATCCTTCATTACTGTACCAGGACATCAGCCTAGATCTTGTATGAACCTGAACCCACAACCTTCTGACTCAGAGGCAAGAGTGTGGCCCACTGAGTCACTGCTGACAAGCAAATTAGCATCGTGACGGTATCAAACAGGCAGCTCTTCCTTTGTGTATAAAAATATACAGGATAATAGAAAATTATTAAATGAGAAGCACCCCTGGCATTCTGCCAGGCCAGTCATTTTTAATCAGAGCTGGTTCAGGGAGCTGCAGGAACATGTTCCACGTGTGCAACATGACACATATTTCCCTGACTAGCTGATAGAAGAAAATACCTGATAGGCTTGGTACTGCATCTGCCAATGTATGTGATCCTGTGTAACCTGAGAGAGAGAGAAATGCTGTCTGTCTGTCTGCCTGTCTGTCTGTCTCTCTCCATATATTTAGGAAAACTGTTCCTTTAAGCACTATCCTCTAAAAGAGTGAAGCTAATTGCCATTTTTTGTAATTTTCACTGCATACTATCAAATGGATTTAAATGTGTAACTAAATGAAGAGATCTGAAAAAATCTTGGTTATATTGAGCAATTATTTCTTAATGTCAAATTATTAAAGGGATTCACCAAGGCTCCTGAGACAGCACCTTCCAAATCCATGACCTCTACCATCTAGAAGGACAAGGGCAGCAGACACAATGGGAACACCACCACCTGGAAGTTCCCCTCCAAGCCACTCACCATCCTGACTTGGAAATATATCGCCATTCCTTCACTGTTGCTGGGTCAAAATCCTGGAACTCCCTTCCTAACAGCACTGTGGGTGGACTGCAGCTGTTCAAGAAGGCAGCTCATCACCACCTTCTCAAGGGCAACTAGGGATGGGCAATAAATGCTGGCCCAGCCAGCAAAGCTCACATCCCATGAATGAATTTTTAAAAATGTCAATGGGGATAGGTTTATGTGTGGTTGATATCAATATGTAACCAAGACAAATCTTTAACCAAAGAGGAACTGTTATCTTAATAGTGGAACACGTAAATGCTGTTTATTTGCATGCAGAGGACAAATGGAGATAAAGGGGTCAGAGAGTTCAGAAATGCCTTATATGATGTTTTAGGTTAATTATGATTAATATAAGGTATCTCCAAGATTAATTATTCCTATTAAAATTAGCATCTGGTTTGCCTAAATGTTTGTTTCGCTAAACATCCATGTTCACTTAAATGTAATACAAGAGTCATTTAGACAATAGTAGCACTTTCAGTGAAGCAAGAAAGTAGAAGAATTTATAACAATGTCAAAGTTTTTTCGAGGGCTGGGAATAAGCAGGTTGTGACTAAATATTATTCAAGTGCACCTTTTTCCTCTTATGGAGACACTGCATGTCTGTGTATCACTGAATCATTATGATAAAGTACATTTGTTTCCTCCAAGCACAAGTACGTGGCTACTTATCATTTATTTTGTTTCAGTAGTACACATTACCTTGTTGTGATGCCAAACTTAGCAATCTTGGATCATTCTAATTAAAATTAGAAGTATCTTGAGTTACGGCTAGGGGAGAGGGATAGACTGAAACCCCCAATTCCTTTCCCCTTCTGTCCATAATCAGTGTAGATTAATTTTGACAAGACTGGGAGTTGTTACTGCTGAAACAAAATAAATGATAAGTAGCCACCTACTTGCACTTGGAGGAAACAAATGTACTATATCATAATGATTCAGTGATACACAGACATGCAACCCAAGTGCCAAAACCGCACCCCCTCCCCCCACCACCCCACCCCGCCCTCGTTAGTGTGCGGTCAATTTAAAAGTCACCAGCAGCAGACTTTCATGGATTTAAGCAAGGAATATTATTTACTCACATTCTCACCCCAAAAAGGGGTGAAAGATACAGTTACAGATAGTCGTGCAATTCTACAAATACTAAGACCAAACAGAATAGTTAGCAGTTCACCCGTATTGGAGAATCCAGTGAAATAGGGAGATTTTCCAACTCTAGATTTGAAGTCCAGGTAAGTTCAGATGGATAGGATCAAAACCAGGTTAACTGCAGAGTTCCCCTGACTGTTCAGCAGGTCGTGTGGACAGGTCCTGATGGCTGCTGTAACCGGAGGTCCAATTTCTTACAGCCGAACTCAGAGCTGTTCGAAAAAGGTTGGAAGAGGCTTTTAAAAGACTATAAGCCTCACAGGCCTTGAAAAGGCAAAGTGACACAGCCCTTTCTTTGCAGCTGTGATGTTGTTATTGGTGTGCTGCAGACTGCCCAGTTTTCTCTCTTTCAGTTTTTGGATAAAAGGGTTTCAAAATCACAGGGCAGATTTGATCACATGATGAATGGCCATGGTAGAAGGCACATAAATGATGGTCTTTCACACTGAAGAAGTTTCAGTCACATGGTCAAAAGCCATTGATTACAATAGAAGGTATATAGTGATCTTTTGCACTTCATTGTGGATACTCAGTCTCGATAGCCTTCTTTTGTTACATAGCAAACCCGGAATCGGAGAGTCTGGGAGTTTATTGTCCCTGTGGTTTAGAGTAAGCCTAGACATTAGCAAGTGTGAAATTCCACAGGAGAGTCCTGTTTAGGCATATCCATTCAAAGGAGACCCTCACTATTATAATCCAATTTGGAATTTGCTAGAGAGCTTGCTAGGCTGTTGAAGCTGCAAAAGTCAGGTGACCCCTCGGCAGCCATCTTACAGTTCATCAGGTCCATTTATAAAAGAATACAGTTTGTTCAAAAAAAATCTTCATGCCTGCACTGGCGCTTGTTAAGCATATGGCTCTTTTGGAAGATCTAAAGGTGCATGTAAGAAAAATTAAAGATTTTTTTAAAATTTAAAATTGCTTTTATTGACAAAATATTGGCCAAATCTATATTTTGTGCTTGCAAGACAATGCAATGTGAAAGATCAAACTGAAATGTTTCACCAACTTTGTGAAAATGTTGCCTAACCTGCAACTGACAAAATTCCAACTGAAGTTCTATAACTTCATTCAGCATTTTCAACTGGAAGGCACAACGCTGCCTTTTTATCTTTGGGCCAGAAGCTCTGGAAGGCAGGCCGCTGCTCTTAAATGGATGGTGGTCCTAGCAGCCACCACCAGCAGAAGGTTGCTCTATGGTCCCATCGCCCAGTGCTGGCACCCACTTCCAGTGGTGAGAAAAGCTTATCTGAATTTTAATAATCTTACAACTGCATGTGCTTTCTGTCCACACAACCTTACTCCTTATTGTTGCATTTTTGAAACTTTATTATGCCAGCTTTTCACCATTCTAAATAAATTTCTGTGACCACATTTGTAATAGGTTTTGTCTATGTAAGAACATCATTCCTTCATTGTACAATCTGGTCATTTCATGGCTTTTACAAATTGGGTTTGCTTATCCCTGGGAGTAACTAAAATAAAGCAAGTTAGCAAAGCCTTGATCCAGCAATGGCAAATCATTCATCTTCAGTAACAGCAATTCCTCATCAATCAATGCGTTTACAGTCCTCTCACAGCACACGTTCCAAGATGGTGTGGATCACAGGAGTAGATTTTTGTTTGTTTTGCAACATCCCATCTTGGCACTGAAGAAGTATGCAAAACTTCACTTCCATCTGTTCCAAAACAGTTGGTAATTCAGTTACTCACTGAACAACTTAAGACTTGATAAAAAATTTAATGAACACTTAATGAAACAAAACCTGACGCTATGGGAGTTCCAGATTAGTGACATCCAACAACATTGAGTTATGAATCAGAGTTTAAATCTGCTATGTCTGTGTGAGTTTTGGTAATGCCACCTCATTATTTGTAATTACTGGTAAGCTTGTATTATATTATGCCAATTAAGATAGCAGCATACATACTGTCATAAGGTTTTTCACAAGGAGAGTACTATATTATGTTTGTGCATGAGAAGAACCACTGACACATCTTAGGAAGAAAAGGACATATTATGCAAATCAAGTTGAATGCATTATGTAGAAACTATTTTAGATTTGATTTAGGTTTTAACCTCCTCCTTAAAAAATATCTTTCTTGATACAATGACATTTTACACTTCATTAAATCTGGATGATTCCTATAAATAAATTGATCCAAGTAAGGATTCATAACTGGTATGTTATTTTATTTCCAGCACTGGGGCAGAATTTTCCCGTTGGTGTGCGGGGGCAGGGCCCACACGCCAACGTGTAAAATGAGGCGCGGTGATGTCAGGCGAGCATCCCAACATCACCACGCACCATTGCAATATTCCGGTGGGTGGGCACGCGACGATCTCCGATGCGTGCCCGCCATTAATTAACAGACCACTTAAGGCCTTTGAGGCACCATGCGATCTTCGGGTCGTCGCACGGGTGCAATGGGCAGGCGGGTAGGAGACATTTGTATAAACCTCATCCACGGGCGGGATAAGAGAGCTCAGTGGGGTCGCGAGTGTGCTTTGTCAAATATTTAATTTGGAAAGTAACTGATACTTGCCTGTGCGAGCTTAAATACTTCAAAACGCACACCAGCTGCTTGGACTGGACTCACAACCTTCAGCTTAGCACCCTACAGTGAAGAATCATTTTGGGGCCTGCAGGTTTCAGGAAGCCTTCCCTTAGCCTGGGAATGGGAGCTGAACTCTCCACTGGAGGCACCTCCTCTGAGGAGGGAGGGCTAGAAGGGGGAGGAGGCCAGGAGTGCACATTCAGCCTCCAAGGGTTTGGTAGGATAGGTGCAGGCACAAGGGGCGCAGGGCCAAGAGGTAGTCCAAGGCGGAAGGGGCTGCAGAAGATGCCACAATCCTGCTGCCAGGGTATACAGGCAGCGAAGCAGCTACCTCAATATATCTGAGGTGCAGTGCCAAAGGAGACTCCATCTCTCAAGGGAGACAGTCAACTACATCTGTCAGATGATTTGGCCTGAGATCTCCGCTAACCCCATGCCAGTGGCTCTAAAGGTCACAGCTGCCCTCAACTTCTATGCCTCTGGCTCTTTCCAGGGGTCGGTGGGTGATCTTTGCGGTGTCTCTCAATCAGCTGTGCACACTTGTGTCAAGCAGGTTACAGATGCTTTGTTCAAGCGTGCATTGACCTTCATCGAGTACCGTTGGGACCAGGCAAGCCAGACACAGCGAGCCAAAGGCGTTGCAGTGAGTGCTGGCTTCCCCCGTGTCCAGGGTGCAATAGACTGTACACATGTGGCCATCAAGGGGCCAGCAGGTGAGCCCGGTGCCTTCGTCAACAGGAAGGGCTTCCACTCCATGAACGTGCAGATAGTGTGTGACCACAGATGCTGATTCTACAAGTCTGTGCAAGGTACCCAGGCACCTCCCACGATGTCTACATCCTCAGACACTCCCAGATGCCAGGGCTCTTCAGTGCTCCAGCCCGGCTGGATGGCTGCTGGGTGACAAAGGCTATCCCCTCAGAAAGTGGCTCATGACACCTCTCCGCCATCCAAGAACAGAAGCTGAGCAGCGGTACAATAGAAGCCACGTCTCCACAAGGGCTGTGGTGCGGAGAGCCATTGGTCTTCTCAAAATGTGCTTCTGATGCCTGGACCGCTCAGGCGGCGCACTCCAGTACCCCCCAGATCGTGTGTCGCTGGTAGTGGTTGCATGCTGCGTTCTCCACAATAGTGCGCTGGAAAGGGGGGACGCTGTGGATGAAGAAGATGTAGATGCAGTGGCTACAGCTTCACGCAATGAGTCCAGCAGTGAGTCCAAGGATGAGTACGCACAGGGAAATGCTGAGGGGGTAGACGCTGACCCGGGCCTGCTCCAGGGAGGCAGGGACATCTGGGAGACTTTAATCCAACGAACCTTCAGCTAGCACAACACATATGGACCTCCAGGACAAGGCTGGGCTGCAGGCTCCATACTCGATACCTGAGTGCTAAATCTTCCTGGATAGGAACATTAACCAAGGGCCTTGTCAGTAAAGCTGAATGTCACACAAATCCCTCATAACATTATTGTTGCAGAAGAACCCTGTAGAAGTAAAGAGGCACCCTCAGCCATGGTGACATGTCTGAATTTAATATTGCAACCAAAGAAACTTAGTGAAACAAAATGACAAAGGTATTAAAAATCACACCAACTCATAAAGACCTCATTCCAGGCCAACACAAAAGCACCAGTGATTAACCTGTGGTGTGCCTAAGGTGCCTTATGTTTACATTTTCGGGTGCTATGTCTTGGTGCTGCCCCATCGCTCGGAGTGGTATCTGAGACAGCCTGCTGACTCTGCTGTCCTGTTGGCCTTGATGACCTTGGCGGCCATCCTCTGGCCCGTGGAGCCTGTGCTGGCCCCGCCTGGGAGTGAGCTGCCAGTTCCAAAGTTGGCATCTCCCCAGTCATCGCAGCCTCACCAGATGCAACGGTCACTGGCAGAGGGGCGGAGGAGCTTCTGCCCTCATCCGGAGTGCCCTGAGAGGAGCCCACAGAGACGGCAGGCAGCTGCTGCACCGACGTGAGGTCACTTCAGACCTCCCTGTTCACCGTGGATGGATGGGTACTGAGCTGGGAAACTTGGTGCCTAGACCATCTCCCACACTGGCACTGACAATGCCGATGTGAGTGTTTGCTGGTCCGAGCACATCCCCAGGAAACCCTGTTTCATCTCCTGGAGGAGCCTCTCCACGAGAATCGCCACTCTCCATGGAGGATGCATGGCGCTCGAACAAGAGGCTCATTGCTTCGGCAATGGTCCACCACGGACACCAAGCCAAGCATAGCCTCATGTATCCCCCCAGATGCTCCTGCACACCCGGCCGCATTTCCTGCGCTTGCTGCGTCACGGACGACTCCAGAGGCACATCATCAGGCACCGACTGAGCATGTGCCTGGTCCCCTGCAATCCTCCGACTGCTGGCACCATGGGCACTCTCTGTCTCTGACAGCTCCTCCAGCGAGTGTGAAGTGCCCTCACTGCTTTGCTCCGGGACACTAGCCGATGGTCTAATTCCCACCGAGGTGCTAGTATCTGTGCTGGTGCCTGCCTGGCAGAGATGGTGTGATGCTGGTGAGACTTCAGGGCTCCTCCTCCCGTCCCTGCTCCGCTGATGCTGAAAGGAAGAACAAGGACATTGGATCAGTTAATGTGGGGACAATGTCGATGTGCATCCCTGTCCCCTGGATCATTCCGCGCTCATCCTTCCATAAGCAATGGTCAAGCCAAGTTGCAAACTTCAATCACTGAACATTCAACACTGCCATGGCTGTTGGGAGAACAATGGTGACCTCACTGCTGGGCAACCATACCTGCCCATGGCACCCCAGCCTCACCAACACCGGTGGACCTGGGTGCATGGCACCTCTCCAGATCTAGGGCCTCCTGCTCAAACCAGGTAAGCATCGCCACATGGGCCGGCCCTCCGCCAGTCCTCAACCGCGCGGTGATATTATGTAAAAGAAGAGAAGAGCATTGATTAGTGCCACTTGTACCTGGATTCTCTTCGCAGACGGCCCACCCCAACCAGAGTGAGACATTGCAGGGCTCCAGTGCCTCCTCACCCCAATGCTGCCAAATACTCACACAAAGATGCTAGGCCTGTTCCCAACCCCCACCCCACCTTGGCCAAATGCTGCCTACATCACATGTGGCACCACTCAGTCTAATCTTCCATAGCAAGGAGGCGCAAGCACGTGGAGCACAGAGGACAGCAGATCGATCGGTGCCACGCCACCTTGAAGCTCCCCTCCCAGTATGTCATCACCCTGACTTTGACATGTCCTGGAGTTCCAGCACTGCGCCTAGGTGCAGCTCCTCCAGGTTGCCCCCAAAACAGTAATGTGGGTCTCAGTGTACCACATGCCATGGGTGCAGAACCCATTTCTTCACCACCCTCTCAAGGTGTCCTCAGCATGGGCAATATCTGCTGGTCCACCCAGCAAAGGATACATGCCGTCAATGATTCAATGCAGTCACTACACTCAGACTTGGTGGGGAGGGGCCACCAGGAGGAAAGCCTTCCTGCTGGGTTAAGCGGCCAATGCCAACATGGTACTCACCCTTCCCAAGTGCAAGAGGTCATTGAAACGATTGCGGCACTGGATCCAGGTACATCACACCACGTTGCGGGAGCTCACGACCTCCATAACCTCCTCCTAGGGATGTTTGGCCATGTGGGGGGCCGCTTCCTCCCGTCCTGGGGTACAAGGACCTACCGCCGTGCTGCCACCTCCTCAAAGAGGGCAGCAAGGCAAGCATCCAAAAAACAAGGGGCACAGTGACCCCCTGCCTGGACTGCTCACCAGCAGCGCTCTGGTTGGCCCTTCCACTGGTTATTATTCGCAACCTTTGAAAGGCTGCAGCAGCTTTTTAAAACAGGCCGCCGGGTCGCCATTGGACCTGGTGGTCATTGCAGCCCCGCTGCCGCCCGCCCACTCCCGCTGTCCTCGGGAACCGCGATTCATGCTGACCGGGCCTTATTTGGCCCACCCGCGTAAAATGGTGGCGCAGAACCGATCGTGGGCGGCGATGGGGTCTGCGCCCACCCGCGCCCTCTCCCACTCCGCCCGCCCGACAGCCAGAAAATTCTGCCCCTGGACTTTTATGGTAGGATGAAACAACATTTGATAAAGAATAATGTATTTTGAATAAATTAATTGGGGAGAATTTTCTCCCCATCAGAGGGGTTGGTCAGCAGTCGGCTTGGGTGGGCGCACAGCTGATGGCCGCCTGTGATTGGCTGCGTGCCGCCATTTTATGTGGGCGGGTCAATTAAGGCCCGCCCAGCGTGACGCACACCTGGAAGTGCTGAATGCTCCCTGTGCGGCCGGGGGCAGTATGCTGATTCGGGGCCTACGCTCTTTCATGCATGTGCAGAAATCTCCCTGAGGCACAGAGTTGCCTCAGGGAGATTAGTTTGATTTTTAAAAATTTTAATAAAGAAAAAAGATTTAAAGTCATGTCCCCTCTTGTGACAGTGTCACATGAGCTGGCACATGTCAATGAATTTTATTTAAAAATTTTATTAAACTTTAAAAACCTTCATGAAACCTCATGCCTCCTGTGGATGAGGTTTCATGATAAATGCGAAGGCCGCCTGGGCTCTTCACCTACCCGTCAACCTTAAGGCTGGAGCTTATTGGAGCAATAATTGGAGCACAGTTAATCTTTTTAACTGGACTTTAAATGGCCCTAAAAGGCCTTTGATAGTTCGGCGGGCATGCAGCCGAGTTGGCTGCGCGTCCGCCGAACTGAAGATCTGAATGACGCGCAGTGACGTCGAGACGCCCGCCCGATGTCACCGCGATCATTTTATGCTTCGGCGAGTGGGGCCCGCCCCTGCTCGCTGACCTGAAGATCCTGGCCATTGTTATGTTTGCCTAATGCTACATTGTTTTTTAATTTTCATTTGAAAATAATGGGTGGAATTTTATGGCCCCTCCAGCGGGCAGGATTTTATGGCCCTGCTTCGCCGCAATGGGGCCGTAAAAGTCCCCCCATCCTTTCCACAATTGTGAATTATTATTCACACGTCCCTCCACCTGTGGAACTCTATTCCAGTCAACCATTGCCTGGAATTCTTGTATAGATAAGTTTTAATGTCTAGTTAACATTGCTACACAAGGACAGTATGCATTGAGACTAAGCAAATCTATGATTTGCCTGTTGATACCCCGATATAATGCCTAAGTCTTCCTGTGTTCCAAACTGCCAGCAGAGCTAAAATCATGAAATATATGCCCCTGTTGTCACCAGATCCAGTACATAAATAAAAAAGTTACCACAGACATATATTGTTGAGGTTTATGGGCAAATGCATTGTCATTGAGCTAGGCAGAGTGGAGAGATTTCAGCGTGCTGCCAAGTTAGTTGATCTCAAACACAGTAGCAGTAAAATGGAATTTTACGCTGGCGGGATTTTACCGTCCTGCCAAATGCAATGGGCAGAATTTTTAGTTCGATGGGTGGGCGTGATCGGTGAGTCTGGGATCGGCCGGGGAACAGACCGCCCACTGCAAACGGCTCCTGACAGCGATTTCACACTGGCTGGACAATTAATGGCCAGCTAGCATGAAGGACGCGCTGAAATGTTCAGCGCTGCTGGGGTGGAGGTGGGAGGAGGGCGGGCGCTGATGTAAGTGTGGGCGCGGGCGAGCACTGAATGCAAACTCCCTGAAAGCAGAGAGTTGCCTCAGGGAGCTGAAGACTTGAAAACAATTAAATAAAGTTTTTAAAATCAGGAGAATAATGTCCAAGCATCACAATCAGTCACCTGAACATATACACGATAAAAATGCTATCCATAGGTTTTTATTTTTTTAATGTAATAACAGAAACCTCATCCCACCCTTGCATGAGGTTTCATGAAATATGCAAAGTCCGCCTGGCCGAATTGCCTGTCCATCAACCTTAATGACCACGAAAAATCAGAGACTATTGCAACTTTAATTACACATTGGCCTTTTAATTGTCAATGGGCGCTCTTCCAATTTATGTGCGCGCCCGCCGACTGAAAGATCTCACAAACGTGGGAAGATGTCAGTACGCTTGCCTGACGTCATCTTGCACGATTTCGCAATCGATCGGGTCGGGTGCGCTCGCCCGCCAACTTAAAAATTCTGCCCACTGGACTTTTGAACAGCTCACCACGTTTTACAGACCGCCAATATTGCAGCGGGGCCATAAAATTCTGCCCTGTATGTTGTTAATGTTGGATGAAAAGAGGATTTGACTTAGCTGTAATGTACCTCACCGTCATACAGCCTACCAATCCTTACGCTCTACACTCAAACAGAAAATTGAGCCAGAAAGCTCGTGTGGAACTCAGCAGTTAAAGGGAATAATTCAGAGGGAGAAAATCCAGTTTTGCTGTTTTCCTGGCAGGAATGAATTGCTATGCAATTGATTCCTGTTTGGGAAATGACATTGTGAGCTTCACTTCTGCCAAACTGCATCTTGTACATCTGTATCATGCAGGTTTACTTTCCATGAAATTGAAGAGGAAATGTAATTTGTGTGATTTCTTGCTGCTGATGTCATTCTGAACTCAATTTCTAGTCTCTCCACTCAAGGTACAGCACAGTCCTGCTTCCCAGACCAGTATGCTTAGGCAATGGAACATGGAATCTATTGATGTTATATCATCAAAACCACAGAGTTATATAGACGACATTAAAATCTCTACTGTTTTTTAATGTTGCAATATACCTTACCTTAGTACACATTTTCAACAAATGCTGCTTATTTAATATAACCATGGTTATTTATAATATTAAACTATGTTATACCATATCACATTTAGTGCAAGCATGTGGGTGTGTCAGTATAAATCTAAAATGATTGTAATGAAAATTGTGGGATGGTAATGCCAAAATTGAATATGTTTTTTCAGCCAAAAACAGATTTTCAAAGCAGACAACAGTTCCAGATCTCAGACAAAATAATAAATAATTGGAGCGTGCAAAACACCCTGAAGCAGACCATAAAAATAAATTTATATTTTTGTTCCAAATCCTGTCTATTTTTAGAAAATACAGCTGCAAACTGGAGCACAGGTTGGGACAAGTGTTGTTTTTACAATCTTTCTTGTAGGTAATTGCTGTAATGCTCTGGATGCTACTTTTATATATTGCCTACATGAGCTTAGCTAGGCAGTTGGGCGCTTTTCACTATATGTATGTATATATATACACACACATATATACACATACACACACATATATACACATACACATATATAGTGTTAATGTGAGCAGGAAGTTAAAAAGGGAAATAGACAGATTCCGTGAATGCACAAAATGATGGTAGATGGAATTTAATGTGGGGATATGTGAGGTCATTCATCTCGCATTTGAAATAAACAAATCAGAACAGACTGGAAACTGGGGAAAGCAAAGGATTTAGCTGTCCATGTACATGAATCACTAAAAGCTAGCACACATACAAAAAGTAATCAAGAAGCCTAACAATATTTTAAGCAGAAAAGATAAAAGCAAAAAACTGCGGATGCTGGAAATCCAAAACAAAAATAACAGGGGGAAGTGATGTTTCAGTTGTGCAGAGCCATGGTTGGATCCCATCTGGGATACTATGTTCAAGTTTGGGCACTGCATCTCAGGAAGAATATATTGACCTGGGGAGGTGGAGGGTTGAGGTCTGTGTAAGTGGTGGAACGCAGACTCGCAATATTGATACTTAAAGGATTAAATTACAAAGTCAAGTTTGTATTCCATCATATTTAAAAGGTCAAGGGGTGATCTAATAGGTATAAAACGATTAAGGAATTCAAAAGAATAATTACAGAGAAACTATTTCTTCTCATGGGGAATCCAGAAGAAGTGGGCATGATCTTAAAATTAGAGCCAGATCAGTTAGCAGTCAAATTAAGAAATATTTTCAGATACAAAAGGCATGGAAATCTCAGACATGCTCCTTGTTGGTCAACTGAAACTGCTAAATATGATGATGGGTAGATGAAGCTGAGGTACGAATTGGACATCATGACCCCAATATTACAGTCTTCAGCCAATTCAATTCATTCCAAATGGTATCAAGAAATAGCTGAAGGCGCTGAATACTGCAAATGCTATAGGCCCTGATAATATCCCAGCAATAGTACTGAAGACTTGTGCCCCAGAACAAGCTGCACCCCTAGCCAAGCTACAATGCTGGCATCTACCTGGCAATGTGGAAAATTGCCCAGGTATGTCCTGTCCACAAAAAGCAGGACAAATCCAACCTGGCCAATTGCTGCCCTATCAGTCTACTCTCCATCATCAGTAAAGTGATGGAAGGGGTCATTGACAGTGCTATCAAGTGGCACTTACTCAGCAATAACCTGCTCACTGATGCTCAGTCTGGGATTCACCAGGAACACTCCTGTTCTCATCAGGGCCTCGATCCAAAAGAGCTGAACTCAAGAGGTGAGGTGAGAGTGACTGCCCTTGACATCAAGGGAGCATTAGACCAAGAGCAGCCTCAAGGAGCCTGAGCAAAACTGGAGTCAATGGGAATCAGGTTGAAAACTCTGGTTATAGTTATACCAAACACAAAGGAAGATGGTTGTAGTTGTTGGAGGTCAGTCATTTCAGTTTTGGGGCATCATTGCAGGAGTTCCTCAGGCTAGAGTCCTCAGCCCACCACCTTTAGCTACTTCATCAATGACCTTCCTTCCATCATAAGGTCAGAAGTGGGGATGTTCACTGATGTTTGCACAATGTTCAGCACCATTCATGACTCCTTAGGTACTGAAATAGTCCATGTCCATTTGCAGCAAGAACTAGAAACATTCAGGCTTGCGCTGATAATTGGCAAGTAACATACAGACCACCCTTGATATTCAATGGCATCACCATTGCTGAATCCTCTACTATCAACATCCTGGGGGTTACCATTGACCAGAGACTGAAATGAACCAGCCATATAACTACTGTGGTTACAAGAGCAGATCAGGGGCTAGGAATTCTCCTGACTCCCAGAAGCCTGTACACCATCTACCAGGCCCAAGTCAGGAGTGTGCTGGAATAGCTTTCACTTGACTGGATGACTGCAGCTCCAACAATACTCAAGAAGCTCGATATCATCCAGGACAAAGTAGTACACTTGATTGGCACTCCATCTAGCACCTTCAACATGTACTCCCTCCACTACTGATGCATGGTGGCAGCCGTGTATACCATCTACAAGATGCACTGCAGCAACTCACCAAAGCTCCTTCAACAGCACTTCCCAAGTAGACAATGACAAACTGAACCCATCAACTTATGGTAAATGGACTAGGGGACACAGTTTTATTTTGGGCATGGGATGCAGCAAGGTTCTATGTAGTGAGTGGTAAGAGCCTGGAACCTGCTGCCAATGAAGATAGTGAGAATGGAGACTATCACTCATTTCAAAATGAAATTGGAAATGCACTTGAAGAAAACAAATTTGCAGGAATTTGGGGATAGAGCAGGGGAATGTGATTGCCTGGATTGCTCTACAGAGACCCTGCATGGACTCATTAGGTCAAATGGCCCCCTTCTCTTCTTTAATGACTCTAGTGGTAAAATTTTTAGCTCGGCAGGCGGGCGTGTGCCCAACTGACCGAGCGTAAAATGACATGCAACGATGTCACGTGTGCACCCCGATGTCATCGCGCACCTGCACGATATTTCGGTCAGCGGGCGCGCGCTGTATTCGGCAGCACGCCCACCGACAATTAAAAGACCTAGTAAGGCCATTAAAAACTCAATTAAAATAAATTTTTCACTGCCTGTCCAATCTTATGGTTGGCGGGCAGGCAAAAAGGCCAAGCAGCCTTTACACTTTTTTGGAAACCTCATCCATGATTTTTTTATCCATTTAAATGAATGGGTGAATGATTGAGGTAAAAGTGCCTAAGGCAGAATTTTTAGGTTGGCGGGCGGGCATGGTCGGCAGACCTGGGATCGTCCGGGGAATGGACCCCCGACTGCAATCAACGGCCAGCCAGCGTGAAACGTGCTCTGAGAAGCTCAGCGCTGCCAGGGTGGGGGCAGGAAGAAGGCGGGCACTGACGTCAGTGCGGGCGAGCACAGACAGAAAGCTCCCAGAAGGCAGAGAGCTGCCTCAGGGGGCCGAAGACCTGAAAAGTATTAAATAAAGTTTTAAATTCAGGAAAAAAATGTGCAAGCATCACCATCAGTCACCTGAACATATACATGATAAAGATGCTGTCCACAGATTTTTATTTTCTTTCATTTAATAATGGAAATCCCATCCGCCCTTGGATGAGGTGTCATGAAAAATGCAAAGTCCGCCTGGCCGATTCGCCAGTCCGCCAACCGTAAGGTTGGACAGACCATGAAAAATTGGAGACAATCACACCTTTAATTACCTTAATTGCCTCTTAATTGTTGGCGGGCGCACTTCCAACATTTGCACGTGCCTGCCAATGGAAATACCACGTGAGTGCAGGATGACGTCGGGATGCTCACCCAACGTCATCTCATGCAATTTCATGTCTGGTCGGGTCAGGCGCTTGCCTGAACGCCGAGCTAAAAATTCTGCCCCTGCAGTTTCCCAACATGCTAGCAGATGAGACTCATCTCCTAGCCGTGCAAATTTGGAAAAGTTGGCCACTCACTGTCTCGGCACCCACATGAAGAATGTCTACTGGAAAGCAACCAATGCACCGTAGACAGGCTGATACTTTGCCTTCAAGAAAGATGAGAGAGAAAATCAGAACAAAAAAAATCTCTGAATCTGTCGGTGGGGAAGATCAAAGCAAAGTTCTTTTCAGGATTGGACTTTTCTCCTTTTATAATACAAAGCCACCCTAATCTTTCTTTGTTAAAAAGCAGTTTGTGGCTGCAAAAGTCTATAGGTGCCACTGCGAATGTCAAGGTTATGTGACCTATATGCTAGGGCCCTATTAATATTATTTAACAGCCCCACTGTGCTGACACAACAGAATGTTATGACCTCAGTGACCTCTTATCTAATTGCCACTGTGCGTCACTGCCCTTTTCCTTTTTCGTTGTGGCTGACAGTAATTTCTGGAAACTGGGAATGGTGAGTTTCTATGCTCGATGTTTCATATGTCGTTCCTAGTTTTGGACTGCAATTACAGCCTGTATTCTTCAAAGAGCTGTTTGTGGGAGGGGAAGGCTGTCCATAACCACTCCTTCACAAGCACTCAAAATAATGGAGGCATGATGAGCTGAAATTGATCGTGGGGACTAGTGCAAAATGGGCACTAGTGGAAAAAAATTTGAGGAGTGGTATAAAGTAGGCTGCCAGTTTAGTGCTGTTATCCAGCTCCCACAGCATAATACCTCCTCCATTGTTTAACATTAGCCATGAGGTCCTGAAAAATGTGGACCATTTTCCATATCTTGAGAGCCTCCTCTTGATGAAGGCAGACACAGAAGACGAAAATCACCATCACCTCCAATGTGTCACCTTAGCCTTCTGCCGACTGAGTAAAAGAGTACTTGAGGAACAGGATCTCAAACTCATCATTAAGGTCATGGTTTACTGGGCAGCAGTGATCCCCGTGCTCCTATATTCTTTGCAGACTTGGACAATCTACAGTAGGTACCTCAAAGCACCGAGGCGTACCACCAGTGGTGCCTTCGCAGGATCCTCCAAATCTGGTGGTAAGAAAGGCAATCCAACAGCAGCATCCTCTCCCAAGCTAACATGCCCAGCACTGAGGTGCTAATCACTTAAAACCAACTCCGCTGGTCAGGACATGTTGTTCGTATGCCAGACACCAGGCTCCCAAAGCAACTGCTTTACTTGGAACTCTCAGGAGAATAATGGAAACACTTTGGGATGTCCTCAAAGCATCCCTGAAGAACCAAACATCCCAGCCGACTCCTGGGAGTCCTTGCTTGTGATCGACCAAAATGGAAAAGGTTCATTCTGGAAGGTACCGAACATGCTGAAAAACTTGGTTAGGAACACGCAGGGGCCAAGTCGAGGCATCGGAGAGGATGCACAAACTTCTCAACAACTCATCTACCCAAATCTCAAAGCACCACCTTCCCCATATGGCAGATCCACAGATCGCACATTGGACTTATCAGTCATCTCAGAACCCATCAAATAGGAGTGGAAGCAAGTCATCCTCAATTCCGAGGAACTGCCTAAGAACAAGATTATTCGAGATCAATTTTACCCCCAACATTTGATAGCCGTCTCAATTTCTCTGCTCCTCTCACCCATTCTAATCTGTCTCTCTCTGAACTCACTGCACTCCGTTCTCTCAGGTCCAACCCCAACATTGTCATCAAACCCGCTGACAAGGGTGGTACTGTTGTTGTCTGGAGCACTGACCTCTACCTCGCGGAGGCTGAGCGTCAACTCGCAGACGTTTCCTCCTACCTCTCCCTGGACCATGACCCCACCACAGAACATCAAGCCATTGTTTCCAGGACTGTCACTGACCTCATCTCCTCTGGAGATCTTCCTCCCACAGCTTCCAACTTGATAGTCGCCCAACCTCGGACGGCCCGCTTCTACCTCCTACCCAAAATCCACAAACAGAACTGTCCTGGCAGACCGATCGTGTCAGCCTGTTCCTGCCCCACGGAACTCATTTCTCGTTATCTTGACTCCCTTCTCTCTCCCCTTGTCCAGTCCCTTCCCACCTACATCCGTGATTCCTCTGACACCTTACGTCACATCAACAATTTCCAGTTCCCTGGCCCCAACCGCTTCCTCTTCACCATGGATGTCCAATCCCTCTACACCTCCATCCCCCACCAGGATGGTCTGAGGGCCCTTAGCTTCTTCCTTGAACAGAGGCCCCAACAATCCCCATCCACCACTACTCTCCTCCGTCTGGCTGAACTTGTTCTCACACTGAACAATTTCTCCTTTAACTCCTCTCACTTCCTCCAAATAAAAGGTGTGGCTATGGGTACCCGCATGGGCCCCAGCTATGCCTGTCTCTTTATGGGGTATGTGGAACATTCCTTGTTCCAGTCCTACTCCGGCCCCCTCCCACAACTCTTTCTCCGGTACATCGATGATTACTTCGGTGCTGCTTCATGCTCTCGTCGGGACCTGGAAAAATTTATTAATTTTGCTTCCAATCTCCACCCCTCCATCATCTTCACATGGTCCATCTCTGACACTTCTCTTCCCTTCCTTGACCTCTCTGTCTCAATTTCTGATGATAGACTGTCCACCAATATCCATTACAAGCCTACCGACTCCCACAGCTACCTCGACTACAGCTCCTCACACCCCGCTTCCTGTAAAGACTCCATCCCATTCTCTCAGTTCCTTCGCCTCCGTCGCATCTGTTCTGATGACGCTACCTTCAAAAACAGCTCCTCTGACATGTCCTCCTTCTTCCTTAACCGAGGATTTCCATCCACGGTCGTTGACAGGGCCCTCAACCGTGTCCGGCCCATATCCCGCGCATCCTCCCTCACGCCTTCTCCTCCTTCCCAGAAACATGATAGGGTCCCCCTTGTCCTCACTTATCACCCCACCAGCCTCCGCATTCAAAGGATCATCCTCCGCCATTTCCGCCAACTCCAGCATGATGCCACCACCAAACACATCTTCCCTTCACCCCCCTTGACGGCATTCCATAGGGATCGTTCCCTCCGGGACACCCTGGTCCACTCCTCCATCACCCCCTACTCCTCAACCCCCACTTATGGCACCTCCCCATGCCCACGCAGAAGATGCAACACCTGCCCCTTCACTTCCTCTCTCCTCACCGTCCAAGGGCCCAAACACTCCTTTCAAGTGAAGCAGCATTTCACTTGCATTTCCCCTAACTTAGTCTACTGCATTCGTTGCTCCCAATGCGGTCTCCTCTACATTGGAGAGACCAAACGCAAACTGGGCGACCGTTTTGCGGAACACCTGCGGTCTGTCCGCAAGAAAGACCCAAACCTCCCTGTCGCTTGCCATTTTAACACTCCACCCTGTTCTCTTGCCCACATGTCTGTCCTTGGCTTGCTGCATTGTTCCAGTGAAGCCCAACGCAAACTGGAGGAACAGCACCTCATTTTCCGACTAGGCACTTTACAGCCTTCTGGGCTGAATATTGAATTCAACAACTTTAGATCTTAAACTCCCCTCCCCCCATCCCCACCCTGTTTCTTTTCCCCCCCCCACCCGCCTTTTTTTCAATAATTTATATAGATTCTTCTTTCCCCACCTATTTCCATTATTTTTAAATCTAAAACTAAAACCTTTAGTCTTTCCACCCCACCCCCACTAGAGCTGTACTTTGAATATCCTGTCTTGCATTCTTAATTAGCACTTTTCTCAGACAAAGACCACCACCTTCAACACCTCTTTGACCCTTTTGTCTCTGACATCTTTTGATTATCTGCTCACACCACACCCTCAATGTGTCTCTTCCCCCCCACCCACCTTAAACCAATTTATATTTCTCCCTTGTTGAAACTATGCTTCAGTTCTGCTGAAGGGCCATGAGGGCTCGAAACGTTGACTGATTTCTTCTCCGCCGATGCTGCCAGACTTGCTGAGTTTTTCCAGGTAATTCTGTTTTTATTTTGTTTTGGATTTCCAGCATCCGCAGTAGCTTTTAGCTTTTTGTTTTTACATTTGATAGGGATTGCCAGGTTAAGAGAAGAAACACTTCGGCTGCTTTTTTTTTTGTCTTCACATGTTGACTTTTGACCCAGCTACTGTCTAATTCCTCTTGCAACCTGTCTGGCTGCTCAACTCAATGTTACCCTGCTCTGTGGCACCCAATATGCTCCCATATTCACTTTCCAGTATTAAATTTGCCTTCCCCAACAACTGCAGAGCTACCTTTCAGAACTGCAATCCATTCTCCACTGGATATTCCTGTTGACCAACATTTAATCCCTCTTCTGCTCCTCCCAGACACTTTGCATTCCCTCCCACACTTTTCAGCCTCCCAAATACCCTCATGTAGGAATGTTTTTGAACACTAACCACCAATCCACTTTGTCATGGCAGCACCTGGGTAGTCTCCCACCCACCCGCCTTGACCCCTTTCCCTAATTCACAGCATGAACTCTTCAAACAGAATAAAAAGAATTTTATGTTGATAAGCCCCAGGCGCATAGACAGTGGTTCTAGGTTCTCTTGTCAAATGGGCTACACTGGTAATAGCAGTCCTAGGGTTCTCAAAAACTCTGGTTCTTGGATGATGCTCCCAGACTTCCACTTTGCGGATATGCAAGGCAGCCAGATGACCACATTGATTTCCAATACTGACATCTATTCCCTGTACAATATCAAAGCAGTAAAAACTGAACCTATAACCATCACAATTCAAATGAATGGGAAGCCACTCGTCATGGAGGTGGATATGAGAGCCTCAACCATAGGGAGAGCACACATTTAAGCACCTAAATGAAGATATCCAGCCACTGAATCTGGAGCAAACAACGGCTCAACTGAAGACATACACTGGAGAATCCATACAGATTAAAGACATCGCCACAGTACCTATGTCCTATAGGTAACAGACAGCCCAGCTTCCAGTGATCATAGTGACAGGTGAAGGACCTAGTCTTCTGGGCCGAGACCGGTTACAAAAAAATTAAGTCAACTGGTCTGAAATATTTCACTTGAGAACAGGAGGAGTTCCTGAGCTGCTAAGGAAATATGACAGTGTATTTTGTTACAGATTAGGAAAGTTAAAAGGCTTGCAAGCAAAAATATATGCAGATTCCTAGGCGCCACCCCGTTTCTTTAAGGCCAGACCTGTGCCTTATGTATTAAAGAAGAAGGTGGATGCAGAGCTGTGCAGGTTAGAAAAGCTGGGCATCATCCAACCTGTCCAATTCTCAGAATGGGAAGCACCCATAGTCCCTGTGGTGAAACCTGATCAAACTATACACATTTGTGGGGACTATAAATTGACTGTGAACAAGGCAGCTAAACTAGATAAATATCCTATCCTGAGGATAGATGATTTGTATGCAAAGCTAACTGGAGGCAAAACCTATACCAAACTGGACATGAGCCATGCATACCAACAGCTAGAGCTGGACAGCATGTCTAGAGGGATGTAACCATCAACATGCACAAGGGTCTGTATCCATATACTCGTGGACCCTTTGGAGTATCGAGTGCATGTGCAATCTTCCAAAGGACAATGGAAAGTCTTTTGCAAGGACTTCCCCCGAGTAGTAGTATACCTAGATGGTGTTCTGATCACAGGGTCAACTGAAATTAAACACTTGGCCAACTTGGAAGAGGTGTTAAGAAGATTCTTGGAAGCCAGTGTATGATTAAAGAGAAATGTACATTCCAAGCGCCAGAAGTTACTTACCAGGGTCACAGGGTGGATGCCATGGGTTCGCATCCAGTAGAAGAGAAAATTAGGGCAATCAAAGAGTCACCCTCTCCATCCAATGTAACCGAACTCAAGTTGTTTTTTGGCATGATCAATTATTACAGCCGCTTCTTGCCAAACTTGTCAACAGTGTTAGCACCATTACACTTGTTGTTAAAATAAGAATCATCGTTGGTCATGGAATTCGCAACAAGAAAGCCTTTGTGAAAGTTAAGAAGCTATTACAGTCATAATGTCTACTGGTACATTACAACCCATCAAAAGAATTGATATTAACATGTGATGTGTGTTCTTATTGTGTGGGAGATGTGTTATCACCTAGAATGAAAGATGATTCAGAAAGGCCAATTGGCTATGTCTCAAGAACTCTCTCGGCAGCCTAGAAGGGTTATTCCCAACTTGAAAAGGAAGGTTTACCAGTGATATTTGGAGTGAAGAAATTCCACCAGTATCTGCATGGACAACGTTTCACCATTGTGTTGGACTATAAACCATTAATGGGTTTATTTAGCGAGGATAAAGCCATTCCACCAATAGCATCAGCAAGAATACAACATTGGGCTTTGATATTATCTGCGGATGAGTATACCTTTATGTACTGCCCTGACTTACATATCGCAAATGAGGACGCACTCAGTCGTCTTCTGTTACCAGGTAGCATTGTACGTGCTCCAGTTCCACAAGAGGTTATACTTGTACTGAATTTCTTGGACTCTTCACCTGTGTGTGCAAAGCTAATTAGGAATTGGACAAACAGAGATCCAATTTCGTGGAAAGTCCGAGACCTTGTATTGCAAAGGTGGTCGAATTCACCAGTGTCTGAAAAGATGAGACCATGCCTGAAAAACAGAATTAAGTTGACGAGATGGAATATTGTTGTGGGGTTCAAGAGTCATCATCCTTTTGCAAAGAAGCAAACCACTCTTGACAGAGCTTCACATTGTGCATCCAGGCATATCGAAGATGAAAATGCTTGAACGAAGCTATGTCTGGTGGCCAGGCATAGACAGTGACATTGAAAGCATGGTTAAGCACTGTCTCCAGTGTCAGCAACAACAGAAGTCGCCTATTTCAGCTCCCCTGCATCCATAGGAGTGACCTGGTCGACTCTGGGTCAGGCTACATATTGATTATGTAGGGCCATTCTTAGGTACCATGTTTTTATTGATCGTAGATGCGCATTCTAAGTGGATGGATTATGTATGAAGTAGGTTCACCGACAGAGTGCAACTATTGAAAAGCTGCATCAATGTTTTAGTATACATGGCCTACCGGAAGTCATAAAATGGTGCAGTTTTTACCAGTACAGAGTTTCAGAGATTCATGAACATATTAAAACAGCACCATATCATCCCTCATGAAATGGGTTAGCTGAAAGACCTGAGCAAGCTTTCAAATCTGGAATTAAGAGGTTATCCGAAGGTATTCTAGAAACTTGACTTTCCCCTTTTCTTCTCAACTATCATGCGACGCCTCATTCTACTATGTGTTCAACACCATCTGAATTATTGATGAAACACCATCTACATATAAGGTTAAGCCTGGTGTTTCCAAACTTAGAGGGGAAGGTAGAGAAGAATCAGAGTAATCAAAAATTAAATCACAATATTCATAGCAAAGCTGGAAGATTTACTGTAGGAGATACAGTTTTCATGTGGAATTTTGGAAGTAGACATTATTGGGTTCCTGGTACAATTGTCTCAGAAACTGGTCCCTTGTCCTTCCAGGTGGAAATGGAAGACCGAATTGTTCGAAAACATGTGGATCATTTTAGGAGTGAATAGACATTCCAACAATCAGCTATTCCGCCTGTGTTTAATGTCGAACCATTAATCCCTGAGGTGACAGATTGACCCAGAATGGAGATGCCCAATATCTCTGTAGAGTTGTCTAACCCTGAACTACCACTTTCTAATGACATACCTGATGCTGCAGTTCCTGATCATGTTGATCCAGTCGAAGAAACTCAAGTGGTAGAGCATATATATATATATATATATATAGTGGATTATTCAAATTTCCTTTGTAAATTGGAAATGGAAAAGAGTTAAGTGGGGAGGAAATGTAGTGATTGAAGGTATAGCCTTATCCTACTACCTATCAGGGATCACGTGATTGTTCTTGGAGACGCCGACGATAAGCATTAAGCGTGGGTAATCCAGGGGGTGGTGCGTAGCTTTCTAATCGAGGGCCTGGTTCAAGCATGTAGTTTCTGAAAAGCTCTATGTAATAAAGTTATTTGTTTCAAGTATGTCTGGTATGTCAAGTCATTACACCCATTTTTTTTTTGTTCTATTTTAAAATTTGGGTTCTTCCTTGAAACTGCAGATGACATTTTTCACTGGAAGCTTGCAGTATTATGCTCTTACTAAAATGAAAAAAACAACTTGTACTTATGTAATGAATTTCATGGCCTCAGAAGATACAAACTCCTTTACAATTAGTAATGTAACGCAGGAAAACACAGCAGCCAATTTGTTCATTGCAAGGTCGCACAAACAGCAATGAGAGAAATGACCAGATGAGTTATGTTCGTGGTCTTGGTTAAGGGATAATTGTTGGCCAGGACAACAGAAGCACGCTCTTGCTCTTCAAATAGTTCCAAGGGATCTTTTAGGTCCACTTGAGATATCACAACTAAAAGACATCACTACGGGTAGGTTAACATTCCCTCGCTACTGAGCTGAAGTGTCAAACTTGAGTTTGTTCTCAAGGCCCTGGAGTGAAGCATAGAGCCCATAACCTTCTTGTTGAGAGATGGGATTGTTACCAGCATGCCAGAGTTGACAGCTAAACAGATTCCAATAGTTATTATAGCTTTTAATATTAATCATTTAGTCCTTTTAGGTTAAAATAAATGTGCTAAGGAAATGTATATTAAGAAACACAAGAAATAATGAAAGAAAATGGTTAAAAACTAGGTTTTCATCTTTAAATGTTTTCCTTACCTGCTGTTCATCTACTTTCGTTTTTGTAAATAGTAATTTTTCATACGTCTTTCCTTTTATAGAATTGTTGCTCATTTTGCCTCCTCTTTCATTTTCATTATAGTTACATTGTAATATAAAATTTGAGCCCCTGTCTGTTAGACTTATTTGATATGCCAACATTCTTTGTCTAAATTTCTTAATTTTCTACTTCTTAATTACTGGGTCCCATTTGCAAAACTTTCATCATGCTCTGGGCTCAATTTTCTGAGCCACATAATGGCAGGCTTGAAGGCAGAGAGCTGGGAAAATAGGGGTGGAGGGGAGGGGAGCCATGGCAGGGTGACTTCCTGACTCATTCTACCATTATGAAACTTTCTCAGGGGTGGGCTGGAAATTGAATTAGCTGCCCACTCCGAGGAGGCCTGTTAAAATGCCAATTTACGTGTTTTTTTGGCTTTCCCAGCACTTTGCCACTGGCAGAGAGGTCCCTACCACATATGGAAGCTGCCAGCTCAGTGGAGGCGGTCATCCTGCAGCAGCTTGGGTGGTCATCAAATCCAGAAAGTCCATGCCCCATTGACAGGACCACAAGTTTGAAAGGCTGCAGTCATGCCCAAACCCTATCCAGCAGAGCGGTTTCCCAGTTTTCTTCCATCTCTCTCAAAGCTCCATGTTTGAATACCTGCAGACTGGCTTGTGCCTATCCCACAGCCTCTCAAGGACCTAGCCTTCTTAAAGGACTTCTTTGAAAGTAAGGATGACATTTTACCACTCCTCATCTTATTTGACCTCACTGCAACGTTCAATGCCACTGACCACACCATCCTCCACCAACACCCTTTCTCCATCACCCAATTCTTTGGGACTGCATTTGCATGGTTCCATTTCCACCCATTAAGCATTGTCAACAAAACTCTAACCCTCCATACTGTCACTTTCAAGGTTTCACAAGTTTCTACCCTTGAGCCCCTACTTATCCTCATGTACAACCTATCCCCTTGGTGACCTCACCTGCGGGCAATAGGGTTAGCTTTCAGATTGACACTGATGATTTCCCCTCTGTTATTCCATTTCCCTCCAGCTTTACAAATCTGCTTAAAATCTATTTCTTTGGTTATCCGCCCTCATCGTTCTGACCTGCTTGGTGTTGATTCTCCTTTGTGAAGACACTTGGGAAATGCTCTTACATTACAGGCACTATATAAATGCAAGTTTATAAATGTAAGCTGGAATGGATGGGTTGTCTTATAAGGAAAGGTTGGACAGGCTTGGCTTGTATCCGCTGGAGTTTAGAAGAGCGAGAGGCCACTTGACTAAAACGTAAGATCCTGAGGGGTCATGATAAGTTGGATGTGGAAAGGATGTTTCTTCTTTTGGGGAAATCTAGAGCTAGGGGTCACTGTTTAAAAATAAGGGGCCGTCCATTTAAAACAGAGATAAGGAGAATTTTTTTTTCTCTCAGATGGCTGTAAGCCTTTGGAACTTTCTTCCTTAAAAGGAACTGAATGCAAAGTCTTTGAATATTTTTAAGGCAGATCTAGATAGCTTTTTTGATAAGCAAGGGGGTGAAAGGTTATTGGGGGTAGGTGGGAATGTGGAGCTGACGTTACAATCAGATCAGCCATGATCTTATTGAATGGTGGAGCAGGCTAGAGGGGCTGAGTGGCCTACTCCTGCTCCTAATTCGTATGTTCCTATGTAAGTTATTGTTATTAATATTTTCCCTAATGTCAAGCATTGCCAAGTGAAATAGGATTTAAATCCCCTCACAAAGCACAGGATTTAATTTTTATTACAAAGATGGGCCTACTCTTCAGGTGCTTTGGAGGCAGTGGCCCCTCTCCATTACAGCAAGTTCCCGAGGCCTATATGAGTCGTATTCCACCCCCTCATCACAGGTATATGAGCTCCCCAGCACAACTGGGATTCCCAAAGTATTCTGAAGTGGCTGACCTGCCATAAAATCTGCTGCAATTGGTACAGGGCCAAACAGGCAGTCACAAAGCTAGTTACAGATCCAGCAGGATTTCCCATAAAGGGGAAACCTAAGCCTGAACGTCAGCTGCCAGTTCGAGCAGTTCACTTAACATCTATACACAAACACGATAAACACAGGTTGCTGACCAGCAATCAGGAAGGAACATGAATTTTGGGTTATTTTTCTTTTCTCTTCATGGCCCTGGGGCACTGTGGTCATTTGTAACTCCCTTCTTGTTGCTCTAACTAGCTTAGCATTGACAAAAAATCAAACCACAGCCTTTAGAATCATAGGGCAAAAGGGTGAAAACCAGCACTCATAAGATATAAAAACAGAGAATGCTGGAAAAACTCAGCAGGTCTGGCAGCATCTGTGGGGAGAGCGTACGGCAGAATTTTACGCCTTGTGGGCGGACACGCGCCCGACCCAATCGGGTGTAAAATAGCGCAAGAAGACGTCGGGTGAGCGTCCTGACGTCATCACGCACGTGCGCAATCTTCAGGTTGGCAGGCGGGCGTGGATGTCAGAGCTGCACCCGCCATCAATTAAAAGGCCACTTAAGGCCATTAAAAGCCCAACTGATTCCAAATTTACGCTGCTCGAGCAATTTTGCGCTTGTCACATGGGCAAAGCAGGCAGATGGGCAGCCGACATTTAGCAAAACCTCATCCAAGGGCGGGCTAAAAAGGGCCATCAGCATCACCAGTGTGAGTAGTGAGGAGTTTAGGAGATAGTTTGCTGCTGGTTGCTTATTTGAACTTGGCAGCTTCATCTCTGTTCAGGGCTTCATTGTTAGCATTTCCAGGCTTCATTTCAGGGCCCCTTGGTGTCTCCAATGCCCCCGGAGGATTCAGACCGTGTGAACCCTTCCAGGTATCAGACAGCCTTCTGTTACGTTGGTAATGGGGATTGTGGTCTCCACTGGAGGCACCTCCTCTGAGGAGGAAGAGAGGGGAAGAAGGGAGAGGAGGCCAGGTGTCCCAATGCAGCTTCCAGGGGAGGGACCTGTGGGAGAAGAGGTGCAGGCACAAGGGGTGCAGGGCCAGCAGTTAGCCCAAGGTAGAAAGGGCTGCAGAAAATGCCACTATCCTGCTGCCAGGGTTTACAGATGGCGATCCAGCAACCTCAATATGTCCAAGATGCAATGCTGGAGGAGGCTCTGCCTCACAATGGAGACTGTGACCTCCATTTGTCAGATGATTAGGCCTGAGATCAGCTCTGACCGTGTGGGTGGTCACCTCATGCCAGTGGATCTGAAGGTCACATTGGCCCTCAACTTCTATGCCTCTGGCTCTTTCCAGGGGTCAGTGGGGGATCTGTGTGGAGTGTCCCAATCAGCTGTCCACAGTTGCATCAAGCTGGTGATAAAAGCTTTGTTCAGGCGGGTACTGACCTTTATTATTTACTGTAATGACGAGGCCAGCCAGGCTGAGCAAGTCAGAGGCTTTGCAGCAATTGCTGGGTTCTCCCATGTCCAGGGTGCAATCAACTGTACATGTAGCCATCAAGGCGCCAGCGGGTCAGCCGGGTGCCTTCATCAACAGGAAGGGATTCCACTCCATGAACATGCAGATAGTGTGTGATCACAGGATGCAGATTCTGCAAGTCTGTGCACGATACCTTGTCAGCTGCCATGATGTATCCTCAGACAATCCCAGGTGCTGGGGCTTTTCAGTGCTCCAGCCCGACTGGATGAATGGCTGCTGGGCGACAAGGGCTATTCGTTGAAGAGGCAGCTCATGACACCTCTCCGCCACCCAAGAATTGGGGCAGAGAAACGTTACAATACAAGTCATGACTCCACAAGGGCAGTGATAGAGAGGGCCATAGGTTTTCTCAAGATGCACTTCCGATGCATGGACTGTTCAGGGTGTGCACTGCAATACCCCCAGAGCAGGTGTCACTGATAGTAGTTGCATGCTGTGCTCTCCACAATCTGGCACTGGTAAGGGGGGACACACTGGACTGAGAGGATCTTGATGCAGCTGCAGAGGCCACTTCTGATGAGTTCAGTAGTGGGTCAGAAGAGGAACACGGTGAGGAGAACACTGAGGGTGTGGAGGCAGACCCCGGTAACCTCCAGGGAGGCAGGGACACCAGGGACGCCTTGATACAACGCTCCTTCAGCTCGGCTACCAAAGATCTGCTATCACCTCATGCCAGGGCTGCCGCCTCCATCCCAGATGTCTGAAATGACCCTTTCATTTGAACCCAAAGTCCACTCAGTGCCTGTGCAATAAAGTTTAGAGCCACTCATGCCCAGTATTACATACTAGCGTACCCTGCACAATAAAAAATAAAAAGGTTAAGCATACTCAGGCCATTACGACAAAAACAAAATTTATCTCATTTTGACAATCCAAAAAAATTTACGTAAACTTCTGTGGTCTTCATTCCCAGACCAGTAAAGATAATCAAAACATAAATGAACAGAAATCACCCGTGAACTGTCCCTCTCGTGCTCATGGTGCCTTAAACTTATGTTTGCCAGTGCTACATCTTGGCACCCCCACACACTCGCTGGCACCAGCATTGGGGGCAGCCTGCTGACTCTGCTGTCTTGTTGGCCTTGATGACCTTTGCAGTCATCCTCTGGTCAGTGGAGCCTGTGATGGCCTCGCCTGGGAGGAAGAGGCCAGTGCCAGGGCTGGCATCTCCCCAGTCATCATAGCTTCATCAGATGCCACGGTCACTGGCAGAGAGGTGGAGGAGCTGCTGCTGTCATCCAGAGCGCCTTGAAAGGAGCCCGCAGAGATGACAGGCAGCTCATGCACAAATGTGAGGTTGCTCTGGACCTACCTGCTCACCATTGATGGACAGGCACCTAGCTGAGATACCAGGTGCCTCACCCATCTCCCACACTGGCACTGACCACCTGAGGTCATTGCTTGTGTGAGGGTTTGCAGGTCCGTGCACAGTCCCAGGACCCCCCTATTCTGTCCCTGGAGCTGTCTCTCCATGAGTGTCACCATTCTCTCAATGGTGGAGGCAGTGCACTCGGCCATGAGGGTCAAAGTCGTGCTCATGCTCTGCATAGACTCCTCCACAATGGAGACCATGGCACGCAGACCCCCATGGATCTCCATCAGATCCTCCCACACATCTCGCTGGATATCCAGCATCTGCCGCCTAATGGCCGACTCCAGAGGCTCATCATCTTCCTTTGACTCAGCATCGTCCTGGTCCCCAGCAGTCCTCCAACTGCCAGCACCCTAGGCACTCTCTACCTCCGTCTGTACCTCAAGCGAGTGTGAAGTGCCCTCACCAATGTGCACCAACATTCTAACCACCGATCTAATGCTCATCGAGGTGCTGGTATCTGCGCTGGTGCCTGCTTCAGAGAAACAGTGTAATGCAGATGCAAGTGAAGACCAGTGGTCCTCTGGCATCAGGGTTGGCCCTTTGGGGTCCACAGATCGAGTGCACGCTGGTGAACTGAAAAGGGAGAAGAAGGACATGTCATTAATTTAAGTCATCACACTGTCACTGTTCATGCCAGGCACCCTTATGAGACAATGGAAATCTGCCTCATGGCACCATCACGTTTCAATGATCAATGGGGTCTCCAGGTTCGAGGCTCCCATCAATGAAGGAGTTATACTAGAAAGGTTGCAAAATCTGAAACCCTCACCTCTGGCACTGCGCTCTTACCTTTGTCTGGCACCCCTGCCTCTCCCTGCCCAGCTGCATGGGGAGCGTGCGAGCTCTCGAGCTCAAGGGTGTCCTGCTTGAACGGTGAGCAGAAGGAGGTTGGGCGGGCCTCTGCCTGTACGTGCCCTCTCTGCTTGGCTATGGCTCGTCTTCTCCTGAAAGGATAAAGGAGCATTGATAAGTCCACTCTCTTCCTGCAGCGCCATTGCAGCCTGGCCAATCCAAGCTGAGGAGCACCTTGCAGGGCACATCTGAGTCATGGCCCTCAAGCCACAAGGCACTCAGACCAAGATGCCAGGGCTCACCCACTTGGCCAGCTCTGGTGTTATTGACAGTTGTCACTCAGGCTCTAGCACCCCTGCAGTCCGGGGGGGTACGGACATACCTTAACACTTCTGCACACTAACCCATGCCAACACGGTACTCAACCTTCCTGAGTGCAGCAGATCATTGAACCACTTTTGGCACTGCACCCATGTGTGCCGTACCACGTCATGGCTGCTCACCAGTGCTACCACCTCCTCCCATGCCCTCTTGGTGGCCTCTTGCTCCCATCTCTGGGACAAGGGTATCCCGCCCAGCAGCCACCTCCTCCATCAGGACGGCAAGGCACTCATCCGAAAAGCGGGGGGCCGAATGCCCACCCAACCTGCCCTCCTGCCTGGCATCTCCAGCCGCACTCAACTCCATCACTTTGCTAAGGCAGAACAGACGTTCTTCCATGGCAGCCTTTCTGGGACTGCCTGGGCCATTATTAAACCAGCTACCGGGTCACCATTTGACCTGGCGGCCAACAAGCACTCATGCCCGCTCAGCCCTTCCCGACAAGTGACGAGCCGTGTTTCACACTGGGCGGACCTTAATTGGCCCGTCAGCGTGAAATTGCAGTTGGGGGCCGATCGCAGGCAGCGGACCGTTTCCTGGCCGCTTCCAGGCCCATCCTCCGCGCCCACCTAACGACCTCAAAATCCTGCCCCGCAATTACTACATTCCTCCCCCTTTAACTTTGCTGTACATATTGTATTTACAAGTATATTTATCTCATGACATTATAATATTCACACAGGTCATAAAATTTACAAGTTCAGTCTTTCAGGTGGTTTCCTGATTCGTGTGGAATGTCGCAGCTCCATAGCTTCAGATTCTTTTTCAGGAACCACATCCTCTGGAACTGCTTGAACATCAGCTGCCTCAGTGGGCACTTGCAGTTCAGTGTCTTCCACTCTGATAGAGACATCAGACATGTCAGTCCTTGGTTGACCATCTTCAACTGGAAACGCTGGTTCAGCAATAGTTATAGGCGGAACCGTATCTTGTTGTGGTATCTCTCTTTTTCTTAAATGGTTTACATGTTTAAGGGTGATCCAGCCTTCCATTTCTACATGGTATGATAATGGTCCAGTCACTGAACTTAGTTTACCCAGTAACCATTTCGATCCTGCATCAAAATTCTTTACATACACTGCTTCTCCAACAGTAAATTGTCTCTCACGACGATGCAAGTCATTCATAGCTTTTTGGTTTGCTTGACTCTTCTCCGCCTTCCCCTCCAAATTTGGAAATATTAGGCTCAGTCTTGCCCTAAGACGGAGTCTCATCAGCAATTCTGCAGGTGTTGCTCCTGTCGTCATGTGGGGGTTCATTCTGTAGTGAAAAAGAAAGCGTGCAAGCTTAGTATCCAACAAATCACCTGTTAACTTCTTCATAATTGTCTGTAGCATTTAGAATTCTTTCCAGATAAGGCCTTGGAAGTAACTCGTACCTCTTTGGTTTTATCATCAGCATCGACATCCAGCAAACCGTTGAGAGAGACTGGAATAATATCAAAGTAGGCACAATTCGATAATTTGTTTATTGCCTCCTTCGAGTGGTTATAGGTGCTACCAGCCACCATTTTACTGTCTTTTCGGAAACGTCTTCCTTTTTGTCTTCTTCTTTCTACCAGAGTTTAATTTCCTTCATTTTGACTTCACTGTCAGCCAGGTTTCTCTCAGGCGAAATCTCAACTAGTCTTAGTTCAGTAGTTGAGTCTCCCAAAACTACATTATCTGCTCGCATCTTGGAAATCTCCTTGATTTTTTGTTTTCAAAGCCTCTTTGACTTCATTTAGCTGATTCTTCAGCTCTTCTGTCTCTTTTTTGTATTTGTTGGCTGCCTCCTGGAAACTTGAACATTGATGTGTCTTCTCTGCTGACTGGTTTCAGTTTGTTCAGAGAGGTGCTGAATTCTTTCCGTTTCTCTTTGCACTGTTCCAGAGGCACAAAATTTGACCTGAGGGAATCTTGTAGTGTGTGAAGGTCTTTCAACAAGTTTTCCTTTCCTTGCTACTCACTTCTTCTTGAACTCTGTCATTCAGCAGGGTCTCCTTGAGTTTCTTCTGTTGTTCTTCCATGTTTTTGTCTGAGAAAGACTGCATTTCTTTAGGTTGTTAAGTCCTACATGCTCCTTTTTCATCTTCTTGCAGTCCTTGAATTCTCCAGACTCTTTCTGCCGTATTTTGCCTTGTTCCTTTTTCAAGACATGAACTCCTCCAGCTTCCTATTAAAATCTCATGGCCAATCAAGGTTGTTTCCCTTAACCAGTTTCACCCTTGAAGGTTTGGTCCTCTGCCTCTCAATGCCATCACTGGTAGCTGTGCTGATTGGTGTCTATAATGGACAGTTACTCTGCTGATACCTTTTACTTGGATTTCTTTTCCTGTGTACGTTTTCAACTTGGCAGATGTTTGTTTCAAATTTAACTGGTGTTCACCATCATTTAAATATCTGAAAGTATGTTCTCTTGTTACAGTAGTGGAAGTTCCCCTGTCCACATTGATTAAAGTTGTTCTTTGGTTTAGCTGCTAGACTATTTCTTCTTATTTTTCAGCTAGTGGGGGCTGTTTCCCACTTCGCGGTGGAGTCTCGCTTTTTCGCACCACTTTCGGCTGACTGCTCCTGCCCAATTTGGAGTACGGCGCCATTTTGTGCCCCTTGTATTGCTTGTGAATCTCTTACAGTGCTTTCCATGGCCAGCGCTATTTCTAACGCCTTCTTGAAATCCAGATTCACTTCAGCCAGCAATCTTCTCTGACTAGTGTCTTCTTGCACACCACACACTGAACCATGTAGCTAGCAAATGTCTCACCCAGGGCTATATTTCGCAAATTGAACCGGAAACTTTGCATCATGACTGAGGGCTTGGGCTGAAAATGTCCCTTCACGAGGTCCACCAATTCTCCGAAACATGGGCTAAACCATCGTTTCAGCATAATTCCCCATCTCAGCCACCATAGAAGCTCTTTAGCATCTAAAGTAACTGGGGAAAAGGCATGAATGTAGGCCATTCAGCCTGTTGTGCCTTTGTTGGCTTCCTTAAAGAGCTGTTCAGACCCTGGACTTTCACCATCCTGTTTTAAATTTTTCTTTTACAGATATTTAACGACTTCCCTTTTATATATTGTAGTAGATTCTGCTTCCACCCTTGATTTCGGTAGGGCATTTTATGTGCATTTACCGATAAGATGTTGGAAAGGCCCAAGGGGCTTATTTAATTATCTACACAGTACTTGAATTTCACTGTTACCTGCAATTTAAAAAATTTCCCTGCCTCTAAAATTATCATCTATTTAAACATGCTCAATGTTATGTGAGACTAGTACTGCAACTCAAATAAAAATTGCATTAAAATTTCCAACAGTATCTGGTCAATTATTTTTTAACATGCTAAGAGGCATTTGAATTTTATTTCCTCTAACTGCGTCTGTAGATTGGATATATTTCTTTAATTACAGCAAAAATGTTTACCTAAATCTTGTTCCAGAACTTCAGTTTTCATATTTTTTTAATTTGATATATTAATGTGCTCAGTGCACATTCAAAGAATTTACCGATTGTGAGGCTACTTATAGCAAATGACATGAACTGCTAAATCTTGCTTAATTGCTAAACTTCATGGCAGCATCTTATTTGTTCTGTTCTTTATAAATATTTATGGCAGTAATTATAGAAAAATATTCTCAAAATGCCAAACAGATTTAATCAAGCAAAAAATAATAATTATCGAGAGGTATGAAGAAAAATATTATTAAGCCATAAACATTGTTCACAATACTGCAAGCAAAGAAGGAAAAAGCATTTTGTCTTTCGAAGCCACTGTCTCTTAATAAATTAGGTCCATAGTGATTGCTTTCTGTTGCCTCTGCCTCTGCACTACATCTGAGGAAAGGCGTGTTTAAGTTACTCTGGGACTCTCTTACCTGGTGTTGCCACATACTGGAGACAAAACTGTTTCAGAACAAATCACATTTATGTTGACCTTGTGTAGCAGACTCATGCCCACTTATCTTAAAAGCAAACTAGGGAATTAAGTAGTTGGCTGATTAAAAAAAAATTAAAAACCATGTAGAGCTGTACCTGTGTCTTATGGGGGAGAAGAGTCTCAGCTGCAGAGGATGAATATTTCATAGGAGAGTCTGGTAGCAACTGATAAACAACAGAGGAAACCTGGTGAAAGGATTGGCTTTGGTAAATCCCTTCCTGGCAGTGTGTAAGAAACTGTGGGACAGGAAGCTGCAGGGTACAGAATGAATTATGTTGATTTGGAGCTCCTGCTTACATTTAACCTCTCCATATGTCATTTGTTTTATCTTTTGTCATTTTGTTTCATATTTCTTGGCAGGTCATCGACCTACATCAAACGCTCAGAGCAAAAATTTTTGAGATTTTAAAAATACCTTTTTTAGGATCAGCTGAAGCTACAGCAGTGAATACAAGGTATTTTTAAACCCAGCTAGGCCTCTTCTCAAGAGGATAAACATGCACAAAGTTTGAAATGTTGATTACATTAGATTAGATTTTATGAAAAAATCACTTTTAAAAAAACGGACTAAGGACAAACTGTCAACGAACAGAAGCAAAAGTCTTAACCGCAATTGCATGGAAATTGTTTATAACTACGATGAGAGCATGAATTTGAGGAACAATGGTTAATTATAGATAACAAATGTGTTTTTTTTTAACAGCAGCTGGTCTAGCTTGACTAATCAATTGGACTTCTTGGGAGAGATTACAAACCAGGATGATCCAGTATGTTAAAAAATTAACGAGGCCTGTTAGTGGGTTCAGAGATTGCACTATGCAATACCCTGCATTTTATGGAAGTGATGCACACAAGCTTCATGCTCGCTGCTCATCACCATGATTATGGCATGCAGCCCAGCGCTAAATGTGCTGCTGAGTGGTTACATGCTCAGCAGGGGACCCAGGTTCATGCGAGGCTAGCACCAATTAATTAAAGCCAGGCTGCACTTCTTAAAGGGGAGGTGCATTCTGGCTGCAGCAGGTGCTAGAAGTGAATGGGAAAGAGATCCTGAGCAGGAAGAAACCAGAAGAATGGATCAACAGACAAGAGAGAGAGTTCCCATGTTCTCAGATGTAGTGGTGGAGGTCTTAGTGCTGGAGATAGAAAGGAGGAGAGTGGTTATGTTTCCATTGAGGGCCGGGAGGCCTACCAGACAAACATTTAGAAGGCAGTGGGAGAAAGTAGCACAAGGATCAATGGCAGGAATCTGGTCCACTACCTGGCTATAGTGTCAGAAAAAGTTCAATGACCTAACTCGAGTGGTTAGTGCCAGGAAAAGCATCTTCAAATGTCAGACCCTACCCTCTACACCACCACCCTCACACATTGTTCAATCCCAAAAAAAAATGTGGAATTAAAAGCTAGTCTCAGTAACAGTGACCATGGAATCATTATAGATTGTGGTAAAAACCCACCCCATTCATTAATGTCTTTTAGAGAAGGAAATCTGACATCCTTACCTGGTCTGAACTATAAAGTGACTCCAGATCCTTAGCAATGTGGTTGACCCTTAAATGTCCTCTGAAATGGCCTAGCAAGCCATTCAGTTGTACAAACTATTACAAAGATGTGAAACCAGACAGGTCACCCGACTTTAACCTAGGCACCAGAAACAACAACAGTACACCCAGCTTTGTCAACCCTGCAAAGTCCTCCCAATTAACACCTGGAGGCTTGTGCCAAAATTTAGAGAGCTGTCTCACAGACTAGTCAAGCAACAATCTGACATAACCAGGCTAATGGAATCATACCTTACAGACAATGTCCCAGACACCACCATCGCCATCCTTAGATATGCCCTGTTCTACCAGCAGTTCAGACTCACCAGTGGTGACGGCACAGTGGTAGATAGTAGGGAGGGACTAGCTCTGGAAGTCCTCAACATTGACTCCGAACTCTCATGACAACAGGTCAAACATGGGCAAGGAAAAGTCTTGTTGATTACCACCTACTGACCCAATTCAGCTGATGGATCAGCACTCCTACATGTTGAACACCAACTGGAAGAAATACTGAGGGTGACAAGGACACAGAATATACACTGGGTGGGGGATTTCAATGTCCATCACCAAGAGTGGCTCGTGGCACCATTACCGGACTGGCCAACTCCTAAAGGATATCACTGCTAGACTGTGTCTTCAGCAGGTGATGATGGAACCGACAAGAGGGAAAAATGTAGCTGACCTTGTTCTAACCACTTACCTGTCACAGCTAGATCCATCTGTCCATGGCAGCATCAGTAGAAGTGACCACAGCCCAATCCCTGTGGATACGAAATCCATCTTCAAATCGAGGATGCCCTCCATCATGTTGAGTGGCACTACCACCGGGCTATATGGGATAGATTTCAAACAGAACTAGCAGTTCAAACTGTGCATACATGAGGTGATGTGGACCATCAGCAGCCTCATGGTCCAGCATACCGTCCACTCTACCATTACCATCAAGCCAGGGGATTAACCCTGGTTCAATGAAGAGTGCAGGAAGGCATGCCAGGAGCAGTACCAGGCATACCTAAAAATGAGGTGTCAACCTGGTGAAGCCACAACACAGGACAACTTGCATGCCAAACAGCAGAAGCAGCATGTGATAGAGCTAAACGATCCTTCAACCAATGGAGCAGATCTGAGCTTTGCAGTCCTGCCATATCTAGTCATGAATGGTAAAAGATAAGGCTGAAGCATTTGCAGCACTCTTCATCCTGAAGTGCTGAGTGGATGATCTATCTTGGCCTCCTCCTGAGGTGTCCAGAATGACAAATGCCAGTCTTCTGCCAATCCAATTCACTCCACGTGATATCAAGAAATGCCTGAAGGCACTGGATATTGCAAAGGCTGTGGGCCCTGACAAAATTCCAGCAATAGTACTGAAAACTTGTGCTCCAGAACTTGCCGCACCCATAGCCAAGCTGTTCCAGTACAGCTACAACCCTAGAAAATTCGCAAGTATGTCCTGTCCGCAAAAAGCAGAACAAATCCAACCCAACCAATTACTACCCCATCAGCTGACTCTCGATCATCAGCAAAGTGATGGAAGTCAATGGCGCTATCGACTGCATTTATTCAGCAATAACGTGCTCACTGAAGCTCAGCTTGGGTTCTGCCAGAACCACTCAGCTCCTGACCCCATTACAGCCTTGGTCCACACATGGACAAAAGAGCTGAACTCAAAAGGTGAGGCGAGAGTGAGAGCCCTTGACATCAAGATAGCATTTGACCAAGTGTGGCATCAAGGAGCCCTAGCAAAACTGGTGTCATTGGGAATCAGGGGGAAAATTTAGAGTCACACCTAGCACAAGGGAAGATGATTGTGGTTGTTGGAATTCAATCATCTCAGTCCCAGGATATTGCAGCAGGAATTCCTAAGGATAGTGTCCTCAACCAATCATCTTCAGCTGCTTCATCAATTACCTTCTCTTCATCATAAGGTCAGAAGTGGAGATATTCGCCGATGATTGTACAGTGTTCAGCACCATTCACAACCCCTCAGATACTGAAGCAGTCGTGTCAATATGCAGCAAGACCTGCACAACATTCAGGCTTGGGTTGACCTCAAGAGGAGGCCAAGATAGATCATCCAATCAGCATTTCAGGATGAAGATTGTTGCAAATGCTTCAGCCTTATTTTTTACCATTGGTGCAAGGAAACACCGTCACGTGCAAGTGCCCCTCCAAACCACATGCCAACAGTTGCTGCATCAAAATCCTGGAGTTCCCTATCTAATAGCACCATGGGTGTTACTATACCACATGGACTGCAGCGGTTCCAGAAGGCAGCTCACCACCACCTTTTTTTAAAATTATTTCATGGGATGTAAGTATCACTGGCTAGGCCAACATTTGTTGCCCATCCCTAATTGCCCTTGGGAAGGTGGTGGTGAGCTGCCTTTTTGAACCACTGCAGTCCATGTGATGTAGGTACACCCAAAGTGCTGCTAGGAAAGGAATTCCAGGATTTGGACTCAGCGGCAGTGATGGAACGGAGATATATTTCCAAGTCAGGATGGTGAGTAACTTGGAGGAGAACTTGCAGGTGGTGGTGTTCCAATGTGACTGCTGCCCTTGTCTTTCTATGTGGTAGAGGTTGTGGGTTTAGAAGGTGCTGTTGGAGGAGTCTTGGTGAGTTGCTGCAGTGCATCTTGCAGTTGGTACACTCTGCTGCTATTGTGCATCGATGGTAGAGGGCCTGAATATTTAATGTGGTGGATGGGGTGCTAATCAAGTGGGCTGCTTTGTTCTGGATGGTGTCAAGCTTCTTGAGTGTTGTTGGAGCTGCACTCATTCAAGCAAGTGCAGAGTATTCCATCACACTCCTGGTTTGTGCCTTGTAGATGGTGGACAGACTTTGGGGAGTCAGGAGGTGAGTTACTCCCCACAGAATTTCTAGTCTCTGACCTCCTCTTGTAGCCACAGTATTTATATGGCTAGTCCAGTTCAGCTTCTGGTCAATGGTAACCCCCAGTTGATAGTGGGGGATTCAGGAATGGTAGTGCCATTGAATGTCATGGGGTGATGGTCAATGCCTGGCACTTATCTGGCGAAAATATTACTTACCACTTATCAGCTCAAGCCTGAAATTTGTCCAGGTTTTGATGCAGATGGACACAGACTGCTTCAGTATCTGCGGAATCGCGAATGGTACTGAACATTGTGCAATCATCAGCGAGCATCCCAACTTCTGACCTTATGATGGAGGGAAGGTCACTGATCAAACAGCTGAAGATAGTTGATCCTAGGACCAACCATCAAACATCTTCCTTTGTGCTAGGTATGACTCCAACTCCAATTTTCCACCTGATACCCATTGACTTCAGTTTTGCTAGGGCTCCTTGGTGCCACACAAATGTGACAAATTCCCAGGAGACCTTCTCTAACTCTAATTTCTGATAAGCTTGACTCATATCAAGCTTCGTATTCCACCTGCCAGCTTGGCATACAGGTCTTCAGTTTTTGTATGGGGTGTCTGTCCAGCTTAGTCACTTTGTTAACTGTCAACTTGTAGTCTTCACAAATTCAGACACTTAGGTCGGTTTAAGCACGAAGACTATTAGCGCTGCCCACTCTGAGAACTGCACAGGTTGTATAATGCCCAGTTACTCTAATCTGTCCAACTTGGAGTTGACCTTTTCCCGCAGTGCATAAGGTACTGGTCTTGCCTTCATGAATCGCGGGGTTGCCTCTGGATCCAGGTGAATTTTTGCTTGCGCCCCCTGGATCTTCCCAAATTCATCTTTGAAGACTGAGGCGTATTTTTGTAGTAGCTCTGGTAACCCACTTGCTCTTAGCTGGAAAATTTCAGCCCATTCTAACTTAATCTCCTTTAGCCAGTTTCGTCCCAGGAGACTTGGCCCTTCACCTGCTACCGCTATTAAGGGTAACTTTGCTGATTGGCTTCTGTAATGTACAGTAACTCTACTTATGCCTTTGATTTGGATGGCTTCACCTGTGTAAGTTTTTAATTTGGCATCAGGTTCTTTCAAATTTAATTTATGTTCACCATAATTCTGGTATTTGAAGGTGTGTTCACCAATTACTATAGTGAAAGCTCCTGTGTCCACTTCCATCCAAAAAGGCCTGCCATTTACTTTCACTGTTAGATAAATTAGTTCTGTTTTCCCTACCTTCAAATTAAAAATGAATAAATATCAGAATTTGTTGCTTCAGGCTCTTCTACACTGTAAATCTCATGGGGTTTTCTATTTTGCTTAAAACTCTTTTCTTGCACTGCCTCATTATGTGCCCATTTCGATGACAATAACAATATTCAATTTTTTTAAACTGCCAATCGTTATAAGGTCGCTTGTTTCCATCTCTGTTGCCATTATTTTTTATTTTTGCTGCTGAGTCAATTCTTTTTATTTTTCTGTTAGCCGTGGCTGCTTCCTGCGTCTCGGCAGATTCATGCATTTTCGCGCCCTTTTTGGCTGGGGCTTTCTGCCGAAAGTGGAGGATGGCACTATTTTGCGCTCCCTGTATGGCTTCTGAATCCCTTTCTGCACTTTCCATGGCCAGTGTTATCTCCAGCACCTTCTTAAAACCCAAATTTGTTTCAGACAGCAACCTTTTCTGAATCGTGTCCTCAGTCACACCGCACACTAAACGATCTCTGATCATATCGTTTAAAGATGTACCAAACTCGCAATGTTCCATTAACTGCTTCAAACTTGCCACATAACAAGCACCTGTCTCCCCTGGGCCTCTATTCTTTGAATTAAGCTTGAAATGTTGCATCATTACCGAGGGTTTTGGATGATAGTGATCCCTCGTGAGGTCCACCAACTCATCAAATTATCCCCACATGTAGATAAGAGGATCGCTCACCTCTTCTCTTCCCCCCTAATGTCATTTGCTCGGAAATAGAACGCAAAGCATTCAATATAATGAGACCAATCGTCCGTGGCTGGATCAAATGGATCAAATCTCCCAAATTGTGGCATGCTTTGAGGGTATTGCTTCGACGATTTGAACAGAAACTTCTACTTACTCTAACTGTGCGAGGTACAGCCCGATTTTGATTCTTTTGATTTCCCCCATGATTTTACTCTCGATGCTAGTTCGTTGTATCTTCCTTCTATCCTCGCTTTTCCCTTGCTTTTTCTCTGTCGTCGGTATATTGCATCCTCGTCACAAGTTTGTTGGGTCTCTGCTTTATCTTTGTTTTATCCCCTTTTTATCCTCGTCGCCTGTTTGTTGTGACTTGTGAGACCCAATTGCACGCTTGTTGCGGGGAGTGTGTACTTTAGATAGAGTAGTTCTGCTAAGGTGGAACACATCTTGTTTATGTGCAAGGTACTCAGCAGCTACACATGTGTGCTTCTACACCAAACTCTACTTACATGCTTCTGCTGCTCACTTGCAGACTACTGACTTCCAACTAACTACAGAGCAGCCCGAGCTGCTTCACTATTGGTTGCACAAGATCATGTGATCTTCTTTTATAACATTCTTCTTAAAGGTATACGACACATTTGATAAAACCATAGTTGCTACATACTGGCATTGGGCTTAGCTAAGGAGGTAGCATAGAGGCCGGAACTCCAAATGCTGAGTAACCGGGCACGAGTGGGTTGCAGCCAGGCAAGGGGGAAAAGGATAGCATGCATGCCAGCTCCCAGGAGGACAAGGATTCAGACGTGCTCTGCTACAGAGGACTCAGATGTGGGCTTCGATGGGACAGTGTAGGGGGCCTCGCATAAAGCTTGGGGCCCATCCTTTTCGGCCTGGGAGTGAAGATAATGCAGGCTCAGCTGTAATAGAGCATCTCATGGCTGACATCTCAGTTTCCATTGCAGCACAGGCAGAAGCCACCCAACATCTCAGTTCTGCAGTGGAAGCTCGACTGTGGTCATGAGATTGATGCCTGAGTCATGTAGGCTTAGACTGCTGCCATCATGGCTCAAAGCTTGCTTGCAGTTCTCACAGCAGTCCAGCAACCTGTAATCTAGTAGATTACTGGGATTGCAGGGACACCACCCCAGGGCTGTGACAGTGGCTCTGTGGTTACAAACCTGCTGCCTTCTCTCGGGATGACATTCATACTCCCACTGTTGTATTATTGGCTCTTAACACGAATGTACCAAACACTATGACAATGGGTGGTAATCTATTTGAAGGGTTCTTCACTGAAGAATAACAGGATTCCAGGAGGGCTTTTCATACACGTGTTACCTGCTGATCAATTGGGAATAGTATTTTCACATACATTAACTCTCAGGTCTGAATTTTCAGCTCATTGGGCAAGCACGATCAGCGGGACCAGAAGCGGATCTGCAATCTAGTCCAGCCCGTAGCCGCCACCAGAGAGCAATGACGCATTGGCTGGCCAATTAACAGCCAGTCAACACAAAACTCGCACTGAGAGAGGCCCAGCACTGCCAGGAGCGGGTGAGAAGAGGGCATGCACCTGAATGTGTGCAGCTGTGGGTGGGGTGGTTTAAAAGCAGCTGCATGAAGACTTGCATCCATGGAAGAACTGTGGGAGAGTGCTTTAGGCAACTTTAAAGACACAGTGAAAACTGAGATCAGAAATTGAACACAAAAGTGTGCCCAGGATATAGCAATGCCTTCAGGAGCCATAAGCCATGCCAAACGGAGTGGAAATGGCCGAAGCCAACTATATCCCCCGCTCAAAAACAGAATTACCTGGAAAAACTCAGCAGGTCTGGCAGCATCGGCGGAGAAGAAAAGAGTTGACGTTTCGAGTCCTCATGACCCTTCAACAGAACTGAGTAAAGTTAGGAGAGGGGTGAAATATAAGCTGGTTTAAGGTGGGGGGTGGGGTGGAGGGAGAGAAGTTGGGGGGTGTTGGTGGTTGTAGGGATACGAAAATCCTGTTGGAGAGCAGAGCAGTATTTCTTCAAGGTAGGCATTTCTTGAAGAGGAGTAGCAGTCAATTAAACACAGAGATAAAAACAAAAAACAAAAAACTACTGCGGATGCTGGAAATCCAAAACAAAAACAGAATTACCTGGAAAAACTCAGCAGGTCTGGCAGCATCGGCGGAGAAGAAAAAGTTGATGTTTCAAGTCCTCATGACCCTTCAACAGAACTGAGTAAAGTTATGAGAGGGGTGAAATATAAACTGGTTTAAGGTGGGGGGTGGGGTGGGGGGAGAGAAGTTGGGTGGGGGCGTGGTTGTAGGGATACAAAAATCCTGTCGGAGAGCAGAGCAGTACTTCTTCAAGGTAGACATTTCTTGAAGAGGAGTGGCAGTCAATTAAACAGAGATAAAAACAAAAAACAACTGCGGATGCTGGAAATCCAGTAGTTTTTTGTTTTTATCTCTGTGTTTAATTGACTGCCACTCCTCTTCAAGAAATGCCTATCTTGAAGAAGTACTGCTCTGCTTTCCGACAGGATTTTCGTATTCCTACAACCACACCCCCACCCCCCCAACTTCTCTCCCCCCACCTTAAACCAGCTTATATTTCACCCCTCTCCTAACTTTACTCATTCTGCTGAAGGGTCATGAGGACTCGAAATGTCAACTCTTTTCTTCTCCGCCGATGCTGCCAGACCTGCTGAGTTTTTCCAGGTAATTCTGTTTCTGTTTTGGATTTCCAGCATCCGCAGTAGTCTTTTGTTTATATCCCCTGCTTCTTGGATGATTGTCTGCTGTTGGAGGCTGTCAGTGATCAACAGGAGATATTGCTGCCATGAGACAGCAAGAGGAGGCCGTCTCACATAATGAAGAAAGCTTGGTCAGAGCTGGCTTCACTAGTCAGCAGCTGGGGTGGGGGGAGGGGGGTAATCTGAAGACCTGGATGTAGTGTCAGAAGAGGGTCAATGGCCTTCTCTGCTCTGCAAGTGTCAGTATTGAGACCCCGTGTAGCCTTGAATAAATGTGCATGTGTGGGCTTGCATATTCTGGGGCTTTTGGGTGTAAAACCATGAGCTTAAGTTGGCACATCTTCCTGTGCCCTTAACGACTGCCTGGCAATAGACAGGATGGCAGACATGTACGGAAGGGGGAAGTCCAGCAATGTGCTGGGCACTTCAACCAGCCATAGTGGGGAGGAGGATGGAATGTTCAAGCACAGAGCGGGGTCACATGAAAGCACCATTGTCCTTACAGGAGAAGAGGAGCCACAATGCCCAGGAGCGAGGACGAGCTGGTGGCAGAGTATTGAATCTGGCATTGCTAACACCGGAGGAGGACCATATTCTGGAGATGGAGTGTGAGTGTGGAGCGAGATCTACTGGTCGCGGATTGGCAGGGGTTTCAGAGGAGGGTAAGAGTGAAGGGCACACAGAAGAGATTGGGGGAGGGTATGAGAAATGCAGGGCACCGGGTGTAAGGCTGACAGGTGAAATCTACTAATCCATTCAGGAGTCTTTGCTTAGCCAGATTACCAATTTCAGAAGCTAACAGAACACATGTACTCTAAATCATAAATGCTGATGGAGGCTTAAATATGCTTTTCCTCCCTCAGATGGAACATCCTCCAGAATACAAAATGACCTGGAAGACCCTCAGTTGACATCGGAGGATGATGAAGAGCCAGGTGCACCTGCGTTAAATCCTCTCTCTACACCTTGCACCACCTCAGATACAGGCACTTCGGTGGGGTTGAGCACTATGAGACATATGGTAGAGCACTCTGGGGAAGGCACATCACACTCACTTGGGGAGCTTGTGGAGGCCAAGAGTCCCCAGGGTTCCGACAATCAGAGAATTGCTGGGGTCCAGGATGATGCTGAGCCCCAGGCACATGATGAGCCGCTGGAGTTGTCTATTAGACGGCAACTGCTTGATGTCCAATGGAATGCATGTGGAGATCTGGCAAAGATTCCTGAGGGCCTGTGCGCCATGGCCTCTGTAATGGAGGAGTCCATGCAGAGCGTGAGCACTGCATTGATCCTCCTAACACAGGGCATCCTCCAGAGAGGAAGTGGTGGCTCTCATGGAGAAACAGCTCCAGGAACTCAATGAAGGGTTTCTGGAGTTGCATTAATACCTGCAAGCCCACACACTGACAGTGACCTCAGTAGGTCACTGCCAATGTGAGAGATGGATGAGGTACCTAGTGACCTTGCTAGCTGTCTGTCCATCCATGGTGAGCAGGGAGGTTCAAGCAAACCTTATGTTGGCAGATGACCAGCAGCTCCAGGTACCTGGGGGCCCCTCTCAGGGCACTCCTGGTGATGGCAGCAGCTTCTCCACCCCTCTGCCAGTGACATCGCATCTGAGGAGACTGCGACAACTGAAGAGTGCCCAGCCATTGCGCAGGGCTCTCCTGTCCAGTCGGGGCCCACACAGAGCGTAGCACGAATGGGCATGGTCCACTGTTCACTTCACAATGTGGCCATGAAACTGGAGAACCCTTGGAACAGGGGGAGATGGAGGAGTAGCATTCCTCAGTAGAGGATGAATTGGATGAGCCTGAGGAGGAGGCCATGAATGTGCATGAGCCTTTACAGGAAGCCAGAGCCATGGAGTGACGTGCGCAAGATACCAGGGACAACCTAATATACACCCGATTCATCCAAGAGAGAGGTATCGACATGGTCATGGTCCCATCGCCAGAAATCCACTGCCTGCTTGTGAATGTCTACCAACCCCTGCCAGCCTCCCTCCCGGAGCTACCTCTGAACCTGCAGGACTCCAGGTGAGCTCTTCATAGACGTGTTAGCTGTTGGGATCAGTACTGCTCCAACTACTAGATCACATGTTAACTTGCCTCAATTCTTATGATGATGTATATCAAACCATTTACATATTCAGCAATGTTTTAAACTACATAGACCACAAAGCAATATCACAACATGCACCACTGGCACTCTGCCAGTGCCACTCCTGGTGTGTGTCAGCCAGTCAGTCCAGGCTGCTGCTGCCCATACTGAGATGATGCAGTCCAAAGCCAGGCCCTCAAGGCCCTGAGCTGCTTGTGGGCATCCAGCAAGGCCATCTGCAGTCTTCCCCATTGAAAGTTAGCAGCCTTTCATGCTGCAACCACTGAGGTAACATTATATAGGAGCACTAAGACAGTGCAAGACAGGCACCAAGGGAAAGAATGAGGGAGAATAGTTGAATATTGTATATATTGCCAGAAGTGTTGTTGAATAAAGTTGGTAAAGAATGGTTGTTTTCCTGTTGTCTTTAATTTGTTGTATTATGGCAAAGAAGATGATGTGATTGTTTGTAACAGAAGGATGGAAAGTCGGGGAAGTGTGGAACAAGAGGAATGGGGACATTTTCAGAAAAACCAGAGTCTGATGAGATGTTCACAAACAGCCCACCCAAAATTATGATGTCCCAGATTCCTCCTCCCTTCCTCGTCTTCCTCCTCCTCCTCCTGAGGTGGCCAACAAAGGGCTGGTGGTAGGGGTTGTGCTCTCATGATTGTCAAGTTCCAGAGGACACAGCAGACCACTATGAATCAAAAGGCGCCCTCCAGCAAGTAAAGGAGGGCTTCCTCAAGCAGTCCAAGCAGTGGAACTGTTGTGTCGGAGCACTAATGGTTTGCTCTATGATATTCCTGGTTGCAGAATGTATCTCATTGTATGAACATTGTCCCCGTGTGCTTGGGTAGCAGAGGAGTGTCATTAGCCACAGGTACAGCAGGTAGCTCTTGTCACCAAGCAGCCACCCTCTTGTGCAATGTGGGTTCTCTGCTCACTTCCAGCACACTCATGGGATTCCCATTCTATCACCCTTCAAAATACAGCGATTGGCCCATTGTATACAGGAAGTCATCGGCGGTGCCATTTTTTTCTTCTCCTGGTTCCCGTAACGCCAAAGCCAGCGCCACCGCTGAACCAAGTTTTGCAGTCAATAAATTGGATTTCAGATTGGCATTTAACATTGCACTCATCACCTTTGTTGCATTTCTCAGTCTGTCTTTACGTGATAGACTATTACATAAGTAATTGACAATGTATTGGACTAGATTAGAATTTGATTGGTAGGCACACAGTTTGAGCTATGGTGCCCGATAAGGTACTTGATGAGCAGTTAGCTATTCACAATGTGGGACGGGGGCAGCATTGGAATTGCTTTTGTTTATAGTTATAGTAAATTATTTAGAGGATGGAATCATGTCAAAGGTTTCCAAATTTTCAGATGACATCAAGCTGGAGCAGTGTTGATTAATGACTGATGGAGTGCAGGAATCCAAAGGCTGAAGAGAATATAGGTTGCTAAATCAGAGAAGTGGCAGATGGAGAAGTGTAAAGTCATGAAGTTTAGTAGAGGAAAGGATAGTGTGGAAATTGCTTCAGGTGTAACAACAGGAAAAAGATCTTGGGTTTGGAAGGGACAGGTCATTAACAATTGATAGAGTGTGGATAATGGCTAGATAAACAAACTGTATGCAGGGATGGAAATTGAGAGAAGTCTTCTAAAATAATATCTGGCAATGGCGAGCCCACATCTGGAGTGCTGCAGGCAGTTTTGGTCACCAGATATTTACAAGAATATTAAGTTCTTCAAGGGAGTGCAAAGGACTGCTGCTACTTTTAAGTTTAATAACTAGAGGCACAAAGAAATGAGGATAAATTAGCTAACCTGAGACAACATTCATTGAAAAAGATTTGATGAGATTATTTAAAATTGTGATAGGTTTAGATAATGTGAATTCAGATTGTTTTTCTGCTGCATATAAAATCCAAGAATTAGGGGATCATGGTTTCTGTGAAGCATGACAAAAGAAAATAGAACTCAGGCAGCCTTCTTTTCAGTATAAGGTAATAAACATGTGATGTAGAATACCAGCAAGTCTGATGGAGCAAACAGCTATGGATTTGGAACGTTCCTGTCAGTAAATAGGATTTAGAGATTTTAGATTTGGAAATGCACCAAGGTAGTCTTATGGGGCACTGGATGAGTTGGCTCGATGGACCAAATTGTGTCACTATTTTCTGTCCTTAAGGCAACTTTTTAACCAAGCTGAAATTGACTCTACTATTCAATGAGCCTCAATTTTGTTAACTGGCATGTTATGTGGTACTTTGTAAAACACTTTATGAAAATCCATATAATCCGTACTGGGGGAGGAGGGTGAAACAGGGGAGAATGAAAATCTCTAACATCCACTTTTTTTTTCATTCGTTCATGGGATATGGGCATCCCTGGCTAGGCCAGCATTTATTTCCCATCCTTAGTTGCCCTTGAGAAGGTGGTGGTGAACTTCCTTCTTGAACCGCTGCAGTCCAGGTGGTATATATACACTCACAGGGCTGCTAGGGAGGGTGTTCTGAGATTTTGCCCCAGCGACAGTGAAGGAATGGCGACATATTTCCAAAGAGGGACATAGTTGCATTGGGAGAAGTTCAGGGAAGATTCACTAGGCTGATTCCAGGTAAGTGGGGTTTATCTTATATGAACATATGAAGTAGGAGCAGGAGTAGACCATTCGGCCCCTCGAGCCTGCTCCGTCATTCAATAAGATCATACCTGATCTGTGGCCTCAACTTCACTTTCTGCCTATCCCCAATAACATTTGACTCCCTTTTTAGTCAAGAATCTATCTACTACTATCTTGAAAATATTCATTGACCCTGCCTCCACTGGTCTCTGGGGAAGAGAGTTCCAAAGATTCAAGACCATCTGAGAGAAAAAAAATTCTTCTCATCTCCATCTTAAATGGGAGACCCTTATCTTTAAACTGAGTTCCTTAGTCCTAGTCTCTCCCACAAGGGGAAACATCCTTTCAGCATCCACCCTGTCAAGCCCCCTCAGGATCTTATGTGTTTCAATAACAACACCGCTCATTCTTCTGAACTCCAATGGATACAGGCCCAGCCTGTCCAACCTTTCCTCATAAGAGGACACCACACACCCTCATCACAGGAATCAGTCGAGTGAACCTTCTCTGAACTGCTTCTAAACGTATTTATATCCTTTCTTAAATAAGGAAACCAAGGCCAGCATTTTCCAGTCCCATTGGCATTGGACATCATGATGGGCAGTGAGAGGTGGAGGGGGGGGGCGGCGGTGGGGGTCAATATGATGAGAAGGCCAAAAATCGGTTTCACGTCAGCGTGAAAGCACAGTGGGATCATCCGATGATGCTCACCATGGCGGAACTCCAATCCCGCTGGAGGCCAGCATGAACCCGCTTTGCATCCTGCTAATGGGCCACAAAGTAAGACCCGACCGAAGTTGTCCCCCTATGCCAGATTTTCCATTATGCCGGCGGGAACACACGCCAGCTCAGAACACATCTGGACAAGTGTGACAGGCAGAAGTCGGTACTTAACGTTGGGGCCTTGCTCAGATTGTGGACATCCGAGGAGCAGAAGATGTTGGAGCCCTACAGTTACCAGACCCCGGAGGCAGATGTACATTGCATGCTGGGTGGATTCTCATGCCTCTGCTGCAAAGCAGTTCACAGTGGGTGGGAGGTCTCCATTGATGTCTTGGTTCTGCTCCAGAACATCACGGTCTTGGCCATGGGCTGCTACAGATGATTGGCGAGACGGTGGGGGAGAGGAAGGTCCAGCTGTGAGTGGGAGAGGAAGGTGCACTGGGGGGTGGGGGTGGGGGGTGGGGGTGCGTGGGAAGGTTGGGATGGCGGGGGAACCAAAGGTGGTGAGTTTAGAGAGGGGAGGAGTGAGTACTGGGGGAAGATAGTGAAACAGGGGAGAATTCAGCAAATGGGGAGGTAGATTTAAGAGAGGAGGAAGGTGTAAGGGAAGGAGTTTGAAGGGGGCAAGGAGTTCGGAGGAGGAAGGATTTCAGAGTGGGGAATGAGTTAGGCGGGGGGGGTGGTGCGGGGAAGGAGTTCAGAGAGAGGAAAGAGTGTAGGGGGAGGAAGGAGGCTGGGGGAGGTGGTTAAAGGAGTTCGGGGGAGGGGGGAGTAAGTGTGGAGGTGGGAGTAAGGCGGGGATGTCCAGATGAATGTGCAAGGGGAGGGGCGGTGTCTGAGGAGGCAATGGCTGCCTCCTGGGAAGTGAACTGAGTATGGGTGTGGTAGGAGGAACTGGTGAGTATGAGAGGGGAGCATAGTGAGCTGGAATGCTGGAAGGGTGAGAGTGCGGCAATAGCGGGAGAAGGGACAACGAACGCGGTTGGTGAGGACTCAGGGGCAGACACAGACATAGAGTGGGAAGAAAGGGGTTGGGGGGGGTCAATATGGATGTGGGTGGGGTTCTCAGCAAGGTAGGGAAAGTACACATTCACCTGGACATCCTGGAAAGAAAAAGGTTCGGGTTAGTAGGTGACAGAGGGCAGGTGGAAGGTGATGCTGGAGGGTCAACAATGATGGGAAAAAGGCCATGGATGACTGGGGGAGGGGAAAAGATGGAGGAGCTTACAAGAAACTTGATGACAACCATGTTTTTCAAATGGAAAGTGAGCAGAGCCTCATGTTGGGTGAGCACAGGTGCTGCTTGGGAGTGCATCGTGGGTGGACGGAGATACAAATCAGCTCAGATGGACAACTGAAAGAGAATCCCAGCAGGCAGCACTGAAAATGCTCGGGACATTGAGATGAGTGTGATGGATGAAAGATCCTCCTGAGTGGGAGAATGCTTGCACGAGGCTCTGTCTCACACACACATCTCACTCCAGAATCACTCGTGGTCCTGCTGCTTGCAGCTGAACTGCTAGTTGGGGGGAAGGGAATGCAGGGGCAGGACCACCACTGCCACCACCTCCCAGGCCAGATTGATGACTCTGGTGGACCTCCTGCAGCCTGAGCTGGGGTAATGTACATCGCGGCGGCTTTCCACTGCACCCAGCAGGCGCCCCAGAGAGGCATCACTAAGTCTGGGGGCTGCCATCTTCTTTGCTTTCAGGGCCATCTGTCACCTGAAGCAGCCCGAGCCTGAGTAGGCAGGCGCTTTAAATATGGTGCCCAGAGCGAGGAAGCACTGACATCACAACGTAACGGACAAATCCAAGCCCACCCTCCAGCGATCCGGCACATTTCCTGTGAATGCATTATTAATGAGGCAGGATGTGCCAGGAATGGGACAATATGGCACAAAAAGCTGCCGTTCAGCCGGTGGGTAAAACATCCTTTTTCCTACCCGCTACCGCATTTTTGCAAATCTGGGACGATTCCACCCCAAAACTGTATACAGGACTCTGGATGTGGTCTCACCAACGCCCTGTGCAACTGGAGTAAAACATCCCCATTTTTATATTCCACTCTCCTTGCAATAAATGACAATATTCCATTTGCCTTCCTAATCACTTGCTGTACCTGCATACAAGTTTCCTGATTCACGGACCAGGACACCCAGGTCCCTCTGTACCTCAAAGCTCAGCAGTCTCATTCAATTTAAATAATATGCTCCTTTTCTATTCTTCCTGCTAAAGTGGACAAGTTCACATTTTCCTACATTATATTCCATCTGCCAATATTTTGCCCACTCACTTAATCTATGCGTGTCCTTTTGCAGACTCTTTCTGTCCTTTACACAACCAACTGCCCTATCTATCTTTATGTCATCAGCAAATTTAGCAACCATATATTCAGTCTCTTCATCCAAGTCATTGATATAAATTGTAAATATTTGAGGGCGCAACACAGATCCCTGTGACACTCCACTTGTCACATCTTACCAACCCGAAAAAGATCAATTTCTCCCTCCTCTCTGCTTTCTGTTAGCTAACCAATCCTCTATCCATGCTATGTTACTCCCTATACCATGAACTCTTATTTTGTGCAGTAACCTTTGATGTGGCACCTTGTCAAATGCCTTCTGGAAACCTAAGTACCTCACATCCACAGGTTCCCTTTAATCCACATTGCTTGTTACTTCCTCAAAGAACTTCAATAAATTAGTCAAACATGATTTCCCTTTCACAAAACCATGTTGACTCTGCTTGATTGCATTGAGATTTTCCAAGTGCTCCACTAAAACCTCCTTAATAATAGATTCCAGCAATTCCCCTATGACAGCTGTGAAGCTAACTGGCCTGTAGTTTCCTGCTTTAATTGGCCCACCAGAGTGAAACTTGACCGCCCCCCGCCCGCCCCCACCGAGCCCACCCACCAAAGACAAAATTCTGCCCATAAGATTCTGAGGGGACTTGACAGGGTAGATGCTGAGAGGATGTTTCCCCTCATGGAGGAATCAGGAACTAAGGAGCACAGTTCTAAAATAAGGGGTCTCCATTTAAGACAGAGATGAGGAGGAGTTTCTTCTCTCAGAGGGTGGTTAGTATTTGGAATTCTCTTCCCAACAAGCTGTGGAGGCTGTATCGTTGAATATATTCAAGGCTGAGTTAGACAGATTCTTGATTGACAAGGGACTAAAGGGTTATGGGGCACTGGAAGGAAAATGGAGTTAGGGCCACAATCAGATCAGCCACAATCTTATTCAAAGGCGGAGCAGGCTCGAGGCGCTGAATGACCTACCCCTCTTTCCTATATTTCAATGTTCACTACATTGTTAACCTTCTCTGTTACTTCAACAAAAAATTAAATTAAATTAATCAAACACCATCTGCATTTTACAAATGCATGCTGGCTATCCTTAATTAACTCAAGCCTCTCCAAGTACTTGTTGACACTTTCCCTGGTTATTGTTTCTAAAACCTTACCCAACACTGATATTAAACTGACCAGCCTGTAGTTGCTTGAAATGTCCTTATAATCTTTCTTGAACAAGGATGTCACAATCCTCTAAAACCTCCCTGTGTATCTAGGGAAGATTGGAAGATTATAGCAAGCCCTTCTGCTATCTCCAGCCACACTTCCTTTAGCAAGATGGCATGTTAGCCATCTGCACAAGGCGACTTATCCATTCTAAGCATTACCAGCCTTTTCAATGCATCCTGATAAGCAACTTATCAAACTTTAATTGTATATAAAAAAATCATAAAGAAAGCAGACATCACTGATTTAACACTACAGTTTACTACTACGTAAGCTATGAACTCTGTTTTACTTTTTAGTTCCCCTCAAGAATCCTTTTACATATTACATGGATCTCAACATTTCATTGACTTCTGTAGGGACCAATCCACAAGTGTGCCACAGCCCTCCAGATTTGACTTTAATTGTCTTCAGTGTTCCAGCTATTCTCCGAGGTAAGACTTTTATGGGGATCCTTCCATTAGCTTTTTTGGCTAAGTGATCCTCCAACCTTTCTTTAAAACCTCATGTGGATGCCTCAATTTCTTGTTCTGGTTGACAGCAGATACACAACTGCATTTCCACAGCCTCTAAGCCACCTCTCCTGACAGCTTTCTGCCACAAGGCTCTGTGAGGGTCATTGTAGATTTCTTCCTCTAGCTATGCAAATTCTCCAGCTGCTTCACCTTCACAAAATCCAAATTGAGCTTGAGCCTCACACACATTCCACACGGTGAACAATAAAGTTAGCATTTTCTCTGCTTAAAGTGCAGGCCTGACAAATAATCATTTCCTGTTGGCTCTCTCTATCCAGTGAGCTGCAGCCTAGACCAAGCCAAAACTGAAACTGCATTATGTGAGAAAAACCCAGCTAAAATAAATAAAGGAATCTTCTAACTCCCACAGCCCATCTCCATGAAAATGTGAGATGCTTTGGAATGTTGAAACAGAAATGTAAACTAATTATTTTCTCTTCAACTATTTGATTCTGCATTTGAATCATATGTATCCCTAATGGAGTTTAATAACCTCCTCTCCCAGAATTGCTGGCCCTGTTAAGGAACTATCTTCTTTACATCAGCTTTCAACTTGTTTTCATCTGGAAACTACAGAAACAATTTAAATCTTTTATTGAAGTTAAGCGTTGACCTTCTGGCTTCATTACAAGTCCAGAGATGGGCCATTCACTGTTTAAGTTTTACACGTCTTTACTCTACTTTGTAAAGAAAACATAAGCTGCCTTTTATCTATAATTAACTCAGGCTGGTTTGATTTGCATATGCATTAGATGCATATCACTTTCTTAACCAAGTGTCTCCATTTATCTTACATTTAATACTTTGACATCCAACCTACAAATTATATACCTTTTGCCATGCCCAGTAAAGGCATGTCATATTCATAGCTTTGAAAACCTGTATCCATTGTGGAATCTTCTGGAACTGACATTTCTTTTCAAAAAATTTGACAATAAAATGCTGCAAAAGGTGGCCACCAAGTGTCCTTTCACTTGGTCTGTGAATTCAAAACTGCCATACTTCTCAAAAGGACAAAAAAACCCATTCCAGACTGGAGGTGTCACTACTCTTCTCCTGAAACCACCCAAAAGATGTTTCCTGACTTGAATAAGTCATTCTGAAACCAAGACGGCGATTGTCTGAAAACCCCGGGTGAATGTCTGTGAACAATAACCCAGGTTGTGGCTAATCAAATTAAGCTCAACACGATATTTGGAAGGGATCTGTGAAAAGCCACATGGTAAGACAGCCATGCTGGTCTCCCTATTTGAACTTTTAATGCTGCACACAACAGCAACAGCAGGAGAAAGGACAACACCTTAAGACAACAACAATGCCTTAAGAACTGGAGACAAAAACATCATAAGGTCTCCCAGCCTGTTCCTAATCATGTCCACCAATACAGCAAACTGACCTTCTAGTAATGAGACTACAAGTAACTAACTTCGCGACTGCAGAAGTCCATCTCTTTGAAAGGATTCTACAACAACTCTGGTATAAAACTTTAGATATTGAGGTCACCTAACTACAGTTCAGGAGTGAAAATTCTTTTCTTTACCAGATCTGCTGCATGTTTTTCCAAAGGAGCCAGTCTGGTGAATTACAAACCATTATTTTGCTTATAACTTGTTACAGTGCACTATTCTCTTGAGCTATATTTCTTTGAGTATGTGCACGACTGGGTGAGTGAGTGATGGAGCATTAGATTTTTGGGGTGAACATGTGAATAAACAATCCTCTTTATTTAAACCCATGAAAAGCTTGCTGCTGGTTATTCAAATTGTCCACACACTCAGGGGTTAAGAAACAGACACAACTTCCATTTCAACAGCATACTGATTATGAATAGTAGGGAAGGGAAAGGGGGTTTCAGTAGTTTTCTCTCACCATGCCTGTAATAGCCTAAAACTAAAATTTATATTCCAAAACATATGAATTTTGAATTAGATTTTTGCAAAACTTTTTATATACTGCTGGAAGATTTTTAGGTTACCCATTGCTGGATCTGAGGTTAGGTTACCCTTTGTATTTTCCGCCATTCTATTCTCATATTCTCTCTTTGCCAGTCTTATTTTTCCCTTCACTCCCCCGATTGGATTTGGCTTGAGTCTCGCTTGAGGAATTCACCCTATATGCATCACACAGCGCTTTTTTTTGTTTCATCATATTCTTATTCCTCTCGTCATCCAAGGAGCCCTGGGTTTCATTCCCCTCTCTTTGCCTTTTGTTGGAATTTACCTAGCCTGTACCTGAAACATCACTTCCTTTAAGATCGCCCATTGTTCTGGTGTCATTTTTCCTCTTAGTCTTTGGGCAGAATTTCCCCAGAATTGCACTAAGTGTGGTGGTGGACAGATAAAATGGAGTCCTACCCACTGACGAAAATGGCAGGTTTTCACACCGTATCTTCCCAAACCTGCCACATTATTTATGCATTCCTGGGAAACACGCTGTTTCCATGGCGAGCGGACTCTCATTTGCCCGCTGGCCATCACCCAACTGTTGTATCATGCCAACCGCCATCTTTAAAAGGAAGCTGCCAGCAAAGCACTCATCATCACTAGCTCACTGCCGCTGTCTGAGAAACATGTCCAGCAGAGGCAAAAAGACTGCAGCCCCCCACTTCAACTACGGGGGGTCCCTCGAGCAACTGCTGAATGCCATGGAGGCCTGTTGGGATGTGCTACCCCTCAGCTTTGGTCGCAGGATGGGTGGCAATGTCACCAACCCGGCTTGGGAGGCAGTGGCAGTGGTGGACAGTGCGAACGCTCTGCAGAGGAGGACAGCAAAAGGATGAATGATCTCCTCTGTTCCGCCAGGGTAAGTCACTCTTATCATTACTCCCAACTCACATATTCACAAGCCCATCACACATCCACAGGGTCCTCCACACATTGCCAGTGAAAGGGGCATCACCATTCACACTCTCACACACACCGTCATTGTCCTCAGCCCATCCATGGGACCACTCACCACCCACACATGCCAGGCACACTTATCATCTGGCCCAGCAGGTGTCCTGATACACTCTCTCCATCTCTATCCATGCAGGACAAACTGGCTCACAACAGGAGGGAAAGGTCACACACAGGTGGAGAGATGCCAGAAATCAAAGTTCTGACAGAATTTGAAACAGAGCCATCGAGCTGGCCGGCGATGACCGGGATCGGTCCTGTGCTGCCGGTGAGGTCGGCGCTGCTCTACCAAGTGAGGATCCAGCAGTGCAACATCCATCAGACAACCATGCTGTGAAGCCACTGCCATGCACTAATGATCTCTCCTTGCTTTCACAGGGACATCTGCCAAAGAGCCGACAGAGTCCATGACACAGGCCCTCCAATCAAGCTCTGAAGAAACCTCTGAAGAGGATCCCTGAAGTCCCGTCACAGTGCTCACCCACACCCTCCACCAGCGCAGAGATGCACATCTCAGTGGGACATATCTTTAGAGTAGCCTCTGGACCACAATCTGGTGAGCACATCGCACTTTCTGATCCACAGCAGGTGGAGGCAGGGACTTCCTAGGTCCCTGGCACTTGGAGGACTGCTGGAGGCCAGAACGTTGCTGAGTCCGAATCAGAGGAAGAGCCTCTGGACTCAGTCATGTCACAGTTGCTGGAGCTGCAAAGGCAAGCTAGGGAACACCAGGAAGGGATGTCTGCTGCACTCCTCAGATTGCAAGGCACGATGGAGAAGTCCGTCCGTCTTCAGGCTGAGGTGATAGCGCCGGCATTGCAACGCACTGAGGTTAACACTGGCGGGATGGCGGCCGCCATGGAGACCTTGGTCCAGGACATTACCCCTGCACTGCTGTGCAGGCTTAACTCCATTGCTCATGCCATGGTTGGCCACCAACAGTGTGTACGCGAGAGGGGTGCTGGGTAGCTCGACCTCACTTCAGCTACCCCTTCCGCTCACGGAGTCAGCCAGGGGCCCTCAGGCACCCATAGGGAGGAGGATCAGCAGGTGCACACTCCGGGGCCATCCACCCAGGTGACTCTGGGAGTGACCGGCCCATCCGAATCCTATCTTCCTGTGACTTCCGCAGCTCCAGCTTCACAGGCCGAGGACGGTGCCACTGCCACACAGCAGGACCCTGGAAGCAGGCCAGGACCCTCCAAGTCTTGGCCCTCCAGAGGACACCCGCCAATGTCAACACAGACAGGGCATCACAGTCAGCAGGCTGCCTCCACCTCTGCTGCGGATGTCCAGGGAGCACCAAGACGTAGCGGCAGTGTTAGGAAAATTAGATAAAAGTAGTTGCACAGCCTGGGTACGGGTGTTGATCACTTGTACATAATGTTCACCATTGTCAATAAACTCCGAAGAATGTCACCCTGCCTGTGTCTCCTTGTTCTGATGAGTGTTCTGGTCACTCAGATGTGAGGCCTTTCTGTTTCAAGATAAAAGGCAGGTGTCTCAGTTCAGGGCCTCTTCCCTGTGCTCTGTGCAGCCTTCAGACCAAAGTGATGGTCCAGCCTCACACTCCCGGAAACATTACTGATGCCTGCACCTCGACGGTGCTGGTCATTGCTGCTAGAATGTAGTGGGCAGGCGCCACAGAGTTCCCACATATTTTCTGTGTGCTCTCAGCACCTTTAAAGTAGGGCTGGCCCCCATCACACCAGCGTCTGTGACCAGTGGCACTGTGAACCAACTCCTGAAGGGCTGAGGTGCTGAAGGTGGACACAGCATCAGATGTGTCTAAGGTTTCATGGCTGCGTCTCTGAGATGGCCCTGGTCATGGAGCACAAGCGAGCTGCCCTCGGCCAGACAGGAGTCAGACATTCTCAGAGGCCATGTGAAGATCTATGGAGTATCCACACTGCATGTTGTCATCATCCCCCTGCGATCGAGCGACTATTAGGACCTCCGCTGCATCTCCATGACAGGAGCATTCTCACAGAGGGTATTGGTGCTGAGATAAGCCAGACTGGAGTCAAACGTTCACAACTGCGATGTGAGGATCAATGGGGACACCTCACTGCATGTTGTCATCATCCTCCACAAATCTGGCAGCTATGAGGGCCTCCCAAGTGCGCCTGCCTTGTCTAACCAGTGAGAGAGCCTCATTCCCATCACCATCACCACCGAGGACTCCCTCATCCTCACCCCATTGGCGTCCTCCTCATCGGAGGAGATGTGCAGCTCCTCCATCTCCCCCTCAGCCAGCTCCTCCCCCGGTTGGAGCACCAGGTTGTAAAGGGCACAGCAGGCAATGATGATGTGTGACACCCTCTGTGGACTATATTATAGGGTTCCACCAGACCGGTCCAGGCACTGGAACTGCATCTTCAGCATCCCGATGGTCTGCTCCACCAAGTTGTGAGCTGCAGCATGAGCCTCATTATAGTGTCACTCTGCTGCAGTCTGAAGCCGCCGCTCGGTGTCATCAGCCACAGCCTCTGCAGGTGGCCCTTGTCCCCAAGGAGCCAACCCTGCAGCCTCTTTGGATCCTGGAAGACTGCAGGGATCTGCGAGAGACTCAGGATGTAGGCATCGTGTACAGTCCCTGGAAACCATGCGCATACCTGCAGGATGCGTTTCTGGTGGTCGCACACCAGCTGCACGTTCAGTGAGTGGAAGCCCTTGTGGTTGATGAAGTGCACTGAGTGTAGCGATGGAGACCTGAGCGCCACATGAGTGCAGTCAATCACACCCTGCACCTGTGGGAATCCCGAGATCAGGGCGAATCCAATGGCCCTTGCATCCTGGCTATGCCAGTCCCGGGCGAAATGCACAAAATTGTGTGCCATGGAGAAGATGGCATCCGTGACCTCATGGATGCATTTGTGGGTGGCGGATTGTGAAATCCCACAGAGGTCACCTGTGGAGCCCTGAAAGGAGCCACTGGCATAGAAATTGAGTGCTGCAGTCACTTTCACAGCCACTGGCAGTGGATGCCCTCCATGTCCCCTTGGTGCCAAGTCCTGCAGTAAGTGGCAGATGTGAGCCACCCAGGTCCCTAGACATGTGCAGTCGTCAGAGACATTGGTTCTCAGTCATCTGCAGGAACGGCAGGCGGCGTCTATAGACCCTGGGTGTCACTAGGCACTGACCAGCCACGGCTCACTGTCGCTCCTGGGCAGCGTGTGCGGGAGCCTCTGCTGCCCCTTCTTCCTGAGGTTGCTGCTCCTGCCTTTGCACAGCCAGGTGCCTCAGTCACTCTCTCCTCTGTCTTCTACGGTCTCTGCCGGCCATCAGGCATACAGCTAGGTCACCAGGATCCATGATCCTGATGTGCTCCTCCTGCAGCACGAAAGAGAGAGAGACGTAGTTATCCTGGCTCAATTAGCACCTTTCCTGGCCCTGTGTGACCGCCCCTTAATGCTTCCCGGGGAGTGGTAGTTACCCCTCAGATGGCCAGAGATGAGTGTGCTGCATGGCTGCCCTGTCAACCTGCGACATGAGGGACACTGGTCCAAACCAGGATGCTGAGATTGCAAGGGGCTGTGAGCACCTCCAACAGTGACTGCTACATGACCAGCGTTAGTGAGGAGATTGTACAAATGTGCAGCCCAACTGCTCCACAGTCCAATAAAGTGGTGGCGGACTCGAAGTCTGTGCCGGGGGTGTGTGGAGAGGGTGGGGGGTTGGAGGGGTGTTAGGTATCGAGCACTTGGCGGCCCTTTGGTGCCTCTGTGTTGCTTGCATGGGTGGGCAGATTAGGAGCCTGACCCCAATCATATCACTGTGGCTGGGCCTGATCTGTCTTAGTTACAGAGGCATGTTCAGTTTATACAGGTGTCCCTAATGCGTGGCCACTCCCCTCATTTAGCCTGGCCCCCACTTCGATTGCCTGTGCGTGGGATGCAGCGCCAGGACAGCACTTGACCACACCCCTCAGCAGTTGCCTCCGAGGCCGGCCTGCATTTGCCCCCAGACACCCCCCACCCCTCCTCAGCTTGTTTATGACCACAAGACTCAGATGTTGCAGGTATGTGCCAGGTATCCTGGAAGCTGTCATGATGCCTACATCGTCCGACACTCCCAGGTGCCAAGGCTCTTCATCACTCCAGCTCAGTTGGATGGTTTGTGCCTGAGGGACAAAGGCTATCCCCTGAAAAGGTGGCTCATGACACCACTCAGGCACCCAAGGACAGGAGCGGAGGAGAGCTATAATCAAAGTCATGCCTCCACAAGAACAGTAATTGAGAGGACCACTGGAATATTCAAGATGAGGTTCCGCTGTCTGGACTGATCAGGGGGACATACGAACATACATAGGAACATACGAAATAGGAGTAGAAATAGGCCATTGGGCCCCTCGAGCCTGCTCCATCACTCAAAAGATCATGACTGATCTACCTCCAATAACCTTTGATTCCCTTGCCTAACAACATCTTATCTACCTCTGCCTTAAAAATATTCAATGACCCCTTCAGAGGCAGAGAGTTCCAAAGTCACACAACCCTCTGAGGGAAGAAAGTTTCTCCCTGCTTGAACAGCTTCCTGTACCATGGTGCCATGGCCAGCCTGCAGGCTTCGCTTTTGTCCATGCAGTTGTGGGGGTAGCATGTTAGCATGGATAGAAGATTGGCTGGCTGGCAGAAAACAGAGAGTGTGCATAAATGAGTCCTTTTCTGATTGACGGGATGTGCCGAGTGGAGTCTCACAGGGGTCTGTGCTGGGGCCTCAACTTTTTACAATTTACGTCAATGACTTAGATGAGTAGAGTGAAGGAATGGTAGCTAAATTTGCAGACAACACAAAGATAGGTAGGAAAGTACATTGTGAAGGGGACATAAGGAGGTTGCAAACAGATATAGATAGGCTGAGTGAGTGGGCAAAAATCTGGCAGGAGTATGATGTAGGAAAATATGAAGTCGTTCACTTTGGCAGAAAAATAATAAAAAGCAGAGGATTACTTAAACAGAGAACGGTTACAGAATTCCAAGGTGCAGAGGGATCTAGGTGTTCTAGTGCATGAGCCACAAAAGTTAGTATGCAGGTACAGCAAGTAATTAAGAAGGCTAATGGAATGCTATCCTTTATTATTAGAGGAAGGTTTCAGTTATACAGGGCATTGGTGAGTCCACATCTTAAATGTTGTGTGGAGGGAGAACAAACAGGAAAGTAGTAGTAGTAGGGGGCAATATAGTGAGGGGGATTGACACTGTTCTCTGCAGCAAAGAGCAAGAGTCCAGAAGGCTGCATTGCCTGCCCCGAGCCAGGGCTCAGGACACCTGCTCAGGGCCAGAGAGGAACTTGCAGTGGGAGGGGGAGGATTCAGTCATCATAGTCCATGTAGGTACCAACAACATAGGCAGAACAAGGAAGAAGGTTCTGCATAGTCAGTATGAGAAGCTAAGTACCACATTAAGAAGCAGTAATAATCTCTGGATTATTACCTGAGCCACGTGCAAATTGGCATGGGGCAAATAAAATTAGAGGGATGAATGTGTGGCTCAAAGACTGGTATGGGAGAAGTGGGTTCTGGCTCGTGGGACACTGGCACCAGTACTGGGAAAAGTGGGGGCTGTACTTTTGGGATGGTCTACACCTGAACCGTGCTGGGAGGTGCGTTCTTGTGAATCACATAACTAGGGAAGTAGGGTGGTCTTTAAACTAAACAAGGTGGGGTGAGGGATCAAGCTTGGGTAAATGTGACAAATCAAGGGGTAGATTCAAGGAAGGATACCATAATAGTAATATGGGAAATGAGGGTCATAGAATAACAGGAAGGGACAGAGAGATAAAACTTAAGAATACACCAGTAATCAATACCAGATGTTACAAAGATAACAAAAAGACAAAACTAAAGGATCTGTGTCTGAATGCGCGTAGCATTCATAAAAACGTAAATGAATTGACAGTGCATATTGAAGTAAATAAATATGCTGATAGCCATTACGCAGACCTGGCTGCAGGATGACAAGGAGTGGGTCCTGAACATTGAGGGGTATATGATACTCAAGAAGAATAGGAAGCTAGGTGAATGTGACTTTGATTCAGGAGATCAGGTTGTAGAATCGGTTTGGGTGGAGATGAGGAATAGTAGGAAAAGAAGTCATTAGTGGGAGTGGTCTACAGGCCCACTAACAATAACCACAATGTAGGACAAAGTTCACAAGAAAATACTGGGTGCTTGTGATAAAGGCCACTACCTTACATCTTCTATATACTCCCCCAATCTATTCCCTGTCCACTGGACTCTTACCTTCCTCCAAGGCCCCTGCCTCTCCATCACCCATGGACCTTGCTCCATGCTTGCATGCCAGATCAAGGGTTTCCACCTCAAACTTCAACAGGATCAAGAGGTTGGGCACCCCACCACCCGTTCGTGCATGCTCCTGTGCTTTATGTACAGATGAAAGTGCTTTCATTAGCCCGCCCTCTACCTGCCACCCCATACCAGCCTTGGCCCCACAACCACCCCCCACCCCACCCCAGGAGACCCAGGTTGAGGTGCCCAGCAGATTGGTAGAACTCATCCTTGCACACATCCAAGCCAAGCAGGCACATTTCCCAGCCTTTGGCAGCACAGGGATATGTGCCGTTTGGCACTCTGCATCTCACACCCATGTGTGCCATGAAGTCCAGCCACCCTCTAAGACATCTATACACAGTTCCAAGCCAATTCTCTGTACTCACCCTCACAGGGCGCTGAAGATCATTGAACCTTTTACAGCACTGGATCCAATTACGGCGCATAACATCATGCCCACTCACCTGGGCAGCCACCTCTGATCATGCCCTCTTTGTTTGATAAGGTGGCCTCCTCTTACCATCCCGCTGGATTAATATCTTCCACCGGGCACTCACTGCCTCCAGCGGAGCAAGCAGACAATCATCTGAGAAGTGGGGAGCAGAGTGGCCACTGGCATTGCCCTACTGCCTAGCATGGGCTGTGGGTCCTGAGGCCATAAATCATGAAATTCATTACTCCTTCCAGGCAATGTCAAACAGCTTGCTGAGGCTCCTGAACACCCCTTGGCAGCCTTTAGCCGCCCTGTGCACTTTTCAATCCCCCCTTCGGAACTACAAGTCAGGATGGTGAGTCGCTTAGAAAGGAACTTGCAGGTGGTGGTGTCCCCGTTAATCTGCTGCCCTTTTCATTTAGGCGATAGAGGTAATGGGTTTGGAAGGTGCTGTCTAAGGAGTCTTGGTGAGTTGCTACAGTGCATCTTGTAGATGGTACACACTGCTGCTACTGCGCTTCAGGGGTGGAGGGAATGAATGTTTAAGGTAGTGGATGTGGTGCCAATCAAGCAGGTTGCTTCCTCCAGGATGGTGTTGAGCTTCTTGAGTGTTGTTGGAGCTGCACTCATCCAGGCAAGTGGGGAGTATTCCATCACATTCCTGACTTGTGCCTTGTAGATGGTGGACAGGCTTTGGGGAGTCAGGAGATGAGTTACCCACCTCAGGATTCCCAGCCTCTGACCTGTTCCTGTAGCCACAGTATTTATATGGCTAGTCCAGTTCAGTTCCTGGTCAATGGTAAACCTCAGGATGTTGATCGTAGGGAATTCAGTGATGGTAAAGCATTTGAATGTCAAGGGACGATGGTTAGATTGTCACTTCTTAGCGATGGTCATTGCCTGGCACTTGTGTGGTGCAAATGTTACTTGCCACTTGTCAGCCCAAGCGTGGATATTGTCCAGGTCTTGCTGCATTTGGACATAGACAGCTTCAGTATCTGAGGAGTTGTGAATAGTGCTGAACATTGTGCAGTCATCAGTGAACTTCCCCACTTCTGACCTTATGATGGTCATCGATGAAGCAGCTGAAGAAGGTTGGGTCTAGGACACTACCCTGAGGAGCTCCTGCAGTGATGTCCTGGGGCTGAGATGATTGACCTTCAACAACTACAACCGTCTTCCTTTGGGCTAAATATAACTCCATCCAGTGGAGAGCTTTCCCCCTGATTCCCATTGGCTCCAGCTTTGCTAGGGCTCCTTGCTGCCTTGATGTCAAGGGCAGTCACTCTAACCTTACGTCGGGAGCTCAGCACTTTTGTTCATGTTTAGACCAAGGCTGTAAGGAGGTCCGGTGCTGTGTGACCCTGGCAGAACCCAAACTGAGTGTCAGTGAGAAGGTTATTGCTGAGTCAGTGCCATTTGATAGCACTGTTGACGACACTTCGCATCACTTTGCTGAGGATTGACAGGGCGGTGATTGGCGGTGTTGGATTTGTCCTGCTTTTTTTGGGCAGGACATATCTGGGTAATTTTCCACATTGCCGGATGGATGCCAGTGTTGTAGCTGTACTGGAACAGCTTGGCTAGGGGCATGGCTAATTCTGGAGCACAAGATTGCTGGAATGTTGTCAGGGCCCATAGTCTTTGATGTATCCAGTGCCTTCAGCCATTTCTTGATGTCACATGGAGTGAATCGAATTGGCTGAAGACTGGCATCTGTGATACTGGGGACCTCAGGGGGAAGCTGAGATGGATCATCCACTTGGCACTTTTGGCTGAATATGGCTGTGAATGCACTGATGTGCTGGGCTCCCCTATTATTGAAGATAGGGATATTTGTGCAACCTCCTCATCCAGTGAGTTGTTTAATTGTCCACCACCTTTCCCAACTGGATGTGGCAGGACTGCAGAGCTTAGATCTGATCTGTTGGTTGTGGGGTCACTTAGCTCTGTCTATCACATGGTGCTTCCCCTGTTTAGCATGCAAATAGTCCTGTGTTGTGGCTTTACCAGGTTGACACCTCATTTTTCGGTATGCCTGACATGCCCTGCTGCACTCTTCATTGAACCAGAGTTGATATCCCGACTTGATGGTCACGGTAGAGTTGGGTATATGCCAGGCCATGAGGTTACAGATTGTGATTGTATACAATTCTGCTGCTGCTGGTGGCCCACAGCGCCTCATGAGTGCCCAGTTTTGAGTTGCTAGATCTGTTCAAAAGGAGCACGGTGGTAGTGCCACACAACAGGATGGAGAGTATCCTCAAGGTGAAGGTGGGACTTAGTCTCCACAATAACTGTGCTGTGGTCACTCCCACCAATACTGCCATGGACGGATGCACCCATGACAGGTAGAGTGGTGAGGACGAGGTCAAGCAGATTTTTCTCTCCTGTTGCTTCCCTCACAGTTATGTCCTTTAGGACTCGGCCAGCTTGGTTAGAAGTGTTGCTACCAAGCCACTCTTGTTGATGGACATTGGAGTCCCCCACCCTCGCACATTCTGTGCCTTGCCACCCTCTATGCTTCCTCCAAGTGGTGTTCAACATGAGGGAGTACTGATTCATCAGCTGAGGGAGGATAGTAGGTGGTAACCAGCAGGAGGTTTCCTTGCCCATTTTTGACCTGATGTCATGAGGCTTAATGGAGTCCAGATTCAATGTTAAGGACTCCCAGGGCAACTCTCTAATGACTGTATCCCACTGTGCTCCCAACTCTGACGAGTCTGTTCTGTTGGTGGGACAGGACATACCCAGGGATGGTGATGATGGTGTCTTGGACATTGCCTGTAAGGTATGATTCCGTGAGTATCCCTATGTCAGACTGTTGGGACAGCTCTCCCAATTTTGGCACAAGCCCCCATATGTTAGTAAGGAGGACAGGGTTGGGTGTGCCATTGCCGTTTCTGGTGTCTAGGTTGATGCCGGGTGGTCCATCCAATTTTCACATTCATCTGAGAGTGCCCTAGGGATTCAGCTTAACTCCCCATCTGACAGACAGTATCTTTGAATGGGCGACACTCTTTCAGCACTACACTAAACTGTAAGGCTAGGTTATGATGCTCAAATCTACAGAGTACCCACAATCATCTGACTCAGCTGCTACTGAGGCAAGACTGACACAGATATGGCACCATGACACAACTTTCAAATGAACTGATAATTTCCTCAATCCTCTCAGTGGTACAGTGGGAAAATTCGCCAAGTAGAGTGACACAGAACCACAGGTCAACTTTGATTTCAGTTCTGTGGCAAATTAGCTGATCACAACCAGATTGGGGTACAGCAATCACCTCAAATAGTTCAGCCAGAATTTCACTCCTGATTGCTATACAGTGATCCTGCTGGAAAGTGCCTGATAGCTGACATCAGGTGAAGGTGGGAGTAATTAGGATACCCCAGGGATAAACCTCACACATGGAAAGTACCACCTAGGTCAGATGTCAAAAGGCCTCTGGCACCTATTGAATGGTACAGCAACGTGAATGAGCATCTTCACGGAGGGAGAAGTGAAAAGGAGAAAGTTTTAAAGCAATCAAAAAATGAATTCGATGTAAACTAAAACACCAAATGTCGGAAGCACTCAGCAGTTCAAGGAGCATCTGTGCAGAGAAGAGTAGAGTTAATGCTTCCGATTGATGACCTTTCATCAGAGCTCAAGGTGAATTAGGTATTCTGCTCTTATAATGAAATGTGTCCAATGTACACCTCAAATGGTGCCCTACAAGACCACAGAGAATCCTTTCAAGATGAAAATATTTAGTGGTTAATTTCGAATTTGTATTAGTTTTATTCATTGGTTTTGCTAACTGTTTACTGCTTAGATATACTAGTTTCACATGGTATACACACCATTTGTATTCTCTTTTAGTATGGCAATGTTACAGCCCTTTAAGCAGAAGACATTAATATTGTGAGATGTATGTGTGCACAGGGACTTGTTGACTCTCTGACATTTTGTACCAAATTCAGCACAGATACACTGGGAAATGATATTAGCTTTGACTGACAAATAGACAACACATTTTATTGATTAGATGAATACACTCTGAAAAATCGAGTTACTGAATGATGCACTAATTAAGATGGATCTTTTTCATTGAATGTTCACAATAGAAATGTACTTGCAAGGGTTTTGGATTATTGACAACAATAAAAAAAGATCAGAAAAGGAAAGGTAAATACATTTAAAGGAACTTACTTTCACAGGATATTAAAACCAGAAGAGCACTGGTCACTGCCATAGTATTTGATATGAATATCAGGCCATTGCTGGTCACTATAACAACAATGAGAACCAACAGCAACAACATTTATTTATATAGCTCCTTTAAGTAGTAAAACATCCCAAGGTACTTTACATAGAATTATAGAATGCTTACAGTACAGAAGGAAGCCATTCACCGACTTACGTCTATGCAGATACCCTGAAGGAGCAATTCAGCTCGACCAACTCTGTTGCCATTCCCCCATAAGCCTGGAAATTGTTCCTTTCCAGATAATGATGCAATTCACTTTTGAAAGCCTCAATTGACCCTGCCTCCAACACACTCTCAGCCAGTGCATTCCAGATCCTAACTACTCGCTGCATACAAGTTTTTCCTCATGTTGCCATTTCTTCTTTTGCTAACTACTGTTGGGAGGATATTGGTAACAGAATGGTATGTCTTAAAGAAGTCTTTGTAGTCTTCTGTATGTTAACTGTAAGCCTTTATTAACTACTCAAACTATTTACACATGTACAGTAAAGGGTATAAGCTAGGAGTTATCTCCATGTTTAGGTATTTTCACATCTCTGCTCAACACCACACTGACCCCTGGGTCTGGGTCATGTGCCTTCTTACATCACTGTGCGGTACTGTACTCAGTCCCACATTAACCCTGTATGCGCCAGACTCTTATACTACAATTACCTTAAATCTGTGCCTGCCGGTCCTCGATCCTTGCACCAATGGGAACAGTTTCTCCCTATCTATTCTATCCAAACTCCTCATGATTTTGAATAACTCTATCAAAACTCCTCCGAACCTACTCTTCTCCAAGGAGAACAGTCCCAACATCTCCAAACTTTCGACGTAACTGAAATTCCTCATCTTTGGAACCATTCTCATGAATATTTTCGCACTGCCTCTAATGTCTTCACATTATTCCTAAATTGTGGTGCCCAGAACTGGACGCAATGGGCTGGATTTTATAGGTTACCATGGTTCCCGACCGCCCGGCTAATAAGTCAATGGTGAGGCTGCCCTCCATAGTGATAGCTGACCCTCAGCAATATAATACTGGGAGCAGCATTAATTGATTTAAGGTGAAACTTCAGCCCCGATCTCGGGAGGAAGTCCTGCTTTTGAGATGCCAATCAGATGGTGGGCAATTCTGTTTTACCAGCAGCGCCAGATGGGAGCAGTGACCACTGATGGGGCTACAGGCAGTGCTGATGAAGAGGAACCTGGACTTAAGGTAAGACCCGGGTATCGCCAGGTCAACAGGTCCCAGCAAGAGGGCTGAGGGAGGTGGGGGGCTAGGGTTGAGATGCTGAGGGAGAGGGTATAGGGGGAAGGATGACCTTGGTGTGAGGTGCCTCCAATGGGTACAGGGTACCCACAAAGGGGGTTCCCTCCCCTGCTACTGTATCCAATGCCAGCCCACACAGCTAAAGCTGCCGGGCTTCCCACATGGCATAAGCCGTCCCCGGCCAGACATAAAGTAACGGCAGGGGTATAATGAGGCCCTTAAACGGCCATCAATTGGGCTTCAATAGACGCAACGGCAAATGAGCCAGCCATTACCTTCACCCGTCCACGGTCCCCCCATAAAATTTAAGACAGGTCGGGGCAGGTGAGCAGGCAGTGGTCAAGCCAAATGCTGGATTTTACGAGCCCCCTCACCTTCACACCCGCTGGCAGGGAGAGCGTAAAATCATAGAAACATAGAAATGTAGGAAAGAATATTGCGCTCGCGGGCGAGCATGCGCAGAATCAGAACGAGCGTAAAATGACGTGCGATGAAGTCAGGCGAGCGTCCCGATGTCATCTCACACTAACACGATATTTCGGTCGACAGCCACACACGGGAGTCAACAGCGCACCTGCCAACAATTAAGCAGCCTATTGAGGCCCTTAATGAACTAATTAATCAAAACTTTTCGCTGCCCATCCAACTGTTTGGTTGGCGGGCAGGCGAAAAGGCCAAGCAGCCTTTGCATTTTTGGTGAAATTTCATCCACGGGGCAGGATGAGATTTTATCTAGTGATTAAAAAAAAAAACTTTTTGCACTAATCTCTAATATATCCCTGCTAATGTGGAAGTCACATGAGGGGACATGTTTTTTTAACATTTTTAAATTCTTTATTGTTAATTTGGAAAATCTTCAGCTCCCTGAGGCAGCCCTGTGCTTCAGAGAGGTTTTACTGCGCACACCCGCGTGTACTTCCACGCTCACCCTCCGTTAATTGGCCAGCCAGCATGAAATCACAGTTGGTGCCCTCATCTCAGTCCTAAATGGTATCCTGAGACTGTGACCCCAACGCTGCAGTTATTGCTAAACCAATGCTTTTATACAGGCTTAACATATCTTCCTTGCTTTTATACTCTATGCCCCTATTGATGAAGCCCAGGATGCTGTATGTTTTATTAACAACTTCCTTAACCTGTCCTACTACCTTCACAGCAGCATTATCAAATAAAATTTGATACTGAGCCACATAAGGAAATATTAGGACAGATGACCAATACAAGCTTAAGTTGGCCAAACGCCAAAGAAATAGCTTTTAAGGTAAGTCTTAAATCAGGAAAGAGGGGTTAAGAGATGGGGAGGTTTAGGGAATGATTTTCAGAGCTTAGCACCTGGGTAACTGAAGGCACAACCATCAATGTCGGTATAATTAAAATCAGAGATTCACAAGAGGCCAGAATCAGAGTTGTGCAGACATTTTGAGTCGCTGTAGGGGTGGAGAAGGCTACAGAGATAGGGAGGGGCAAAGTCATTGACTGATTTGAAAACAAGAATGAAAATTTTAAGATTGAAGCATTGCTCAACCAGGAATCAATGTAGATCAATGAACACAGGGGTGATGGTTGAACAGAACTTGATTTGAGTTAGGACAAGGGCAACAATGTAGACCACGAATACTGTACTAGGTCACTACTGTAGTATAGAGATACCAGGCTCACACTGGTCACTGCTATATTATATCAATATATCAAGTCCAGTGCTGGTCACAGCAATAGTATAGGGATGCCAGACCAGCACTGGTCACTACAATAGTATAGGACTATGAGGCCAGCACTGGTCACAACTATAGTAGGCCAGAGCTGATCATTACATTGATATAGGAATGCCAGGTCAGCTGGTCACTATTATCTAACAACATGAAAATTCATGAAAAACAACATTGTTGCCTTCCTGTATTGTGCTCCTTGGTTTAACATTGCATCTGAAAGATGGCACCTCTGCCAGTATAACATTCCTTCAGTGTTGCACTGGAGTATCAGCCTAGATTATGTGACGAAGGACTGTAACTTCCGAGCTCCCCAGCATCACATTGGGGGGTACCCACAAAAGATGCACTGGGGAATCCCCTTTGGAAGTTCCCAGGTAATGTTTGCACAGCAATTGCCCAGAAGTGCAAACATCCACTGGGCAATTGCGCTGCATTAGGAATCATCCGGAAATGTGATTTAAATCGCAAACTTCGGATGGTACCGACTGGGTTACATCAATAGTTACCCAGAAAAGATTAGAAGTATTAAAACCTCACCTAACTTCTGGGTAACTATTGTAGAGACCCAGGGGACTCCTGCCACACCCCCATTTCACCCCCCCATCGGACTTCCCCCATCATCCCCCAACTCTGGCTACCCACACCACAGGGCTCCCCCGATCTGCACGGGATCCCCTCACCTCCAAGAGACTACAACCCCCGACAGGGACTCCCCAACCCATGGTATACCCCACCCTCCCCACCTGGGCCAGGCCCAAATCTCACCCCACCCAAGGGGCCTGACTAACCTCTGAACCCCCCCTCCCTGATCTCCGACCAACTCCCAGGCCCGACCCGACCCGGTGTGAGGCCTGACCCACCCAACCTCCAATCTTCCCCCAATCACTGACACCCTCAACCTCACCCCTCCAACCCCCTCGACCACTCCCAACTACAAAACCCCCACCTCCAACCATCCTGACCTCCAACCACCCCCACGATCTCCAACCCCCCACCTCTGAACCCTGACATCTGATCCCCACCTCCGACCCCCACAACACCTGACCATGCCCCTGATCTCCAACCCCCTTGACCACCAGCCCCCCCCCCACCGAACTCTGAGCCCCCCAACCTCTGACCCAACAACCCCTCTCCCACCTCCACCTCTGGCCCCCCACTTCCGAACCCTCAACCCCTGCCTCCCTGACCTCTGACCACACCCCCGACATCCGACCATACCCCGATCTCCAAACACCCCCAACCACCCTCCACCTCCAGATACACTGCACAGCACCCCCTACCTCTGAACCCCCCAAACTCCAATCACCCACAAAATCTCTGCCCCCCCCAGATCTCTGACCTCCCGACCTCCGAAACCCCCCATCGCCACCCCCTGACCTCCAACCACCCTCAATCTCTGATCTCCCCAACCTCCAACACCCCCTAAACCTCAGCACCCCATCTCCAACCACCTCCCCGACTCACCCTCCGAAGTTCTGACTTCCTCCCACTTCTGACCTTTCGACCTCCCGACCTCTGACCCCCGATCTCTAATCCCCCCCACCTCCAGCCCCCAACAACTCCCCAATCTCTGACCACTCCCCATGATGTGCAACCCCGCCCCCCACTCCCCGCCCCACCCCCCCCCCCCCCGCCCCCCACCACATCCAAAGATCCCAACCTCCAACCAAACCCGGGATTCCTACCACCATCACCCCTGACCACCTCCCCACTTCTGATTCCCCCCTGACCTCTGACCACACCCCTCCCAACAGATCTCCAATCCCCCACACCCTCCAAATGCTATCCACTTACTTTAGACACTTATCTATTCCCTGGCCTGTCAAGAACCTTTAAACTTCAATGGACCTTGAACTTACCTGGTTTACGGCATAAAAAGGGGGTTTGACCTCCTTCCCTTCAACTCAGTGCCACTTCAAAGCTAGGCCCCAGGGATGCACTGCACTCACTGGATCTTGCCCGGCCTGAGTCGGAAGGTTGGGCGGGACAGGGTGGGAAAAAATTAAGGTAAGAAATTGGGCACGAAGTGGAAATCTGACGCTGATTGCCACTCCAGGGAAGTTCAGACCGAAAGTCTCTGGACTTGGGTTTGAACCCAAAAGCTTTTGGCAGTAAGAGTGCCTGTTGTGTTTTTTTTTCTGTTTTTATTTCAAATTTCCACCATTTGCATCATTTTCCTTCTATCTGCCAACTTTCCCTAATCAATGCATGTCCATGACATTGTAGACATAGTGAGAAGATTTCCTATGTTCTTCCATTTTAATAAAAATTTCCTTTATTTTTTCAGTTTTAAATAGTCATTTGGTAGTACAGAACTTGAGTGAAAAGAGAAACATTTTTTATCAAACAATTCGCAAGAATACCAAATGTAAAGGGAACAGCAATTTATACTGTATGAGAAGGGAGTGCTGATTGGTTGGCAAGTGGACTCTGATTGGTAGAGGTGTGCACCAGTTGATGGTGACTGAGAGTTAACTGCCAAGTATTGTCTGAAATTTAAACCAGGCAGCTTGGCTCTAGTTGGTCAAAGCATTGCCTGAGGAATGAACCAGTGAATGGCTGTCAGTTATTTTGTTCAGGTGCGATGTGTGCACATGTTCTTTCTGTCTGCAATGAACAAGATCCTGTGTATTAATATATGTAGTTTCCAAAACATGCAAATGTGCCACACTGCGAGCCTGACTGACAAATCTTAAATTGGTTGTCAGCGTAATTCTTAGCACACTGAGGATTACTTAGCAAATGTTGGCCAATCGCGGAATCACATCTAATGTTGGACACTGTGTTTTAAGTTTTCGAAGCACGGGCTGCTTGGGTACGGTCTGTACCTTGCCCGTTGCGAACAGTGGAAGGGGTGTGCTATTTGTTATGATCTTCCAGCCTTTGGGATGTACGGCCTACATGCCTAGCATCACACTGGCACTGAAATTCATATATCACATTACTCATTTGTGTGATAGGCAGAACACCTTTTTGGCTTGACAGCAGCATCTTGTTATTGGCGAATACCACTCGTGTTGCTACTGTATAGTAGCAGCGTGAAACAGCTAGCTTCACCTGTTGTTCAACTTTTTGAGATACCTTGCCCTTCCAGGGTAATCTGAGGTTTTCAGGGCTGAAAATGACAGCCTTAGGCCTGTTCATGTGTTTGCATGATATCCAGCGTGAAGTGACCTGATCAGGGTAGCCATTATCCTGCAGAATGCCTTTGATGTGCCCTATTTCAGCATCAAGCTTGCATGGTGACCAAATGGTCTGGGCCCCTTTTACAAGGTTGCTGATAAGGCCAATCTTATGGAGTGTGGAACTACATGAATCCCAATGTAGATATCCCCTATATTGACCAGTGAAGGTAGGCTGGCGGTAGATCGTGATAGAGGATCCCCTGGAAGATTTCTCAACTAGCACGAGAAGGAAAGGGAGCTTCCTTTGCTGAATTTCAAAGGTGAATTTGAGTGCAGGATGGAGCATATTAAGACATGTAAGTAAATTGTTACATGCAGCTGCGGATTTAAATATAGCAAACGTATCATCCACGTATCGGAAATGTGCGAGAGGTAGGAAGTTAGGTGTCATTCCATCGAAGACACGTTTCTCATGGAATCCAACAAAGATGCTTGTGAGATCTTGGCCTAGGGGGGGATCCGATGGCAACACCATCTATTTGGGCATACATGGTCTTATTAAACCTGAACTCAACTGCCAGAGTTGCTGTGTTCATAAGTTCAATGAATACTAATTCACACAATGGTGACAGGTCTAGGTCACCATGATATAGTGCTACAACACAAATATCAATGGAATCCTTAAGTGGAGCATTGGTAAATAGGCTAGCAATGTCAAATGAGCACATGGTATTTCTTTTATTCATTTACAAGATGTGAGCATCGCTGGCTAGGCTGGCATTTATTGCTCATCCCAAATTGCCCTTGGGAAGTTGGTGGTGAACTGCCTTCTTGAACCGCTGCAGTCCATGTGGTGTGGGTACACCCACAGTGCTGTCAGGGATGGAGTTCCAGGGTTTTGAACCAGCGACAGTGAAGGAATGGTGATATATTTCCAAGTCAGTGTGATGTATGGCTTTGAGGGGAACTTCCAGGTGGTGGTGTTCCCATTCATCTCCCATGTATCCCATGTATCTTCTCATGCATTTGGTCATAGCATCGCTATTAATATGCAAGTCCTGTGTGGTCCTCGCAAATGTGGATGGCTCCTTCACCATGCAACTGGAAAACGTGCTCAAAACTGATTGTAACAACTCGCCCAGCCATTTGGTCAATTCATATTATACAGAACTGGCCACAGATAAGATAGGGCATAAAGGGACATCACTTTTATGTGTCCTGGGCAGCTCATACATGCACAGACGCGGCAAGCCATGAGGACAAACCCTGTCATATGTATCATGTAGCAGTTGATCGTTCACCTTTGAAAGGGAGCAGTCAAGTGGGCTCCCTTTCCTTGAAGTATTAGTTGAGGAATCTTCCAGGGGGCTCTCTACCACAGTCGACCGCAAGCCTACCTTCACTGGTCAACACATGTGTTGGGATTCTTACATATGATTGGTCTTATTGGTAACATTCTAAATAGGGCCTGAGCCATTTGCTCACCATGCAAGCTTGATGCTGAAATAGGACTCATTAGAGGCATCCTGCAAGATAATGGCTACTCTGATCAGATCATTTCACGCTGTATATCGCGCAAACTCATGAAAGGGCCTAAGGCTATCATTTTTGGCCCTTAAAAGTGTTCAGTCTACCCCAGATTACCCTGGAAGGGCAAGGTGTCTCAAACAATTGAGCAACAGGTGAAGCTAGCTGTTTCACGCTGCTACTATGCAGTAGCAACGTAAGTGGTATTCGCCACTAACAGGATGCTGCCATCAAGCCAAAAATACATTCTGCCCATCACACAAATGAATAATGGGGTGTATGAATTTCAGTGCCAGTGTGATGCTAGCTATGTAGACCATACATCCGAAAGACTGGTGGATCGTATCAAACAGCATGACCCAGCCACAGTTCACAATGGGCAAGATACAGACTGATAACAGGTTATAGGAAAGGCAAATGGAATGTTGGCCTTTATTTCAAAGGGAATGGAGTATAAAGATAGGGAAGTCTTGCTAAAATTATACAAGACACTAGTTAGACCACAACGAGAATACGCTGAACAGCTTTAGTCCCCTTATTTTAGGAAAGATACACTGGCATTGGAGGCAGTCCAGAGAAGGTTCACTAAGTTGATTCCAGGTATGGAGGGATTTTCTTATGAGGAGAAGCTGAGTAGGTTGGGCCTGTACTCATTGGAGTTTAGAAGAATGAGAGACAACCTTATTGAAATGTATGGGATTCTTAGGGGGCTTGACAGGGTAGATGCTGAGAGGTTGTTTCCCCTTGTGGGAGAGTCTAGGAACAGAGGGCTTAATCTCAGAGTAAGGGGGTCACCCATTTAAAACAGAGATGAGGAGGAATTTCTTCTCTCAGAGGGTAGTCAGTCTGTGGAAATCTTTACTGCAGAGGCTGTAGATGTTGGGTCGTAAGTATATTCAAGGCTGAGATATACAGGTTTTTAATCAGTAAGAGAATCAAGGGTTATGGGGAAAAGGCAAGAAACTGGAGTTGAGGATTATCAGATTAGCCATGATCTCATTGAATGGCGGAGCAGACTCGATGGGCTGAATGGCCTACTTCTGCTCCTACGTCTTATGGTCCTATAGGTGGTGGTGAGCTGCCTCCTTGAACCCCTGCAGACCCTGTGGTGTAGGTACATCCAAACTGCTGTTAGGGAGGGGGTTCCAGAACTTTGACCCAGCAACAGTGAAGAAACAGCAATATCGTTCCAAGTTAGGATGGTGAGTGGCTTGGAGGGGTGCTTCCAGATGGTTGTGTTCCCATGTGCCTGCTGCCTTGTCCTTCGAGATGGTTGTGGTCATCAATTTGGAAGGTGCTGCCTAAGGACATTGGTGAGTTCCTCCAATGCATCTTGTTGATGGTACACACTGCTGCCTGTGATGGAGGGAGTGAATGTTTGTGGATGGGGTGCCAATCAAGTGGGCTGCTTTGTCCTGGATGGTGTCAAGCTTCTTGAGTGTTGTGGGAGCTGCACTCATCCAAGCAAGTGAAGAGTATTCCATCACATTCCTGACTTGTTCCTTGTAGATGGTGAACAAGATTTGGGGAGTCAGGAGGTGAGTTACTCGCCACAGGATTCCTAGCCTTTGTCCTGCTCTTGTGACCACAATATTTATATGGCTAGTCCAGTTCAGTTTCCGGTCAATGATAACCCCCAGGGTGTTAATAGTGGGGGATTCAGCGATGGTAATGCAATTGAATGCCAAGGGGTGATGGTTAGATTCTCTCTTGTTGGAGATAGTCATTGCCTGGCACTTATGTGGTGCGAATGTTACTTGCCACTTGTCAGCTCAAGCGTGGATATTGTCCAGGTCTTGTTGCATTTAGACATGGACTGCTTCAGTATCTGAGGAGTCGTGAATGGTGCTGAACATTGTGCACTCATCAGCGAACATCCCCACTTCTGACCTTATGATGGAGGGAAGGTCATTGATGAAGCAACTGAAAATAGTTGGGACGAGGATACTACCCTGAGGAACACCTGCAGTGACGTCCTGGAACTGAGGTGATTGACCTCCAACAATCACAACCATCTTCTTTTGTGCTAGGTATGACTCCAACCAGCAGAGAGTTTTTGCCCTGATTCCTATTGATTCCAGCTTTGCTTGGGCTCCTTGATGCCACACTCGGTCAAATGCTGCCTTGATGTCAATTTTGATATGCAATGTATTAAAATGAAAGGTTATAATAAAGCCACTGTTAAAAGATAGCTGAAGGTAATTAAATGAAGAAGTATTACACAGGAATGAAAAAGTTGCATTTCTATAACAACTAAAATTAAAGAAGACAACGACAATAGAAATAGGTTAAAGGTTAATAGGTTAAACATTAGGTGATTTGATCTGCTTAAAGAGGAAATAAAAATCACAAAAGAAGCTGTGAAATGAGCCAATGTACCATGCAAGGTGTTGTCATGTGAAACTTCTGGTAGGCTAGTCAGGATGCTGTATAACAACATTGTGGATAATAGAGGTTTTACTATATTGTAAAGGCCACTTGCATTATTTAACATTCACATTGCAATTATTTCTTTTCATTACTTTTGTATGCTTTTCAACTACCTGGTTAACTTTTTTTAGTTTAAGTATGTGTTTAGTTACTCTTGGCTCTATTCCATTTTATTTCTCAGGAAGCTATATCGCACAATTGTGCATTTAGGCTGACCTTTACCAGCTGATCAAGTTTATTTTCCTTTTCCTTGATGAATGTTAATGTGATTTTTCTTGCACTGTTTCCTCAGGTGCTCACTGGGCACTGTCTAAACCTAAAGACTTCCACTGCTAATGCCATGAACGTCAAATAACCACAGAACTAATTTTCTACAGTCTGTTACATAGCAATATCCACTTATTTTCAAATGTAAAATGTGCTGTTAGGCACATTTGATTAAAATACTACACTTCCCCCTATTCATTTCTACATTGTTATGTTGCTTATATGTAGCTTTATTTTTATTGAAAATGTCATTTATATGAAAATCCAAACCTAATGTTCAAACTAGGATTGCCTCAATGCAAATGAAAAACATATTGAAATGTTTGTTCTAAGTGTTAAAAATAGGTGAATATTACCGTTGGCCGGGATTTTCCGCCCCCATTCATGGTGAATGTATTCAGTGGCAAAATTGGAGAATCTCACGAGAAGGCCCCAGTCGCATTTCCGGATTAGGTCAATCCAGGACATAATTGTCCCTCCTCCCTCCCTTCAATGGCAGGCCGCGTTTCCTGCTGTGCAACATCGGGAACCTAATTGTAATAAATTTGCATCTAATTATTGTGGCCGCTTGCTGGAATCATCCCCCCACGTCAAACTTTAATCCCACGTCAGCATGATTTCCCGACAGCGTGATTTACAACTGCCTTTAAAAGGCATGAACCTGGTGACCATAACTTCAAGGTGGAACCCGGAGGTGAAGGCACACAACTTTGCACAGCGCTCACAATGATCCCAGCAGCTCTGCGAATTCAGGGGCGGACACAGGCAAGTCTCCTTAGCGGCTTCTTCTTGGCTGACTTGTGCTGCCAGGGCAAGGGCAACAGTGCAAAGGGGGAAGGGGGAGAAGGCAACTTTGGGGCAAGGGCAACAGTGCTGGGGGCATCATGGCAGCACTGTCTGAAATTTGGGCACAAATACATTAGGCGGGGAGTGGAGGGGTGTGGGGGGAGAAGAATATGGCCAGACTAATGACAAAACATGTCAAAGTTGAGCATTCTTCCATAACTGGGAGCGTTTAGCTTGAGCTCAATTGACATGCTTGGAGTCAGCCTAGTCAAGCAAATGTACCCACTCAAGCATGGCTAATTCCTCACAGTGCCAATGATCGCTCCTCTACTGTTAACCCTTCGCACTCACGCTTCAAAGTCAAATGAGTGTTATGGTGCTGCAGAACCATTGCAAGATTGGGCACGCCTGAAGATTCTGTTTGGAAAGGTGGCCATGGAGCACTATCGGAGAGGTGCGATCCTAGCGTTATGTTTCAGTTGACATTGAAATGTTACCCTCATGGTACAAGCAAATTGCGAAGCCTTGGAGTCCAGGTTAGGAAAATGCCTGCGCCTGAGGTGAGACTTCAGGATACAGTCGAATGGCCGAAGCTGCTGCCGCTTGGGCATGTGGTGTGGGACAGTGCTGGGTGTGGGCATGGTGAGCCATCATGTACACTAAACATTGGGCATCTATGTGGTGGCCTGGACTTTCTGACATGAGTTAACATGCCTTGAGTGGCAGCCGCAGGCGATGACTTGACCAAGATTTGTCCTTAGGAGACAATTGCTGACCCTCGCATCTCTCTCTTGGATACTGCAGTGAGAAGACCACCAGGAACATGGAGTCTGGTGATCTTGCTGTCAGTCTGATTGCTTAATGGCAGGAGAGAAGGAAAAGAATGTGACAGAAGCTCCTGGCTTGCAAAAGGGAGGAGCAGGACCCTGAAGACCAAGGGGCGGCACGGCCTCCTCCTCATGCAGATGATGAGCCCCACAGAGCTGTCGTTCATAGGCGCATCACTAGACCCAGGGTCTACATACAGCGCAGGTGCTACCTGCAAATGCACGAGAACCAGTGTCATCGACACCTGCACATGTCAAGGGAACTGGTCATGCACATATGCCACCTTCTGTAGGATTGGGCTCAGAGGGCATCCACTGCCATTGGCAGTTAATGTTACTACTGCACTCAATTTCTACTGCAGTGGCTCCTTCCAGGACTCCACTGGGGACCTTTGCGGGGCCTCATAAGCTTCCACCCCAAAATATAACCCGGAGGTCATGGGCGCCCTTTTTTGCTAAGGCATACACCTTTGTCAATTTTGACAGGGATGAAGCAAGCCAGGGAGCAAGAGCATTGGGATTTGCTCAGGTTTCCAGATTTCGACAGGTACAGGGTCCCATCGACTGCACCCGTGGCTCTTAAATCTCCCTGGCAACAAGCAGTCTAGTATGTGAACCACAAATGCTTCCTATCTCTCAATGGTTAGCTGCTTTGCGACCATAGCAAACGGATCAGGTCGGGGGGGTAGGTCTACCTCAAAGTGCTGAGAGGACACAGGGAACATCACAGAAGCCAGTGATGGTTGGGTATGAGGCTCTTGCAGCAAACACAAGCCATGTGGAGGTTCATGCATCACTAATCTGGACAGTGACTTTGAAGCCGGACAATCACTGTGCTCAAAAGATTACACACAGCACAGGGCAGAGGCCCTGGACTTCGACAGTAGCCTTCGCTTTGTGCAGGAAACAAGGTTTCACATCTGAGTGACATGAACACTGCCCATCATAACAAGGAGCCATAGACAAGGAGACATTCTTGGGAGTGTATTTACAATCGTCAACATTATGTACAAGTGATTAACGCCCATACCCACATTGTGCAATTAAATCTTCTTAACCCTGCTGGGACGCCTTGGTGCCCCTCCGACATCCACAGCAGAGATGGAGGTGGCCTGCTGATTGCTCTGCCCTGTTATCTGTGATGACCTTGGCGGGTGTTTTCTGGAAGGCCGAGACTTGGTGGGCCCCAGTCTGCTTTTGGGATCCTGCTGTGTGGCAGTGGCACCCCTCTCGCCCTGTGGAGCTGGAGCTGCTAAGGTCACAGGAACAGGGGATTCACCTGGGCTACACACTCCTGGCGTCACCTGGGTGGATGGCCCCAAGGTGTGCACCTCTTGATCCTCATCCCCATTGGTGCCCAAGGCTGACTCTTTGAGGAGAAGGGGGAGCTGGAGTGAGCTCAAGATGCCCCGACTCCTCTCATGCTGACACTGATGGATGCCTGCAAGTGCCTGAACGATGGAGTGCAACTCCTGCTGCAGTGCAGGACCGATATCATGGACCAAGGTCTCAGTGGTGACCGCCATCCTGCCGATGTTGACCTCGGTGCATTGGCATATCAGTGCTATCACCTCAGGCTGAAGGCAGATGGACTCCTCCATCATGCAGTCTGAGGAGTGCAGCAGACATTCCTTCCTGATTTTTTTTTTACTTATTCGCTCATGGGATGTGGTTATCTCTGGCTAGGCCAGCATTTATTGCCCATCCCTTCACAGGGCATTTAAGTGTCAACCACATTGCTGGGGTCTGGAGTCACATGTATCTCAGACCAGGTAAGGTCGGCAGATTTTTTTCCCTAAAGGACATTAGTGAACCAGATGGGTTTTTATGACAATCGGCAATGGTTTCATGGTCATCATCAGACCCTTAATTCCACATTTTTATTGAATTCAAATTTCACCATCTACCGTGGTGGGATTCGAACCCTGGTCCCCAGAGCAATACCCTGGATATCTGGAATACTAGTCCAGTGACAAAACCACTATGTCACCACCTCTCCAGCATGCCTTTGCAGCTCCAGCATCTGAGGTATGACCAAGTCCAGAGGCTCCTTGTCTGATTCGGACTCAGCAGATTTCTGGCCTCCAGGAGCCCTCAGAGTGCCAGAAACCTGGGAAGTCCCTGCCGCTGCCACATGCTGTTGATCAGACAATGTGTTCACCAGATTGTGACCCCAAGGCTACTCTAGAGCTAGATCCCACCGAGTTATGTGTCTCTGCGCTGGTGGAGGGAGGGTGAGCGCTATGATGGGTGTCATCAGCTTCGTCTTCCGATGTGTCTTCGGGGCTTGAGTCGGGGCCCTGGGTCATGGCTGCTTCCCAGGTATGCCTGCGAAAGCAAGGACAGGTAACTGGTGCATGGCAGGGGACTGCGGAACAGAGGAAGTGACTCACAGCTTGGTTGTATGATGGATCTTGCACTGTTGGATCCTCACTTGGTTGAGCGCCGCCAACCTCACTTTCAGCACAGGAATGGGCCAGATCCTCACTGGCCAGCTGGATGGCTCCCTTCTCAAAGTCTGTGAGGACCTTCATTTCAGGCATTCCAATCTGCAACCTCTCCCTTTTGTTGTGTGCCAGCTTGTCCTGCATGAAGACAGATGGAGAGAGTGTAAGCAGGACACCTGCCGGGCTAGGTGAGAAGGACGTCTGGCATGTGTGGGTGGTGAGTGGTGCCATGGACGGGATGATGACATGATCTGCAGGGCAGATGACGGTGTGTGCGAGAGAGTGAATAGCGGTGCCTCTCGAACTGGCAGTGAGTGAGACCTCTGTGGATGTGTGATGGGTTTGTGAGTGAGTGAGTTGGGAGTGATGAGAAGAATGACTTACCCTGACGGAAGGGAGATCGTTCATCCTCTTGCGGCACTGGGTGGCTGTCCTCTTTTGCAGGGCATTGGCGCTGTCCACCACTGCCACCGCCTCCCATGCTAGATTTGTCACCTTGCTTGCTGGTCTTTGCCCAGAGCGGGGGCAGAGGACATCACAGAGGGCCTCCACTGCAGTAGGCGCTTATAGGAGACATTGCTAGATTTGGGGGCAGCATTTTCCTCCTTTTGGCAGCCATGACTTTCCAGCAACTTCCGATCCCTTAGAGAGTGCGAGCTCTGTGCAGGGGCGCCCTTTAAATATGGTGCCTGGATTACTGAAGGCCTTAGGTGATGGAGTGGGGGGTGGCAGGCTAACAGAGGCTGTCCTGCTGACGTGAAACCCGTGCCCCTTCATTTTTAAAACAAAGTGCCGCATAATATGGTGGGAAAAGCTGCCATTACCGTCGCAGGTCAAATGCCACTTTCCCTGCCCGATATCGGACTTTGCTGATTTTTTGGACGATTTCGCCCGTAATCATATTGACCTTGTGTTGGCAAATTTTGAAAGTATATTTTGTTGAGAACATTGGGTATGGTACGCCAACCATAGCAAAGTATTTTGGAAATATTAGGTATTAAGTAGATGCATTTAAGAGAATGCTAGATACCACACGAAGGAGAAAAGATTTGCTGATAGGGTTAGATGAAAAGAAATGAAAGGAGGTTTATGTGCAGCATAAACACCAACTCAGGCCTGTTGGCTAAATGGCCTATTTCTGTGCTGTACATTGTCTGTGTTATATTCACATGGTTTGGGAAGAATTTGGGGAATATTTTTTGACATATTTACTGTAGAAAGTAAATAATAACAAACTCACATTTTCAACCAATAAAATTTACAAGTATGAATAGTCAATATAATTTGGAATATTTTGGCTGTAAGAATATCAAAATTAGCCTTGAGGCTCAGCACAAATCGAAGGAACATAATGCAGGAGAAATTTGTATGTGTAGCGTCCGTATACCAATTCTTAGATCTATATTGGTCTTCACTGTTCATAGGCAGCCCCAGTAGCTGCCTGAAAGCAGCATTACTGCAATTCCAAAAGGCATAGAAAGATCTTACATTTGTTTCTGGATCCTCCTGCATTATTTGTGAAAAATGAGACAAAACATATGCTGCACATCAGCTTTTACAATTCTACAGAGGAGCTTTAAAGGAACTGCTGAAGGCTGTGGCAAAAAAGTACTCTGTCTTGCCTCCAAAGTAGAACTGCAGACCACTGCCAGCTCATGTTCACTCCCTAACTGTTTGCCACTTCCTGGATTTACTTGTGGACTGGCTCCGCATCCCAAATTTGGGATGGCAAAATTGGTCAGACGCTCAGGTGGCCAATTGGTGCCAACATCTTGCCACTGTTATTGCAATACGGTGGATTGACCAATTTCTCACAAGTCTTGGGTTTCCATCTTCAGTCACCAAACTAATTTCTACCCTAAATTGTCTGAGTCGGGAATCATTGTGAAGAAGACATGTAGGAAACCAACTTCTCAACTGTTTACCTTTGCTGTTATACATTAATTACATTGGTGTAATGCTGATGAGGTGTATTAAAATTAAAAATGCAATGGAAGAAATATTTATCTGTACCATCTAGAGCCTCTCTCATAGTTAACGATTCTTTCACACTTCAGTCACATGTGGCACCTTGGATCAGTTAGTAGCATTCTTGACTCTAAATCATAAAGTTGTGGTCCCAAAACTCAGATTTCTTTTTGTTGTTATTGCAAAATTGGTGCAGTTACGGTGTACAGGACTGGAATTTAGGCCATAAGACATATACACTTAATCTTATTCTAAAATACAGGCTAAATTGCAATAGAATTGGCTAGTGAAAGGTGTTGTACTTACCCAACCATGGTACATGTATGCAAATGTATACCGGAGTTCCTTTTTCATAATTTACACTTCTATAAGAAAACTTCACCTGACGTAAGCCTATAGTTAAAAAAGGATAGGTTTGCTATATGCTCTTAATCCTGAGCCAATCTCATCACTGGCAGCTGTCTGAGGCTGAACCGGATCTGGGTGTCCTTATACACCAAACAATGAAAGTAAACAGGCAGATGCAGCAAGCATTAGGAAGGCAAATGGTATGTTGGCCTTTATTGCAAGAGGATTTGAGTTCAGAAGTAGGGATGTCTCACTGCAGTTATACAAGGCCTTGGTAAGACCACACCTGGAGTATTGCATGTAGTTTTGGTCTCCCTATCTAAAAAAGGATATACTTGCCATAGAGGGAGTGCAGCGAAGGTTCACTAGGCTGGGGATGCCCGGGGATGGCAGGGCTGCCATCTGAGGAGAGATTGGCTCGACAGGGTCTGTACTCACTAGAGTTTAGAAGAATGAGAGGGGATCTGATTGAAACGTATAAAATTCTAACAGGACGAGACAGACTAGATGCAGGGAGGATGTTTCCCCTAGTTGGGGAGCCTAGAACCAGGGGCCACAGTCTCAGGATGCGAGGCAGGCCATTTAGGACTGAGATGAGGAAAGATTTCTTCACTCAGAAGATGGTCAACCTGTGGAATTCTCTTCCACAGAAGGCTGTGGAGGCCGGGTCACTGAAAGAAAGGGCAGGTTTTTCCATTTGACATGCGGGGGGGTGCAGGCCTCGCACGGCCGCGTGTAAAGTGACACACAGTGACATTGGGCGAGCGTCCCGACGTCACCACGCGCCATCGTGCTACTTCGCTAGGCGGGCATGCGATGAAGTCCGACACGTGCCCACCATTGATTAATGGGCCACTTAAGGCCCTTTAGTGTTCAATCGATGCCGATTTTTCGGAGCCCGTGTGATCTTCAGGTCGGCACACGGGCGCAACGAGCAGGTGGGTAGGAGACATTTGTATAAACCTTATCCACGGGCAGGATAAGAGAGCTTACTGGGGTCGTGAATCTGCTCCGTGAAATATTTATTGTTGAAAGTTTTTCAAACTTGCCTGTGTGATCTGCAGTACTTCAAAACGCATCCTAGTTGCTTTTTCTGGCCTCTTAACCTTCAGGTCAGCACTCTGCAGTGAGGAATCTTTTGCAGGCCTGCAGGTTTCAGGAAACCTTCCATTAGCCTGGGAATGGGAGCTGATCTGTCCACAGGAGGCAGCTCCTCTGAGGAGGAAGGGAGAGCTAGAATGGGGAGGAGGCCAGGATTGCACAGTCAGCCTCCAGAGGAGCCACCTTTTGGAGGGCAGGCGCAGGTACAAGGGGCGCAGGGCCAAGAGGTAGTCCAAGGCGGAAGGGGCTGCAGAAGACGCCATTATGCTGCTGCCAGGATATACAGGCGGCGAAGCAGTTACCTCAATATGTCTGAGATGCAGTGCCGAAGGAGGCTCCATCTCTCAAGGGAGACAGTGAACTATATCTGTCAGATGATAGGCCCTGAGATCTCCCCTATCTGTGTGGGCGGACACCCCATGCCAGCAGCTCTGAAGGTCACAGTTGCCCTCAACATCTATGCCTCTGGCTCCTTCCAGGGCTCAGTGGGTGATCTTTGTGGTGTCTTCCAATCAGCTGTCCACACTAGTGTCAAGCAAGCCACAGACACTCTGTTCAGACGGGCATTGACCTTCATCCACTTCCGTTGGAACCGGGCAAGCCAGACACAGCGAACCAGAGGCTTCGAGGCCATCGCTGGCTTCTCCTGCGTCCAGGGTGCTATAGACTGTACACATGTGGCCATCAAGGCGCCAGCAGGTGAGCCCGGTGCCTTCATCAACAGGAACGTGCAGATAGGTGTGTGACCACAGGATGCTGATTCTACAAGTCTGTGCCAGGTACCCAGGCAGCTCCCACGACGCCTACATCTTCAGACACTCCCGGTGCCGGGGCTCTTCAGCTCTCCAGCTCGGCTGGATGGATGGCTGCTGGGTGACAAGGGCTATCCCCTCAGAAGGTGGCTCATGACGCCTCTCTGCCATTCAAGAACAGAAGCTGAGCAGCGATACAATAGGAGCCATGACACCACAAGGCTGTGATGGAGAGAGCCATCGGTCTTCTCAAGATGCGCTTCCGGTGCCTGGACCACTCAGGGGGCGCACTCCAGTAGCCCCCAGATCGTGTCTCGGTGATAGTGGTTCCATGCTGCACTCTCCACAATCTTGCACTGGAAAGGGGGGGACGCTGTGGACGATGAAGACGTCGACGCAGTGGCTGCGGCTGCACACGATGAGTCCAGCAGCCGCAGCCACTGCGTCGAGGATGAGTACGCACAGGGAAATGCTGATGGGGTAGACGCTGATCCAGGGCTACTCCAGGGAGGCAGGGACACCCGGGATGCTTTAATCCAACGAACCTTCAGTTAGCACAACACAGGAGGATCACCAGGACAAGCCTGGGCTGCTGCCTCAATACTCAACACCTAAGTGCAAAATCTGCCAGGTCAGCAGCACTAAGGGCCTTGTAAATAAAGCTGAATGTCTAACAAATCACTATTTACACTTATGTCAACCACACACATGCAGAAGAAATGAGGCACCCTCAGCCATGGTCACACATCTGCATTTAATGTGTGAAGCAAAAGAACTTATCACAAAGAGAAAACAATAGTGTTAACAATCAAAAATAAATCATAAGGACCTCATCTCAGGCCAACACAAAAGCACCAGCGAAAAACCCGTGGTGTGCGTCAGGTGCCTTGTGTTTACGTTTCCAGGTGCTACGTCTTGGTGCTGCCCCCTCGCTGGGAGTGGTATCTGAGACAGTCTGCTGACTCTGCTGTCCTGTTGGCCTTGATGACCTTGGCGGTCGTCCTCTGGCCCATGGAGCCTGAGCTGGCCCCGCCTGGGAGGGAGCTGCCTGTTCCGCAGCTGGCATCTCCCCAGTCATCGCAGCCTCACTGGATGATATGGCCACTGGGAGAGGGGCAGAGGAGCTGCCGTCCTCACCCGGAGTGCCCTGAGAGGTGCCCGCAGAGATGACAGGCAGCTGCTGCGCTGACGTAAAGTCGCTTTGAGCCTCCCTGCTCACCATGGATGGATGGGCAACAAGCTGGGGAGCTTGATGCCCAGACCATCTCCCACACTGGCACTGATCAGCTAAGGTCAATGCTGATGTGAGGGCTTGCTGGTTAGAGCGCATCCCCAGGAAGCCCTGGCGGGTCTCCTGGAGGAGCCTCTCCATGAGAGTCACCACTCTCTCCATGGAGGACGCTTGGTGCTCGGACATGTGGCTCATTGTTTCGTGTACACTCCTCCACCACGGAGACCATGCCAAGCACAGCCTCATGTATCTCCCCCAGATGCTCCCGCACACCCAGCTGCAGCTCATCCCCGTCCCCCCGGCTCATTATGCACTCAACCTTCCATAACCAATGGTCCAGCAATGTTGCAATAATAACTAATTTAACAATCATCAGTGGTATGGCTGTTGGAAGAACAATGTGGACCTCACTGTTGGGCATAAATATCCTGGCCGTGCCACCCCAGCCTCACCGACACCAGTAGACCTGGGTGCATGGCGCCTCTCCAGCTCAAGGGCCTCCTGCTCGAAGCGGCTTAGTATGGAGAGCTGTGCCTGGCCACCTTCACTCCTCACACACTCGGCCGCATCCTGCGCATTCTTCTCCTGAAAAAGAGAGAAGAGCATTGATTAGGGCAAATTGCAAATGGACTCTGTTCGCGCACGGCACACCCCAACCAGAGTGGGACATATCAGGCCTCCAGTGCCTCCTCTCCCCGCTGCTGCTGACCACTCAGACAAAGATGCTAGGCCTGCTCCCCACCCCCCCACCGCCCCATTGGACACATGCTGCCTACATCACATTAGGAACCACACGGTATTTCCTCCCATAGCAAGGAGGCACAAGCACGTGCAGCGTAGAGGGCAGCAGATGGTTCGTTGCCATGACACCTTGAGGCTCCCCTTCCACCATCTCATCACCGTGACTACGACATGTCCTGGAGTTCTGAGTCTGGGCCTAGGTGCAGCTTCTCCAGGTTGCCCCCAAACCAGTCATGTGGAACTCAGATCAACACAGGCTGCGGGGGAAAACTCATCTCCCCATGGCCCACTCAGGCTGACCTCAGCATGGGCACTATCTGCTTGCCCAGCAAAGGAAAAATGCTGTCACTGATTCAATGCAGTCACGACACTGAGACTTGTGGGGGGTGCTGCAGAGGGTAAGGTTACCTGCTGGGTTAAATGCCCAATACTAATATGGTGCTCACCCTGCCAGAGCACAACAAATCATTGAAGCACTTACAGCACTGGATCCAGGTGCGCCGCACCACGTCGCAGGAGCTCACCGCCTTCGCCACCTCCTCCCAGGCATGTTTTATCATGTGTGGCGGGGCCTCCTCCTCCCATCCTGGGGGAACAACACCTCCTGCCGTGCTGTCACCTCCTAGTGGAGGGCAGAAAGGCAGTCATCAGAAAAACGAGGGGCTCATTGGCCCCCACTGGCCTTCCCTCCAGCCTGGCCTGCTCATATGAAGCCCTCTGCTGCGGCCTAGCACTGACCATTGTGAGCCACCTACAGGAGGCTGCCAGGCCTCCTTTTAAACAGACTGTCGGGTCGCCATTGGACCCGGCGGTCTGTGCACATCCGCCGCTGCCTGCACACTTCTGCTATGCTCGGGAGTCGGGGAATACGATGGGTGGGCCTTAATTGGCCCACTCGCGTAAAATGGCAGTGCCTGCAACCACTCCCACTCTGCCCCCTTGCCAGATGGAAAATTCTGCCCAAAGAAATTGATCATTTTTTGGGTATTAGGGGCATCAAGGGGTATGGAGAGAAAGCGGGAGTATGGTGTTGAGATAGAGGATCAGCCATGATCATATTGAATGGTGGAGCAGGCTCGAAGGGCCGAATGGCCTACTCCTGCTCCTAGCTTCTATGTTTCTATAAACTAGATTTTTTACAACCTGAGCCTCTAATTTGACTGAAAAGAATTTTCTGACCCCATATCCTCGCCATTGAAAATTGTAATATTGTTCACTTCCTCCCAGCCTCAGGCCATTTGCTGCTGAAACCCTTGACTATGCATTTCTTACCTTTAGATTCAACTGCTGAAGTGCTCTCCTGGCCAACCTCACATCTTCCGACTTCAATACATTTCAACCTGTCCAATTCTCTGCTGCTCGTTTCGCATCCTGGATTATGTCCTGCGCATCCTTTCCTTACTGAGTGACATTGGTTTCCAGTTCATCAACGTTTCAGAGTTAACATTCTTACTTGTTGTTTATTCCTTCATTGTGCCTTCAACTGTCTGGGCCCCACATTCCCCAGGTAAACCCATGTCCTTAATCAAACTTTTAGTCCCCCTCCTATAGAACTCCTTTTTTGGTCAGTGTCTTTTTTTGTCTGATTATGCCTTTGTGCAGAGATTTGGGATATTTTGCTGCCTTAAGGGAACCATATAAATGCAAGTTACCATAAGGTGCATCAAGGTGCATTTCTGTTCACAGGCATGTTAAATGGTTCATAAGTTACCATGTGATGCAACTTATGACAAATATAAAAGTGACTCATAACGCAACTTTCATAATCATAAACTTAACAACATTTATATAGTGCCTTTAATATGGTAAAACACGGTAAAACTGGGTTCTTCACAGGAACAAACAAAATTTGACACCAAACCACATTAAAAGATATTGGGCTGGATTTTATGGGGCACCATTTTCCCCGCCCACCGGGAACCCAGCTGCCCTGCCCTGCAGTGATATTACGCTGGAAGCAGCCTTAATTATTTCAGAGTGGAACTTCCATCACCATCTGAGAGGAAGTCCTGCCCTAGGGAGCTGCTGGCCATCCTGATTGTAGCCCAAGCAGTGCCAAGATCAGGAAATAGGCACTGCTGGGACTATAGGCAACCCCCAAGGACAAAGACTGCAGTCTGGACTTAAAAATCAATCTGGGGTTTAAGATGGGCCTGGCTGGCAGACCCCAGCTAGGTGGGGGGCAGGGGGGAGTATGAGGGGCTGGGTTTGGGAGGCCAGCAAAGGATGAGGGCTAAAGGGCGATGGCAGTATGATCTTGCAGGGGATGTGCCTCCAATGGGCACGGGGGCTCCCCAAAGGAGGTACCCCTTTCCCAGTGAAAGCTGACTGGGTTACACACATTGCCTCTGCCTTCCCCTGCCATATGCAAAATAGCGCTGGAGGCAGAATGAGGTCCTTTAATGAATTGGCCATTTAATGGCCTCAGTAGGACTAAGGATGGGTAGGCTGCATGGTGAATTCCTCGCCCACCATAATATCGGAGACAAACCAGGGGTGGACAGAAATGTAGTAGCCACCCACTTTTTTTTATGAGCCCCCCACCTTCAGTGTGTATCATCTACAAGATGCACTGCAACAACTCACCAAGGCTCCTTTGACATCACCTTCCAATCTCATGACCTCTACTACCTAGAAGGACAAGGGCAGCAGATGCATGGGAACACCAACACCCGGAAGTTCCCCTCCAAGCCACTCGCCATCCTGACTTGGAAATATGCCACTGTTCCATCACTGTGGCTACGTCAAAATCCTGGGACTACCTCCTTAACAGCACTGTGAGTGTACCTACATCACATGGACTGCAGTGGTTCAAGAAGGCAGCTCACCACCACCTTCTCAAGGGCAATCAGGGATGGGAAAAAATGCTGGCCTAACCAGTGATCCCATGATCCTAGCCTACATCCTACGAAAGAGTAAAAAAAAAACGATCTTGTTAAACAATCTTATATTTCCTCAAGCAGAGTGTGGATCTGCTCTTGCAGGTCCCAAACTGCCATGCAAAGCATTAACTTCTTATTGATGTAGTCATAGCGCATAATGAACATGTGAGTTATGACTTGCTGAATTAAGCATTTTAATGAATGTATTTATTGTGAAAAACAAGAGGAACAAAACTTCAATTATAAACAAAATGCTTCTCGTCTATCAAGAAAAGGTAGGAGTCTGGCATATTGCATTTATTTGTCAGATTTATGCTATACATGGGGAAATAGTATACCGCTGTTAAAGGTTCTTTGGTCAGATTTATGCTTCAGTGGCGGCATTTAGAATTAATTATTATTTCCTTTAAAACTCAGCAGGATTTCACTTTTTGTAACTTAAAAGCAATCACATAACTGCAGCTTCATGTCTCAGAAAGTTAATGGAAACACTTAGTAATCTTTGATCTCTTTCACAAATCATTTTGATTTTCAGCCATAATTTCTTCTAAAATGCAAAGTGACACTAGTTCAATTCATGATCCTGTGCTGGATGTCAGTTTGAGTGTGAGACCTCTTGTACAAAAACTATGAAAGCCTACAAGGTCAATGCAGAATTATAATCACTTGAAAGGGGCACCTATGATGCTTGTTGAAAGAACTATATAGCCAAAATATAAATGTCCATGATTGCAAAGTACAATTGCTTACATGGGACAATATTAACTGAGCTCTCAACTAGTTAGTTATAGTTAACTTAATTTACGATATAGGCTCTGTTCTGATGAAATTATGATGACAAACGAAAAGTGGCGTGGTGCTGTTACAGTTTTTACATTAACAGTTTAACTTTATAATGGTCAAATTCTGAGGAAATTTCAAGTTCAAACCTATTGTTATCACAATAGATGACAGTTAAAGTAATAATGTTTGAAATCAGCCACTGGTGATTTATTTGATCATCACACTGACAAGACCATAACTAAATTATTAAGTCCTGGAAAGTCCATGGATTAATTCCTTCTGTATGTTGGGTTAACCAGAACAGCGGCTATAGGCAGGATTTTACGGTCCCTCACGCCCAGCGGGATATTACGGTCTCGCCGAACTGAATGGAGATTTAAATGACTCGCTGCATCCACCGGGGGGGAGACACACTGCGGTGGGGCAGTAAAATCCTGGCCATAGTGCTACAATTGGCCTCAGAGTCCTTTGGCTAAAGACGGGGAAAAGTAACCAAGGTTCCTGCACATAACGACTAGTCCGTTCATACCAAAGAGTAAACAACCAATTGAGCTAATGTTTGTGCCGTTCCTAGAGTGTGTCTTTCGTGCCAGTGTAGCATATTGATACCAGAACGACTTTCAGCTCTGATGTGCTCCTCGTTTACAGCCAAGCCTCTGACTGCTTTATGAAGGCACTTAGGAAATGCATTATGCAATGATAGCTGTGAAGCATTATCGGTGCAAAGAAACTTACTTCAAAAAGATTGTCTTGTGAGATTTTAGGTTGGTACCAATAGCATGATACAATAACATTTCTCATCTCAGAGTCCGAATGTGTGGGCAGCAGTAGGACTTGAGAACATAATGGGGCAGGATTTTTAGGGTGCGATCGGTGGGCCGGAAGCAGCCAGGGAACGGACCGCCCCCCGGTCAATCAAAAGCCAGCCAGCGTGAAGCACGCCAAACTGCTCAGCACTGCTGCGGTGGGGGCGGGAGGAGGGCAGGCACTGACGTAAGTGTGGGCATGGGTCAGTGCTGAATGAAAGCTCCCTGAAGGCAGAGAGCTGCCTAAGGGAGCTGAAGACTTCAAAATAATTAAATAAAGATTTTAAAATCCGGAGAAAATATCCACGCATCATAATCAGTCACCTGAACATATACATGATGAAAATTCTGTCCAAACATTTTTTTTAATTTAATCATGAAAACCTCATCCCGCTCTTGGATGAAGTTTCATCATAAATGCAAAGTTCGCCTGGCAGATTCACGTATCCAGCAATCGCAAGGTTGGATGGACCACGAAAAATTGAGGACAATTGAACTTTAACAACTTTGATTGTCTTCTTAATTGTCGGCCGGCATGCTTCCGACACTCGTGCACACCCGCCAACCAAAATATTGCACAAGTGTGGGATGACATCGGGGCGCTTGGCCGATGTCAACTCGCACGATTTCACATCCCATTGGGTCAGGCATGCGCCCGCACGCCAACCTAAAAACTCTGCCCGATCAAGCAACTTCAAACAATAACAAGGATAAAACAAAATGGACCACTAAGTTGTGACCTAGGCATTGGATCAGGACAAAACCGAAACATATCCTGACAGTCAACCCTGAAAAGAGCTCATTACTAATATTTGGGGATTGTTGCAAAAGTTGAGCGGGTTCTTCCACAGATAATCAAGCAGTTGCCATAAACGTGCTCAAAGAATCATACCTCACAGCCAAAGTTCCAGACTCCTCTATCACTATCCTTGGGCACGATCTGTCCACTAGCAGGATAGGCATGGCAGATGTGGGCATGCAGTGCTAGAAAGTTGTGTAAAAATAACACTGGGAGCCCTCAACATTAACTGCACACCTCATGAAGTCTCATGTCTTCAGGTCTAACATGGGCAAGGAAACTTCTGGTGATTACCAACAACTACCTTCATTCATCTGGTGAAATAGTACTTCTATATGTAGAATACCAGTTGAAGGAAACACTGAGGGTAACAAAGGCACAGAATGTAGTTTGTGTGGGGTACTGCAATGTCCATCACCAAAAATGGCTTAATAGAATCACCAATGACTCAGTTTGCCAAGTTTTGAAGGACATTCTGTTAGACTGGACTTGCAGCAGGTGGTGAGAGAATCAGCACAGGGAGATACCTACTAGACCACAATCTCACTTGTCTTCCTATTGCAAATCCATCTGTCCATGAAAACATCGGTAGAAGTGACAACTGCACAGAACTTGTGGAGATCAAGTTCACATAGAGGACACTATCATATTGCCTGACATTACCACCATGCTAAGTAGGACATGTTAAGAAAAGACTCTGCAGCTCAATACTAGATGGTACTGGGGGCCATCGGCTGCAGCAGAATTACATTCCACTGCATTCTGTAATGATACACTCCAGCATATTCCTTTATCCTCTATTACTAATCAGCTAAATGAGCAGCCATGTCCCAATGAGGTGTGTAACACAGCATGTCAGGTATAGCACTTGGTGTACCTGAAAATGAGGGTGCCAATCTGGTGAAGCTTAGTAGTGCAGGTAGCATTCTACAGTTGACAGAGCTAAGCAATTGCACAAGCAATGGATCAGGCCAAAGCTCTGCAGTCCTTAGTCCTGACTACTGGTGAACAATTGCACAACAAGTATAAAGAGGAAGTTTCAAGAACATCCCCATTCTCAACAAGGGTAAATATCAACACGTCAATGCAAAAAAACAAGCTTGAATTTTTCACAGACATCTTCATCCACAAGTGCCAAATGGATGATTTCTCTTGGCCTCTCTGGAAATCACTATAATCACAGTTATGCCTTCAGCCAAGTTGATTCACTCCATGTGACATCAAGATTCTAGGGCTATCAACCTTGCAGTTTTTCTATCAGTTTCCTCTTCTTCTTGTATTCAGGTCCTGACTCTTAAAGGGATATGGTTCCATGAGAATGGCCTGTACCCTAGTGTCTCACCAAACTAACCATGAGTGATCCTAAACAATATGGCCTGGGATTTCTGCAAAGGGCACTATTGGCAAAACGAACCCAGAAGGCGATGGAAACTGCATCAGTTGGCCGAGTTGAAAGTATATTGATATATCAGCAAAAGCTCATTTGAATAAGCCTGAATGTAAATTCTCCCATGAATCAATGCAATCAAGCAGAGTAATTAGTTTTGAACAGGTTATCACAAAGAGGAGTGAGATTGTCAGGAAAAAAGCCAATCTTCAGGCTTTTGTAAACTCAGTGCTGGGATGTGCAGTCATGGACCTATGGCTTCAATTGACCCCTGGGCATTCCTGTCTTCTGTTAACTAATCAGAGCAGAGCAGAAGACATAGAGTCATAGAGTCATAGAGGTCTACGGCACAGAAAAAGGCCCTTCAGCCCATCGAGTCTGCGCCGGTCAAACAAGTACCTAACTATTCTAATCCCATTTTCCAGCACTAGACCCATAGCCTTGTATGCCATGGCACATCGAAATACTTCTTTAATGTTATGAGGGTTTCTGCCTCTACTACGCTTTCAGGCAGTGGTTCCAGATTCCCACCATCCTCTGGGTGAAAAAATTCTTCCTCACATCCCCTCTAAACCTCCTGCCTCTTACCTTAAATCTATGCCCCCTGGTTATTGATCCCTCTGCCAAGGGGAAAAGTTCCTTCCTATCTAAAACAAAAACAGAATTACCTGGAAAAACGCAGCAAGTCTGGCAGCATCGACGGAGAAGAAATCAGTTAACGTTTCGAGCCTTCATGGCCCTTCGGTAGTTCTGCCGAAGGGCCATGAAGGCTCGAAACGTTAACTGATTTCTTCTCCGCCGATGCTGCCAGACTTGCTGAGTTTTTCCAGGTAATTCTGTTTTTGTTTTGGATTTCCAGCATCCGCAGTAGCTCTTAGCTTTTTGTTTTTTTCCTTCCTATCTATCCTATCTATGCCCCTCATAATTTGATACACTTCAGTCATGTCCCCCCTCAATTTCCTCTGCTCCAGGGAAAATAACCCCAGTCTATCCAATCTCTCCTCATAACTAAAACTCTCCAGCCCAGGCAACATCCTGGTAAATCTCCTCTGCGCTCTCTCTAGTGCAATCACATTCTTCCTATAATGCAGATTCCAGAACTGCACGCAATACTCTAGCTATGGCCTAACCAGCAACATCTGAAGCTTCAGGTGACTGTTCATAACAGGTCTGATGTAGCAGAAGGACAGATCAGTTGACTGAATTTAAACTAATTTAAACTGAGTTGAAACTAGTTGCTACATCAGTGGAATCAGAACTGAGTCAATGGCTTCAGGTGGCTACTGGTCACTACTGGTGAAGTGGCTAACACTGCGATACCTGTGCTTCCGAGAATCTGGGCACAATAAGATGACCCTCTGCCTCCCCAGCCCGGCTACTACACTATGGGTGGAATTTTACGACAGTGAGGTTTTATGGTCCTGCCACAGTCAATGGAGTTTAGAATGGCTCACTACATTTTGACGCTACTGTAAAATTTCAGCCTATATGTGTGACATGGACATAAACTCACCTTACCTGGAGGATGCCCAGACTTTTAGGCACAGACTGATATGCAAAAGGATTGTGAATAAGCGTAAAGGATTTCTGATTTGGGGGCACTGACTCAGGAAAAGGAAAGAGGGCGCTCAATAGAGTGTGCACCACCGCCACGCTGTGTTAACTCAACATTATTGTAATTTATCCAGCTGTTCCTTGATGCTTTTCCCTGCCTGCTTGATGTTCTGTAACTAGAAAGATGAAAAAAGAAGTATTTTTATTAAGAGTTTCCATCTCACTGAGGAGGCTTCATGACAACATCCACATCGTCCATATCCAACAACTTGCTCTGAAAACTCTGCTCACATTTTGACAGCTGCAACAAATTGCACCATAGCAGCTGAGACAATCCACAACATTCTAAAACAATCAACAAAACTCTAAATAAAATTATCCACAACATTCTAAAAAAAAGTCAATTTATCCTATCACCCAATGTTAAGGATCCTTTAAAAAAATCCCAAGATCTAGGTCTGGATCTGCAGCTTTACCAAAAGCTAATCAGTTCTTCCTTGGGCCATTCCGTATCTGTGTGCAAAGTCTCATCGAAATCCATCCATTAGTCAGAGATATATTGTTTACGAAATGACAAACAAACTGACGGGAACAAAAACATTACCTCCACCCAATTTCAGTATCAGAGGTGATAATGGGCCAATCATTTAGGACTGAGATGAGGACTACTTCCTTCACTCAAATACCGTGAATCTTTGGAATTCCCTAACTCAAAAGGTTGTGGATACGCTATTGTTGAATATATTTAAGGCTGGGAGAAATATTTTTGGTTTCTCAGGAAATCAAAGGATATTGGGAGTGAGTGGGAAAGTAGAATTGAGGCAGAAGATCAGCCATGATCATATTAAATGGTGGAGTAGGCTCAATGGGCCATATGGTCTACTCCTGCTCCTATTTCTTATGTTCTTGTGTTGAGCATGAAAAGTTAAGGACACACCTAATTTATACTTAAAATTCTGCCATACTTTGCACTATTTGCACTGACCAGATTAAGCTGATATTTGTCCAGAAGTCAGTCAGAATCTCCAGGCCTGAATATTGGGAAACTATTTACTGTGGAAGTCATTAGAGCTCCTCCTGAAGTCTTCAACATCACAGATCTAGTCTTCAGACAGTTTGATTCGTTTCACGTGACTTCAAGAAATGGCTGAAGGCACTGAATAATGTAAAGGCCCTGACAACGTCCCAACCTGTGTTCCAGAACAAGCCACTCCTCTATCCAAACTGTTCTAGCACAGCTTCAACATCGGAATTTATCCAACAAAGTGGGAAATTGTCCAGGCATATCCTGTCCACAAAAAGGACAAATCCAATCTAGCCAATTATTGCCCCATAAGTTTACTCTCAATCATCAGCAAAATAATGGAAGGTATTGTTGGCAGTGCTATCAAGTGACACTTACTCAGCAATAACCTGTTCACTGATGCTCCCTTGGGTTCTGCCAGGGCACGTGGCTCCAGGCCTCATTACAGCCTTGATCCAAACATTTATAAAAGAGGGGAGGTGAGAGTGACTGCCGTTCACATTAAGGCAGCATTTAACCAAATGTGGTACCAAGGAGCCCAAGCAAAATTGAAGTCAATGGGAATCCTGTGCTCCTTAGAGTAGTGTCCTAGGCCCAACAATTTTCAGCTGCTTCATTAATGGTCTTCACTCCACCATTAGGCCACAAATAGGCATGTTCACAGATGATTGCACTGTGTTTAGTGCCACTTGTGACTCCTCAGTTGCTGAATTTGTCCATGCCACATGCAGCAAGACCTGGACATCATTCAGGCTTGAGCTGATAAATGGCAAGTAACAATCGTACCACACAATTGGCATGCAATTACCATCTCCAACAGGAGAGGATCTAACCATCTCCCTTTGCTATTCAATGGCATTACCATCGCTGATTCTCCCACTATCATCCAATGGTGTAATCATTGACCAGAAAATGAATTGGACCAGCCATATAAATGCTGTGGCTACAAGAGCAAGTCAGAAGCTGGGAATTCTGAAGCAAATAACTCACCTCCTGACTCCCCAAAGCCTGTCCACCATCTGCAAGGCACAGTGAGGAGTGTGATGCATTCACTTGCCTGGATGAGTGCAGCTCCGACAATGCTCAAGAAGCTCAACAGCATTCAAGGTGAAACAGCCGCTTGATCAGCACCCCATCCATCTTTAATATTCACTTACTCTACCACCAGCACACAATGGCAGCAGTGTGTTGCAAATACAAGATACCCTGCAGCAACTCGCCAAGTGTCAGGAAAATATAATAATTTTCATAATGTTATTGGAATTTATTGTAAGGATGGGAATTGCGTGTGTGTGTGTGTGCGAGTGTGTGTGTGTTGGTCTTAATTGAATTAGAGACAGCTGGCCTGAAGGCATTGATGCATCAGGAGACAAGCTAGGTTTGAAATGTTAAATAGGTAAACATGGTTGAAGTTGTAGAATGTGAGGTGTAAAAGGAAAATTTGCATTTTTAGATAGACCCAAGGAATGAATTTCAAAGAGGTGGTAAGGTGTTACGCCTAGCCAACAGGGGCTAAGCCAAACAGTGGCCAGAATTTTCCCGTCGGCGATTTGGGGCCAGGGCCCACTCGCCGACGAGAAAATGATGCGGGATGACGTTGGGAGGAACCCCCGGCGGCATCCCGGTCCCTTTAAATTTTCAGGAAGGAGTGTGGACAGCAAAATCTGCTGTCTGCCCGCCGACCTGTCAATGGCCAATTGAGGCCATTGACAGGGTAATTAAAGTAATTAAAGGCCCTGCCCGTCCAACCTTAAGGCTGGTAGGCAGGCTGGGAGCCCTAGCGGGCTTCTGATAATACATGAAACCTCATCCACTGACGGGATGAGGTTTCATGTTCCTTTTTAAAAACTTTAATAAATGTAATGTGATATTTATTAACATGTCCCATCTCATGTGACATTGTCACGTGAGGGGGACATGTTAATAATATTTTTATTTCTCTATTTTTTAACTTTTGTACACTGTCACTAATCTCCCTGAGACAGCACTTTGTCTCAGGGAGCAGTGCGTTCTTTCACGCGCATGTGCGAAAGAGCGCACTTTGACAGCTGGGGATTCCCTCCTCCCCTCACAGGAAGCGCATAGCGCTTCCTGTTGGGCAGGCCGCTGGGTGGTCCTTAATTGACTCGCCTACTCAAAATGGCGGCGGGTCCTGTTTCGGTGGCGGGGATCGGCTGTCTGCCCGCCGCCGAGCCGGTGGAGCCCGCACGCCCACCAAGGGCAAAATTCTTCCCAGTGTGTTTAGTTTGCCCAAAGCTTACTGATAAAATTGGTACAATGAAAGACTTCTATTACTAGAAAAGTAGGGTTGAAAAGATATATTGGAACAATGGGATTTACATTGAAAAGGGAGAAATCTGTATTAAGGAGATGAGGTTGTGTGTGGGAAAGAAGGAATTCTAAAACTAACAAGTGTGAAAAGCCTCCAACCTCTGTGCCCAAACTACTGTCTTTAAGAAATGAAGTTAAGAAAACTCACTTTGAGTTCAACTGCGCAGGGTATTGTGTTACTTTGCCTGGATCTTTTAAAATCTATGTGTTTTTACGAAGATGTAACTGGGAGTTAGATTAATTAGGGGAGCTAGGAATTATCATAGTAGTAATTTGTAGACTTATGTATATGCTTAACATTATTTCTTTATTTAATAAATGTTTAATTTAGTTTTGTAAAAACCCTCTAAACCTCGGCGGCCCTCTTTTTACTGAATTCAAAGCCCACATCTCGAAATAAATACAAATTGCAAATAGTTGTGCCAGCTGCTTCAAGTTTCCTTTTGGGATTTGAGCAGCTTAGCATTTACCATCTGCTGTGTTATAACATCAAGTGTCTTTTGACGGCACCTTCCAAACCTGCAAAATTCAAAATCTAGAAGTACAAGGTCAGCAGATGTATGGGAACACCGCTATGTTCACCTCCAAAGCATGCATAAGAACATAAGAACTAGGAGCAGGAGTAGGCAATTCAGCCCCTCAAGCCTGCCCCACCATTCATTATGATCATGGCTGATCTCATTTCAGCCTCTACTCCAATTTCCCGCCCTCTCCCTATAACCTTTCAACCCATTACTAATTAAAAACTTGTCTATCTCCTCCTTAAATTTATTCAGCATCCCGGCATCCACTGCACTCTGGGGTAGAGAATTCCACAGATTCATGACCCTTTGGAGTAATGTAATTCCTCCTCATCTCCGATTTAAATCTACCATCCCTTAGCCTAAAACTATGGCCTCTCATTCTAGAATGCCCCAGAAGGGGAAACATCCACTCCACGTCTACTTTGTCTATCCCCTTTAGCATCTTATATACCTCAATTAGATCTCCTCTCGTCCTTTTAAACTCTAGCGAGTATAGGCCTAAGCCGCTCAATCTCTCCTCATAAGACAAGCCCCGCATCTCTGGTATCAGTCTAGTGAACCTCTTCTGAACTACTTCCTGCAACTACATCCTTTCTCAAGTAAGGGGACCAAAACTGTGCACAGTACTCCAGGTCCGGTCTCACCAATGCCTTGCACAGTTGCAACAACACTTCCCTATTTTTATATTCTATTTTTATACATCATCCTGACTTGGATTGTATCACCATTACTTCATTGTTGCTGCATCAAAATCCTGGATTTCCCTCCCTAATAACACTGTGGGTATACTTCCACCACATGTACTGCAACAATTCAAGAAGGTGGCTCACCATCACCGGCTCAAGGGCAACTCAGAGTAGGTAATAAATGCTGGCCTTGCCAGCAATGCTTACATTCAAAGAATGAATAATAAAAAAGCTGAGAGGAGTTTTGCCCTCAAGCAATATCTACACTCGCTCTTTCCAGCATAATTCACTGTTTAATAAACATCACTGGCAACTCAGACTGATGTTTTTCCTCTCCATCTATGAGACTGAGACCAGTTTAGCATTCCGTCCCCCAAGCTGAGATAAACAAATTTATCACAAACATGGACTTAAACCTGGAACTTTCCTGGCCTATATGTTAAAGTTTTATGCTAGGCAGTGACCTTAACACCAGTAATATTTTGTAATTCTGACATTTGATTTATGGAAAGTTCATTCATGTATTTTGACCAGGAGTATGTTTGTTTCCATACATACTTGATCTGTCAACTGAAAATTTCATTTAAGCACAGAAAGTCCAGCTAAGAATGTTCAACCTTAGTACCACCACTTGCCTCTGAGTCACAAGGCTCTGTGTTCCAGTTTTGCTTTAGATGCTCTGGCCACACTTCAGAGGCTCGAGTATAAAGGTAGGCTGGCATTTTGGGTATGCACTGTCAGAGGTACTACCTTTTAGACAAGGTATTAAACCAAGGCTATGGCTGCCTTCTCAGGTGGATATAAATGATCCCACTGCACTGGCCAGTGTTTAGCGCTCAAGCAACATCACCAAAATACTAGTTATTTGTTTTGTTACAAATAGAAGTTTGTAAGATTGTTATGTTTTGGGACTGTATCCTTAATTTAAGGTAAAATGGGGGAATGAAAGGGATCATGTGACCTGTTCTGAATTTTGCCCGACAACAAACTTGGTTGGTTTGTTTGTTAAAGGTTAAAGGGGAGGGCAAGATTATTTTACTGGGAAAAAGGAGCAAGATATTAAAACCTGTATTGACCAGGAAAGATATGCTATTGGTGGTTGACTGTTCTCCAAGGCGTTCAGAACATCAGGTTTTGTAAAAGTTTATACTTAAAGCAATCTATTTAATTTCGAGATTGAATGGATTTGGAGGCCTAAAGGATAGCTAATTGGCATTTCTTCCTGGATATAAGGCCCAAGTGATTCACAATGCCATGGAGATGGACTTTGGGAAGAGAGAAATCCATAGGAAGCCACTGTTGGATTGGGTTGCAGGTTTTCCTTAAGATATCTCTGAACCTCTCAGACAGGTCAGCCTGAAAGAATCTGAGGAAGAGAGAGAAGGAAAAAAAAGATAGAGGCAGCTAGTCCTGCACATTAAGCAGAGAAAATACTGGCCCTGTCAGTCACCATGTGAAAGTGAGTGGAAGTTCCTGCTCAGATTGTAGAAACCAAGTTTGTGAGGATATAAATGAGACTGGAAGATTCGTACATTTGGCTGGAGGGAGGAATCTACAATTCATCCCTCACTGTGAAAGTCAGTTTTGGGATTAGGAGTTGCCCAGCTGGGAAAAGAAAAGAAAGGAAGCAAGTCTATGGGAGCTAACAATAATTGTGGGCTGGTTCCTGGAGAACGAAATGTCCATTAAGAGACTGTGTAAAGTATAACTGTGGATTGAGATTTTCAGATGTGTGAACAGTTGAACCGGAAGTTCTTTTCTGTAGTTTAAAGTATACATCACATACAAAAGATGTGTTTAGTTAATGTTGCTTTTAATTCATTTATTACACTAAAAGACTTAAAACTTGAAATATTATAAGTCATGGAATTCAAATCTTTTTAAAAGTTGTCAATCTCCACGGGGATCATAACAGTTTTATTGCTATGGGACTTGCAGTGTGCAAATTGGCTACCACCTCTCCTACATTACGATGTGACTAACTTTCAGGAGTACTTTATTGGCTGTAAAGTACTTTGAGATATCCAGAGGCTATGAAAGGCTCTATATGAATGCAAGCTCTTTCTCTCTTATTTACTACTCTATGCTGCCATGGCCATAATTTAACATGAACTGAGGGCCCTTCTGCTACATGCCATCATTCACCTGAACCTTGATCCTCGTTCACAGGCTGACAGTCGGACAGTGCCAGACAAGATACTGAGTTTATTGCTGCTATTGATCTGGGGCAGGCAGGCTTGGTTTGATAAATTCTTCAACAAAAACATACATATATATTTTATGCTATTTAACTGAGTTGCTTAAAGTGATATCCTGAAAATAAATGGAGATGAGTTTGCAAATTTTCACCAGCATATAAGTTCCGTGACTCTTATAATAATACATGTTCATGCCATGACAAATAAAAGGATTCTAAAGAAATGTTGAGGTTTGGATTCTGACTGGAGGTGGTGGGAAATCATATTTTGGAATAATTTCATTAAAGATCCATTACTGTTGCTTTCACATTCTCTCCCCAGTTCAAGTTCCTTGCTTTGATTCAAAAATCAGCCCATAACATATACAAAAAAACCATTGTGGAACACACAGTGGCCCATTCTTTAGAAAATGCAGTCAAAATATCAGCTTCGAATAAGATCTGAAACTGTTATTGCTAAGTATTTAGAAATAGTATACTCCAGGAAATGTTTCAGTGTTCACTGTCAAGTTCTTGTTTGCATTTATTTAAAAGGTATGAACTGCTACTGACTGGAAGCAATATTAACTGAATGCTTTCACATTTCAAAACTAGTCAGATTCAATGAAGCACATTTGATGATGTGAGTATCCAAAAAAATCCAGGACTATAATCTGCTATTTATGAAGTAACTGATTCAAATTCTGGTCAAATGGTGTGGATCCAAATTGAAATTAAATTGGTAGCATTTATACTTGATCATCCTTGAAACAGGAGAACATGTCAAACTCTATCATGTTACTTGGCTGTTCAGGGTAGACTTTGGTGAGAAAACAGCCTCTCAAACATTCATTGGGAGGTGAAACTTAACCCTTTCCTGTCTAAGTAGCCAGATAGAGCTTTCATGCTGGTCTCCAAAGTCGTTCTAGACAAGGGGGCTGGATTTTCCCTCTGGAGATGGGCTGGGAGGCAGATGGCCTATAAAATGTTGGTTGAAAGTGTCAGGAGGGGATCCCAATGCCTTCCTGCAGCCATGGGATATTATCATTGGTGGAAGCCTCCAATTGGCAGGCAGCCAATTATACTAACTAATTGGTCAGTTATTGCTACTTCCCACCACTGCCAGCATTTTACCAGCATCAGGAAGGGGCCACTGCCATGTGGAAAGACTGCCAGGTAAATCTTAGTGGCCTCCCAGCAGGTTCCCACGAGACCTCTCATTTTGGCCGCTGCTTAGCCCATTTAAGGGCCCCCTGCCGGCAATGGCCGCCTATGGCAACAGTGCTGCCACTAGATGATTCACCCCTCCAATTGCCAAGACCCGACTGCCTGGATCCTACACGATAAATAAAAAACCTTACCTTGCCTTTGAGAGGGCCTCATGATAGAAATGTCCTTTGCTTCTTCCTTCAGACTCAACAGCAGCAATATCTTTTGGTGGCGCTACTGAGGCTGCGAGCTGTCAGCTTTCTGATTGGGCCAGCAGCTCTAGAAGGCCGGTTGCTCTTCTTAATCGGACAGCACTCCGGTGGTGGCCTCTTAATTGGCTGCCATGAGTAAAATGCTGCCCAGGGTCCTGCTGCACCCCAGCTCCCCCCCCCACCACCCCGCCGTGCACTGTCAGGTCCTGTTTTCAGCCCTTGCGGCTGACTATTTACCTTTTTGATAAATTCTAGCCAGAATTTCAGTCAATCATGTGCATTTTGCAATTATAAACTGCAACAGCCCCTCCTTCAAACTATCCATGATGTATTCTAGCCCCTGGTATTATAACATAGGAGCTTCATTCTCTGTTGTATTGCATAAGTTAATATGTTCACATAAAATGTTTATATGCTGTCTATTTTAACACCATTATTAACTTGTTTATTTTAATGACTCCATTAAAGTAATGCCCAAGGGAAATTTACGTAAAAATATTAATCAGTCTGCTACCCAAAAGAAAATTAAATCCCATCTGGTTATGCTGTGCTCATTAATAGAGTAGCCACATAAAATATCTTTGCTATAATATATTCACTGTTGAAGCCACCAGAACAGCATTATACTCATATACATGTAAAAGAAACCTAACTTCAGCTAGATACTGTCTTGGAGTTCAACTTTTTTACTGCTTAATAAATGAGACATTTGAGAATTTTTCTGAACTGACATTGACAGTGGCACAAAGCTATCATTAGATGTACATTCTGGAAAACTAGCAAGACAGTGCCCACTAGCATTTATTTGGCTCACAGATTAGTCCTGCTGAAATATGGGCTTCCACTTTGGAACAATTGGGAAATTAAATTAAGCGGTAATATCTAGATTATAAAGTCTGAAATCTCGTACATAGCTATTGGGAAGAAGATGTGAATATGGAGAGAGGTTGAGAAGAAAGTATTACAGGTTAAGCATTCTTTATCTGAAACCCTCAGGGCAGGTTGTGTTTCGGATTTCAGATCATTTTGGATACCGCGTATAGGCCAAGGCCCACTTACATTACAATGGCTGAAGCCTAGGCTAGCTATAGCCTAAAGTAAATAAAATGGCTAGAAAAGTACGATGTACACTGAATAATAAATACTGGTGTAAGTTCCCACCCATGGCGCCATCTGTGATTCTGCTTGGAGGAGAGGGGTCGCAAGGTAAACAATGCAGACAAACAGCTAGACTTCCCGCGCTAAAGGTCAGATGCGATTGGCGAGATTCATGTTGGCTTGGTTCATGTCGGCTCGGGTCAGAGACTTCCACGCTAAGGGTCGATGAGATTCAAAAAAAGTGTGGTTTTTGGACGTGTTCAGGTTTAGGATTTATGGATAAAGGGTACTCAACCTGTATAATGAAACAGGACATACAGCAGATGATTAAAATATCTAAGGCATAAGAGGCAGGTTAAACAGGATGTTTGGAGATACATTTGAGTTACATTTCAGATTTGGGTCCATTGTCTCGAACCGGCAGAAAGTACAAATGAACAGCATTTAAGCAGGAAGGGAACAATGAAAGAAGAAGGAAGAAACAAATACACACACACACAGAAATTGAATGAACTGTAAATATTTAGCTGGCAAACATGAGATATTTAAATGGCTGATGTGAAAAAAATGAAGTATTATGTTCAATATATAATTTGAAACTCCTTGACAGGTTATCTGATATAGAGTAGGAATTTTATAAATCTTCTTGCAAATAACAAGACAGAATTTACATACTTTTGCACAACAAGCTGAAAAATTCATTTAATTGTTTTGCTTTTCAACTCTCAAGTTCATACATCAGTGTGAGCTTCAGAACAGGGCTGCTTTAAAGTGAAAATTATTTTGGGTCCACAATGATGTCCATTTATTGGAATGTAAACAATACATAGATATATTACAAATGCCAGAGCACAGGCATTATTTGTTTTCTGCACTTCACAATAGACTTGTAATGAACAGCAATCTCTAAGCAGGAACATGTCTCGCCATTTGCTAAAGGGCAGAATTACTAGACTGAATAATGATTGATCTTCTGAGATGGTTTCTCTTTTGCCTTTTGATATCCACTAAGTCTTTATTTGATGAAATGTTTATTCAAGTTACTGCCTTGGGGTCCAAGTGTATCAGAATCTAGCCATATTTCAGCATTTGCTAAGTTAAACTATTGTTTACACTGGGGAGGGGATTGTGGAATGCTCTTGTTAAGCACAGGACACTGATTCATTCTCAGTAAAGTTTCAGTTTACATCTGTCCTTGAAGATCTCATCTTTCACATAAGGGATCAGCAGATACGACAATTCTGATTCAGTATCCTAACCACATCTGAAGATGTATATTGTGTCAACTTTTGGAAATCTTTGGTATATGATACTTCATTGCTTTACAGATTGCTTGTAAGGGGAAAAGTACTGTTGAAGGCATTTCCATAAAATAAGTGAAGTGATGCCAGTGCCATCTGAGTTTCATTTGGCGGCTCGAGTGTTAGGTGAAAGAGGCAGCAAATAAAAACAGCCGGGACTGGCACTTAAGTGTGTCTGCCATTCCTGGGAGTGCCACAGGTTGGCTGGTCTCTCAGTCTGTTTGTATAGGCCAGCAATGCCATTTTCCCATTGTTAATCTCCATAGACCTTACTCACCATTGGGAAGTGTCCAGACGGACTGGAAACATTGGGCTGATCTTCCGAGGAGTGGTAATCACTGTCAGCTTGCCACTCCACAACTATTTAGTCGGGGTAGTTGGGGAGCAAGCAAAAAGGGGACTTAGATGCAGTCAGCAGCACCTAGAAGTGCTATCCAATCCAGTCCAGTTTGTGGCTCCAGACAGAGTGGCCACTTTCTGAATGAAATCAAAAGCCTCACTCTTTGTCTCAGAGGCCTCCAAGATCATCTTCAGGTCCAGAGTCCACTCTGAACTGGCCTCAGGAGCCCAGGTAAATCGTGGCAAGAGTGAGGCCATGTCCTTTGGGAACTGGGCTGACCAATCCTTTGTCCCCTTCACCGTCAGGTCAAACAGCCTGAAGGTGCGAGGGATATGGTTCGAAGGGACCGGGGTATGCATTAGAAACTGGAAGGAGTGAGTGTCTATGGTGAAAAGAAAACTGGGCATGTGGGACTGATGCTCCCTCTCCATTGCGGGTAAGAACCTGGTCATCAGGTGTGAGGCACTCTCCGTGTTGCTGTACTTGGCGCAGGTCTGGCCCATTCCTCACTCATGCACGGTGGTGATCACCTGAGCCATCTTTCACTTCATCCGGAGGTCAAAAATGGATTATGTTCGCAAGGACGCGTTGTACAAGCCTCTAGATAAAGGGGGAAAAAACATGCCCAACATTGCCCTCATCCTGATGGCCACCTTTGTGTGCGGCTGCATCAAGCTGTGCGTAGACCCTCGGTACGCAAACACCAAGTGTTACTACATGCTGAGGTTCTACCTGTTCCCGGTGTTGCGAAGGGTGGGTCTCGTCACGCTGCAGTGGAACGCTCCAAGTAGTTGGACCGTGCCGTACCACCTGTCCTTCGTGGAAAAATTTATGCAGAGAAACAACTTTGACCACAATTCCATCAGGCAACGGTCGACACATAACATCCTAGAGGCCCTGCGGGAAAAGGAGATGGTGGATCCTGTCAGATGGTTCCCCAAGCGGACTGTCAAAGTCATTTGGCAGAATGTCTCATCACCAGAACTTTCCAACAAGCACCAAGATGTAGCTTGGCTTGTGGTGAGAAAGGTCCTCCCCATCAGATCCTTCCTACACTCCAGGAGTCTCACCCCCTCTGCACATTGCCCTTGAGGTGGCTGCGATGGGGAAATGACCATTGTTCACCTCCTTATGGAATGTACCTTTGCAAAGAGGTCTGGGAAGAGATGCAGTGGTTTTTGTCGAGGTTCATCTCGAGCAGTGCTGTGACACAGGACTCTGTGCTCTACTGGCTGTTCCCAGTGACACACACCAAGACAAACATCAGCTGCAGCTGGAGGATCATCAACTCGGTGAAAGACGCTCTTTGGTCTGCCCGAAACTTGTTAGTCTTCCGGTGCAATGAGTTGTCCCCGAGCAAGTGTTGCGGACTGGCACATTCCAAGGTCTAGGACTACATGCTGAGGGACGCACTAAAGCTTGGGGCAGCCACCGCAAAGGCGCAATGGGGAAAGGTTGCTGTCTAAGGCCTTTCTGTCATAGTGCACTGAGGGGCTGGGAATTGTGTAGACCCCTCGGGCTGTATGACTCACAATGAATGTATGTAGCGAATACTAAATGTATCATAATTGTATTGAAGCACCTCAGAGTGCAACATGATGTATGTTGATAACTCCAATTCCATTGCACTGTCTGACTGTCTGTAATGAAATATTGAAATGACTGTAATATTCATTGATTGTATTGAAGCACCTCGTGATCCATGTGTAAAAGTTGAATCTGATTGCATTTTTTATGATGGCCATTTAGAAATGTTTTGTAATGTTCTTTCTGATGTTTTATGAATAAAGTATATTTTTCCAAAAAAAAAGCTAAGTGATTGGTTTTGTGAATATTTTTCTCATTTGTCTTCAAAACTTGTGCAACTTATTAGTAATTGTAAGATTTTATTAGATGTAGAATGGCTTACTAGCAGTAGTAAAGGTTATTGGGAGTAGCAACTTTTATTAATTATAAATTAATTTAAAATAAATTAATTAACGATAAGAAAGATGGCAGAGCATGTGATGTGTTGTGACTGCAGAATGTGGGTGTTCCAAGATCCCTGCAGTGAGGATCTACAGCTTCAGGAGCGTCTGCTCCAATCATTGAGCTGGAGGCTAAGCTGAAAATACTGCGTTGCATCAAGGCGGGGGAAAGTTACCTGGACACATTGTGCCAGGAGGCGATTACGTCCCTTAGGATGGGGTCTTCTGATTTGGTCAGTGGTCAGGGACAGGAGGGTGCAACTGTGAGTGAGGCAGGTATGGGGACACAGAAGGTAGAAGTGGGGGACCCTCAGCCTTTGCAATTGTCCGACAAGTTTGAGGTTCTTACACCCTGAAGGGATGAAAGCAGGGGCTGCAGGGTGGATGAGCAAACTGACCATGGCACCATGGTACAGGAAGACATTCAAGTGGGGGGAGTTAATAGGAATGTAGTAGTTGTTAGTGATAGTATAGTAAGGGGGATGGATGCAGTTTGTTGTAGGCAAGAGCAGGAGTCCAGACGACTGTGTTGCCTGCCCAGGGCCAGAGTTCAGGGCATCTGCTCTGGGTTGGAGAGGAACTTGCAGTGGGAGGGGGAGAATCCCGTGGGCTTGACCACAGTGGCACCAATGACATAGGTAGAATTAAGAAAGATGTTCTGTTGAAGGAGTATGAGCAGCTTGGGTCTAAATTAAAAAGCAGAGCCTCAAAGATAAAAATCTCTGTATTACTACTTGAGCCACAAAAGTTGGCGTAGGGTAAATCAGATTAGAGAGTTAAATGCATGACTCAAAAATTGGTGTGGGAGAAATTGGTTTCAATTCATGGGGGACTGGCACCAGTACTGGGGAAAGTGGGAGCTGTGCCATTGAGACAGTCACGAATGGTGCTGAACATTGTACAATCATCAGCGAACATTCCCACTTCTGACCTTATCATGGAAGGAAGGTCATTGATGAAATAGCTGAAGATGTTTGGGCTGAGGACACTACCCTGAGGAACTCCTGCAGCGATGTCTTGGGCCTGAGATGATTAACCTCCAAGGACTACAACCATCTTACTTTGTGCTAGGTATGACTCCAACTAGTGGAATGTTTTCCCCCTGAAGCCCATTGACTTCAGTTTTGTTAGGACTCCTTGATGCCACACTTGGTCAAAAGCTGCCTTTATGTCAAGGGGAGCCACTCTCACCTCACCTCAGGAGTTCAGCTCTTTTGTCCATGTTTGAACCAGGGCTGTAATGAGGTCAGAAGCCAAGTGGCCCTGGCGGAACCCAAACTGAGCATCAGTGAGCAGGTTATTACTCAGTAAGTGCCATTTGATAGCATTCTTGACAACACTTTCCATTACTTTGCTGATGACCAAGAGTAGACTGATGGGGCAGGAATTGGCTGGGTTGGATTTGTCCTGCTTTTTGTGTACAGGACATACCTGGGCAATTTTCCACATAGCTGGGTAGATGCCAGTGTTGTAGCTGCACTGGAAGAGGTTGGCTAGGGGCACGGTTATTTCCAGAGCACAGTTTTCAGCACTATTGCTGGAATATTCTCAGGGTCCTTAGCCTTTGCAGTATCCATATCACATGGAGTGAATCCAATTGGCTGAAGATTGGCATCTGTGATGCTGGGGATCTCAGTGGGGGGCCGAGATGGATCATCCACTCGGCACTTCTGGCTCTTCTGTTGCTAATGGTTCAGCCTCGTCTTTTGCACTTTTGTGTTGGACTCCTCCATCATTGAGGATGAGGATATTTGTGGAGCTTCCTCCTCCTCCAGTTAATTGTTTAATTGCCACTTTAATTCTCCTCGGTGTTCCAGCTAGCCTCCGAGGTAAGATCCTACTGGGGACCTTCCATTAGCTTTTTGGCTACGCAACCTTCCACCTTTTCTTTACTGAGAATGCCTCAGTTCCTTGTTTGCGTTGCCAGCAGCTACCCAACTGCCTTCCCACAGCTTTCCACACTAACTCTGCCAATGGCTTTCTGCTACACGGTTTTAAGAGAACCACAATAGATTTCTTTCACTAGCTGCTTTCCTCTCACAAAATCCAAACTGAGATACTCTATGCAGTGAACAATTAAGTTAATATTTTCTCTGCTTATAGTATCGGAATAAATGACTATCATATCATGTTGGTTCTCTCAATCCAGTCTACAAGAGCAAAGCTGCAACTGCCTGCTGAATTCAAGGTTCACATCCACCAACTTGGGTGCTTTAGCTCCAACCCCAAAGACATTCTGGAAAAATCACAAAGTTTTCTTCTCAGAATTCTAACCAAGGCTCCACACAGAATGACTCATCTCTATGGCAATGTGAATGCTTTGGGGTGCTCTCAAACAGAAATGTAAACCCATACAAATAATTTTTATTTCTAATAGCTGAAATTACCCTCTCTCCAGAATTGCTAGCTTCTACCTCTAACTTTGTCAAATAAACACAAGCCACACTTTAAATGTAATTTTCTTTTTTTTTCTCTATCCCCCTTTCTTTACTGTCAACATAATACTTTTCAAGGACAATTAGGGATGGGCAACAGATGGCCTAGCTAGTGATACCCACATCCTGTGAAAGAATAAGAAAAAATACTCCAAGCTTGTTTGAATTGCATCTACATCAGTGTTGCTTATTAGTTTCTCAATCAGATGTCCATTTATCTTACATTTAGCACTTTAATCATCAACCTAGAAGTTATATTCTTGAAACTGGATTCTCTATTCTGAAACATCTGAGTTATGAACTAGATTTTTGCAACACAATTGTTCTTAGGCTTTGATAAAGCAAGGATCTCCTAGCATTCACCTACACTTCAGGTTAAAGTCTGCATGTTGCTGGTGGTTATGGGCCTTTTGAAAGGGAAAGGTGATCTGTTTGTATTTTGTGCTTTTAATCCATGTTCATGGGGCCTGGTGGGCTATTGAATCAAATCACTAGGAGAACACTAGCACAACTTGGTTGTTATGGACTAAAGGTATGACTCTAGTGTATGAACATGTACATTATGGAACAGGCTATAAAAAGATTAATGATACACCTGCTATACCTTGTGCTTTGTAGAACTCACCTCATGTTGTACCATCATTCTCGCTCCTAAAACGCTTACTACTCCAAGATCATATCCAAGCTCTTTTTCTCCATTAGTAACGTCCTCCATAAAAGTTGACTCACCTCACCCCTGCTATCATTTTGGACCCAAAATGTACAGATCTGTGGAATTGTTTTGGCAAAATTATATCCATCTGCTGTCTCCTCTTCCAGTTGTTCTTCCCCCTCCCCAAACCCCAAGCATTCAGTTCCCATCTGTCCTCAACCAATAGTTTGATCACTATTCCCAGTCTGAATTTTCTTATCTCATCCATGAAGCCCACATTCCCTTAAGCCCCTTCAATCCCAGTTACTGACTAGTTAATTTCATGATTTTTCCCCATTGCTGAAATTATCTATCAATCTCTTGTTTTTGATACAATTCCAACCTTATTATCATCCCCTCCTCCTTAAATCCACCTTAATTATTTTTTATTATCTCCAATTGCCACCAAATTTCAAACGTTTACTTTTTAAGTCCAGAAGGTACGGTTACCTCATAACTGAAATCACAAATCTCTTACCATTCTTCCTTTTGCCCCTTCATTCTGCCTTCCTCCCCAACCACAATACAAATGATGCCCTGTGCATTTGTGACTATTGTTTGTAATCTTTCTTTACCTTGTTCAATGTCTTTGTCCACTTCAGCCACTCCATCCTCCTCCAATATACTTTCTCTGCATTTCATCTCTAAGGCACTATGTTTTCCTGGTTCCTCTCTTGCCTGACTCAGTGCAGCCACAATATTGGTACCATTGGTACCTTGACTATGCACACAAGGTAGCCTATGGTGCATCTGAGGGTTCTATCCTTGGTTTCTTTTTCTTCACTATTAACACTTCCCATAAAGCATGGAGTCAGCTTCTAAACATGCTATACTTTCGATACATCTTCTATACATTCAGCATTAATTCTATGGGCTGCATTTTCCGGTCGGCGAGCGGAGGCGGGGCCCGCTCGCCGATGTGTAAAATGACTCGGGGTGACGTCGGCATGCGTCCCAATGTCACCGCACTTCATTCCGATCTTTAGTTCGGCGGGCACAAACCGGGGTCGGCTGTGGGCGCCAGAGTCGGCTGCGCGCCCGCCAAACTGTCAATGGCCACTTAAGGCCTTTAAAAAAGTAATTAACCCAATTAATGGACCTGCCCATCCAACCTTAAAGTTGGCGGGCAGGCAAAGAGCCTAGGCGGCCTTCAGAAAATACTTGAAACCTCATCCTCGGGCGGAATGAAGCTTCAGGAGGGATTTAAAATGTGTATAAAATTTTTAAATAAAAGTAATTGACATGTCCCTGCTCATGTGACAGTGTCACATGAGGGGACATGTCAGGAATATTTTTTCTCCCTTTTATAAAGTTTTCAAACTTGAGCCGAGCTCCCTGAGGCAGCGCTTTGCCTCAGGAAGACCAGTGAGCTCTTTCGCACACATGCACGAAAAAGCGCACTCCGGGCTCAGGGAATCCCCCCCTGCCCACACAGGGAGCACACAGCACTTCCAGGCAGGCGTCACGCTGTGCGGGCCTTAATTGGCCCACCCACTTAAAATGGCGGCGCCCACATCCGCACCCGCACAGCACCCCCCCACCCTGACAGGGGGAAAATGCTGCCCTATGTTGTTTTCAGATACACCCATGAACTCACCCCTTTGTCTTAGTGATCTCCTCCTGGACACACCTTCTGTATCACTTGACTAGGGCTTCTCATCTCGCACCTTCTGCTCCTTTGACAGTAGTCCTTCATCATGCCCTGCTCTCTCTATTTTACCATTGGCAACCATTTGTCCAGTTACTGTTCTCCTGACTTCTGACCTTATTAGCTCACCCCCCTCCATATTGCCAACTCCTCTACCTGCTTTCCAAAACCTCCTTTTCATTCATACCTGGAAAAACTCAGCAGGTCTGACAGCATCTGCGGAGAGGGATACAGTTGACATTTTGAGTCAACTGTATCCCTCTCTGCAGAGGCTGTCAGGCCTGCTGAGTTTTTCCAGGTATTTTTGTTTTTGTTCTAGATTTCCAGCATCCGCAGTATTTTGCTTTTATCCTTTTCATTCATGCTTTTGGTTTCTTTTCACAGTATCTCCAATCCCCTCCCCTTTCCTTGTTATTTGGTGTCCACTATATTCCTTTAATCCTTATTGTAAAGTGCTTCCTGTCTATAAGAGGATCTTTAAATTTACATGTGTAGATCAAGGGAACACAGATTCAAACTATTGAAAGGCACCTTTAGGGTTGACATCAGGAAGTTCTTCACACAAAAAGCAATCAATACAAATTTTGTGCATTCAGATAGAGTAGTGGGCTGAAAAATCCTGGAATCATTGAAGAACCAATCAGGTGCTGCAGTGTGAGAGCTTTATGGCCTCTCTAGATGACTGAATTGAATTGAGCTGAATGGCCTTTCTCATCCATAATTAATAATAATTAAATGTGACATTTGCAAGACGTTTGCTGTCTTATGTATTTTAATGAAGGTTTTTTAAACTTCATCATTATTGCCCCATTACCTTTGTTACTTTCACTGATCCTTCCTGACAAAATCTATTTTTACCCAAATGCTGCTCTTTTCTAGAACCTTGACATTTCCCTTACTTCTTTTGAATTTACATTTTTCTGAATCTTCCCATTCCCTCCCCTTTATTAGTTTAAAGCCCTGTCTACTACCCTAGTTTTTCGATTCACAGAGCAGTGCACCAGCCAGTTTATTTGGAATCCCTCCGAATGGAATAGCTCTCTCTTTCCTAAGTACTGGTGCCAGTGCCCCTTGATGCGAAAACGTGCCTCCCACACCATTCCTTAAGACATGACATTTACCTTCTAAATTGGGGCAGGGATCAGGCAACAATCCAGAAATTATTATTTTTGAGGTCCTGCTTTTTAATATTGATCCTAATCCCTCAAACCCTCTCAGCAGAACATCATTCCGTGTCCTACCTCTGTCATTGGTTCCTATGTGGACCACAACAACTGGACCCTCCCCTTGACAACACAGCCTTCAGAACTCCCAGTTGCAGCTACAAAAAGCAGTATCAATCCCTGGAAAAACTCAGCAGGTCTGGCAGCATCGGCGGAGAAGAGCACAGTTGACGTTTCGAGTCCTCATGACCCTTCAACAGAACTGAACCAGTTCTGTTGAAGGGTCATGAGGACTCGAAACGTCAACTGTGCTCTTCTCCGCCGAAGCTGCCAGACCTGCTGAGTTTTTCCAGGTATTTCTGTTTCTGTTTTTGTTTTGGATTTCCAGCATCCGCAGTTTTTTGCTTTTATCAGCAGTATCAATCCCCCTGACTATACTTTTCTCCTATTACTACCACATTCCTTTTCACTCCTCCTACTTAAATGATACCCTGCATCATGGTGCTATAGTCAATTCATCCATCCATCCTGCAATCCATGTTTTCATCCACACAGGTAGCAAGCTCATCATACTTGATGGTCAAAGTCAAGAGCTGAGACTCCTCCATCACTACATCCTGGATTCCTAAACCTGCCTGACTCGCTGTTATACCCTCCTGTCTCTAACCATTGAACAAATTTAAAGTTTCACTTAGCTCAGGGGGTTTGACTGACTCCTAGAACAAAGTCCAGGTCACTCTACCACTCCTTGGTGTACCACAATATCCGCAGCTCAGTCTCCAGCTCAGCAACTCCGAGCCAAAGCTGCAAGTATTACCGCAAATATGGTTGTCTGCTCTCCACAAACACCCACATGTTACAGTTACGACACATCACTTTCCCTGCCATGTCTGTCTCTCATAACTTATTTATTTGTTTGATCCACTAATTAATCCTATTTTTAATTGGATTAACAATGTTTAGTTTATTAATTAATTAATATAATTAGTTCAGATTACCAATTTAGTAAAGTAATAGCAAGTTACAGTTTCTCACTTTAGAGACAATGAAAATGTAAGAGCTACTGATAAAGATCATTTCTACTCACAGTGCTGAAGACAGCAACATACAGTTGACATGCATGATACAAAGGTGACTGTTTACTCAGGCTCCTGACAGAGTAAACATAAAGCCCATCAATACAAACCAAGTAAAATTTTGCAATCACTAGCTTGAACAGAACTTAACCACAGCAGTCATCAGAATCTCCACAGGGTTTCTCCTGGTCTCTGGCTGCATCAGGGGATGACTTCCTCAGGGCTTATCTTGATGTTCTGGTGTAACTCCAGCGAGTAGTCATTGAAATCAGATTGGGAGCTGTTCTGTCAGCTCTCCACAGCTCATCACCAGAAGTGCATTGGGCATACCTACATGTAGGTGGGTATATTCAAACAATGTGTTAGTGAATGGAAAATGGCACAAAATATATTTTACACACTAATAGCATAACAAAGCTGGGTGTTAGCAGTCTTGGTGTATTTAAATTTAACTCCCCCTCCGCAGGCAAGTGTAATTGATCGTGAGCCTCATGCAGCCCAGAAAGCAGCCAGCCATGTTCCACTTTTGCAAGTGCCTCAGGCTTGCAGCAGGAGACAGGCTCCCCAACACTAATAGGGATCCCACCATGACCCTGTCAAATTCTTCGACAAGGCTAACCTATGGATTATGTTTAGGATTACGATTAGAACTGGCAACCGTATTATGAGGTGAGTTGGGGCCAGGATGCAAAAAATCCTGCCCAACTGTTATATAGAAATAAAATCAGCATTGGCTTTACAATATTTAACCATTCATCTTGCCATGAAAATATTTGTACAGATTTTTCGAATAATATTATACCAGCTTTACTACATCATTTGAACCTTTTGCCTTTATTTATATCCTTTTCTCTAGCTTACTGGTCTACGTATGAATCTCTTCTGTCCAATGCCACCAGCTTATCTTAGTTGAATTGAACCTTTTACCCTGTTTCATGTTGATCCCAGATCATGTGCATCTCAGAACAGTTGTCTTTTTATTGAAAAATCTATGTTTTCCAATATACTTTATTTTACTCTTTACCTTGCCTGAAGGCAATAACTCATGGTGGAGTACAGTTGCAAGCACAGTGGTACCCTGGTACCTCAGCTAAACCTTCCTACAGCAATGTGTTAGAAAGCTAGTCAACAATGGAAAACATTAGAAACAAGCTCGATCTTACACTTACCGACTGTCAAACATTCTCTTTCCATCAGAAATCACTAAATAGCAGCCAGATAAGGGACTCCAAATTGATTCCTCTTTTCCCTAGCCAAAAGCATTTTAGCTTTCTCAGTGCTTCCCTTGTTAACTCAGCAAAGGCCAAGGATTGAATCTGGAAACTATCTTACTTCTTAGAGGTTAGGAAAACACAACACAGTCCATGTACATGTTGCGCGATTGTGTAAGCCATTTGGTTAATATATGTCAAGCTTAGCTCAGAGTAATTGTGGTATGGATTGCACTTTGGTGTGAATCTGGCAAACTGCATATCCCAGCCTCTATATGATTTTCAGCCCTTCTGTGGCTTCTTTCTTTTTGGCATGAGTGTGGCATTTTTAAATTTGTTTACGGGATGTGGGCGTCACTGGCTAGGCTGGCATTTATTCCCCATCCCTAATTGCCACAAGCTTACCTTAGTTGAATTGAATTGTGTGCCAACAGGAGTTGGTTTCCTGAATCATTTGGTTTGACTCCCTCCCTTATTTAAGTGACAATGTTTGTATAAGACAGATTTTGCAGGTTCTGCACCTGAAACTACTGGGTCATCTAGGCACAGAAAACAGAAAAACTAAGTGGGGAGAAACACATTCCTCCATGTCTGATTTTCCGCTTAACAGTTTTTATGGAAAATCTGTTGGTTTTATATATGGGCCCAGTTTTCCGCACCTGGTTTACCTGTAACTGCTGCACTCAGACAATCCCATGGCAGGAATAGATCAAATCTGTCCACTATGTTTGCAATATAAATCTATTTTTCTTAGTCCTTCCTCTCCAACCTCTACATTTTCATTGCCTATCTCCACTTTAAATGCACCCTTAAGTTTTGCTGTCCCATTTTCACTTCCTTTTTACTTGCAAATTCCTGCTCCAAATGAAGGAAGTTTAGGGTCAAGGTGTGAGAAGTAAGAGTTTCTTGGCCACATAAGAAACTGGATTCTTTGAAGATGTTTTCATCCATATATGTTAAATGGACCTTTTTCATATACGGCATGAGAGATGAGATAAAGAAGCCAGCGTGCAAAGACTGAAGGTAACAGTTTGGAATGAAGAATGAATGAGAAATACTTGGAGAATAGATGAGAGATAGGAAGGATAGATCTAGAAAGTGAGAGTTGGTGGAACGCCAGGAGAAAAGAAAAGCATTTGGGAATGATGCATGTATTAAGAGGCACTGTGGGTTTGGGAGAAAAAAATGAAGAACAGGGATGGAATCAAAAGCGCTGGAGAGGTGTTGTTCAATTTTTTTTATTGAATACCTCCCTTCTTGATCCCTCTTACTTCTGACAAGGAGTTAAGGGGATCACTTTCAGAGCATGTGCTTCAAGGCAAACTTCCTTCTGAGAGAATGTGTCATAAACTAGGACAAGTCAAATTCACTTACAGTTAGGAAGTACAGTTATGCCAGTTCAATGAAAAAGAAAATGACGTAAAAGTGAAGTGGTCTATGAAAGCTGTAGAAATGTCATGCAGCCTATTCATGTTTGTGCACTGACTGAATTTCCCAATTGGACTTTTTTGAAGTGTTCCATCTTGGTGGCAACTGCGAAAGGGTTATTTCTTAGTACACTACAGATAAATGGAAACGACATCGTCAAATCCAAATATCTGGAAAAGAATAGCTGTCCATGACTATATCTATTACCTGACACTTGATGCCAAGTCAAGTCAGTTCTGAGGAGAATTTATTCAAGCTTGCATTTCTGTCTTTTGACTCTTCTGAAAAACGTAATTTTCGTCTCTCAAGTTGCTTGTCATCAGTTACCATTTTATTGCAGCTTATTTTTGTGCATTCATCAAGGGTAGAATTTTCAGTTCAGTGGGCGGGCGCGGTCAGCGGGTCCAGGATCGGCCGGGGAACAGAATGCTGATCGCGATTGGCCCCCACCAGCAATTTCACGCTGGCTGGTCAATTAACAGCCAGCCAGCGTGAAAAGCGCGCTGAAGGGCTCAGCTCTGCCGGGGTGGAGGCAGAAGGAGGGCGGGCGCTGGATGAGATTTCGTCAAAAATGCAAGGTCTGCCTGGCAGATTCGCCTGTTAGCCAACCATAAGGTTGGATGGACCATGAAAAATTGGGTCAATTGGAACTATAATGGGCTTAATTGCCCTCTTAATTGTCGGTGGGCACGCTTCCGACTTACACTTGCACCTGCCGACTGAAATATCGTGGGATGATGTCGGGACACTTGCCTGATGTCATCACGTGCTATTTTATGCTCGAGTGGGTCGGGCGCGCACCCGCACGCCAAGCTAAAAATTCTGCCCCATGTCTCTGTGACAATCCATTTATCTGATTTTATGCCGCCTGTAATTCTTTCTCTAATTTGCTCTTTCCTTCAGCTGCCTAGCGCGACAAGTTGCCCTGTAAAAGCTGAACCAGTTTTGACTTCTCCGTCTTGCAGCAATGTGATGTCTGTCATGTCCTTTGCTGAATCAGTTGACTGCTGATGAAATAAAACTTCTAATACAGGAAAGTTTTACAATGGTGAAGTAGATGCTATTCTAAAAGGGTTTCAATGCAAAGAAGCTGGGCCCTAAAAATAGAATGGAAATAAAAATATTGTTTTAATCATATTAAGCAGGTGTGCAATTTTACCAAATATTCTCCACTTGCCTGGATGAGTGCAGGTCCCACAACACCCAAGAAGCTTGACACCATCCAGGACAAAGCAGCCCACTTGATTGGCACCACATCCACAAACATTCACTCCCTCCACCACCGAGGCACAGTAACAGCAGTGTGTACCACCTACAAGATACACTGCTCCTTAGACAGCACCTTCCAAAACCACGACCACTACCATCTAGAAGGACAAGGGCAGCAGATAAATGGGAACAACACCACATAGAAGTTCTCCTCCAAGTCACTCACCATCCTGACTTGGGAATATATTCCTTCACTGTCACTGGGTCAAAATGCTGAAATTCCCTTCCTAACAGCACCGTGGGTGCACCTACGCCACATGGGCTGCAGCTGTTCAAGAAGGCAACTCACTACCACCTTGTCAAGGGCGACTAGGGATGGGCAATAAATGCTGGCCCAGCCAGCGAAGCTCACATCCTATGAATGAATTTTAAAAAATAAGTTACGTTAGTTGTAACGTGTAGAGGAGTTGCTTTGGAATAAAAGGTGAAAAAGATATAAGATGAATAGACCAAAAAGAGCTGCAATAAGGCAGAATTATGAAAAACAGTTTTGGAGGGGGAAATTATTGCTTGCAGAAGAGTAGAATAATGACTGAACTTTTCCCAGAAATGACTTTGACTTCAACTGTCAAAAGGTCATGGAAAGCTATTATTTTCAGGATATTTGATTTTGACGACACAACTTCCATTTATTTATTTCCAGTAGAGGGACAGGTTCTGTTTTAAGCAGGCACGTCTGTTATGGGAACTGATCTATGCACTTCCTTGTTGATTTTTTTTTGCTTTTGTTACTTACAAAACAAGAACATATTAACTTGTTAAGTGGCCTTATAAATCCAGCAGTGCAGTTAGGTCACCCCAACTTACAGAAAAGCAGGTTGAGCCATTCTGTCACTGGTAAAATTTGGAATTAGATTGTACAGATTCTGATGCCACACTACAGATGTGGAATTAAATATTTGCAAAAATATGTAATGTGGTTATTCAACTCACACCTATCTCCAACCAAAAGCATCTGTCACAAGATTTATGATGTTGAATATTGCCACCTTTATTGAACTCTTGTTTTCATGAGAAAGCTGCTGAGTTAGAAATTTCTATCCCTCTAATTATATGAACATATGATACTAATTAAAGGGCAGGATGAAGTAATGGATGCCCAATGGGAAAAAGTGTAGGCTCTCTGTCCTCCTAGCTTGTTTCTCACCAGAAAAAGATAATCATGCTTGACAGGGTAGAGCATTGAATTAAGAGTATGCTTTGCATCGCAATAGATTCAAATGGTGTTTCTCTCTGACAAGGTTAAATTTTGTGGGGTTCAAAGTTGCTAGGTCTATTTTAGTATCTCTTTTCAAATTATGTAAGAACTTGAAAATTATTTAAATTATCAGTGACCTTGAAAGCAATTGGGACTCTGTTACTTTTTCTTCAAGTGTCTATGTTAGCAAGTCTCAAATGGTAGAGGAACTTTACATAATTCATAGGGCTAAAAAGCAGGCACCAGTCGTGAAATAATTTCACATTTTCCACCATGGCACCTTTATCTGCATTTGAGTGAGTTAACAGGTTACTCAAATGTAGCAATGTCTTAACATTGATCAAAAGGACAGTTAGAGATTTCAATATTCATACTAGGATTTAGTAGATGTTCAAATTGAGCCAGAGGATAAACAGAATTTTTGATTTAAACAATTGTCCAAGATAGAAGCGGGCCATGACCCATTGAAACCATACCTCAGCATTCTGAATCAATATCAATATAGAAACATTTCCCCTTAGTGGAGGTGTCAATAACCAGGAGGCAAAGATTTAAGGTAAGGGGCAGGAGGTTCAGAGGGCATTTGAGGAAAAATGTTTTCACCCAGATGGTGGTTGGAATCTGGAATGCACTGCCTGAGGCAGTGGTAGAGGCAGGAACCTTCACAACCTTTAAGAAGTATTTAGATGACCACTTGAAATGCCATAGCATACAGGGCTACAGGCCAAGTGCTGGAAAATGGGATTAGTATAGATAGGTACTTGATGGCCAGTGCAGACAATGGGCCGAAGGGCCTGTTCCTGTGCTGTATAACTCTATGCCTCTATGATTCTATGACTAGCCCACTTGATTTGCTCGGACAGTGCGGGGGTCATCATCCTCCTAGCATCATAGCAGCATAAAAGGAGAGGACAAGGCTTCTAGGTTTAATTGAGAAGCCACCTCTGTAATATAAGGATGTGGTATGTACAGGGTTAACATGGGACTGAGTAAAATACCGCCCACACAGTGATGTAAGAAGGCACATGAGCCTTGACCTAGGGTTATTGTGGTGCTGGTCAAAGACGTGTTAAGACTGAGACACAGAGATAGCTCCATGCCTGTACTCTTTCCTGTATATATGTATGTAGGTATAATACTAGTAAAGACTTACTGTTAACATACAGAAGACTACAAAGATTTCTTTCACAGAAACACTCTGTAACCAACACCATCCCAACATGGTGGCAGCTCGGGATCAAAAGGCCTCAACCACGCAAGAATGCTGAAAAACTAAAAAAAAAGAAAATCTTCAACAGATTCTGAACTGAAAGAAGCTCCCAAGTGAAGCTACAGGCGTTGAGAAAATTCACCGGCAGAAGCTCCAGACAGAAAACAGGTCTAAAGGCAGAGACTTTACTGCTGCAGAAGACTCCATAGAATCTCCCTTGGAGGTCCAGCTTCAGCTCACAGAGTCCAGAGCCTGCAAGGCTGAGCTAATTCTTTTTAACCTGAAAGCTGCAGCCTGTCCTGAGAATCTCCTTTTACTAATTCAGTCAGAAGCCCTGTTTCAATGAAACTTGTCTCTAATCCAGGTCACCGACTCTGAGCCTCAACACATAGCCTCCAAATTGAAAAGAAGAGAGCAAAAGCATTAATAATTAACTTACTCAACCCTCGGGAACTTCACAGCCATCTGAATCCTTAAACAGCAATCCTGTGGTTAATTTAAACACATTGCTACTCGCAATGCTACATCGTTGAATAAATCATGTCGGCAGACAGCCGACCCACACAGCAATTGTTAAAAGCTCTTCTTCCAGAAGCACACACTGCCATTTTGCAAAGCCTGCCAAAATCAGCAAGCACAGCATTTTCTGGTCGGCGAGTGGGGGCAGGGCCCGCTCGCCGACACGCAAAATAATGCAGGGTGACATCATTTAGATTTTCAGTTTGGCGGGAGTGCAGCCAAGTCAGCTGTGCGCCTGTTGACCTGTCAGTGGCCTATTGAGGCCATTAAAAAAGTAATTAAGATGATTAATGGACCTCCCCATCCAACCTTAAGGTTTACGGGCAGGCTGGGAGCCCAGGCGGCTTTCAGAAAAAACATGAAACCTCATCCACGGGCGAAATGAGGTTTTACGAGGGATTTAAAATTTGTGTTACATTTTTAATAGAAGTAATTGACATGTCCCAGCTCATGTGACAGTGTCACATGAGGGGACATGCCAATAAAATTTTTCTTATCCTTTATTATCTTTTTAAAGGTAACACTGATCTCTCTGAGGCAGCGCTTTGACTCAGGGAGATCTGTGCGCTCTTTCGTGCGCATGCGTGAGAAAGCGCAATCCCAGCTCAGCGAGTCCCCCTCCCACCCACACAGGGAGCACATAGCGCTTCCGGGCAGACGTCATGCTGGGCGGGCCTTAATTGGCCTGCCCATGTAAAATCGCGGCACGCCCCCAACCAGGAGCACCAATCAGGAGCCCGCCTGCTCGCGCCCACTCCCGCACAACCCCTCTGACGGGGGGAAAATGCTGCCCCAAGTGTGGGAAATCCACTGTTCTGCAGCGAATGGTGACACCATCTTGGAAAACTGTAAGCTCTTAAAGCTGTGCCCACACTTTAAAAATCTTTAACAGTCCCACATTTCCAACTCCACTCGGACTCACCCAAGGCCCAGACCGGTCACAGAATTAGAGTCTTTGAAGGGAACATTTTTCAGACACAACATTGCTTTAGGCTTAGATAAAAAATCAGAAGAAGGGCAAGTAAACACACTTCTTTACTCAATACAATGAATTGCAGCCAACATCATTGCATGACAGAATATTAATGCATCATCCACCAAATTTGAGGAGGTTTTAAAATCCTTTGATATCGATTTCAACTTGAGATGCAACAAAATGTTGGAAAGAGCTAAATTCAATAAGAGAATCCAATTGCCTGGGGAACCTGTCAATCCCTTCATAAATGATCTATACAGGGTGGCAGAGGAATGTGAATATGGAGCTTTAAAGTCTGAACTCATCAGAGAGAATAGTGGTGGGTGTTGCAGATGATTCACTTTCTGACCTCCTACAAGCTAAAGACGCTGTTATCCTAGACAAGGCAATCCAGCTAGAGCAACACAGGGCCATCTTACGGGGAGGAAACACGACGTGGGGGAAAAAGGCAACTCTCAGTCCAGCTTATCAGGTCAAAAAGAAGCAGGGACAATCCAAGTGAGGAAAACAATCCCTGAATCACCCAGCAGAGTGACCTTGCCAGTGCTGCAGTGCAAAATGGCCTCACAGGAGAGGGCAATGTATGGCAAGGACAATCCAATGCTTCCACTGCAACAGAACGGGTCACTTTGGCAAATTGTGCAAGTCTAAATGTCAACACCACACAGGCAGCCCAAAGTTAATCCATGAGGTCGAGGCCAAAAACACAGAAGGCACATGGCCATGCTTCTCGGGAGATGTCAAAGATTGAGGTTCTTCACTTTGCGGGCATCCTGGTAAAAGGGCATCTAACAAATTTTAAATTAGAGTCAGCAGCCAGTGTCACAGTCCTGTCCGACAAGAAACCATGGCTGAAAGGTCCCTGGCTTTGAACAATGGACAATCCACTTTATGGAGCAGGGAGACTCCCGGTTATTAGCACGATCCTGGCACCACTGAGGTGTGACAAGCAAACAAGTATCTTTGAGATGAAGTACGTCGTCTGTAACCAGCCTTTCTCTCTCCTGAGCAGCAATGCCTGCATAGCCCTGGATTCCTCCAAATGGTGAGGGATGTCAAGATTAGCATTTTTACTAGCCAGACAAAACAGCATGGTCCAGGGTACTCGAACACAAGAGAGTATTCAGACTTGGATTTCACCTTCAATCTCTCTTTCTTTTCTGGGCAGGTTTGTCCATTATTGTTGCAAGTTCTGGAAGGACCTCAAAGATCAAGCCAATCTATCGCCGAATAAATTACCATTGCACCTGCACTGGAAGTTGTACCATAGAAGGATCAGCAGTCTGAGAAGCTTCTACCTCCAACTACAACAATGGTACAACGGTTGACACGGCAACCAATGTACACACACTGCAACCTCCAGCCAGCATGCCGCAACTGCAAAAGATGCTGGAACCTAGTAGCTGTCTCACACCTTCGACAACAAAAAACAAAGGTGAGCTTACCACTAAACCTTCCTCTCACCACAGGAACACTCTTCTTCAGCCCCTGAGAGCTTTCATTTGTCCCACATGGAGAAAGAAGAAGAAAAAACAGCGCCAAGGAGACAAATACCATGTTCACCCACCCTGCAAGAAACGATCAAGAGCAACAGCAACCTTTGATCAACACAACAGCCAGGCCAACCAGACATGATTGAACATAAAACAATGGAAGAAAAGAATGAAACCATGCCCAAATGCCAATCTAATCTCCAAGCCAACAACAAGAACCAGAATAAACAAAGCCTGCCACTCTTCCAACATAACAACAAACAAGATGTGGAAGGGTCATAAGGTTTCCAGACCACCTGAACCTCTAGCTCCAAGGACTTGAAGTGGGAAGATGGGGTTGGGAGAATGTTGTTCATGTTAATGGAATAGTAATAATGTTGGAATAGCATTAAGATTGTAATAATAAGGTAAATGTATAAGACTTGTAACAATGTAAGACATGAAGTAAATGAATGTAACTCTATATCAATGGGATAAAGACTTAGGGGGGAGGTGCAGTATAAGGGTCTGGTATATAAAGTCTAATGTGGGACTAAGTACAGTACTGCCCACACAGTGATTTACAAAGGCACATGACCCTAGACCTAGAGTTGGTGTGGTGAATGCCAGAGACGTGTTAAGAACTAGAGATGGAGATAGGCTCCATGCCTGTACCCTTTATTATATATATGTATGTAATTACAAGCAATTAATAAAGACTTGGTGTTAACATACAGAAGACTATGAAGACTTCTTTAACAAATACATTCTATAACCAATGCCATTCCAACAACCTCAGCACAAGGAAGGCAGCTGCTGGCAATGGGAGCAAGACTCACAGATTTTAGGTCCAGTGATGATGGAGGGCAACATCCTTTATAGAAAGGGCAGAGCCCGAGGCATGGGGAGGGCAGAGGAAAAGGACGAGGGACAGGAAGGACATGGACACCATACCTTTAGCTTTGGATCTATCTCTGAAGAGGGAGCTACCTGGAGATGAATGAGAACCAGTGCACGTAGGAGATTTCAACTCTCCAGGCAGATGGTCACAAGAATCTGTCCCCTCATCACAGAAGACCTCACACCTTGCAGCACTGCTCGCCGCACCCTGCCAGTAGTCAACAAAGCCACTGTGGCCTTGAATTTCTTCACTTCTGGCTCCTTTCAAGGATCAGCTGTGAACCTTGGAGTCGTCTCGCAAACAGCAGCACACCATTGCATCTCGCAAGTCACTGATATCATCTTTGTGACAGCTGGCAGCTACATTCAATACACAAACAATAAGGCCCGGCAGGTACAAAGGGCAGTGGGTTTTACCTCCATTGCCGGATTCCCGCAGATGCAGGGCATCACCAATTGCATCCATGTGGCCATGAAGGCACTTAGTGACAGGCCAGTGAAATTCATCAACAGGAGACTGTTCATTTTCACAAGGACTTCCAGTCCCTCATTGTTCAACTGGTCTGTGACCCAGCAAGAGCTTCCTGCATGCACGCACTTGCTTTCCTGGCAGCTCCTTCATCCTCCGGCAGTCCAGGGTGCCAGAGCTCTTCATCCTGCACCCACCATCCCCCTCCCCACCCCCCAGCCACACCAAAACTTCATGGGTGGATTCTAGGAGACAAGAGTTATCCCTTTAAGGGTTGACTACTCACCCCTTTATGAGACGCTGAGAGAGAGCTGCAGAGCTGCTACAACCTAAGCCATTTGCTCAAGTGACTACCATCAAACAGGCAAACAGGCTTTTGAAGATGTGGCTCCCACGCTTGGACTGGCCAGGTGGTGCCCTGCAGTACACTCCCCCAAGGGTCACACGCATAGTGGCCGCCTACTGCACTGCCCATAGTATGGCCCTCCAGAGAGGTGTTGGTCTTGAAAAGGGTGATGACACAGCGCATCGGAGGAAGAGGAAGAATAGGACATTGAAGAGGAGGAAGAAGAGGGAAGATGAAAAGCTAAACGTGGAGGTACCCTGGCTGCACAGGGGGCTGCCTGGGTCCAGTAAATGACTTGAGAGTCTCATCACGATGCCATCCACGTTAGGCATCATCTAAGCCTAGCATGTTTCAGCTAAGCCCTTCCAAACAAGGAGAACAGTGTGATCTTGAACTCACTTTGAACTGCCTGTGAGAATATTCCCATTGAAGACAGCCTGGAATAGATCAACTCTTACCACCAATGAATGACGCACATCTGTCCAGCAGTTTCACTGTGCCTATTCAAGGGCCCTTGTTCCTCTTCACCACTTCATCCCTTTTCACTCGTTCTGTCATTAAAAAATGAAAGCTCACCCATGTCATTTCATATTCTCCCTCCACCTGGACCCCTCCCTCTGGATTCTTACCTTCTCTAGATCTTTTCATTGAGAACTGTCGGCGTGACATTAGTCACCTCAATTTCTCTGCTCCTCTCACCCATTCTAATCTGTCTCTCTCTGAACTTGCTGCACTCCGTTCTCTCAGGTCCAACCCTGACATTGTCATCAAACCTGCTGACAAGGGTGGTGCTGTTGTTGTCTGGCACACTGACCTCCGCCTCACAGAGGCTGAGCATCAACTCGCAGACACTTCCTCCTACCTCCCCCTGGACCATGACCCCACCACTGAACATCAAGCCATTGTTTCCAGAGCTGTTACTGACCTCATCTCCTCTGGAGATCTTCATTCCACAGCTTCCAACCTGATAGTCTCCCAACCTCGGACGGCCTGCTTCTACCTCCAACCAAAATCCACAAACAGGACTGTCCCGGCAGACCGATCGTGTCAGCCTGTTCCTGCCCCACGGAACTCATTTCTTGCTATCTTGACTCCATTCTCTCTCCCCTTGTCCAGTCTCTTCCAACCTATATCCGTGATTCCTCTGACACCCTACATCATATCAACAATTTCCAGTTCCCTGGCCCCAATCGCCTCCAGTTCACCATGGACGTCCAATCCCTCTACACCTCCATCCCCCACCGGGATGGTCTGATGCTTCTTCCTCGAACAGAGGCCTGAACAATCCCCATCCACCACTACTCTCCTCTGTCTGGCTGAACTTGTTCTCACACTGAACAATTTCTCCTTAAACTCCTCTCACTTCCTCCAAATAAAAGGTGTTGCTATGGGTACCCGCATGGGCCCCAGCTGTGCCTGTCACTTTATGGGGTATGTGGAACATTCCTTGTTCCAGTCCTACTCCGGCCCCCTCCCACAACACTTTCTCCGGTACATCGATGATTCCCTCGGTGCTGCTTCATGCTCTCATCTGGACCTGGAAAAATTTATTAATTTTGCTTCCAATTTCCACCACTCCATCATTTTCACATGGTCCATCTCTGACACTTCCCTTCCCTTCCTTGACCTCTCTGTCTCAATTTCTGGTGATAGACTGTCCACCAATATCCATTACAAGCCTACCGACTCCCACAGCTACCTCGACTACAGCTCCTCACACCCCGCTTCCTGTAAGGGCTCCATCCCATTCTCTCAGTTCCTTCGCCTCTGTCGCATCTGTTCATATGATGCCACTTTCAAAAACAGTTCCTCTGACAAGTCTTCCTTCTTCCTTAACCGAGGTTTTCCACCCACGGTGGTTGACAGGGCCCTCAACCGTGTCAGGCCCATCTCCTGCGCATCCGCCCTCACACCTTCCTCTCCCTCCCAGAAACATGATAAGGTCCCCCTTGTCCTCACTTATCACCCCACCAGCCTCCGCATTCAAAGGATCATCCTCCGCCATTTCCGTCAACTCCAGCATGATGCCACCACCAAACACATCTTCCCTTCACTCCCCCCGGCAGCATTCCGCAGGGATCTTTCCCTCCAGGACACCCTGGTCCACTCCTCCATCACCCCCTACACCTTAACCCCCTCCCACGGCACCTTCCCATGCAACCGCAGAAGGTGCAACACCTGCCCCTTTACTTCCCCTCTCCTCACCGTCCAAGGGCCCAAACACTCCTTTCAAGTGAAGCAGCATTTCACTTGCACTTCCCTCAACTTAGTCTACTGCATTTGTTGCTCCCAATGCGGTTTCCTCTACACTTGAGAGACGAAACACCGACTGGGTGACCGCTTTGCAGAACACCTTCGATCTGTCCGCAAGCATGACCCAGACCTCCCTGTCGCTTGCCATTTCAACACTCCACCCTACTCTCATGCCCATATGTCTGTCCTTGGCCTGCTGCATTGTTCCAGTGAAGCTCAACGCAAACTGGAGGAACAGCACCTCATCTTCCGACTAGGCACTTTACAGCCTTCCGCACTGAATATTGAGTTCAACAATATTAGATCATGAACTCTTTCCTCCATCCCCACCCCTTTCCGATCCCCCTCTTTTTTCCAATAATTTATATAGATTTTTCTTTTCCCACCTATTTCCATTATTTTTAAATGTATTTCCATCCATTGTTTTATCTCTACCTTTTAGCCCATTTCAATTCCTTCACCCCACCCCACCCCCCACTAGGGCTAACTGTACCTTGCTTGTCCTGCTTTCTACCCTTAATTATCACATTCCTTAGATAATATCACCAGCTTCAACACCTCTTTGTTCTTTTGTCTATGACATCTTTTGTCTATGACATCTTTTGTCTATGACATCTTTTGGCTATCTCCACCTATCACTGGCCCTCTATCCAGCTCTACCCTCCTTCCCCCCCGCACCTCCCCCCCTCCACTTAAACCAGCTTAAATTTCACCTCTTTTCTACTTTTCCTTAGTTCTGTTGAAGAGTCATACAGACTCGAAACGTTAACTGTGTTCCCCTCCGCAGATGCTGCCAGACCTGCTGAGTTTTTCCAGGTATTTTTGTTCTTGTTCATGTCATTTCATGATGTCCAAATTTAAATTGTACTAAACAATGGAAAAATGCTCACTTAAAGTTGAAACAAGCCCCCTTGGATATACATAGTACTCTGCCGTATATGGTGGCCTCCCCTCTCAACCACTTGTATTGGTGCTCCCTATGTGGCCTTGGATGAAGTGGGCCAGCCTGCTCACTTGCCTCTGCTTGCAGCTGAGATATATGTGGCAGTCACCCTATGTTAGGTGATCAGCAGTGTAATGGGAATAAGATCGAGGGAACAGGGGGCAGGTCCCATGGACAAGATGAGTTCAGAGAGATATGATGGGAAATCAGAGAGAAACTAGAAAAAGATAGGGCAGGGGGAGCATTAAAGGAAGTTTGATCTGATTGGCTAGTGGAAGGAAAAAGTGCAAGAGAAGCATCTGATGGGATTGTCTTAATCTTAGTGATAAAGAAGTCCATGAGCTCCTCTCACTTGTTTGAGGTGAGACTAGAGGGGACAGGAGTAACAGGTTTACGAAGCTGGTTGGTAGTAGAGAAAAGAAGGAGGGGTTATCTTTGTTATATGATGTTGTATGTGCCTGCATGTCATTGTAATGTAAAGATGCTCAGCAGAGCAAGAGTTAACGTGGGACTGAAGAATAGCACCACCCACAGTATGACGTTTAGAGTCACATGGTAATAGATGTGAGAGAACACCCTAGAAGCAGCCTACCTGCATGGCAGCAGCACCATGCATGAGATTAACTGAGATCTGTACGTAGTTAAACATTAACAATAAATGGTTCATGTTTAAACATAGAAATCTCAAGACCTCTTCGTGAAACACCAAACAACCCTGGCCACATGATGATCAGTTTTGGAATGCAACATGGTGATCAGCTTTGATATGAAAGGCATTTTAAATAATGGACCCAGAACAGAATCCCAAGATATGACAAACTCTGAAGCCGGACCAGAGACATGTTTGCCTAAGAAGAAAAATTGAAAAACAATCAAAGAAATTTTGCTGCCGGCTTAGAAGTTGAGGAGTACCAGAGTAAGTGGAAGTTCATTACAAGATCCCGAAGTGACACAGAGTAATAAGAGAAAAAACCTGGTCAGCATAAACATAAAGAATTGCAAGACCCTGAGTAAAGCAGCGTGAAGAATACTGGTCAGTTCACAAAACGGTGAGCAAAAATACAAAAATTGCAAGACACAGAGTGACGCAGAGTCAAAGAACCCAGTCAGTTCATAAGCCAGTGAGCAAAGATTGCAAAAAAAAAGCTGTACTTACATTACAGAATAGGTAGCAGACCCAGAGGCTCAATAGATTGCAGCAGTGGTGGCCGTGCTGCACTGAAGTTAAAAAAAGAAGTTAAATAACAGTCGATTGGCATAGTAAAGAGAGAAACCTGCACAGCACAGTAAGAAAAAAAGGAAAAAGCCTGCAGAGTTTAAGATAAAGGGAACCCTTTTCAGTCGGGTCCCTGGCTTCTTGTATCGAAGGGAAAAGTGTTGAAGAGTTAACAGCACATAACTTTTAAAAAACAAGCATGCATCCACTGAAACTCTCAAAGTGTAGGACATTCAAAATAAAAAGGACGTGCAGAAGTAAAAGAAAGAAAAAGAAAGAGTCGTCCAGAAAAGAAATACTGCTACTTTGAAGTTTTAAAAAGTGTTTTACAAAGGACGACAATCACCAGGATGCCTGCCAAAATCATGTAAGTATGGGAAAATCACAGCAAAGAAAACCGATAGGTTGCAGACAGCCTGAGTGACCAAAATGGTTACTACACTGATAGCCTGAAAAGGGCAACAGTTAAAGTAGTAACTACAAGAAAAAAATCAGCGTGGAAAGAAAATGAGAAGACTGAGGGTGACAAAAGACCCCAGAGTGGGGACAACAAGGGACTCAGGGAGCTCGCCAAACCATCACCTCACCTCTTCAACACTCCGGGCGCCACTTTTAAAGTCCAGCCGCTCGCACACCTCTCAGTGCTTCCAGACCACGACTACTGCACAGAAGACAGAATGGCCCCAAAAGGCAAAAGGATTGCAGCCCCCAGTTTAGTGAGTTGTCCCTCGAGCGCCTTTTGAACACCGTGGAGGCCCACTGTGATGTCTTCTACCCCCACTCTGGCCGCAGGATGGGCAGCTGCATCACCAATCCAGCATGGGAGGCAGTGGCAGCGGTGGCCAGCACCAAAACCCTGCAAAAGAGAACAGCCACCCAGTGCCGTTACAAGATGAATGGTCTCATCCGCTCCACCAGGGTAACTCAATCTTCTCATCACTCTCATCTCACACACTCAGAAAGCCATCACACATCCACAGGGATCTCACACCTCAAGGGACAACACCACTAACTCTCACACACACCTTCACATCTCCATCAAGCTCATATCGTCTCGAGATTGCATCGTCATCCCATCCAAGTCTCTGCTCAACACACAAACATTCCATGCAGTGCCATGTGTCCTGCTCACACTCTGCATCTGTTTTCATGCAGGAGAAACTGGCTCACATTAGCAGGGAGAGGTCCCAGACCAGGGGTGGAGTGGCCCACATTAGGTGTCATTGTGCTGGCTGGTGAGGAAATGGACCATGCCTGCAGTGACGGTGAGGTTGGTGCCGAACACCCTCGTGAGGATCCTGCACCACATCATCCCTCTCTCAATGCAAATGTGAGTGCTCTCTCTCCTGCTTTTGACTCTGCTGCCATGTGCTAATTATCTCTACTTTATTTCACAGGGAGCTCTGCCAAGCGATCGGCACCCTCAGCCAGCCAGTCCCTCAGCACCATCCAGGTCCTCACCTCCAGTCAAGAAGACACCTCCTCCATTGAAGAGCTAGAAATAAGCAGCCTGGAAGGCCCATCACAGTGCTTACCCACACCCTGTACCAGCGCAGAGACACACACCTCGGTGGGACCTAGATCCAGAGCAGGCTAGGGTTCACAATCTGGTGGTCTCTGCATGAAGACGTGTCTACAGCAGGAGGAGGCAGGTGCAGCCGAGCTCTCCAGCACTCGGAGGACTGCTGGGGAAGAGGCAACTGTGAGGTCCAAGTTAGATGATGAACCTCTGGGTTTGGTCTTCCAACTCATCCTGGGGAGTCAGCAGAAGGCTTGAGAACATCATGCAGAGCTGTTAGAAGCCCTCAGCAGAGTGGCTCATGAGTCGGAGGTGTGCGCCTGCCTGCTCTCTGATAAAGTGGTGCACACATGGAGGTCTCATGGGAAGGATGGCAGATGCCATGGAGCCACTGATCCTATAGAATGCAGAAATGTGTGCAGACCTGCACTCCATCGCGGGAGCCATGGGTGAGTTCCTGCAGTGGCAATGCGAGAGGGAAACAGGACACCTTGACCTCCCTCCAGGAGTTCCTTCCCCTCAAGGAGTCAGGCTGGGGCCCTCGGGCTCCTGAAGGGAGGAGGAGCAGCAGATGGACACCCCCGGGTCATCCACTCAGGAATCTCCTTGCCTGTGACCCCCTCAACATCGTCCTTTGTCACCGCAGAGGGTGCATCTGGCCAGTGAGTGATTCTAGAGGGAAAAGTGTGTGCGTGGCAGGGACTTTTGGAGGTCGTGCAAGCCCTCTCCCACGCACGCAGATCCTGCCCATGTCACACTCATCTCAATGTCCTGAGCATTTTCAATGCTGCCTGCTGGGGTTCACTATCAGTTGTCCATCTGAGCTGACCTGCATCTCCACCCACCCACTGATCACACTCCCATGCAGCACCTGATCTCGCCCACCATGACTCTCGTTTCACTTTCTATTTAGACAGCATGGTGGTGATACAGTATTTCATTTTCTCCCCTGTCCTTTCCCATCCCCAGTCACCCTTTTCCTTTCCCCAATCACTGTTGACCCTCCTGGCATCACCTACCACCTCCCCTCTGTGACCTATCAGCCACAACCCTTTACTTTTAGGGATGTCCAGGTGAATGTGCACCTGCCCTTCCTTCCCGAAAATCCAACCCCCATCCACATTCACCTCCCCGACTCCTCATTCCCACCTCCAGGGTCCGTGTCTGCCTCCGAGTCCCCACCAACCACCCTTGCTGCCCCTTCTACCACTACCGTTGAACCCTCACCCTCCCTGCAGCCTCACTCTGCCTCGGTCATTCTCACTATTCCCTTGTACTACTGTCACCCTCAGTTCGCTCCCCAGGAGGTAGTCATGGGCTCTTCAGAGCCCTCCCTTGCACGTTCACCTGGATATCCACCCCCCCACCCACCCCCCACCCCCCCCCACCACCCCGGACCCGGACCCCCACAAGAACACCTTCCCCAGAACATTTTCACAGAATCACACAGTGCAGAAGAGGCCCTTCGGCCCATCGCGTCTGTACCGACACGTGAAACACCTGACCTACCTACCTAATCCCATTATCCCCCCCACCCCCCACCCACGCCCGACTCCCACCGGCCTAGTCCTTCCCCCTTCCGACTCCTTCCTCCACCCTTACTTCTTCCTCCACAGTTGCTCCCTCCCCCATCTGCACTCCTTCCTACCCCTGGACTCCCTCCCCCCTCTGCACTTCATCCCCCATCTGAACTCCTTCCCTTACACCTCCCACCTCACATACACCTATCCCCCACCCCACACTTGTCGTCTTCGTTACCCCTTCCTCCCCTCTACTCTCTCCCCACCACCTCAGCCCCCACTCCTTCGTTCCTTCCTCCCAACCTCACCCCCCTGCCCTCAACACCTCTTCCTCTCCCAGTCGATCCTAGACCTTTCTCTCCCAAACACAGCTGGACATTCCTCTCTGCCCTCTCGACCATCATCTGTTGTGAGCAGGCCCTGAACGGTGACTTTCTAACTTCCGTGGGCTGCTTTGCAGCAGAGCCATGTCCATGAGAATCCACCCAGCATGCCATGGACATTCCTCCAAATGTGCTGGTGCTGTTGGGCTCCAGCATCCTCAGCTCCTCGGACATCCATGATATGAACAAGGCCCTGGCGGTAAGTCTCGACTTCTGCACGTCACACCTGTCGAGATGTGTTCTGTACCTTAATGTTTTCCCAACGAAGTGGATGGACAAACCAGTGTGGGGGAATGATTCTGGCAGGCTGGCCTTATGATGATATGCAGATGTATTACAATGAGGTTCCCGGTGTCCGATGGCGGGAAACGCAGCCCGCCATTGATGGGCTGAGTGGACGATCGCAAACTAGTTTCACGATGTTGTGAAATCGCTTTCTGGCCTTCTCGCCATATTGTCCACTCACGCTGCTGAACTCGCCCAACACCAGCGGGTAAGGAAATTTCCACCCTCAGATAGAGGGCAACTTCCAATAAAGCACCGAGGGCAACATGAGACTCCAGGGAGAGGGCAACAAAAGACCCCAGAGCAAGGGTAACAAAAGACCACAGAATGAGGGAAATGAAAGACCCCAGCGAGAGAGTGACAAAAAACCTCAGAGAGAGCAAGATAAAAGACTTCAGAGCGACGGAGGCGGATGGCAGTGCAGAGTGAGCAGATGTCTGTGAATGAAGGAAAGCTATCTGAGGTAACTCAAAAGAAGCACAACATGCTAAAGCTAAATGACACTGCTCTATAGCAGAATGTTCACCTCAGAACGGAACTGGAAGATTTGAAGTGCAAGAATCAAGCTGAGTATATATCTTTGAAAAAGCACGATAAAGTGAAGTTTTCAATGAACTGAGCTGTTCAAGATCTGAACAAGGAAATTTCAGAGGTGGCACAAAGGTATCAGGAGGAAATAATGACCCCAATTCCATTGTTGGCAAGTCAAAGCAAGAGTTGGGAAAGCACAACCAGGTGCACAGACAGGCAAAACAGCAGACAGGAAAGGAAAGCAAAGAAGTTGTGATACTGAAAGACACCTTGAAGAATCAATATGTAGCCATGGAAAGACATGAAGAGCTAAAAGGACGTTGACTATTACTTCAGAAAAAGTTGCTTTGGAACTATCAGTAGCAACGAAATTATGCACTGAAGCCCAGGCTGAGTTGGCAAGTGGTCAACAAGAAAATAAACAGTTACAAGAACAGTTGATTGTCCTTCAAGATCAAATGCAAAAGGAATGTATAACCATTCAGCAACATGAAGACAGTCTTAAACAGTAGAATAGGAGGCACAGCAGAAGAAACACAAGGAGACTCTGCTGAATTACAGAAAAACTCAAGATGAAGCAAGCGAGCTTTGCAAAGAAAAGGAAAACCTATTGATAGACCTTCACATGCTACAAGAATTCCTTAGGTCAAATTTTATTCTTCTGGAAAACTACAAAGAGAATCAAAATGAACATAACATCACTCTGAGCAAACTGAACAACCAGTTGGCAGAGAAGGCTCAGCAATATTCCATATTCCAGGAGGAAGCTGAAAGCTACAAGAATCAGACAGAAGGGCTGAAGAAGCAGCTGAATGAAATGAGGAGGCATTGAAAGGAAGAGCCATAGAACTTTCCAAGCTGCGAGTGGATAATAAAGCCAAGATAGCACAATTACAGAACAGAAACAAGTTAAGGTGTCACTGGAGACAAGCCTGGCCAACAGTGAAACCAAAATGAAGGACAAGGACAAAGCTCTATTGCAAACAGAGAAAGAAAGGACAGAAATAAGATTGGAAAAGGTAAATCCAACACTAAAATGCAAGGAGCTAGAAGAAGAAAAAGCCTAGCTGAACGAAAAGATTCATAAACTTGCAGAACGATTTGAAAAGAAAGCATACAAACGTTTGACTGAGATCGTGAAACAAGTGGAAATGAAAGTTCAATTTGTGAAATGTATACATCCAGCAAGAACATGGTGGACACCACAGAAAAAGAAAATTCAAGTCCACTCTGGGAATAAACGAAGTGTATATTACCTGCTGAAAGAACGGGACAAACCCACAGTATCCGAAAGAAACGGACGTGTTGTTAATAAAGAAAAATGCAACTCAAAGGAGCACTAAAAACAAATCAAATGGAGATAACCAAATGCCAGAAACACAGAGTACCACTACCATTCCTCAAATGTGATAGACCAAGATGTGAAAGAATTATCAAGCCTCAAGACCTTCTGAATTTATTAAGTCAGAGGCTTGAGATGGGGAAGAAAGGTTAGCAAGTAAATATTTTAACGTTATACTCCGTTGGAAGGGAGGAAAATTTTCTTTTGAGAAGGGGGATGTTGTATGATGTTGTACATGCCTGCATGCCATTGTAATGTAGAGGTGCTCAGTAGAGCAAGGGTAAATGTGGGACTGGGGATTAGCGCTGCCCATGGCATGATGTATGGAGTCACTTGAAAGGACACTATAGAAGCAGCCTACCTGCATGGCAGCAGCACCATGCATGACATTAACTGGGATCTGTACATAGTTAAACATTAACAATAAATGGTTCATGTTTAAACATACAAGCCTCAAGATCTCTTCAAACAGCCCTTACAACCTGGTGATCAGTAGTGGTACACAACATGGTGATCAGCAGTGGTACACAACATGGTGATCAGCGGTGGTACACAACAATCTTTGCATTCTCGGATGATCCTGGTGTAGTGAGCAGTTTTAGCAGACAAGTACAGAACTCGATAAAGTTTTACATGGTCCAGCAAGATCTGATTTGGTCAGAGATGACCTACCATTCACTCATCCACCCTGGTAGCATTTCAATTTTTTAAACTAGAAGGACTGAGGTGCATTGTAGTGTCAGTAACACAGCCCATGCTGAGATCAGCTATCCCAGCACAGGTCAACAGTTGAATTCAGAACTGTCCTAGTCTATAAACAAAAACAGAATTACCTGGAAAAACTCAGCAGGTCTGGCAGCATCGGCGGAGAAGAAATCAGTTAACGTTTCGAGCCTTCATGGCCCTTCGGCAGAACTGAAGCATAGTTAGAAGAAGGGAGAAATATAAATTGGTTTAAGGTGGGTGGGGGGGAGGGAGAGATAGACATTGAGGGTGTGGTGATTGTGGAGATGAGCAGATAATCAAAAGATGTCACAGACAAAAGGGTCAAAGAGGTGTCAAAGGTGGTGACATTTGTCTGAGAAAAGTGCTAATTAAGAATGGAAGACAGGATATTCAAAGTACAGCTCTAGTGGGGGTGGGGTGGAAAGACTAACAAGGTTTTAGTTTAGATTTAAAAATAATGGAAATAGGTGGGGAAAGAAGAATCTATATAAATTATTGAAAAAAAAGGGGGGGGAAGAAACGGGGTGGGATGGGGGGAGGGGGAGTTTAAGATCTAAAGTTGTTGAATTCAATATTCAGCCCGGAAGGCTGTAAAGTGCCTAGTCGGAAGATGAGGTGCTGTTCCTCCAGTTTGCGTTGGGCTTCACTGGAACAATGCAGCAAGCCAAGGACAGACATGTGGGCAAGAGAACAGGGTGGAGTGTTAAAATGGCAAGCGACAGGGAGGTTTGGGTCTTTCTTGCGGACTGAGCGCAGGTGTTCCGCAAAACGGTCGCCCAGTTTGCGTTTGGTCTCTCCAATGTAGAGGAGACCGCATTGGGAGCAACGAATGCAGTAGACTAAGTTAGGGGAAATGCAAGTGAAATGCTGCTTCACTTGAAAGGAGTGTTTGGGTCCTTGGACGGTGAGGAGAGAGGAAGTGAAGGGGCAGGTGTTGCATCTTCTGCGTGGGCATGGGGAGGTGCCATAAGTGGGGGTTGAGGAGTAGGGGGTGATGGAGGAGTGGACCAGGGTGTCCCGGAGGGAACGATCCCTACGGAATGCCGTCATGGGGGGTGAAGGGAAGATGTGTTTGGTGGTGGCATCATGCTGGAGTTGGCGGAAATGTCCTAGTCTATATGGTTCAGCCTTAGCCTGATGAATCACCAAGGGAGCCATTGTGAATAATTGATTTGTGACTGCAATGTTCAGTAATTGTAGATTAGTTTTATTACATATTGTAGCTTTAAAACTCAAAATAAGTCTGTGTGGAAGTGTTACAGTCACTCTCCTGAGAATGTGTGTTTTCAATTAATTAAAACCATGAATTATTCAGCATTAACCTTTACGTCCATAGCCAGTCCCACAGGAAGTGTTGTTCTGTTGAACGTTGAGGGTGATATATCCATTCAATGTAATTATTGCAAAGTGACACCTAGGTTTGGTGAAAAATATTTTAATGAATGGTAAATATGTTAAATGGGTTGCTGATTTATTGGTTTGATGAAAGTACCAAAAATGTTTGAGCTTTGAGTAAATTAAAAAGAAATGCCAATAATACTGCAAATTCAGGGTGGTGAATTACCCAGCAAGTAAAAATCCCATGTGTTTCATTCATTCTGCAGTTCAATAAAGGCAAAACAATGGAATATATCTAAACCATAAGAACGAGACGATGAATGCATTGTGTAACCATGGAGAAGACTGTTCCTTTTCTTACTTTCCCGGCAGTGACGGTTTTTGATCACTTTTATCTTACTCAGTGGTTTCATATTGTTAAATCATTGCAGGGGAGTTTATTAGCTCGTGTTGGCTGAGTACTCTCAGGTTTTGAAACCAGTTTGAATCTGTAATGCATTTATTAATCATTTGTAGAAAAAATGGCTGCCTTAGCTCATGTGATTAATGCTAATGATTCTCAACTATGAAGAGGAAGAACAGTTCAGGGTGAGAATTGGTTGAATGGCTTAATTAAAAATGTGATCATGGTTGTTGGCAAATTTATTTTAATGAATTCCTTTAATCATAAAATTTCACCTAAGATATTAAATTGTTCCTTACATGAAAATAGTGTCAGCATAAGTGCTAAGCACATGGCTTTATCACTGGAGCTACATTAGTACAGTCATTTGTGTAGGACAAGGCCAAGTGGAATTGAGATGCCTTGTTGCCGTGGAGATTTGATACAAAAAAATACAACTGCCAACAGTTGAAAGACCTCAAAAGGCATTTGTCACTTAGAACTTTGAGGTACTGAGAACTGGGAATTTCGGCATTCAAATCTTTTTTAGCTAGGGGGAGGGGAGCCTATACATTGGTGCCAAGGAAAGGCTGAATTCAACGCGAATGTTCTTTTCAGATTTAGCAACAGACATACCAAACAGTAAAATGTTAAACCAGTGACAGTGTTGGTAAAGGTTAGAAACAGTGCAGTGAAGAACTGGCAGAAGCGAGTTCCTTCTCTGTTATGCAATTTTCTTACATATGGCAGTAAACAAATCCTTTCAGCTTATACAGTAGCAATAGAGTATAGATAACTAAACAAATTGAGTCCATGCCACTTTTGACCAATAAACATAATTTCAATCTTCCTTGTCTATATAAAATCACATTTCTGACAATAGGTTTTATTACAAGAATATCATGACTAAATATTTTGCTACATAAAGCAAAGATTTTACTGCAGTACTGCTTGTCAAGGAAGCACATTGTCCTTTGGTTTATTTATTTATATTATGAATAACGTTGGATTCCTTAGCTGGAGTGTGTTCATGGAAGGTACGCTTTGAGGATACTAACTGTATGCTGGAGGATAGGTTTTACAAATTCATGCTCATAGTACAAAGCTTTGCTTGCTGGGTCTGCGTATCAGGAATTTGGTTACATGGGTCATTGAGTCCCGTAGAATTTTCTGTTTATTACAATTAATGACACCTGTGCCAAGCTCCCACTATACACTTCCATACTGGGATCAGGGGGTGGGGAGGTGGGGCTTGGAGCCAAATTCACAAAACCTATTCTTAAATATAGTTTTCTCTTTTGTTCTCCTTCCCCGTTATCCTATTTTTTAAAAGATTCTGCTCTTTTCAAGGCCCATTGTTTGCTCTGTATTTTGTTCTGTCCCTTTCCTAATTATTTTTCAAGGGGAACGTTGTTGTTCAATTCAAAAACAAAAATAGCAGGAAAATCTCAGCAGGTCTGACAGCATCTGCGGAGAGGAACACAGTTAACGTTTCGAGTTCGTATGACTCTTCAACAGAACTAAGGAGAAACAGAAAAGAGGTGAAATATAAGCTGGTTTAATGGGGGGTGGTGGGACAAGTAGAGCTGGATAGAGGGCCTGTGATAGGCGGAGATAGCCACAAGATGTCATAGCTAAAAGGACAAAGAGGTGTTGAAGGTGGTGATATTATCTAAGGAATGTGATAAAAAAGGTACAGATAGCCCTAGTGGGGGTGGGGGGAAAGGGATCGAAAAAGGCTAAAAGGCAGAGATAAAACAATGGATGGAAATACATTTAAAAATAATGGAAATAGGTGGGAATATTAAAATCTTTATAAATTATTGGAAAAAAGGGGGATCGGAAAGGGGGTGGGGATGGAGGAGAGAGTTCATGATCTAAAATTGTTGAACTCAATATTCAGTCCGGAAGGCTGTAAAGTGCCTAGTCGGAAGATGAGGTGCTGTCCGCCAGTTTGTGTTGAGCTTCACTGGAACAAAGGACGGACATGTTGGCATGAGAGCAGGGTGGAGTGTTGAAATGGCAAGCGGCAGGGAGGTCTGGGTCATGCTTGCAGACAGACCGAAGGTGTTCCGCAAAGTGGTCACCCAGTCTGCGTTTGGTCTCTCCAACGTAGAGGAAACCGCATTGGGAGCATCAAATGCAGTAGACTAAATTGAGGGAAGTGCAAGTGAAATGCTGCTTCACTTGAAAGGAGTGTTTGGGCCCTTGGACGGTGAGGAGAGGGGAAGTAAAGGGGCAGGTGTTGCACCTTCTGCGGTTGCATGGGAAGGTGCCGTGGGAGGGGGTTGAGATGTAGGGGGTGATGGAGAAGTGGACCAGGGTGTCCCGGAGTGAACGATCCTTGCGGAATGCCACTGGGGGGGTGAAGGGAAGATGTGTTTGGTGGTGGCATCATGCTGGAGTTGGCGGAAATGGCGGAGGATGATCCTTTGAATGCGGAGGCTGGTGGGGTAATAATTGAGGACAAGGGGGACCCTATCATGGTTCTGGGACGGAGAGGAAGGTGTGAGGGCGGATGCACAGGAGATGGGCCCGACATGGTTGAGGGCCCTGTCAACCACCGTGGGTGGAAAACCTCGGTTAAGGAAGAAGGAAGACATGTCAGAGGAACTGTTTTTGAAAGTGGCATCATCAGAACAGATGTGACGGAGTCGAAGAAACTGAGAGAATGAGATGGAGTCCTTACAGGAAGCGGGGTATGAGGAGCTGTAGTCGAGGTAGCTGTGGGAGGCGGTAGGTTTGTAATGAATATTGGTGGACAGAAGCAGCATTTCACTTGCACTTCCCTCAATTTAGTCTGCTGCATTCCCTGCTCCCAATGCGGTTTCCTCTACATTGGAGAGACCAAACGCAGACTGGGTGACCGCTTTGCGGATAACTTTCAGTCTGTCCGCAAGCATGACCCAGACCTCGCTGTCGCTTGCCATTTTAACACTCCACCCTGCTCTCATGCCCATATGTCCGTCCTTGGCCTGCTGCATTGTACCAGTGAAGCTCAACGCAAACTGGAGGAACAGCACCTCATCTTCTGACTAGGCACTTTACAGCCTTCCGCACTGAATATTGAGTTCAACAATTTTAGATCATGAACTCTCTCCTCCATCCCCACCCCCTTTCTGATCTCCCATTTTTCCAATAATTTATATAGATTTTTCTTTTCCCACCTATTTCCATTATTTTTAAATGTATTTCCATCCATTGTTTTATCTCTAACTTTTAGCCTATTTCGATCCCTTCCCCCCACCCCACCCCCACTAGGGCTATCTGTACCTTTATTATCACATTCCTTAGATAATATCACCACCTTCAACACCTCTTTGGCCTTTTGTCTATGACATCTTTTGGTTATCTCCACCTATCACTGGCCCTCTATCCAGATCTACCTGTCCCACCCACCACCCCCCCCACCGCCCCCCCCCCCCACACCCCCCTTAAACCAGCTTATATTTCACCTCTTTTCTATTTTTCCTTAGTTCTGTTGAAGAGTCATACGGACTCGAAACGTTAACTGTATTCCTCTCCACAGATGCTGTCAGACCTGCTGAGTTTTTCCAGGTATTTTTGTTTTTGTTTTGGATTTCCAGCATCCGCAGTTTTTTGCTTTTATCTTAGTTGTTGTTCAATTTTTTGATTCATAAGGGTACAAATCAGATCTTGTTTACAACCATTTTATGGGTGTAAAATGAGCTCAACTAGGCCCATGCCTGGGACCAATGTTCTACACCCCAAGGACGCCTTAAAAATGACGTACCTAACATTGATTCTGGCCATTTATCGGTCAGCCATTTCTCAGGAATCCCTGGTGATTGCTTAAAAAAGGGTTTTCTTTTACATAATTAATGGACCTTTCATCTGTTTAAGTCCCCTCACAGAAACCAGACAGAGGTGCATATGACAGGATTCATGCCTGGCATGCATGTGTTACTTCGCAGCTTTCCTGTGGGGTTAAAATTAAGGAACACTTCACTGGAGGAGCTGGGCGGGGGAGGTTGGGCGCGGGCTTGGGTCGGGGGGGAACTGTTGATGCAACCAGAAAAGTGGATGAAGGTTCTGACAAGTGGGTGGGGCTCAGGAGCATGGCTCGTGGGTATGACAAAACTGAAGGAGCTGAGTGGGAGAGGAACTAACGGGACCGTGGGAGAGGAGAAGCTGACAAGACCGGAGAAGCAGCCTGTCTGGACCCCTCGCCCCTCAGATCTGCCCAGAACCCCCTCACTCCTGGGCCTGTATGGACCCCATTCCCCGTCGGACCTGCCCAGACCCCCCTTGGGCCTGCCCGGACAACACCTGGGCCTGCCCATTGCCCGTTTCTCCCTCGGGCCTGCTGGAACCCCCTGGGCCTGTGCCAGATCCAACCCACCAGACTCAGGCCTGAGACAGTCACAATCGCTGCCAGCATCCCTGATTTCAGGCCATCCCCGCCCTCTCCCATGTCAGGACTTGAGTTTTGCCACCATTCCCCACCCCACCACTGATCACATCTCACCACCGCCAGACCATCCTGGACTGCCCCAATCCCAACCACCAACCTGCCAAAGCTGGACAACTCTCATTAAGGAGAGTGCCAGGCAGTGCTGCTGCTCCCTCATGGCTGAATGCCTGTGCATGCACACTGTGCTGGCCCTGGACTGCTCATGTGCAGCAAAAACAATGTGCATGCACAGATTCCAAAAATACTCAGGCAGCAGCAAGAGGAGACCTTGGGTAGCTTCTCACTCGCTGCCCAGAGGAATCCAGGAAAAATGTCATCTGGGGAATCTGAGGTCTGGGATATGGGGCCGGAAGCCAAATTCTGAGACAATCCTGGAAAATCCGAGATGGTTGGCCACCCTAAGCAGGAGTGCTACCCAACTCCACAATTGTCATGCCCATCCTTGGTCCACTCCAATCCCAATTCTGGGATTTACTTTCAAACTGCTGCCAGAGTGGCAAGACTGCAACCTGTGCAAAGATTTTTATGAGTCTCGCACCCAGTTTCGAGCTGGCATTAGAACTCGCGATTAGGAAGTGCACAACTGAATGTCGACTCTGGGTCTGGAATTTCCATCCATTGACTCTGTTTTTGTCAAGCCCAATTACTGCTGTGTTTGTGCTTGTTTGCTTCCTGCTCGCACTCCTAGTTCTGTTTTGTTCTATGGATTTCCCAGCCTCATTCTTTTTCTCAAAGGCTCCCTCACCCTGCATGCATGATGCCAAAATGGCAGACAGTTGAAGAGCCATGGTGGACACCTCCAACAATGTGCTGTTGTGCTTGGCATTTATGGGCACAGTGGCTCGGTGTCCAGCTGGGGCCACCCTGAGGCCTCATATGGTTGGGGGAGGCTTCACTGATTAACCAGAGGCCGCATGTTTTTTAGGCTGGTTTTTAGCACTGAGTGGGGGGCTAATTGGGGGTATCTAGTGTCATGGTGAGGGGGTCATTACTTTATTTTGGGGGAATTTGCTGTAGTGAGGAGTTATTTTTGGGAGATTTAGTGTTGTGGTGAGGGTTTTGGGGGAAATGAATTGCTGTGCTGGGCTTAATTTGGAGGGATTCAATGCTGTGGTGTGGTAGGGATCTTTTTTGGCTGTGCTGAGAGATTTATTGAGGGATTATTAGAGGATTTAGTACTCTGATGAGGGGATTTAGTGTTATGATGAGAGGCTGTTGGGGAGTTAGTGCTATGGTGGGGGGCTTTGGAGCACTTTAGTGCTGTGATGGGGACTTTCTGAGATGGTTTAGTATTGAGATGTGAGTTTTACTGGGGGATTAAATTGCTGAGGTGGTGAGCTAGTGAGGGGGTTTTATTTAACTCAATATAATTTAATTTGCCAAGATGGGGACTCTGTCGAGGGGGATTAGTAACTAGGCTGGGTTTTGCTGGCAGGCACTTGACTCAGAGGTTGGGAGTGGGGTGGTGCTGGCTACTGTGAGAGGGGCCAGGGAATAGCACACCAGGAGGACACGATCACATCTACATCTGTGGCAATCTGGGCCCTGCCAGTCGGTGCCTTTCAACACTAACAACAACAGCTTCAATAGTTAATGCCTATGGGAGTGATCCTGATACAAAATCTGGAGTGAAGCCCCATTAAGCAGTTGGTGTGTCCCTCAAGTTAGCACCTTCCGGCAACTCCTGCAACCAACTAAGCTCCAAACATATAGGCCTGAATCTCACTTTTGTTGGGCAGGCGCGATCGGCAGGCCCAGAAGTGGACGTGAAACATGGTTCCGCCCACGATCAGCTCCCAAACACAATTTAATGTTGGCTGGCCAATTAACAGCCAGCCAGCGTGAAACACAAGCTGAGAAAACTTCAGCACTGCTAGGGTTGTAGGGGGTTGGGGGGGGCTGGAAGAGGGCGGGTGCCAATGATAGTGAGGGTGCATGTGGCCGCTTCTAGCGAGCTCCCTGAAGGTAGACAGCAGCGGCGGAGCTGCCTCAGGGAGCTGAAGACCTGTACAGATTAAATGGCAAGTACAAAAATGCACCAAACTGTGTCTATGCAGCACATTCAAGGACCTGACAGCAGAACTCAAAAAACATCAGTTCCCAGATATTTGTTTTTATTATATTTCACCCTGGACATTTCAACCCACACTGGATCAAGGTCTCAGTGAAAACATAAAGGTCAATTGGCCCGTCCCCCAACCGTAAAATTGGACGGGCCACGTAAAATCGATTTCAATTGCTTCCATAACGGGCTTAATTGCCCACTTAATTGTCGGTGGGTGTGCTTCCGACTGCTGCACGCCCCCATCGAGTGAAATATCACGCGAGTGCAACTTTGTAGTCTGCCCATAGTTAACCTTTCCTCCACTCAAGCTCCACCGTTGAAGATACCATTTCTCAGATCAAACAGCATCCCATGCAGGTGTCTTGATGAACATTTTCCTCCTGCCCCCGAATGCCACACTTTCTCCTCAGGGGTTAGAAGTGTGGGATTTCTGAAAACCTAATAACATTGGACAACTTGCAAGCTTTCTTTTTTACCAGTGGGGCTTGGCAATCTCTCGTTTCCAGTGGGAATTGAATGAAAACATGAGCCCAATAATAAAAGAGAAGAGCAGTGCACAGAAGTTGCAGGTCTCCATGTGAGTGCTGCACTTACAGGACCTATCAGGGCAATGATAAAATGGCTCTGAAAAACTCATTGTGTATGCAAAACACATTTCATGTGTGATGTGGTCCAATTTTTCCTGTAGACAAAAGAAATCAATGATAAAAGAAATGCACAACTGTGGTGCTGTGAAGTATACCATAATAAGGTAAATCTGCTCAATCTGGTTGAGTGGGCTCAGTTGCTAAACACAGTAGTTCAAACATACAAACAAGATAAATTGCACATTATTGAGGTTGACCAAATTCTTTGCAGTCTTCAGTATCCATTTCTGTGAGCCTATCACCATTGAATTACAAATGACATTTCATAGGAACGTAGCACTCATTTGAACCACCTCTTTACTGCACACTCATTCAAAAAATATTAAGGAATTGCTATCAAATGTGTGTTGAATTGAAATAGCTGTGCACTCAGTTTGAAGATAAAGGTGATGTGTGAATGAACAGCTGGGATACAGTATTTAGCCATTATTTTCATAAATATTTTTTACTTAGTAATCCATTACTGCTAAAATCTTTATCTAAACCCTTGCAATTCTAAGCTCAATATAAAAAATATTGTGGTTGTTGTATAAAAAATGTGTTGAAACAGAATAATGCTTGAAAAGATACTGATGCTGTAGTCTGGAGGCACTAGTTTTACCAGCACAAAAAAGAACATTAAATCTCCTTGTACTTAATTTATTTCTGTCTCCTCACTGCAGATAGCTATGATTAAGTCTCCCTTTAAACTGTTATCTGGGTATTTGTAAAACCAAGTTGGCAGATAGCTGTGGGGCTGGCTCATAATGAACAATCTAAATAAGGAAAGGGCCCACCAACTTCCAGTAACACTGCCATGAGGTTAAATTTGTCAACACCTTCAAAGATAGAATTGAAAAGAAAAATGTTTGTTTGAAACCCACTGCATTAACCTAACTGGGGTTGATTGCTTACATGAGCCAGAAGTCCAACCTGGCTGGTTCCCATTTCTCCCCAATGCGTTCAATCAGTCAAACATTCATAGAACAAAGTTAAATCTATGCTAATTCTACCCAAACCACACAGTTTTGCCTCACACCACATCACTGAAATATGATAGAGATTTTTGCATGAGCACACATCTTCATTTTGTTACTTTAAGCTGCACGGCAACAATGGCAGGCATCTTTGCTTAAAAGGCCAAGCACATGTTATTCTGCTTGGATAGGCCTCTACTGGCAGGCTTGTGTTCCAGATGAGATGCTTTCATTCATACACTAATTGCAGCCTAGTCATAAGCATGAAAAACTCTACCAGTGATTACTGAGACATGACCATCTCCTACATGCATTACTGAAATATACGGAGTTCAGTTTGGAGCAATGCCAATTTAGTACTCATGCTGATTCTCAGGTCTTCTGGTATTTTAATCAGCAGGTTTTAGCACATTATTATCCTGTACTAAAATGTGCATTATGCTGCATTATAAATCAGTTCAGAAGTTAAACATGTTAACTAACATAACTGTGAATAAAAAGATGAGAGGAAAGGTGGAAGGGAGTCTTGGAAAATAGTCAAGCCTCTTCATGCTCTGATTACAAGATTCAGTTCCAGTAATAGCTACTGTGCTGGCTGTGCCAAGGTTATGCTTTGTAAAGTACTGGCATTGACAGTCAAACATTCACAGAACAAAGTTAAATTTGCTGCCTAATGAGGTGGCACAACAGAATTAATATCAGTACATGGTACAGTTAGCCAGTGATAGTTCACTGGTGACAAGTTGAAGGCAGCCCATCATCCTACAGAATGAGCAGAAAGACAATGCAATAGTTGAGATAGTCTACATTGTTGCTACAGCAACAACATTGTTTTGGTAAATGGCCATGCCAATCTACTGTGATTACTATAATAAAAAGCTCCTTGAAAAGGTTAAGTTACGTCTGAGAGCACAGTTGTGGAAGGAGTTCATGGCTGCTCACTAAGATCATGAAATGGGCATCATGAGGCGATATTTTTTGAAAAGGCATAAATGAAGCAGCAGAGAAGCAGCCAGTTGGCATTCATGTTAGTCACAGATTTAGGTAGTTGGCTTTCTGCATCTCCTGGCAGTCACAAGTTGGGAACCATACACTAGTGCTACTTCTTAAACAAAGAGAACACTTAGTAGTAGGGCACATGGACAACCAACATAGAGACTTAGAGAACACACAGAACAAATAGAACAGAAGGAGAAATTAAGTAAGTAAACCACAACCATTGCAAGCATAATGTATTCATTTTAATATATCTTTCAGTCTATCATTGTGCTGAAAAGGAAGTATCAGTTGTCCAAAACACAAACAAAAATGCAGCTGTGATGTATCTTGTTGGTATATGGAAGAAGCAAGGACTAGATGGCCACATCTCGTTCATAGGCCAGAATTGTCCAGCCCCAATGGCGTCAGGCATCATGGCGGGTGGGCCGTTGTGAAACCAGTTTGCAATCGTCCGCTCCACCCGTCAATGGCGGGCTACGTTTCCCACCACGACAGGTCGGGAATCTAATTTCAATACTTTAGCATCTCATTATAAGCCCTGTTCACTGGAATCATCCCCCCACGTTGGATCATCCGGGCATGTCGATGTGATTGCAAGCCAAAGTGTTTCACAACCGTACATAAACAACGTGCACCTACCGAGCTGCACTTTTCTCAGGACTTCGGGGTTGTTTGCCGACTTTCCTTCAGCAGCACTCACAGTTATCAGTGCCAGGCTTCGCAGACAGCAGCATATTACTTTTAGGGGGGCTCACTGGCAGGTGTCTACGTGCCAAACCAGCTTTTCTATGGCTGAAGTCTAGGTCTTGCTTGGGGAAGGGGGAGAAGTGGCCTCAGGCAAGGGAAGAGGCTGCAGGATGAGGGCTGTACTGGGGAAGGGGGATATCCCAGAATATGCGTGGAGCACATGTTGATCTGTGCAAGTGGCCTCAAGATGGTGAGGGCTGAGGAAGCAGTCTCCAGGGGAGATGAGGCCAGATGACATGTGAGGGTGTGTGTGGGAGAATGAGTAGTGAGGTCCCTTAAGCTGGCAGTGAGTGAGATGCCAGTGAATGTGTGATGGGCTTGTGAGTGTGTGAGTTTAAAGTAATAAGATGGTTGCCTTACACTGGTGGCACAGATAAGATCATTCGTCCATTTTCTGTACTGGATGGCCAACCTCTTGTATGCAGTATTGTCACTGACCACCTCTGCCACTGTCTCCCAAGTCGGAGTGGTGAGACTAACGGGCCTCCTGCGGCCAGAGCTGGGGTAGAGGACATTCCGGCGGGCCTCCATGATGTACAGAAGGCATGCCAGGGATGCATCACTGAATAGGGGGGCTGGACTCTTCTTGGCTTCTGGGGCCATGTCTTCACCGGAGCAGTCCTGGACTGCAAACATTGAGAAGTGTGCGCGTGAGTTCAGTTTAAATATGACACCCTGAGTGAGGAAGCGGTGAGGTAACGGTGTGGCAGGCAAATCGGAGGCCGCCTGTCAGTGAGACGGCATATTTCCATGGCTGCATAGTTAATGAGGCGGAAATGGGATGAAACTGCGTGAAAACCCGCCATTGGGACCAGTGGGTAAAACGACTTTTTTCCCGCCCACTACTGCACTTTGTGCAAATCTGGGACAATTCCATCCGTCGGTCCCCTGGGGAGCCTAAGCCTTCGCATTAATTGGTTTTGTGTTAGACACGGTTGCTGACTTTTTATGATAGACCCACTACCAGCAGTTTTCCAGCTGGATAGCAGAATAAGAACCTTGGTTGACCACTCTTCTATCTTGCCCAGAGGCGCAGAGTCCAGTTACGGTGTCTTTAAAGTCTGTTGAAATGTGTTAACTCTGCAGGGACAGAGGTTTGAACCTGTAACTTTTTGATCTGCATGGCTCAATTCTCAACTAGACAGCAGATTTACCGAGCAATCCATCAAGGGAAATTAAGTCACCTATCTTTAGTGTGTTTATTGGAAGAGCTGCCAAAGAAATATGAGTTATAGATAACATGTGGATGAAGGGGAGGCAGTTACTTTGGCCTGAATTTTAATATACTGACATGTTCACAGTGGGGCAGCCTTGCAGTGCATCAGGATCCTGGGAATTTCAGCAGTGCATGTGTCAGTGGCTTTTTACCACTGCTGCATTTGTTTTTGACTTCCAAGTTTCTCAATCAATTAGAGTAGACATCATGACGAGCTGCAGCAGTCCATTTCAGCTGCAGTATTTACTGGAACCATGTGAGGATCAGAGTTGAAGCATAGTCGAGGCCTTCACAGCACCAGAGGCTGCAGGAATGAAGACACAATGAGGCAAGGTTTAAAGTTAGAACCATGTAAGAGTCACAGGAAAAGGAAAATAAGGGATTTGTAATTGCACAAGGGTATTGAATAGGGTGTTTATGGGCAGAATTTTCCTGTTGGTGTGCGGGGGCGGACCCCGCATGCCAACGTGTAAATTGACGCGCGGTGATGTTGGGGGAGCATCCTGACGTCATCGTGCACCATCGCGATATTTAGGTGGGCGGGCACGCTATGTTGTCCAATGCGCACCCGCCATGAATTAATCATGTAATTGAGGCCCTTGAGGCAGCAATTGACCGCAATTTTTCAGGGCCTGTGCAATCTTCAGTACGTTGCACGGGCGCAATGGGCAGGCGGGTAGGAGGCATGTGTATAAACCTCATCCACGGGCGGGATAAGAGGGGTGAGTGGGGTCACAAATTAGATATTTAATTGTGTAAGTTACTGATACTTGCCTGTGTGAGCAGGAATACTTCAAAACTCATACCAGCTGTCTAGACAGTAGTCAGGTCAGGACTCTACTGCAAAGATAATTTTTGGGGCCTGCAGGTTTCAGGAAGCCTTCCCTTAGCCTGGGAATGGGAGTGCTCTCCACTGGAGGCACCTCCTCTGAGGAGGAAGGGAGGGCCAGAATGGGGAGGAGGCCAGTTGTCCACATTCAGCCTCCAGGGGAGCCACCTGTGGGAGGAGAGGCGCAGGCACAAGGGGACAGGGCCAACAGGAAGTCCAAGGCAGAAGGGGGCCCAGAAGACGCCACTATCCTGCTGCCAGGGTATACAGGCGGCAAAGCAGCTACCTCAGTACGTCTGAGCTCCAGTGCCAAAGGAGGCTCCGTCTCTCAAAGAAGACAGTCACCTCCATCTGTCAGATGATCCGAGATCTGCGCCAACTGTGTGGGCGGACACCCCATGCCAGTGGCCCTTAAGGTCACAGCTATCCTCAGGTTCTATGCCTCTGGCTCTTTCCAGGGCTCGATGGGCGAACTTTGCCAAGTCTCCCAATCAGCTGTCCACACTTGTGTCAAGCAGGTAACAGACACTCTGTTCAGGCGTGCATTGACTTTCATCCCACCAACGCTGGGACGAGGCCAGCCAGACAGAGCGAGCCAGAGGCTTTGCAGCAATTGCCGGCTTTCCCTGCATCCACCTCAACTGCATACATGTGGCCATCAAGGCACCAGCAGGTGAGCCCGGTGCCTTCGTCAACAGGAAGGGCTTCCACTCCATGTGCAGATAGTGTGTGATCACAGGATGCAGATTCTGCAAGTCTGTGCAAGGTACCCAGGCAGCTCCCACGATGCCTACATCCTCAGACACTCCCAGGTGCCGGGACTCTTCAGTGCTCCAGCCCGGTTGGATGGATGGCTGCTGGGTGACAAGGGCTATCCCCTCAAAAGGTGGCTCATGATGTCTCTCGACCATCCAAGAACAGAAGCTGAGCAGTGGTACAATAGGAGCCACGTCTCCACAAGGGCTGTGGTGGAGAGAACCATTGGTCTTCTCAAGATGCGCTTCCGATGCCTGGACCGTTCAGGGGGCGCACTCTAATACCCCCCAGATCATTTGCCACTGATAGTGGTTGCATGTTGCGCTCTCCACAATCTGACACTGGAAAGGGGTGACGTAGTGAATGAAGAAGATGTAGACGCATTTGCTCTGGATGCACACGATGAGTCCAGCAGTGAGTCCGAGGATGAGCACACACAGGGAAATGCTGAGGGGGTAGACACTGACCCGGGCCTACTCCAGGGAGGCAGGGACACCCGGGAGGCTTTAATCCAATGAACCTTCAGCTAGCCCGCTACAGATGGACCTTCAACACACGCCAGGGCTGTAGGCTCCACACTCGAGACCTGAGTGCTAAATCAGCCTGGATAATAACATTAACTAAGGCCCTTGTCAATAAAGCTCAATGTCAAACAACTCACTCATAACATCATGGGTTCCCGTCCACCTGCAGAAGTAAGAAATCACCCTGAGTCATGGCAGCATGTCAAAATTTATTGAGATTACAAAAGTAACTTCAGAAACCAAAAAGAAAAGGTGTTGCACATCACACCAAACCTTAAATGAACTAATGTGGGGCAACATAAAAGCACCAGTGAGAAACCTGTGGTGTGTCTAACGTGCCTTAAATTTACGCTTATGGGTGTTACATCTTGGTGCTGTCCCCTTGCTGGCACTGGCATCTGAGACAGCTGCTGACTCTGCTGTCCTGTTGGCCTCGATGACCTTGGCAGACGTCCTCTGGCCCGTGGAGCCTTTGATGACCCCGCCTGGGAGGAAGCAGCCACTTTCACAGCTGGCTTCTCCCCAGTCGTCGCAGCCTCATCAGATGCCATGGTCGCTGGCAGAGGGGCGGAGGAGCTGCTGCCCTTGTCCGGAGCGCCCTGAGAGGAGCCCGCAAAGACGACAGGCAGCTGCTGCACCGATGTGAGGTCGCTTCAGACCTCCCTGCTCACAGTAGATGATTGGGCACCGAGCTGGGATAGTTGGTGCCCAAACCATCTCCCACACGGGCACTGACCAACTGAGGTCAATGACGCTGTGAGGGCTTGCAGGGCCAAGCGCAATCCCAGGAGGCCCTGATTATTCTCCTGGAGGACCCTCTCCACGAGAGTCACCCCTCTCTCCATGGAGGAAGCATGGCACTCGACCATGAGGCTCATTGCATTGGTGATGCTCTGCGTGGACTCCTCCAGCATGGGTACCATGCCACGCATTGCCTCATGTATCTCTGCCAAATCCTCCCGAATACCCTGCTGCACTTCCAGTATTTGCTGCCTCACAGACAACTCCAGAGGCATATCATCAGCCACCGACCGAGCATGTGCCTGATCCCCAACAGTCCTCCGACTGCCGGCGCCATGGGCACTCTCTGTCTCTGCCCACACCTCAAGCGAGTGTGAAGTGCCCTCACCGTCGTGCCCCGGGACACTAGCTGAAGATCTAATTCCCACCAAGGTGCTAGTATCTGCGCTGGTGCCTCCCTGGCAGAGATGGTGTGACGCTGGTGAGTCGATTTCCTCTGGGCCTTCAGGTGTGAGAGGTGGCCCCTCTGCCTCCTCCTCCCGGCCCTGCTCCGGTGATGCTGAAAGGAAGAACCAGGATATTTGATTAGTTAAAGTGCAGACAATGCGAATTTGCATGCCGGTCCCCCAGATCATTATGTGCTCATCCTTCCATTATCAATGGCCAACCCATGTTGCAAACTTCAATCACTGAACATTCAGCAGTGCCATGGCTGCTGGGATACACATGGTGACCTCAGAGCTCAGCAAACCCGTGGAACCCCGGCCTCACCGCCACCGGTGGACCTGGGGCATGGCGCCTCTCCAGATCCATGGCCTGCTGTTCAAAAGGAGTCAAGTTGGCCAACTGGGCCTAGCCTCCGCCAGTCCTCATCCGCTCAGTGGAATTGTGTGCAGTCTTCTCCTGAAAAGGAGAGACGAGCATTGATTAGTCCAGCCTGTACCTGGATTCCCATCACATCCCTGCCAACCCAACCAGAGTGGGACATTGCAGGACTCCAGTCCTTCATTACCCTGAAGCTGCCGCACACTCACACAAAGAAGCCAGGGCTGACCCCCCCCGCCAGCCCCTTGCCCAAATTTTGCCCCCTTCACATGTGGCACCACAAGGTGTAACCTTGCTATGCAAGGAGGCACAAGCACATGGAACGCAAAGACCAGCAGATGGATTGGTGCCCCGCCACCTGGAAGCTCCCCTCCCAGCATGTTAGCACTCTGACTTTGACATACTTCCCAGTTCCAGCACTCTGCCTAGGTGCAGATCCTTGCGTTTCACCCACATTCTATACTCTGGGTGTCAGTGTCACACACGCTGCGGGTGCAGAACCCATCTTAGCTCAATCCTCTTAGGGTGAACTAGGCATGGGTAATATCTGCTGGCCCAGCGAGGGATACATGCCGTGAAGGATTCAATGCCATTGCTGTACTCAGAGTTGCTCGGGGGGCAGAGTGTGGGGAAAGGGTGACGGCTGCATTAAGTGACCTCAGCCAACATGGTACTGACCCTTCCTGAGCGCAGGAGGTTGTTGAATCTTTTACGGCACTGGACCCATGTGCATCACATCACACCATGGGATCTCACACTCTCGGCCACCTGCTCCCAGGTACGTTTGGTCAGGTGGGGAGGCCTCCTCCTCCCATATCTCGGAAGTAGGACCTCCTGCCACGCTGCCACCTCCGCCAGGAGGGCAGATAATCACTCACCCGAGAACCAAGGGGCACACTGCCCCGCTGGCCTACCCTCCGGCCTGGCCTGCCCTGCTGGCCTACCCTCCGGACTTGTGTGCTGCACAGTAGCCCTCTGCTGAGCCCTTCTGCCGGCCATTGTGAGCAGCTTTGCAAAGGCTGCCAGGCCTTCATTTAAACAAGCCGCTGGGTCGCCATTGGACCCAGCGGTCTGTGCACGCCTGGCGCCGCCCGCCCACTCCGACTATCCTCGAGGGTCCACAAATACGCTGGGCAGGCCTTAATTGGCCCGCCTGCGTAAAATGGCAGCGTGGGCCCGATCACAGGCGGCGATCGGATCACTTCCCGCTCGGCCTGCCCGACATGGGGAAATTCTCCTCATAGTGTTACTGTGTTATATTCCTCTTTCATGTTTATGCACCAAAAAAACCTTAATTTATTACTCCTTTGTTTTGTCTTAGTGTATTAGCCATGGCTCAGTTGGCAGCACACTTGCCTTTGAATCATAAGGTTCTGGGTTTAAGCGCCACTCCAGGGCTTAAGCACAAAAATCAAGGCTGGCACTGCACTGCAATACTGAGTTAGCTTTGCACTGTCGGGGATGCCCTCTTTTGGATGAGATGTTAAACCAAGTCTCCATCTGCCTGCTTGGTGGATGTAACAGATCAAAGAAGAGCAGTGACGTTGTTCCTGGAGTGCGGGCCAATATTCATTCCTCAATCAACAACACAGCAAAAAAATGATTATCTGGTCATTATCACATTGCTGTTTGTGGGAGTTTGCTGAGAATAAATTAGCTGCCACATTTTCTACATTACAACAGTGAGTACACTTCACAAAGCACTTCATTGGCTGTAACTGCTTTGGGACATCCAATGATCAAGAAAAATGTTATACAAATGCTCGTCATTCTTTTATCGTGTCAATTTTTGTCTTCCACCTGCCAAGTGATCTTCTGCCTTATGAAGAATGGTGGGACAAGACAAACAATAGATGCCTGTGGAAGGGGTGGATTGTCTCATGGTTTGAACAATGCAGTTGATAGTATCAAGTTTAGAATCATGCGCGGTCTGTAGATATAACACTTATTAAAATTAATTCCCCAATATAAGGTTGATTTAAATTGTTTTCCAACAATAAATAACAATATAATATAGGTCACATCATTAACTGCAAAATGCTTGTTCATTAGCGTAATGTGGGAAAAATTAGATCAATATATCACTGAGTCAGGAAACTTTACAACATGCAACAGAATGTTGGTTTAACACTTGTCTGGCAAATATCAGGCTACACTATGGATCTGACACAGCAGTGGAGTATTAAATTGGCCTCATTATTTCAAAAAAGTAGAAATGAGTAGGATGGTGTACTGCTATGTTTCACTGATGTCCTTTATTTTTTATGAAGAGAAATGTGATGGCAAATTTGTAAGAATTTATTGCCTCTCTTTTAGTAAAAAGAATCATTTACAATTGTTTAATACACTCTGCAAGCAGAGTACACTGAGTCCAGTTTAGGAAGCTATCACATACCATGTTTGTTCTTTTTACACATTCTTTCACTTTCTGTGTTGCTCAACTGCATCCAGAACTTCTCATCTTGATGCACGCCATTTAATTTGGAGGATCAGTGACTGGAGGGCAGACCACTGTGTGGTTTTAAATTCTCAATTCTCACAAATAACATCTGATTAAAATAAGGACAGATTGAGCTGTGGACTATGATTTATATCCCATGTGTGGAAGGAGTGATGAATCAGGAGCAATTCATGAATGGATTACAGGCCGTCATATTCACAGTCACCCTGGAGGTGGGACAGAAAGAGTAATAGTGGTGGTGACGAAGGGAAACTGTTGAACAGAGAAGAAAACACCATTCATGGATTGAGTTTAGATGCCCATTGCACTGAAGAGTTTTCCTCATGATGCTTTTCGTTATGCTCCGCTTCATGTTCCTCTGCCTTCCAAGCAGACGGTCACTTATCTGAGGAATCTACATGTCTAGGTATTTTTGGAGTGTAAGACCATAAGACATAGGAGCAGAAGTCAGGCTATTCAGCCCATTGAGTCTGCTCTGCCATTCAATGAGATCATGGCTGACCTGATAATCCTCAACTCCACTTTCCTGCCTTTTCCCCATAACCCTTGATTCTCTTACTGATTAAAAATCTGTCCATCTCAGCCTTGAATATACTTAATGACTCAGCCTCTACAGCCCTCTGCGGTAAAGAATCCCACAGATTGACCACCCTCTGAGAGAAGAAATTCCTCCTCATCTCTGTCTTAAATGGGTGATCCCTTACTCTGAGATTATGCCCTCTGATCCTAGATTCTCCCACAAGGGGAAACAACCTCTCTGCACCACCCCGTCAAGCCCCTAAGAACCTTATATGTTTCAATAAGGTCGCCTTTCATTCTTCTAAACTCCAATGAGTACAGGCCCGACCTACTCAATCTCTCCTCATAAGAAAATCCCTCCATATCTGGGATCAACTGAGTGAACTTTCTCTGGATTGCCTCCAATGCCAGTATATCCTCCCTTAGATAAAGGGACCAAAATTGTTCACAGTATTCTAGGTGTGGTCTAACTAGTGCCTTATGTAGTTTTAGCAAGACTTCCCTATTTTATACTCCATTCCCTTTGAAATAAAGGCCGACATTCTATTTGCCTTCCCTACTACCTGTTGAACTTGTATGCTAGATTTTTGTGATTCATGCACGAGGAACCCCAAGTCCCTCTGTGCAGCAGTTTTCTGCAGTCTTTCTCCATTTAAGTAATATTCAGCTCCTTTATTCTTCCTGCCAAAGTGTAAAACCTCACGTTTTCCCACATGCTGGGCAGAATATTCCATTTGATGTGCGGGGGTGGGTCCCGCATGTCCGCGCCTAAAATGATGCGCGGTGATGTCGGGCGAGTGTCCTGACACACCACACGCCATCGCGATATTTCACTGGGCGGGCGCACGATTAAGTCTGACGCACGCCCACCATTAATTAAGGGGCCAGTTAAGGCCCTTTAGACTTTAATTGAAGCCGATTTTTCAGCACCCGTGCAATCTTCAGGTCAACACACGTGTGCAATGGGCAGGCGAGTAAGAGGCTTTTCTATTAACCTCATCCACAGACGGGATAAGAGAGCTCAGTGGGGCCGTGAATCTGCTCTGTGAAGTATTTATTGGAGAAAGTATTTCAAACTTGCCTGTGTGATCTGCAGCACTTCAGAATGCATCCCAGCAGCTTTTTCTGGACTTTTAACCATCAGGTCAGCACTCTGCAGTCAGGAACCTTTCGCGGGCCTGTAGCTTTCAGGAAACCTTCCCTTAGCCTGGGAATAGGATCTGACATGTCCACTGGAGGCAGCTCCTCTGAGGAGGAAGGGAGGGCTAGAAGGAGGAGGAGACCAGGATTGCCCATTCAGCCTCCAGGGGAGTCACCTTTGGGAGGACAGGCGCAGGCACAAGGGGCACAGGGCCAAGAGGTAGTCAAAGGCAGAAGGGGCCGCAGAATACGCCACTATCCTGCTGCCAGGGTTTACAGGCGGCGAAGCAGTTACCCTATTTTGTCTGAGGTGCAGTGCCGAAGGAGGCTCCGACTGTCATTTTACACACTGATATGCGGGGCCCCGCCCCCCGCACATTAAGCAGAAAATTCTGCCCGATGTGTCCCCTCTCCAGAACCCTCCCCTCCTCTATGAAGTTTAAAGCCCTCTCTAGTTATTCAATTCGCCCGGACACTGGTCCCAGCATGGTTCAAGTGAAGTCGTCCCATCAGAACAGCTCCCTTCTACCCCAGTACTAGTGCCAGTAACTCCCACGCTACTCTCTAAGCTACGCATTTAACTCCTTGATTTTATTTACCCTATGCCAGTTTACCCATGGCTCAGGTAATAATCTTGAGATTGTTACCTTGGAGTTTCTTTTTAACTTAACTCCTAACTGTTCAAATTCTTTCAGCAGAATCTCCTCTCTGGTCCTTTCAATGTTGTTGACACCAATATGGACGACGACAGCTGGATCCCTCCCCTCCCACTCCAAGATCCTCTCCAGCCCTGAGGAAATGACCTTAACCCTGGCACCAGGCAGGCAACACAGCCTTCAGGACTCACGTTCACAGTTGCACGGAACAGTATCTATGCCCCTAATTATACTGTCCCCAACCACTGCAATGTTCCTATTTCCTCCCCCCATTTGAATGGCTTCCTGCACCACGGTGATACAGTCAGTTTGCTCATCCTCCCTGCAGTCCCCGCTTTCGTCCACACGGCTTGCAAGCACCTTGTAACTGTTGGACATTTGCAGGAGCCGAGGCTCGAACGCTACCCCTGGGTCCCCATACCTGCCTCACCTGCAGTCACACCTTCCTGACCCTAATCACAGTCCAAGTCTGAATTACCTAATCTGAGGGGTGTGACGACTCCTGGAGTAAAGTGTCCAGGTAACTATCTCCCTCCCTGATGTGGCGCAATGTCTGCAGCTCGGACTCCAGCTACTTAACTCGGATCCGAAGCTCCTTGAGCTGCTAACATTTATTACAGATGTGTTCACTCTGGATCACCTTGGTGTCCAGTCGTACCCATATGCTGCAGTAGCAACACATCACCTGTCTTGCTATCGCTATTGTGTTTAATTTAATTTATTAATTAATTATTCTCATATCCCTGCTCTTTACACTTGAAGAGTCCCCCACTCTGTACAGTTTATTGTAATTAATAAATATTAATAGTATCAGACTTATACTTAACATAGTAATTTTAGGAAAGAAAAATTAAAGACTAGAGACCTGAACACAAAATAAAATACCTAAATTTTACATTAAAGACTAGAAATAATCCTCATCAATCAGCTGCTCTCCACATGCTTCTTCTTTATGCGCTCTTTTTAAAATAAACTCCCTCGCTCTCCATGTGCTTTTTAAAATGAACTTCCTTCACTCTCCATGTGCTTTTTAAAATTAACTCCCCTCACTCTCCATGTGCTTTTTAAAATGAACTCCCCTCACTCTCCGCGCTCTTTTTAAAATGAACTCCCCTCATTCTCCGCGCTCTTTTTAAAATGAACTCCCCTCATTCTCCGCGCTCTTTTTAAAATGAACTCCCCTCATTCTCTGCACTCTTTTTAAAATGAACTCCCCTCGCTCTCCATGTGCTTTTTAAAATGAACACCCCTCACTCTCCATGTGCTTTTTAACATGAACTCCCCTCACTCTCCGCATCCTTCTTAAAATGAACTCCCCTCAATCTCCATGTGCTTTTTAACATGAACTCCCCTCAATCTCCGCATCCTTCTTAAAATGAACTCCCCTCACTCTCCTTCTGCTTTTTAAAATGAACTCCCCTCACTCTCCATGTGCTTTTAAAATGAACTCCCCTCCATAGGGGAGCTCCGTGCTTCAGGGAGATTGAAGCGCTCTTTCATGTGCATGTGCGAACTGCACATGAAACCCGACCCTCCCTTCTTCCCCCGCCTGCATAGATCATGCTACCGCTCGCGATTCACGCAGGGCAGGCCTTAATTGGCTCGCATGCATGAAGTCGCGGTACGGTGCCGATCGCGGGCGGAAGTCAGCTCCCCGACCACCCACACCCACTCCCGCTGAGCCAGCCTGTTGCAGGAAAAATTCAGGCCTTGGAAATATTACATTTGGTTCTCTCATCCAAATTACTGATATATATTGTGAATAGCTGGGGCCCAAGCACTGATCCCTGTGGTATCTCACTGGTCAACTCCTGCCATTCCGAAAAAGACCCATTTATTCCTACTCTTTGTTTCCTGTCTGCTAAATAATTTTCAACCTATGCCAATATATTACCCCAAATCCCATGTGCTTTAATTTTGCACACTAACCTCTTATGTGGGACTTCATCAAAAGCTTTCTGACAATCCAAATACACCACATCCACTGGTTCTCCCTTATCAATTCTGCTAGTTATGCCCTCAAAAAACTTTAGTAGGTTGGTTAAACATGATTTCCCTTTCATAAATCCATGTTGACTTTTCTAATCCCATTGATATTTTCTAAGTGTACTGTTATCACATCCTTTACAATAGACTCCAGCATATTCCCTACTGCTAATGTTAGGCTAACCGGTCTATAATTCCCTGTTTTCTCCATCCCTCCTTTTTTAAATAGAGAGGTTACATTTTCAACCCTCCAATCTACCAGGGCTTCCAGAATCTACAGAATTTTGGAAGATGACAACCAATGCACCCATGGTCACCTCCTTTGGTACCCTGGGATGTAGATTATCAGGCCCTGGGGATTTATTGGCTTTTAATCCCATGAGTTTCTCCAGAATTATTTTTTTAGTAATACTAATTTCCTTCAATTCCTCCTTCTCACCAGATCCTTGGTTCCCTTGCGTTTCTGGAAGTTATTTGTGTCTTCCTCTGTGAAGGCAGAACAAAAGTAGTTGTTTAATTGTTTTGCCATTTCCTTGTTCTCTATTATAAATTCTCCTGATTCGGACTGTAAGGGACCCACATTTGTCTTCACTAATCTTTTTCGTCTTACATACTTATAGAAACTTCTACAGTCCGCTTTTATGTTCCTTGCAAGTTTACTCTCATATTCTATTTTTCCCCTCTTAATCAATCTCTTGGTGCTCCTTTGCTGAATTCTAAACTGTTCCCAATCCTCAGGCTTGCTGCTGTTTCTAGCAACTTTATATGACTCCTCTATGGATCTAATACTATCCTTAACTTCTTTTGTTAGCCACGGTTGGGTCATTTTTCCTGTTGTGTTTTAATGCCAGAAAGGAATATACAACTGTTGCACTGCATTCATTCATCCCTTAAATATTAGCTATTGCCTATCCACCTTTTAACGAAGTGCCCCAATCTATCTTAGTCAACTCACACCTCATGCCTTCGTAGTTTCCTTTGTTTAGATTTAGGACCCTAGTTTCGGATCGGACTACTTCACTTTCCATCCTAATGAAGAATTCTGTCATGTTATGGTCACTGTTCCCTAAAGGACCCCGCACAACAAGATTATTAATCAACCCTTCACATTGCACAATACCAAATCTAGGATAGCCTGTTCCCTAGTTGGTTCCTCGACGTACTGGTCTAAAAAATCATCTCGTACACAGTCCAGGAATTCATCCACCACAGCATTATTGCTAATTTGGTTTTCCCAGTCAATATGTAGATTAAAGCCACTCATGGGGAAGAATTTTCCCCCCATTGGGAGGGAAGTGCAGGAGTGGGCACGGGCGTGCGCGCCACCGATCGGCACCCCCAATCGGGGCTGCGCCGCCATTTTACGTGGGTGGGCCAATTAAGGCCTGCCCAGCATGACATCCGCCAGAAAGCGCTATGCACTCCCTGTGCAGGCGGCAGGGGGATTCCCTCAGCCGGGAGTGGTCTCTTTCACACATGTGCATGAATGAGCGCACTCATCTCCCTGAGGCACAAAACAGTGCCAAATTTTAAAATGGTGGAGGTGCAAAAATAAAATTTCCCTGACATGTCCCCTCATGTGATGCTATCACATGTGTTGGGACATGTCCATCACTTTAACTCAAACATTTATTAAATTTTTAAAAACCCTCATGAAACCTCATCCAGCCCGTCGATGAGGCTTTGTGCTTTTTCTGAAGCCCGCTAGGGCTCCCGACCTCCCCGCCAACCTTAAGATTGGACGTGCAGGTCCATTAATTATGTTAATTACTTTTTAAATGGCCTCAATAGCGGGCACACAGCTGATTCGGCTGCGCCAATGTCGACCTGAAAATTGAAATTACGCAGGGTGACGTTAGGAGTTCCACCGGCTCCACTCCCACTCACCGACCTAAAGATCCTGGCCATGACTACTGTAGCACCCTTGTTCTATGCATCTCTAATTTCCTGTTTAATGCCATCCCCTACCTTACCACTGCTGTTTGGAGGCCTATAGACAACTCCTAATTTTCTCCACCCCATGTTGTTTCTTAGCTCCACCCTAACTGATTCTACATTTAGTATTTGTGAGCCAATATCATCTCTCACTATTGCACTGATTTCATTCTTAACTCTCAACGCCACCACACCTTCTATTCCTTTTTGCCTGTCTTTCCTAAATATCGAGTACCCTTGGATATTCAGTTCCCAGCCTTGGTCACTCTGCAGCCATGTCTCCGTAATCACAGTCATATCGTACCCGTTTACATCTATTTGCGCTGTTAATTCGTTTACCTTATTGCGAATGCTTCGTGCATTCAGATACATTGCCTTTAGACTTGGCTTTTTAACATTTTTACACATTTTTTGTACTATGGCCCTATTTACTGCTAACCCTTGTTTCCTCTGCCTTCCACTTTTGCTTTCTACTTTTCTGTCTTTCATTCCTATCTTTGTTCCCCTCTCTTGTGCCTCCCTGCTCAGGTTCCCATCCCCGTGCAAATCTAGTTTAAACTCTTCCCCACAGTTCAAGCGAATACCCCTGCAAGGATATTGGTCCCGATCCTGCTGGGGTGCAACCCGCCCAGTGTGTACAGGTCCCATCCTCCCCAGAATCGGTCCCAGTGCCTCGGGAATGTAAATCTCTCCCTCCTACCATCTCTCCAGCCACGCATTCATCTGGTCTATTCTCCTATTCCCGGGGCAGAATATTGCCCTTGGCAGGGGTGCTTGGCAGGGGCGTTCAGGAAGCCGACTGCCATCCGCGATCGGCATCGGACCACGATTTCATGCTGGCAGGCCAATTAAGGCTCGTCAGGCATGAAACACGGGTGGCAGCGCTCAGCGCTGCCTGTGCAGCCAGGAGGAGGAGGGCGAGCGGGCCTAGCACGAACTCTGTGCATGCTTGCCAGTGAGCACTTCATAATCTCCCCTGAAGCACAGAGCCACGTCAGGGAGAAGAAGAGATAAGGGGCAGGATCTCTAGGTCGAAGAATGGGGGAGGCGGAGCCCGTTTGCCAACACTTAAAATGAGGTGGGAAGCCATTGGGCAGAATTCCCGACATCACCACACGTCACCTCCATTTTCAGGTCGGCGGTGGCGCAGTCGAATCAGCTGTGCGTCCACTGACCTGTCAATGGTCTATTGAGGCCATTTAAAAAGTAATTAACATAATTAATGGACCTGCCCGTCCAACGTTAGGGTAGGTGGGCAGGCCCGGAGCCCTGGCGGGCTTCAGAGAAAGCATGAAACCTCATCCATGGGCGGGATGAGGTTTCATGAAGGTTTTTAAAAATTTAATGAATGTTTGAGTTAAAGTGATGGACATGTCCCAACTCATGTATCACATGAGGGGACATGTCAGGGAAATTTTTTCAACATTTACCTTCAAAGTTTTAATTCTGAGCTGATCTCTCTGAGGCTGCAACTTAGCCTCAGGGAGATCAGTGCACTCTTTCGTGCGCATGCACAAAAGAGCATATTCCCAGCTGAGGGAATACCCCCTACCGACAAAGGGAGAGCATAGTGCTTTCTGGCAGATGTCACACTGGGCGGGCCTTAATTGGCCCACCCACTTAAAATGGCGGTGTGCTCCCAATCGGGGGCGCTGATCAGAGGCTACCCACCCCCACCCGCTCCTGCACTTCCCTCCTAATGGGGGGAAATTCTTCCCCAGGAAAGAAAAATTTTTAAATATGTAATGAAATATGTCCCCTCATGTGACTCTGTCACATGAGCAAGGACATGTTATTAATGAAAAATTAAAGTTCTTATTTTACTTTTATTTGCTTTTGGAAACCTCATCCCGCCCATGGATGAGGTTTCCAAAAAAATGCAAAGGCCGCTTGGCCTTTTCCCCTGCCCACCAGCTGTCAGGTTCAATGGGCATAGAAAAATTTAATTAAATTGATTACTTAACGGCCTTAACAGGCCTTTTATTTGTTGGTAGGCACACTGCCGGCTCTGGCGTGTACCCAATGACCGAACTATCATGCGGCTGCACATTGATGCTGGCACGCTTAGCTGATGTCAACGCATGTCATTTCACACTCGAGTAGGTCGGGCATGTGCCCGCCCACCAAACGAAAATTTCTGCCATTGAATTCGCTAGCACGTGGCACTGGGAGTAATCCTGAGATTACTACCTTTGAAGTCCTGCTTTTAGTTTATTTCCTTGCTCCCTATCTTCTGCTTTCAGGACCTTATCCCTCTTTTTATCTATGTCATTGATACCGATATGGACCATGACCTCTGGCTGTTTACCCTCCCCCTTTAGGATGTCCTGCAGCTATTCGGTGACATCCTTGACTCTGCCACCAGGGAGGCACATACTATCCTGGTGTCACATCTGCAGCCACAAAAACATCTATTTGTTCCCCTTATGATAGAATCCCCTATCACTAATGCTCTCCTGCACTTTTTTCTCCCCCACTGTGCAACTGAGCCACTTGTGGTGCCATGGGCTTGGCTCTTGCTGCATTCCCATGAGAAACCATTTCCCCCAGCAGCATCCAAAATGTAAAATCTGTTGGAGAGGGAAATGGACTCAGGGGACTCCTGCACTACCTGTCTAGTGCTTTTACTCTGTCTGGTGGTCACCCATTCCCTTTCTGACTGTGCACTCTTTACCTGCAGTATGACCACCACACTGTATTTGCTATCCACGAAGATCTCATAGTTGTGGATTCTCCACAATGACTTTAGCTGCAGCTGTAGGTCCAAAATGCGGATTTTGAATAGCTGCAGCTAGAGATACTTCCTGCACATGTGATGACTCTGGACACTGGAAGTATCCCAGACTTCCCACCTTTTACAATAGGAGCATTCCATGTGGCCAAACTGCCCCGCCATGACTTACCCTTAAGTTACTCACTGTGTTTTTACTTCCTCTAGTTTATAGAATTTTAAGGACAGTAGAATTAGTCACCAGGTCCTTCTTACCAAGGGTGCTGCTCTTCTTTCTGAGGAAAGGTAGAAAATGAAGACATCACCTCCTTCCCTCTTCACCAAAGTCCCTCACTCACTAAACTCCAACTTAAGCACTCTAATGCAGCCCAAAGCAGCACACCCATGCATCTCATTATAAGCCTTGCTCGCTAGAATCATCCCCCCCACACTGGATCATCTGGGCATGTTGGTGTGATTGCACGCCAATGAGTTTCACAACTGTACATAAGCGATGTGCACTGGCAAGCAGCACTTCACTCGGGACTTTGAAACCTGTTTGCCTGCCTTGCTTCGGGCTGCACTTGTGCTTTTCAGTGCCAGGCTTTGCAGGCAGCACCACATCACTTTTAGGGGGTCTCACGAGCAGGCCTTTACTTACCAGACTAGCCATAAGGCTGGGGGGGTGGCTTTTCAATGGCTGCAGGGCTAGGGCTTGCTTGAGGGAGTGACTGAGGTGGCCTCAGGCAAGGGAAGAGGCTGCAGGGCAAGGATTGTATTGGGGAAGGGGGATATCCTAGGGTGTGTGCAGGGGTGCATATTGATCTGTGCAAGTAGCCTCAAGATAGTGCGGGCTGAGGAGGCAGTCTCCAGAGGAGATGAAGCCAGGTGGAGATGTGAGAGTACGTGTGAGAGAGTGAGTGATGATGTCCCTTGAGCTGACAGTGAGCGAGATGCCAGTGAATGTGTGATGGCCTTCTGAGTGTGTGAGTTTAGAGTGATGAGATGGTTGCCATATCCTGGTGGCACAGATGAGATCACCCGTCCATTTTCTGCAATGAGTAGCTGACCTCATGTGTGCAGCATTGGTACTGACCACCTCTGCCATCACCTCCCAAGCTGGAGTGGTGAGACTGATAGCCCCCGTGCGGCCAGAGCAGTGGTAGAGGATACTATGGCGGGCCTCCACGGCAGCCAGACAGCTTCCCAGGGATGTGTCACTGAATCGGCTTGGCTTTTGAGGCCATGTTTTCACCGAGGCAGTCCTGGTCTGCGTGCATTGAGAAGTGTGGGTGTAGCTGCAGTTTAAATATGGCGCCCTGTGGGAGGAAGTAGTGAGGTAACAGCGTAGCGAGGAAATCGGAGGCTGCCCACCAGCGAGATGGCGTGTATCCTGTGGCTGCATACTTAATGAGGCACAAATGGGACAATGCGGCGCAAAAAGGTAAAATGACTTTTTCCCGTCCGCTACTGCACTTTGTGCAGATTTGGAATGAGTCTGCCCTATGCCAGTAAGGGAAAGAAATTTCCAAAACATTTTAAAGTTTTCTAACAGTCAATGAACAAATGGAATTTTGCCCTGTACAGATTTTCCCCTCCATACTGCTATGTTTACACTCCTGCGCTTAGTTGTCTGTTGGTGCTAACGTAAGGTCAAATGTTCAGAAATTGTGAATTCATTAAATTGCATGAGAGAGGGGCTGTAATAAGCATTCAGATTGCCCCCTTTGATTCTGGTCAGGAAAGTATTTTCGACAGTAGTAGCAATCACATTCCAATGGAGCATGAAATAGAAACCTCTCGAGTGCAAATGCATGCAAGACTGACATAAAGAGACCAGTTCTTTGTGAGACAAAAATCAATAATAAAATGCAAATCTAATTCCTGAATTTCACAGAGCTTGTTCGAGCGTTAGTGACTCACCAAACACAATGACGTGTGATAGGGGGCTTCATCTTCAGTTTGCTTTCCTTGTGTGAGAGGACATGAGCTGTCACATTTTCTCATTTATAAATTGTTCGGCGTTTCCACAGAGGATTGGTTAGGGATTCTTCCTATAGATAACGGTGCTCAAGGTGTATTCCGAGACAGTACTGGTGCAGCAGAAAATCAGGCAGGATCCAGAAATGTGAAAGCAGCACCCAATTTATTAAAGGGAATTATTGCTGGAATGATCTGTTAAATGCCTGATGTGTTAAAGGAGATTGTGCTATTGGATGATAAATGCAGCTGAGTGAGCACCACCCACATCCCAGGAACAAATAAATCCATTTTATACTCCGGATCTCAGAATACTGACTTTGAAAGTGAGAGTCCTGTGCATCGAAGTTGGGTTTCACATAAAAATAAGACCATTAATGCTATCAGTGTCAATCTGGTTTAGTTTGAGGTTGTAGTTTCACTCCCTGAATTTCATGTGGCTCCTGTCTCCTTCATGTTGAGTGACTTGTAGTTTGGCAGTTCGAAGCTGTCCAGGTCAAACCATGGTCTTGGTCTGGAAAACCCCTCAAATCAGCCTAAACACATTTCTAAATTGGTCCTTTTATAAAGAGTGGCCTTTGAGGAAAGAACTTGCTGGCTATTCACCGACATGTTCCCAAGAGTATCGTAACTTCCTCTCAGAGTTGAAGGGGACATAAACCAGGATTTTACCTGGAGGCAGTGATCCCACCCACAGGCCAGAAAGTTGGAAGCAACCCCGGCTCTGCTGGTTATGAAAGCCTCCATTGAATTTTAAGTTGATCATGCAGTTAATTGCCTGCAGTCAGAGGGCCGTCAGCTTTTCAGTCCCAGCATCACCACCAGGGCAGGGGGCTATGGCTGGAACTGCAGCAGTCCTGGGAAAGCCCAAGTAGCCCAGGTAAGTGGGCTGGTGGCTCACCAGAGCCGATGAGGCAGGCCCCATTGAGAAGTGTTAGGTCGATTGTGAGGGCCGAGTGGAGGGATGGCTCTTTCACTGGTGGCGGGTGGCCCTTACTGCCAGGGTGGCTCTCAATGGGTCACAGGGTACCCAATTAAAATGTACCCCCTGCTCCCTAAGCCTGCAGAAAAGCCATCAGGGTCTACCTGGCAGCCTCCTCACATAGTGAAATGCCCAACAAAAACAGAAAATGCTGGAAAAGCTCAGCAGGTCTGACAGCAGCTGTGGAGAGAGAAACAGAGTTGACGTTTCGAGTCCGAATAACTCTTCTTCAGAGGCCATAGCGAAATGCCCATCTGCCCTGCTGGGTAAAATACCAGTGGCGGAGGAAAGAGGACCTTATGAGGCCTTTAATAACCTTAATTAGCTTAGCAACTGCTGGGCCACCTGCCACCTTCCCTGCCACTGGTAAAATGCCAGCAGTGGTGATAGGGTGATGGCCATGGCAGCCCCCACCATCCCACCCAATTTTAAGCCAAACCCACCACCTTCCAGATCATTCTGTGCCCCGTAAAATTATGGCCATAGATTCCAACTGGCATAGGGCAAATTTACATTGATTTCGGGAATGCCTTCTTCCAGTATAGGGTGATCAGTATATGGAGCTCGATTTTAACTCTACCTGTCCAGCAGAAATTGGACAGCTGGGCAGCTAAAAATGAATAGGTTACATATCTTCCTGGAGCTCAATCATTTTCCACCATCTTCAAAATTAACCTACGGATGAGACAGCCAGCTAAAACAAGTGCTTTAATAGATATTAGGGTGTTATTATGTCACTAGGACATTGATGGTGGTTTAATGGGGGCCTGAACAGGAAAGCGACGTCACTGTGGTTTCATAAAGTAGGTTGGCAGCTTGTGTGAAGGATAAAAGAGCCATCCAGGTAAGTCAAAAAAAAAATGCTCCTCAAGGTCCAACAAGGAAAGTCACAGCCTCTTTGCTCTGGGCTCCTCCTCTTTGCTATGCAAGGCCCTCACAAAATATCACCCTGCCACCTACTCAGAGGCCATTGCTTGGTTTGGACTAGCCCAACCTACACCAGCTGTCAGTTACTCAGCATCCTCTTCCCACCACTTCACACAACCTACCTCCTACTCCACCTCCCTATACCCTTCCTCAATTAAAATCAATGGCATGGAATATACTGTCAGACCAGAGAGTGAAGATAAGAACATTAGAGTCATTTTAGAGACTCCTTTATGCTCTGATGGAGGGACTGTAAGTTAAATGAAATGGATAAGATGGGCTGAAAGACATACCTTGTCCATAGTTAACTTGGGAATAATGTAAAAATATGTGGCCCACAGCTTTTATGAGCTGTGAAAATACTCCTCATAGTTATCACCTCTTGGAAAATCGATATTGTAAAGTTTAATGGGGTAGAGGAACTTCCTACCCTTGTTTCATATACCATTAGCAAAAACTGATCAAATAGCAATGTCTAAGTCAGATATCCAGGCCAAAGCTTCTGCTGTAAGTAACAGTGTAGACATCTTGTAGGCTGCCTGTGAATTTTCTCTGAGGGTAGTATTCAATAATGTGCTCCAGGGCCTGATGAGGAGCTCTGCAGTCAAATGATGGGGATGCTTTAATTTTCCATCTATGGAGAATGTGGCAATGCCTACCATGACCGTTTCTGAGATGTTTGATTGTTGTCCATTGTTTGCAAGGAAGGTTTGGTCCGTCGGGTTGTACGATGGGATCCGCTAAGGCATCCATTCAAAACATTACTATTCTACCAAGCAATACACCATCAGTCATCAAGGTTGATGGGAGTTCATTGAAGTGTTTTTTTGATGGCTCAAAATGGTCTTCTAGATTTGAAATGAAAACAGAAAATGCTGGAAATTCTCAGCAGATCAGGCAGCATCTGTGGAGAAAGAAATGGAGTTCAAGTTGATGTCTTCATGGCACCACACTGTGTTAATGTGTCAGAGATGGGCGGGAAGAGTGTTGACTCAGAGGAAGCAATGGCTCAAGCTACTGTATGAATGGTGGCTTGTAAATGTTGGACTTTGTTAGCTCTACTATGCGCATTTCTGTAGCGAAGACTAGAGCAATGCTGGTTTGCTTGAGTTCGGTGCAACATTGGATGCTGTCATAAGGGTGGACGCGTTGCTATTATTGTTGATAGAGTTGATCTGCAGACACTTCTTGGGTGGAAAAATTGTTTATTTACAATGTGCTCAGCAGCAACTACACGTGTGCTTCCAACTCCAACTCTATCTCTACACTGACTGCTGAGTTAGCCCACACTATTCTCCTATTGGTTACTACAGGTCATGTGATTTTCCTTAAACAGTATTATTCTTACAGGTACATTACACACTAAATAAAGCCACAATTATTACATTCCTCCCCCTTTAACTTAGCTATACATGTTATATTTACAAGTACATATTTTTCAAGACAACTTAGTATTTACACTGGGTAAGGAATTTAAAAATTCAGTCTTTCAGGTGGTTTCCTGGTACATGTGGAATGTTGCAGCTCCAGAACTTCAGATTCTTTGTCAGGAACTTCCTTTTCCAGAGTTGCCTGAACATCAGGTGTTTTGGTGGTCACTTGTAGTTCTGTATCCTCAACTCTTACAGGAACATCAGACATGTCAGTTCTGGGTTGAGTATCCTCAACAGGAAATGCAGACTCGGTCATGATCACTGGTGGAACCAAATCTTGGTGAATTGTCTCTCTCTTCCTTAAATGGTCCACATCTTTATGGATGATCCGTCCTTCCATCTCCACGTGTTAAGATAGGGGTCAAGTCACTGTACTTATTTTACCCAGTAACCACTTTGGTCCTTCCCAAAGATTTTCACGTATACCATCTCTCCCACCGTAAATTTCCTCTCGTGACTATGCCAGTTGTGTCTAGTTTTCTGGATTCCCTGACTCCTTTCCATCTTCCCCTCTAAATTTGGCACTATTAAGCTCAATCTTGTCCTGAGACGGCATTTCAACAATAACTCCGCAGGTGTGACACCTGTTGTTGTGAGAGGGGTAATCCTGTAATGAAAAAGAAAGCGTGCTAGCTTAGTTGCCAATGAATCACCAGTTAACCTTTTCGTGCCTGCTTTGAACGTTTGAACCGTCTTTTCGGCCAATCCATTTGTGGAAGGGTGGTACGGTGCAGTTTTCACATGAGTGATACCGTTGGGTCTGATAAACCGTTGAAACTCAGCACTCAAAATGCTGTGCTGTTATCGGAAACTACTGCTTCTGGTAGTCTATGAAAGGCAAAACTTAGACATAGTTTCTCAAGTGTAACAGCCGATGTTGGTGACTTCACCTCATATAGATCCAACCATTTTGAATGGGCATTGACAATGAGCAGAAACGTTGTTCCCAGGAAAGGTCCAATGTAGTCACTGCGTAACCGCATCCAGGGTCTGCCTGGCCTCTCCCATGGATGTAATGGAGCTGCCACTGGCAACTTTTGCAGTTGCTGACATTGCACACAGTGCTTTACTGAACTCTCTATTTCGCCATCCATCCCAGGCCACCATAGATAGCTGCGTGCTATGGTCTTCATTCAGGAAATTCCTGGATGAGCGTCATGTAGTTCAATAAAAAGTGTCCCCCTTCCCTTTGGAGGAACTAACACTCATGCTCCCCACAATAAGATGCCATCCTGGCTGGTTATTTCATGCCTTCTGTTGAAGTACAGTTTCATTTCACCAGAATCGGGCTCCTGTGACCAACCATGAAGCATTTGTTCTCGTACTTGAGGTAGGATTGGGTCCCGACTTGTCCAGTCTCTGATCTGTCGAGCACATACCCGTGATGAATCTAAGAAATTTAACAGTAAAACAAGTTCCGTGGAACTGGGACGTGTTCATCATTTTCTTGCCAAGGCAAACAACTAAGGGCATCGGTATTTGTGATTTGATTGCCAGGCCTATGTACGAAAGTGTATTTGTATGCTGCCAGAATGAAAGCCCTATTAGTGTTTCTGTATCTCCTTTCTACATGCCTTCTTCTTTCTAGCGTAGACTTTAATCTCGGCCTTCTTTTTGACTTCACTATTGGCCAGACTTCTCTCAGATGCAAGCTTAGTGGCTGAGTCTCACAAAATTCCATTAACTGTCTGCTTCTTGGAAAATTCTGAGACTTTTGCTTCCAAAGCTTCTTTGTCTTCATTTAGCTGATTCTTCAGCTCTTCCTTTTTTTTTGTATTTGTTTGCTGCCTCCTGGAAAATTGAACATCGTTGTGTATTCTCCGCCAACTGATTCTTCAGCTTGTTCAGAGAGGTGCTGAATTCTTTCTGTTTCTCTTCACACTTTTCCAGAGGTACAAACTTTGGCCTGAGGAAATCCTGTAGTGTGCGAAGGTCTTTTAACAGGTTTTCTTTTCCCTGCGAAGGTTGCTCACCTTGTCTCAAACTCTGTCATCTAGCAAAGTCTCTTTGAGTTTCTTCTGCTGTTCTTCTGGGTTTTGGCTTAAGACAGCCTGCATTTCTTCAAATTGTTGAGTCCTTACACACTCCTTTTTCAAAACAGGAAGGCTTCCAGCTTCCTTTTGGAATCTCCGTGGCCAATCAAGGTTGATTTAATTTAGCCAATATCGTCCTAGAAGGCTTGCTCCTCTGCCTCTCAATACCAACACTGGTGGCTTTGCCAATTGGCTTCCATAATGGGCAGTTACTCTGTTTATGCCTTTTACTTGATGTCTTCACCCATATATGTTTTTAGCTTGGCAGCTGCTTCTTCTAAACTTAATTGATGTTCACCATTATTCAGATATCTGAAGGTATGTTCCCCAATTACTTTAGTGGAAGCTCCCGTGTCCACTTCCATTTGAACAGGTTTGCCACTAACTTGCACTGTGACAAATATTGGTCCTGCCTTTCCAACTTTCAGAAAAAACAAGTAAATGTCTGAACTTGTTGTTTCAGGCTCTTCTACATTGTAGATTTCATTGGGCTTCTTTTTTTTTTCAAGTCTGCTTGAATCTTTCCTTGCACTGCCTCATTATATGTCAATTTCTGTGACAATAGTAGCATTCGATTTTTTTAAACTGCAAATCACTAAAAGGCTGCTTGTTTTCACCTCTATTAAAATGGTTCTTCGATTTCACTGCTAAGTTATTTTTCTTTATTCTTAGGCTAGTGGGGGCTATTTCCCACTTCTCGGCAGGGTCTTGCATTTTTTGCACCCTTTTGGGCTAGGGTTTTCCACCCAATGTGGAGGATGGCGCCATTTTGCACACCCTGTATTGCTTTTGAATCTCTTACTGCACCTTCCATAGCAATTGCTTTCTCTAGTGCCTTCTTGAAATCCAGATTCACTTTGGACAATAATCTTTTCTGAATGGTGTCCTCATTCACACCACACACTAAACAATCTCTAAGCATGTCATTTAGAGTTGTAGTGAACTCACAATATTTTCACGTAGCATGCAATTGTCTCACCCAGGGCTCTATTTTGCGAATTAAACCTGAACCTCTGCATTGTAACTGAGGGCTTTGGTTGAAAATGACCCTTCACAAGGTCCACAAATTCATGGAAATTCTTCGAACCTGGGGCACTGGGTGCCATCAAACTTCAAATCAAACCATGGGCTTTGCTCCAACAAGTACTCAAGAGGATTGCTCACTTCTTCTCTTCCCTCGTAATCTCATTCGCTTGAAAAAGAATGTGATGCGTTCCATGTAATGACAGCAATCATCTGTGACTTATTCAAAAGGATCAATTTTACCAAATTGTGGCATTTTGAGAGCGAATAACTTCTTCAATTCTAAAGGAGCTTGCTACTTACAAGCACTGAGCGATGTACAGTGCCAATTTCTTTCTAACTTGATTTCCTCTGTTGAATCCTATCCTGTCCTCATCGCCAGTTTGTTGTCAGGGTAGCTGAGTTGCTACTATTGCTGATAGAGTTGATCTGCAGACACTTCTTGGGTGGAAACATTGGCCAAAATTTTCCATTTGGCAGGCGGGCAAGCAGGAGCAGACGCAGGCGGGCGCGAGCCTGATCGGTGCCTGCAATCAGGGCCATGCCACCATTTTGTGTGAGCGGGCCAGTTAAGGCCCGCCCAGTGCATTTCCGACTTCTGTGGATAGCGGGAGTGTGCGGGCTGCAGCGGGCGTGCACAGACCGCCAGGTCCAATGGTGACCCAGCAATCTGTTTAAAAGAAGGCCTGGCAGCCTCCTGTAGGCTGCTCACAATGGCCACCTGGAGATCCAACCGCAGGGGGTCTGCTCAGCAGGGCACTCTGGAGGGAAGGGGCAGAGGAGCAGGGCAGGCTGCAGGGTCTGCCACAGGAGCAGGGCAGGCTGCAGGGTAGGCCAGTGGGGGACCACTGTGCCCCTCACTTTTCTGATTATTACCTTTCTGCCCTCCTCGAGGAGGTAGCAGCATGGCGGGAGGTGTTGGTTCCCCTGGATGGGAGGAAGAGGCCCCCCCCACACGACGAAGTGTGCCTGGGAGGAGGTGGCGGAGGTGGTGAGCTCCTGCGACATGGTGCTGCGCGCCTGGATATAGTGCCATAAGCGCTTCAACGATTTGTTGCGCCCTGGAAGAGGTGAGTATCGTGTTGGTGTTGGGCATTTAACCCAGCAGGTAGCCTTAGCCTTTGAGTATTCCCCCCCTCTCGTGACTGTATTGAATCATGTTGTGCATTTGTCATATTCTGGATGGGCAAGCAGAGAGTGCCCATGCTTACATCAGCCTCAGTGGTTCATGAGGAGATGAGTTCTCCCCCACATCATGTGTTGCTCTTAGTCACATATGACTAATCTGGGGGCAACCTGCAGGATATGCAGCTAGGCGCATACTCAGAACTCCAACACATGTCCTATTCACGGTGATGAGATTGGGGAAGGGGCGCATCAAGAGCCAAGAGCCATCTGGTGCCCTCAGCGCTGCACCTAGTTGCGCCTCCTTGCCATGGGAGCTAAGAACTTGTGTTTCTTAAAGTGATGGACGCAGAATGTGTTCAAGGTGGCCGTTGTTGGGTGGGGGGGGGGGGTGGGGAGGGGTTGGGAGCAGGCGTACTATCTTTATGGGACTGATCAGCAGTAGAGGGAAGAGGAGGCACTGGAGGCCTGATATGGGCTACTGTGGTTGGGGTGCGGCATGCACGCGCAAAGCCCACGTGCGATTAGCCCCAGTGAACGGTCTTCTCTGTTTTTCAGGAGAAAAATGCTCACAATGCCTGGAAGCGTTTGCGGACTGGAGGCGGCCAGACCCAGTTGATGAGTTTAATCCTTTTTGAGCAGGAGGCCCTGGAGCTTGGGAGGTGCCATGCGCCCAGGTCCACTGGTGTCGGTGAGGTTAGGGTGGAACGGCCAAGTATTTGAGGTCAACAGTGACATCCGCTCTGTCTTCCCACCATCCTTAGCACTGATGATTGTTTGAATCGTTAATGTAGCAACATTGCTCATTCACAGACTGATAGAGTCAGGCGTGTGGGTCATAGACAAAGGTCCCTTGGCCCTTCGAAGATGCGCATGTCCAGCACCTTCCAAAGTTGCCTTATCCCATTTCCGACCATCATCCCCATGGCCTTGTATGCCATGGCATCACAACTGCACATCCAAATACTTATTACATCTTAGGAGGGTTTCTGCCTCCATCACCCTTTCAGCCAGTGCGTCCCACATTATTGTGTGCAAAAGCTCCTCATCACCTCACCTCTCAACCTCATGCCCCTCACCTTAAATCAATGCCACCAGGTTACTCATCCCTCCGCCAAGGGGAAAAGTTCCTTTCTGTCGACCCTATCTATGCCCCTCATAATGTTATAAACCTCAATAATGTCAGCCCTCAGTCTCCTCTGCTCCAGGGGAAATATCCCCAGTCTATGCTATGTCTCCTCATAACTCCAACTCTCCAGCCCAGCCAGCATCTTGGTCAGCGATCTTTGCACTCTCTCCACTCCAATCACATCCCTCCCATGAAGCACATATCACAACTGCACGCAGAACTATAGCTGTGGCCTAGGCAGCGTTTTCTGCACTTGCAACATAACCACCTTGTTCCTATATTCTATTCCTCAGCTAATAAAGGCAAATATGGCATTTACCTTCTTAAACACCTTATGCACCTGTCCCGCTACCTTAATGGGCCTGTCGACATACCCAGCAAGGTCCCTCTAACCATCCTGACTGTATTCCCGTACCTTGTTTCTCCTGCCCAAGTGCATCACCTCACGCTTATCCACATAACATTCCATTTGGCATTCCTTAGGCCATCTGACCAGCCCGTCTGTATCCGCCTGTAATGTTAGGGTATCCTCCTGACTATTTGCCACCCCACCAATATTCGTCTCCATAGGTTCTGGAAAGTTAAGCACATAATGAGCCTGGGGGAAAGAGATGAAGTGTGTCACTGCGTGCACGCTAACTGATCCACTGTCCGTGTTGTTATTTTCAGCATCATCAGAGGCTGCCGACCAGGCTCCATTGCAGATGCTCCTCTCACAGCTGAGGGCCCTGAACTGTCACCTGCGTCACACTATTTCAGCGAGGCAGGCACCAGCGCAGAGACTAGCACATCGGTGGGAATTGCAACGTCAGCTAGTGTCCTGGGGCACAGTGGAGAGGGCACTTCACAATCGCTGGAGGAGCTGGCAGAGACAGAGAGTGCCGATGGCACCAGCAGTCAGAGGACTGCAGGGGACCAGGCACATACTGAGTCGGGGCGTGATGATGCGCCTCTGGAGTCATCCGCGATGCAGCAGCTACAGGAAATGTGGCCAGGTGTGCGGGAGCATCTGGGTGTGATACATGAGGCTATGCTTCGCTTGGTGTCCATGGTGGAGGAATCCACGTGGAGCATCACTGATGCAATGAGCCTCATGTCAGAGCGTCATGCTTCCTCCATGGAGAAAGTGCCGACTCTCGTGGAGAAGGGCTTTCAGGAGAACAAGCAGGTTCTCCTGGGGTTATGCTCGGACCTACAAGCCCTCACAGCGCCAGTTGCCACAGCTGGTCATTGCCAATGTGGGAGATGGTGTGGGCTTCAAGCTTCCCAGCTCGTTGCCCATCCATCGACGGTGAGCAGGGAGGTCCAAGGTGACCTCACGTCAGCGGAGCAGCTGCCTGTCGTATCTGCGGGCTCCTCTCACAGCGCTCCGGGTGAGGGCAACAGCTGCTCTACCCTTCTGCCAGTGGCCATTTCGTTGGGTGAGGCTGTGACGACTGGGGAGATGCCAGCTGTGGACCTGGCAGATCCCTCCCAGGCGGGGCCAGCACAGGCTCCATGGGCCAGAGGACGGCCGCCAAGGTCATTGAGGCCAACAGGACAGCAGAGTCAGCAGCCTGTCTCAGATGCCACTCCGAGCAATGGGGCGGCACCAAGACGTAGCACCCAGAAACATAAGCATAAGGTACCTTAGGCACACCACGGGTTTCTCACTGGTGCTTTTGTGTTGGCCCTAGATTAGGGAATTATTATTTGTTTATGTTTGAAAAACGTTTTGCTTTCATTTTGTTTGACCTTATGATGGAGAAAATTAAAACCAGATGTGTTATCTTGGCTGAGGGTGGCTCCTTTGTGCTGCATTTGTATGTTTTACAGACATGTCATGAGTGTTTGGGTGGACATTGAGGTTTATGTCCAAACCCTTAGTTTCAGCTGATGAAGTGGCAGATTTGGCACTTAAGTGCTGAGTATGGAAGCACCAGGCAATGCTGGTCCTGCTGATCAATTTGTGTGGAGCTAGCTGAAGGTTCGTTGGATTAAAGACTCCCGGGTGTCCCTGTCCTTGGTGTAGTCCCCGGTCAGCGTTCAGCCCCTCATCATTCCCCTATGCTTCCTCATCCTCAGAATCAGTGCTGGACTCATTGTGTGCAGCCACATCCACTGCGTCAACGTCTTCATCGTCCACCGTGTCCCCCTTTTCCAGTGCAAGATTGTGGAGAGTGCAGCATGCAACTACTATCACCGACACACGATCTGGGGGGTACTGGAGTACGCCCCCTGAACAGTCCAGGCATCGGAAGCGCATCTTGAGAAGACCGATGGTTCTCTCTACCACAGCCCTTGTGGTGCCGTGGCTCCTATTGTACCGCTGCTCAGCTTCTGTTCTTGGATGGTGGAGAGGCATCATGAGCCACCTTCTGAGGGGATAGCCCTTGTCACCCAGCAGCCATCCAGCCGGGCTGGAGCACTGAAGAGCCCCGGCACCTGGGAGTGTCTGAGGATGTAGGCATCGTGGGAGCTGCCTGCGTACCTTGCACAGACTTGTAGAATCAGCATCCTGTGGTCACACACTATCTGCACGTTCATGGAGTGGAATCCCTCCCTGTTGATGAAGGCACCGGGCTCACCTGCTGGCGCCTTGATGGCCACATGTGTGCAGTCTATAGCACCCTAGACACGGGGGAAGCCAGCAATGGCTGCGAAGCCTCTGGCTCATTGTGTCTGGCTTGCCTGGTCCCAGCAAAAGTGGATGAAGGTCAATGCCCGTCTGAACAGAGCGTCTGTAACCTGCTTGACACAAGTGTGGACAGTTGATTGGGAAACACCGCAAAGATCACCCACCGACCCCTGAAAGGAGCCAGAGGTATAGAAATTGAGGGCAGCTGTGACCTTCAGTACCGATGGCATGGGGTACCCACCCACACAGTTAGGAGACATCTCAAGGCCAATCATCTGACAGATGTAGTTGACTGTCTCCCTTGACAGTCGGAGCCTCCTTTGGCACTGCACCTCAGTCATATTGAGGTAGCTGCTTCGCCGCCTGTATACCCTGGCAGCAGGATAGTGGCACCTTCTGCGGCCCCTTCTGCCTTGGACTACCTCTTTGCCCTGTACCCCTTGTGCCTGTGCCTGTACTCCCAAAGGTGGCTCCCCTGGAGGCTGATTGTGCACTCCTGGCCTCCTCCTTATTCTATCCCTCCCTTCCTCCTCAGAGGAGCTGCCTCCAGTGGACATGTCAATACCCATACCCAGGTTAAAGGGAGGCCTCCGGAAAGCTGCAGGCCCGATAAAGATTCCTGACTGCAGAGCGCTGACCAGAAGGTTAAAAGTACACAGAAAACTGCTGGAATTTGTTCTGAACTGCTACAGATCACACAGGCAAGTTTAAAACGCTTTCTGCAATAAATACTCACAGACCAGATTGACAACCCCACTGAGCCCTCTTATCTCGCCCATGGATGAGTTTTATTAAAAAGCCGCTTACCCGTCTGTCCGTTGCGCCCATGCGCCGAGCCAATGATCGCATGGGCGGCTGAAAATCAGCTTTGACTGCCAATTTAAGGGCCTTAACTAGTCCGTTAATTAATGGCAGGCGCACATCGCACTTCATCGCGTGCCCGCCCAACGAAATATCGCGACGGCGCGCGGTGACGTTGGAACGCTCGCCCGACATCGCCGCGTGTCATTTTACGCACTGATGTGCAAGGCCCGCCCCCCCGCATGTCAAGCAGAAGTTCTGCCCATTAAATTTATTTACAATGTACTGAGCAGCAATAACATGTGTGCTTTCAACTTCAACTCTATCTCTACAGTGACTACTGAGGTAGCCTGCGCTATTCTCCTGTTGGTTACTACAGATCCTATGATCTCCCTTAACAAGTATTATTCTTAAAGGTACAATACACACTAAATGAAACCATAATTACAACAGATGCCTTGTAAAATTACATGCCCAGCCATATTTGGGTAGGTTGTTATATCAGGTCAAAAACTGTAATAAGTCCTCTTGTGTCAAATTGATGGGTATGTTTGATGTGTGTCCTTTCGAGAACCAGAAGATCAATACCGTTTTTCTTGAGTAACCTTTTGCGATATTCACATTTTTTCGAGTGAGAAAAGCCTTTGATGTTAAGTTGACTTTTTTGAATGATTGGACATACTTGGAGTTTTATTCGGACCTGAAGAGGGCCATTTAGTTTGCTTGATTCCCTTGATTTATCAGTCCCCCCAGGAGGTTAATTTGTAAATAAGCATGGTGCCCTTTGAGATGATGTTAGTGTGAATCCAAAATCATGTAACAGGGTGGACTGCGAGACGGTTGTGATAATCCACTCAAGAGGAGAAAAGGGATCCAGGGTGCTCTTTCACATATCACTGAAAGCAGTGATAGTAATATTAATAAGATCATTACAAAAGGCAAACCAATTGCTGGAGTTAATTTCAAGAGGGAGAGAATTGAGAAGTAGAGGAGTTATGCTAAACTTGTATCAAATCTTGTTTAAACCATACTTGAAGTACTGTGCATAGTTCTGCTATCCATATTATAAAAAGGAGGAGGCATTGGGGAAGGTACAGAAAAGATTCACAAGGGAGATACGAAGAGGATATGCATACCAGGAAAGGCTGAACAGGCTGGGGTTTTTTTCTCTTTAGAAAAGAGAAAGCTGAGAATTACCTGATAGAGATCTTTAGGATTATGAAAGGTTTTGATGTAGTAGACATCGAGAAAATATTTCTCCATGTGGGGCGACAAAAACTAGAGGTCACAAATATAAGATAGTCACTAATGAATCCTACAGAGAATTCAGGAGAAGTTTCTTAGCTTCTTTAATCAGAGAGTGGTCAGAATTTGGAACATGCTACCAAAAGGAGTAGATGAGGAAAATAGCATTGATACCTAGATAAGCACATGAGGGAGAAAGGAATAGAAGATTACGCTGAGTAGATTAGATGAAAAGGGGTGGGAGGGGGCTCATGAGGGGCATAAACGGTGGCATAGACATGTTGAGCTTAATGGCCTATTTCTGTGATGGAGACTCAAGGGGCGGAATTTTCATCCTCGAGGCAGGCAGCGGGAGTTGGGAAAGTTCCCAGCTCGACTTAGCCTGCCCACCTCCGGAGAAAGTGCCCGCAAGGATAGTATTTTCATTGTGGGGAATGGGTGTGGACCGACCTGGGAAAAAGTTCAATGGCAGGCAAAGGGCCTGCTGGGTGTGAAGGTGGGCTGCCCACCTCGGTGCTTTTGGGACTTCATCCTAGTTATAATAAAAACAGAAAAGCCCTCAAGCCCTCACCTCTCACACCCCCTCAGCCCCCACACACTCCTCATGCCCCATCCATGCCACCTCATGCCCTGCACCCACCCTCTTACCTCTCATGTTCCCATGCCAAGCTATGCCCCCCAAAAACCCCTAAGGCCTTCATCTCCCCAATGCCAAAGTATGCACCCATCCCTATGGCCCCTCATGCTCCCTATGCCAATGCTTGCCTCCCTAAACAAACCCCATGGTCCCTATGCCACCATGGCAAGCTATGGCACTTCCATACTTATACATCCACTGTATACTAGAATTAATGAACCCTATAATGACAGTACGATGTGTCAAAAAAGCTTGAGAAAAAGTAATTAATTAATAAACTTTGCATTGTCTGAAAAAAAACATTTTTACTATAGCCCAATAAAACTGTCAATCATCCAGATCCTTTAAAGTATTAATAGCAAAAACTGCAAGCACTTGAAACCTCTTTATCTTGTGCAAACAAACATTGTGAAATTGGGAGGAGAGGAAAAAGAATCAGAGTTTCAATTAAGCAATGTCTTATATGGGGCTCAGTTGCTTCACTGGGCTATTGGATTTCTGGGCTCTCAGCCAAGACCACATAATGAGGCATGGTGGAAACTGGGCAACAAACAAATAGGAGTCACTTACACCCACTGGTCTTGTCTCTTTCCGGCTCATATTAACATGCTCTTTTGAGCAGAAGAGGAGGACAGCTTCAGGAAGGGTCCTGTTTTAAATATGCAAGTAAGGCTCAACGATGCACGTGTAGTTTTAAGCTGGGGCCTGAGCAGGGATGAGGGATGTGGTGGGAGGTGGCGGTGGGGGCCTTAATATTGGTTCTGCTGCCAGGCAAAACCTGCCGGGAGATGGAACCAGGAGAGACCCAGAAGGTAAATATTAAATTTATTTTTCAGTTTTCTTTGTGGGCCAGATAGATTAGGACTGCTTCAATGGACCACTCAAGGAAACCTTGAGCTTCTGTTACACCAGGGTAACCACATGCTCGCCATTTCCTCACTCCACCCGCATTCCCTCAATCTTAGCCAGAATCTCCCTCCCCTAATCATAGCCACACTGTACCTCTCTTCCATTGCAGCCCTATATCTCAGCTTCCCTGCCAATAATTGGCCCCAACTTCTGAAATGCTAGCCCACCTCTGACCATGGCCCCAGGCTTCCCCCTCATTAACTGTCAGGGATCCTCCCTATGGGTATTCAGCCTCTTCAACAAACTCCATTCCACAGCCACTGTTTCAATTTGAATCAGACTGTTTGCAAAATCGACATCCTTTACAACCTTGAGCTGAACCTCTAACGCCATATGCTCTCCATTAAAAAGACCACCTACTTCCAGCTCTGTAGCATTGGCTGCTTCCACCCTGGCACAGCTTATATGCTTCTGAGACTCTTATACATGCCTTTGTCACTTCTAAGCCTGACAAATCCTAGCCAGCCTTCTAACCAGCCTGCTTAGGCACTTGCCCACACCCACTAGCTGCCTACGCTCTGCTTCTGGGGTCAGTGGGCCCAACTCCATCCTGAGCCCACTCCACCCCACCACCACCCACCCTGACTCACGCCCCCCCACCCCTCCCCACCACCCCCCACACCCAGAAATGAAAACAATATGTTTCAGGGCACTTTATGCGGAGGCGGCTCCAGCGAGTCAAGAAATTTCCCGTCTTGAACTACAGCCTCAGTAGCCAAAATCTAGCCCTATGCATCATCTTCACTGGCAGCAGAATGTAGCATGTGTTCCCCCAAGCAGCAGAGATCAAGTTGTGATTTTCTTCAGGATAAGAGATAAAGTGCAAACAAGTAGCAAATGGGTAGTAATCTGACTAGTTATTTCCTGGTGGTTACTATCATCTGAAAACATGGCATCGGTTTCCAGGAAAAGGGGCAAGAGATGTTGGAAATTAAACTCGGTAGATCATTTGGGGAAAAGACCAGGGCAGGCTTAAAGGGCCAAATAATCTTTTTGTGCTCCTGTGAAAATCCAAAAAGTTAGCAAAATTTCACCAAAAGCACACAACACGCTACTTCCACTACCTGTGCACCAGCAAAAGTCGGTCAAAAGCAACTCACCTGAAATGGCTGGTCCTTTAAATAATGATAGTGGTGCAGTAGGAGTCTCATGCAGATGAACTCATGTTCAGTTGGGAGTGATTTTGAGATTGTGTTAAAAGACCTGTGAGGTCCAAATAAATCGTGCACCCAATCAGCGTTAGAGATTGTTTGACTTCACAATCCTCCCACTCTGCTTCCGATGCACACACAGCACTACTACATCAGACAGGCCACACCAGAGGTCTGTTCTGCTGCCATTATTTACTTTGGGTCTCCAGCATAAAAAGTGCTACTGGGCCAATGTTGCAACCTACATACTGGTTTAGGATCTCCAGGCGAGTTATAATAATTGGTAATTAGCTCCAAAATTGTGTGCTAAATCCAAACTTTCAAACAGACGTGTCTTATTAGCACTGTGCACATTTAGCACCCATTTTCATTTTTGGCTAAAATAACCCCCTTAATCTTTAGGATATCACGTAGAATGTGCTATTATATATTCAGACTGATTTTCAGATTTGAGCAGGCTAATGGCTAATATTAGAGAATATACTGCAATAAGAAAAAATCTGCCAGGGCCACACAGCAACATAATCAATGTTGCATGCACTGTGTCAGAGATTCTGAAAGATGTTAAAGTTTAAGTGGCTAGAAGCAAACTTTAACTGACAAATGGTTTAAGTGGAAGGATCACAGGAGCATTGTTCTGTGAACTATCATTGGTTGAGCTGATTTCACTGGAACCCATTGATTGTCCATTGGGAACGGAGCCAAGTTTGCAACTAAGAGGGAGCATTCTGGGAATTTTGCCAGCGCATGGATGATGTTCTCGCCTTCACTCTTTACTTGACTGTGTATAAAGTACTGCACATTTTAGTTGCACTAAGCAGCCTTATGCTGAGAGGTTCATGTATTCCCACTTGAGTGCAATTGATACTTTCCTACCCAAACAAAATTGGTAAGAAATCCAACAATGTTATAAAGCCATCATTGTGTTTGCTTTTGCTGCTGCTGGTGTAAAGGGAAGCAGATGTAGCTGACTCTACTCTTTATCAATGCAGCTGTGTCTTCCTGGATACATCTCCACATGGGATTGACTAAAGGTGGCAGCCACACAAAAAATAAAGTCTATGCATTAATTATCCATTTATTAATTGAGACAAAGGAGGAGCGCATTACTAAAATGTACACAGGACTCGCTTCTCAAGCAGTATGTTGATAGGCCTACAAGAGCAGAGACATTGCGAGATCTGGTAGGAGCAATGAAATAGATTAGATAAATGAGTTACATATGGGAGAGCACCTTAGGAATAGTCACTATAATGTAAGTGTTAAGATCCAAGTAGAAAGGAAAAAGCCTGTACAAAAACATTTTATTAGGGTAGGGCAAATTTTTGAAAGATGAAGATCAAGTCAGCTGATCATTTTATAGCGCTCATTACTATGAAACACTGCTGCTAGAAATTAGAATACAACATTATTCATTGAAGCAGGAAAGTACCTTCCTGTATTAAATTCTGTATTATGTGTATTATGTGGGTAGGGAGGATTCTCTGCTTTCTTCATCCATGGTGACCTGCCTGTGAAGCTGGAGCTGTGTTTCATGACTTTCTGGCATTCCCTTAGAGGTGATATTCTAAAAGAGCCCTAAAAATCCCAATTCACCTTTGATAATTCAATTTTTTCGTCGGCGAGCTGGGGGCGGGGCCCATTTGCTGACGCGAAAATGACACGTGATGACATCGGGCAGAAACCCCGACGTCATCCCGCCCCATTTAAATATTCAGGAAGGCAGGCAGACAGCGCAATCAGCTGTCCACCCGCCTACCTGTCAATGACCAATTGAGGCCATTGACAGGGTAGTTAAACCAATTAAAGGCCCTGCCCGTCCAACCTTAAGGCTGGTGGGCAGGCCAGGAGCCCCAGCGGGCTTCTGAAAAAAACATGAAACCTCATCCACCATGGATGAGGTTTCATGTCAGTTTTTTAAAAGTTTAATGAAGTTTTTGTGATACTTATTAACATGTCCCATCTTGTGTGACATTGTCACATGAGGGGGACATGTTAATAATTTTTTTATTTTTCTATTTTTAAAGTTTCAAACACTGTCAGCGCTCTCCCTGAGGCAGCACTTAGTCTCAGGGAGATGTGAGCTCTTCCTGTGCTGGGGGGATTCCTCCCCCGCACAGGAAGCGCATAGCACTTCCTGTCGGGCGGCCTGCTGGGCGGGCCTTAATTGGCCCACCCACTTAAAATGGCGGCGGGGCCCGTTTCGGTGGCATGATCGGCTGCCCGCCCTCTGCCGAGCCAGTGGGGCCCGCCCACCCGTCAAGGGCAAAATTCTGCCCAATATTTCAGTCTCAGGACTTCAGTTTCCTGCGGGTTGATTTTTTAAAATTCATTCACAGGATGTGGGCGTCGCTGGCTAGGCCAGCATTTATTGCCCATCCCTAATTGCCCTTGTTCAGAGGGCATTTTAAGAGCCAACCACATTGCTATGGGTCTGGAGTCACATGTAGGCCAGACCACATAAGGACAGCAGATTCCTAAGGACGCCAGATTCCTTCCCTAAAGGATATTAGTGAACCAGATGGGTTTTTACAACAATTGACAATGGTTTCATGGTCATCATCAGGCTTTTAGTTCCAGATTTTTATTGAATTTAAATTTCACCATCTGCTATGGTGGGATTCGAACCCAGGCCCCCGGAGCATTACCCTGGGCCTCTGGAATACCAGAATGGATAATGCTTATTGGCAAATACCCTGCCATTGAGAATCCAAACTGCCTACCTTCCAGAGGATTGAAGCCTGCTCCTTAGGGGCCATCTTTCGCTGTTTGAAGTGTTTTCAAAGCCAAATTCGCAAAGGCTCTCAGCCTCTTAATTTCTCCATGACGTGCTGCTGGATCCAAAATTTCAATCTGGGATTTATTTCTTCCCACGTCTTTTGATGTGTCACTGTTTATCTTAAAACTAGAGTATGGCCCATGCTTTGTCCAGAAATAACCTGTCCTATTCCTGGAGTTTTTTCTTTCTTCCTTTTAATTCTCCTGTTTGTGCTTCTTGCCGGTTTGTTAATTCAAATAACCTTTTCTGTTCTATCCATGGAGAACAATAACTATTACTCCTCCTTGTGAATTAAGACTCAAACCTAGAATATTTAAGGGAGGGCTGGGGAGTGTGGAAGGGGGTGTGGGGTGAGGGGTGATAGGAGAGTCACAATGCTGTGCTTGGCTGGGGGAACCAGGATCAGTCACAGAAGAAAATTTGTGTTATAGCTTTGAGGAGCAACCAAGTGAAGTTATGCTTAGTAACCTTCTGGTCTCCCTCTGGAGTTCTTGGCAGCTGATGAGGGAGTTCTTTCTACTCCTCCTCTTCCTTCTCTTCCCCTGTGAAGTGCACAGTTCATCTTTAATAACATACAGACATAGATTTGAGTGCCATACCCATATGTTCATGAGTGCAAATATAACAAAAAATAACTTGCCCTTATATAGTTACTGACCTCAGGGTGTCCCAGTTGAGTACTTTACTTAATTTAATGAGTGAGGTATCAGTCTTGGTGCAATGATAGTACTCCCATCTCTGAGTCAGAGGTTCATGGACTCAAGCCCCAAAGGCACCGAGCACATAATCTAGGCCGATGCCTCAGCCAAGTAAAATTCTGCATTGTATTTCAGTTAGGGTGTTGAATTAAGATCCTGATATTTTCTCAGGTGGGTGTAGACCACCCCAAGCCATTTCTCGAAAAAGAGCAGTGATGTTCCCCCATTATCTATTGACTGAAAACACTTAAAAGAAAAAGCTAACCTGGCCCTTATTCTCATTACTGTTTATGGGATCTGCTGTGTGCAAACTGATCACCACATTTCCATACATTACAACAGTGATGACACTTAAAAGTATTTCATTGACTGTGAAATTCTTAAGAACAACTTGAGGTCATTTAAGGTATAATATCAATACAAGCTCAATCTTCTACTTGATCAGCGAGCATTATGTGTTAAGCCAAGGGCACTCATCACTGCAATGGCATAGGTTTCATCTTAAAAATTACATTTTATTGGACATTGGCACAATTATGTTAAGTTTTCTTTACAGGTTTTCGGAATTAGCTCCCATTTTCTGTTGGCTGATTTGGTAGCGGGTAATGGCTGGGTAAACATCCCATTCAATAGCAGGTTGACTGGCACAAAAGGCTGAATCTTCTGGCATCACTTATGTCAGGAGTAGAGGAAGATGGAGCTCGAAAGTTTTGGCCAACACATGTTTAGGGCATGGGAAGCCAGCCGCCCCCATGGGGTGGACATGAATTAGGCTCATTAAAAGCCTTGTTAAAGGTACGTTTTGGAGGCTGACTGGAATTTTCCAGTGGCAGGCTGGGGGTGCTAGCACTCCAGGCAGGCTACAGGCCCTCCCTGCCTGCCTGCCTCAATGCAAGTGCAGCCAAAGGCCACCCTATAGAGGGGCCATACCCCTCACCCCGTTTCCCACCCCTGAGGCAAAATTTCAGCCCACAGTGTCTAGCCACATGGGCAGGCATGCACCAGACATGCACCTGTAGGTTGTCTGGTCCACATTAATTCATCACCTGTGACCCCACAAACCTCAGTACGGACACTGGTGAAGGACATTGACAGATATTTGTGACTTCAGTACCAATATTTGCCATGTTGTTTTAATGATATACGCACCAATCGCTCATAAGGAATGTGTAAGCACGTTGCAGGTTCATTGATTTCAGCTCAGAAAATTGGAACAATTATGCATGGGTAGAAAGCCAAAAGAGATCAGCAGAACTATATGTGTGTGTGCTCTGCTCAAAGGCAAAAGTGAAACTAAGACTGGATCACGTGACACAATACCCTTCTAGTGATGTCACGCTGATATCCCTTAAAGGCATATTACAACAGCTCCCTTCCAAAGAAGTACAACTATTTACAATACATTTTCATGCCTAGTTACCATTATGAAGGTGTATAGAACAGCTGAATCTCTAAGGGGAGAATTTTCTCCCCGTCAGGGTGGGGGTGGCCGCGGGCGGTCACGCAGCCGATCGGCGCCCCCGATTGGCTGGGCGCTGCCATTTTACGTGGGCGGACCAATTAAGGCCTGCCCAGCGTGTCGCGTGCCCGGAAGCGCTGAGAGCTCCCTGTGTGGGCGGGTGGGTTACCTGAGTCGGGGCTACATGCGCGCGGAAGAGTGCAGAAATCTCACTGAGGTACAGAGGTGCCTCAGGGAGATTAGTTTTAAGTTTAAACATAGAACCATAGAACACTACAGCACAGAAAACAGGCCATCCGGCCCTTCTAGTCTGTGCCGAAATATTATTCCGCTAGTCCCATTGATCTGCACCTAGTCCATAACCCAATAAACAGTTTAATAAAATGTGGAAAAAAATTTTATGACATGTCCCCCTCATGTGAAACTGTCACATGAGCTGGGACATGTGCATTAATTTTAATAAAAAATCTTCTGAAAATTTTAAATCATTCATGAAACATCATGCCACCCTTGGATGAGGTTCCATGAAAAATGTGACGGCCACCTGGGCTCTTCGCCTGCCCGCCAGCCTTAAGGTTGGACAGGCAGCTCAGCTGATTGCCTTAATTGCTTTTTAATAGGCCTTAATAGGTCTTTGAAAGCTCAGTGGGTGGGCAGCCAACTCGGCTGTGCGCCCACCAGACTGAAAATCTAAATGGCACCCGGTGACGTCGGGACGCACCCCCAACAACACCCCACATCATTTTACGCCTCGGCAAGTGGGCCCCGTCCCCGCTCGCCGAGACAAAAATTCTGCCCTGAGTCTCTAACATGTAGAGGTAATCTGCTGGTACACCCAGATCTTGCAATGGTAACCTTTGTCTGGAGATCTCTTTAATTGCTCACAGTGATCTGTGGGATTGTCACTTTTGGGTATTGTTCCTGGTTTCATTCGGGATCTTGTCGTCAATGCAATAGGACTGCACAGTGGTTGAGGAGCTGGAATGGATCTGATTTGTCCACAGTCACTCAGCACCATCGTGCCTTGTGCCCTTGTGTCTAATGACTGCATAGGACTTTGGTTTTGAACAAATCCTTCTCACCTTGGCCGGATGCCATGTGCCTTCTGTGGGATCCTGGATGTGCACTTATTGTCCCAACTGTAAACTTGACAATTCTGCACCCACATTTTTATCATGCACATTATCATCTAATCTCGCAGTTTTAAAAATTGCAGCGGTATACAGTGGGGAGGAAGTTTCCCTGGGAGTCCTCAACATCAACTCCGGACCCCATGAAGTCCCATGGCAGCAGGTCAAACATGGACAAGGAAACCTCCTGCTGATTAACACGTACCATCCTCCATGTTGAACACCACTTGGAGGAAGCACTGAGGGTGGCAGGATGTACTCTGGGTGGGGGACTTCAATGTCCATCACTAAGACTGGCTTGGTAGCACCGCTACTGACCACGCTGGCCAAGTCCTAAATGACATAGCTGCCAGACTAGGTCTGTGGCAGGTGGTGAGGGAACCAACAAGAGGGAAAAACATACTTAACCTTATCCCCACCAAACTGCCTGCCACAGATGCATCTGCCCATGACAGCATCGGTAAGAGTGACCACCGCACAGTCGTTGTGGAGGCGAAATCCTGCCTTCACATTGAGGATACCCTCCATCGTGTTGTGTGGCACTACCACCATGATAAATGGGATAGATTTCGAACAAAAGTGGCAACTCAAGACTGGGCATCCATGAGGCACTGTGGGCCATCAGCAGCAACAGAATTGTACTCGAACACAATCTGTAACCTCATCGTCTGGCATATCCCGCTCTCTATCATTGCCATCAAGCCAAGGGATCAACCCTGGTTGAATGAACAGTGCAGGAGGGCATGCCAGAAGCAGCACCAGGCATACCTAAAAATGAAGTGTCAACCTGGTGAAGCTATAACACAGGTCTATTTGCATGCCAAACAGCATAAGCAGCAAGTGAAAGACAGAGCTAAGCCATCTCACAACCAACGGGTCAGATATAAGCTCTGCGGTCCTACCACATCCAGTCGTGAATGGTGGTGGAGAATTAAACAGCTCACTGAGGAGGAGGCTCCACAAATATCCCCATTCTCAAAGATGGGGGAGCCCAACATATCAGTGCAAAAGATAAGGCTGAAGCATTTGCTACAATCTTCAGCCAGAATTGCGGAGTGGATGATCCATTTCAGCCTCCTCCGGAGGTCCCCAACATCACAGATGTCAGTCTTCAGCCAATTTGATTCACTCCACGTGATATCATGAAACGGCTGAAGGTACTGGATAGTGCAAAGGCTATGAGCCCTGACAATATTCCGGCAATAACACTGAACACTTGCGCTCCAGAACTTGCCATGCCCCTTGCCAAATTGTTCCAGTACAGCTACAACACAGGCACCTACCTGGCTATGTGGAAAATTGTCCAGGTACATCCTGTACACAAAAAGCAAAACAAATCCAACCCAGCCAATTACCACCCCATCAGTCTACTCTCCATCATCATTAAAGTAATGGAAGGGGTCATCAACAGTGCTATTAAGCGGCACTTGCTTAGCAATAAGCTGCTCACTGACGCCCAGCTTGGGTTCCACCAGGGCCACTCAGCTCCTGACCTCATTACAGCCTCGGTTCAAACATGGACAAAAGAGCTGAACTCCCGAGGTGAGGTGAGAGAGACTGCCCTTAACACCAAGTCCGCATTTGACTGAGTGTGGCATCAAGGAGCCCTCGAAAAACTAGAGTCAATGGGAATCAGGGGAAACGCTCTCCACTGGTTGGAGTCATACCTAGCACAAAGGAAGATGGCTGTGGTTGTTGGAGCTCAGTTATTTCAGCTCCAATGCATCACTGCAGGAGTTCCTCAGGGTAGTGTCCAAGGCCCAGCCATCTTCAGCTGCTTCATCAATGACCTTCCTTCCATCATAAGGTCAGAAATGGGGATGTTCGCTGATCCTTGCGCAATGTTCAGCACCATTCGCGACTCCTCAGATACTGAAGCAGTTCATGTCCAAATGCAGCAAGACCTGGACAATATCCTAGCTTGGGCTGACAAGTAACATTCATGCCATACAGGTGCCAGGCAATGACCATCTCCAACAAGAGAGGATCTAACCATCGCCCTTGATGTTCAAAGGTATTACCATCACTGTATCCCACACTATCAACATCTTGGGAGTCATCATTGACCAGAAACTGAACTGGACTAGCCATATAAATACTGTGGCTATGAGAGCAGGTCAGAGGCTCAGAATCCTGTGACAAGTAACTCACCTCCTGACTCCCCACAGCCTGTCCACCATCTACAATGCACAAGTCATGAGTGTGATGGAATACTCTCCAGTTGCCTGGATGAGTGCAGCTCACATAACACTCAAGAAGCTTGACACCATCCAGGACAAAGCAGCCCGCTTGATTGGCACCACATCCACAAACATTCACTCCCTCCACTACCAACGCACGGTAGCAGCAGGGTGTACCATCTACAAAATGCACTGCAGGAACTCACCAAAGCTCCTTAGACAGCACCTTCCAAACCCACGACTGTTACGATCTAGAAGGACAAGGGCAGCAGACACATGGGAACATCACCACCTGCAAGTTCCCCTCTAAGTCACTCACGATCCTGACTTGGAAATATATCGCTGTTCCTTCACTGTCACTGGGTCAAAATCCTGGAACTCCCTCCCTAACAGCACTGTGGGTGTACCTACACCACATGGACTGCAGCAGTTCAAGAAGGCAGCTCACCACCACCTTCTCAAGGGCAACTAGGGATGGGCAATAAATGCTGGCCTAGCCAGCGAAGCCCACATCTCATGAATGAATTAAAAAAACTTCTTTGTGGATGGAAATCCCAAAGATCAAAATAAAAGCAAAAAACTGCGGATGTTGGAAATCCAAAACAAAAACAAAAATACCTGGAAAAACTCAGCAGGTCTGGCAGCATCTGTGGAGAGGAACACAGTTAACGTTTCGAGTCCGCATGACTCTTCAACAGAACTAAGGAAAAATTGAAAAGGGGTGAAATATAAGCTGGTTTAAGGGTGGGGGGGGGGGGGGGTGGGACAAGAAGAGCTGGATAGAGGGTCAGTGATAGGTGGAGATAACCAAAAGATGTCACAGACAAAAGGACAAAGAGGTGTTGAAGGTGGTGATATTATCTAAAGGAATGAAACCTAAAAGGTTTCTAAAGGAAATAAATGAAAATTTCTACCCTTAATTAGCACATTCCTTTAGATAATATCACCACCTTCAACACCTCTTTGACCTTTTGTCTGTGACATCTTTTGGTTATCTCCACCTATCACTGGCCCTCTATCCAGCTCTTCTTGTCCCACCCACCCCCCCCACCCACCCCCTTAAACCAGCTTATATTTCACCCTTTTTCTATTTTTCCTTAGTTCTGTTGAAGAGTGATGCGGACTCGAAACGTTAACTGTGTTCCTCTCTGCAGATGCTGTCAGACCTGCTGAGTTTTTCCAGGTATTTTTGTTTTTGTCCCAAAGATCAAAATGTGTCTTCTCATTAGTTCTATTTGTTCTAAGTGGTTGTTTAAAATGGCTACTGCTATAAACCTTTATTTGCACATCATGACATCAGGGGTCACATGAGTATGGCAAGCCATGATGTATAAAGATATTCATCCAAACACTATTTGATATGGTTTCAAAAGGCAACAGCGGATCTTGGGTGAAAAAAAAAAACAGGAAATCATGGCTAACTACGATTATCATTAATTTGCATTCATTTCAGGAGGTTTAGAAGGTTCTCACATATTTCCCACATAAACATTCTTAATCAATTCACAATACCCAGCAGGAATTATGTTTCTCAGGAATTAGTCAAGAAACAAGCTTGACACCTACATGCCTGATTTCCTGATTCCTCTGAATCTGAACTGCATTGATGCAAAAGATCAAAACATGTGCCAAACGGTAAGTATGAAAAGTAAATGGAGGTTAAAAAATCAAAACCAGTTCTGGGGATGATTGAAGACTTTTGGCCATCAATACCACCCACTTGAGTGCAACCTTAGTTTCAGTCACTCTCAGAATGGAAGAATACACGGTAAAGCAATCCCTTGTCACCTTCTGTGCCTTCTTGTAAAATGTCACTTTCTTCCTCTTTTGTCTGCCTGAGATGATTGATGGGTTTATGGGATATCCTTCCACTTGGTTCTAATCCTCAAGTTAAAATCAGTGAGAGTTTCCTGTCATGGGTCTTGCTTTCTGTAAGAGTATGTGCATATTCTTTGGCCCCGACATTGATGAGGAGGCTGCAGTTAAGGCTGAAAACACCCAGAGAACTTTGCAAGGCCAGTGATGACGGGAGGACCTCATTAACAATTTTTAGTTCTATTTCCCATACGTTAGACAACCTAATAAACAGGCTGGCTGGCAGGCAGGAAGAAGCACCAGTGGCACGAGCTGTAGCTGAGAACCCTTGGGAACAGTCCCCTGCATTCGGGAGGGTGGAGAGGTTGGTAATTGGGAGGGCGGAGAGAGGCCACAATCAGGAGGGGAGAAAACCTCTGTGACCTAAGCGGGAAATTTTAACTTTTCTCCAATCAATGGGAAAAGAGCAAGGAAGCAGTTAAAGTGGAACAGCTCAATTACCTATTTTATTCCCATGAATTATCCATTTTACCATCATTGGTCTTGGCAGTGGAAGAGGCTCTCACCAGATTCCAGCAGAAGCATCCGTATGAAATGCAAATTGGAACCCCTGATGTAAATATTATCGCAATGACATGTTAATAGACCCACATGGAACATTGCAGCCTCCCCATGTTTGACTCCTACCTTCCCCATATCCTGTCCTCCCATGAGGCCGTCTTGAAACTCCCACCCTACCTCTTACCTGGAAGTCAACTGGATCAGTGGTTGAAATTGGCAAGGCCTCCTGTTGCCTCTACTGGATGGGAAACCAACTCATTGCAGTGGTCTTGGAAAGAAACCTGCTTTAACCTTGTGTTAAAACCCACCCTTCAATGTGCCAATTTGCGCTTCATTTGGAGCCATGCCACTCAGGCATTGGAGACTGCACTAATACTGGAAATAAGCCAACCATATTGCTTGCATTCAGCATTAGGGTTGCCAACTCTGTTTGGACATATTCCTGGAGAGTTCATCAAATGATCTGTAAATGATTTCTATCGCATCAGCCACTACGCTCTAGCCATTGGTCATTAACTTGTCCATTATCAAGAATGCACTGCCTTCCTACACGAATCGGTAAGTAAATAGGCTCTTCATTCACTGATTGGATGATTCTTTACTAAATGGCCTATTTACCCATGTACAATATTTTTTATTACGTTTGAATAAAAATGTTCAAAGAATTTTTTTGAAAACAACAATTTTTTATCACCCATATGAATTGCTCACAACACTGATCTAGCGATTAGTCTTTAATTCCTGGAGATTCCAGGACAATCCTAGAGGGTTGGCAAATTTAAATTGGGTGTAGCCCTCATCCCTGCACACCTACTAAGGCAGGGTTCCTGGATCCAAAGTTCTACCTGTGCCGATTAAAGAATTGACCCTGTAATGATTAATTTAAACATCCAAACCTGGCGATCTCAATTTCCCAAGTGGAGAATGGAAAGTAAAGAGTACCTTCAGCTTTACAAGATGAATGCTCATTTGTTAACGGTTGCCCTGAGCCAAGTGCAGTTCAATTGCCTTGACTGTTAACTCTGTTTCTCTCTCCACAAATGCTGCCAGACCTGTTGAGTATTTCAAACACTTCCTGTTTTTATTTCACATAGTTTACTAGTAAACTATACATAGTATACATAATATACACACGATACGTAGTTTCAGTAGTACTTTGTGCAGTGGCTACTTCGATTGCATTGGAACCTGAACCTTCAGTTATTTAATCAACACCAATGCTGAACCAGTTAAAATAACAACTGCAGCAACATCCATGCAGAATAAAATGCTCCACTGAAGGTTTCAGCTGCTTCATTGTTGAATTAACTCCAGATGAACGGTTGAACTAATTGCTACCTGGTCATTTTGATTTCCCAAGTGGAAAACTGCTGCCTCTTTCTCTAAAAACTTATTAACAAGCCATTAACAGGTCTTAACAAGCGCCAGCAAATCTGAGAGAAAAAATGAGTTACTAATTTAATTGCCTCTTTTGGGTTGAAACCATGGGAGTGCTAAAGAAAAAGTTTGGCTGTTTCAATTTAGCTGTCAGCCTTCACTTAGTGGTAGCCTCTTGCCTCTGAGTCAGAAGGATGTTAACTTCAAGGCCCATTCTCAAATAGGGTTGCCAATCCTCCCGGAATGGCCAGCCGTCTACTGGAATCGGCATCAGTCTCCCACTGGTTAAAGAACGCATTCCAGGAGATGAGAATATACCGGCTTCCTTGTTTGCCAGTATCCATCCAGCACCTGACCCAATGATGTCATCATGTGTTGCAACACCAGGGGCAAAGGAAGCAGAGGAAGGCGGGGGTGGGGGAAGTACAGTGAAGGGAGCAGGGGGGAAGCCCTTTTCTGTGTTTGTTTGGTCTGGACCATCTTTAATGCAGGTAGCTGGCACTACATGTGCGGGGTGTGCGCCCTCACTGCTTTTATTGCGGTGTCAACAATCACAAACATCCTTAAGCAGCCGCTGAAGGCTGCTCAGAAATAGTAATCAAATGCTTTCTTTTCAAAAAAAAGATTTTTCGATGTGGCCAGATGGAGACTCGATGCCTGGCTGTTCGCATCCCCTCCTTCAAAATGCACTCCCCAAACATTCAATGTTCTCTTCAAAATGTTGTTGTGTGCTCCCACTTTCTTCAATGCGTGCTTTCTTTTGATATTTCTGCTTGGCTGCTCACACTCTATTCAACATGGAACAAGGCCTGTGCAGTACCTTACAGGCTACTGCGCAGCCATACACAGGATCAGTATAATGGGAACATTGCTGCCAAGAAGCCCTATTTGTTGACGGCTCGGTATAAACGCTGGCTATCTAAAACTAGCAGATTGCAGTAAAATGCCCATTTCGCGGGTATGGCTCCAACTGTAAGGTTATTGTCTTCTCCTTGATTTCCTCCAACAGATGAACTAGCTTCATCCACTCGGGCCACACTGCCGGCTTTCTGTGCCGTCACATCCAAGAGCTTTCTGTGGTGCTACCTCTGCCGATGTCTCCCGGAATATGTCCAGCCAGAGTTGGTAACCCTATTCTAGAAACTTCAGTGTAATAATGAGGGAGTGCGGCACTGTTGGAGGAGGCGTCCTGCCAATGACGACGTGGATGTAAAAGATCCCATGGTCTCAATTTCTCTGCTTCTTTTCGCAAAGATCCCATGGTGTTGTTTGAAGCAGAGCAGGGGTATTCTAGTGTTGGACCAGATCTTCAACCAACACCACTGGTCCGGTATTTCCACACAATTTGTGGTATCTGATGTTTTACCCAACATTACAGCCCTGTGGTTTCAGAAACCTATACGAACATAAGAACATAAGAAATAGGAGCTGGAGAGGGCCACACAGCCCATCAAGCCTGCTTCACCGTTCAACATGATCATGAAAGATCTTGGACTTCAATTGTACTTTCCCGTCCACTCCTCATTTCCCTTGATGCATTGAGATACCAAAAATCTGTCTATCTCAGCTGTTATTATACTCATTGATGGTACATCCACAACTCTCTGGAGCAGAGAGTTCCAAAGATTCATAACCCTATGAGTGAAGAAATTTCTCCTCATCTCGGTCCTAAATGTTCGGCCCCTTATCCTGAAACTGTGTCCCCTTCTTCTGGTTTCCCTAACCAGGTGAAACAACGTCTCAGTATCTACCCTGTCAAGAGCCTTCAGAATTTAGAATGTTTCAATGGGTTGAATTTTCTCCCCGTCAGGGGGGAAGTTGATGGGCGGGCGCGTATGGGTGCGCTTCCAATCGGCACCACTGATCGGAGGCGCGGCGCCATTTTACATGGGCCAGCCAATTAAGGCCGCCCAGCGTGACGTCCACACAGAAGTGCTGTGCGGGCAGGGGAGGAACCCCAAAATTGAGAGTGCGCTCTTTCGCGCATGCGCATGAAAGAGCGCACTCAACTCCCTGAGGCTAAGTACTGCCTCAGGGAGTTCGGCTGCACATGTAAAAAAAGACATAAATAGAAAAATAAAATTTCCCTTACATGTCCCCTCATGTGACGATGTCACATGAGGGGACATGTCCATAATTTTTACAAAAACTTTATGAACATTTTTTAAAGCCTACATGAAACCTCATCCCGCCCGTGGATGAGGTTTCACGTTTTTTCTAATTCGCGCCGGGGCTCCTGCGTGCCTGCCTCAATTGACCAACCTCAGATACAGGCACTTCTGTGGGATTGAGCACTATGGGACAGATGGTAGAGCACTCTGGGGATAGCACATCACACTCGCTTGAGGAGCTCGTGGAGGCACAGAGTCCCCAGGGTTCCGAAAATCAGAGAATTGCTGGAGACCAGGACGTTGCTGAGCCCCAGGTAGATGATGAGCCTCTGGAGTCATCTATTAGGCAGGAATTGCTGGACATCTAACGGGATGCAAATGGAGATCTGGCAGCGATTCTTGAGGCTCTGCATGCCATGGTCTCTGTAATGGGGGAGCCCATGTGGAGCATGAGCACTGTGTTGACCCTCAGCTCCTAACTCAGAGCATCCTCCAAAGAGAGAATGGCGGCTCTCATGGAGCAGCAGCTTCGGGAACTCAATGAGGGGTTTCTGGAGTTGCATTCAGACCTGCGAGCCTACACACTGGTAGTGACCTCAGCAAGTTACTGCCGTTGTGAGAGTTGGACGAGGATGCCAGTGACTCTGTTAGCTGCTTGTCTATCGTTGGTGAGCTAACCTCATGTTGGCGAATAAGCTGCAGTTTCATGGCGACTCCTCTTGGGACGCTCCTGAATCTCCTCCGTCCATCTGCCAGTGACCATTGCATCTGAGGAGACCGCGACAACTGAGGAGGGCACAGCCATTGCCAAAGACTCTCCTGCCCAGTCGTGCCTGCACAGGCCCTGGTGACCAGAGGGCAGCTGCCAAAGTCATCAAGACTGATGGGGCATCAGAGTCAGCAGCCTGCCTCCAATCCAGCTGCAGGCAAGAGGGGAGCACCTAGGCGTAGCACTTATAAGCAGAAATTTAAATCACTATAATCAAGAAGGGCTTTCACGGGTGAATTCTTTCTCATTGTCACTTGTGTCATGTTGTATATAGCTGTAACACATGAAAATTAAAATGTGACATCATGTCAAATGGCCTTATTGTGCTTTATGTGATAGTGAGATAGGAGGCCTGCAATTCTGTGTAAGACATCAATTGGGCTGGATAGTCTACTTCATGAGGAGGGAGGGAGAAGATGATGTCAGGAGGGACTCATGAGCTCCGAGCAGTAAAGTGACTGTTTATTTGCAATGATTTGGAGTCCTGACTTTGGAGACCTGGAAAATCCTTTGAATCAAAGTCTCCCTGGTGTTCCTGGCTCTCAAAAGCTGCCTCATTGCTTAATCATCATCATGACCCTGTGGCTGAGCAGGTTCTTCCTCAGAGTCAGCACTAGATTCTTCCTCAGCGGCTTTTGGAAGCACATCGCTTTCTTCACCTTCCATCTGCTCTCCCCTTGAGAAAGCCAGATTGTGAAGGGCAAGGCACACAACCACTATAAGGGACACACATTCCTGAGGATATTTCAGAGTTGCTCCTGAGTGTTCCAGACAGCAAAACCTCATTTTCAGGAGGCCTACTGTCCTCTCAATGATGGCCCTAGTGGAGGCATGGCTTTGGTTGTACCTCTCCTCCACGGGCGTCCTTGGATGACTGATCAATGTCATTAGCCACCTTCTGAGAGGATATCCTTTGATCCCCAGCAGCCAGCTATTCAAGTATGCAGGGGCTATGAACAGCCTTGGCACCTGGGAGTGACATAAAATATATGAATCATGGCAGCTCCCAGGATATCTGGCACAAACCTACAGGATCTCATGTTGGTGATCTCACACTAGCTGCACGTTCAGAGAGTGGAAACCCCTACAATTTACAAAGGTCCCCAGCAGGTGCCCTGATGGGCACATATGTGCAATCTACAGTTCCTTGAATCCTCTGAAAGCCTGCAATAGCTGCAAATCCTCTGGATCACTCTGCCTGGCCATCCTCATCTGTCTTGTAGTGTATAAAGGTGCTAACCCTTCTGAGCAGTGCATCTGCCCCAAGCTTTATGCAGCTGTGTGCTGTGGATTGTGGCATTCCGCTAAAATCTCCAACAGACCCCTGGAACAAACCCTAGGGTTAAAAATTAAGGGCAACTGTCACCTTTAATGTCATTGGCATTGGGAGTCAGCTTTACAGTTTGAGGCTATTTGGGGGCCGATCAGGTCACATATTGAGGCTACTGTCTCCCTTGAGAGGTAGAGTCTTCTTCGGCATTGGAACCCTGTCGTCTCAAGGTAGCTGGATCTCAGCCTGTATACTCTTCCATTAGGATATTGGCATCTTTCTCCCTTGCAACACTTGGTGATCTTCAACCCCTTCAGGTGTGTCTCTCAGTCTTGAGGGCAGACTCTATTACACTGTCTGTGGCCAGCTGGCCTCCTCTCCCTTCTTGCCCTCTACCCCTCATCTGAGGAAGTCCCTCCAGTGGAATAAACAATGCCTATCTCAAATCTCCTGCTTGGTTTAATATTTATTATAATGAGGCCTGTCTGTAAAAAGCTTCTGAAATGATTTAAGCCTCCTAAATGAACAGGATGCTTCACCAAATAATCAGTAATGCACTGGCTCACAACTCAACACCCCCTCTCCTCTCTATTCCTTCTGGCCCTTATATCCTGCCCTGGGTCTAGAAAGTTGAAAATCGGTGATTCCTGCCTGTCCATGTGGCCCATGCGCCAAGTGTAAAAATGATCAGGCCTCTCAAAATTGGGGATGATTGGCCCTTTAATAGCCTCAATGGGCCCTTTAATTGATGGCAGGTGCATATCTGACATTTGTGCACACTCACCTAATGTAATCTCACGATGCAGCGTATTGTCATCAGAACCCCTTATGACATCACATGCAATTTAACTCTGCGTCGGGACTGCCGAACGCCTGCACGGGCCCCGAAAAATTCTGACCTATGTTAATTTGTTCTAATCATACTCTTTTCTAAGTGCATTGTTAAGACTCCCTTAATAATAGATTCCAGCACTTTCCCGATGACAGGTGTCAGGCTAATTGGGCTATAGTTCTTTGTTTCCTCTCTTCCTCCTTTTTTGAATATCAGTTTGCTAAATTTCAACCTGCTGGGACAATTCCAGAATCTAGGGAATTTCAGAAAATCATAGCCAGTCCACTATCTCTGGAATTATCACTTTTAGAATCCGAGGGTGTAGGCCATCAGGTCCTGGGGATTTGTCGGATTTTAGTTGCTTGAGTTTCTCCAGTACTTTTTCTCTGCTGATATTAATTACCATAATTTCCTCGCCTCTATTAGTTCCTAGGTTATCCTCTATTTCTTCGGAGTAACTTGAGTCTTCTACTGTGAAGGTAGACACAAAATATTTGTTCAATGCCTCTGCCATTTCCTCATTCCCCATGATAATTTCTCCTGTCTCTGCTTCTAAGAAACTAATGTTTATTTTACCTAATCACTTGCTTTTTACATACTTGTAAAAGCTCTTACAGTATGTTTTTATACTACTGGATAGTTTACTCTCATATTCCATTTTTTTTCCCTTTCTATCAACTTTTTGGTGGCCCTTTGCTGGTTTCTAAAATACCCTCTTTCCTCAAACGCACTTCTAGTCTATGCAAAATTCTAAGCCTCCTTTTCAATCTAATACTATATTTAACCTCCTTATTAAGCCACGATTAATCTTTCTTACTGAGTTCTTGTTTTTTAATGGAATGTATATTTGTTGAACGCATTGAATTGTTTCTTTAAACTTTTCCACTGTTTATTTACTGCCATAACATTTAGTCTACTTACCCAATCAATCTTAGCCAACTCTCCCCTCAAAACTATGTAAGTGGCTTTGTTTAATTTTAAGGCTCTTTTTGTGATTTGAGTATGTCATTTTCAAACTTAATGTGGAATTCATTTGTATTATGATCACTATTTCCCAGTGGACCTTTGATTGTGACATTGCTAATTAACCCTGCCTCATTGCACAATGCAAGATCTAAAATAGCTTTATCCCTAGTTGGCTCTACGGTATATTGCTCCATAAACTGACACAACCGTATTCTACAAATTCATCTTCCAGGCCACTTTTTCCAATTTGATTGGTCCAGTCTTTATGAAGATCAAAACCCCCTATAACTATTACATTGCTTTCGTTACAAGCCTTGTCATTTCTTGTTTAATGCTCTGTCCAACAGTATGAGTACAGTTAAGGGGCTAATTCCCGCCATCATTTTCTGACTCCTAATTGCTCCTAATCTCCATCCATACTGATACTACTTCTTGATTTTCTGAACCAAGATCCTATCTCACTAATGCCCTTGTACTATACTTTATTAACAGGACTACCCCTTCTCCTTTTCCATTCTACCTGTCTTTCTGAAATGTATGTAACCTTGAACATTTATTTGCCAACCTTGATCACCTTGTAACTCTAGGCCAGATTTTGGCTACCGAAGCAGATAGCGTAAACTCATATTCATACTCATACTCCAACTGTGAATCCACATTAGATACACCTAGCTGTTATGTTTGAACAGCGGGACAGGGTAGAATCCCAATCTCTTCCCTCAGTGACTCTAGGTTCTGTTCCAATCGATCCTCATAGTAGAAGTTCATCATACAATGAGCAGCCCTGCCACATCGTACAGCCCACGGGATTAAGTCTGTGGCTAAAACCTGGATATTCCTGGCAGATAGGTAGAGGGGACCAAACACAGTTCCCAGAATACACATGGGCAGACCAGTCTATACTGCCTCAAACCACTTGACAGCGACCTCACTAGGACTCGGTCTCAGTCCAGCATAGCTGCTTACCTCCTCTCACGCCCCTTACTCAGGAAATTTCCTGACTCACCAGAAGTATCTTGCTGAATCATGAGATTTTTGCTCCAAGGGATTGAGTGCAGTATGAAGTTGGGTCCGCCAACCCTGGCAGCAAATGCTGGGAGGGCATGGAGGTGGGCGAGTGCTAAGGCAGGCTGATTAGAAGGCCCACCTCAGTTCTCTGGGACTTTTTTCCAGTTATTTTAGAAGATTTTAGCCCTCTAGTAGCCCTTACCCCCTCACCCCCAACCACACCCCCGTGGCTCTTCAAACCCCCAATGCAAATTCATGACCTCCACCCAGCCCCCATGGCCACTCATACCCCTGTGGCTCCTGTTGTCCCTCTTCCCCCACGCCAACTCAATACCAAGTCACCCAGTATCCACCATGGACAGACCTCAGAAACCATGTGGAGATATAAGATTTATAAATCTAATATAGCTGTCACTATACAGACTTGATGGTGAAAAAAATCTCCCATCACGAAAGCATTAAAGTTTTTAAATCACCTCATGTGGTTCATCTCTTATAAAAACAAACGTCTGTTCATACCCCTAATCCTTTAATAGTCCCTTTAAAGTGTCAATTAAGTTGTTAACTCAGAACCCTGTGCTAAGCTAATTGTAACTTTTGAAACTCAACCAAGCATCCACCCTTAAGGAAATGTCAACAAAGAACTCCATTGAAACTACTTGAACAGGTGCTCCACTAGCTGGCCTGTCAATCAACGCAGTCCAGCAGAATTTTTTTAACTCTCACTGACAGTTACAGCCTGTTTTCTTTTAAAGTTTAAAGAGTGGGGGTTTTAATAAGTTCATATCTTGACAGTTAGCCATAGTTCAAAAGAGTTTATGTATATTCCATAAATTTGTGATTCCCATGCCGTGGGTTAAGGCCTTGCAACAGCCAAGTGGAGTCTGTTTGAATTCAGCACTAAGTTAAAATGGCCCTGTCTGAAGCTAGTTCCCTACTCTGACCATATTCGCTGGTGCACTCTTATGTTTGTATACTCTGTCCCTTCCTGTCACATTCAGGCTGCAATTACCTACATTGCTACCATGCACTATTGCCTTGACTTCCATGCTGCTGGAATAGTTATCAGTATTCACTTTTTGGACTCATATCTGAATAATGAGCAATTGGGTAATGTATGAAAGGGCAGCTGGTGCTCCTGACTGTACTTTCAGGCCATGAACCTTTGTGTCAGGTGTGAGAAAGATGAGCATTTACTTTACAGGATCAGGGGTGCTCTGTGATAAGTGGCTGATCCCCAGAGCCCTCAAAGTCATAGTCAGTTACAGCACAGGAGGAGGCCATTCAAGCTATTGGGTCTGTGCCGGCTCCCCACAGAGCGAGCAATCCAGTCAGTCCCAATTCCCTCGCTTGACCCTCTTAGTTTTGCAATTTCATTTCCTTAAAGTGCCGATCCAATTTCCTTTTGAAATCATTGATCATCTTTGTTCTCACAATCTCTGGGCAGTGAGTTCCGGGTCATTACCAGTTGCTGCATACAAAAGTTCTTCCTCACAACCCCCTGCATCTCTTGCTCAAAATCTTAAACCGGTTTCACCTAGTCCTTGTACCATCAGCTAATGGGAAGATTTGTTTCCTTGATGCCCACGTCTCAGCCTGTCATAATTTTGTACACAACTTTCAACTTTCTACGAATCTCACATCAGAAATGTAATGGAACACTCGCCATTTCTCTGACTGAATGCAGGCAAAGTAACACTCAAAAAGCTAGACAAGATGCAGGAGAAGCTGGTTCACAACAGCAGGGAGAGGTCCCAGACTGGTGGTGGAGTGGCCCACATTAGGCCCCTCATTCACTTTGAGGTGTGTGCCATTGAGCTGACTGGTGAGGGCATGGACCGTGCCTGCAGTGACGGTAAGGTCGGTGCCAAACACTCACATGAGGATCCTGCTCCACATTATCCGTCATCATTGCAAATGTGAGTGCTCTCTCTCCTGCTTTTCACTCTGCTGCCATGCACTAATTGTCCCTACTTTATTTCACAGGGAGCTCTGCCAAGCCACTGACACCCTCAGCCAGGCAGTCCCTCAGCTCCATCCACGTCCTCACCTCCAGACAAGGGGACTCCTCCTCCATTGAAGAGCTGGAAATAAGCAGCCTGGAAGACCCGTAGCACTTACCACATCCTCCACTAGCGCAGAGACACACACCTCGGTGGGACCTAGATCTAGAGCAGGCTCGGGTTCAAAATCTGATGGTCACCGCATGGACATGTGTCTGCAGCAGGAAGAGGTAGGTTCAGCCGAGCTTCCCAGCATTCGGAGGACTGCTGGGGGAGAGGCTTCTGTGAGGTCTGAGTCAGATGACGAGCCTCTGCATTCAGCCTTCCAACTCATCCTGGAGAGTCTGCAGAAGATGGGGGAACATCACACAGAGCTGTTAGAAGCCCTCAAAAGAGAAGCTCTCGAGTAGGAGGAGTGTGTCCACCTACTCTGTGATGAAGTGGTGCCCACACATGCACCTATGGAAGTCTCATGGGGAACATAGTGGACGCCATGGAGACCCTGGTCCAGCAAAAGGCGGTAATGTGTGCAGATCTGCACTCCATTGCGATAGCCATGGGTGAGCCCCTGCAGTGGCAACACAAGAGGGAAAAGGGGCACCTCAATGTCCCTCCAGGTGCTCCTTCCCCTCAAGGAGACAGGCTGGGGCCCTTGGGCACCCAAAGGGAGGAGGAGCAGCAGCTGGACACCCCTGGGTCATCCACTCAGGAATCTCAGAGGCTGTCCTCTCCCTCTGAGTCCCCTTTGCCTGTGGCCCCCTCAACCTTGTCCTCAATCACCGCAGAGGGAGCAGCTGGCCCACAGGAGGACAGCCAAAGGAAGCCGGGGCCCTCAAGGCCTCAGCTCCCCAGAGGACCCATACCAAAGCCATCAGAGGCAACAGGGCCAGCCATTGTGCAGGCTGTCTCCACCCCTGCTGCGAATATCAAGGCAGCAACTAGAAGTCTAAGGCATTCAAAAGTTAAGAAATTCTGATGACAGTTGCTTGCACCAGTGAACACATTTTGTCACTTTACAATCTGGGAATAGATTCACTTTCACTGAATAATGTGTAATGGTGTCTTTCAGTTTCAAGTACAAGCTTCGCGAGTCCTCCCCCTGCATCCCCCCACCCCCACTAGCAGTTCAACTGTACGCAGTCAGCCCACAAGTGATTCTGGAGGGAGAAGTGTGTGTGTGGCAGGGACTTTCAGAGCTCATGCAAGCATTCTCCCATAGACACGGATCCTTCCTCCATCACACTCAACTCAATGTCCTGAGCATTTCCAATGCTGCCTGCCAGGGTTCACTATCAGTTGATCATCTGAGCTGAGCCGCATCTCTGCCCACCCACTGTTCGCACTCCCATGCAGCATCTGATCTCGCCCACCACGACTCTTTCTCATTGACTGCAGTGGCAGCCATTTCTTCATGCATGCAACAGCACAAAGGACCAGCTGGAGGGACTGCCATTCTAAAGAGCTCTGAATAACACAGCCAGCGCTAACGTACTCACGGAGCTGAAGCATGGTGACCAGACAACGCAGCCAAGATGGTGCGAATGCCAATAAGCATATGCACACAGCCCCTCAGTTTTCAGATGACTGCTTACATGCCCTCCTGTAGGTTGTGAATGGACAACAGGGGATACTGCTTCTAAGAGATGGGAAGAGGAAACCACTGCTTCTCACATAGAAAGCCTGGATGGAGATGGCAGAGCTAGTCAGCAGTTGTGGGGTCATGAACAGGAGCTGGCCGAAGTATCTGAAGAGGGCCAATGACCTTCTCCACTCTGCAAGGCTGAGTAAGGAAGCTACTTCCATTTGGAATGAATGTATATGGCTGGGCATGTACTTGGTGGGGCTGGGAGGTGCTACACAAACAGTTCTTGTGGTAGCGGAACTCTGTGCCCTGCAAGGCTGTTTGAGACTGGGTAGGATGGCAAACACACCTGCAAGTGGTAAAGTTCCACATTGTGTTGGTCACATTGACCAGAGATGTTGGGGAGCAACATGTGCAGCTCAGCCATATAATCAGGACTCATTAATGTGCTTTTGTCTTCAGAGAAGAGAATGCACAATGCCCGACAACGCAACCTAACAGGTGGTGGAGTGTCAAATCTAGTGGTGCTCACACTGCTGGAGGAGGACATACTGGAGATGGCATGAGAGCAGGCAGCAAAGGCTGAAAGTCCAGTGGGAGATATGTGGAGACCTAGCCAAGATTCCAGAGGGTGTGTGCCCTGATGCAGACAATGAAGGAGTCCATGCAGGGCATGAGCACTGCAGTCACCCTCTCCTCTGAACACATGGCAACCTCCATAGAGAAATTGATGACTCTCATGGAGAGCCAGCTCCAGCAGCTCAATTAAGGGTTTCTAGAGTTGCATTCAGACCAGCAAACCCACATACCAGCAGTGACCTCAGAAGGACATTACCAGTGTGAAAAATGTATGAAGCAGCTGGTGGGTGGAATCGTCCCAGATTTGCACTAAGTGCAGTGGCGGGCGGAAAAAAAGTCGTTTTACCCACAGGCCGCAATGGCAGGTTTTCGCACTGTATTGTCCCATTCCCACCTCATTAATTATGCAGCCACAGGAAACACGCCGTCTCGATGGTGGGTGGCCTCCGATTTGCCTGACACATCGTTACCTCACGCAGGTCGCCATATTCAACTTGTAGCCGCGCACACACTTCTCGATGCTTGCAGCGTAGGATTGTACCAGTGAAGACATGACCCCTAAAGCCAAGAATAGTGCAGCCCCCGATTCAGTGACGCACCCCTGGGACGCCTTTGGGACATGGCGGAAGCCCACTGCAATGTCCTCTACCCCCGCTCTGGCTACAGGAGGCCCATCAGTCTCACCACTCCAGCTTGAGGTGACAGAAGTGGTCAATGCCAATGCTGCACACAAGAGGTCGGCCATCCAGTGCAAAAAACAGATGAATGATCTCTTCCATTCACGCCAGTGTAAGGCAACCGTCTCATTACTATAAACTCCAACACTCACAGCCCCATCACACATTTACTGGCATCTCACTCACTATGAGGAGAGATTGGAGAAACTCAGATTGTTCTCACTAGAGCGACGGAGATTGAGGGGCGACTTGATAGAAGTTTACAAAATTATGAGTGGCATGGACAGAGTAGATAGTCAGAAGCTTTTTCCCAGGGTGGAAGAGTCAATTACTGGGGGACATAGATTTAAGGTGAGAGGAGAAAACTATAGAGGAGATGTGCGGGGCAAGTTTTTTACGCAGAGGGTAGTGAGTGCCTGGAATTCGCTGCCAGAGGAGGTGGTGGAAGCAGGTACGATAGTGGTGTTTAAGAGGCAGCTTGACAAATACATGAATAGGATGGGAATAGAGGGATACGGACCCCGGAAGTGCAAAATGTTTTAGTTTAACAGGCAATATGATCGGCGCAGGCTTGGAGGGCTGAAAGGCCTGTTCCTGTGCTGTACTTTTCTTTGTTCTTTGTTCTTTGTTCTTTGTTCACTCGGAAATTATATAAGAAATCACACTGCACATGAAGGGCAATCACGGGTGATATATTTAGTTGTGTACCATGAGTGTTCTGTTGTTCTACTGCACTTTAATAAATTGTTCTTTCACACTACATGCTGTTCTGCTGTGATGAGTGGAGGCCTGCAACACAATCTCACAATGTAACTGAGCATTTAAATTGTTATTTTCGGAGGAGCTGCAGGCCCTCGAGGGTGTCAGGAGGGGCTTCTGTGGTCTTTGAAATGATGTAACTGCAGCTTTTTAATGATATGGAATGAGGACTTTGGCAGCCTATTGGGAGCACCTTTGAATGAGAGCTTCCCTTGTCTCCCTCGCTCCCAAAAGCTGCTGCCCTGCTGGCTCCTCAGCATGGCCCTGTGGTTGTTCAGGTTCGTTTTTTGGAGCTGTTTGAATCCTCATCACACGTCAGTGTCTGTCCATGCCTACCTCCTCCATCTGGCCTCCCTGTGAAAGAACTAGGTTGTGCAGGGCACAGTACACAACAACAATGAGCGACATACGATTCGGTGGCTATTGAGGTGAATCTCCAGACAGCTCCAGGCTATGGAATCTCATCTTGAGCAGCTCGATTGTCCTCTTGGTTATGGCCCTAATGGGGGCATGGTTTGTGTTGTGCTTCTCTTCAGTGGGGGTTTGAGGATGCCTGAACTATCTCTTCAGAGGGTATTCTTCATCTCCCACCAGTCAGCCATCCAATCATGCAGCGGAGATGAAAAACCTTGGAACCTGTAAGTGCCGGAAAATGTGACAGCCATGGTAACTCCCGGGATACCTTGTGGAAACCTGGAAGATCAGCTGCTGATGATCGCACACTGGCTGGACGGTGAGCAGGTGGTACTCTTTACCATTCACAAGGGCCCCGGCTCTCCTGGTGCTTTGATCACCACATGAGTGCAATCAATGGGGCCCTGAAACTTTGGGGAGCCAGCTATTGCCCCAAATCCTCTTGCATGATCCGCCTGGTTCTCCTCATCTACTCTGAACTTTATAAAGTTATTCACCCATGATGAGGCTTATGCAGTGACATGGAGCAGACTGTGGCACACTGCAGAGATCCCCTGCAGGTCCCTGGAATGACCTTGAGGTGAAAAAAATTTAGGCAACAGTGACTTTCAGCACAATAGGCATAGGGTCCCTCCCACCAACATAGTCAGATGCTCACTCAGGGCCTATCATTTCACACATCAAAGTTACCGTCTCCCTTGAAAGGCAGAATCCTTCTTGTGCGCCGCACCTCTGTCATGTCCAGGTAGTTGGAACTTACTCAGTTTACGTTGCTGGTAGGGTAGTGGCAACTTTGCTGGCCTCTTCTCCTTTGCCAGCCTCACTGGCCTTCAATCCCTTCAGGGTGTGCTGCTTGCTTGTGGGCAGACGTGTTGCTGCTGTCTCCGGCCTTCCCTTCTTCTCATCTCCTCTTCCTCAGGTGAGGAGCCTCCACCGGATAGAACAATCCCTATATTTAAGCAATTAGATTGCTGAGGTGCAAACTGAGTGTTGGTATGGCCAGTCTGTTAGTGCCTCTTTAAAGCAAGAAGCCTCTTTACCAAAAAAAGGTTTACCAAGATGGACCTGAAAACAATGAAATAATGAATCCAAAAAGGCAAAACTGAAGCAGTGAATCTAAACTCCTACCTCCACACTTGTTACTCATTCTGTAGCCTTTTATCCCACCCTGGACGGAGAAACTGCCCCTTGTGAGCTCCCCGCTTGCCTGTGCAGCCCGTGCGTTATCATAAAACTGCACAGGCTGCTTAAAAGTGCACTGGATTGGCCCATTAATTGTTTAAATTTGCCTTTAATGAAGTCCGGCGAGCTCTTGACTTCCAGGCCCACCGGCCTCCCGAAATATCACAATGTTGACGTTGATGACATCGGGACGCCCTCCTGGGCATCACAATTGATTTTATGGCACATTAGGAGGGTCATGCACCTGGCCCCACACCATAAAATTCAGCCCCCTGGTCCCTGGTCCTGCACGGACAGGCAGCAGGACCAGCGATGCCCAATTAGGAGGCCGCTGCTGGCACCACTGTCCAATTGAGGACAGTGCCAACCTTCAGAGCTGCCAACCCAATCAGAGCTGCTGAGGCTGCTGGAAGAAGGGCATGTTGAGGCTCCCTCGAAGGCCAGGTAAGTTTATCTTTACTGGGCCAGGGTCGACAGGTGGGCCTTCGCAATCAGAGGGTTAACCCTCCAGCAGCAACACCTTAGCCACGGGGCTGCCACTGCTGTCAAAGGGCGCTTCCATGGAGCGACCATAAAGGGAGGCCCACCCGGGAAAGCCACTGGGAGGCCGCCTGGGTTTTTCTGGCAGTCTCCCCACACAGATGGGGCCCATACCAATGCTAATAAAATTACAGGCGGGACTGTGGACAGTTTTACCGCTGCTGTTCCCACCATTGAGAATACCTCATCGTGGCGAAAAGACACCAGGTTCCACTTCCGGCACCTTCTGCTACCATTTTCAAAGGCTTTCCGTCTCCGAGACCGTCTTCAGATCCCTGGAGAAAATCCAACCCAACAGTAAGGTCAGTGTCACTTTGTCAGGAGTGGGAGTAATGGAGCAGAACTTCTTCAAGGTGGGCATTACCAGAAGAGAAGTGACAATGAATTAAACCCTAAGACAACACATACTGCGGATGTGGGAAATCTGAGAAAAACAGAAGATGCTGGAAATGCTGAGCAGGTCTGGCAGCGTCTGTGGACAAAAATATACAATATATATTTTGACTGACCGAAAGGTCAAGGGTGGTACAAGGGTGGTCAGGGTGGGTGGGTGGTGGTGGTTGGGGGGGGGGCGGGGGGGGGTCGAGCATGGTGGTGGGATCCTACTACCTCATGGGACATCCTGCCCCAAGTGCCCAAAGATCTGAGGGTTGCGAATCAGCCTGTTCAGTCACATGAAGACCCATGGCAGAAACTCATGATTCTGAGTAGACGTCATCCTTGAATCAAGGGACAGCCACTGCCACCGACGACAAGTGTGTAAAAAGATAGGGAACACTTAATATAACATGAATCATGTGATGAAGCAAAGTAATCTGTGACAATAACATGGAGAAAAACACCACACGAGGAGGGAATGTTTATCAAATAATTGGAATGAGGTTATTCAAATCCTTTCCCTTAATGCTGAGGCTTGTCATTACATACCTGTAATAAGGTTAAAAAACAATTCCATAACTTATTAAAATTACAATGTGACATCATTCTTTTTCAACTGACAGATGTTTATTGGAGACAGCTGGGATTTGATCACATGATGAAACCCTAAATTGTGATTGGCCAAAATTCCTTTGGGAGCTTGTAATGTTATATTAAGCTTCTGAGTACATATTTTTTTCACCTTGCTGAACATAAACATGTTTTTTGTCCTTTGAGTAATACTTTTGAAATACTAATAATGGTTTTCATGCACAAATAACACCAGTGACATAATACAAAAACGTTCAAAAATTACCATGTCTAACAGATCCGCCTCTATTCCTGAATTATGGGTCACGATGCACTTATGTAAAGAACCTCCAGCAGTTAAAACATTAACCAATTGGCTACTCTTCTGTAACAGAGTATTTGTATTCACTGGAGACATTGACTATAATCAAGTCAATATATCCTCTAAGTGTCTCAAAGCTATTTATAAGAGTTCATTTCAGGGTACTGTTCAATCAGCTAATAGAAACACTTCTTCTAAATTGTAAATTTGATGTGTACAGTTGTCTAGTCTCCTCTGGATATTAAAGAATGGCCTAGAAATGTCTTAGGTCAGTAGATGCCTGAGCCCAAAAATGCAGGCCAGAGGATCACAAGATATTGGTCCTCGGGCCTCATCTAAATATTTGTAATGAGCTGTCAGGACCTGTCACTCACCTACAGGCACCTCACCTGATGGAAGAAGCAAATTTAGGCCCACCTGCCTCACCGCTACTGGCCCTCAGTTATGTCCCGTAAGTGGAGGAGCACAGCAGAACCATCAGGAGTGATGTAGAGCCGGGAGAATCACTCCTGCTCCAAGTCAATTTTAAAAAGCAATGCTTTTCGGTGGCAGCTGCTGGCTCGGCCACACGCATTATCTAAAAACCTCAGGACAGCCCGTTTTCACCTGAGGTTTGTAAGCAGGCCTCAGCCCCTTATTAGTATATGGGGAGGATATTTCTCAGCCATTTTTGGGAAGAAGGACATTAATCCTTCAATTTGGATGTAAAACAGCTGCAAAAATTCCAATTTTTACCGCAACATCCCCCACATTTTGCTCTGATCTGCATGGTACAACAATATTCTAGACAGAGAAATAAGTGCAAAAAACGTAAATCAAATTTCATCTTTCTTGAATTGTGCGGTTGTCTTTATGTCAAACCCAAGAAAATTGGTGTTAGCAAACTGCAATGACCAACGGGTGGAATTTTCCAAGTTCGCTGGTGGCGGGCGTGATAGGTGGTCTGCGTGGAAAATATGGCCCACTTCACGACGGTGTGAAGGCAGGTTGCGATCTTCCGCTCAGCCCGCTGATGACGGGCTGCGTTTCCCGCCATGGGTTGGCAGGGAGCTAATTGTAATACATTAACATATAATTAACAGGCTTTTGGAGCCCCGCTGTATCGTCCGTCCATGTCAGCGAGAAAGCACACCGATGTGTTTCCCAACAACACGCAGGCAATGTGCACTTGGCGGCCTTCACTTTGTGGGAACTGAGGTAAGTGAGCAGCAGCGTTCCCCACAGCTCGCCCATTGTTTACAGACCTCAGGGGGTCGGGGGGGTGGGATGGGGGCAACTGATGCCTGGCCCCACAGGCAACTGTTGAGAGGTGGGCGGGTGTCTGGGGCAAGTGCTGGCCAGGCTCGGAGGCGACTGCTGAGGGGTGGGGGGCAAGTGCTCCCTGGCACTGCATCCCGCGCACAGGGAATCAAGGTGGGGGGCAGGGTTAGCGAGGGAAATGGCCACGCATTAGAGACACCTGTATAAACTGACCATGTCCCTGCAACTGAGACAGATCAGAAGCAGCCACAGTGATATGATTGGGGTCAAGCATCGCAGAGGCACCAAAGGGCCATCAAGCGCTTCATACTTTACACCCCCCAGACCCCCGACACCCCCAGCACAGACTTTGAGTCCGCCACCATTTTATCGGACTGCAGAGCAGTTGGACTGCACATGTTGTACAATCTCCTTGCCAACACTGGCCATGTAGCAGTCACTGTTGGAGGCGCTCACAGCCCCTTGCAATCTCAGCATCCTGGTTTGGACCAGTGTCCCCCATGGCGCAGGTTGACAGGGCAGACATGCAGCACACTCAACTCTGGCCATCCGAGGGGTGACCAGCACTCTTCGGGAAGCATTAAGGGGCGGTCACACAGGGCCAGGAAAGGTGCTAAGTACAGCCATGATAACCACGTCTCTCTCTCTTTCATGCTGCAAGAGGACCACATGAAGCCCGATGACCTAGCTGTATGCCTGATGGCCGACAGAGATCGTAGAAGACAGATGAGAGAGCAACTTAGGGACCTGGCCACGTAAAGGCAGCAGCACCAACCTACTGAAGAAGGGGCAGCAGGGACTCCCACACACGCTGCCCAGGAGCGACAGTGAGCCGTGGCTGGTCAGTGCCTAGTGACACCCAAGGTCTATAGACGCCGCCTGCCATTCCTGCAGATGAATGAGAACCAGTGTCGCTGATGACTGCGCATGTCTAGGGACCTGGTGGCTCACATCTGCCTCTTACTGCAGGACTTAGTGCCAAGGGGATATGGAGGGCATCCACTGCCAGTGGCTATGAAAGTGACCGCGGGGCTCAATTTCTATGCCAGTGGCTCCTTTCAGGGCTCCACAGGCGACCTCTGTGGGATTTCACAATCCGCTACCCACAAATGCATCCATGAGGTTACAGATGCCATCTTCTCCATGGCACACAACTTTGTGCATTTCACCCGGGACCAGGATAGCCAGGATGCAAGGGCCATTGGATTCGCCCTGATCTCGGGATTCCCACAGGTGCAGGGTGTGATTGACTGCACTCATGTGGCGCTCAGTTCTCTGTCGCTACACTCGGTGGACTTCATCAACTGCAAGGGCTTCCACTCACTGAACGTGCAGCTGGTATGTGAGCACCAGAAACGCATCCTGCAGGTATATGCACGGTTTCCAGGGAGTGTGCATGAGGCCTACATCCTGAGTCACTCGCAAATCCCTGCAGTCTTCCAGGGTCCACAGAGGCTGCAGGGTTGTCTCCTTGGGGACAAGGGCCACTCGCAGAGGCCGTGGCTGATGACACCCGTGCAGCGGCCTCAGGCTGCAGCTGAGCGACGCTATAATGAGGCTCATGCAGCATCTTGGTGGAGCAAACCATCGGGATGCTGAAGATGCGGTTCCGGTGCCTGGATTGGTCTGGTGGAGCCCTGCAATACAGTCCACAGAGGGTGTCACGCATCGTCATCATCTGCTGTGCCCTTTACAACCTGGCACTGCAACGGGGTGAGGAGCTGGCTGAGGAGGAGATGGAGGAGCTGCAATGTCTCCTCCGATGAGGAGGACGCTGATGGGGATGAGGGTGAGGGGGTCCTTGATGGTGACGACGACAGGGATGAGGCTCTCACACTGGCTAGACAAGGCAGGCACACTCAGGAGGCCCTCATAGCTGCCAGATTTGTGAGGATGATGACAACATGCAGTGAGATGTCTCCGTAGATACTCACATTGCAGTTGTGAATGTTTGACTCCAGTCTGGCTTATCTCAGCACCAATACCCTCTGTGAGAATACTCCTGTCATGGAGATGCAGTGGAGGCCCGGATAGTCGCTCAATTGCAGGAGGATGATGACAACATGCAGTGAGGATACTCCATAGATCTTCACATAGCCTCTGAGAATGTCTGACTCCTGTCTGGCCGAGGGCAACTCACTTGCGCTCCATGATCAGGGCCATGTCAGAGACGCAGCCATGAAACCTTAGACGCATGTGATGCTATGTCCACCTTCAGCATCTCAGCCCTTCAGGAGCTGGTGCACAGCATCACTGGCCACAGATGCTGTTGTGATGGGGGCCAGCCCCACCTTAAAGGTGCTGAGAGCACACAGAGAGAATGAGAGAACTAACTCTGTGGTGCCTGCCCACTACATTCTGGCAGCAATGACCAGCACTGCTGAGGTGCAGGCATCAGTAACGTTTCCAGGGGGTGTGAGGCCGGGCGATCACCTTGGTCTGAAGGCCGCACAGAGCACAGGGAAGAGGCCATGGACTGAGACGCCTGCCTTTTATCTTGTGCAGAAAGGTTTCACATCTGAGTGACAAGAACACAGCTCATCAGAACAAGGAGTCACAGGCAGGGTGACATTCTTGGGAGTTTATTGACAATAGTGAACAGTATGTACATGTGATTAGCACCCGTGCCCAGGCTGTGCAACTAATTCTCCTTAACTGTCCTAATCCTGCTGCTATGTCTTGGTGCTCCCCGGATATCCATAGCAGAGGTGGAGGCTGCCTGCTGACTGTGATGCCCTGTCTGTGATGACTTTGGCGGGCGTCGTCTGGAGGGCCGATCTTGGAGGGCCCCAGCCTGCTTTCGGGGTCCTGCTGTGTGGTAGTGACACCCTCCTCGGCCTGTGAAGCTGGATATGTAGAGGTCACAGGAAGAGGGGAGTCAGATGGGCCGGTCACTCCCAGAGTCACCTGGGTGGATGGTCCTGGAGCGTGCACCTGCTGATCCCCCTCCCTATGGGTGTCCAGGGGCCCCTGGTTGGCTCCATGAGCGGGAAGGGTAGCTGGAGTGAGACTAAGCTGCCCAGCACCCCTCTCACGTACACACTGTTGGAGGCCAACTATAGCATCAGTGATGGAGTTAAGTCCACGTAGCAGTGCAGGAGTGATGACCTGGACCAAGGCTTCCATGGCGGCCGCCACCCTGCGAGTGTTGACCTCGGTGCTTTGCAATGCCGGTGCTATCACCTCAGCCTAAAGATGAACAGACTCCTTCATCACACCTTGCAATCCGAGCAGTGCAGCAGACATCCCTTCCTGATGTTCCTGAACATGCCTTTGCAGCTCCAGCGACTGTGCCATGACCGAGTCCAGAGTGTCATCATCTGACACGGACTCAGCAACGTTCTGTCCTCCAACAATCCTCTGAGTGCCAAGGACCTGGGAAGTCCCTGCCTCCACCTGCTGTGGATCAGAAAGTGCAATGTGCTCACCAGATTGTGATCCCAAGGCTACTCTAAAGCTAGGTCCCACGAAGGTGTGTGTCTCTGCACTGGTGGAGGGTGTGGGTGAGCGCTGTGATGGGACTTCAGGGAGGGTGCCTTCAGATTCCTCTTCAGAGGTTTCTTTGGAGCCTGCTTGGAGGCCCTGGGTCGTGGACTCTGTCAGCTGTTTGGCAGATGTGCCTGAGAAAGCAAGGGGAGATAATTAGTGCAAGGCAGTGGCCTGTGAAACAGGACACATCACTCACGGCATGGTTATCTGATGGATGTTGCACTGCTGGATCCTCACTTGGTAAAGCAGCGCTGTCCTCACCATCAGTACAGGACTGGTCCCAGTCATTGCCAGCCAGCTGGTTGGCTCTGTTTTCAAATTCTGTCAGAACTTTGATCTCCAGCATCCTCCAACTGTCTGCGACCTTTCCCTCCTGTTGTGAACCAGTTTGTCCTGCATGGATAGAGATGGAAAGTGTGTATCAGGACGCCTGCCGGGCCAGATGGTAAGTATGTCTGACCTGTGTGGGTGCTAAGTGGACCCATGGACGGGATGAGGACAATGACGGTTTGTGTGAGAGGGTGAATGGTGATGTCCCTTGCACTAGCAGTGAGTGAAGGCTCTGCGGATGTGTGATGGGTTTGTGAGTATGTGAGTTAGGAGTGATGAAAATAGTGACCTACCCTGGCGGAACAGAGGGGATAATGCATCCTTTTGCGGCACTGGGTGGCTGTCCTCTTCTGAAGGGCATTGGCGCTGACCACCACTGCCACCGTCTCCCAAGCCGGGTTGGTGACATTTCTACCCATCCTGTGGCCAGAGCGGGGCTAGAGCACACCCCAGCGGACCTCCACGGCATCTAGCAGTCGTTTGAGGGACCCCTCGTTGAAGCAGGGTCTGCAGTCTTTTTGTCTTTGCTGGCCATGTCTCCTGGACAGTGCTGGTGAGCTGGTGGCGATGAGCGCTTTGCTGGTGGCTGCCTTTTAAAGTTGGCGGCTGCGTGATGTAACAGCGGGGTGATGGCGAACAGACGAATGACAGCCTGCCCGAAATGGAAAGGACGTGTTTCGCAGGTGTGAATATATAATGAGGCGGGCTCGGGAAGATACGGCGTGAAAACCCGACATTTTCATCGGCGGGTAGGACTCCATTTTACCCACCGGCTACTGCACTTAGTGCAATTCTGAGAAAATTCAACCCAGCATATCATGCAACACCTTCCTATGAAAATTCTAGTGGACAATAAGAAACTTAAGTGAATTGTGGATAATTTCGGTTCCATTGTATATTATGTGTTTTCGTGCAAGTTTTATAAATTTATCTAAATGTTTAATTTTATTTTTCTGTGCCTTTTTTTACTTTTATCCTCACTTCTGAAAGCACTGACTCATGTGAAGATTCAGTATTATGCATGTTGATTGACCACATTTGGCACTATACCCACACCATTTAGATAAGTTTTTTGTTCATGAAAGCATCACAGCTAAACTTGATTCTGCCACCAATCACACATATTTTCCAGCATGGAATACAGGATAGTGATCATCAATAGGAATCCTAACTGAATTGTCCCATCCTGGTTCAAAGACACTAAGACTAATTCTAGAAACCCCCATCATTGCCCCAGCTGAGATCAACTGACCATCCAAATAAAAGCCAATACCCAGCACTACACAATGTAGTGTATTTACACAATAAGTCGTAGGAATAGCTCTGCATGCATATAAGTATAGATGTTCATTCAAGTATTTCCAGATGCCTGTACTTACATGAATGAATAAATATGCACAGTGATGATGTAATGAAGAACATAAGCAGACACGATGGGCCGAATAGCATCCTTCTACACTGTAACAATTCTGTGATTCTGTGACTCAATAAAGGGTAACTCATTATTAACAGATCGAAGTGGTACATCTGACAGCCAACTTTGTGATTAGATAGAACATCTGGATAAGTCTCATCCATCACCACACAGTTGAGACTTCTCATTGCCTAACCATGTTTTGGTCTTTTCACTGGCATTGTGGTTATATTAATGTCAAAGTGGGCAGTTGCTATGTTGTACATGCGGCATCTGCAACATATTGTCATATTCAAGTGATGTGGGTGCTAATCTAAAAGTGACCTCATGTCACAATGAACATTAGCATTAAATATTTCAGCAAAAATAAGCCCATCATGAAAGAATGTTACTGTGTTAGATCTGCCATATGACTCATACATTTATGTACATTTTTGTCTCTGGGAGAAATTTAGGGCTGAATTTTAACTCCCAAAATTCTTGGGTCAGAAGTTAAAATTCAAAAAGTCTGAAACACGAACGTAGTCTGCCTCGAAGCTGCCTATCTCCAATTTTAATGGAGGTAGGATGAGAGATAGGTGGCCAATCTGCTTGCAGATGGTGGGTCAGTCATTTAAATATTAAGAGGATTCCTGCCTTCATTTTAACAGTCATTCTATTTTTAACTCATGTTTTTCAGGTTCCCCAGGCCAAGGAAATCCGGTGGCTGAAAGGTGGAGAAAAGGACTAAATCCATGAGGTAAATTCCTTTGTAGCACTGTTTGTAGAGCATGAGGAGCAGGGGTGCTTCCTCCGGACCCAAAGAGCTACCAGTAAACCACACTCCAGTGATCTGTCTGCTTTCACCTCCAACCGCCTTTACAGCCCCCTTGCCCACTCTAACTATCATTGGATCCCCTTAATCTTCATCAGAACATCACCATATTATTGAATCCCTGGACCACCATTGATCCTCACCTCCCTCACAATCACTCCTGCCCTTCCTCATGGAGCTACTTGCTCTTGTTGGCTGCAACCTTATGCTGGAGGCTTCCCAGCCCGAAAGATCTCCAACCCATCAATCAAGCTGTAAATGGAAGGGAAACTGCTAGAAAAAGGAGTACTGCAGATTAAAACTGCAGGGCATTCAGGAAACCTGTCCATCCGGGCTTCCCAGCCTCAAAACAGCATCCACCTGCCCACTGCCTACTCCCCACCCCCCACCTCCTCCACCATCGGCTCCCCCATACCCCACACTGAATGCACTTTAGGGGCTAAAATCCAAGCTGGTGCAATTCGTATTAGACATGGAGACACCACAGGAATGAGCAGGGTAAACTGGTTAATGGGAACATTTGCCCTTTTTTTTACTTGCATTTGGCTCAGGGAGAGATGGAAGACTAAGTAAACAAGAAAGAAAAGCCACAGGAGAAGGGCTGGTTGTGGAAAAAAGACACAGTACACGAACAAAATGAATCAGAGGGACATGAGGCAAAGACAAAATTGAAGAATTTTAACCTGCCAAGTTGGATGGGTTTTTATGTGGGTGACAGGCTTCAAGACCAGAAACTGCTGGCACGTAGAACCTGCTGACTTCCCCACTTAACTTGTATGCATTCTTCAGGGCATGGGGAAAGCCCGATGGGGCAGGTGAGTCTGAGTTTTAAATAGGTTAAATGGTAGTCAAATGCAATTTGAAATCAGGATTCTGGCTTTAAGTCTGAGCACATTGGTTTACTGAACTTCCTGCAACTCATCAGGTAAAATAAGGAGAGGGTACATGGCTGATCAATTGACAAGCAAGAAAAGCTGTAAATACTGAAATGTGACAGCTACTGCTTTGCCTAAGGGAAAGGATTTTGCTCACAGGACTTGTTCTGAGACGGTGCTTTCACTGCTTTGGAGGTGACTCCCAATACTTTGGAGGTTATTTCTGCTACCTTGGAGTTGACAGCTTTCAGAGCAGAATGGGAGCCACTTGCAGCTCTACCTTGGGCCTCTGATGAGGTGTAAGAGGAGCAGCAGCAGCAGCAGAGCCACTGGCAGTAGGAGCAACACCAGCAGGAGAAGCAGCTGTTTTCTCGACACAGCCACCTCCGTTCCACAGGACAGCTTTCAGGAGATGATACACCGGACACAGGGTTTACAGGCAGAGGATGAACTTTTTGGACGTGACTGAGCACCAGCACTTCAGGAGGCTTAGACTTTCCCATCAAGTGATTGCTGACCTTTGCAGCTTCCTGAAAGAAGCTCCCCATCCAGATGGGCATGCATTGTTTGCAGAAGTTAAGGTCAGCGCAGCCCTGAATTTTTTGCCCCCAGCTCCTTTCAGGAATCTGCTGGTGACATGTGTAGAATCTCACAATCTGCTGCCCATAAGTGTACCTCCCAGGTGATGGGTGCCATGTTTGCCAGGGCACTTTGCTGCTGATGAGCCAGTCAGAATGAGAGGGCCTTTAGATTTGCTGCTGTGGCTGGATTTCTATAGATAAAGGAAGACATAAATTGCTCACATAAGGCAATCAATGAACCTTTCAGATCAACCAGCAGCATTCATCAATCGAAAGGAATTCCAGTCCATTAACTTTCAGCTGGTCTGCAACTCTGAAAGATTATCCTGCATGTTTAACAAGATACCTAAGGAGCTACCAAGATGTTTTAATCCCAATCAAGTCTGCCACAGATATTCACACCTCGAAGCAGAGTCAGTATATGATTCCTCAGAGACAAGAACTATCTTCTAAGGACGTAACAGATAACATCTGTGAGAAATTAAACCATGGCCACATAGGCAAGGTACTGAAGTCATATTTTTAAAAGGGTTATCATTGAGCCAGCTATCAGGATGCTGAAAATGCAATTCAGGTGCCTGGACAGATTTAGAGATGCCCTTCAGTAAACACCAGTCAGGGTTTCCAGAATGATAGAGATCTGCTCTGCCCTGCACAACATTGCACAGCAGCAAGGATTAGAGCTGCATGACGAGGAAGGTGATGAGCATTCTCACCTTCAGAGGAAGAGGAGGGACAACAGGAGCAGGTCAAAGAAGAGGACCCTGATGTGGTGAAGGCTCACATAACTGCACACCGAGCTACCAGGGATGTCTGGGACAGACCGATTCAGGCATGCTTCATTTATTCTGAGGCAGCACATCCAGCAGGCATACCAATTCTGCCATTACCACACCCCCCAGATCCCAGCACAAAGCAGCCCAACAAGCAGCAATTCATCCCACTCACAGACATCCATTGCTCTCCTTTACCTTTTGTTATACCATTGCTCACAAGGCAGAAGGCCACATATCAGGCAAAAATGGGCAGGACAGGACAAGACAATGGAACTATGAAATGAAGTTCATGGTTCATAAACATGAATCAAAAATGTGATAACATAATCCAGTGTTAAACAGCCAGTGAATATCCTCATGCAGCTACAAATCCTTTTTAATTTTTCTACCATTGTTACATGTTGCAACCCCTATGACAGGCTGCTTTTTTCCCTGCTCTGAGTACTCAGATGCTGTTGGGTGACCCTCTCTGTGCTTTTAAGCCATTGAGGGTCCCTCCAAAAACTATTCCACCTGCGCTTGAAGGGAAGGACTCAGCCATTGGGACAGAAGCCAGCATGCTGGACCCTCAAGTGGGAAGGAGAGGAGGCAGGGTGGCAGTGCTAGGGGCAAGACAGGAGGCATGGAAGTGCTTTGAACAGAGTCCCTACTTCCATGTGACTTTTCTCCATCTTCCCTTGTTTATTCAACTGTGCTTCCCTTCTAGTCAAGAGTTGGAGAGCGCTTGGTTGCACTTCAGTGAGGCACTGAACAGCCAAGGAGAGGCATGCCTCCGCCCCGGATGACTGAGTGTGCGGGCCAGTGGTGAGAGCTAGCTTGGAACCAATTGTTTACTATGTCTGATGCTGCATGCAGGTGGCCACTCTCTCCATGGATTTAGACATCAATGCAAAGGTTTGAGACATCATGGAACTCATGGTAGAGGCCAATTCCTCCAAGCTCTTTCCAATCATGTTCATGCCTCTAGAAAGGCTGAGAGAACCTCATACGTTTCCCATTGCTGCTCTAGGATAGTCCTCTTCATCGATGACCCCCCCCCCCACCCCCACCACCACCCCCACCAAGCTCAGCATCTGCATCCAACTGAACAGAGTTTTGAGGGTCCTGCACCCTCCACCTGTACCTGTCTCTAACACTTGCTCCTGCTCACTTGTGACGTGTGCTTCACATCTTGTGGCCCCACTGAGCTGATATATCTGAGCTGATGAATACTCACATGAGTTGTGTGGTGATGCTTCCTCAGAGTGGGTGATCTCCTCTGGGAGAGTCTTCTTCTCACTCTGGCACCACCTCCTGAGGGACACTGGCAAGACCTGTGGGAGATGAAAGACATGAATTAGAGCTGACAAAGTGTAATGGTTCTAAGTGATCATGGTCTACATCACCTTATTTCAGTGGCTGCTGACATCAAATCAAGGTGAGTGAGTGTTGTCAGCAATGTAGCTGAGTGAAATCTAATTCTGTCACCAGGTAGCTAGGAGACTCCAATTTCTTCATCTGCAATGGCCAGGCATATCAAGACCCGGTGTATCTCCAGTACTCCTCCTCCATTTTAAGGTGGAGATGACTCTAGGGCCCCCTCAGGGTCTTTGCCTCTTGCCAGTGCTCTGTGCTCTCTTCTCCTGCAATGGTTTAAAGAAGAAACCTATGACTGTGAGCTATGGAATATTTTGAGAGAATGGAAGGACAACATTTGTGCAGAGTCAATGTGAGGGATGGGTGTGACATTGTAATTAAATGAGGCTGAGTGTCAATTGTGGCTGGTCAGATGGGGATGTGAGGAAGTGACAAGGTCCCTCATGGCAGACTGGTCAAGAAAGAAAGGCCCCATGGGATCCAAGGCAAAGTGCCACGTTGGATCCAAAATTGGCTGAGAGGCAGGAAGCAGAGGGTGATGATGGAGGGATGTTCCTGTGACTGGAAGTCAGTTTCCAGTGGGGTTCCACAGGGCTCAGTGCTGGGGCCCTTGATGTTAGTGGTGTACATAAATGATTTGGACTTAAATGTAGGGGGTATGATCAAGAAGTTCACAGATGACATGAAAATTGGTAGGGTGGTAATGCTGGAACTGAATAAAATACTGGTTAGGCCACAGCTGGAGGACTGCGTGCAGTTCAGGTCACCACACTATAGGAAGGGTGTGATTTCACTGGAGAGGGTGCAGAGGAGACTTACCAGGATGCTTCCTGGGCTGGAGTGTCTTAGCTATGAAGAAATATTGGATAGGCCAGGGTTGTTTTCCTTGGAGCAGCGAAGGTTGAGAGGGGACCTGATAGAGGTGTATAAGATTATGAGGAACAGAGATAGGGTGGATAGGAAGGCACATTTTCCATTAAAAGAGGAGTCAATAACTGGGGGCATAGATTTGAGGTAAGAGGTAGAAGGATAAGAGGGGAGTTAAGGAGAATTTTTTTCGGCCTGACAGCGGTGGGAGCCTGGAACTCACTGCCTGAAAGGGTGGTTGAGTCAGAAACTCTCGTAACATTTAAGAAGTATTTAGGTATTCACTTGCGTTTCCATAGCCCCCAGGGCTATGGGCCAAGGGCTGAAAAATGAGATTAGTGTAGTCAAATCTTTGTTGACCAGCGCGGACACAATGAGCCGAATGGCCTCCTTCTTTGCTGTAAACATCTATGACTCTATGTGATTCAACATAAAGGGTGCACTTGCAAGGTTTGCTGGTCTGTGGTATGATATCCAGGAGAAAGCTGAGGAAGGTAGGGTAAGGGGGTTTATATTTGAATGTAACATGCCACTCACCTTTTCTGTCTTGATTAGTTCACTGAACCTCTTGCGCCACTGTATCAGGATAAAGGTACCACATTCATGCTGCTCATTTCCTTGACAATCTCTAGCCATGCAAGCTTCTTTTCCGAGGCTGTCTTCTTCCTCCCATCCACAGGAAACAGAATCCCCCTGCAAGCCCTTACAGCTCACAACATGATGCTCAGGGGCACATCTGAGAAGTCTGGTGATTCCTTTCCGCCTTGAGACTCGTTCTGTGAAGTTCCTGCCTCTGGTATGATACTTTAACAATCCTTCAATTCTGACCCACACAGATTAGGGTTGTCATCACCCTCATCCCCTCTAATTAATTAGAAAATCTGGAAATCAGTTGGAAATTCCATGGCTGACTACTGCCGGCATGCTGCCAGTCTTCTCTTGTGCTAGCAGTTCTGACAGTTAAAATTAAACCCTGTGCCAGTTGTAGTTCAGTTGACAGAGGCCCACATACAATAGAAAGAATGAGACAGTCAACTTTCTACAATTGCCTAAAACAAGCAATGATGCAAGGAAAATGAGAACTGGTAACTCCAGAATTATTATTAAGGCAGAATACTGCGGATGCTGGAAATCTGAAATAAAAACAGGAAATGCTGGAAATACTCAGCAGGTCAGGCAGCATTTGTGGTGGGAGCATTAACGTTTCAGGTTAATGACATTTCATCAGGACTGGTAGTCAAAGGTCACTGGTGATCACTGTTATGATGGCTCGATCCAATAAATTTGTTTCAGCTCCAGGGCCAGGGAAGTACTGAAAGCTTGAAAGCCAAATTCTTCCTCAGCTTAGAGTTGAAGTTATTAAGTATGCATCTGTTCAACTCACACATTCCCTCCATTTTTCTAGTAAACCAAACAGATCATGGCAGTGATTTTGAAGATGAACTGGCTAAACCAATTGTATGAAGACTTCAATCAAATTCAGAACTCCAGTCATGGCGGTGGAAATGTGGGTCTTGTACGGAAAAAATGCTCAACAGCTAATGAGTAATGTGGTATACGAATTCAGTGCCAGTGTGATGCTAGGTAAGTAGGTTGTATATATCAAAGACTGGTGGATCGTATCAAACAGTATGTCCCTTCCGCTGTTCATAATGGGCAAGGTACAGACTGTAACCAACCAACCCGTGCTTGCAAAACTCAAACTACAGAGTCCAACATTAGATTATTATTCCGCGATTGGACAGCATTTGCTAAATAATCTTCAGTGTGCTAAAAATTACGCTGACAACCAATTTAAGATTAAGTTGGGCTAGTAGTGTGGTGCATTTGCATGTACTGGAAGCTATACATATTAAAACACAATGCCTTATTCTTTGCAAACGGAAAGAATATGTACACACATTGTGCCTCTTTCAGCTAAACAAAATAAGTGATAGCCATTCGCTGGTTCATTCATCAGGGAAATACTTTGACCATCAGAGTCAAGCTACCTGGTTTAAATTTCAAACATTGTTTGGCAGTTAACTGTCTGTTACCATTAACTGGTGCATTCTCTATGGCAACGCCTCTACCAATCAGAGTCCACTTACCAACCAATCAACACTCTCTACTCATACAGTATAAAGTTGTTGCTTCCCCTGACATTGGTATTCTGGCGATTGTCCTGATGAGTGCAAGACCAAAAGCTTTGACAAAATGTCTTTTTTCAGCAATACTCAAATAGCTAAATGGTAAAATACCTCTGCTGTTTGGAGCCAAAATTGTTTGGTTCTGTTTATTACTGAAGTGTGATATCAAGGCCCCTCCCAATATCAAAAAGATCCAGTTCTATCCCAGAACATTTCCCAGTGGAGCCATTAAAAACCATGACCAGGAGATTATAAAAAATCATCTTCACCGCTGTTCTAGGGCATGGTTATTTTAATAATGGTATGAAGTATTTTATATCTGACATTGTTAATTTCACTCAGAAAAGTATGAAATTGGACTGAATAAGTGTTGGTGTGTGAATCCCAGTAGTGGATTGTTAATATTTAATTTGACTGACAACAAGCCCAAGCTGCAGGTTTGGACTGAAGAATAAAATTCAGTGACAACACATTACAGAAGAGTAATACCGTTGAACTAATTAGTGTCAGTGCCTCTCACTCTGATATAAATTTATTGTCAGAATTTTTGCAATGGGTTTGGCTTAATTCAACCAATTCTGAAAAGTGTTGTCTGAATGGGGTGTGGTGTCTAGCAATGGACAGTAAATAGAAAGAATTGTCTGAGTGTGTGTGGAGAGCATGAGAAATTCCCATTGGGTCCAGTCTCAGCACACTTCATTAATAAACATGGTTTAAGATTCCAGAGGGAGAAAGAGGTTAGCTATGTGGAACATAGCATTTCTGCTGCAGTGCTAACATTAGCTATTACCTATCATGCAGGATTTTTGTCCCTGTAGAATTCCCTTTCAGGCAGAGTAGCAGTTCCCTTTCTCTTTCAACTCTGCCATAAAGGTTTCCAGCAGGGAGCAGCTGGTGTCCCCTTTTGGCTGCCTTCCTCATACTCCATGGCTTTCATTGGTAAATCAATAGCTGCTTATTTTTTCCCTGAACTGAAGTTTTCTTATGCAAGGACTGACACGGTCTCAACTACTTTGACCTGTTCTAGGGAGCTGCTGCCATTCAGAAGAGCTACTTTACAAATAGCGGAAATTAGTAGGGGGCCGATGTCATGCTGCTTGTCACATCTTGTTTTCAGGCTGTTGAAATCACGTTCAGCATATTCTTCTTCAGCATTTTGACTTCCTTTGAAGGTAAATAATGCATTTGATGGAGTTCCTCAGGCGATAAATGTGGAACTAAACATCAACGTCGAGAAATAATGAAAATGATTAGTCTTTCAAATTTCCATGAAGTATGCGTTTGTTTCACGTTTAACCATTAGCGTAAATAATGTGCATGGCCGTTCACACTACAATGCTTTGTTACATAGTCCCTAACAACTTGGTGCATTTCTGAACTATTCAGACAACAGTATCTTTATTCTGTGAGTTTTTTCACTGAATTTTGTGGTTTGTCTTTGTAGTCAGGAAATGTTTAATAATAAAATAATAATAAAAGGGGTCAAAATAGGAATGACAAAAGTTCTGTTTCTTTTCTATAGGTATTTATTAAGGTTACACCACAGACATATGGGAACAAACTGTGTGACAAATGTTTGTTGTGGACCATATGTGTGGGTAACTAGTAGTGAGAATTGGATTCTCTTTGGCAATCGGGCCTGAATTGGTTTTTAAAGCATGTATTCAGCTGTTTGGGAAGCAGAATCAAAACCATGTGTCCACTCGCCATTTTGAACGCTAGTTAGCTGATCAGACAGAACCAGCAGTATCAAGAGGCTGGCAAGCAAACATCAATCCATTAAAATACCAGGTATCATATGGAACCACCACAACCGCATTTCAGAGGGATGCTCTGGAATAACAAACAACACAACTAATATTTATTGAACACTCATTAAGTGTTGAAAGCATTACAAGGTGGCAGATAGGCTGTGCAGCCAGAGTCAGGAAGGCAAAAGGGCACAGTCACATGTGAGGGTTTTAAGGAGGTTTCCAAATGTGAAAGGGAACTGTCAGGCCAGAGATACAAAGGGATGGAGTTCTGGGGGAACACAAGGTAACCAAAGACAGCTACCAATAGTGGAACAGAGGTAGCATAAAATGCATGGACCAAAAGATACTGCAAAAACAAGGGGCTGGAGGAGATTGTAGGGGGTGAGGGGAAGGGGGAGCATGGCAAGGAGAGATTTGAAAGTAAATTAAAGTAAATTCTTTGGGACTCGAGAAGCCTTTTGAGCTTGTTGATGTGGACACGAGCATTAACGTGGCTGAGGAGTCAGGTCAAAGCATTCTGGACAACTTGTAGCTTATGCATGTCAGACCAGCATGGACAGCTTTGAAGAAGTCCCGCTGTGGGATAAAACATGAATTGCTGAAAAAAGAGACACGTCTAAGCTATTCGTCTTGCACTCATCAGGACACTCGCAAGAGAACCAATATAAAGGAGAAAACAGCAATTTACACTGTATGAGAAGACAGTGCATCATTATCTTCACATGCAGTATAAATTGTTGTTTTCCCCCCATATTGGTATTTTTGTGAGCGTCCTGATTGGTGCAAGGCAAAAAGTTTAGATGTCTCATTTTTCAGCAATTCTCGAGTTCTGTACAACCAAATGAAAACATGAATTAGGATTTCTGCAGTGGAGAGGAGGCATAATGATGGAAGCAGTTGATATTGCACAGATGAAATTAGTGCCAGATCAGTAGTCGGAGAAAAGTTGAACTCCTGGTTGAGTCATACACTAATTAGCAGTACGCCTCTGGACTAACCATGGAAGCAGATAGAGTTGATGCCAGAGACAAGTAAGTGTTCAATAAGGAGCCAATCAAACAAGGTTTGCTTGAGTCAAAGAAAGAGCAAATTTATCAACCACTAAACCCAAGAAAAATAATAAAAGGGCGACATCAAGCATTCAGCCCTCATGCAATCATTCAGGCCCACACACACACACAGGTCTCTCTCACACACACGCACACACATACACACACACACACAAGTCTCACACACACACACACACAGGCCACACACACACACACATACACATACACACACATACATGTATCAGAAATGAGGGGAGTTAGCGACCAATAAAAAAATGTAAAACAATATACAGATAAGTGTCCTTTGATTCTCCCTGAGGTGCAGATTTTTAACCTGCAGCTGATTTGGATTAGCTGACTTCTTGGACGCGGTCAGATGTAGAAGATGTTGCAAATTATTACAAGATCTCAGTTTGCTGGTAGGTTTCTGGTAGAGTTGGCTTCTCGATCTGGGTGACACTCTTATTTCAAAGGAGAGAGAGAGAGCAGCCCTCAGCTTGTTTCCTCTGTTGAAAGCTTTCTTGGCACCGCCTGTGTCACTTGCAATCTCTCTCCAGTGGCTGAACAACCTTGCCTTGAAATACTTCACCCATTACATATTTCCAAGAGGTTTTTGGTGGGTCTGTCTGTGGCAGCTATTGTTTCAATATCTAGTACTTTGCATTTTTTAATATCTCTTTAGACAGTTATGAATTTGTATGTCTGTCTGGATTATAGGAAATGTCTGTCTCTTCACACTTTCCTAAGAGTGACTTGTTTGTTTCTCACCTTTACCTTGGAATGTGGCCTTGCATTTTTAAGCAGTTTGCTCTGCCTCAGTTCAATTTTCAAATTTCCCAGTCAGTTGAATGTTGAAAACTCACACAGAGCCTCATGACACCTGATGATGGAAAAAACTTGTGGTAGGATACATAAGGCAGCAGTGCCCATTTTTTAAACAAATGTACCTGCATTGGTGGAGACACAAAATACTTCGTATTTCACAAAGGTAATCAAGTCACATACCAAAATGTACGTCCGTTTCCACTATCCACTGTGCTCTGTAAAGAACCCTACCCAACCCAAGCAGTACAGGAAGCATTGTTTCATAAGTATCTTTTTTCCCTATTCTTACTAGAGGTTCCACATGATATCTGACCAGATAATAGGAAGGCCAACTGAAAACGGTCAGAGCAACACAGCCCTTCCGAGGTGGGTTCCAGATCAGGAGCAATGGGGTCTTGGTCTGCGCAGAAAGATGCATCACCGGCACTGGGTGGTTCTGTATTCAACAGTTCATTGGATGTGTCAGGAATAGCAGCTGTAGGGCAACCAAACACTTCAGAGTAAGCGAAATATCAGTCAGAGGTTGATCTCGCATTCATTGAGATGTTTCTCTTGCTCGAATGTGATCCATATGTTTGTGCACTACTTTCTCAATTTGAACTCGAAATGACAATGGACCAGTTTCTGAAATGATGGCTCCTGGAGTCCAGAATGGTCCAATTCCAAAGTTACACACGTACACAGGGTCACCTACTTTGAACGTACGAGCACCGCTGTGTTAGTCATGGTCCAGTTTCTGAGTGGTTTGTTTCTGTCTCACCTTCCTCTCCAAATTGGGAAACACCAAATCCAGACAAGTGTGCGAGCAGCACTCCATCAGAAGCTCTGATGGTGTGGAGCCAGTAGTAGTCTGTGGTGTGTTGCGGTAACTCAGAAGGAATCTGAAAAGACAAGACTCCAAAGAACCTCCAGGCATCTTCTTCACACCGGCTTTAAAGATTTGACAGCTCTTTTGGTGAGACCATTTGACGAAGGATGCCAGGGAGCGGTCTTTATCTGCTAGATGTCGTTCTGATCTGTAAATCTCTGAAATTCTACACTGGTGAAAGCTGTTCCATTGTCAGAGACAATAGTCTCAGACAAACCATTTACACTAAAGGAGTGACACAGCTTCTCAATAATTGCAGCTGAAATTGGCCTTTTTATCTCGTAGGCATCAAGCTGCTTCGGATGTGCATCAATGAGTAACAGGAACATGGTGCCTAGAAACGGTCCCACATAGTCAATACGCAGTCTGAAGCAAGGACGGCCAGGCCATTGCCATGGGTAAAGAGGAGCTGAAGCAGGTAGCTTTTGGTGTTGCTCACAAAGGGAATAGTGTTTAACCATGTTCTCTATTCGCTGTCTATTCCTGGCCACCAAACATAACTACGGGCCAACATTTTCATCCTTGACGTGCCTGAGTATGCACTGTGAAGCTCTGCCAAGAGTGACTCTCTGTCCTGGGAAGGGACCACGGCAACAAGATTCTTTCCTGGCAACTCAGTTCAGTGCTTCTGGAATAAAAGGGGCGCAGGTCATCAGACACAGAGTGCTTGGCCAGCCTTGTAAAATGAAGTCTTTAACTTCTGACAGCACTGGGTCTCTACTCATCCAATTCTCGATCTGTTTAGCACATACAGGTGATGAATCCAAGAAATTTAACAACAACATTAACTCTTGTGGAACGGGTGTGTTGGCAGGGCTGCCCAATAACGGAAGACGACTAAGTGCATCTTTATTGGCTATATGAGAGCCAAGGCGGCACATGAATGTATACTCGTAAAATGATAACGCCAGGGCCTAGCGCTGGATTCTCACTGAAACTATAGGTGGAATAGCTTTGTCTTCGCTGAACAAGCTTGCCAGCAGCTTATAGTCGGACACAATTGCGAAATGTTGCCCATATAGGTATTGGTGAAACTCCTTGACACCAAACACAACTGATAGCCCTTCTTTCTCCAGCTGGGAGTAGCCCTTGCAGCCTGGGAGAGTGCTCTTGAAATGTAGCCTATGGGCCTTTCTGACCCATCCTCCATTTGATGTGACAATACGGCTCCTATGCCATAGGGAGAAACATCAACCGTCAGTACTTGCTCTTTAGCTGGGTCATAATGTACCACCTAGCGTGATGACTGAAGCAGATTCTTCACTGCTGCAAAGGTTTTTTCTAGTTGTGAACCCTGTGACCAATGGTGGTTCTTCCTCAGTAACAGGTGGAGTGGTGCAGGAACAGTGGACAGATTAGATAAGAAACGTCTATGGTAATTTATCATCCCTAGGCGTGATTTAAGCTCAGTCACATTACAAGGCGATGGTGCATCTTTAATGGCTTTGAGCTTGTCTTCAACAAGATGCAACCCCATAGCGTCCACTCTGTGACCCAAGTAGGTTGCCTCAGATGCCTGCAATGTGCATTTTTCTCGTTTCAAACACACACCTGCTTCCATAAATCTTCTCAGCACTTCCTCAAAGTTGGCTAAATGTTCAGCTTCAGTCAGTCCAGTGACGAGGACGTCATCAAAGCACAAAGTCCCTGCAGGAAACTCTCCGTGGTTTGCTGGAAAATGACACATGTGGATGAAACACCGAAAGGCAACCGGGTGTACTGCTAGATGCCCTTGTGAGTATTGACTTTCACACACTCTATTGATGTGCTGTTCAATTCCAACTGTTGATAGGCATGACTCATGTCTAGCTTTGTGTATGACTTGCCCCCTGCTAACTTGTCATATAAGTTATCGATTTTGGGAATGGGGTAGTTGTCTAACTTTGCTGCTCTGTTAACTGTCAGTTTGTAGCCACCACATAGACGTGAGGTCTGGTCTACCTTGACAACTGGGACAATGGGTGCGGCCCACTCAGAAATCTGGAGAGGCTGAATTATTCCCAAGTTTTCCAACCTACACAACTCTGCTTCCACTTTTTCTCTTAGTGAGTAAGGCAACGGCCAAGCCTCGAAGAAGCGTGGTGTTGCCTGGGATCAACGTGTATTTTAGCTTGCATACCCTTTAGTTTCCCCAATTCATCTTGAAAAACAGTGTCAAATATCTTCAAGAGCTCTGGAATTCCATTGGACTTCAAATGGAATGTTTCTGACCAGCCAATCCTGATCCAAAAGACTGGGCCCCTCCCCATCTATGACCATCACAGGAAGCTGGGTTGTCTGCTGTTTGTAGCAGACTGGAACAGCAGCAATGTCTTTGACATGAATGGGCTCTCCAGTGTAGGTTCTCAGTTTGGCGGACATGCGCTCCAATGACAATGGTTCACTCCCTTCACTGAGGTACTTGAACATGTGTCCCGCAACAACAGTAGTTGAAGCACTGGTATCCATCTCCATCTGCAGTTGCATGCCATTCACCTGCACTGTCACTGCAGTGGGCTCAGATTTAACAGCAGTCACACGATACAGAGTGTGGGGGAAGTGGTGACATAGTGGTATTGCACATAGTGGTATGGACTGGTATTCCAGAAACCCAGGGTAATGTTCTGGGGACCCAGGTTCAAATCCCACCATGGTAGATGGTGAAATTTGAATTCAATAACATCTGGAATTAAAAGCCTAGTGATGACCATGGAACCATTGTTGTAAAATAAACCCATCTGGTTCACTAATGTCCTTTAGGGAAGGAAATCTGCTGGCCTACATGTGATTCCAGACCCACAGCAATGTGGTTGACTCTTAACTGCCCTCTGAACAAGGGCAATTAGGGATGGGCAGTAAATGCTGGCCTAGCCAGCAATGTCCACATTCCATGAATGAATAAAAAAAATGTTTCTGCAGTGTCAGATTATTCTCTGCTTTGCTGTTTGCTTATTTTTTATTCTGCACTGCCTAGCCAGTTGTCCCTTCTTGTGGCAATTGTTGCACTCTGCCTTTCTAAATCTGCTCCATGATTCCCGCCACATCTATAGCAAATGCAAACCTTGTCAGCTGACGCATTGCGATTAGGCTTCCTGACTCATGCCGAAAATCTGCTGTGCCACTTTTAGTGCTATGCCCAGTGGCAGGCTTCTGCCTAACTTGGTGCACCACTCCATTATTCATTATTCACATGCTGCAAACCTTGAGAGCCTTTTGCAGCACTGTCCATAGCAAGAGAAAGTTGCAGAGTGCATGGAGTCAGACGAGGTAAGGACAGCGTATTTCCTTCCCTAAAGGGCATTAGTGAACAAGACAAGATTGTTTTTACAACAGTCAGCAATGGTTTCATGATCATCATTATCAATCTTTTAATTCCAGATTTTTATTGAATTCAAATTTCACTGTCTCACATGGTGGGATTCAAACACATGGTGCCCAGGAACCCATCACCCTGGGTGTCTGGAATACTAGTCCAGTGACAATACCACTATGCCACCACACTGGGCACATTCAGTCAGATTTCTGGTCAGATTATACGTTTTGCTTCCACACAAACTCAGCAGTAGAGCTCTACGTTTATCTTCATCAGTAATTTCATTCGCAATGAAATAGAAACCGAGTCTCTCGACATACTGACCCCAACCCTCTGCATTTGCATCGTACCGATCAATCCTCCAGAACAACGGCATGATCAGCAAGTATTTCTCAACTTTGTTTTACTCACAGCAACAAGGACAAAGTATGCAGCATAAGCCAGTTTTATCCTCGCCGCCAACTGTAATAACTTGAGGGAAGAGTGGGTTTAGTGCAGATAAACTTAACTTTTATTGAGGGCACATGTAATGATGCTTACATGCTTGTCACCATCTCTCTAATGGAAGCATCTGCCATAGCGTTGACCTATGGTTGATTGACAGGAGGGAGGGAAAACTAATCTAATCATTACATTCACGTTGAAGTATACACAATCTGTTACTTTAGTTCAACAGGCCCTTTATCCCCATCAGTCCTGATCAGAAAATTGGCCATCCCCTTGGTCAGAAAGGTTGTCTTTCTGCCAATGGCATTCATTGGTGGGGGGTGGAGGGGGTGGGGTGGTGGTACAGGAACATGTGATTCATCACATTCATTCTGAAGAGGAATTCTTTCCCCGAGCATTTTCTACTATCCCATCTTAGCATCTTGAGGCCCCATTGGTTTACTTCCTGTCACAAATTGATGAACAACTGTGCTGATTCATGGAAAATGTTATGTTTGGGCTTCTACTAATAAGCTTGCTTGGAAACCTGGTTTTCTCGCAGTGGTACTGAAGACTTTTACTCCAGAACTAGCCGCGCCCTTAGCCAAGCTGTTCCAGTACAGCTATTTCACTGGCACCTACCCATCAATATGAAAATTGCCCAGGTATGCCCTGTCCACAAAAAGCAGGACAAATACAATCCAGTCAATTACCACTCTATCAGTCTACTCTCGGACATCTGCAAAGTGATGGAAGGTGTCGTCAATAGTGCTATCTAGTAGCAGTAACCTGCTCACTGATGCTCAGTTTGGGTTCAGCCAGGGGCAATCAGCTCCTGACCTCATTACAGCCTTGGTTCAAACATGGGCAAAAGAGCTGGACTCAAGAAGTGAGATGAGAGTAGGTGCCCTTGATATCAAGGCAGTTTGTGACTGAGTGTGATATAAAGGAGCCCTAGCAGAATTGGAGTCAATGCGAATCAGGGAGAAAACTCTTCACAGGTTGGAGTCATTTCTAGCACAAAGCATGATGGTTGGGCTTGTTAGACGGTCAATCATCTCAGTCCTGGGACATCACTGCAGGAGTTCCTCAGGGTAGTGTCCTAGGCCCAACCATCTTCAGCTGCTTCATCAATGACCTTCCCGCCACCATAAGCTCAGAAGTGGGGATGTTCACTGATGATTGCACAATGTTTAGCACCATTCACAACTCCTCAGATACTGAAGCAGTCTGTGTCCATATGCAGCAATCTCCAACAAGAGAGAATCTAACCATCTCCCCTTGAAATTCAATGGCATTAACATCACTGAATCCCCCACCATCAACACCCTGGGGATTACTATTAACCAGAAACTGAACTGGACTAGCGATATTAATAATGTAGCTACTAAAGTAGGTGAGATGCTGGGAATGCTGCAGCAGGTAACTCACCTCCTAACTCCCCAAAGCCTGTCCATCATCCGCAAGGCACAAGTGTGATGGAATACTTTCTGCTTGCCTGGATGAGTACAGCTCCATCAACATTCAAGAAGCTCGACACTGTCCAGGACAAAGGAGGCCACTTGAATGGCACCCCATTCACCACCTTAAACATTCAATCCCTCCGCCGCCAATGCACAGTAGTAGCAGCGTGTACCATCTACAAGATGCACTGCAGGAGCTCACCAATGCTCCTTCAACAGCAGCTCCAAATTCATGACACCTACTACCTAGAAGGACAAGAGTTGCAGATCCGTGGGAACACCACCATGGAAACACCACCACCTTCAAGTTTTCCTCCAAGGCACTCAACATCCTGACTTGGAAATATATCGCCATCCCTTCACTGTCGCTGGTTCAAAATCACTTCCTAACAACACTGTGGGTGTACCTACACCACATGGACCGCAGTGGTTGAAGAAGGCGGCTCACCACCACCTTCTCAAGCGAAATTAAGGATGGGCAACAAATGCTGGCCCTGCCAGCAATAGCTACATCCTATGAAGAACAGTAAAAAGTAACTTCAACTCGGTAAAACTAATGCAGCATTTTGCACATTCTGGCTGTAATTTGCTACTTGCATCCCTAATGGAAACTCCAAACCACACATATGTCAATGCTATCACCGAATGCATAGGGATAGATGGTGGTGTAGTGGTATTGTCACTGGACTAGTATTTCAGAGATCCAGGGTAATGCACTGAATCCCACCACAGCAGATGGTTAAATTTGAATTCAACAAAAAACTTATAATTAAAATGTCTGATGATGACACCTCTGAGGTGGCATGAACCACAATTCTATGAAAAGTTGGTCCAACTCCATAAAAATTATAGAAGGCTTGGACATGCCTATCCCTGCAATGCAGCTGGCCAGGTCAGGATTACAGATGAACCAGTCCACACCCTTAAGAAGCACTCCTGAAACTCCTGGAATGAGGTCAGGAATTCTGGATGAGGTCCTGGCTGCCATTCTCACCACTCCAGGGAGTCTCCATGAAAATCCAGCCCAACAGTTCAACAATCTGACAGTCCTCATATAGATAAAAGCAAAAAACTGCGGATGCTGGAAATCCAAAACAAAAACAAAAATAAAAATACCTGGAAAAACTCAGCAGGTCTGACAGCATCGGACAGGAACACAGTTAATGTTTCGAGTCCGTATGACTCTTCAACAGAACTAAGGAAAAATAGAAGAGAGGTGAAATATAAGCTGGTTTAAGGTGGGGGGGTTGGACAAGTAGAGCTGGATAGAGGGCCAGTGATAGGTGGAGATTGCCAAAAGATGTCATAGACAAAAGGACAAAGAGGTGTTGACGTTGGTGATATTAGCTAAGAAATGTGCTAATAAGTGACATTAAGGGTAGAAAACAGGACTTGCAAGGTACAGATAGCCCTAGTGGGGGTGGGGTGGGGGAAGGGATCGAAATAGGCTAAAAGGTAGAGATAAAACAATGGATGGAAAAGAAAAATCTATACAAATTATTGGAAAAAAGGGGGATCAGAAAGGGGGTGGGGTTGGAGGACAGAGTTCATGATCTAAAATTGTTGAATTCAATATTCAGTCCAGAAGGCTGTAAAGTGCCTAGTCAGAAGATGAGGTGCTGTTCCTCCAGTTTGCGTTGAGCTTCACTGGAACATTGCAGCAGGCCAAGGACGGACATGTGGGCATGAGAGCAGGGTGGAGTGTTGAAATGGCAAGCGACAGGGAGGTCTGGGTCATGCTTGCAGACAGACCGAAGGTGTAGTCCTCATATAAGCTGCATACAAGTCAGCTCCTTTAAGCTACCACAGAGTGCAACCACACAACAAATTTAAAGCGACTGTGCACTTAAAGAAATCGTTTGTGCATTCGATAAAAAAAATCAGAGGGAATGTTGTTCTTGATGCGCTGTCAATTTCAACGCTTTCAAAACCCACCTGCTCCCAAACTCACATGCTCCTACACTTAAGAACACTGAGTCTAAGCCAATTGAGTTAATTGAAATTAAAATCAAAATATTAGCACCGATTGCCTTGAAATTTAGCTATTTGAGTAAATATAACAAGCAGGTGAACAATTTTTTTAATTATAGACCTTTACCTGTACAAACTTCTTTGCAATTAAGTTATTCTTGCAGTTATGTTGCTTCTGGTGATCAATCAAAGTTGATCAATAGTTGGCCAATTTTAAAAATATGAAATCAATGGAAACAGTACACTCCATGTATTTAAAGCAATGGGGTCTGATGAGGCCAAGTGAAGCTCAATCACTTTAAGTACACAGGGATCATTGGTACACTGATTGCACATTCATGAAACTGGCCTTGTATTGATCATCATTGATTGATCATTGCTGACTTGAGTTTTAATCTCTGATAATGTTTAATAAAGGTGAAGATCAGAATAAAGTTAAACTCCCTTGATAATCTGTTCTTGTTACGTGTGTTATATTATGTTTTATTTTATATTATGTTTTAGGTTCTTTCCTCCTTATTGTTGATTAACTTCATGTATTCCCAACCTTCCATCTCTTTCACCACATAATGCACACATTTCCTCACAAACAAAATGAGGATGTGACCTTTTCCAGAGCACCTGGCAATGCCACTCTTTAACCAGCTGTTAAGGGTATCCGTAGCCTGAATAACTCGACTATTGATTTCTCTCTTCCTCACTGTGGGAAAGCACCTGACCTCTGTTCAGTGCCTCCTCTCAAACAAACAATCGAAAGACAGGAACTTCACGATGTGGGATATACAAATCCCACCCTCCCATGATGAACATTGCATATCATCTATGCATTGCTGCATCAGACACCTTTGCGAGCATTTCTATTTCAATGTTTGATCTTCTACAAAACACACTTGGTTGGATTTTGAGTATAGCAGTGGGAAATTGTGAGAATTGAGGAGGGGGATACTGCTGCCTCCCCAAACTGTTGGGGATCTGGCCCTCCAAAGAACTTAACCTTGATCAACTTTGCATTTTATTTAAAAAGAAAAAACACTATAATTAAGGTAATCTTGCAATTCAGAGATCGCTGAATTTGGAGGAAATGCAGCAGCATCAACAGTCGTTTTGGACAAGGAAGACCAGGAGGAAGGTAGGAAAGCAGAAGGATAACTGCCTTCAATGCCCTGCAGCAAGAGATCTGAGAGAGCAGCTAATTGCTCAGTGATTCTGCTGATTTGCTCATTACCCTGTCCTGAAAATCAGACCTTCTGCATTAACAGTCCTTGTTACACCCTTCATCACTCCCTTAACCCTGCATTAAAGAACATGCAAACTATTCAACCAACTTCAGCATGAATGACATACTGACAATATAGATTCAAAAGCTGCTATGAAACCACACTTAGGACTATACGTGCTAAATATGATAATGGTATTAGTTTCCAAAACACTATTGCCTTGCATTCATTTCTCACCAAGTGAAAAATCCATAGTACTTTTTAATGGAAGGTTTACGAACTCTGCTTTTCTTACGAGGCAACTCCCTTATGGCCTCAGCAAAGCTGGTAGAAGGGTATTGTTCCTCACATGAGATTTTTTAGTCATAATCAGATGCTTCAGTTATAATTTTCCAAAGCTGCCTAGGTTCAGAAATTGTGCCTTAGGATTGGAAAATTGCAAATATCACTCCATTACGTAAAATGGGAAGGAGAAACCAAGCTACTACAGCGTTAATAGCAGAAATTATTTATTGGCTTTGGAAGGTGTACGGAGCAGATTCACCTGAATGATAACAGGGTTTAAAGGTTTAAATTATGATGACAGATTGTGTAAATTTGGCTTGTATTCTCTTAAGGGTGATCTAATCATCAACTCCATTTCTTAGCCAATGACTCCATTCCTCTCCCCAGCTCCCACTATCTTGAGGCTGAACCAGATTATTCACAAACTTGGCTTCCTATTTGACCCTGAGCTGAGCTTCCAACATCATATCCCCTCCATTACAAAGACCACCTGCTTCTTTCGACATAGAATTGCTGACCTCTGCCCCGTCTCAGTTAATCTGCTGCTGAAACCTCTCATCCATGTCTTTGTTATCTCTAGGTTATTCCAATGGTGTAAAGTTGAGTTTGTACAGAAAGCTACTGCCCTTTTCCTAACTCTGATCATGCCCCATTTATCCACCACCCCTGTGTTCACTGACCAACATTAACTCCTGGTCTGGCAACACCTTGATTTTAAAATTCCATCTTTTATTTTCAAAGCCTTCCATGTCCTCATCCCTCTCTATTTCTGTAACTTTTCCAGCCCTACAACCTTCAAGTATCAAAGTGCTTCTCCAATTCTTGCCTTTTGAGCATCTCTGATTTTCAATGCACCACATTAGTGGCCATGCCTTCAGCTGCCTAGACACGATGTCCTAGAATTCTCTGCCTAAATTTCTTGTGTCTCTAACTCCCTTTCTCCTTCAGATGCTGCTTAAAACCAACCTCTTTAACCAAACCTTTGGTCACCTGTCCTAATGTTTCCTTATGTTGTTCAGTCTCAAATTTTGTTTCTGTGAAATGTTGTGGGATATTTTCCTACATTAAAGGTGTAATATAAATGTAAGTTGTCCTTTAAAATGATAAAATAATTCAATAGGATAGATACAAAATATTTTTGACATCAAATTGTGTCTCCCTGTTTCTACTCTTCCTGACATGCTGGCATCTTATCCTTGTTCTTGCATGGAGACTCAGGGTCAGAAAGAGAGGGTCAGGGTTGGGGGTAGGTGGGGTAGGTGGTGAGAGGTTCAGGTGCAGGGAGTTGCAGAAGAGAGAAAGGCCTAGCGTCCTGGGTGCAGTGGTACTGTGTAGGGTGGTGGGGGAGGGTGGTTTCAGGCGGGGAAGGTGAGGTGAATGAGGGGCCTAAAGGGTGGGTTTGGTGCTGTCAACATTGGGGTCCTGTGGGGTAAGTTCAGGGTGCTGGATGATGGAGTGAATAGTCACAATCACAGCCGGGAGTCAGATTCGGAAGGGAGAATAGGTTCAGTGTCATGTTGGGGTATTCAAGGTCTCATAGGGCTGGGTATGAGAGAGGACGAAAACAGTAACGATAATGATGGGGAAATTTAGTGTCAGATGGGCAACTTGATGGGGATGGGTGTAGTCACAGGAGGAAGAGATGGTTGTTCAGATCAGTGGTGATAGGGTCCAGGGTAATGGTGGGAGGCTCAAGGGTTAAGAGGGAAGGCACAAGGTTACATTGGGTGAGTCAAGGGTGATGGGATCAAGTATGAAGGTGACAGAAGGAGAGTGGAAGACACAGGAATGGGTTTGGAAGGTAACACACACCATTTGTGGGGATTGCTCCAAATGCACCTTCGCATGTAAGGAAAGCAGATCGAAATGGGAGGAAGTCTGCATTGGGTGGGTGGAGTTCTGGATGTGGACAATTTCAGGATTAAAGATACTCACTGCTTATTAGTTCTATGGATGAGGACTATGGACAAGTAGGTTCTCATCTCATTGCCTGCCCTCTTAACATAGTGCAATTCTTGCAATACCAATAGGTCTCATTCGCCCAATATTCCTGCAACCCTCAAAAGCAGGTGGAGAAAATGCGTCAAAGGAGAGCTTTTGCTGATCAACAACAGAGGCCACAACACCAACAGAAGACAGCACCAGAGGGGGAGGCTGGTCAGGATGCAGCAATCCAGGGACGGCATAGTTGAAGAAGGCACTGGTGCAATAACACATCCTCAGGACAAGAACCAACCACCTGCAGATGTCAGAGATGCAATTGCAGAGACGACTAAGGAGGAGCCAAGAAATGGTCGCCAAGATATGTGAGTTTATTCATCAAGATTTGCAGCCCTCAAGGACACTGCAACATTCAATTTCATCACCAGCGCAGGATTACATGGCACAAAGAGCAACATGTGGCATCTCACAGGCTATCACACATAAATGCATAAAGGAGGTGACTGGTGTCCTCTTCCATCAAGCCAATGACTTCATCCCCCTCTCTGTCAATGATGACAGCCAGGGAGCAAGGTCAGTGGCCGTCGGTGCCATCGCTCATTTCCCTCGAGTGCAAAGGGTCATCAACTACACTCATGTGGCCATTAGATCTCCCTATGACCTGCCAGCAGCATGTGTGAATTGCAAAGGCTTACTCTCCTTGAACGTGCAACTGGTCTGCAACCACACGAGAAGAATTATGTAGATCTGTGCTCATTTCCCAGGCAGCTGTCAGGAAGCATACTTCTTGCACCACTTATGGCTCCCGGAGCTTTTTGAGGCCCCAGCCCAGGTTACTGGATGGATCCTGGGTAACAGGGGTTATCACTGTGGACATGGTTGATGACATGAGGGAGGCATTCCAGTATGCAGCAGAAGAGCAGTACAATTAAGCACATGCCTCTGCCAGAGCTATCATCAAACACACATGCTTAAAATGCACTTCTACAAGCTTGACCAGTCTGGAGGAGCTCTGCTCTATCCACCACAGAAGGTATCATGAATAGTCATGCTCTGCTGTGCACTCCACTACCTGGTCACACAACATGGACACATGCCACCATCCCTTGTGGAGTAACCTGTAAACCTTTATCCTCTGCCACCTAGAATGGAATGGAGCTTTGTCACACAATCACTAGTGAGTACTGGTACCAAGAACATCTTTGATGCACTTGGGCATAAATGTATCAGCCAACCATGACCAATTATTCTGGTCCAACTCCATCTTTAAAGTGCTTTGATTGCAACTACACCTGTCCCATTTATACTCGTTGAGTGTAATCTGGACCAATCCTTTTTAGAGCGCATAGAAGGGGGCCCAGCTGAGCCTGCATCTTAAGCCATGTCCCACAGACTGATCAGAACAAAAGCGGAAGCTTACATAAACATTCCATTGTATGGAAACACCACACATGTTCTTCAATAATAATGGTTATGTCCCTATCTCCTCTGGAAACCATTAAAGTGTGCCAACCATGAGGCATGCCAATAACTTTAGATCTCATACTATGAAAGTCCCAAAAATTATGGTGAAGAACACATCAATATAGCAAAACTGATATAGTGTGAGTCTACATAAAAGTGGTAAATATATGTGAAATTCATCCACACCATCTTTGTGCTCTCATTAAGTCTTAAGTTCTACCTTATGGCCACTACATCTTGGTCCAACCCCAACATCAACTGCTCAGGTGGAGGCAGTCTGCTCACCGTGTTGGTCCATTGCCTTGGATGACCATGGTGGACATCCTCTAGAGGTCTGAGGCCTTGAGGGCTCCTGCCCACTGGTGGTCTCCTGCACTGATGCAGGGGCATCCCCCTCAAGCTCACCTGCTGGAGCTGTTGGGGGATTCAATGGTGGAGGGGGTGAGGATATGCTGCTAGCCCTAGGGATGTCCTGAGAGGAAGGCCCCGGGGCAGTTGGCACTCGCTCCTCCTCCACTTCAGTGCTTGAAGGCATCTCCCTGTCCCTCTAAGGGGAAGGGGCTTCTGGAGGGAGGTCAGCGGGCCTCAATCTCCCCCTTCTCACCTAGCAACTGCTGCACTGAGCCCATGGCTAGAGCAATGGAATGCAGGCTCAAGTACATTAGGATCGAACGCTGGACCTGGCTCTCCATGGCGGTCACCATCCTCTGCACAGAGGAAGGCATGCGTTCAAATTCCTGCGACATGGCAGAACTTATGGCATGTATGGACTCCTCCATTCCCCCTGCAAAGCTGCTTTTAATCCCTGGCATCTTCACCATTTTTGACCCTAACCTTTGCTGCAAGTCCAGCAGGCTTCTTGCGGCCGCGAACAAAGGCCTGTCATCAGCGTGGGGCTTAGCAATGGCCTGGGCCCCGGCAATCTTCCAATTGTCAGGGGACCTGGCTGCCACAGCCTCCCGCAACTGCTGGGATGCGCCTGTGTTGTGCTCAGCACGTTGTGCCCCAAATATAAATGTGACATGTCCATTGACCTTGTAGGCATAACTGCACTGACAGAGGTTGCTCTTGAGGCAGGTGACAGTGCATTCTCTGGGGCATTGGCTTCATCATCCCCAGAAGTGGAGTCTTCTGGGTCCAGAATGCTGTGGGGCTTTGACGTTTTATCTGTTGTGGAGAACAAACAGGACCACATTAAGATTCACCACAGTTTGAATGCCTCACATTTCACTACATGCATCCTGTGTGCCTATTTGCCATCATCAAGGTGGTTACCTCTTTGTCCCTACTCCTGGCCGGTCCAGCCTCGCCATCTGTGACAGATCTCCCTCCTCTCTTCCCCAGCGATCTCCATTGCGTCCTCTTCGGCTGCAGTGAGGAATCTGAGGTCAGCCACTCTCCCTCCTGTCAATTTCCTCTCCCTGACTTTATGGGTCTGCTTGTCCTGCATGACAAAGCGCAGAGTTGACATGTCAAATGACACCTAACCCTCTTGTCTGCATGCCATCTCACATCGCACATTCTGGCCTGTCAGTCACACGTTGCATCTAAGTGCACACAAAAGCACAAACTTTCACATACTTTGGCCTCAGTTGCCAGGTGGCACTAAGGCTGAACACTAATTCACTCTTCTGGCATAGCTACTTGCTCACACATATACATTGTTGATGACCCCATGAAAAAAACTCCTTGTGAAGATGTGACACTGGTACTCACTCAGGCAAATCAAAGGAGGTCGTTGACTGTTTTCTGCACAGCACCATTTCTTTTATGAACCCCAGCCCCTCTGCCATCTCCATCCAGGCCACATTGGCAAGGCTCAAGGGCCTCCTGATGCCATCTGGATGTAAGAACACGTCCTGCCTTTCCCTGGCAGCCTGGAAGAGAACCTGCAGGAAGGCATCACTGAACTGAGGGGCTAGTTTGTTGTGACATTCAGACATCATGGTGGAAGACAGTTTAGAGGGGATTAACAGTGAGGTGGGGGTTTATTTCACAGAACCAAGAGGGAGAAGTCTGGGAGAGCTTGGGGTTCTGAAGGATTCTTCAAATAGACTTAAGACGAATCTCGGACTCTGGATGATGACTGGAGCATTCTTGTACTGATGAGAGCCTCCAGCTTTGACCATGAGGCTCTTTTATAGACCGCCCGTAGCTGCAGCATTGACTTCGGACAGCAGGTTTCAGCAATGTAAAGCTTCCCCTACTGCACATGCTTCCTGTGCACACTGCCAGCACTTCAAGTTTTAATTAAATTTGTATGGGAAATGGGAAAGAGCAAGAGAGCAGAAGTCGTGTACACTTCTGGATCTGCTGTCGGGTAGGTCGCCCATTTTAAAGCCCAGCCGATTTTATTCTCGATCAACTTCAATTGACTTCAGAGCCAGTTGGCAGGCAGAGATCCTATCTCATCACAATTGCATTATAGGATCAGATGATAAATATAATCAAGATAATTATGTCCATTTTACCTCATTAAATTGTAGTCACTGTAATGTAGCAGCCAGTTTGAGCACAGCAAGCGCCAACTGACAACACTGAGATAATGATCAAATGGCCTGTTTTGGTGATTTTCTTTTATCCTTTCATGAAATGTGGGCGTCGCTGGCAAGGCCAGAATTTGTTAGCTTTCATGAAGCTATTAATAAAGATAATGTTATTGGAAATTATTTTTTAAAAATAGAGGTTTAGTCTGTGGGTGTATCTGTGTGTGTTTTAACTGGATTAAAGCCAGCTAGTCTGGGTGCTTTACTGTATAGTAGTTTTGAGCTATAAACAGAAAGGTAAAGAGTACATTTGCATATTGTTGAATAGAGCATTCGAGGAAGGGAGTGAAATCTTGCACCTAGCTAGGAGACACCAAGCAATATGTTTATATTACTAATAAAATTGGTACGATGAAAGGAGTTTTATTGTTAGAAGAGGTGGGCCAGGACTTTCTGTTTAGGGGTAGGGGGGGATGTGGGCGGGCGTGGACCCGATCACCACCCACGATTGGGTCCGCTCCATCATTTTACGCAGGCGGGCCAATTAAGGTCTGCCCAACGTATTTTCTGACTCCTGTGGGTAGCGGGAGTGTGCGGGCGACGGCGGGCGTGCACAGACGGTGGTCCAATGGTGACCCGGCAGCCTGCTTAAAAGAAGGCCTGGCAGCCTTTTGTAGGCTGCTCACAATGGCCAGTGCTAGGCCGCACTTGAGGGGTTCGGATGAGCAGGCCAGGCTGGAGGGTGGGTCAGCAGGGGGCCAATGCGCCCCTCGTTTTTCTGATGACTGCCTTGCTGCCCTCCTCGAGGAGTTGACAGCACGGCAGGAGGTGTTGGTCCCACAGGATGGGAGGAGGAGGCCCCCCCGCTCATGTCCAAACGTGCCTAGGAGGAGGTGGCGGAGGTGGTGAGCTCCAGCGACGTGGTGCGATGCACCTGGATCCAGTGCCACAAGCGCTTCAACGATTTGTTGCGCTCTGGCAGGGTGAGCACCATGTTGGCATTGGGCATGTAACCCAGCAAGTAGCCTTACCCTCTGAGGCCACCCCCCCCCCAACCAAGTCTTACTGTCGTGACTGCATTGAATCATTTAGGGCATTTTTCCTTTGCTGGGTGGGCAAGCAGATAGTGCCCATGCTGAGGTCAGCCTGAGCGGGTCTTGAGGAGATGAGTTTTCCCCCGCAGCATGTGTTGCTCTTAGTCACACATGACTAGTTTGGGGCAACCTGGAGGAGCTGCAGCTAGGCGCAGACTCAGAACTCCAGGACATGGTCAGGGGGATGAGATGGTGGAAGGGGAGCCTCAAGGTGTCGTGGCAAAGAACCATCTGCTGCCCTCTATGCTGCACGTGCTTGTGCCTCCTTGCTATAGGAGGAAATACCATGTAGTTCCTAATGTGATGTAGGTAGCATGTGTTGGGGGGGGTGGGGAGCAGGCCTAGCATCTTGGTCTGAGTGTTCGGCAGCAGCGGGGAGAGGAGGCACTGGAGGCCTGATATGTCCTGCTCTGGTTGGGGTGGGCCGTGCGCGAGCAGAGTCCATGTGCAATTTGCCCGAATGAATGCTCTTCTCTCATTTTCAGGTTAAGAATGCTCATAACGCATCCAAGTGTGTGAGGAGTGAAGGCAGCCAGGCACAGCTCTCCATATTAAGCCGTTTTGAGCAGGAGGCCCTTAAGTTGGAGAGGCACCATGCACCCAGGTTGACTGGTGTCAATGAAGCTGGGTGCCATGGCCAGGTATTTAAGGCCAACAGTGAGGTCGGCATTGTTCTCCCGACAGCCATAGCACTGATGATTGTTAAATTAGTTATTGTTGCAACATTGCTGGACCATTAGTTATGGAAGGTTGAGTGCATAATGAGCCGGGGGGACGGGGATGAACTTTGTCATTGTCTGCACGCTAACTGATCCACTGTCCTTGTTCTTCCTTTCAGCATCATCAGAGCAGGGCTGGGAGGAGGAGAAGCAGATGCCCCCTCTCACACCTGAGGGGCCTGAAGTCTCACCAGCATCACACCATCTCTGCCAGGCAGGCACCAGCGCAGACACTAGCACCTCGGTGGGAATTGGAACATCGGCTAGTGCCCCGGGGCACAGCAGCGAGGGCACTTCACAGTCACTGGAGGAGCTGACAGGGACAGAGAGTGCCCATGGAGCCAGCAGTCAGAGGTCTGCAGGGGACCAGGCACATGCTCAGTTGGTGCCCGATGATGTGCCTCTGGAGTTGTCCGCGACGCAGCAGGTGCAGGAAATGCGACCGGGTGTGCGGGATATCTGGGGGTGATACATGAGGCTATGCTTGGCATGGTCTCCATGGTGGAGGATCTACACAGACGATCGCCGAAACAATGAGTCACATGTCCAAGCGCCATGCGTCCTCCATGGAGAGAGTGGCGACACTCGTGGACAACCTACTCCAGGAGACCCTCCAGGGCTCCCTGGGGATGTGCTCGGACCAGCAAGCCCTCACATCGGCAATGACCTTAGCTGGTCACTGCCAGTGTGGGAGATGGTCTGTGCATCAAGCTTCCCAGCTCAGTGCCCATCCATCCACGGTGAGCAGGGAGGTCAGAGGCGACCTTACGTCGGCGCAGCAGCTGCCTGTCGTCTCTGCGGGCTCCTCTCAGAGTGCTCTGGATGAGGGCACCAGCTCCTCTGCCCCTCTGCCAATGAACATATCATCTGATGAAACTGCGACGACTGTGGAGATGCCAGCTGTGGAACAGGCAGTTCCCTCCCAGGCGGGGCCAGCACGGGCTCCACGGGTAGGGAGGACGACCACCAAGGCCATCAAGGCCAACAGGACAGCAGAGTCAGCAGGCTGGCTCAGATGCCACTCCGAGCGATGGGGCAGCACCAAGAAGTAGCACCCGAAAACGTAAACATAAGGCACCTTAGGCACACCATGGGTTTCTCACTGGTGCTTTTGTGTTGGCCCAAGATTAGATCCTTATGATTTCTTTTTGATTGTTGACACTATTGTTTAATAATTGTGAGAATTTCTGAATCACACATTAAATGCCAGATGTGTGACCATGGCTGAGGGTGCCTCGTTTCTTCTGCACGTGTGTGTTTAAGAAAAGTGTCATGAGTGCTTTTTTGGACATTCAGCTTTATTTACAAGGCCCTTAGTGCTGCTGACCTGGCAGATTTTGCACTCGGGTGTCAAGTATCGAGGCACCAGCCCAGGCTTGTCCTGGTGATCCTTCTGTGTTGTGCTAGCTGAAGGTTGGTTGGATTAAAGCATCCCACATGTCTCTGCCTCCTTGGAGTAGTCCCGGGTCAGTGTCTACCCCCTCATCATTCCCCTGTGTATGCACATCCTCAAAATCAGTGCTGGACTCTTCGTGTGCAGCCGCAGCCACTGCATCGACATCTTCATCGTCCACAGCATTCCCCCACTCTTTCCAGCGCAAGATTGTGCAGAGCGCAGCATGCAACCACTATCACCGAGACACAATCTGGGGAGTACTGGAGTGCGCCCCCTGAATGGTCCAGGCATCGGAAGCGCATCTTGAGAAAACCGATGGCTTTCTCCACCACAGCCCTTGAGGAGGCATGGTTCCTATTATACCACTGCTCAGCTTCTGTTCTTGGATGGCGGAGAGGCGTCATGAACCACTTTCTGAGGGGATAGCCCTTGTTAGCCAGCAGCCATCCATCAAGCCGGGCTGGAGCACTGAAGAGCCCCGGCACCTGGGAGAGTCTGAGGATGTAGGCGTCATGGGAGCTGCCTGGGTACCTTGCACAGACTTGTAGAATCAGCATCCTGTGATCACACACTATCTGCACATTCATGGAGTGGAAGCCCTTCCTGTTGATGAAGGCACTGGGCTCACCTGCTGGCGCCTTGATGGCCACTTGTGTACAGTCTATAGCACCCTGGACGCGGGGGAAGCCAGCAATGGCCGCGAAGCCTCTGGTTCGCTGTGTCTGGCTTGCCTGGTCCCAACAGAAGTGGGTGAAGGTCAATGCCCGTCTGAACAGAGCATCTATGATGTGCTTGACACAACTGTGGACAGCATACTGGGAGACACCGCAAAGATCACCCACCAACCCCTGGAAGGAGCCAGAGGCATAGAGGTTCAGGGCAGCTGTGAGCTTCAGAGCTGCTGGCATGGGGTGCCCACCCACACAGGTAGGGGAAATATTTCTAATTCCTTGATTGGTTTGGAAATGGTGAATCTTATGGTTACGAGTACAAGAAGCACTTTGAACTCAGGAGTTGGTGAGGTATTTTAGAAGTGATGAGACTGCAAGATGGCTTTGGCAATTGCTAAGATTTGTGTGGGAGTAGAGGGGATAACTCTGATTGGGTTGGAAAAAATAACCAAAGTAAGTTAAAAGAGTTGGCAGATAAGTTAAAATTGGGGTTACCTGAGAGTGCTAGGAAATCAGGTATAATGAAAAGTATAGCACAGCATCTACAGTTGAAGTGAAACCTGACACTAGTGAGTCACAGCTGAAGGTAGTGAGACTTTAGTTACAAATGAAGGCTCTTGAATTTGAACAAGCAGAGGAACTGAAAAAATTTGAATTGGAGGCAAAGGACAGAGAAATGGCTTTTAAAAGGGAATAGGTAGAAAGGCAGAAGAGAGAAAGAAAATAGGAAAGGGAATAATAAATTGTGAAGATAGAGAAGGGGGAAAGAGAAAAAGAGAGAGAGAGAATTCCAACTGAAAATGTTGGCAGTTAAAAAAGAGACGCTAGTAGGTGAGGAAGGGCTTATCTCCAGCGTAGAACCCAGCGGGGAGATGTTTAAATTTGTACAAGCTCTTCCAAAGTTTGAGAAAAAAGATATTGAGGCGTTGTTTATTTCATTTGAGAAGATAGCTAAACACATGAAATGGCCATAAGAAAACTGAACATTATTACTTTAGTCTAAGTTAGTGGGTAGAGCGTATGAGGTATATGCTTCGCTATCGAAGAAATGTCGGTGAATGTGGTGAAAAAAGCTATTTTGAGTGCATATGAGTTGGTTCCTGAAGCATACAGGCAGAAATTTAGAAACATGAGAAAGCAGCCTGGGCAAACTTATATTGCGTTTGAAAGAGTAAAACAAGATAATTTTGATCAGTGGATATGGGCGTTAAAAATAGAGACAACATATGCAGCTCTTAGGGAAGTAATTCTTTTGGAAGAACTTAAAGATTCAATCCCTTTGGCAGTGAGAACTCATGTGGAGGAACAGAGAGTTGATTCTGTAAGACAAGCAGCAGAGATGGCTGATAATTATGAGTTAGTTCATAAAGCTAAACCTTTTCTTCGTCACCCTTTCAAATTGGATAAGGATAAAAAATGGGAAGGTGAAAGGAAGGTAGGTAGTCAGGGAAGAGAAGGAGTAACTGGAAGTTCCCAGGAAGTTTTTTCTCAGAATAAAAAGGAAGGTGCTGGAGGTAGAAGTGACAATCAAAATTGAGGTATTTTCATTGTAATAAAGTGGGGTGCACAAAGTCAGTGTGTTGAAGATTGCAGGAAAAATCTGTTGGAATTGTTGGGGTACAGAAGTGCTCTGGAAGTAAAAGTCCTATGGTTTCTGAGGTTCAGGCAGTTTGTGTACAGGTGAAACAAGGAGAATCAGTGATGGGTGAAGAAGTGGGAATGTGTTCACAGTTTACTCAAGAGAATTCTGAGGAGCAGGTTGCAGAAATGTTTAAAGGCTTTGTGTCTGAAGGGAAAGTCTTTCCATGTGTACAGGGTGAAGTAGGTAAAGATGTTAAAATTTTAAGAGACAGAGGAGTTAATCAATCCCTAATGTTGTAGGATAGTGATATTTGTTGTTCAAAGGGAGTATTGCAAGAGCAGGTAATAATAAGTGGGGTTCACAGAGATGCTAAATCTATTCCCTTGCGGAAGTTAAATTTGAAGAGCAAATGGAAAACAGGTGAATGTATAGTTGGAGTGGTGGAAAAATTGCACATTGCAGGGGTTCAATTTATTCTGGGTAATGATATAGCTGGATTGCAAATGTAGGTGATACCTGTAGTAGTTGAGCAGCCTGTAGAAGTGTTCTCAACAGAGGTGTTACAAAAGACACACCCTGGATTGTTTCCTGATTGTGCTGTAACAAGATCAAAGGCTCACAGGGAAGAATAGGAAAAATGAGAAAGGCAGGCGGTTCAAAGGCAAGAAGGAGGTGCTGAAATCCAATTAGCTGGCACTGCATTTGATAACATTGTTAGGAGGAAAGAATACAGGACAATTCAGCTGAAGTGTTTAACTCAAGGAGTTTAGTGGAGTTACAGAAAAATGATTTGCAATTAAATCAGTTATGCCAGAAAGCTTATTCAGAAACAGAAGCAAGATGTATTCCAGTATGTTATGTGAGAAAGTGGAGGTCGGATCACGTCTCAGCAAATGAAAGCTGGAGGGAGGTGCGTAAGATTGTTATCCCATTAGGGTATAGAAATGAGATTCTGAGGATTGCTCATGAAATTCCAATGGGGGACATTTAGGAATTAGGAAAACACAGGGAAAGACACAGATTTTTTTTTGGCCAGGATTGCATAGGGATGTAGTCAAATTCTGTAGAACCTGTCATATATGTCAAGTAACAGGAAAATCACAAGCAGCAATTAAGCCGGCATCTTTAATCCTAATACCAGCATTTGAAGAATCTTTTACTGGGTCATGATTGTTTGTGTAGGACCCCTTCCTAAGACTAAGGCTGGGATTTTCCGGCCCCGTCACAGGTGGGTGAGGCAGCGCCCCAGCCAGAAGTCCATTGACTTGCAGTGGGACCGGAACATTACAGCACCAGGTGGGTGTGGAAAATCCCACCATAAAAGTGGAAATCAGTACTTACTGACAATAATGGATGTGTCAACCAGGTTTCCTGAGGTGATACCTTTAAGAAATATTACATCTAAGAAGGTTGTGGAGGAGTTTTACAAGGTATGGTTCACCTAGGGAAACACAATCAGATTGGGGGTCAAATTTCATGTCACAGCTGTATTAGGAAGTAATGAACAGTTTGTGGATAAAACAGTTTAAGTCAGCAGCTTATCATCCGGTGTCACAAGGAACTTTGGAAAGATGGCATCAAACTTTAAAAACTATGGTGAGAGCATATTGTCAGGATTATGTACAGGATTGGGATACAGAAATTCCATTTTTCTTATTTGCTATTAGAGATGCTCTTAATGCATTGACTGGTTTTAGCCATTTTGAACTAGTTTATGGTCATGAGGTAAGGGGACCACTGAAATTGATTCATAAGAAATTGATGGGTCAAAATTCAGAAACTATTCTCCTAGATTATGCATCAAATTTCAGGGAAAGATTGAACAGTGCATGTGAGTTGGCTAGGTAACATTTAAAGACATCACAGCAAGTGATGAAAGTGAAAGCAGATAAGAAAGCTAAAACTTGCAGTTTTGTTTCTAGAGAGAAAGTATTAGTTTTGTTATCAGCACTAGGTAATTCATTAAATGCAAGATTGAAAAGAAATTGAGTGAAGTGAATTATTTAATAACTACTCCAGATAGAAGAAAGAAGCAAAGGGCGTGTCATGTAAATATGCTTAAAAAGTACTTTGACAAGGAAGGGGAACGAAAAGAGGTATTCGTGATGGTGGAATGAGATAGAGGTGGAAGTGCAGGACTCTGAAATTGATGTTCCTCTAATCAAATTGGATAATGGGGGGGTGCTTGAAAATTTAAATGAAATATTGAGTTACCTTCCAAGCAAGTGCCAAAGTGATTTGGAAAAGCTATTGCAGTCACACAAACCTATTTGATGTCTTGGTATAAATTTCATCTTCAGTAAGGCAACATCCTTATAGATTTAATCCAGCAAAGTTATCACAAGTACAAAAAGAAATTGATTTTATGCTTCAAAATGATATCATTGAGTCTAGTTACAGTAACTGGAGTTTGCCTATTGTACTGGTGCCGAAACTGGATGGAACACAAAGACTGTGTGTGGACTATCAAAAAGTGAATGCAGTGACAAAAGCGGATTCATATCCTATGCCACGGTTGGAAGATTACATTGAGAAAGTGGAACAATCGAAATTTATCACAAAGATTGGCTTGCTAAAAGGATATTGGCAGATACCGTTGTCAGAGAGTGCAAAGGAGACATCAGCTGAAGCATGGAGTAGACATCTTAAACCACTGAATAAAACCCATTACACACATAGAAACTAGCGTCATCTCTGCTTAGCTTTGAGATATAAAATATACAACAGTCAGGACAGATGTTTGTCAATCAGAGGAGAGTGCAACAGGATAGTTAGGAGTTGACATCTCTATTCAAAAGTTTTAAATACCATTTTTCTTAAAGCAACAAAAGCTAAATAATTCAAAATGACTAATAGATGCAATAATATTTCTCAGTGGAATGATGATAGTTGCATGCGGCATATTGGAAAAGTTTACAACAGAATCAAAAGCTGTATTATACATTATCCATGACAGAAAACATTCTGTGGTCACACTGATCTAGTTCCATCAGATTGACTCACCATTTGTCAGTGAAATAGGAACGCAGGATTGTAACATTACTGTAAAGTTCTCAAATTGAAGAACATTGCAGCAGATAATGTGACAGCTGCTGAGGTTTATAATTAGTTGATGTGAAGCATGAACCTGATATTTAATGACACTTCGACTATTAAAAAAGATTTAGTGACCATAATCCGGAACAAAATTAATTTTCACTTGACAAAACATGGGCTAATTAATTATAACCAACACAATATGTTAGAGGCAAGTCATGGCTGACAAATTTGATCAAATTCTTTGATGAAATGACAGAGAGGGTTGATGAAGGTAATGTAGTTGACCATGTGCACACGCACTTTCAAAATTTGTTTGGTAAAGTGCGTATAATAGACTTGTTAGCAAAACTGAGGACCATAGGATTAAAGGGGCATTGGCTGCATTAAGTCAAAATTGGCAAAGAGACAGGAAGCAGTGCAGTGGTGAATGATTTATTTTCAGGTGGTGTCCCCCAGGGGTCAGTATTCAAGCTGCTGATCTTTTTGATTTATATTAATGAGCTGGACATAGTTATAAAGGGCATAGTTTCATAATTTGCAGATGATACAAAACCTGGAAATGTAATAAACAGTAGGAAGGATAGCAGCAGACTTCAGGAGAACAAAGTCAGACTTGTGGAATGGGCAGACACAGGGGGCTGGATTAGTGGGAACCAGGCAAGATGGTGGGCGGACACAGAATTGAGCAGGAGGCCATGCATCATATTCCCAGCAGGAAGGTAACAAAACAGGAAACTTGCCTGTTAGTGGTGGGAAGCTCATTATGCTAAATTCCCTGCTTGCATATAATTTAAATGCAATTTAATGTGATTTAACGTCTCTCTTGTGTCTTTAGTAACGTACCCAGTGAAAGCTAGCTACTTACATGTGGCTTCCTTGACTCACTGTGAGAGTCCTTTGGACTGTCAGGAGACTGAGTCACAGATTGATCTTGAAGATGTTTGCTCTGTGCAAAAACTTGCTAAGCTGATGCTCAGAACAACTGAATTGTTACAGCACAGAAGGAGGTCATTCAGCCCATCATATCTGTGCAGGTCTCCGTAGGAGCAATTTACCTAATGCTGTCCTCCCCTGCTTTCCCCCCATAGCCCTGCATATTCTTCCTTTTTGAATAACAACTCAATTCCTGTCCAGTTCTGAGCACCATACTTGAGGAAGGATGAACGCCCTTATTTTATTTTATCTCTCTGTGTCCCTTCAACCAAAATGAAGCACTTTACACTTCTCCACATTAAATTCCACCTGCCACTTGTCCATCCTTTCCACCAACCTGCCTATGTCCTTTTGAAGTTCTATGCTATCCTCCTCACTATACTTCCAAGTTTCGTATCATCTGCAAATTTTTAAATTGTGCTCTGTACACCAAGGTCTAGGTCATTAATATATGTCAGGAAGAGCAGGGGTTCTAACTCTGACCCCTGTGGAACTCCACTTTAAACTTTCCTCTAACCATATGCTAATTACTACTCTCTGTAACCTGTCATTAAGCCAATTTTGTATCCATGTTGCTGTTGCTCTTTCATTCAAGGAGCTATAAGTTTGCTCACAAGTCTGTTGTGCAGCACTGTTTCAAGTGCCTTTAGGAAGTCCATGTACACCACATCAGCAGTATTACCCTCTTTAATCCTCTCTGTTACCTCATCAAAAAACTCAAACAAGTTAGTTAAGCACAATTTTCCCTTAAAAAATTATTGCTGGCTTTCCTTAATTAACTTCCTTATTCCAAAATGACTATTAATTTTGTCCAGAATTATTGTTTCTAGAAGCTTCTCTACAACTGAAGTTAAACTGACTGGCCTGCAGTTGCTAGGCTTATCTTTACACCTTTTTTCAACAAGGGTGTAACATTTGCAATTCTCCAGTCTTCTGACACTACCCCTAAGTCCAAGGAAAACTGGAAATTATGCCTCTGTATTTCCACTCTCACTTCCCCCTGTATCCTTGGATGCATCTCATCAGGTTCTGGTTCTTTATCAACTTTAAGTTCAGACAACCTTTCCAATACCTCCTCCTTATCAATTTTAAACCCTTCAAGTGTCTGAATTACCTCCTGTTTTACCATGAGCTGCATAGCATCTTCTTTCTTGGTAAAGACAGATGCAAATATTCATTTAATACCTCAACTATGCCCCCTGCCTCCATATGTAAGTTCCCTTTGTCTCCTCAATCATCCCCACTTCTCCTTTTACCACCATTTTACTATTTATATGTCTTTGGAAGACTTTTGGATTGTCTTTTATGTTAGCCATCAGTCTCTTCTCGTAGTCTCTCTTCACTTCTCGTATTTGTTTTTCACTTCCCCTCTCAATCTTCAATATTCAGCCTAGTTCTTGGTTGTATTCTCCACCTGACGTCTGACTTAAGCACACTTTTTCTTCTTCATTTTAATCGCCATCTCTTCCGTCATCCAGGGAACTCTGGATGTGTTTGCCCTATCTTTCCCCTTCCTGTCAATATGCCTTGACTGTGCCCAAACTATCTCTTCTTTAAAGGTAGTCCATTGTTCAGTTACTGCTTTGCCTGCCAAACTTTTGATTCCAGTTTATCTGGCCCGGATCCATTCTTACTCCATTGAAATTGGCTTTCCTCCTGTTAATTATTCTTACTCTGGATTGTTCCTTGTCCTTTTCCATAGCCAACTTAAACTTTATGATACAATGATCACTGTCCCTTAAACATCCTCCCACTGACACTTAAAACACTTAGGCCCACCTCATTCCCAAAAGCCTGTTCAGGATCGCCTCCTTTCTTATTGGACTGGAAACATTTTGCTATAGAAAATTTTCCTGAACACACTCTAGGAACTCTTGCCCAATCTACCCTTTATGCTATTACTATCCCAGTCTATATTCAGATAATGAAAGTTCCCCATTATAGCTACTCTATAATTAATCATTTAGTAGTACAGGACTTGAATATTGCTGAGTAAAGAGACTTGTTGTCGAGGTTTCTCATCTTGCACTCATCAGGGCAGACACAAGAATACCAAATTTCAAAGGAAACAGCAATATATACTGCATGAGGAAAGGGTGTTAATTGGTTAGCAAGTGGTTGGTTGAGGCGTTGCCATTGTGCATTCTCCTGGTTCCCACAACTCCTGCCAAGATAGTTTAAACCCTCCTCAATAGTACTAGCAAAATGCCCGCATGTAATTTGGTCTCGGCTCTGTTTACGTGTAACCTATATGGCTATACAGGTCCCATCTACCCCAGAGCTAGTCCCAATATCCCAGGAATCTAAAGCCCTCCCTCCTGCAACATCTTTCCAGCCACACATTCATCTGCTTTGTCCTCCTATTTCTATACTCACTTATGCGTGGTACCATGAGTAATCTGGAGATTTCTACTTTTGAGATCCTGCTTGTTAATTTCCTACCTACCTCTCTAAATTCTGAATGCAGGGTAGCATTCCTCTTTCTGCCTATGTCATTTGAACCATGGCTGCTGTCTGTTCAACCTTACCTCCTCAGAGTACTCTGCGGCTATTGAGTAGCATCCTTGACCCTGACACCAGGGAAGCAGCACACCATCCTGCATTCAGGTCTGCAGCTGCAGAAATGCCTACCTATTATCCTAACTATCGAATCTTCTATCACTATTGCTCTTCAAAGACCGTGGTGCCTTTGAAAAGCTCTGGTGGCTCTTATCAATATTTAGAGCTGAATACTGGTTCAAGAGTGAGGCACATTCAGGGGACTCCTGCACTACCTGCCTGCTTCTTCTTGACTGTCTGGTGGTCACCCATTCCCTCTCTCTCTACATAACCTTAAACTACAGGGTGGCCACATCTATAAATGTGCTATCCACAAAGCTCTCAACCTTATGGATGTGGCACAGAGACACCAACTGCTCCCCAAGCTCCAAAACCCAGAAATCAAGCTGCTTCAATGGATGACATTTCCTGCACAAATGATTATCTAGGACATGGGAAGCGTCCTGGAGTTCCCAAATAGCACAGAATATGCAGTCTAGAGGTCGGACCAACAAATGATCTTTTGTGACTCTGTCTTTCCCGGACTCTGGAACTTCTTTTTGCGCTGCAGCAACAGGAATTCAGATGCTGGAGATTTAAACTGCAGAGCTTTTATAAAAAGCCTGACAGGCGATTTCCAACTCTAACACTGGGCTGGCTGCCCTTTAAATATGAAGCCAGGTCCTGCACTGCCATCAGGTGATGTGGGCCTCCTGACGTCAGCCATCCCTGGCCATGTGAATCGGTGGCAAGTCTGCATCACCCACATTCATGAGTTTGCTGCCACGTAAATCGGGCTCAGTTAACTACCTTAGGCATCCATCAGATGCCCGAGAACTTCTGGGCCAGCTGACAGGTGCTGCTGCAGTAGGACGAAATCCAGCCCATGGCAGATGGAATTAAATGCAGAAAAGTATGAAGTGATGCATTTTGGGAGATAGAATAAGGAAAGGGAATATTAGCTAAATTATACAATTTTAAACGGGGTGCAGGAGCAGAGAGAGATCTGGGGGTTCACATACATAAATCTTTGAATGTAGCAGGACAGCTGCTAAAGCTGTTCAGAAAAATCAAAGGAGACCCCTGGTTTTACAGAGCAAGGAAGTTATGCTAAACTTTTATAAATCACCGATTAGGCTTCAAGTTCAAGTCTCGCAGAGTGGGCGCAACTATTGCTCTATTGGCTTTCAGTTGGGTAGGCGGACTTACTGCTCTTTGTTCCCAGACTGAAGTTCAAAGTGTAGCAAACTATACTTGCTTTGGAAATTTGTGCATGTGTCTCATCATCAATATAGACAGCTTGAGAGAGTGTTCTGCCAAGATAAATGAACTACTGACAGTTTCTGGTCATGGACTGAAACCTTGCACTCAATTTAGGGCTTTTCTGGAGCAGGCTGGTACATTATTTCAATTTTCTTCATGCTGATCATAAGGAATGGTCACATGCATTGGAGAAGTCCATGCTACATGCTATCTATAAGGCTGCTGGAAGCAGATACAGTAGGAACTTCAAAAGGGAATTGGGTACTTAAAAACAAAATATTTACAAGGCTTTGGAGAAAGAGTAAGGGAGTGAGCCTGATTGGATAGCTCTTTCAAAAAGCCAACACAGACACAAATGACCTCATTCTGTACAGTGTGATTCTATGTTTTAAGACCATTGAATTTAGAGTATGTTTCTCCAAACAATGAACCTTGATTGGGAAGCATTCTTAGTCTTTATATGTGGCAGTTCCAAGGAGAGTAACAGATTATCCTTATGATTCTTGATGACAGTTTATATCCTGTGTGCATAATAACAGTAGATAGTGAAAGCGCTCCCATCTGCTGTAGTGAATGTTTAGAGACCAAACTACTAAAAATTGTTTTAAATCAATTTAGTATCTGAGTAACTTCACGCATCAGTTTTTATTTTAAATTATGAAAGTGCAGGATTTATAGAATGCTAAAAGTCAAAGTTGTCAGCAAGTCCTTATCTTATGAAAAATGTCATTATACGTACGGTACTGCATAAGCAAGGAATTATCTTTCTATATAACAGTAGCAAATTGGATTGCCACAAGATGAAACAAAAGGAAAACTAATTCTTTGCGCAAAGCATTGTAATGTAATATTAGTTCTACAGTAGCTAGAGGGAATCCAACAATGACACACTGTATATGAAAAATATTAATCGATTGACACCTTTTAACTGACAAATGGCAACGTCAAGAATGGATAGTGAAAGAACTTCAGTTGACCAAATATAGTCTATTTGTCAATGTTTTTAATAGTGAACTTTGTATCGAGTCCAAAATATGCACCTTATCCTTAGAATAGAACATTGCTTTGGCCATTTGGTTCAGGTGGTCCAAACTATCACTTTAGGTTAGAGAGATGCTTAAAAAGAGGCACTGAAATTCCTGGGACCAAGAGGTTGGGACCATAATATATACTAGGTAGTATATGAATATTGCATGCTGCCTGTATACACCTTAATTGCACCTCATCCCCTCTATGGTATTCAATTGTTGTGTGTTTGATGATTATGTAAGTCTGCCTACAATTGATGCTCACTGTGCTTGATTGACTAAGCCTAGGCGTGGACTCAGGGAAAAGTAAACAAGTTGTAGAAAGAGCTGAAAGCCAGAGCTGAAGCATAGAGTGAACATTTTAAAGTGCTGTAAATAAAACCTGTTACGCTTATAGAAACTTGTGTCATCTTTACAATGTTCTGATCTATAAAAAAATATACAATAAAGGTGGCAATGAGGATGATGGAGAAAAGTTTATATTTATGGATTCCTGCACCTTTCCTTTCTTCACCGGGGGATCCACACATGTTGTGGGATTGATGGATTTCAGGGTTCAAGACCTACTTGCTCTCTAGGGGATTGGGTAGTCCAGATGCAGTAGTGATCCTCAAGGAGGAGATATTTGCCCATTGTCTTGGAACAGAAGCCAGCAAATATTCGAGCAGCTCACAGAAGACACGTCTACATGAATGCCCTTGAAAAATGCTTTGGGTGTGAAAAAAGACCTTATACGGGCCGGGTGCAATGGCAGGTTTCTTCGGCTTATCATCCCCTTCCCCACTCACTAATTATGCAGCCATAGGAAACACGCCATCTCAATGGCGGGTGGCCTCCGATTTGCTCACCATGCCATTACCTCGCCACTCCCTCATGCCAGGCACCATATTTAAACTGCAACCATGCGCACACTTGTCAATGCTTGCAGCCCAGGACTGCTCCACTGAAGTCATGGCCCTGAAATCTGGGAAGTGTGCAGCACCCCCCCGATTCAGTGATGCATCCCTGAGACATCTGTTGGACACAGTGGAGGCCTGCCGTGATGTCCTCTACCCCCTGCTCTGGCCGCAGGAGGCCCATCAGTCTCACCACTCCGGCATGGGAGGCGGTAGCAGAGGTGGTCAGTGCCAACACTGCACACAAGAGGTCAGCCATCCAGTGCAGAAAATGGATGAATGATCTCATCCATGCCGCCAGGGTAAGTCAACCATTTCATCACAATCAACTCAATCAGTCATAAGCCCATCACACATTCACTGTCACCTCACTCACTGCCAGCTCAAGGGACATCACCACTCACTCTCTCACACACACCCTCACATCTCCATCTGGCCTCGTCTCCTCTGGGGACTACCTCCTCAGCCCTCACCACCTTGAGGCCACTTGCACAGATTAACATGTGCCCTCACACATGTTATACTCCCCTTCCCTGTTACAGCCCTTGTCCTGCAGCCTCTTCCCTTGCCTGACTCCACATCTCCCTCTTCCCCAAGCAAGCCCTGGCCCTGCAGCCGGTGAAAGACCACCCCAACCTTCCGCCTGGTCTGGTATGTAGAGACCAGCCCGTGAGTACCCCTAAAAGTGATGTGTTGCTGCCTGAGAAGCCTGGCACTGATAACGGTGAGTGCAGCCCAAGGCAAGGTAGGCAAACAAACCCCGAAGTCCCAAGCGAATCACGTCAATATGCCCGGATGATCCAGCATGGGGGGATGATTCCATTGAGCAGGGCTTATGATAATGAGATGCTAAAGTATTGAAGTTAGGTTCCTGATGTGCAGTGGCAGGAAGCACGGTCTGCCATTGGTGCATGGAGTGGACAATTACAAACTGGTTTCACGATGGCGTAAATCCTCCATGTTGTCTGCTCACACCCGCTATGGTGACCATCGCCAACAGGACTGGACAATTCTGCCCTATGTGTTGACCTTAAGACAGTCAATAAAGGTATAATTCCAGACAAGTATCCGTTCCCTACAATCCAAGAACTACTGGCATAATTTCATTTTTCCACATTCTTCATGAAGCTCAACATGCAATGGAGCTATCTTCATATACCACTAGCAGAGCAAAGCCAATATCCTACAGCTTTCGTTACTCATCAAAGTGTCTTTCAGTACCTCAGAATGCCCTATGGATTAAATTCCGTACCTAGTGCGTTCCAGAAAATCGTTTCTTCAGTCTTATCAGATGATGAGGGGAAGCACAACCTATTTGATGACGTTGTTGTTCATGGAAGGGATTAAGTAGAACATGATGACTGATCATCAGTGATGCTCACTCACCTCAAGCAACACAATTTGACATTCAACAATGCAATTTCGCAGCATCCAAGATTGACTTTCTAGGGTACAAAGCGACAGCAGCTTGAGTAAAGCCGACGCATGACAGCATCAAAGCCATTCATGTACTTCCAACCCTGTCTAAAGTGAAAGAGTTGGTACTACCAACTTTGAGCACTAATTCATTCATATCTATGAAGACATTGTGCAGCCTCTTTGATAGCTACTGTGCAAAGATTCACAGTGAGAATGGACAATCGCATAGCAAACAGAGTTTGACACATTAAAGGTGAAGATAGCATTTTCGGCAGCCCTCAAGCATTTGAAACCACATGCGGAAACATATGTCACAACAGATGCATTAGGAAATGCCATTGGTGCTCAACTCCCACAGTACGTAGAATGAAGGAAGTGACCAATCACTTAAGTGTCACGTCCATTGTCAGAAGCTGAGCACAAATACTCTACTGAAGATCGGGAAGCACTTGGCCTGCATCTACGCTTTTGAACATTGGCACATGTATCTCTATGGTAGAAAGTTTAGCCTCTGCACCACTTACCAAGCGCTGGCTATATTGCTAGCCATCAGGATCTGGTCATGGACCTCTATGTATCTACAGATGGTCAGAGCATCTTCATTAGTACAATTTTGAGGTCAAGTATCCTGAAGGTTCACGCAATCGAGTAGCTGACATGCGTAGCTGTACCACAATCACAGACAGTGTTAGCAATTGTGATGTGATTTGCGACATTGAAGACTCCATGATCGCAGTGATTTTGCACACGGCCATTACTCTTGTGAAGTGAGAGGCATTGAAGGCAGAATTGGTGACAGACAGTGCCCTGCAAAAATTAAGCCAGTACCTAAAAACCTAGTGGCCTCATGAAATGGAAATGGAACTAGCCCCATACTACAGAATAAATTATGAGCTCACATTGTTTGATGACAACTGTATCACATGCAGGACTCAAGTGGTTATCCCAAAAGCACTGCAACAACGTGTATTGTATCTTGCCCTTGAAGGACATCTCAGTTTTGTTAAGATGCAACAACAATGCTATGAAGCAGCCTGGGGGCTAGCAATAGATTGCTATTTTGAAGTGTTCATTAGGAAACTTGTAGCATGCACACTCAATGAAAAATCGTGTCCCACACCTCTACAAGCAAGGCCATGGCTAACAAAACTATGGCCTCAGCTCCAAGTAGATATTTTTGGAGGACTGCAAGCAGCCCCTAGGAATCAATCTTTTTTGTTTGTCATCATGACCTACATAGCAAATAGCTGGAAATTGCCATAACAAATTCCATAACCACTACTTCAGTCACTGACGTTCTAGACAAGCTATTTACAAAATAGGGTTTGCCGGAGACTATCACTACAGACAATAGGCCACCTTTTGTTTCCAGTCAGTTTACAGAGTTCCTAGCAAACTACAGGATTCATTACCATCTGACATTGTAATACAACGCACAATCAAGTGGTAGCATGGAACTGCCAATTCCACCGACTTGTCTATGTCCGTCCGAAGTTACAGTTCACAATGCTTCCAAGTTTCGTATTATCTGCATATTTTGAAATCATGCCCTGTACACCAAGGTCCAGGTCATTAATATACATCAGGAAGAGCAACGGTCCCAATACCAATCCCATGGGAACTCCAGCCCTCTTCCAGTCCGAAAATCATCTATTAACCATTACACTCTGTTTGCTGTCACTCAGCCAATTACAAGGCTTGCTGAGGGTGAAATTTGTCCTGGACGATATCAAATCAGCAACACATTTAACTCTAACCACCTACTCCTGCCCCGATTTTCTTTCCCATTGACTTCACTGTAGCAGGGGGTATAAAATAGTCAGCTGATTCGTGATTGCCCATTTTATGCAGTTTCCAAGTAGCAATTTTACCCCAGCTCTACACTAAACAACTGCCACACGTGCCTACATAACAACTTTTACATAGCAGTACATCAAAGTAATTAATTCTGTTCTAGCAAATATAAATCATCTATTAAAGAAAGGAGGGGGGCAGAAAACAGGTAATGATAATTCAAATGCAGCAAGACCTGGACAATATCCAGGCTTGGGCTGACAAGTGGCAAGTAACATTTGCGTCACAAAAGTGCCAGGCAATGACCATCTCCAACAAGAGCGATCCTAACCATTGCCCCTTGACATTCAATGGCATTACCCCCGCTGGATTCCCCCACTATCAACATCCTGGGGGTTACGATTGGCCAGAAACTGAACTGGACTAACCATATAAATACTGTGGCCACCAGAACATGTCAGAGGCCAGGAATCCTTTGGCGAGTAACTCACCTCTTTACTCCCCAAAGCCTGTCCACAAGTCAGGAGTGTGATGGAATACTCTCCACTTGCCTGGATGAGTGCAGCTCCAACAACACTCAAGAAGCTTGACACCGTCCCGGACAAAGCAGCCCGCTTGATTGGCGCCCCTTCCACAAACATTCACTCCCTCCACCACTGACGCACAGTGGCAGCAGTATGTACCATATACAAGATGCATTGCAGGAACTCACCAAGGCTCCTTAGGCAGCACCTTCCAAACCCACGACTGTTACCATCTAGAAGTTCCCCTCCAAGCCACTCACTATCCTGGCTTGGAAATATGTCGCCGTTCCTTCACTGTCGCGGGGCAAAATCCTGTAACTCCCTCCCAAACAGCACTGTGGGTGTACCTACACCACGTGGACTGCAGCGGCTCAAGAAGGCAGCTCAACACTGCCTTCTCAAGGGCAACTAGGGATGGGCAATAAATGCTAGCCTAACCAGCAATGCCAACATCCCACAAATTAATTTTTAAAAAGTTAGATTGACGTCGTGGGCAAGTTGTGAGAATCAATCATTAAGGAGGTTATAGCTGGGCACTTAGAGAAATTATGGTAATTGAAAAGAGTTAGCATGGTTTTGTGAAAGGGAAATCATGGTTAACCAATTTATTGAAGGAGTAACATGCACTGTGGATAAAGGGTAGCCTGTAGATGCGTTGTACTTGGATTTCCAGAAGGCATTTGATTAGGTGCTACATCACAGAAAATAAAAGCTCATGGTGTAGGGGGTAACATATTAGCATGGATAGAAGATTGGATGGCTGGCAGAAAACAGAGAGTATGCATAATAGGCCTTTTTAGATTGGCAGGATGTGACAAATCAAGTCCCACAGGCATCTATGCTGGGGCCTCAACTTTTTACAATTTATATCAATGACTTAGATGAGGGGAGTGAAGGCATGGTAGCTAAATTTGCAGATGATACAAGGATAGGTAGGAAAGTATGTTATGAAGGGGACATAAGGAGGTTGGAGACAGATATAGATAGGTTGAGTGAATGGGCAAAAATCTGGCAGATGGAGCATAATGTTGGAAAATGTGAAGTTTTTCACTTTAGTAGTGAGAATAAAAAAGCAGAGTATTACTTAAACAAATAATGGCTGCAGAATTCCGAGTTACAGAGGGATCCAGTTGCTCTAGTGCATGAGTCTCACAAAGTTAGTATGCAGATACAGCCAGCAATTAAGAAAGCTAATGGAATGCAGTCCTTTATTACGAGAGGAATTGAACATAGAAGTAAGGATAAAAGCAAAATACTGCGGATGCTGGAAATCGGAAACAAAAACAGAAAATGATGGAAAAACTCAGCAGATCTGTCAGCATCTGTGAAGAGAGAAAAACAAAGTTAATGTTTCAAGTCCATATGACCCTTCTTCAGAGCTAAAAGTGAGGATGTTATGCTTCAGTTATACAGGGCACTGATGAGAAACACATCTTGAATATTGTGTGTAGTTTTGGTCTCTTTATTTACGGAAAGATGTAAATACATTGGAGGTGGTTCAGAGGAGGTATACTAGATTGATACCTGGAATGAGCAGGTTGTCTTATGAGGAAAGGTTAGACATACTGGGCTTGTTTCCACTGTAGTTTAGAAGAGTGAAGAGTTACTTGACTGAAGTATATAAGATCCTGAATGGCATTGAAAAGGCGGATGTGGAAATTATGATTCCTCTTGTGGGAGAGTCCAGAACTAAGGGGTACTGTTTCAAAATTAGGGGCTGCCCTTTTAGGACAGAGATAAGGAGAATTTTTTTCTCTCAGAGAGTTATGCGGCTTTGGAATTCTCTGCCTCTGAAGATGGTGGAGGTGGGGTCATTAAACATTTTTAAGGCAGAAGTAGACAGATTCTTATTAGGCAAGGGAATCAAAGGTTATCGGAGATAGATGGGAATGTGGAATTCGAAACACAAACAGATCAGCCATGATTTTTTTGAATGGCAGAGTAGGCTTGAGGCGTTGAATGGCCTACTTCTGCTTCTATTTTACATGTTCATATGTGAATATCTGAGCTTTTTTTTTGAGAAATGTGATTATGCTCAGTATGAATGCAACATTTTCCTTTTGTTATGAAGATGTGTTATATAGGATATCAATTTCTAATGTCATCAGCTGGACATATACATATATATATAAAACTTTTTGAAAAGAACAATTTTGCTAAGAAAATGACACTGGCCTACAACAGCTACTATTGTTCAAGTTGAAAGGAAATAAGCTGCTTTGTGGAGACACAGGCTTTTTTTTTTATTCATTCATGGGATGTGGGCATCACTGGCTAGACCATCATTTATTACCCATTGCTTATCGCCGTTGAGAAGTTGATGGTGAGCTTCCTTCTTGAACCGCTGCAGTCCATGCGGTGTAGGTACATCCAAAGTGCTGTTAGAGCTCTCAGAGTCAGTGACCAAGGTAAGCCCAGACTGTGAAACCAGAGAGAGGTCACATGACACCACTCTTGGGTATAAAAGACACTGGATTTGAACTAACAGTCAGAGAGACAGGGGCAACAGCCTTACCTCCACCTTTCTCTAAAACCTCTCTCATCAAGCAGAGCTGTTTATGGTTAGAAAACCCACCAGAAGACCTCATTGTTGCAAACCGAGAGTTCTTAAAGGAGAATTCCAAATCACCACCACTGTCTCCAAGAAAAAGAGAATCAACCAGGCATGACAGCAAACTGACTGCTCCACTGAGAAATCCAAGTACCAGCAGTGACTGTGGAAAGTGATCCTTCAACTGAAAACAAGCATCTGGACAATCCATGAATATTTTTTCCTGATTTTACTTATTACTTGGCCAACTTTTAAGATCTGATATTCTCTGCAGAATTTTATTTCTTTTTTGCAAGTTTGTGGTGGGGGGTGGGGGGTGCTGTGGGGGTGGTTGTATGTGTTGTGTTTTGCATAGCGGGTAGTCGGACATATTTTTAAATTTTATAACCTTTTGCTAATAATTTCTGCATCTTTACCTGAGTGAGTTTTATCCGTGAACCTAATTCTTTACTTGTTACCTTAAGGAACCTGGCTGGCTTATCTCTTACACTGGGCTATACATAACTAAGTACATATTGAATTGGCAAAATCACATTTTTTTTAAAATTCAAACTCTGTTATAACCAGCCCAGGAGTGGGACAAAGAAAGGAGGCAGTCGCCCTTCCTAACCCGGTCATAACAGATATTTGGCCAGTTACGTCCGGCATTTGAACCTTTCGGCAAATTAGAGTAATTGGAATTGGGAACTAAATTAATCCCTAGACATAATTTAAAAACACCAGTACAGTTTTCCTGTGAACCAGAGTGATCCCATGCTAACCAAAATGTCAATTTTTGACTCTAGTGTGTTTTTAGAACAGAGTGAAATAACTTGGGCCAGGATTTTACGGCCCCATCGAGGTGGGGATGGGGCAGTAAAATGAGGCAAGCCATTCTAAACGCCATTGATGTCGGCGGGACCATAATATCCCACTGTCGTAAATTTCCACCCCTGGAACAGTTAAAGGCATGACCCATTGATGTATTGGAAAGTGTGACTAGGCAGTTGGAGATAGAACTCCGACCGAAAGCAAGGAATCAAGAAATTCAAAAACTAGTGGCATGCCAGCCAGGACTTGCTAGCTTTCAATTAGTGCCATGGGATTTTTTAACATCAATCAGAGGAAGTGAACCCCGGCCGAAGAGTTCATCCAAATGACAGCATGTGTATCAATACAGGGTTTCCTCTGTATTGCACTCAGAGCCAGATTCAGAATTTGTGGGGCATTTTGGGTCCATCTGTACCTCCTGCCCATCCCCTCCATCACAACACACACACACAGCTTACCTACACCCCATTAAAACAACAAATGTCTTAATACACTTGAAAATAGTCTTATAGATTACTATTAATCATATCATAATATATTACGCTTAAATGAAACTGTCCTCTGACAGGGGCCCCATATTTGGTTGATACCTTTGGGCACAGGGTTTGTAGGCCCATGATAACTTTCCCCTGACTACAGGGAAGGTTCACTTTAGGCTATGAGCTAAAACACTTAGTGGGGCTTTTCTGGCCAAGTTGGCCTCGGGTGGGTGGAGGGCAGGGTGGAGGTGGGGGGGTGGGGGGTGTACAATTCGGCATGAGGGGCAGAAATGGCTTTCAAAATGAGATGAAAGTGCAGCAGAATCATCCAATGGTGCCCACCATGGTGAAACACAAATCCCACTGGAGGCCGGAGTGAACACGATTTGCATCCTGGTAATGGATGCAAAGTAAGGCCCGACCGAAATTGTTTCCCCACACCCAATTATCTATTACGCTGGCAGAAAGTACACAGCCCAGAACACATCTGGACAAGTGTGGCACGTGGAAGTCGGGACTTACCGTTAGGGCCTTGCTCAGATTTCGGACATCCAAGGAGAAGAAGATGCTGGAGTCCTACAGCTACCGGACCCTGGACAAACATGTGCATCACATGCTGGGTGGATTCTCATGGATATGGCTCCACCATGAAGCAGCTCACAGAAGGTGGGAGGTCTCTGTTGATGCTTCGGGTCGGCTTCAGAACATCACGGTCTTGGCCATGGGCTGCTACAGATGATCGGGGAGGTGGGGTGGAGGAAAGTCTAGCCATGAGTGGGAGAGGAAGATGTACAAGAGGGTGGTGAGGTTGGGAGGGCTGGGACGAAGGTGTCGGAGGGGGTAAAGTTGGAAGGGGGGAGGAGGGTGTAACGGGGCAGAATTCGGCAAGTGGGGATGTAGGTGTAAGGGGGAGGAAGGTGTAAGGGAGGGAGTTCAGAGGGGGGAAGAATGTTTGAGGAGGGAAGGAGTTTGGAGCACGGAAGGTGTCCGGGGGAGAAGAAGTTCAGAGGGGGGACGGTGTCCGAGGGGAGGAAGGTATCCAGGGGGAGGAGGGAGTGAGGATTGAGGAGGGATTAAGAGATGTAGGATGTCCAGGTGGACGTGCAAGGGAGGGGCCTGTGGAGTCAATGACTGCCTCCTGGGGAGTGAACTGAGGGTGGGTGTGGTAGGAGGGAATGGTGACTATGGGGGGGTCAGAGGGTGCCGGTAGGGTGGGAGGGTGAGGGTACATCACTGGCAGTAAAAGGTTGGTGAGGGTGGTTGGTCGGGACTCAGGGGCAGACATGGAAATCAAAGGAGGAGGTCGGGGAGGTCAATGTGGATGGGGGTGGGATTCTCATGGAGGTAGGGAACGTGCATGCTTACCTGGACACCCTGGAAAGACAAGGGTACAGGTTGGTAGGTGACAGCGGGGAGGTGGATGGTGATTCCGGGGCGGGGTGGTCAACAGTCTTGGGGAAAAGGACACGGATGACTGGAGGAGGGGAAAGGATGGGGGAGCTGACGATATACAACTACCATTTCACAGAAATTGAAAGTGAGCAGACCCTCGTGTTGGACGGGCACAGGTGCTGCATGGGAGTGTGATCAGTGGGTGGGTGGAGATGCCGGTCAGCTCAGATGGACAACTGAAAGTGAACCCCAGCAGGCAGCACTGAAAATGCTCGGGACAGTGAGTGTGATGGATGAAGGCTCCACGTGCGTGGGAAAGTGCATGAACAAGGCTCTGAACGGCCCTGCCACACACATACTTCTCTCTCCAGAATCACTCGTGGTCCAGTGGGAGGACTCACGAAGCTGTCAATGAAGCTGGAAGAAACCATTACACATTATTCAGTGAAAGTGAATATATTTTCAGATTATAAAGTGATAAAATGTGTTCACCCAGGAAACCACTTGTGATCAGAGTTTCTTAACTATTCTCGGCCTAGCACTTCTCCTAGTTGCTGCCCTGACATCCACAGTTGGGGTGGAGGCAGTCTTTGTAATGGTTGGCTCTGTTGCCTCTGATGAATGCAGCATGCATCCTCTGGAGAGCTGAGACCGTGGGGGCCTTGGCTTGCTTTGGTTGTCCTCCTGTGGGCTAGCTGCTCCCTCTGCGGTGACTGAGGAAGAGGTTGGCAGAGGGTGGGGGTGAGGTTGCAGGCAAAGGGGATTCATAAGAACATAAGAAATAGGAACAAGAGTAGACCATTCGGCCCCTCGAGCCTGCTCTGCCACTCAATATGATCATGTCTGATCTTATTTTGTTTCGATTTCCACGTTGCCATCTAACTCTGATAACCTTTGATTCCCTTGCCTAACAAGAATCTATCTACCTCTGCCTTAAAAATATTCAATGACCCCGCCTCCACCACCTTCTGAGGCAGAGAATTCCAAAGTCGCACAACCCTCAGAGAAAAAAATTCTCCTCATCTCTGTCCTAAAAGGACAACCCTTAATTTTAAACAGTGCCCCCTTAGTTCTGGACTCACCCACAAGAGAATCATCCTTTCAACGTCCACCTTTTCAAGTCCGTTCAGGATCTTGTATAATTCAATCGAATCACCACTCACTCTTCTAAATTCCAGTGGAAACAAGCCCAGCCTGTCCATCCTTTCCTCATAAGACAATCCACTCATCCCAGGTATCAATCTAGTAAACCTCCTTTGAACCGACTCCAATGCATTTACATCCATCCTTAAATAAGGAGATCAAAACTGCACACAATATTCGAGGTCTGGTCTCACTAATGCCCTGTATAACTGAAGCATAACATCCTTACTTTTATGTTCAATCTCTCTCATAATGATGGATAGTATTCCATTAGCCTTCTCAATTACTTGCTGTACCTGCATACTAACTTTTTGTGACTCATGTACTAGAACACCTAGATCCTTCTGCACCTCAGAATTATGCAGCCGTTCTCCATTTAAGTAATACTCTGCTTTTTTGTTCTTCCTGCCAAAGTGAACAACTTCACACTTTCCCACATTAAACTCCATTTGCCAGATCATTGCCCACTCACTCAACCCATCTATATCCATCTGCAACCTCCTCATGTCCTCTTCACAACATACTTTCCTACCTATCTTTGTGTCATCTGCATATTTAGCTACCATGTCTTCACTCCCTTCATCTAAGTCATTGATATGAATCGTAAAAAGCTGAAGCCCCATCATAGACCCCTGTGGGACTCCACTCATCACGTCCTGCCAATCTGAAAAAGACCCATTTATGCATACTCTCTGCTTTCTGCCAGCCAGCCAATCTCCAACCATGCTAAAATGTTACCCCCTACACCATGCATTTTTATTTTTTGTAATAACCTTTGATGTGGCACTTTATCAAATGCCTTCTGGAAATCCAAGTACAGTACACCTACAGGCTCCCCTTTATTCACTGCTCATGTTACTCCTTCAAAAAACTCCAATAAATTGGTTAAACATGATTTTCCTTTCACAAAACCATGCTGACTCTTCCCAACTGCCTTGAGCTCTTCTAAGTGCCCAGCTATAACCTCCCTAATGATTGATTCTAATAACTTCCCCACGACAAACATCAAGCTAACTGGCCTATAGTTTCCTGCTTTCTGCCTCCCTCCCTTCTTGAAAAGAGGGGTATATTTGCTACTTTCCAATCTGATGGAACCTTTCCAGAATCTAGTGAATTTTGGAAAATTAACACCAGTGCATCAACTACCTCATGAGCCACCTCTTTTAAGACCCTAGGATGTAGTCCATCGGGACCGGGAGACTTGCCAGCCTGCAGCTCCATCAATTTGCTCAGTACCATTTCCCGAGTGATTTCAATTTCACCAAGTTCCTTTCTCCTGTTCACCTCCTGATTTGCAGCTATTACTGGAATGTTTTTTGTATGCTCTATAGTGAACACTGAAGCAAAAATATTTCTTCATTTCTTCCACCATTTCCTTATTATCGACTATTAACTCCCCACTGTCACTCACTAGAGGACCAACACTCACTTTACTTACTCTTTTCCTTTTTAAATACCTGTAGAAACTCTTGCTATCTGTTTTTACATTTCTAGCTAGCTTCCTCTCATACTCTAATTTCTTTCTCCTGATTAACCTTTTAGTCATTCTTTATATTCTGACCAATCATCTGTCCTGCTACTCAGCTTTGCAGAGTTGTATGTTTTTTCCTTAAGTTTGATGCGTTCTTTAACTTCTTTAGTTAACCACAGATGGTGGGTCCTCCCCTTAGAATTTTTTTTTATAATAGAAATATACTTATTTTGAATACTCTGAAATGCCCTCTTAAATGTTTGCCACTGCTTTTCTATTAATCTATCCTTCAGCCTAGTTTCCCAGTTCACTTCGGTGGCTCAGCTTTCATCCACACATTGTTGTCCTTATTTAAGTTTAAGATACTAGTCTTAGACCCGCTCTTCTCCCTTTCAAACTGGATGTAAAATTCAATCATATAGTGGTTGCAGCTACCTGGGGGTGCCTTTACTCTGAGGTCATTAATTAATCCTATCACGTTACACAATACCAAGCCTAATATAACCTGCTCTCTGGTTGGTTCCAGAACATGTTGCTCTAAGAAACTATCTCGAAAGCATTCTAAGAACTCCTCATCCAGGCTACTACTGCCAATTTGATTTTTCCAGTTTATGTGTAGACTAAAATCACCCATCATTTTTGCCGTCCCTTTATCACAAGCACACAATACTTTCTCTTGAATACTTTGTCCCACTCGGAGGGAGAGGACAGCCTTTGAGATTCCTGAGTGGATGACCCATGGGTGTCCAGCTGCCGCTCCTCCTCCCTTTGGGTGTTTGAGGGCCCCAGCCTGACTCCTTGAGGGGAAGGTTCACCTGAAGGGATGTTGAGGTGCTCCGTTTCCCTCTTGCATTGCCACTGCAGGAACTCACCCAGGGCTACTGCAATGGAGTGCAGGTCTGCGCGCATCTCCGTGTTCTATTGCACACCAGGGTCTCCAGGCATCTGCCATCCTTCCCATGCAGACTTTCATGTGCGCACATGTGGGCACCAGTTCATCAGAGAGAATCGCGTGCTAACCTGTAGAGGGCTTCCAGCAGCTCAGCTTGATGTTCCCCTGCCTTCAGCTCACTCTCCACGATGAATTGGAAGGCCAAATCCAGAGGCTCGTCATCTGACTCAGACCTCACAGGTGCCTCTTCCCCAGTAGCCCTCCGAGTTCAGGGGAACTCGGCTGAACCTGCCTCCTCCTCTGCGGACATGTGTCATTGCGGTGACCACCGGCTTATGAAACCAAACCTGCTCAAGGTCTAAGTCCCACCAAAGTGTGTGTCTCTGCGCTGGTGGAGGGCACTGTGATGGGTCTTCCAGGCTGCTTATTTCTAGCTCTTCAATGGAGCCCTCTTGGCTGGAGGTGAGGACCTGGATGGAACTGAGGGACTGGCTGGCTGAGGGCATCGGTCTCTTGGGAGAGTTCCCTGTGGACCAAAGTACAGATGATTAGTGCGTGGCAGCAGAGTCAAAAGTAGGAGAGAGAGCGCTCACAATTGCATTGAATGGGGGATGATGTGATGCAGGATCCTCGCGTGGGTGTTTGCCTCTGACCTCACAGCCACCACAGGCACGATCCAAGTCCTCTCCAGTCAGTGCGATGGCACACTCCTCAAAGTGAGTGACGGGCCTAATGTGGGCCACTCCACCCCAGGAGTGGGACCTCTCCCTGCTGCTGTGGGCCAGCTTCTCCTGCATGAAAACAGATGGAAAGAGTGTGAGCAGGATGCAATTCACTGCATGGAATATTTGCGTGGTGAGTGGAGCCATGGATGGGATGAGGACACGAGTTCTACAGGATATGAGCCCGATGGAAATGTGAGGGTGTGTGAGGGTTAGGGGTGTTGTCCCTTGAGGTGTGAGATCCCTGTGCATGTGTGATGGGTTTGTGAGTGTGTGAGTTGAGAGTGATGAGGTGGTTGACTTAACCTGGGGGAACAGATGAGACCATTCATCCTCTTCCTGCACTGAATAGCTGACCTCCTCTGCATTCAGTGGTGCTGACCGCCACTGCTCCCACCTCCCAGGCCGGATTGATGACTCTGGTGTAGCTCCTGTGGCCAGGGGTAGAGGTCTTCACGGCAGCCTTCCACTGTGCCCAGCAGGTACCCCAGAGAGGCGTCACCAGATTTGGGGGCTGCCGTTTTCTTTGATTTTGGGTCCATCTGTCACCTGGACCTGTCCTTGTCTGAAGACATAAAGTAGGCTGCGCTCTGCTGTGCTTTAAATACAGCGCCCAGAACAAGGAAGTGCTGAGGCCACGGCCTGGCCAGCAAATCTAAGCCTGCCCACCAGCGATGCAGAGTGTTTCCCATGAATGCATTATTAGTGAGGTGGGACGATACAGCCTGAAAGCCCGCCATTGCAGCTGGCGGGTAACACATTTTTCATGCCCACTACAGCACTTAGAGCAAAGGTGGGACAATTCCGCTCTTAGTAAAGGGCACAAATCCTGACTTTCTGACTCGGAGGCAAGAATGTCACCAATTCAGCCAAACTGACACACAGTGAGAGTTGATATGTAAATTATGCTCTCAATCATTGACAGATGAAGGTATTGCATTTCAGCAGACAGCAGCAAAGTGATTTCTCTTTAATATTGAATATATGACTCAAGGCAATATGATATGCAGTATACTTTACTGACCATTACAAACTTCAGTGTATATTAAATATAGAATCAATGTATTGATAGCAAAAATTGTATTCAGCTTTTAAACAGGGACTGTTTCAATGGGCCTTGCTCTGTGAGATAAGAATTAAAATTATACATTACCCCCCTGTACATGTTTAAAAGTTTTCCCTCATAGCTTTATTTAATGTTTCTTGGCGGCCATCTGTAGTTGCTTTATCCACAGATTTAACAAAGTGCTTTTGTCCTTAACACAAGATTTTTTTCCTCGCACTAAACTTAATAATTTGGTCTTTGTGGTAATGTGCATCCATAGTGGTACCTATAGCTGTACCTGTAATCTCAAATAATTTTTACAGTGTTTCTGTTTTGGTGGATTTGTCATAGTCAATGCCTTTCTGGGGATGATGTAATTGGATCAGCTGCCTCTACCACAGAGTGCTGGTTGTTGATATCATTCAGCTCTGCAAGAAGTAAAAACATACTCCAATCAACCTTGTTGGGTGAATTTTGTTCCATTTTTACATCTCCTTATCTCCTAAAGATGCATAGTCTTTGCTAAGGCATGTTATGGTTGTACAACCATTGGCTGGCCTCTGGGGCACCACCTAAGTGACTATTCTTTAGATGTTAGCCCAAGACAGCGAAAGTCTGCAAGCTTTTTGACTATCACGTCCAAAGCTAATCCTACATTCAAATGACATCCATACATAGGCACTTCCCAGCAGTTATTGGATGGCAACCAGTTGCAATCCTAGCTAATTTGTTTTCCACTTTCCAGGCCAGTGGTGTCAACACAAATACACAGCAAGAATTTTACTGAGACTTTTCTTTCTGGAGATTCCTAAGTTATTATAACTAAGGGAATTTAGATGTAGAGAAGCCATTCAAACAAATTGTGCCTTCAAATTTTTTTTAAAATGTAGTCTGGTGCATAGGGGTTTCAAGTTGCCATGACCGGGTGAGGAGTGGAATGGCTCACCTCTCTTCCACTTCTCAGTTGACCACAACTGGTGTTTTTGAAATGGTTTTGAATGTGATTGAAGATTTTTTATGAATAAAGTATATTTTTACAATAAAAAAAAACAACTGGTGTTTTTAAAAGAGCTTGCTTACCAATTCAGTGAGTGTTTACATGCTATGACTGTAAAAGAGAGGTTTTCTTCTAAGTTTTAAATGAAAAGGAAGTAGTATTTATTGTACTTAATATCCAATCTATAAAAAATAATAAATACACTCCAACTCTCACTCATACAGGCATTCAAGAGGTTCACACGCACACACACACACACACACACACACACAGTCACATGACCTTCCTTCACAAACTAGTCAGTTACTAAACATGGTCATAACAAAGATAAAAACAAAAAACTACTGCGGATGCTGGAAATCCCAAACAAAAACAGAATTACCTGGAAAAACTCAGCAGGTCTGAACCCTGTTCTGTTGAAGGGTCATGTGGACTCAAAACGTCAACTCTTTTCTTCGCCACCAATGCTGCCAGACCTGCTGAGTTTTTCCAGGTAATTCTGTTTTTGTTATGGTCATAACAAGCTCATTCCAATTGTTTAAGGTAATTAGATTAAGATGGTCAGTGGGGTCCTCTTCTCAGCCGGGTCCATTGTCCAAAGTGATTGAGTTTAATGGCTTGGCCCTCACCTATCTGAACAATTAGATTACGTCTGAACGTTTGAGTAGTTCAGGAGATGGCAATTCACACTCATTTAAGCTTATTGTCCTTGGTGGGCCACCACCAGACAGCCTACATTCTGATAGCTTTGTAAATTGCAATGTGTATATACACAGATGTCCATCTGCTGCTCCTCCCCCCCTCCGGTTGCCCAAGGGCCCTGGCCTAAATCCTTGAAGGGAAGGAGCACCTGGAGGGGCGTTGAGGTTCCCCTTTCCCCTCTCGCGTTGCCACTGCAGGAACTCACCCATGGCTACCGTGATAGAGTGCAGGTCTGCACGCATCTCCACGTTCTGTTGTACCAGGGTCTCCACGGCATCTGCCAAACTTCCCATGGAGGCCTCCATTCACGCAGGTATGGGTACCACTTCATCAGAGAGCAGGCGGACGCATTTCTCTGACTCGCGTGCCATTCTGCTAAGGGCTTCCAACAGCTCCGGGTGATATTCCCCCGCCTCCTGCTGACTCCCCAAGATGAGTTGGAAAACCGAATCCAGAGGCTTGTCATCTGACTCGGACCTTACAGATGCTACTTCCCTAGCAGTTGTCCTGCTGCGGACATGTCTCCATGCGATGACGACCAAACTGTGAACCCAAGCCTGCTCTAGATCTAGGTCCCACCAAGGTATGCGTCTTAGCGCTGCTGGAGGGTGTGGGTGAGCGCTGTGACCGGTCCTCAATAAGGGTGTCATCAGATGCTTTTCCTGAGGTGTCTTTAGGACTTGAATCGAGGATTTGGCCCGTGGTCCCCCTCAGCTGCTTCCCAGATGTGCCTGTGAAAGCAAGGAGAGATAATTAGGATGTGGCAGGGGACTGCGGAACAGGGGAACAGCATGGTTGTCTGATGGATGTCGCACTGCTGGATCCTCACTTGGTTTAGCACCGCCGACCTCACTGTCAGCACAGGAGTGGTCCAGATCCTTGCCGGCCAGCTGGATGGCTCTATTTTCAAAGCCTGTGAGGACCTTGATATCGGGCCTTCCTCTACCAGTCTACGGCCTCTCCCTTTTGTTGTGTGCCAGCTTGTCCTGCATAGAGACAGATGGAGAGAGATTAAGCAGGATGAATGCCAGGCCAGGTGAGAAGGATGCCTGGCATCTGTGGGTGGTGGGTGGCGCCATGGACGAGATGAGGACACAGTCCACAGGGCAAATGAAGCTGTGTGCAAGGGACTGAATGGTGCTGTCCTTTGAACTGGCAGTGAGTGAGATCCCTATGGATGTGTGATAGGTTTGTGAGTGTGTGAGTTGAGATGATGAGAAGAGTGACTTACCCTGGTGGAACAGAGGAGATCATTCATCCTCTTTTGGCACTGGGGGGCTGTCCTCTTTTGCAGGTAATTGGTGCTGACCACTGCTGCCACAGCCTCTCATGCTGGATTGGTAACCTTGCTTGCTGGTCTTTGCCCAGTGTGGGGGTAGAGGGCATCATGGCGGCTCTCCACTGCATCTAGTAGGTGCCCAAGGGAGGCGTCGCTAAATTTGGGGCAGCATGATTCCTCCCTTTGGCAGCCATGACTTTGAAACAGCTTTCGATTCCTCAGAGAGTACTAGCTCTGTGCAGGATCACCCTTTAAATATGACGCCTGGATTACTGAAGGCCTGTGGTGACGGTGGGTCAAGAAAATCAGAGGCCACCTGCCAGCAATCTGGCTTGTTTCCCAGAAATACATTATTAATGAGGTGGGATGCGTCGGGATTGGGATGATAAGGCAAGAAAACTTGCCATTGCGGCTTGCAGGAAAAACGTCCTTTTTCCCGCCCACTACCGCACTTTGTGCACATCTGGGACGATTTTGCCAATAATTCCATAGTCTCAATGAATATACGTTTCCTTGAGGAATTAAAAACCCCACTGGAAAGTGGAAAAGTGATAGAAGCATGGCTTACTAGGGAAATTAACGGTAGTATTAGGTTTAAAAGAAGTTTAGACTGTTGCCAAAAAGAATGCTTACCCTAAGGATGAGGAGGGATTTGAAAATTAGCAAAGGGTGACCACAACATTAATAAAGGGGGGGAAATAGAATGAGAGCAAAGTAGCAAGAAATATAGGGTGGAATTTTCCGTGCCCGCTATCAGCAGGCATGATAGGTGGCGGGCGCAGACAATATGGCACAATCTGGTTAATGATGGCGGGAAGTCAGGTTGCAATCATCCGTTCAGCCCGCCAACGGCAGACCGCATTTCCCACCACTGCTCGGCAGGGAGCTCATTGTAATACACCAGAATCTCATTAAAAGGCCATCCCGCTAGGCTCTGGACCCTCGCCAGATCATCCACCCACATCGGCGGGAAAGCAGGTCAGCATGCTTCACAACAGCACACAGGCGACAGGCACTTGGTAGCCTTTACTTTTGGGGAACTGAGGTGAGTGAACAGTATCCACAGCTCGCCAAGGTTGTCCATTGCTTTGCGATGCCAGGGGGCCTGGGTGAAGTGCTGCCCTGCCTCGGAGGCGACGTTTATCGGCAGGTTGGTGTCTGGGGGCAACCGCTACCTGGCCCCGGAGGTGACTGAACTCAGGGTGGGGGTGTCTGGGGGCAACTGCTGCCCTGGCGTTGGATCCCGTGCCCAAGCAATCGAGGTGGGGGGCAGGATAGGCGGGGGCAGTGGCCATGCAGAAGGGACACCTGTATAAACTGACCATCCCTCTGCAACTGAGACAGATCAGCGATATGATTGGGATCAGGCTCCTAGCCTGCCGACCCAAGCAAGCAATGCGGAGGCACCAATGTGCCACCAAGCCCTCCAGGCTTTACCCCCCATGACCCCAGCACAGACTGCAAGTCTGCAACCACTTTACTGGACTACGCAGCAGTTGGACTGCACAAGTTGTACAATCTCCTCACCAACGCTGGCCATGTAACAGTCACTGCTGGAGGTGCTCACAGCCCCTTGCAATCTCAGCATCCTGGTTTGGACCAGTGTCCCTCATGTCACAGGTTGACAGGGCAGCCATGCAGTGCACTCATCTCTGGCCATCTGAGGAGTGGTCAGCACTTCCTGGGAAGCCTTAATGGGTGGTCACACAGGGCCAGAAAAGGTGCTAAGTACAGCCATGCTAACCATCTCTCTCTCGTTCATGCTGCTGCAGCAGGACCACATCAGGTGCATGGAGCCTAATGGCCTAGTTGTATGCCTGATGGCCTAGAGAGGGCATAGAAGATGGAGGAAACAGCGACTGAGGCTCCGGGCTGCGCAAAGGCAGGAGCAGCAACCTCACGAAGGAGGGAGTGCTGGGGCTCCCGCACACACAGCCCAGGAGCGACTGCAAGCTGTGGCTGGTCGGCGCCTAGTTACACCCAGGGTCTGTAGACGCCATCTGTCGTTCCTGCAGATGACTGAGAACCAGTGTTGCTGATGACTACACATGTCTAGGGACCTGGTGGCTCACATCTGCCACTTACTGTGGGGCTTGCCGCCAAGGGGACATGGAAGGCATCCACTGCCAGTGGCTGTGAAAGTGACTGCGGCACTCAATTTCTATACTAGTGGCTCCTTTCAGGGCTCCACAGGTGACCTCTGTGGGATCTCACAATCCACCACCCACAAATGCATCCATGAGGTCATTGATGCCATCTTCTCCATGGCACACAACTTTGTGCATTTTGCCCAGGACTGGGACAGCCAGGATGCAAGGGTCATTGGATTTGCCCTGATCTCGGGATTCCCACAGGTGCAGGGTGTGATTGACTGCACTCATGTGGTGCTCAGATCTCCATCGCTACACTCAGTGAACTTCATCAACCACAAGGGCTTCCACTCACTGAATGTGCAGCTGGTATGTGACCACCAGAAACGCATCCTGCAGGTGTGCACACGGTTTCCAGGGACTATGCACGACGCCTAAATCCTGAGTCACTCGCAGATCCCTGCAGTCTTCCAGGGTCCACAGAGGCTGCAGGGTTGGCTCCTTAGGGAGAAGGGCTACCCGCAGAGGCCGTGACTAATGACACCCGTGCAGCGGCCTCAGACTGCAGCAGAGCGACGCTATAATGAGGCTTATGCAGCAGCTAGCAACTTGGTGGAGCAGACCATCGGGATTCTGAAGATGAGGTTCCAGTGCCTGGACCGGTCTGGTGGAGCCCTGCAATACAGTCCACAGAGGGCGTCACGCATCGTCGTCGTCTGCTGCGCCTTTTACAACCTGGCGCTGCAATGGGGAGATGAGCTGGCTGAGGAGAAGCTGGAGGTCTCCTCCGATGAGGAGGATGCAGAAGGAGATGAGGGTGAGAGGGTCCTTGATGGTGACAACAACACGGATGAGGCTTTCGCACTGGCTAGACAATGCAGGGGCACTCGGCAGGCCATCACAGCTGCCAGATTTGTGGAGAATGATGACGACATGCAGTGAGGTGACCCCATAGATCCTCACATCGCAGTTCTGAACGTTTGATTCCAATCTGGTTTATCTCAGCGCCAATACCCTCTGTGAGAATTCTCCTGTCATGGAGATGCAGTGGAGGCCCAAATAGTTGCTTGATTGCAGGAGGACACTCCATGAATCTTCACATGGCCTCTGAGAATTTCTGATTCCTGTCTGGCTGAGGAAAGCTTGCTTGCGCTCCATGGTCAGGGCCATCCCATAGAGACACAGCCATGAATTCGATGCTGTGCCCACCTTCACCACCTGAGCCCTACAGCAGCTGGTGCACAGCATCACTGGCTGCAGATGCTGGTGTGATGAGGGCCAGCCCCACCTTAAATGTGCTATTTAGCACACAGAGAGTACAGGAGAACTCTGTGGCGCCTGCCCACTACACTCTGGCAGCAATGACCAACATTGCTAAGGAGCAGGCATCAGTAATGTTTCCAGGGAGTGTGGGGCTGGACCATCACTTTGGTCTGAAGGCCGCACAGAGCACAGGGAAGAGGCCCTAGACTGAGACACCAGCCTTTTATCTTGTGCAGAAAGGTTTCACATCTGAGTGACAAGAACACTGCTCATCAGAACAAGGAGCCACAGGCAGGGAGACATTCTTAGGAATTTATTGACAACAGTGAACAGTATGTACAAGTGACCAACACCCGTGCCCAGGCTGTGCAACTACTTTTCCTTAACTGTCCTAACCCTGCCACTATGTCTAGGAGATCCCCAGACATCCACAGCGGAGGTGGAGGCAGCCTGCTGACTGTGACGCCCTGTCTGATGACTTTGGCAGGCATCCTCTGGAGGGCCGAGACTTTGACAGCCCTGGCCTGCTTTTCGAGTCCAGCTTTGTGGCAGTGGCACCATCCTCGCCCTGTGAAGCTGGAGCTGCGGAGGTCACAGGAAAAGGGGATGCAGATGGGCCAGACACTCCCAGGGTCACCTGAGTGGATGGCCCTGGGGTGTGCACCTGCTGATCCTCCTCCCTATGGGTGCCTGAGGGCCCCTGGCTGACTCCAGGAGGGGAAGGGGTAGCTGGAGTGAGATCGCGCTGCCGGGCACCCTTCTCACGTGCAGAGGGCCAACTATGGCATCAACAATGGAGTTGAGCCTGCGCAGCAGTGCAAGAGCAATGTCCTGGACCAAGGTCTCCATGACGGCCACCATCCTGCCAGTGTTGACCTCAGTGCATTGCAATGCCGGCGCTATCACCTCAGCCTGAAGATGGACGGACTCCTCCATTGTGCCTTGTAATCTGAGGAGTGCAGCAGACATCCCTCCCTGATGTTCCCAAACTTACCTTTGCAGCTCCATTAACTGTGACATGACTGAGTCCAGAGGCTTATCATCTGACTCAGGCTCAACAGGTTCCTGGCCTCCAGCAATCCTCCGAATGCCGGGTACCTGGAAAGTCCCTGCCTCCACCTGCTGTGGATCAGGCTATGTATTGTGCTCACCAGTTTGTGTTCCCATGCCTATTCTAGAGTCAGGTCACACCGAGGTGTGTGTCTCTGCGCTGGTGGAGGGTGTGGGTGAGCGCTGTGACGAAACTTCGAGGAGGGTGCCGTCAGATTCCCCTTCGGAGATTTCTTCGGGTCTTGATTGGAGGCCCAGGGTCATGGACTCTATTGGCTGTTTGGCAGATGTGCCTGTAAAAGCAAGGGGAGAAAATTAGTGCATGGCAGTGGCCTGTGAAAGAGGACACATCACTCACAGCATGGTTGTCTGGTGGATGTTGCACTGCTGGATCCTCATTTGATAGAGCAGCGCCAACCTCACTGTCAGTGCAGGAGCAGTCCAGATTCTGGCCAACCAGCTGGACTGCTCTGTTTTCAAAGGCCATGAGGACCTTGATTTTGGGCATTCCACCACCGGTCTGCAACCTCTCTCTCTTGGTGTGTGCTAGTTTTTCCTGCATGGATCGAGCTGGAGAAAGTGTAAGCAGGACGCTGGCCAGGCCAGATGATAGATGTGCCTGGTCTGTGCAGGTGGTGAATGGTCCCATGGACGGGCTGAGGACAATGAAGGTGTGTGAGAAAGAGTGAATGGTGCTGTCCCTTAAACTGGCAGTGAGTGAGGGCCCTGTGGATGTGTGATGTGTGAGTTGCGAGTGATGAGAAGAGTGACTTACCCTGGCAGAACGAAGGAGATCATTCATCCTCTTGCAGCACTGTGTGGCTGTCCGTTTCTGAAGGGTGTTGGTGCTGACCACAGCTGCCATCACCTCTCAAGCCGGATTGGTCACAATGCTGCCCATCCTGCGGCCAGAGCAGGGGTACGGGACATCCCGGTGGGCCTCCACAGCATCCAGCAGTCACTTGAGGAACTCATCATTTAACTTGGGGGCTGCGATCTTTTATCTTCTGCTGGCCATGTCTCCCAAGCCGCGGTGATAAGCTGGTAGCGATAAGCGGTGTGCTGGCGGCTGCCTTTTAAACATGGCAGCCGGTGTGATGCAACGGCAGGGTGATGGCGGGAGGGCGAATGAGAGCCCACCCACCATTGAAATGCGTGTTTCCGGGAATGCATAAATAATGAGGTGGGTTTGGGACAATACGGCGTGAAAACCTGTCATCGCAGCCGGCAGATAAAATATCGCTTTACCCACCTGCCACCGCACTTAGTGCAAATCTGGGAAAATTCTACCCATAAAGTCAGATCATTAGAGATTTTTCAAGTATGTGAAAAAGAAGGTATGGCAAAGGTAAATGTGGGTCCCTTATTGGCAGTGACAGAAGGAATTATCTGAGAAATGGTACTGTTTTTGTCTGCTTATATAAGGAAAGATATACTTGCCTGAGAGAGTATGCAACAAAGGTTGACTAGATTGATTCATGGGATGAGAGGGCTGTTCTATTGTTGAGATTGAGTAGAATGGGCTTGACAGGGTGGATACTGAGCTGTTACTTACTATTTGCCAGATGATACTGCCACCCCATTCACAAACATTCACTCCCTCCACCATCGACGCGCAGTAGCAGCAGTGTGTACCATCCAAACGATGCACTGCAGCAACTCACCAAGGCTCCTTCAGCAGCACCTTCCAAACCCATGACCACTACCATCTAGAAGGACAAGGGCAACAGACATATGGGAACACCACCACCTGGAGATTCCCCTCCAAGCCGCTCACCATCCTGACTTGGAAATGTATCGCTGTTCCTTCACTGTTGCTGGGTCAAAATCCTGGAAACTTCTTCCTATTAGCATCGTGGGTGTACCCACACCACATGGACTGCGCGGTTCAAGAAGGCAGCTTACAACCACCTTCTCAAGGGCAAGTAGGGATTGGCAATAAATGCTGTCCTAGCCAGCGATGCCCACATCCTGTAAATGAATAAAAATAAAATTTCCTCCAGCTGGGGAGTCTAAAACTAAAGAAGACTCAGGGTAAGGAGTTAAAATTTAGGGTTGAAATGAGGAGGAAATTTCTTCACTCAGAGGTATGAGTCTTTGGAATTCTCTACCTGTAGAGGCATATGGATGCTTAATTGTTGAGTATATTCAAAACTGTGGTCAATAGATTCTTGGGCACAAAGGGAATCAAGGAATATTGGTACTGGGGAGTAAACTGGAGTCAATGTAGAAGCTATGACCTTATTGAATGGCAAAGAAGGCTCATGGGGCCATTTGGCCTAATCTTGCTCTTAATTCTTATGATGTCATGATGTTTTAAAACACAATCTGAGATTCACAGGTTATGAAAGCCTTCATGAGGACAAAATTGAACCACTAGTTTTATAGAATTGAACAATATTTAAAAGAAGATATATTGAAAAACTGTTTCATATCAGTCATTGTCTTAAGTATGCTGTATTGTTCAAGTTCTTTTGGAAATGGAGCTCTGTCTTTCTGCAACAACAGGGGGAACAAAGGTTGCCAATATATTATAATTATTTAAATTAACTCTTGAGGAAGCTAGTACTCACTATACAGTGATGTATTTGAGAGCCCCATGACAGAGAGTGAAATTGAAACAATTGCTCGCATTTGTAGATAGGTATTATGGAACTGTGATATCATTAAAAGGCAATAAGTAGTTTTTCCAATGGCAGAGCTGGGTAAGGCCGTGACTGAGTGACCCATACAGAATTGGTTCAATTCTGGTTCATACTCAACTAATATCCACTAGGGTGTCAGTAATGCACTATAATTAGTCTCAGCCCCCTTAAGTCAGCAAGAGAGAAAATAGCACAGGGTCTCACTCTTGGGTCACTATCCAGCAACTCCTGTAATTAAAGGTGTTTAGGCACAGGGTCAGGATGGACCTGATGGGCAGTGATGCCCTTTATGATAAGATAATCTGGCAACAATCATGTTCTGGGTTGACATGTAAGGAATGAACAGTGGGCCAGGAACTAGGGAAGTCAACAACGTAAGAAAAAGGACTCGAGGGAAAAGATTGCCTGAAAGAAAGAAAGGGAAAGAAAACTTACTAATTTTATTGTGCCAAAACTTACTAGTATTTACGATACCTGATAAAGATTACCTTGCAGTCATAACTTTCGGAGGTTCATGACTGTAAACCTGCAAGTTACAATAACTAATGCTGCAATATGAATGTTTGACATCATTGCCATTTTTAATGAGATGGTAATGGAGGTATTAACCCATCTATTTATATTAAATGTTTTCTATCTAGCATCCTATTTCCGCTCTTCTTTCTTGCTTCATAATTTTCTTGTCACCCTTTTCTTTCACATTAGGGTGTCAAACCTGGATGTTATGTAAGGTATCTCTGTTTAATACTATGCTTGAGTTTTAGTCCTCCCAATGCTTGGTGGCACTGCTGCTCTTATGAACTCCATCTCTCAAGTTCCTTCTTCATGACCATACTGCTGGTAAGTTTACATTTATTCTTAACTTACCCTCCAGTGGAAAGTTATTTAAAATTCTAAAATTAAGTTTAACATGCAGATGACACTTCCAGATTACTCTTGCTGCTTCCCTCAAGCCTTACTTGCACTGCCATTGGGAGGTCTTATGACTTAGGCTGCTTATCCTATCATCAGACTTGCCTCCTTGCCAGTGCTAACTACCTGCCCATCCCATTTTCCATGCTGCACCATCCCCCTTGGTCCTATGGCTATTCACTCATCTATCCTTCCCATTAATGATGGTTACTACCAGCACTCTTTCATGTTGTTCTCCCATCCCTCGTTCAACAATTTTCCTGACAGGTCCCTGTCCTTTTCATTGGTTTGTTAGTGGTAAGTTAACTAGAAGTTAGAGATCCTTCCCTTTCATTTTACTTATTGCTACCTTGCACCCTGAATGAATCTGTATCGCCAGTCATGACCTGTGAGCGTGCAGACCTGTAAATACATCCTTGCACCATCTGCAAGTGCTTTCACTACTGAATCAGCACCCTGTACCTGCCACCAGACAATGCAGTCTGCTGCACATTGTGGCCCCCTTCCCTGTCCCCTATGCTTGATCTTGCCATCCACTGCTTTCTACTCAAAACAAAAGTAGAAAGAGAAGCAGAAGACAAGGTAGGAGAGGGTGAGAATCAGCAAAACTAAGACGACAAAGCCATGACAAAGAGGAACCATGTACACCAACTTCCCATGAGCCATATTGTGGGAGATCTGATAATTTAGAATGTATGAACTAAAAATACCAAAGAGAGGAATACGGATAAATTAAACATTCATCTGCTATAATCAGCAACAGTACTTTCAAGGCCATCGTCTCCAACCTTCTGTCTGCATTCAGTTTACTAATGTCTCTGGCTGTATATTCCAGCCTGTACATTAATCATATTGGTCAATTCAGAGAGTATCTACAGGCAATGCAACAATGATGTCAGAGATTAATGTTAATCCATCAGTCGTTCTTGAAATATTACATGTTGATATCACTAAAATTGTTTTGTGGAAGTTGAAAACCCAAGAATTAAGAGTAGTTGTTGATAGCTGTCAGATGCTCTTAAAAAAAATGATAATACTTTCAAGACACAATATTAAAGACTATAGCGAAAAAGCAGAAATAGAAGTTGATATGTTGCCAGTAAAGATTGATTGATCCTGTTATTATATGATATTCTTAATTCTATAACATACTTATCTCTGACATTATTTCCTTCAGTAAGAACATAATATAATTTTGGGACCAAGATTTGAAACTTTTGTTCCAAGCACTGAAATTTGTTTTTTTCCCTTGTTTTTTTTTTTCAATTCTCACCCTTTTTTCTGTGCTTCCATCCTCTCTTGAAGAAAATGACCACAGGAACATGATTCCTTGGGACCCCACAAAGCTCTCGTCCTTCCCATTTTTGACATATGTGTCTTCACAGTGGAAGACATGAGTGACATCCCCAAAGTTCAAGAGAGTCGGGGGGCAGAGGTGAGTATGGTGGCCACTACCAAGGAGAAGGTGCTAGGAAAACTGAAAGGTCTGAAGGTGGATAAATCACCTGAACCAGATGGATTACACCCCAGAGTTCTGAAGGAGATAGCTGAAGAGATAGTGGAGGCGTTAGTGGTGATCTTTCAGGAATCACTGGAGTCATGGAGGGTCCCAGAGGACTGGAAAATCACTAATGTAACCCCCCTGTTTAAGAAGGGAGTGAGGCAAAAGACGGGAAATTACAGGCCGATTAGCCCGACCTCGGTGGTTGGTAAGATTTTAGAGTCCATTATTAAGGATGAGATTTCAGAATACTTGGAAGAGCATGGTAAAATCGGGCAAAGTCAGCATGGTTTCATCAAGGGGAGGTCATGCCTGACAAATCTGTTAGAATTCTTTGAAGAAGTAACGAGTAGGTTAGACAAAGGAGAGCCAATGGATGTTATCTACTTGGACTTCCAGAAGGTCTTTGACAAGGTGCCGCACAGGAGGCTGCTCAGTAAGATAAGAGCCCATGGTGTTAGAGGCAAGGTACTAGCATGGATAGAAGATTGGCTGTCTGGCAGGAGGCAGAGAGTGGGGATAAGGGGGTCCTTCTCAGGATGGCGGCCGATGACTAGTAGAGTTCCGCAGGGGTCAGTGTTGGGACCACAATTTTTCACTTTATACATTAATGATCTAGATGAAGGAACTGAGGGCATCCTGGCTAAGTTTGCGGATGATACAAAGATAGGTGATGGGGCAGGTAGTATTGAGGAGGCGGGGAGGCTGCAGAAGGATTTGGACAGGTTAGGAGAATGGGCAAAGAAGTGGCAGATGGAATACAATGTGGGGAAGTGTGAGGTCTTGCACTTTGGTAGGAAGAATAGAGGCATGGACTATTTTCTAAATGGGGAGAGAATTCAGAAATCTGGAGTGCAAAGGGACTTGGGAGTCCTAGTCCAGGATTCTCTTAAGGTTAACTTGCAGGTTGAGTCGGTAGTTAGGAGGGCAAATGCAATGTTGGCATTTATTTCGAGAGGACTAGAATATAAAAGCAGGGATGTGCTGCTGAGGCTTTATAAGGCTCTGGTCAGACCACGTTTAGAATATTGTGAGCAATTTTGGGCCCCGTAGCTCAGAAAGGATGTTCTGGCCCTGGAGAGGGTCCAGAGGAGGTTCACGAGAATGATCCCAGGAATGAAAGGCTTAACATATGAGGAACGTTTGAGGACTCTGGGTCTATACTCGATGGAGTTTAGAAGGATGAGGGGGGATCTGATTGAAACTTACAGAATACTCAAAGGCCTGGATAGAGTGGACGTGGGGAAGATGTTTCCATTAGTAGGAGAGTCTAGGACCCGAGGGCACAGCCTCAGAGTAAAGGGAAGACCTTTTAGAACAGAAGTGAGGAGAAACTTCTTTCGCCAGAGGGTGGTGAATCTATGGAATTCATTGCCACAGAAGGCTGTGGAGGCCAGGTCATTGAGTGTATTTAAGACCGAGATAGATAGGTTCTTGATTGGTAAGGGGATCAAAGGTTACGGGGAGAAGGCGGGAGAATGAGATTGAGAAACTTATCAGCCATGATTGAATGACGGAGCAGACTCGATGGGCCGATTGGCCTAATTTCTGCTCCTATGTCTTATGGTCTTATGGTCTTGTATGAGTTAAACAATGAGGAGATGAAATTCAAACTCAGAGGGGCGCAAAATGGATAGGAGCTGATTGGGCCCTTCATTCTGTGAACTGTAGCTGATAGGGCCATGTGTTATATGGACAGTAGCAGATTGAGCTACCTGTGAAATGTCCAATTTCCCTTTCCATTGACCTCATCCTATCTGACTGGAGATGAACATTGTAAGTGAGTTCAATCCAGACCACACCAAGGGCAGAATTTTAAATGCAAAGGGGAGGCAGGGGGGTTAAAGTGCTGAAAAGTGGCGTCAGCTCTGGAACCTGACATGATCGTGCCTATTTCTGGGTTAACCCGGGCAGGTGAGCAGGAAACATCCATGGAGCTGCTGGGTAAGTAATTTCTAAAGGTAATTCCCTAATTAACTCAGAACTTAACCCAACATTCTGGCTTTAACAGCCAGTGCAAGGGCTTCCCAAGCTTTGTGCAACTTTTCAGAGTCAACCAGGTGAAAGTACAATGGGGTATGTTTTTACAGAGAAACTGACAAGCTGGGAAGCCTTCAAACAGTGAGACTAAATAGCTGCAGCCTTGCCTACGTGAGAGGTTACTGTTCATGACACTTCTGAGAATGTGCTCTTACTGCTTGATAGGCAATTTCCAACTTCTTGGAAGTCAGTTCACCTGTCTTGGACCTCACTCACCTCGATCTGCATTTCTCTCCCTTGCTGTCAGCTTGCATTGTGGCATGGCTTATGCAGCTCCACCTTGTACCTCTGATGAAGAGCAACAATGCCAATGGCACTAGCTGCAGCAGGAAGAACACCAGCAGCACTAACTATCTTCTTCTCAGCTACATGCCCCTTCACAGGGTGCAGAGATAAACACACAGGTCCAGCTGGAAGGAGGCGAGACCCCCAACACAGAATCTACAGGCAGAGGATCAGCTCTCTTGGCATACGTGCGCAGCAGTGCCTGAGGAGGCTCAGGTTGTCACGGCAGATTGTAGCTGACATCGACAGCCTCCTCGAACAAGACTTCCTTTCCAGCAGACCAGGTGAACATTGTCGCCAATGGCCATCAGACTGGGGAGAGAGGGAAAACCATTCCCCCCAATTCCCCGCTCTCACCCCCACTGACTCACAATACCACCCACCCCAGCCCCCATGCCAGCTGGCTGTTTCTCCCTGGAGCCCTACCCTCTCTTCTTCTGCAAGGTGAATACAGAGAGTTGTGAGTGTGAGCAATCGATTGTGTGGAGAAGAGGGAAGGTCAATATTTGTTGGGGGGTGACTGTGAGGCATGGATGTGAGATGGCAGAAATGATGAGGTTGTATGTGAGACTTAGCTGTTCACATGGGGAAGTGAGGTGTCTAGAGAGAGAGGAATGAGTGGAGCTGGAAGTGTGTTGTTCTCAGGAGTGTTGTACTGGAGAATGCTGGGAAAGTCAAAGTGTGGGGCTTAGAACCTGAATGTGCTCTGCCATTCACCTCCCCCACCCTTCTGAGGACCTTGAACCTCTTCCCCTCCACCCCCCATCCCCCACAGCACTGCGATAGGGTTCCCTTGGCCTCACCTTCCACCATACCAGCCTCCATATTCAGTGAATCATCCTCCACCATTTCTGCCACCTCTACCAGGATGCCACCACCCAACACATCTTCCCCTCCCACCCCCGTCAGCATTCTGAAGGGACCATTCCCCCTGAACACGCTGGTCCACTCCTCTACCACTCCCAATACCCTTCCCATGGCACCTTTCACAGGAGGTAAGACCTTCCCCTTTACCTCCTTTCTCCTCACCATCCGAAGCCCCAAACACTTCTTCCAGCTGAAACAATGATTTATATGTGCTTCTTTCCATTTAGTGTTTGCTGCTCACAATGTGGTTTCCCCCACATTGGGGAGACCAAATGTAGGTCAGGTGACCGCGTTGTAGAATACCTCTGTTCAGCCCATAAGCATGTCCCCAAGCTTCCTGTGGCCTGCCACTTTAATTCCCTACTTTACTCCAAAGCGGACATCTCTGTCTTCAGCCTACTGTAATGTTCCAATAGGAATAGTACCTCATCTTTTGATTGGACACTTTACAGCCTTCTGGACTCGACATTGAGTTCAGAAATTTCAGACCATAATGTCTGCTCTCCTTATTTTATCTCATTCTCTTTGCAGGTTTCGGTCTTAACCTTAGTTTTCTCATTTTTTGCTTTCGGACGGCAGTTGTTCATGATCTTGCCATGCCCACCTCCTCTAGATTCATCCTCTGCTTCTTTACTTGTCCTATTACCACTCCTTTAGCCACTCTCACCAACTATTTTGTCCTTGAATTTTTCCGATCTTCCACCCTATCACAGGCCTTTTGTTTTTTCCATTGTTTACCACCCCTCCCCCAATTCACCTCCTTAAAACCTATTTCCAACTTTTCCCAGATCTGATGAAAAGTCACAATCTGAAATGTTAACTCTGACAGGGATTTTCCTGCCCCGCCATGGGGGAATCCGCCGCCGGGGATTTGGCTGCCCAGCCAAAAGTCCATTGATTTTCGACGGGACCGGATGATCCTGGTGGCAGGCAGAGCCGGAAAACCCTGCCCTCTGTTTCCCTCTCCACAGGTGCTCCCAGACCTACTGAATATTTGCAGCATTTTCTGTTTCTACCCTTGAACCTCTTGATGTACTGTACTCAGGCTTGAGGGACCACACTCCTCAGTCACCTCCATCCATCCCTGCTTGCTTTGAGAGGTTGGCCTCTTTCGCCCATTGTTGGGGGAAACAAATCACCTCATTCCGCAGCAGGACCTCCAGGTTTTGTCAGAGATCCAGAGGGGCAGCCATCCCAGGTTTCCTTTCCCTTCCTGTTGTCAAAGCCTTAGGAATCAATGTAGAATTCAGCCATTCTAACCCCTTTCGAGTTCCCTTTAACTAGAAATCTTTCCTTCGATAGAGCAGCCGCATCATCCCGACTGCCATTTCTGATCGATCAAGAAACCGGGTCTGTTCAGATAATTTTCCACCCCAAGTTTCTACTACTTACTGATCACAATTTGGAAAGGGGACACTACCTGACTTTTCCCCTTCCTAACCCATGCATTCTGAGGCCAGTTGTTGTCCCAGCTCCCATCTGAGATCAACTAAATTAGCAGGTGCCCAAGCTAGAAGCATTACGCTATCCATTACGCTATCACAAGAATTTTCTCAAAAGTCAAGATATTTCAGTTACATTTTAAGCTTAATCAGCCCGAATCAGATTGAGAATTGATTTTCGTCCAGTTCAGACCACTTCACTTTCCTATGTATATGTTCACTTTTATTGTCATGCTATTAGTTTTCATCATGGCAATAAGCAACTTTCGGTAATGGAAACTTGATCCCCAACATAAATGCAAATGCCATGGTATTTTAAAAATATTTGTACGGCTCTTTCATGGTTCAGCAAGCATAACCAGTAAGTGGCTGTTCCATGAAGACCAGGAAGCTAAAGATAAGATTGGGTATTTTTTTTTTTTTTTTTTTTTTTTTTTATTGTAAAAATATACTTTATTCATAAAAATCTTCAATCACATTCAAAACCATTTCAAAAACAACATTACAAGGGTACAATCCAGGTTAAACTTTTACAAAATGTATCACCAGGTGCATCAGTACAAACAATATTACAGTCATTTACAGCCTTTCATTTTGATCTGTACAGCCCGAGGGGCTCTAAACAGTTCCCAGTCTCTCGGTGCGCTGTGGTAGAAAGGTCTTAGACAGCGACCCTTCCCCATTGCGCCTTTGCGGCAGCTGCCCCAAGCTTTAGTGCGTCCCTCAGCACGTAGTCCTGGACTTTGGATTGTGCCAGTCCGCAACAATCGGTCGGGGACAAATCTTTGTGCTGGAAGACCAACAAGTTTCGGGCAGACCAAAGCGCGTCTTTCACCGAGTTGATGATCCTCCAGCTGCAGTTGATGTTTGTCTCGGTGTGTGTCCCTGGGAACAGCCCGTAGAGCACAGAGTCCTGTGTCACAGAACTGCTCGGGATGAACCTCGACAGCAACCACTGCATCTCTCTCCAGACTTTCTTTGCAAAGGCACAATCCACAAGGAGGTGAACAACGGTCTCTTCCCCACCACAGCCACCTCGAGGGCATCGTGCAGAGGGGGTGAGACTCCTGGCGTGTAGGAAGGATCTGACGGGGAGGGCCTTTCTCACCACCAGCCAAGCTACGTCTTGGTGCTTGTTGGAAAGTTCTGGCGATGAGGCATTCTGCCAAATGACTTTGACAGTCTGCTCGGGGAACCATCCCACAGGGTCCACCCTCTCCTTATCCCTCAGGGCCTCTAGGACGTTACGTGCTGACCACTGCCTGATGGACTTGTGGTCAAAGGTGTTTTTCTGCATAAATTTTTCCACCAGGGACAGGTGGTACGGCACGGTCCAACTACTTGGAGCGTTCCGCGGCAGCGTGGCCAGACCCATCCTTCGCAACACCGGGGACAGGTAGAACCTCAGCACGTAGTGACACTTGGTGTTTGCGTACTGAGGGTCTACGCACCGCTTGATGCAGCCGCACACAAAGGTGGCCATCAGTATGAGGGCGATGTTGGGCACGTTTTTTCCCCCTTTATCTAGAGGCTTGTACATCGCGTCCCTGCAGACACGATCCATTTTCGACCTCCAGATAAAGCGGAAGATGGCTCGAGTGATCGCCATCGCGCAGGAGTGTGGAATGGGCCAGACCTGCGCCACGTACAGCAACAGCGAGAGTACCTCACACCTGATGACCAGGTTCTTACCCGCAATGGAGAGGGAGCGTCGCTCCCACATGCCCAGTTTCCTTTTCACCATAGCCACTCGCTCCTTCCAGTTTCTAACGCATGCCCCGGTCCCTCCGAACCATATCCCCAGCACCTTCAGGCCGTCAGCCCTGACAGTGAAGGGGACAAAGGATCGGTCAGCCCACTTCCCAAAGAACATGGCCTCGCTCTTCCCACGATTTACCTTGGCTCCCGAGGCCAGTTCGAACTGGTCGCAGACGTGCATCAGTCTGCGCACCGACAGCGGATCCGAGCAGAAGACGGCGACGTCGTCCATGTACAGGGAGGCTTTTACCTGAGTGCCTCCACTGCCTGGGATCGTCACTCCTCTTATGCCCGGATCCTTCCTGATGGACTCGGCAAAGGGTTCTATGCAGCACACAAAAAGGACAGGCGAGAGAGGGCAGCCCTGCCTGACTCCAGATTTAATCGGAAAGCTATCTGTTTCCCACCCATTGATTGAGACTGCGCTACTGATGTTAGTGTAGAGCAGTTGGATCCAATTTCGAATTCCCTCCCCAAAGCCCATTTTGGAGAGCGCATCCCCCATGTAGGTGTGCGATATTCTGTCAAAGGCCTTCTCCTGATCCAAGCTGATGAGGCAGGTATCCACACCCCTGTCCTGTACATAGGCAATCGTATCCCTGAGCAGCGCCAGGCTGTCAGAGATCTTCCTGCCTGGCACAGAGCAGGTCTGGTCAGGGTGAATCACCAATTCCAGAGCGGATTTGACCCGGTTGGCGATGACCTTGGACAGAATCTTATAGTCCATATTCAACAGTGAAATGGGTCGCCAATTTCTAATTTCCTCCCTTTCCCCCTTGTGCTTGTAGATGAGGGTGATGATGCCTTTCCTCATGGATTCTGACATGCTGCCGGCCAGGAGCATACTCTCGTACACTTCTAGCAGGTCTGGGCCGATCAAGTCCCACAGAGCCGAATACAACTCCGCCGGCAGGCCGTCGCTTCCGGGGGTTTTACTCTTCTCGAAGGACTCGAGGGCCTTAGTCAGTTCGTCAGGAGTTAGCGGTTTGTCTAGGCTCTCCCGCGTACTGTGGTCTAGGACCTCCGTGATAGAGGACAGGAAGGACTGGGAGGCCGTGCTGTCCGTGGGCTTCACGTCATACAGTCCGGCATAAAAGGATTTGCTGATCCTCAGAATGTCGGACCGTGATGACTTTACTGAGCCGTCTTCTTCCTTCAGGCTGCTGATCACAGAGCGCTCTCTGTGTACCTTTTGGAAGAAGAAACGTGAGCACGTCTCATCCTGCTCCACGGAGCGGACTCTGGAACGGAAGATGATCTTGGAGGCCTCCGAGGCAAAGTGCGAGGCTTGCTGGCCCTTCACCTCTTGGAGCTCCTCCTTGACATCGACCCCCATCGACCGCAGCCGGAGCAGATTCTGCATCTTTTCCTGGAGTCGGGACATTTCCCTCTGTTCCTTTCTAGCTTTCTGGGTGCCTTTGAGGATGAAAAACCTCTTGATGCTTCCCTTGATCACTTCCCACCAGTGTGTCAGGGACTCAAAGAGGGGTTTCACGGTTCTCCAACCTTTGTAATCCCTCTTGAGCTCCTCAATGTTCTCTGGGGTCAGCAGTTGCACATTTAGCTTCCATGCCCCCCTGCCCACCCTCAGGTCTTCCTCCAAGTGGCAGTCCGCCAGTAGGAGGCAGTGGTCAGAGAAGAACACCGGCTTGACCTCGGTGGATCTGACTGTGAATGCACGGGACACAAACAGGAAGTCTATCCTGGAACGAATGGACCCGTCTGGCCGCGACCAGGTGTATCTACGCTGCGCTCCGTCTGCAGGGTTGCTGAAGACGTCGTGCAGCTTGGCATCCTTAACTGTTTCCATCAGGGATCTGGACGTAGCGTCCAATCTGCTTCCGGCCCTGCCGGATCGTCCAGCCGCATCGATGATGCAGTTGAAGTCCCCGCCCAGAATGACCGGCCTGGAGGTCGCCAGCAGCAGTGGGAGCTGCTGAAAAACCTCCAGCCGCTCAGCCCCTTGTGCCGGGCCGTACACGTTAATTAACCGGAGTGGAGCGTTCTTGTACATTACGTCTGCTACCAGGAGTCGCCCGCCCACCACCTCCTTGACCTCGGAGACGGTGAAGTTGCCTCCCCGCAGCAGAATACCCAGGCCGGAGGAACGAGAGTCGTTTCCGCCCGACCAGATCGATGGCCCGTGGGACCACCATCGTGACCATTGCCTGTAGGAGCTGAGGTGCGGTATCGCACACTCCTGCAGAAACAACAGGTCAGCTTTGACCTTGGCAAGGTAGTCCAAGGTCGCAACACATCGCGTAGTAGATTTAATGCTACGCACATTTATGGATACAATCTTTAAACCCATATTAAAGCATTTATTCTCCTACCAAACCCACTGTCTCTGAGAGTCCCAGACCTTTAGTCTGCTCCTTCATACCCGTAGTGAGCTCAAATTCCTTCACTTTGGATGGGCTGAGGTAGATCTCCTTGGCCGTGTTCTGCTCCAGTGGCATCTGGAGGTTCACGTAGTGAGCGGATTTTGAGATGACCTTTGCTGGAGAAGCTTCTCCAAAACTCACCCCCTCTGGGGGGTTGCTGTTCCCGGCTTCCTGGAGCTGGGGTGCGATGATTGCCTCACTGCTCCCAGATTCCAGGGGCTGTGGTGCACTGGCCTCCTCAGGTTGCAGGCAAAGTTGGGGTGCGTTGGTCTCCTTGTTGTCTCCAATTTTCTGGAGCTCGGGTGTCTCGTCCTCCAACGCCCTGGAGCTTTGCCGCCTCTTCTGTCGGTGCCGCTCTGGCACTTCCTCATCCGAAGAGCTGCTGCCCTTGTCATCCGTGTCGGATGGGAGACGCCTCTTGCCGCTTCTCTGATAAGATTGGGTATGGCTCCATTGGGTGTGGTTTCAAGTTTGTCAAACAGCGTACATGCATACTGGCCAGATAAACACATACATGCTAATTGTCAACCTTTTAGTCATTGTTCCAATCTGTGCTTGTAACCATTTCACAAGAAAAATAGACAGTTTTAAGCAATCAGACTATTTGAAAGGTGGAAGTGAAGCCTGTCAGAACCAGATTGATTAGAGGGTAGAATGGGAATCAATCAGACATTACCTTCTTCCATTGATTGTTGCATAGAAACATGAGGTAAAAAAAATAAAATGAGCTAATAGTTTCTGAGTCACAGTTACGGATGTGTTTCTTCCCCAAACAAGTTATATATAACAAATAAACTGTTAAAATGCAGCTTTTAAAACCTTGTTTACTTTTCTTAAAGGAACTTACTGGGACAACAGAAACAGAGAATTTTACAGTGCAGAAGAAGGCCATTCAGCCCATCATGTCTGCACCAGCTCTCCAAATGAGCAACTTACTTAATGCCATTCTCCCACTTTCTTCCTGTAACCCTGCACATTCTTCCTTTTCAAATAATAGTCTAATTCCCTTTTGAATGCCTCAATTGAACCTGCCTCCACCACACTCTCAGACAGTGCATTCCAGACCTTAGCACTCGCTGCATGTCGCTTTTGTTTCTTTTGAAAAATATCTTAAAACTCTCATTCTCGATCCTTTCACTAGGGCAACAGTTGCTCCCTATCTACTCTGTCTAGAACTCTCATAATTTTGAATACCTTTATCAAATCTCCTCTCAACCTTCTTTTCTCCAAGGAAAACAATCCTAACCTCTCCAATCTATCTTCATAACTGAAGTTCCTTATCCCTGGAACCATTCTTGTGAATCTTATCTGCACTTAACTCCAATGCCTTCACACCTTCCCTAGAGAGTGGTGGCAGAATCAAACACAAGCCTGGTACTTGTATTATCTGAAGCTTTGTTTTCTAAAAGCATGGTGGTGGCTGCCTTTTTACAAAAGGGTGCTTGGTATGAATGCATTAACTTGCTTCAATTGGCAACTCCTGCAAGCCCTGTCACTGTTGTGCAATTATCATGAGTTGATTGAAAGTTTGATAATGGGTCGAATCTTCAGAGGACTGGCATCAGATTTCCACTCCACTCCGATGTTTTTATGTTAAGATGGAGCTCCGCATTTCTGGCCCAGACTTCCAACTGGGCCTCTTCAGAAATGCAGAACATACCTGTTCTGGGAGTCCTCCTTCATAGCGCAGGACCATCAGGGGAAGCCAACCACACCCCATTTTTACAGCACTAGCTGCCATATTTTGGTAAGTCTTCGTTCGCCAACATAGTGAAAAGCCTTGGGACATTTAAATAGCTTTTCAGTGTGCTCGTGAATGTGTTTGAGTGGAGTGAGTGGGTAAGTGGGGATGGTGCCAGCTCGGTAGGGTGGCAGGGTGGGTAAGGTGGCAGAGTGGGTAGGGTGGCAGAGGGATAGGGTGGCAGGGTGGGTAGGTAGTTGGGTGCTCGGTAACTGGGTGGCAGTGTGACAGACGGCAGGATGGTAGGTGGCAGGGTGGGTAGGATGGCAGGCTGGTAGGTGACAGATGGTAGGTGGCAGGGTGGTGAGGTTGGGTCGGGGAGAGTCGGAAGGTCAGGGGGATTCGGAGGGTTGGGGGTTGGTCAGAGAGCTGGAGGTAAGGTGGAAGGTGAGGAAGGAATCAGAGAGTTGGGGGAAGTCGGAGGGTTGGGGGAGAGTTGGAGGCATGGGTGTGAGTTGGGGATTTAAGGAGCAGTTGGAGGGTCGGCTGGGAGTCAGAGGGTTGGGGGGCTAGTTGAAGGGTCGGGGGGAGTCGGAGGGTCAGGAGAGAGTCGGAGGGTCGGGCATTGTTGGAAAATCAGGGGGATATGGGAGGCTGTGAGGGTCGGGGGGAGTCGAGGGTGGGGTCAGTGGGGAGTCAGAGGGGTCAATTGTTTTGTTACCCGGGAGTTAGACATGGTATTTTCCTGTTATTTGCTGCAAGCTTCCAGGAGCAAGATTTATCTCCTAACCAGCTCCCATTAATTAAGTAAGCATTAATTGCCCAATTAAGGGCTTCATTTGGCATCGGGTTTGGAAGGTCATCAATGAGCTTTTTCATCTCCAATTTATTCGGGGCAGAGGCAGGAAGATGGCAGAGTCCCCACACATTACCCTCCCTCCCAATTAAATGACTCCCTGCCTCCAAACTCATCTTGGGGGAGGGCATTAAATTGCACCCGTCTTCTTCCTCCTCAACCTCTCCTTGCGGCTCCTGTACTGGACCCTCTCATACAACTGATGGTGATAATGGCTGTTCTCCCATGATGGCAAGATAGTGAAGCATGCAGCAAATCATCACTAACCTGAAGAACTTCTCAGTTATGTACTGCATGGAACCTATTGCCTGGTCAAGGTATCTAAAACTTTGCTTGAGGACCTCAAAGGTCTGCTCAGTGATACTTCTGGCGACCAACCTTCCAACTCCCTCTCCAACCCTCCAACTCGTACCCTGACCCTCCGCTTCCCCCTGGCTGTCCAACTCCCTACCCACCCCCCAACCTTCTGACTCCCCACCAACCCTCTGACCACTCCTTGACCCTCCAGCTCCCCTCCAAACCTCTGACCACCCCCCCAACTCTCCGAATCCTCCCTGACCACCTGAGTCACCCCCACCCCTCCAACCCGACCTGACATCACCACCCTACCCACCTGCCACCTACCATCTGCTGCATATCACTCTGCCACCCGACATACCCTGCCACCTACCACCCTGCCACCTATCCACCATGCCAGCTATCCACCCTGTCACCCTACTCACCCCAGCACCCTACCAAGTTGGCACCCTACCCACTCACCCACTTACCCCACTCACACTCATTCGCTAACACACTGAGAAGATATTAAAATACCCCAAAGCTTTTCACTGTGGCATCCAAGCAGGGGTGGGGAAAGGGGGCTGCTGGCGAACCTATGACAGCGACAGATGGGCATCCGGGGGAACCTGTGGGAGCCGGGGTGCTGGCGAACCTGTGCGAGTGGAGTGGGGGGGTGGTGCTCATGAACCTGTGAGTGAGCGGGGAGGATGTAAAGTGCTTTAAGGGGTGAAACTCTGGCTTTCTTTAAGTGTCACTGGCGATTTTAACTATCTGTCTGGTTTCTGTTAGGCAAGCAGCATTAAAATTCCCCTGGTGGGTGGCAAAATTCCAGATGTTGAATTATAACTGTTTGTTCATATAAAAAATGCTTAAATAATTTTAAGATCTTTAACAAGTTGGTGAACCAACGATGCAGAATTAAAGAATGAGATGCAGATGCTGGTAGCCCATGCAATAAACTTCATATACTATCTCAGTTTGAGAGAAACATTGGCATTGTTTTTTTTTTATTTTCCCTGTTGAGTGAAAACAGTGGGCTGGATTTTACAGAGCGCTGCATTCCCCAACCCCAACCGAAAGGTCAATCACCAGCTGCCCACGCCATCTGAAACCCAGCTGGCCCACAGTGACACCCTGGGAGAAACCTTCATCGTTTCAGAGTGCGACTTAGGCTCCGCTTTGGGAGCAAATCCCGCCCTAGAGAGCCGTCAGCCAATCAGATTGGCTGGCAACTCTGTAGTCCCAGCAGCACCAGCATCGGGTGGTGGCCACTGATGGGACTACAGACAGTCCCCGAGAAGAAGTAGTAATGGAGCCCAGGCTTCAAGGTAAGTCCAGGGCTTTGGACAGGTCAGGTTGGCAGACCCCAGTGTGGAGTGGGAAAGGGGTAGTGAGGGGGCCAGATTTGAGAGACCATGGAGAAAGGGTTAAAGGATGGGTACAATCTTGTGGGGGGGAGTTGGTGTGGGGTGGGTGCCTTCAATGGGAACAGGGGATCCCCAAAGGAGGCACCCACATCCTGCCCGACAGCAGCCCGTGCAGTGAAATAGGCCTTCCCTGTGGTATGTAAAATAGTAGTGGAGGCAGAATGAGGCCCTTAAGTGGCCATTAGTTGGCCACTTAAGGGTGGGCAGGTTGCTTTATGCCTTCCCCGCCCACTGTAATATGGGAGATAAGTCAGGGGTAAGTGGGAGGGCGGCAGGAAGGCAAAAAGCAACCTGCCCACCCTTAAGTGGCCAATTAACTTTACATGCCTTCAAATACACAAGTTGGGGGGCATGAAATCAAGTGCAGGGACGTAGCACGATGAAAATGGCAGTGCAGCAATCATTGCCCTCTTCCCGCTGGCATTCGGGCCTCTATCTTTCTTCACTGCTTTCCTGCCTCAGCCTCTGAACCAAGCAACTACTCATCCTCAATGAGTTCAACCTCCATCTCAACTCGTCATGCTCTCCTCTGAGTTCACTGACCTCTTATCCTCCCTAAATCTCTCCCTCCATGTAAACGCTCCAACCAATATTCACAGCCACCCTCTGATCTTGCTATCTCACATGGCTTTGCTAGTCCCATCATGTCAATCACAGATAAGGCCATCATGGGACACTTGCCTTTATCAATCGAGGCATAGATTAAAAAGCAGGGAGGTCATGTTGGAGTTGTATAGAACCTTGGTGAGGCCACAGCTGGAGTACTGTGTGCAGTTCTGGTCACCACATTATAGGACAGATGTGATTGCACCGGAGGGGGTGCAGAGGAGATTCACCAGGATGTTACCTGGGATGAAACATTTAAGTTATGAAGAGAGGTTGGATAGACTTGGGTTGTTTTCGTTGGAGCAGAGAAGACTGAGGGGCAACCTGATCGAGGTGTACAAGATAATGAGGGGCATGGACAGGCTGGATAGGGAGCAGCTGCTCCCCTTAGTTGAAGGGTCAGTCACAAGGGGGCATAAGTTCAAGGTGAGGGGCAGGAGGTTCAGCGGGGATGTGAGGAAAAACTTTTTTACCCAGAGGGTGGTGACGGTCTGGAATGCACTGCCTGGGAGGGTGGTGGAGACAGGTTGCCTCACATCCTTTAAAAAGTACCTTGGCACGTCATAACATTCAAGGCTATGGGCCAAGTGCTGGTAAATGGGATTAGGTAAATAGGTCAGGTGTTTCTCACGTGTCAGTGCAGACTCCATGGGCCGAAGGGCCTCTTCTGCACTATGATTCTGTGATTCTGATCATTTCCTTGTATCATTCTCCATCCACTTGCCTCGTCCTCACCCAACCCTACCTCTTTCTGTATCAGTCCCTGGAAGAACTAACCACCAAATCACCTGCAACTGCATTTTCAAAAGCCCAACTATCTAACTTTTGGCTGTCTGTTCACCACAACATTTCTACAGCTACTGATTTACTCAACTGCACCCATACTTCCATCTTTGAAGTCCTAGGTGCCCCTGCTATAGTACTGGAACGGCTCAAGTAACATCCTATGCGACTGTGACAAAAATAATCTTTCCTTCCTTATTCTTCTTCAGCTGCATGCAGCCTTTGACATGGTTGAACACACCATCCTCTTCCAACATCTGTCCACTGCCATCCCACTGGATGGGACTACTCTCACCTGGTTCCTTTCTTATCTAGCTAATCATAGCCAGAGAATCACTTGCAATGGTTTCTCTTCTTGCTCCCCCACCATTACCTCTGGTGTCCCCAAGGATCTATCCTTGGCCTCCTCATATTTCTCATCTACATACTGCCCTTCGACATCACCATCCAAAGGCACAGTGTTAGTTTTCACATATATGTTGACAACACCCAGCTCTACTAACCAACACCTCTCTTGACTCCCCCACTTTTGCTAGTTGCTCAATTATTGGACTGCTTATCCATCATCCTATAACAAAGGCACAAATGAGAGTGTCAGCAGCAGATGAGCTGACACAGGGGCGAAGTTAGTCAATGTTATAGAGGTGGAGGTAGGCGGTCTTAGTGATGGTAAGAATATGAGGTAGCTCATCACGTGATCAAATCGAGGTTATGAACAGATTGGCTTAATCTCAGACTGTTGCCAAGAAGAAGAATGAAGCTGGAAGCTAGGGAACAGAGTTTGGGACCATGAAACGCCCAGGCCAAGTGCCTATTGAAAACAGACAGGAGTCTCATTAATCAATGCAGTCAGAGTTCTATGCCATTAATAGGACTCTAGCTCTATTTTGACGTATCAATCGGCTTTGACACGCATGCCACGCAGTGGTACACGTCGTTGAGCAACCAAACCAATAGTCCTTGAAGGCTGCAAGTCACCTGCAAAAGTGAAGGAAATAAAAAAAACGTTGTAAATGTTTTTTGTGAGGCCAGGATCATTCTTCTGGCCCTGCAAAAACTTACCAAGCCCTTCACTTATGATCGCCTTCCTTCCACTTAACTGCACCAGCTAGTCTTGGTGCTGGAACAACTAGATTCTTATCCTTTCAAGCTGTTCCACCGGACGAACAGCTCACCAAGGGAGTGCAAATATGGCCTGAAGATGAAAATGATTCGGACCTCCAACCACTCCATTGAGGAGGTGGTGGCTCGTTCCACCCACCACTCACCTGATAGAAGAAGTCACTTGAAAATCAAACCCACTGGGCAGAATTTTTCATTCATGGGAGGGCGCGGGCCTGACCCAAATGAGCGTAAAATTACGCGCAACGACATCAGGCAAGCGTCCCGACATCATCGCACACTAGCGCGATATTTCGGTCGGCGGGCGTGTGCGGGAGTTGGCAGCGCGCCCACTGACAATTAAAACGCCTAGTAAAGCCATTAACAATATAATTGAATTAAATTTTTCGCTGCCCATCCAACCTTACAGTTGACGGGTGGGCGAAAAGCCCAGACGGCCTTTGCATTTTTGCAAAACCTCATCCACGGTTAGGACGAGGTTTTGACCCACCATTAAAAAGAAAATTAAAAAATTCCATCCTAATTTCTAACATGTCCCTGCTCATGTGACAGAGTCAACTGAGGGGACATGTTTTTTGACATCTTAAAATGCTTTATTTTTAATTTTTCATATTTTTATCTCCCTGAGGCAGCTCTATGCCTCAGGGAGCTTTTCCTGCACACACTTGTGCACATGCACAAAGTTCCCCACTCGCCCTCCCCCCAAACCCCCACACAGGCAGCGCTGAGCACTGCAGCACGTGTTTCACACTGAGTGGGCCTTAATTGGCCCGCCAGCGTGAAATCGCGGTCCGGCCCCCAATCGTGGGCGGCGGTCAGCTTCCCGACCGCTCCCGCCCGCCCCCGCCGAGCCCACCCGAGGAGTGCAAAGTTCTGCCCATTTTTTCCATTGGTTATCCATGATTAATTTTTGAAACTGTTGGAGATTGTTTTATGAATGACTTACAGCATTTAAGTTTCTGTTTACATCACCATCATTTACTTCATCTGAAATCTGCAGCTAAATGTAGCACTGATTGACGTCATCAGCTGGGTAAAATCACTCTCTGTGGCACACTAACTGTGAAATAGCAAAAAAATATATATATTCAATGAGGGCGTTAATCACTGTATTTTACAATGAATTACTGATGACTTGCACATTTGAGATGAAAGGCAAGTATATCAGTCCTCAAAAACAATGTCAGTAGCTTCCATGTCAATATAGTTTTACTTATTTAAATTTCAAGTTCACACATTTGAGATATAAACAAATATTGAACATTATTAACCTGTTGTAAGTATATTTTTACAAGGTAACTATTGATGAATCTTATCTCCCTACCCATTTGGTTATATGCACTTGCTCTGTGCGTTGATCTAAATTTATTACAATTTGGCATTTTGATACCCAGGGATTGAAACTAAATAAAGGATGATAATAATACAATAAATAGTGAAATGAAAGCTAGAGTAAATTTTTAAGATACACAGCAGTAGGAGCATAATTTTCCCCAATTTTGTTGCCTCCTCCCCTGAAGGGATTAGCTTTCTTGCTACACTATGTTTAATTCCTCACTCTTTCTTTGCATTAAATCTAAGCCATGATTGATGGATTTGAAGATAATGGAGGGTATTGAAACTCAGCCCAATCTTGTCCTCACCGGACATTCAAACTCTGCTTATGCTCTTGAATAGCAATCAGAAGCAGGAGCATGATCTGATTGTTTCTTCCTCCATAGTCTATTGCATTATTGTATCTAATACCGTCAGCTGCATCATTGGAAGTCATAATAATGACCATAAGGAACCTAGCCTGATACTCAGGTTCCGGTATTCGCACAGAAAGGAGATGGTTTGCTTCTTAGTGTTTAGACTAGTTATTTTGACAACTCTTGACTAAGGTTGTATTCATAAAATAGTTAAGATTTGGTGACTGCACAGCAGTAAAATGTTGCTGAGAACATCATTGCCAAGATCTTCACAGCAAGCACCAAGTTGCATGGCGATCATGCACTCATAGGGCAGAATGTTTAAAATTTAGGGCGGAATCGTCCCAGATTTGCACTAAGTGCGATAGCAGGCGTGAAAAATGACATTTTGCCCGCTGGCCAAAATGGCGGGACTTCACGCTGTATAGTCCCCTTCCTGCCTCATAAATTATGCAGCCACGGGAAACGCGCCGGATCGCCGGCCTCCAATTGGCTCGCCACGCCATTACCTCACCACATCCTCACGTTAGGCGCCATATTTAAAATGCAGCCGCACACATACTACTCAATGCTTGCAAGCTCAGCACTGCTCCAATGAAGACATGGCCCTGAAAGCCAGGAAGAGTGCAGCCTCCCGATTCAGTAACACATCCCTGGGCCACCTTCTGGACGCTGTGGAGGCCCAACACGAAGTCCTCTACCCCCGCTCTGGCCGCAGGAGGCCCATCAGTCTCACCACACCAGCTTGGGAGGCGGGGACAGAGGTGGTCATTGCCAATGCTGCACACAAGAGGTTGGCCATCCAATGCAGAAAACAAATGAATGATCTCATCCATGCTGCTCGGATAAGTCAACCATTTCATCACTCTAAACTCACCCACTCACAAGCCCATCACACATTCACTGGAATCTCACTCACTGCCAGATCAAGGGACATCACCAGTCACTCTCTCTCACACAAACCCTCACAGCTCCATCTGGTCTCATCTCCTCTGGAGATCGCTCCTCATCCCGTCCATGGCTCCACTCAGCACACACGTGTGCCTGGCGTCCTTCTCATTTGGCCTGGCATGTGCCTTGCTCACACTCTCTCCATCTGTCTTTATGCAAGGCAAGATCATGTACAATAAACCGGGAGAGTTCCCAGACTGGGGGTGGAGTGCTGGACATCAAGGTCCTCACTCCATTCGAGTCGCATGTTGGAGCTGGCTGGAGAGGATGCCGGCCATTCCTGCAACGACGGTGAGGTCAGCAGCGAACACCCACTTGAGGATCCTGCATCACATCTTCATCTCTCTCAATGCTACTCTGAGTCCATTGTTCTGTGTTCAACATGGCTGCCAAGCACTAATAATCTCCACTTTCAGTCCGAGGCACATCTGACACGTTGCCCTCAGGCAACCTTGACTCCGACCCCAGTGCCAAGAGCACCTCAGATGAGGACCATGAGGGCAACACCTTTGAAGACCCATCATAGTGCTCACCCACACCCTCCACCAGCGCTGCAGCACACACCTCGGTGGGGCCTAGATGCAGGACAGTATCAGGAACACAATCTGGTGAGCACAGCACACAATCTGTTCCACAGCAGGCAGAGGCAGGGACATCCTGGTGGACAGTGAGCAGAGGACTGCTGGAGGCAAGGAATCTGTTGAGTCCAAATCAGATGAGGAGCCTCTAGACCCTGTCCTCAATCAGTTGTTGGAGCTGCAAATTCAATCACGGAAATATCAGGAAGGGATGTCCAGTGATTGCAAGGGACAATGGAGGAGTCCATCCGCTTTAAGTCCGAGGTTGTAGCGCCGGCATGCTGACCCATCAAGGTCAACATTAGCAGGGTGGTGGCCGTCATGGAGAACTTGGTCCAGGCCATCGGTCCTGCACTGCTGCGCAGGCTGAATTCCATCGTTGATGCCGTAGTTGGCCTCCAACAGTGTCAACGCAAGAGAGATACAGGGCAGCTGGATCTCACTCCAGCTTCCCCTTCTCCTCAAGGAGTCAACCAGGGGCTGTCAGACACCCACTGGGAGGAGGACCAGAAGCTCGAAACCCCAGGGCCATCCACCCAGGTGACTCTGGGAATGTCCAGCCGATCCAAATCTCCTCTTCCTGTAACCCCATCATCTCCAGCTCCACAGGCCGAGAAGGGTGCAGCTGGTCTACAGCAGGACACCCAAAGCAGGCCGGGGCCCTCCAGGTCTCAGCCCTCCAGAAGACGCTCGCCAAGATTATCACAGACAGGACATGGCAGTCAGCAGGCTGCCTCCACCTCCACTGTGGATCGCAGGAGAACACCAAGACGTAGCAGCAGGGTTAGGAAGGTTAAGAAGATATAATTGCACAGCATGGACACAGATGTTAATCCCTTGTACACAATGTTCACTATTGTAAGTAAACTCCCAAGAATGTCTCCCTGCCTTGTTACGATGAGCAGTGCTTGTGTCACTCAGATGTGAAACCTTGGTTCCTGCACAAGATCAAGGCAGGTGTCACAGTGCAGGGCCTCTTCCCTTTTCAGTGTGTAATCTTCAGACCAAAGTGATGGTCCAGCCTCACACTCACTGGACACACAGGGCGGAATTTTACGCCAACAGGATTTTATGGTCCTGCCAAAGTCAATGGACTTTTGAATGGCTCGTCACATTTTACGGCCCGGCCTCTGCCACGATGGGGCTGTAAAATTCTGCCTAGGGTGATGCCTGCACCTCGGTGGTGCTTGTTATTGCTGCAGAATGTCGTGGGCAGGCATCACAGAGTTCCAACATTCTCTCTGTGTGCTCTCAACACCAATCTCTCCAGCATCTGTGTCTGGTGACGCTGTACTCCTGAAGGGGTCAGGCACTGAAGGCTGACAGAGGATCGCATGCGTTTAAAGTTTCATAGCTGCTTCTCTATGATATGACACTGATCACAGAGTGCAAGCGAGCTACCCTCAGTCAGACAGGAGTCAGAAATTCACAGAAGCTATGTGAAGATCTATGGAGTGTCCTCACTGCATGTTGTCATCATCCTCCTGGAATCTAGAGACTATTAGGGCCTCCACTGTGTCTCCATGACATGAGCCTGAGCACTGAGGGTATATGCGCTGCCATCAGCCACACAGGAATCAAACATGCACAGACGCAAGCTGAGGATGTCAGGACTGTCCACACTGCATCTCATCATTATCCTCCACGAATCTTGCAGCTATGAGGGCCTTCAGAGCATGCCTGCCTCATCTGGCCAGTGCGATGACCTCATCGCCAGCATCCTCGCCTTTGAGGGCCTCATCACCCACATCCCCTTCGACGTCCCCCTCATCGGAGGAGACGTGCAGCTTTTCCATCTCCTCCTCAGACAGGTCCTCCCCCCATTGCAGTGCCAGGTTGTGTAGCATGCAGCAAGCGATGATGATGCACAAAACCCTTTGGGGACTGTACTGCAGTGCTCCACCGGACCTGTCAAGGCATCGGAACACCATTTTCAAAATGCCTATCGATTGTTCCACAAAAGTCCGAGTTGAGGCATGAGCCTCATTATACCATCTCTCTGCTGCAGTCTGAGGCTACCTCATGGGCATCATCAGCCACATCCTCTGCGAGTAACCCTTGTCCCGGAGGAACCAACCCTGCAGCCTCTGTGGGCCCTGGAAGATAACTGGGGTCTGAGGCCTGCTAAGGATGTTGGAACCGTGAATGCTCCCTGGAATCATGCACAGACCTGTAGGATGCACGATCAGTGGTTGCACACCAGCTGAATATTCAGCAAGTGGAAGGCCTTGCAGTTGACGTGGTTGACTGCTTGTTGCCACGGGGGTCTGAGCACCATGTGAGTGCAATCGATGGCACCCTGCACCTGGGGAAAACCAGAGATCTGTGCAAATCCCAGCGCTCTTGCTTCCTGGCTTTCCTGATCCCGGGTGAAATGCACAAAGTTCTGTGCCTTCGGAAAGATGGCATCCGTGACCCCCTGGATACACTTGTGCGTGGAGGCTTGCGAGATCCCATACAGATCACCTGTGGAGCCCTGGAAGGAGCCACTGGCGTAAAAATTGAGCACCGCAGTCACTTTCATGGCCGCTGGCAGTGGATGCCCTCCATGTCCCCGTGGCGCCAAACCCTGCAGCAGATGGCAGGTGTGACCGACCAGTTCCATAAACATGCGCAGTCTTCGGCAACACTGGTTCTCAGTCATCTACAGGCATGACAAGCGCCATCTATAGACCGTGAGTCTAGCAAAGCGCCTACAACAACTTCTCTCTGTGCATCTTCAGCTGCATGTGCAGCAGGCCTGCCGCCCCTTCACCTTGAAAGGGGTGCGCCTCCCTTTGCTGAGCAAGGCGCCACCGCCACCCCCTTCTTCTTCTTCTCAGGCCACGAGGCACACCACCAAATCACCAGGCTCCATGATCCTGATGTAATCCTCCTGAAGGATCAAAGAGAAAGGCACGTGGGTTACCATATATGTCCTAAGAACCTCTCTTGGTTAAGTCTGAAGGCTCCTTCACACATGCAGGAGAGTGCCGACCACAAATTAGATGTCCAGTGTGTAGTGTGCTCATTGGCTGTCCGCACTCACCTTTGCCCCACTTCTCTTGACCGATTGGTGACAGCTTTGGCCACTGGACTGGATGCTGTGCTCTCAGCTCAGACACAGGCATTCTCCTAACCCACACTGCAAGGCTGCGCTGTTAGCTTGACCCATGAAGGATACCGGTCCAAACCTTAATAAAGATGTTGCAAAGGGCTGTGAGCACCTTCACCAGTGACTGCGCCATGGCCACCTTTCACAAGGGGGCTCTACAACTTGCCCAGTCGACCAATTGTTCTGCTGCCTCCTAAAAAACACACTAATTTGCAGTCTGTGCTCGAGGGGTGAAATGTTCTGGAGCATTTGGTGGTAAATTCATGTTTTTGTGTTACTTGAGTGGACAGAAAAGCTTCAGAGGCCCAACTCCAAGCATATCAATGGAGCTGCTGCTGAACGGTCTTAGCTGTGGAAGAATGCTCACTTTTGACCAGCTTTCCAAGCGCATGGCCTCACCTCCCCTCTGCCCCCACCCCCCCACATCAACCCCCACCAGCCCCCGGCATGTGCCTGTGTACTTCCTTCAGTCTGTGCTGCCTTGCCCCCGCCTGCCCCGGCCTCACCCACATTGGAGCCCTTGCCCTGGCACCGCACTGAAAGCCAGCCAGGAAAAAGCAACTGTGCCCTCCGCGAATGCGCAGTGCCTCGTCCTTCATTTCCTATGGGTGATGCTTTGAGTGCTGCACTCACCTCCAAGTTCCCCTCTAAGTTCAGGTCACCAGGTGCACGCCTTTTAAAGACAGTCATGAAGCTGTCCAGAAGCCACGCCATCGTAGGTGGTAAATTTGACATGGGGATATGCTTCCAGCAAGCAGGACTAATAATGAGATGCTAAAGCATTGAAATTGGGTTCCTGACACGCGGCAGCGGGAAACACAGCCGGCCATTGACGGGTGGGGCAGGTGGTCATAAACTGGTTTCACGAGGGCGTAAAACCGATTTTTGGCCTTCTCACCATATTGCCTGCTCAGGCCCGCCATGGCGCCTGCCGCCAAAGGGATTCTGCCCTTAGTCCCTGCTGATATGGCAGAAACGTCAGCAGAACTGGCCCCAGGAATCCATTGAATTTAACGGGCTTTCCCATGGATCTTTAAATATGGCACAACAATCGTATCCCACTTCAGCGTTCTCCAACCATGGAGGGCAAGCAGGGTCACATGCTTTATCTGTCAAGGATGCATCATCAGTTAAAGTGACCCCAGCATAGGTTAGAAAGGCTGAAATGGACCTGGATTCCTGAGGCTGCAAGAAAGGTGAGTGACATAGCACTTTCAGGTACCAAGCCCCACTCTCCAACTTTCCCAACATTCTCCTGCACAGCACTCCTCAGATTACACCTTGCAGCTCCCCTCATTCCTCTCTCTCCAGGAACCTCAAATCCTCATCTGACCAGCCAAAGGTCACCCTCGTCCTATTGCCCTCTCGCACCTATCCCTTGTAGTCACCCTCCACAAATTTTGCCCTTCCCTTCTCTCCACAAAATACATTTCTAACACTAATGACTCTCAGCTTTCTCTCCTTGCAGGAGGGTAGAGCACACAGCTTCAGGGAGAGGTAGCGACCCGGTGTGGTTGGGGGTCGGGGGGGGTGGGAGTGGCTGTGGAGAGGTGGGCCAATGGCCCTCTGGGCACCATGATGGCCCCTGGCAATTCATGCCCCCCGGGTTCATTGGGGAGGAGGTCTTTTCCAGGAGGCTGCAACAACCTGCATGAACAACTGAAACTCCTGAGGCACTGGTGCTGATTCTCTGCCTGTAGACACTGTGTTGAAGTCTCACCTCCTTGGAGCTGGATCTCTGTGTCCAACACTCTAGTGAAGGTGGAAAGTGGATAAAGAGCAGGGAGCTGGTGCTGCCCCTGCTCTTGGTGCCTTTCTTCGCTGGCACAGACACGATGGGCCAAATGTCTTTCTTTTACCATGAATTTTCTACGCACTGCACTGAATTAAACAAGTCACCAAATTCCTCACCCCACCCCGGCTAAAAAGTCAGGGGGAGCAAGCCAAGGTGAACACCAGCCACCCTGCAGCGATTTAACGGCCAATTGGTTGTTAAAAGGCTGGGGAGGGGTGGAACTTCCACCCATCTGGATCAGGAAATCCTGCCTCAGAGAGCTTCCAGCTAGAGGCCAGCAGCCCTCCTGTACCAGCAGCACCCCCAGAAGCAGTGGCCACTGCTGGTACTACACTCGGAGCTTGAGGAGGCGAGCTGTGCTGGATCCAGCCTAGCAGGTGAGTCAGGGGTCGCCCTGGCTGCCAAGTTGGCAAACCTATTAGTGGGGGGGTTGGTGGTGGTGTGCATGTGTACAGGGATTGACAGGCTATGGAGGCAGAAGAATGGGGTGGGGTAACACTAGGCAGGGCCCTCTGGTGGGCCCAATGAGCCAGTTAAGGAGTTACCAACCCCTGTACACCACCAACCCACACAGAGAAACTTGGCAGGCTTGGTGCTTAGCATGGGCCTCTTCCACCACGGGTTAAATCCCAGCAGCAGCAGGATGAGGCCCTTAAATAGGCATTAGTTGCCCACTCAAGAGCCTCAATTGACCCACTGGCAGATGGACCACCCGACATCACCTCCACCGCTGGAAAAATTGTTGCGGGGACAGGGGAGGGTGGGTAGGCAGCAGGCAGACCACCCATTGGATTTTGCGTTTCCACGCACGCCCCCCAGCTCCCCCCCCGATCCGCATGCCTTCAATTCCCCCGGCAGGGGCATCCAACCCTAAGTTTCTATGTTTTAGATCTGCCAACAATGACTAGTACTTGCACTTAGATAGTGCCTTTAAAAAGCAAAGCAGCTTCAGGCACTTCACAAGAGCATTATACACAACATTTTGACAAGACACCAAAGGAGATAGCAAGAAAGTTGACTAAAAGCTTGGTCAAACAGGTAAGTTTAAATGAGCATCTCAAAGAAGGAAACAGAGACAAAGAGACGTAAAAAGAAAATTCCAGAGCTTAGTATCAAAGCAGCTGAAAGCAAAGCCACCAATTGTGGAATGATTAAAGTGGGGGATATGCAAGCTACCAGAATTGTAGGAGGGCAGGGAGCCTGAAGATTTGAAGAGCTGGAGGAGATTACAGAGGCAGGAAGGAGCAAGGAGGGATTTGAAAACAATGGTGAGAATTTACTTGTCCCAACAACCCCCACCCCCCCCACCTTCTCCATCCTCCCCCCCGCCACTCCTTAAACCAGCTTATATTTCACCCCTTTCCTATTTTTACTTAGTTCTGTTGAAGGGTCATGAGGACTCGAAACGTCAACTTTGCTCTTCTCCGCTGATGCTGCCAGACCTGCTGAGTTTTTTCCAGGTATTTCTGTTTCTATTTTGGTGAGAATTTTTAAATTGTGCCATTGTCAGACAGGGAAGAAGTTTGGGTCAGCTTGCAAAGACGTGACGGACAGACTGGGCTTGATGTGTGTTAAAATACAAGCAGCAGAGTTTTGGATGAGCACAAATTTACATAGGTGGAAAAATGAAGGGAAAAACAAACTTGCACTTATATAGTTCTTTTCTCGACTACTGGACGTCTCAAAACACTTTACGGCCGATTTTTTATTATTTGTTCACGGGATATGGGCATCACTGGCTAGCCCAGCATTTATTACCCATTCCTAATTGCCCTTGAGAACATGGTGGTGAGCTGCCTTGAACTGCTGCAGTCCATGTTGTGTGGGTACCCCACAGTGCTGTTAGGAAGGGAGTTCCAGGATATTGACCCAGCGACAGTGAAGGAACAGCGATATATTTCCAAGTGAGGATATTGTGTGGCTTGGAAAGAAACCTGCAGGCGGTGGTGTTCCCATGTGTCTGTTGCCCTGGTCCTTCTAGATGGTAGAGGTCGCGGGGTTTGGAAGGTGTTGTTCAAGGAGGCTTGGTGAGTAGCTGCAGTGCATCTTGTACATAGTGCACACTGCTGCCACTGTGCATCACTGGTGGGGGGAGTGAATGTTTAAGATGGTGGACAGGATGCCGATCAAGTGGACGGATTGTCCTGGATGGTGTCGAGGTTCTTGAGTGTTGTTGGAGCTGCACTCATCCAGATGTTATGTCCCAGTATATTCTGAACTTCAAACTAATTTTGTATTTTAAAACTGGCTACAAAAGGCTGCAAAAGATGGCCACCCAAAGATCACCTGACTTTTGTGGATTGATACTATTGTCCAATCTCAAGAGGGAACCAAAAGGATATTCCAGCCTGGTGTTGAATTAATGCCTTTTCCTAAAACTAATTTTAAAAGGTTTTATCAATTGAATGGGCCACTCAAACCTAAATACACTGGCTGTCTCAAACTCTCAAAGTGTCAAATGGCAACACAGGAAGTGTAATTCACACATGACCCTTTGTTTGGAAAAAGGACTTTAAACTTGTGGAAGTCGGATGATGAGGAAGCCATTTTGGTTGTCTGCTTTAAATTCAGTAAAAGCTGCTGACAGAGAGAGAATTCCACCAAAAGCCATTGAACTAACTGCAAGTCGTCTTAGCTGCCAAGGCAATAAACAGCAATACCTTGAAGTGGGGCAAGGACTCCCCCCCAACCTATTCCAAATTTGAGTTCACTTAAGAACCAATCCCTGGAAATTCAGCTGCAAGAAACCCCACAGCTTACTGAGAATCCTTTGCTTTACCAGACTTTCATTTCAACTTTAAAGCACCACCTCCATCTAAGAAACTATAGGCCTGCTACGAAAGAGACTGAGATAATTATAATTGCAACCATGGGCAAAATTTTGCCCTCATTGAACAGGCTCAGTGGGGGCGAGCTGGCGGCTCGGGAAGCTGATCAGTGCCCGTGATCGGGCCATGACTGCGATTTCACACTGGCCTGCCAATTAAGGCGCACCCAGTGTGAAACGCGCGCTGTAGCGTTCAGAGCTGCCTGTGTGGCGGGGAGGGGGTGGGGGGAGGAGGGCGAGTGTGCAAGTTCGCCCAATGAATGCTCCCTGAGGCAGCTGAAGATTCAAAATAAGAAAAATAAAGATTTTTAAAATGTTGAAAAACATGTCCCCTCATGTGACTGTCACATGAGCAGGGAATTGCTATTAATGAAATGTTAAAATTTTTATTTAATTTTGAATTACTATTGGAAACTTCATCCCACCCGTGGATGAGGTTTCCTAAAAAATCCAAAGGCCGCTTGGCCTTTTCACCTGCCCGCCAATCATAAGGTTGGACGGGCAGTGAAAAATTTCATTCAATTGGTACTTTAATGGCCTTAATAGGCCTGTTAACTGTCAGCGGGCGTGTGCGCCCGCCGATCGAAAGATCGCATGAGTGCGCGATGATGTCAGGACGCTCGCCCATCGTCATCGCGCGTCATTTTACGCTCGTTTGGGTCGGGCACATGCTTGCCCGACGAGCGAAAAATTCTGGCCCATATTGTTTCACCTTCATCTAATGAATCTAATCTTTGTGTGTGTGAGAGACATCATAGTTTAAATTCCGGGGCAAGTGTGTGATACATTGACACCAGACTCCTGAAGCAACTGCTCCACATGGAACTCGGTCATGGCAGGTGACTCCCAGGAGGACAATGGAAACACTTTAGCGATGTCTTCAAAGCATCCCTGAAAAAGGTCAAACATCCCCGCCAACCCTGGAAGTCTCTGACTTGTGACCATCCAAAATAGAGAAGGTTCATCGGGAAGGCACCAATCACATCGAGAGGCTTCGTTGGAAACACACACAGGCAAAGTCAAGACGTCAGAGACAACACACAAACCTCTAAACAACTCATTTACCCAACCCTTCAAGCACCACCTACCCCACACGTGGCACAATCCACAGAAACTAAGTGATGGTATGCAAATTGGATGACATGTATCACTAATAGAGAGGACTCAATGGATAGAGGTGGAGCGAGCAGCTGTTCTGTTTGCTGCCTGGCTGTGAAAGCTAAATTCTATCCCAATGATTTTCATTTTAATATGTTAATTTCATTTCTTTATCAATGTATTTTGTGTGTGAGTCATGTGGGAAACCTTAAATGAAACTTTTGTTTTAGCTTTCTCACTACGGTTTTGGCAGCTGACCAAGACTGCATTTGAAACAAATTTCGATGTCTTATATATTTCAAATCTAAAAATAAATTGCACTTTTCAATGCTAACAAATGATTAATCTAACTGAACAATGCTGAATATTCAGTATCATTACAGCACTATGTTCACTCTTATAAGTAAAATTGCATGAATTTCCTTCTTTGTTAACTCTATTTTATATGGTGTTCCAGCAGTTATTTCATTTTTATCAGAGAAAAGAAAATTATTCTGCATTCCAATATGGTAGTCCTTTAAATCATTGCAGCATCATTCAGCAATGTTGTCTCTGTGCACTCAAGCTCTTGGATGCAATCCACTGCATGGGCAGAACCTGACCTCTCATAGATAAATTGGCTCCAAGGCAGAAGTTAACACAAGAATCACCACATACAGTATGTCAATATGTTCTGCTGTGCACCATTCCTGCCTCATTATTACTTGTTCTGAATTTTATGACCCTTATTTCTATCCTGCATCACTTCTGTTTATGTTTTTCTCTCTCATGAAAGGTACTATATAAATCAATGTCACTCTTTCTTTCTTTCTCTCTTTTGTTCACTTCTGCTTTTTCCAACGAATTCAGGCTACAGCATTAATAGAATTCTGTTTTTCACACAGGTATCTAATATGTACCTTATAGAGATCTGTCTCTGTTTCTTTCTCATGGATCTTTTATTGTTATCCTTTATCTTCCTTTCCACTTTTCTTCTTTCTCTTCCCTTTTTCCTGTGGAAGAGGCAGCGGCACTGGAATTCATCTGCTGAAGGACAGGGGTTTGTGTGATTGAGACTCCCCCAAGAATTAGGAACAATCGCGATGCCCTCACTTTTCATGGCTTCTAAAAAAATCAATACCAATGGCCCAGATTTTGACGGAGTTGGAACAACTCTGGAACCAATTAAAAATGACGAGCACGACCCGATTCCAGATTCCTGCTCCCATTCCCAGCGCTCCCAATTTTTGCTGGCAGGGGATAAGAGGGTAGTAAGCCCGCACCTTGAACTCCAGACCTGCCAGCTGCATTGAGCAGTAGGCATCTCCTAGCCCACACAATTTTCATGGACTCGTGGTTCACTGCCCCTTGAAGGAGTTGTGAACCATAGTCTGGGTTCGGGAGCCTTTTGAAAGGTAAGTTCAATAGATTTTACCCATGCCCCTTCCATGTTCCTCATGCGCCCTCCATTCTAACTCATGCCTTCCACCCACCTCCCATGGCCCCTTAAAGCCCCCATGCCAGCTCATGGCCTTTCCATCTCCAATCACCCAGTACGTCATCCTGTTCTACTGAAAGAGTCCCGATGCCTGTGCTCATTAAGCATGCTTGGCTGAGAGCCCAGACACTTAAAGGATTATCTCAGTCGGGGGTTCTGTTTTGACAACTGGTGAATTGTTGACTTCTTGATTGACATCTTTATGCGGTTATAATATGTTGTTATTTCTGTGATCTCTTATGTCAATGTCTCAATGTTTATTTGCATAAGACTAAGAGGTGTGAAGTGTTTGAAGCCCCTATTAATGGGCTTTAGGGGATTAGGAACAGCAGTTTTTTTTAAAAGAAGATTTGTGAATGGATTTTTTTTCTAAGCAGTTCCAACCATGCCATCGTTACTATATGCCTCATTGGTTCTGTGCATAGAGTATCCTGGGTGAATGGACATGGGGGGGGCCATGAGTTGGCATGAAGGTGACATGGGGAGTGGGTAAGGCATGAGGGCATGTGAGGGGACAGAGAGCCAGTACAGCTGGTGTGAAGTCCCAAACGACCAAGGCAAGACTTCTAACCAGCCCGCCTCAGCATTCGGCCTCCCCTTTGGCCATCTAAGCTCATTTTCAGGGTTTGCAGGCCCAACTCCTTCCCACACCTGCCATCCCCCCACCCCCAGAGCAAAAATTGCAACATTCAGGGGCCTTTCTACTGAGGCAGGTAGCTCGAGTCAGGAAATTTCTTGACTCGCAGGACCCGCCTCGAGCTATCCATTTCAGTAGCAAAAGTCCCGGGTATAGCATCTGTGATTGCTGCAATGTCTTTGGCCAGGATACTCCTTTCATCATTTCAAATAATTGCTGAGCTTTGAACAAAACACTTTCTAAATAATGACTGTAAAAAATGCCTGTTATAACTGAAAGCAATAGAGTGAAAATATTCCAGAAAGAAAATCAGTGACATGCCAGAAAAATAAATGAGCTTATTTAGATGTTTCAGATTTGGTGAATTGAAACTGAGTGCAGAACAAACACAAATTAAATACAGTAAATGTTAGTAATCTCCTTTAAGACATTCCTTCAAATTGTGTCCTGGATATAACTTTTGAGCCTGAATTACTGCAATGATGAGTGATTCAAAACAGTTCTGTTTCCTTCCTCAGTTTCCTGCTACAGGGAGTATTTCAGCAAATGCAAAGTAGGAATTGAGAACGTACCAATTGTGTGGCAGCCTGACTCAAGTGACATCAGTTGACATATTTAGGGGCTAAACACAAAGACTATCAACATATGAAAACATTATAAGGCAGAGAAAATCAGCAGGAGAGTTGTTCCTATATCAAACCTGGTCCTATTTTTGTTCTCAGGCACAGTAGGCAGAATCGTCCTAGATTTGCACAAAGTGCAGGAGCAGGTGGGAAAAAGGATGTTTTACCCATTGGCCACAATGTCGGCTTTCCGCACTGTATCATCCCATCCCCATTAATTATGCATTCATGGGGAACACGCCAGCTCAATGGCAGATGGGCTCAGATTTGCCCGCTATGCCATAGCCTCAGCGCTTCCTCCCTCCGGGCACCATATTTAAAGTGCACCAGAGCGCAGCCGATTTCATATCTTCAGACCAGGACTGCTCCAGGTGACAGATGTCTCAAAAAGCAAAGAAGATGGCAGCCCCCAAATTTAGCGACACGTCTTTGGGGCACCTGTTGGCCACAGTGGAAGGCCACCGTGATGTCCTCTACCATCGTTCTGATCACAGGAGGTCGACCAGAGTCACCAATCCAGCCTGGGAGGTGGTGGCAGCAGTGGTCAGCACCAACAGAGTACAGGGGAGGTCAGCCATCCAGTGCAGTAAGAGGATGAATGATCTCATTTGTTCCACCAGGATAAGTCAACTACCTCAGTACTCTCAACACACTCACTCACAAACACATCACACATCCACAGGCCTCTCACAGCTCAAGGGACAACATCACTAAATATCATACACATCCTCACATCTCCATCAGGCTCATATCCTCTGGAGTTGGCGTCCTCATCCCGTCCATGGCTCAGCTCACCACAGAAATGTTCCATGCAGTGCTGTGTGTCCTGCTCACACTCTCTCCATCTGTTTTCATGCAGGAGAAGCTGGCTCACAACAACAGGGAGAGGTCCCAGACTAGGGGTGGAGTGGCCCACGTTAGACGCTTCACTCGCTTTGAGGAACATGCCATCACGCTGAGTGGTGAGGATGTGGACCCTGCCTGCGGCGACAGGAAGGTCAGTGCTGAATACCCATATGAGGATCCTGCACTACATCATCCCTCTCTCAACATAACTGTGAATGCTCTCTCTCCTGGTTTGGACTCTGCTGCCATGCACTAATTATCTCTACTTTGGTTCACAGGGAGCTCTGCCTTGGAACCGACACCCTCAGCCATCCAGTCCCTCAGCTCCATCCAGGTCCTCACCTCCAGCCAAGAAGACACCTCTTCCATTGAAGAGCTGGAAATAAGCAGCCTAGAAGACCCAGCGCTTACCCACACCCTCCACCAGCACAGTGACATAGACCTCAGTGGAACCTAGATCCAGAGTAGGCTCAGGTTCACAATCTGGTGGTCACCGCATAGACACGTGTCCGCAGCAGGAGGAGGCAGGTTCAGCCAAGCTCCCTGAAATTCGGAGGACTGCTGGGAAGAGACATCTGGGAAGTCTGAGTCAGATGATGAGCCTCTTCATTCGGCATCCCAACTCATCTTGGATAGTCATCAGAAGGCGGGGGAACATCACACAGAGCTGTTGGAAGCCCTCAACAGAGCGACACCCAAGTCAGAGGAGTGTGTCCGCCTGCTCTCTGATGAAGTTATGCCCACATGTGCGCATATGGAGGTCTCATGGGAAGGATGGCGGATGCCATGGAGACTCTGGTTTAGCAAAACACAGAGATGTGCGCAGACCTACGCTCCATCGCGGTAGCCATGGGTGAGTTCCTGCAGTGGTGACGCGAGAGGGAAACCGGGCACATCAAAGTCAATCCAGGTGCTCCTTCCCTTCAAGGAGTCAGGCCGGGGCCCTTGGGCACCCACAGGAGGAGGAGCGGCAGCTGGACACCCCTGGGCCATCTGCTCAGGAATCTCAGAGGCTGTCCCCTCCCTCCAAATCCCCTTTGCCTGTGACCCCCTCAACCTCATCCTCTATCACCACAAAGGGAGCAGCTGGCCCACAAGAGGATGGCCAAAACAACCTCAAGGCCTCATCTCTTAGAGGTTGCACGCCAAAGTCATCAGAGGCAACAAGGCCAAACATCGCACAGGCTGTCTCCACCTCTGCTGCAGATGTCAGGGCAGCAACTAGAAGCTGCAGACCAAGAAAGGTTAAGAAATTCTGATCACAGGTGGTTGCACGAGTGAACACATTTTGTCATATCTGAAATAATCTGAAAATATATTCACTTTCACTGAGTAATGTTTAATGTTGTCTTTCAGCTTCATTTACAAGCTTCACGATTCCTCCCCCTGCATTCCGCCCCCCTCACCCCACCACCCCGCCCCGCCACTAGCTGTTCAACTGCACGCAGCTGGACCACAAGTAATTCTGGAGGGAAAAGAAAAACAGAGGTAACGTTTCGAGTCATACGGACTCGAAACATTAACTCTGTTTTTCTCTCCACAGACTTGCTGAGTTTTTCCAGCATTTTCTGTTTTTGTTTCAGATTTCCAGCATCCGCTGTATTTTACTATTATCTGGAGGGAGAAGTGTGTGTGTGGCAGGGCCTCTCGAAGCCTCACGCAAGGACTTTCACACGCACGCAGAGCCTTCCTCCATAACACTCATCTCAATGTCCTGAACATTTTCAGTGCTGCCTTCTGGGGTTCTCTTTCAGTTGTCCATCTGAGCTGACCTGCATCACACTCCGATGCAGCTCCTGTGCCCGTCCAACACGAGGCTCCGCTCACTTCCGATTTGAGAAAAATGGTAATCATCACGTTTCTGAACAGTTCCCCCACCCTTTCCCCTCCCCCAGTCACCCATGTCCTTTCCCCCATCACTGTTGACCCCCCTGGCATCACCTTCCACCTCCCCCCTCACCATTACCTACCAACCAGAACCCTTTTCTTTCCAGGATGTCCAGGTGAATATGCACATTCCCTACCTGCCTGAGAATCCCACCTCCATCCACATTAACCTCCCCGACCCCCTCCTTCCCACCCCCAGTGTCTGTGCCTGTCTCCAAGTCCCCATCAACCACTCTTGCCATCCCTTCTACCGCTACCCATGCACCCTCAGCCTCCCATCCTTCTGGCTCACCCTGCCCCCTCTCATGCCCACCATTCCCTCCTACCACACCCACCCTCAGTTCGCTCCCTAGGAGGCAGCCATTGACTCCAGACCCCTCCCTTGCTCGTTCACCTGCAAAACCCCCCCCCCCATTTGTCCCTCCTCCAACCTTACTCCCTCCTCTGTCCTTACTCCCTCCTCACCCTTACTCACTCCTCCCCCTGAACTCCTTCCCCCTTCCGAACTCCTTCCTCCCCCTGGACTCCTTCCACCCTCCGTACTCCTTCCTCCCCCTGGACTCCTTTCTCCCCCTTGTCTCCTTCCCCCCTCCAAACTCCTTCCACCGCCCTCCACCCCCTGGACACCTTCCCCCCTCTGAACTCCTTCCTTCCACTAAACACCTTCCTCCCACCAAACTCCTTCCTCCCCCTGAAGTCCTTTTCCCCTTTGAACTCCTTCCCTTACACCTTCCCCCACCCTTATGCCAACCTCCTCAGTTGACACATTCTCCCCATTACACCTGCCTCCCCCCATAATCCCTCCTCCCCCTCCCTACCTCACGGCCCCCTGACACCTTTGTTTCCCCTCTCCCAACCTCACCCCACCCCAACTCCTTTGTTCCCCCCTCCCAACCTCACACTGCCCCCACCCCACCCCGGATACACCTTCCTCTCTCACTTACAGCTGGACATTGCTCTCCACACCCCCGCCGATCTTCCGTAGCAGCCCAAAACCGTGATGGCCTGAAGCAGACCAGATGCAACAATGGAGACCTCCCGCCTTCTGTGAGCTGCTTCACTGTGGAGCCATGTCCATGAGAATCCACCCAGCATGTCATACACATATCCCTCCATGACCAGGTACCTGTAAGGCTCCAGCATCTGCTGCTCCTCAGATGTCCGTGATGTGAGCAAGGCCCCAATGGTAATGACTTCTGCATGTCACACTTGCCCAGACATATCCTGGACCAGCGTACTTTCTCAACGTGGATGGTAAATTGGACATGGGGGGATGATTCTGGCAAACAGACAAGACGATGAGATGCAAATGCATTGAAATTAAGTTCCCAAAGTTGGACACCGGGAAAGGCAGCCCTCCATTGACGGGCGGAGTGGACAATCACAAACTGGCTTCACAAAGGTGTAAAACCGACTTTTGGCCTCCTTGCCATATTGTCCGCTCACGCCTGCCACGGCGCCCAATGCCAAAGGGGGCAGAAAATTGCAGCCAGTATTGGAAAACAATGTGTAGGGCCAGAGCATTGTAATATCTTTGTATGATCCCAATGCAATGGTCTAGGAATACAAGAACAGAACAAAACCAGATAAATTAAACTATCCTTTTTTTAAAAAATAGTTTGGAAGTTTCATACTAGTGTTGGGCTGACAAAAGTTTCATGAGATGGGACTTCCATCCATTGCATTGGCCTGACCGTGACCTCACCTCAGATCCCAGTGTCAATGGTATTAACATACTGGGTGGTAGATAATCGCACCTGTAGTGATGTAACAGCAGCATCCATCCAACAGAATATCAAAGTGACACCCTGTTGCTCTGGGAAGAGAAGCTACAGGCCTGATCAGACCAATGACAAAAGGATGGCTAATTATTTGTTTTGCACACCCACGCTGGCAGGACTTGAATCAAACATCAAGCGCACAGCTGACTTTTGGACTTGTCATTGTGGAATCCAAAAAGGTGGCCCAAAATGGCACACCTGCTCTCTGCAGGCATCAGTGCCCTAGGCTGAAAGACATTATATCTGACAAGACTCCTGGATTATCCCCAGTCATGCTCCAAACTGACAGCTACACATTGGAGGAGGGGTGGGGGGGAGGGGAATGGGTGGGGGAAGCAGTGGGGGAGGGGGGTGTTGTGCAGCAGGGTGCAGTGGTCGAAGGTTGGCAGTGTAAAAATCAATAGTGAGCTGACTCTCGCTGGGATACAGTTTCACAGCTACTGTTGGCCTCTAGCCCATTGTCCAGATGGATATTATTCACACGTGAGCCTTGACAGTAATTATCAGCAGGCTATTTGATCACAGATCACAACGGAGCTTGTTCTTGTCCTCACCTGACATTCACACATGAGCACTTTTAGCTGATTTGATGGATAGCAAATAGGAGCAAGACCCTAGTTGATTTCTCTCCTCCTTAGCCCAGGGCCACTGAGGCCAATTCATACCACCTTTGCTGGGATAATTTTCCCCAGCCTAGACTGGGAATTGAGCCTGGACCCTGAACTGTGTGGCTCAGTTTTGCAACTGATGTAAAATTCATCAGATCTGGGCTTTTATTTTTAATTCTAGTTGCTTATAGTTCAGAAGATAATAAGAATATGACTGACATGTTTGACTTGATTGAGCGTGAAGAGGTTGTTATGGGCAGTGCCTGAGTGAATCCGAAACCTTAGATAATGAATAAAACCTGGGAAATTGGCATGTAATGTAAAACATTCAGCAGATTTGAAGCCAGGACCATAACAATCCCTATCCTTTGTTAAGCATGATTAATAACACAGGGTGGACTGGTATCACTGACAAGTTTCTACTTATTAGCTACACTTCAACCATAACAAGATTTTGTTTATACAGTTGCTCAGGCTAGGTTCATTTTACAAGTCATCGTGATTTTATCTGACCAACTACCTACTGTTGATATACAGAGACCATCAATAATGCTTCAATGTAATTTACCAGATTGTGTGTGTTCCTCAAACCTAAAATAATATGGCCTCTGTATCTGCAGAAAATTAAAGAGGCCCAGCTTTTTGAATAAACATTTGGCAAACTTCTTTTACTTTGGGAGGGAGATTAGAAGAGGCACGTGCCAGTTTGATATTAGACATAAGTAGCACAGCGCAAAAAAGTGCATTTCCTGGGAGCTCAGTCACAGTAACGAACCCAGAAATGTGACGGAGAAAGTATTTATGTCCAAAAATGGAGTTTCCACTTCATGTTTGTGAAGTTACAGTGGCAGAGCAGGAGTAGTACTGAGGGAGCTCACTGCCAATGTGTCTGATGTGAACAGAAAGCAAAATATTACAGATGTTGGAAACCTGAAACAAAAAACAGAAAACAGTGGAGATACTCAGCAGGTCAGGCAACCTGAGCCACAATAACGTAAGACAGTTGGCATTTCAGATATAGGGGACTGAGAGATATTACACATGAAGAGCATTTAGAAAAGAACAGAACAAGAAAAGGGAGAAAAAAATATACACACAACCACCCACACGAGTAAAGTGTTACACCTGTAAAGTATTAAGGGTGAGGATCAGAAAATGTTAAGAGGCATAGGTGATATATACAGGAGGCAAAGGACACATTATTTAGAAAAAATCAAAGAAATAAAAATGTATACCTTTCATGTGATTTACGCTAGCTCATACCCAATGGCTTCTAATTTTTCATCTGTTTCAGTGGCACAAACACTACTACGGAGGAGGAATCTGCCAGACAGGAAGAGCCAGATTTTGGCAGAGTTGTGGAGACTCCACAGACCTTTAACAATGGCAGGCAGGACCTGAATCTGGAAGTCCCACCTCCAACAGATCTGATTTTCGGTGGTAGAGGAAAGCGCAAGGGGTATAATTCACACATGAAGGAAACCCAAACTCAGCAGGGTCATTTGAACTCAGTGCTAAGTACAAACAGACCCCATTTGTAGCAAAGGCCTTAATCCGCAATATAGGAGACAGCAATTTATGATGGGGATGTAAATGCTCGTGAAGGCTGGATAAAGTTTCTACAACTGTCATGCTGTTAAGTTATTTAAATCCCCAGTCCTTTAAAAATTATAAACAGTGTGCCTGTATTAGTGAGAGTTGTAAAAATTCTGCTCTATTAGTTACAATAGCTGTTTGCTGACATTACCCAAACAGCTAATATGTCATTATTAATGGTTGGCAGCTTTCCACAACCTACAATTATCCCAGCAGGAGGGGTTGTAAGTTCACAGCTCAAAGAGGTTATTGACAGCTCAGAGGTTATTAAAGGATTGGCTGTCTTTGATTTGGGGTTCTGGATACAAGTCTGTATGATCCTAGACCAGACTCCAAGTTTTTGGTAAGATCTAGTTATGAATCAATAAAATTTTGTTTAAAGTAGACAACATTTGAGGTTCAAGACTCTTGCTAATAGAATAAAGCCACCAGATTCCACAGATTTTGAACAAACAAAAATAAACTTTACTATAAGAGGTCAAAAAGATCAAAATTTACAAGAACTATCTTATACTCTAATATTCAGTGTTAATATGAGGTACATGTGAATTAACAAGCAAACTATAATTGAACACACCACACTGCACAATAAATGGCAGATATGACCAAGACAGAGTCCGTGGATTTCTCAACAACCCACCCAGACATCAGTAAACACTGTGAGTCAATCAATCTCACTGAAAATCTGTCTCTCACACAAGGAATTCCAGTATTCACCTTCAAAGACCTAACTTTGTAATTCTCCCCAAATATCGCTCCAACTTGGACAGTATCAACAATGGCCCACCTCATAGGGTTTCAATTGCATCTCCTGAGATTCCATTACCCTGAATTCCCAAGTACTCACTCAAGCACCAACTCACAAGCACAACTTCAGTTCTTCGGCCAGCCTGAGCAGACACTACTACTCTAAAGGATTACCTAAGTCCCGACAGCCCGCAGCACTGAGTCATCAACCTTCGGCTGCCTTCTTCGATCTTCAGGCCTTCTCCTAATCCCTCTTCAATTACCAGGACTTCCCCAAGTCTGCTTCACTTGAAAACAAAGTCCCAGAGAACCAAGGTGGGCCTTTTAAACATCATGCCTCGGCACTCGGCAGCCCCTGTGGCCACCTCCGATCTGTGCCCGGGGACAGTAGGCCCAACTCTGTCCCACACAGGCCCCCTTAGAGGGAAAATGGTGCCAATTGGAGCACTTTTTCTCAAGGTGGGTATACCGAGCCAGGAAATTTCCTCACTCGAGCTATCTGCCTCAGGGGCAATAATCCGATCTAAGGGAGTCACCAGAGGACAGGATTACCAAAAACAGGTGGAGCCAGGAGGGGTATTTGTGTTCCCCCCATCTTCATAGCCTTTGTGATGTTTTAGAAAGCACTAAATGAGATAAGAAACCAAATGAGTCATCTGCTTCTGATGTATGGCTGGAAATGCATCATTTTCCATCAAAATGGCATTGTCTCTTCCGCATTGGATTAAACTTATTAAAGATGCAATCATATTATACCATTGGTTTTATTCATCTTCATTTGTAACCCAACCAGAAATAGGGTAGCATGAAGTCATGCAAATCAAAATCAATAGATAATGTAATGCTTAATGTCACACAAGGAGCCAGGTCAGACAAACAAAGCCGATAACAGTCAAAAACCAATTTGTAGAAATGAACACATTATACAAATGGTAATCAAATAGATTGGAAAATCTGCAGGCAATAGAACCCTTCTAAATGAAAACAGCTGATCTGAGTATTGGTCTGGGGAAGGGGATATCTCCTATTATTCAAACTGTACTCTGTCATCTTTTTACATTGGAACAGTAGGGCATTGTACAGTTCGTCCAAGTTAACCATAAATTAGCCACGCAATTTATGATGATGTGTTGGCCTGTTTTACACTAACAGTAACATTAGTGTCTCCAGATATTTATGCTGGAAATATATTAAGACGACTACGACAGGACTGAGAGAATAAGAAGAATTAATAGATTTATTTTTGGTTCCTGAATTTAATTCAAAATTTCTTCCTCAGCTTCCATTTATCCCATTTTATGCCCGTAAAGTTATGAATGACATTGGTCATTTTCAGCAAGGTAAAGCGCCATCTTTTAGTGGATTCCTCCACTCCAGGGTGGGGGTGAGGCGGGAGGCAAGTGAATTTAGGTGACTCTGATCTAGCTCCTTCAACGGCATTAGACTTCCTATCAATACTGATGTGCATGACTCCGTTGCTTCTGATTGGGTTACAAAGTAAATTGGATAAAAACAATAGGCATAAAAAAGTAAAGCAGCCTAAACATTAGATTAAGCACTGTAAAATACAGTTTGGCCCAAGATCAGCACACAGAGCAGGGCAGTTCAGGGAAATCAGTTTTTCATCTGGATCCAACATCCTCCCCTCATTGCTCTTTTGTCCAAAGGGTTGAAATAGTAAAGTTCACTGAAGGCAGAATGCAGCAGGGTTAAAATTGCAACGTGTTGCATCCATTTTTCAAGCACAAAGCATACCAATTTAGCAATGGGGTGACTTACACCCAATCTGCGTAGATGCTGTACTAAATTCAGAGAACAAAGACATATCTATTAACTTTTCTTACTTTCAAACATATATTTCAAGGTCAGTTCATAATGTTCTTAACCAAACGCTAGTCCAATTTGTTCATGAGGACTTTTTTTAAAGTGTAAAAAAAGAGCTTAGAGGGACTTTGTAGTAATTATGGTTTTATTTAGTGGCTTACGAATGAAGATCACATGATCTGTAGTAACCAATAGGAGAGAAGTGCGGGCTACCTCAGGAGTCAGTGTAGAAATAGAGTTGGAGTTGAAAGCACACGTATTGTTGCTGTTGAGTATATTGTAAATAAACTTAATGGCCTGAATGTTCCCGTCGGTGATTTGGGGGCAGGGCCCGCTCGCCGACGGGAAAATGACGCAGGATGATGTCGGGAGATACCCCCGACGTCATCCCGGTCCCTTTAAATTTTTAGGAAGGTGGGCGGACAGCGAAATCAGCTGTCCGCCCGCTGGCCTGTCAATGGCCAATTGAGGCCATTGACAGGCTAATTAAGATAATTAAAGACCTGCCCATCCAACCTTAAGGCTGGCGGGCAGGCCAGGAGCCCCAGTGGGCTTCTGATAAAGCATGAAACCTCATCCACGTGCGGGATGAGGTTTCATGTCCATTTTTAAAAAGTCTAATAAAGTTTATGTCATTTTTATTAACATGTCCCATCTCGTGTGACATTGTCACATGAGGGGGACATGTTAATAATTTTTTAATTTTTCTATTTTTTGACTTTTCTTACCTGTCACTAACTTCCCTGTGACAGGACTTTGCCTCAGGGAGCTGTGTGCTCTTTCGCACGCATGCGCGAAAGAGCGCACTTTGACAGATGGGGAATCCCTCCCCCCACCACCCTGCACAGGAAGCGCATTGTGCTTCCTGTCGGGCAGGCCGCTGGGTGGGCCTTAATTGGCCCGCCCACTCAAAATGGCGGCAGGCCCCATTTCGGTGGCAGGGGTCGGCTGTCCGCCCGCTGCCGAGCCGGTGGGGCCTGCCCACCATCTGAGGGCAAAATTCTGCCCAATGTTTCTACCCAAGAAGTGTCTGCAGATTAACTCTATCAAGAGAAGCAACTTGGACACCCTTACAACAAACTGGTGATGAGGATAAAACAGGATTGAACGGAAGAAATCTAATTAGAAAGAAATCGGCACTGTAGCTCAACCAGTGATTGTAAGTAGCAAGCTCCGTTAGAATTGAAGAAGTAACCCCCTCTCAAAATGCTGCAATTTGGGAGAACTGATCCTTTTGAACCAGCCACAGACGATTAGTCTCTTTACATTTTTTCTTATTAATCTATGGTCATCTAATTCCTCTCTGGCCACAGGAAAGATGCCATAGGACAGGAGAACAGCTAATGAGGTTCTGCTATTTAAGAAGGGTTGTAGAGATAAGCCAGGCAACTACAAACCAGTGATTCTCACATCAGTGGTAGGGAAACTATTGGAGAAAATTCTGAAGGAGAGAATCTATCTCCACTTGGAGAAGCAAGGTTTGATCAAGGATAGTCAGCATGGGAGATCATGCCTGACAAATTTGATTGAATTTTTTGAGATGGTGACCAGGTATGTAGATGAGGATAGTGCAGTTGATATAGTTTATATGGATTTCAGCAAAGCCTTTGAAAAGGTCCCACATGGGAGACTTATAAAAAAAGCAAATGCACATGGGATACACGGTAACGTGATAAGGTGGATTCAAAATTGGCTTAGTTGTAGGAGACAGAGGGTGATGACAGAAGGCTGCTTTAGTGACTGGAAGCCAGTGTCCAGTGGCGTACCACAGGGATCTGTGCTGGGTCCCCTATTATTCGTCATTTATATAAACGACACAGATGACTATGTGAGGGGTAGGATTAGTAAGTTTGCGGACGACACAAAGATTGGCCGGGTGGTTAACAATGAGGTTGAGTGTCTTGGGCCAGAGAAAGATATAGATGGGATGGTCAAATGGGCAGATAAGTGGCAGATGGAATTTAACCCTGAAAAGTGTGAGGTAATACACTTTGGTAGGAGTAATTTGACAAGGAAGTATACAATGAACAGCATGACACTAGGAAGTTCTAAGGAACAAAGGGACCTTGGCGTGTGTATCCATAGATCTCTGAAGGCGGAGGGGCATATTAGTGAGGTGGTGAAAAAGGCATATGGAACACTTGCCTTTATCAATTGAGGCATAGATTACAAAAGTAGGGAGGTCATGTTGGAGTTGTATAGAACCTTGGTGAGGCCACAGCTGGAGTACTGTGTGCAGTTCTGGTTGCCACATTATAGGAAGGATGTGATTGCACTGGAGGGGGTGCAGAGGAGATTCACCAGGATGTTGCCTAGGATGAAACATTTAAGTTATGAAGAGAGGTTGGATAGACTTGGGTTGTTTTCATTGGAGCAGAGAAGACTGAGGGGCGACCTGATCAAGGTGTACAAGATTATGAGGGGCATGGACAGGGTGGATAGGGAGCAGCTGTTTCCCTTAGTTGAAGGGTCATTCATGAGGGGACACAAGTTCAAGGTGAGGGACAGGAGGTTTAGGGGGGATGTGAGGAAAAACCTTTTTACCCAGAGGGTGGTGACAGTCTGGAATGCGCTGCTTGGGAGGGTGGTGGAGGTGGGTTGCCTCACATACTTTAAAAAATGCCTGGATGAGCACTTGGCACGACATAACATTCAAGGCTATGGGCCAAGTGCTATTAAATGGGATTAGGTAGGTAGGTCAGGTGTTTCTCATGTGTCGGTGCAGACTCGATGGGCCAAAGGGCCTCTTCTGCACTGTGATTCTGTGATTCTATGGGATGTGGGCTGGGCTAACATTTATTGCCTAGTTGCCATTGAGAAGGTGGTGGTGAACTGCCTTCTTGAACCGCTGCAGTCCATGAGTCCATGAGGCATAGCTGCACCCACAGTGCTGTTAGGAAGGGAGTTCCAGGATATTGAGCCAGTGACAGTGAAGGAATGGCGATATATTTCCAAGTCAGGATAGGGAGTGATTAGGAGGGGAACTGCCAGGTGGTGGTTTTCGCATGTATCTGCTGCCCTTTTCCTTCTAGATGGTAGTGGTCATGAGCTTGGAAGGTGCTGTCGAAGGAGCCTTGGTGAATTCCTACAATGCATCTTGTAGATGGAACATTGTGAGTTCAGTATGACTCTAAACAACATGCTCAGAGATCATTTAGTGTGTGGTGTGAAAGAAGACACTATTCAGAAAAGATTATTGTCTGAAGTGAATTTGGATTTCTAGCGCTAGAGATAGCAGTGGCCATGGAAAGCGCAACTTTGATTCAAAAGCAATACTGACTGCACAAAACGGTGCCTTCCTCCACATCGGGCAGGAAACTTCTGCCAAAAAGGGCATGAAATTGCAAGACTCTACCGAAGAATAAAGAAAAATAATTTAGCAGCGAAATCGAAGAATAATTTTAATAGAGGTGGAAAAAATCAGTCTTTTAGTAATTCGCAGTTTTTTTAAAATCGAATGCTCTATTGCCACAGAAATGGACATAAAATGAGGCAGTGCAAGGATAGATTCAAGCAGGCTTGTAAACAAAAGAAGAAGCCCAATGAAATCTACAATGCAGAAGAGCCTGAAACAAGAAATTCAGACATTTACACATTGTTTCATCTGAAAGTTGGAAAGACAGAACCATTATTTGTCACAGTGAAAGTAAATGGCAAACCTGTCATAGTGAAAGTGAACACAGGAGCTTCCACTACAGTAATTGGGGAACATACTTCTGATATTTGAATAATGGTGAACATCAATTAAGTTTAGAAGAAACAGCTGCCAAGCTCAAAACATACATGGGTGAAGACATTCAAGTAAAAGGCATAAACAGAGTAACTGTCTATTAGGGAAGCCAATCGGCAAAGCCACCAGTGTTGGTATTGAGAGGCAGAGCAGCAAGCCTTCTAGGGCGATATTGGCTAAGGGAAATCAACCTTGACTGGCCACGGAGATTGCAAAAGGAAGCTGGAAGCCTTCCTGTTTTGAAAAAGGAATGTGTAAGGACTCAACAATTTGAAGAAATGTAGGCTGTCTTAAACCAAAACCCGGAAGAGCAGCAGAAGAAACTCAAAGAGACCTTGCTAGATGACAGAGTTTGAGACGAGGTGAGCAACCTTCGCAGGGAAAAAGAAAACCTGTTAAAAGACCTTCGCACACTACAGGATTTCCTCAGGCCAAAGTTTGTACCTCTGGAAAAGTATGAAGAGAAGCAGAAAAAATTCAGCGGGAGGCACGTAGAATGAAGATACAGAAACATTGATAGGGCTTTATTTCTGACAGCATATGAATGCACTTTCGCACATAGACCTGGCAATCAAATCAGAAACACTGACACCCTTAGTCATTAGCCTTTACAAGAAAATGATGAACACGTCCCAGTTCCACAAGAACTTGTTTTACTGTTAAATTTCTTAGACTCCTCGCCGGTATGTGCTCAACAGATCAGAGACTGGACAAGTTGGGACCCAGGCCTATCTCAAGTACGAGAACAAGTGCTACATGGTTGGTCACGGGAGCCTGTATCCGATGAAATGAAATCATACTTCAACAGAAGACATGAAATAACCAGCCAGGATAGCATCTTATTGTGGGGAGCACGAGTGATAGTTCCTCTAAAGGGAAGGGAGCCACTTTTAATTGAACTACACAGTGTCCATCCAGGAATTTCCTGAATGAAGACCATAGCACACAGCTACCTATGGTGGCCTGGGATGGATGGTGAAATAGAGAGATTAATAAAGCACTGTGTGCAATATCAGCAACTGTAAAAGTTGCCAGTGACAGCTCCAATACACTCATGGGAGTGGCCAGGTAGACCCTGGATGCAGTTACACATTGACTACGCTGGACCTTTCCTGGGTACAATGTTTCTGCTCATTGTCGATGCCCATTCAAAATGGTTGGACGTATATGAGGTGAAGTCACCAACGTTGGCCGCTACAATTGAGAAACTACGTCAGAGTTTTGCCATTCACAGACTACCAGAAGTAGTCATTTCCGATTATGGCATGGCATTTACAAGTGCTGAGTTTCAACAGATTCAACAGAGTTTATCAGACTCACCAGTATCACTCATATGAAAACTGCACCGTACCACCCTTCCTCAAACAGACTGGCCAAAATAGCGCTTCAAAAGTTCAAGACGGGCATGAAAAAGATAACTTGTGATTCCTTGGCAACCAAGCTAGCACACTTTCTTTTTCATTGCAGGACTACCCCTCACACAATAACAGGTGTCACACCTGCGGAGTTATTGTTGAAACGCTGTATCAGGATGAGATTGAGTTTAATAATGTCGAATTTAGAGGGGAAGGTGGAAAGGAGTCAGGGAAACCAGACAACTAGACACGACTGGCATAGTCGTGAGAGGAAATTTTACCGTGGGAGAAACGGTGGGCGAAATTTTCCGAGCCCACTCGCAGTCGGCGCGATAGGTGGTGTGCGTGGAAAATATGGCAGAACCCACTTCACGTTAGCGTGAATGTAGGTCACGATCTTCTGCTCAGTCTGCCGATAGCAGGCTGCTTTTCCCGCCACTGGTCAGCAGGGAGCTAATTGTAATACATTAACATATAATTAAAAGGCCATCCCACCAGGCTCTTGGAGCCCCGCCGTATCGTCCGTCCACATCGGCGGGAAAACACACTGACGTGTTTCACAACTGCAGCAGCAGTGTTCGCCACAGCTCACCCATTGTTTACAGGCCTCAGGGAAGTGGGGGTGGCACAGGGAAACTGATGCCTGGCCCCACAGGCAATTGCTGAGGGGCAGGGGGTGTCTGAGGGCAAGTGCTGGTCAGCCTTGGAGGTGACTGAGGAAGTGGGGGAGTGGTCAATTGCTGCGTTGGTGCTGCATCCCGCGCACAGGCAATTGAGGTGAGGGGCAGGGTAAGTAAGGGAACTGGCCACACATTAGGGATGCCTGTATAAACTGGCCATGCCTCTGCAACTAAGACAGATCAGGCGCAGCCACAGTGATATAATTGGGGTCAGGTTCCTAGCCTGCCTGCCCACACAAGCAACGCGGAGGCACAAAAGGGCCACCAAGCGCTCCATGCTCACCCCCCCTTCACCCCCGCCTCCTTCACCCCTGACGTCCCCAGCACAGACTTCGAGTCTGCCACCACTTTATTGGGCCGTGGAGCAGTTGGACTGCACATTTGTACAATCTCTACGCCAACACTGGCCATGTAGCAGTCACTGCTGGGGGCACTCACAGCCCCTTGCAATCTCAGCATCCCGGTTTGGACCAGTGTCCCCCGTGTTGCAGGTTGACAGGGCAGCCATGCAGCACACTCACCTCTGGCCATCCGAGGGGTGACCAGCACTCTCCGGGAAGCATTAAGGGGCGGTCACACAGGGCCAGGAAAGGTGCTAAGTACACCCATTATAACCACGTCTCTCTCTCTCTATCTCTTTCATGCAGCAGGAGGGCCATGTCAGGATCATGGATCCTGGTGAACTAGCTGTATACCAGATGGCCCACAGAGTCCGTAGAAGATGGAGGAGAGAGCGACTGAGGAACCTGGCCGCACAAAGGCAGGAGCAGCAGCCTCATGAAGAAGGGGCAGCAGGGGCTCCCGCACACACTGCCCAGGAGCGACAGTGAGCCGTGGCTGGTCGGTGCCTAGCGACACCCAGGGTCTATAGACGCCGTCTGCCATTCCTGCAGATGACTGAGAACCAGTGTCATCAACAACTGCACTTGTCTAGGAACCTGGTGGCTCACATCTGCCTCTTACTGCAGGACTTGGCACCAAGGGGACATGGAGGGCATCCACTGCCAGTGGCTGTGAAAGTGATCACAGTGCTCAATTTCTATTCCAGTGGCTCCTTTCAGGGCTCCACAGGCGACCTCTGTGGGATTTCACAATCCGCCACCCACAAATGCACCCATGAGATCACGGATGCCATCTTCTCCATGGCACACAACTTTGTGCATTTCGCCCGGGACCGGGACAGCCAGGATGCAAGGGCCATTGAATTCACCCTGATCTCGGGATTCCCACAGGTGCAGGGTGTGATTGACTGCACCCATGTGGTGCTCAGGTCTCTGTCGCTACACTCAGTGGACTTCATCAACCACAAAGGCTTCCACTCACTGAACATGCAGCTGGTGTGCGACCACCAGAAATGCATCCTGCAGGTATGCGCATGGTTTCCAGGGAGTGTGCATGATGCCTACATCCTGAGTCGCTCACAGATCCCTACAGTCTTCCAGGGTCCGCAGAGGCTGCAGGGTTGGCTCTTTGGGGACAAGGGCTACCCGCAGAGGCCATGGCTGATGACACCCGTGTGGCGGCCTCAGACTGCAGCAGAGCGACGCTATAATAAGGCTCATGCTGCTGCTCACAATTTGGTGGAGCAGACCATCGGGATGCTGAAGATGAGGTTCCAGTGCCTGGACCAGTCTGGTGGAGCCCTGCAATAAAGTCCGCAGAGGGTGTCACGCATCATTATCGTCTGCTGCACCCTTTACAATATGCCGCTGCAACAGGGAATAGAGCTGGCTGAGGAGGAGATGGAGGAGCTGCATGTCTTCTCCTATGGGGAGGACGCTGATGGGGATGAGGGTGAGGGGGTCCTCGGTGGTGACAACGACGGGGATGAGGCTCTCGCACTGGCCAGACGAGGCAGCACACTCAGGAGGCCCTCATAGCTGCCAGATTTTTGGAGGATGATGACCACATGCAGTGAGGTATCCCCGTAGATACTCACGTCGCAGTTGTGAATGTTTGACTCCAGTCTGGCTTATCTCAGCACCAATACCCTCTGTGAGAATGCTCCTGTCATGGAGACACAGTGGAGGCCCTAATAGTCGCTCGATCACGGGAGAATGATGACAACATGCAGTGAGGACACTCCATAGATCTTCACATGGCCTCTGAGAATGTCTGACTCCTGTCTGGCCGAGGGCAGCTCACTTGTGCTCCATGACCAGGGCCAACTCAGAGACGCAGCCATGAAAATTTAGACACATCTGATGCTGTGTCCACCTTCAGCACCTCAGCCCTTCAGGAGCTGGTGCACAGCATCACTGGTCACAGATGCTGGTGTGATGGGGGCCAGCCCCACCTTAAAGGTGCTGAGAGCACACAGAGAGTATAAGAGAACTCTGTGGCACCTGCCCACTATATTCTGCTAGCAGTGACCACCACTGCCGAGGTGCAGGCATCAGTAATGTTTCCAGCGAGGAGTAGGCAAAGCCATCGCTGTGGTCTGAAGGCTGCACAGAGCACGGGGAAGAGGCCCTGGACCGAGACACCTGCCTTTTATCTTGTGCAGAAAGGTTCCACATCTGAGTGACAAGAACACAGCTCATCAGAACAAGGAGACACAGGCAGGGAGACTTTCTTGGGAGTTTACTAACAATAGTGAACATTATGCAGAAGTCCTTAACACCCGTGCCCAGGCTGAGCAAACTAATTCTCCTTAACTTTCCTAAACCTGCCGCTACGTCTTGCTGCTACCCGGACATCCACAGCGGAGATGGAGGCAGCCTGCTGACTGTGATGCCCTGTCTGTGATGACTTTGGCAGGCATCCTCTGGAGGGCCGAGACTTGGTGGGCCCCAGCCTGCTTTCAGGGTCCTGCTGTGTGGCAAGGGCACCATCCTCAGCCTGCGAAGATGGATCTGTGGAGGTCACAGGAGAGAGGGAAGCCAGACGGGCTGGTCACTCCCAGAGTCACCTGGGTGGATGGCCCCAGAGTGTGCACCTGCTGATCCTCCTCCCAATGGGAGCCCGAGGGCCCCTGGCTGACTCCGTGAGCGGAAGGGGTAGCTGGAGTGAGATCGAGCTGCCCAGCACCCCTCTCGCCTACAAACTGTTGGAGGCCAACTATGGCATCAGCAATGGAGTTAAGCCCACGCAACAGTGCAGGAGTGACGTCTTGGACCAAGGTCTCCATGGTGGCCATCATCCTGCCAGTGTTGACCTCAGTGCGTTGACATACCGGTGCTATCACCTCAGCCTGAAAACAGACAGACTCCTCCATCATGCCTTGTAATCTGAGCAATGCAGCTGCCATCCCTTCCTGATGTTCCCAAGCTTGTCTTTGCAGCTCCAGCAACTGTGACATGACCAGGTCCAGAGGCCCATCATCTGACTGGGACTCAGCAACGTTCTGGCATCCAGCAGTCCCCCAAGTGCCGGGGACCTGGGAAGTCCCTGCTTCCGCCTGCTGTGGATCAGGAAGTGCCATGTGCTCACCAGATTGTGATCCCGAGGCTACTCTAAAGCTAGGTCCCACTGAGGTGTGTGTCTCTGCGCTGGTGGAGGGTGTGGGTGAGCGCTGTGACGGGACTTCAGGGGGGGTGCCTTCAGATTCCTCTTCATAGGTTTCTTCGGAGCTTGCTTGGAGGTCATGGACTCTGTCTGCTGCTTCCCAGATGTGCCTGCAAAAGCAAGGGGAGATAATTAGTGCAAGGCAGTGGCCTGTGAAACAGGACACATCACTCACAGCATGGTTATCTGATGGATGTTGCACTGCTGGATCCTCACTTGGTAGAGCAGCATCGACCTCACTGTCAGCACAGGACCGGTCCCGGTCATCGCCGGCCAGCTGGATGGCTCCGTTTTCAAATTCTATCAGAACTTTGATCTCCAGCATCCTCCACCTGTCTGCGGCCTTTCCCTCCTGTTGTGAGCCTGTTTGTCCTGCATGGATAAAGTTGGAGAGAGTGTATCAGGACGCCTGCTGGGCCAGATGATAAGCATGCCTGGTGTGTGGGTGGTGTGTGGTCCCATAAACGGGAAGAGGCCAATGATGGTGAGTGTGAGAGAGTGAATGGTGATGTCCCTTGAACTGACAGTGAGTCCTGTGGATGTGTGATGAGTTTGTGAGTGTGTGAGTTGGGAGTGATGAAAAGAGTGAGTTACGCTGTTGGAACAGATGAGATCATTCAACCTTTTGTGGCACTGGGTGGCTATCCTCCTGTGCAGGGTGTTCGCACTGACCACCGCTGCCACCGCCTCCCAAGCCGGGTTGGTGACATTGCTGCCCACCCTGCGGCCAGAGCGGGGGTAGAGCACATCCCAGCGGGCCTCCACAGCATCCAGCAGTCGCTCGAGGGACCCGTCATTGAAGCAGGGTGTGCAGTCTTTTTGCCTTTGCTGGTCATGTCTCCCAGGCAGCGGTGGTGAACTGGTGGCGATGAGCACTTTGCTGGTGGCTGCCTTTTTAAGATGGCAACAGCAGGGTGATCCCAAGTGGGCAAATGAGAGCCCGCCCGCCATGGAAACTGCGTGTTTTGCAGAAGTGAATATACAATGAGTTCAAGCTCGGGAAGATACGGCATGAAAACCCGCCATTTTCATTGGCGGGTAGGGCTCCATTTTACCCGCCCGCTTCCGCAGTTGGTGCAATTCTGGGAAAATTCCACCTGGTATACGTGAAGAACTTCAGACAAGGACCAAAGTGGTTACCAGGTGAAATAAATGTGGTGACTATCTTACCACGTGGAGGTGGAAGGCCTGATCATCCATCAACATGTGGACCATTTAAGGAAGAGAGAGACAAATTGCCAAGATTTGGTTCCATCAGTGATCATGACCGGGTCTGCGTTTACCATTGATAATACTCAGCCCAGAACAGACATGTCTGATGTTCCTGTAAGAGTTGAGGATACAGAACTGCAAGTGCCCACCGAAGCACTGGACATTCAGGCAACTCTGGAAAAGGAGGTTCTTGACAAAGAATCTGAAGTTGTGGAGCTGCAACATTCCACATGCACCAGGAAACCACCTGAAAGACTGAACTTGTAAATTCCTTACCCAATATTGGGCAGAATTTTCTGCCTGTCGGGTGGGCGGGCCCGACCCAATCTCCGGCGGGCAGGGAGCCGATCCCTGCTGGAGAAACGGGCCGCACCGCCATTTTACGTGGGCGGGTCAATTAAGGCCCGCCCAGCATGACGTCCGGCGGGAAGTGCTATGCGCTCCCTGTGAGGGCAAGTGGGGGGGGGATTCCTCAAAAATGAGAGTGCGCTCTTTCGCCAATGCACACAAAAGAGCGCACATTTCCCTGAGGCTAAGTGCAGCCTCAGGGAGATCACTGACAGTTTTAAAAACGTTAAAAATAGAAAAAAAAATCACTAACATGTCCCCCTCATGTGACAATGTCATATGAGATGGGACATGTTCATAAATTACACTAAAACTTTATTAAACTTTTTAAATCCCTACATGAAACTCATCCCGCCGGTGGATAGTGCTGGCAACTTCAGCAATCAGCGTAGAGATAGAGTTGGGGTTGAAAGCACACATGTAGTTGCTGCTTAATATATTGTAAATAAACGTGATGCTTCTACCCAAGAAGTGGCTGCAGATTAACTCTATCAATAGTAGCAGCTCGGCCACCCTTACAACAGACTTAGAGCTAGATTTTTTAAAAGCTGGGGCTAGGTCAGAGGTGCCAGCCAGGCCACTTGGCACCACCGGCCACCTTGCCATTTCACTGCCATGATCCCGACCATGAGCCATTATGAATGAGTGCGAGTGGGGGTTGCATCGGCTGCTCCCCCAGGAAACATTGGGCAACCAAGGCCAATTATATTTAGCAATTAAGGCCACTCCCATGCCAACTGGGATTTCTAGGTGGCAATGCAGGCAGCACATGTTGGTCTGGACTGGGACACAATGGTTCATGCAAGGGATCGGTCCCCCACCCTATAATGGTTGCTGGGCCACAGCCGCGACTACTGGCCTTCCCCGGGTGAATTGCCACTCCAGGATGACGATGGCTGCCGATATCTGAGTGCTGGAGGGCCTTCGATTGGTTTTCCAGCATCGGGAGCCCATCCGCTGCTGATTGAATGGCAATCCCACAGGAGCATTGAATATTATGGTGGATGTGCCTGAAGCATGCTGTGCAGAGGCAGGACCCAGAACTAGCCACCGTGTTCAGTTCCTGATCCCTAATTAAAAATCCCATCAATGCTTGTTGAAGGACCATATCAAGAAATGTATTGCCAATAAGTGGGACAGGTACAGGTCTGCCCCACATAGGATTCCTCAATGACCAAAGGTGGGTGAATTTATTTTTAAACGTTCCTGTGGAGCCAAAGGAGTAGGAGTGTTCTCTTAAGAGTACAATTGCAATTCCACCCCCCACCCAAAGCTAATTCCAACCTGGTGAAGCACGAAGTGTGATATTAGTCTTTGGTTCAATCGAACTACTTGCTAAGTATGTTGATGAGGCTCTAGGACCAATTTGCAGTGATCCTCAGATCATATTGCTGATCATTTTTTCAACTATTTTTATGTTTCCATATTGCGAACATGTCTTTTCACAATTGTACACCTGCAGCATCGACACCGGATTAATTAGTTGGTATTTAGTATAACTATCCCGTAAGATGTTGGAGTCTACGCTTTGGGCACTTTCGAGGCAAGCATTGCTCCTACAGGAACAAAGATTTGCCACATATTTTTCAGGAGGATCACGTCCCTGTGATACTAGTTGTTTAAAAATTCTTTAATAATGACAGGCACATTTTTTGTGGACTTAACTGTAAAGACGGCAGTTGTCCTGTAACTTCTTAAAAAATAATTTACTTGAATACTTTAACATAAGTCCAAGAAATACTACCTTGCTCTGACTTGAAATCAGATTGAAATCCAGCCTGTGATGAAACTTTTATATGTGAAGATCACACTCCATAGACTCTCCAAAAGCATCCTTATTGCAAAGATTGCATAGGCCTTGGCATTCACACTGACATAATTGACAATTCCACACTTTAGTTGCAAACTGGAGTTCCTGATGACACATAGGCCTTTAATTAACCAAAAATAACTTCAATGTTTAATTTTAGTACATGCGAGCCAAAACCAGCATGTTGCTTCCTGAAAGAAAATTGTTTCATTTACGATGATTGACCTTAAATAGTAAACCCTACATTTAAAAAACCTTGCGTGTAATGGGATGTGAGAGATTATGCTTATCCCTGTTGCACAAACTCTTTATTTACAATAGCGAGCTTAATGTTTACACATGTAAACAACAGAAATAACATTTACACAGTTACAGCTTTAAACAAAGATGAATGATCTTAAAAGCAATTCAATGACGTATTTTCCCTCAGCCACCAGCAAATGTGTGAACAACATATGTTACTCATTGAGCTGTGTGTGTTGATAAGTTGCTTTGATCTGCACATGCTGCTCAACACAACACACTCGAGCATCCAGTAAATACAAAGGCATCATTTATAGGTGCTCCAATCATACACATTTACATAATAAACACTGTTTTGCTTCTCGTTCCCTCAATTTTCTTGCTTTGGGCTTGAGAGGTGATGATTCATACTGGGACTTTATTCTACAGGTGCTGACAAATCTTCAGCTCCTTGTCTAAATGATCTGCTCTTTCAGGCTGCTTGTGCAACATCCAACCTTCAACAAACCTTAATTTTTTTCAGCTCAATATTGTGTAGGAAAAAGCAATCATCTTCAACTCCAACAAAAAAACTTCTCACCCTTGCCACCAATTCTAGCCCTCTCCCCAACTATTTGCTTCAGCTGAGCCAGAGACTTCCAACCTAAGCTTATATACAGACCCTATGTCCTCTCCAGCACAGCAGCTGCCTAACGTCTGCCACTGTGACACTGTATTGCCAATCTTTAGGCCCTCTGCTGCTCAAACCCAAAAACATGTTTTTATTAGGTCAAGATTTAACCACTTAATTTGCATTCTCACTGGTTTACCATCTCCCATCTTCCACAGACTCCAACTTATCCAAAGCTCTGCTGCAGATATCATGTCCTGCTCAACTGCCATCTCCATTCTCATTGACTTACATTGATTTCCATCCCCCCAATAACTCTCTGATACACAAGTTATGCGCATATTCTTGGATTGGAAGTTGGTTAAGTCTCATATGGTTAAGGTGTGTGCGTTCTTTTTACTTATAACAATTTGACGATTTGTACCGTAGTTACAAATAATGAGCTGAGCGTTCACCGTGGAGGCGGCAAACAGGAGCCGGGTTTGTTTTCAGGTCAGAAACCTGCCTTCAGAGGGAAGTGATTAAAGTCACGATTTTCACTGGGGTGAGCCCTTGCTGGATACGAAGTCATATCCTGTCCACTTAGAGGCAGTAGAGGTGGAAACAGAGGCAGGTCAGATGAAGTGTGGGATTGATTCAGACTCTACACGGCAGCCATCACCGAGGATGCTGGTTGTCCTAAGGGAGAAATCTGCTGATTGTGCCAGAATTCCACAGTTGCCCCTTGCTTCATCAATTCCAAAATGAATCGAATGCTGGAGACCGTGAGGGAGAGGAGGAAAGTTCTCTTCCTGAAGGATAGCAGGAGGAGGCTGCGTAGATCCAATATAAGTCTTGGAGCCCAGGGCGAAGAGGATTTGGTGCGCAAAGACTAGCACTGTATCCTGTGAAATGCTTTTAGATCACACGTTACTCCTACAGGAGTCCAAAAGAGAAAGAGGAGAAAGGAAATCTTGTAAAGTGAAAGCCCAGTCTAAAAGAAAGATTTTTTTTGTTCAAAGTGGTGATTTTCATATCTCTCAAATTAATCCTTAATCCCATTAATATCTCTCATCAGCACCATTTGTAAATGTTACTTTAATGCCACACATTCCATCAAAAACTTTCCCTATTGCATTTTTCCCTTCATTATCTAAACTTGAAAACGTATTTACAGATTATCTTTAAATCCCTATTTTTAAAATGTTTCTACTCATATAAATTAGATTCTCTCAGTGCAGTTCAATTTAAATGCACATTTAACAAAGAACTCTAACAATGACTGTTTTAATTGCAGTGTTGTATGAATATTTATTCACCTTAGAATGCATTGCACATTGTACTGTACTGAATTGCACTAAGCTGGTTCTCCAGAATAAGCATAATCAGAACGAGGCGAAATTTCTAACTCTGTCCAACTATGTTCTGTTTTTCACAATCTGTATTCCAGACAGGTTATCACCTTTAAATTTGGACATTTTTGTGGCCAGTTAAATTTTGCAATGATTGAGTCCTGCATGAATATAGTGAAATTTGTTTGACACCAAAAGATTCCGGACCTTAATATCCTGCAACAGTGAACATTAATTGCTAGAAACAAGTCGCAGAACCTATACTAAACCTACATCTTTAACAACTTGCAATAATTGCCTTTGAAGAACATACATTAATTCTTTATGCCCTTAGTAATTTTCAGAATGCATGTGTTACTTGTCATGCATTAGCTGCTAAACAGGTTTACTGTGGGTTTTTATGAAAATTCTAAGAAAATTCATATAAAGAATGATCAAATCCTTCTTAATATGCAAAACTGCACACCCAATGTAATACATTCAAAATGACTGTCACCCTTTGTAAACCTGGATGAATAAAATTTTAATATCCATAATAATGTCAATTTTGGCGCACTTTACTCTTGGCATAGAGTGTTGTTATGTGGAGTGTACATTGCAGAATACATCTCTATGACAGATCCTCACTTGCAAAAGTTAGCCTAAAATTTCAACAACAAACAAAAAACTTAAACAATTACTTTAGATTGCAAATGTATTTCCAAAATAAATGGCCCAGATCTTCCGGTCTCCGGATCGTCGGAGCCTGGATGTGCGACACTGTGCAAGTCTTGATGCACTGACTCCATGGGAATTGCCTGGAAAGTTTGAGGTCGGCAATTCCACTGCTCCCCAGGACCCTCTGAAAAAGTCTCATGGTACTTACCTGAATAGTTACCCAGGAAATGTTAGAGTGAAAAATCCTAACCTAACTTCTGGTTAACTATACAACTGACACCCCTACCCCCCACCCAATCACCAACACTACGCACCAAGACCCCCCAACTCCCAACCTGATCCAACCACCCCTTCCGATATGACCTGACTAGTCCCAGCACCCGACTACCCCCCAGCACGACCTGACTAGCCCCAACCTGACAACCCCTCCCAACCCAATGTAAATACCCCGGGCCTACCCACCAAATCATCCACCTACTCACATCACCCATCTGTCACCCAACAAATCACCCACTTGCCACCTTACCCACCTGCCAACCTGCTACCCTACCCACCTGCCACTCTACCCATTCACTCTTTCATCCATTTACCCATTCACTAATATTCACACTGGACATTTAAACTTACCTTATGGCAGCAGTGCCGTAAAAAGGGGGCATGCCTACTGCACTGACTCTCTTCATTGCTATCTGTGGGGATTTCTGTGCTGAGGAAGTTCTTCTGTATCATGAATCAGAGGTCTGGATGTTTTAAACGCACCCAGGTAAGTGGGTAGTTTCTGCCTGATCAGCACTGGATGCTGGCTCCCTAAAGCCTGTTCACCATCTACAAGGCACAAGTCAGGAATGTGATGGAATACTTTCCAGTTGCCTGGATGAGTGCAGCTCCCACAACACTCAAGAAGCTTGACACCATCCAGGACGAAGCAGCCCGCTTGATTGGCACCCCATCCACCAACATCCACTCCCTCCGCCGCTGATGCTCAGTAGCAGCAGTGTGTACCATCTACAAGATGCACTGCAGCAATTCACCAAGACTTCTTCAACAGTACCTTCCAAACCTGTGACCTCCACCGCCTTGAAGGAACAGCAACAGATCCATGGGAACACCACCACTTACAAGTTCCCCTCCAAGTCATACACCATCATGACTTGGACCTATATCACTGTTCCTTCACTGTCATTGTGTCTAAATCCTGGAACTCCCTTCCTAACAGCACTTTGGGTATTCCAATAGCACATGGACTGCAGTTGGTTCAAGAAAGTGGCTCACCAACACCTTCTCAAGGACAATTGGGGATGGGCAATAAATGCTAGCTTAGCCAGCGACGCTCACATCCCATGAAAGATTTTTAAAAAGGTCAAGACCAAGCCTCACTCCCAACTGTCAGTGCACATTCCCACAGAGTTATGTGAGGAATATGCAAGAAGCAAGGAAAACTTTCCATTCCATTATGTCCATTCCATTCTTCTGGCCAATGGGAGATATTGAAAAATATGAAAATCACTTTCCATCAGGAGACTGAATATTGTGCCACTTAAACCCAATAATTAATTTGAACTCGTACGGTATGTTTTATGAATTTGCAAACCAGGAATACATTTTAGAAATTCAGGATGGAGCTTAGTGGGCATCGCAGGATCTCCCATCCATGAACTAATTCATCTCATAGACAGAAAATTATTGTGAGTCCCACTAACCTCTGCGCCGATAAAGATCCATTTCAAGAGTGCAACTTCAGAAAATTTACCTAATATAAGCCTAAATATTGAAGAAGATGAGAGTGAATAAAGTATTCAGTATTTTTGAGAAAAGAAAAGACATCAGAAGAGCCACTTTATCCCAATTTGCTTTGTTCTTCTCCTGAATTATGCTGGGGTATTGGTTCCACCACAGCTGACACCTCTCTACTTGCCCAAGTGGTCTTTATTTAGTCTGATCCTAGAGAGTGTCAGAGGGTCTTTAAACCAGCAGGGGCCAAACCCTGTCCTCACCTGTTATAGAGTCTGCACATGATCCAACAGGGCATAATGGATATTGGTCAGGAAAAGGAACACGTTAATTTTTCCCTTTCTAGTTAGAAAATGCTGAAAACAGCTGTACCATTTGTCATGGACAATAGTTGCTTGCATACTACCCATAATCAGTATGTTTTGTATGTAAAGTGGTGTGTCTTTTTTACCCTTGGAGTGTGTACTCCATTTAAATAATTTAGCAGCAAGCTTTTGTGAGCTCAAAATCAAGAAGGTTATTTATTCTCCCACAATTATCCCAAATTAATGCAACATCACACACTCGGTTTCATACACACACATGCACACATGCACACATAAAGAATGGATACAGATAAAGATGGTGCACCTTTACAGATTACAGTTAATTCATTCTCTGATTTATGATTTATGGTCTCCAATGTGGTAGGCCTGTAGCTTCTTGAATGGATTTGATGATTTAAAGTTAAAATGAGGGCCTTGTAAAGTGAAGGGTTCACAGCAGCTCGTGAGGTTTCTTGTAGTCAAATATCTAGGAGGTTGGTTCCTAGATGAATTTTGAAACTGGAACAGGTTAAGTACTTTGCCTGCTTGATAACTTGCAACTAGTTTCAGAGTACAGTTCTCAGGCCGGCTGACAACTCATGGTTCTTAAAAGGCAGAGGTGACACAGCTTTTCCCTGTAGCTGTTGTCTTGTTGGTGGTCTTCTGCAGTCTGCCCAGGTCTTTTCAGGTTCTTGGGATAATAAAGGATCTCAGCACCACGTGTTAGTTTTGGTCACATGGTCAAAGGCCATTGTCCAATCAGAATGGCTTAAAGCTAAAAGGCCATTGATACATGAAAGGAGAAAGATGGTGGCCTTTCAAACTTAATTTGTGGATAACTGGTTTCATCAGCTTTCCCTTGTTGAACTGCAAACATGGAGACATAGAATTTAGGAGTGTTTTGAGTAGGCTTCAAACAATAGCAATTGTAAATCCCACAGATAACATTCATCTTGGTATGTTATTCAATTCAAAACTTACTAGAAGCTTGATCATCTGTGTTCAATAAGCAAAGGTCACCTGACCCCTTGGCAGCCATCTTAACAGTTCATCAGTGTCCACTTTAAACAAATAAATGACAGTTCTGGAAGCTTCCGTACAAGCTCAGTTCATGTGTAAAGTTATGACTATGACATGCCTTTACTCGGCACAAAACATTCCTTATTGATACCCAGGCTGAGATCTGCTAGCGCAATATAGACTTGGAAACATTATTGGGACATTCCTAATTTGTGTGGCCAATTTCCCTTTGGCCAGCATATTGATCAAGTAAAGCACTAAGGAACAGAGTGATTGAAGTGAATAATAATGTATTTGAGAGGGAGCTAGCCAAGCATATGAGGGAGAAGGGAATAGAGAGTAACATTGATAGATTTAGTTGAAGAAAGATGGGTGGAGGCTCGAGTGGAACATAAACACTAACATGGATGGGCAGAATGGCCTGTTTCTATGCTATATAGCTCATGTAATCCTATATAAATCACAACACCTACATATACTCCTGTACCAGAAAACTAGTGTCCTCCAACAATGGTTTTTCGCCTTTGTTCCATATTTCTTGATTCCCTTGCCTAACAAAAATATAAATATCTCAGTCTTGATAATCTCTGTTTTGTCAGAGTGAGTTCCAAATTTCCACAATCTTTTGTGTGATCCATGATTTCACCCTGAATGTCATTGCACTAATCTTAAGGTTATGTTCCCTTAAATTTCCCTATTCGAGGAAAGAGTTGCTCTGTTTATACTCTTTTGAACCACTTTATTATTTTAAATACCTCCATTAGGTCACCCCTCAACCTTCAAAACTCAAAGGAATACAAGCGAAGTATATGCGACCTGTTCCCCTGCATTGTTCTGGTGTATCTGCGCTCCACTGCCTCCAAAGCAATTTAATGTATAGAATTGCATGGAGTTTTACAAACTGAAGCAACATGCTCCAGCGAGACCTACCTTTACCTGGGCCTGGAGGCTGACTCAGCCGGTCAAAATTATGGTGGGCTGTAGTCAGTGTGCTGCCCGGGGCTCTTCATTTTCCACCTGAGCTGAACTGCTATATGTTAATAAGGCCTGCACCCTCAACATGGACTAGGCCTTGCACCAGCCAGTTGGCTAGCCATAAACTGCACAAAGGGAAAATCTACCCTGTAATAACTTCCCATGATTTCACTTTCAAGAGGATCGTTGTGCTTGTTAAAAACAAAAAGCTAAAAGCTACTGCGGATGCTGGAAATCCAAAACAAAAACAGAATTACCTGGAAAAACTCAGCAAGTCTGGCAGCATTGGTGGAGAAGAAATCAGTTAACATTTCGAGTCCGCATGAGCCTTCGGCAGAACTCAGAACTGTTCTGCCGAGGGGTCATGAGGACTCGAAACGTTAACTGATTTCTTCTCCACCGATGCTGCCAGACTTGCTGAGTTTTTCCAGGTAATTCTGTTTTCGTTGTGCTTGTGTTTACTTGTAGCTACCTTCTGTTCTTTAGTTTATTTAAGGAGACCTGGGGAAAAATTTCCCCCCCCCCCCACCCCCCGCCAATAGGGCAGGGTGGGGGGAAGTGCGGGAGCAGATGCACCTCCAATCGGCACCCCCGATCGGAGGCGCGCTACCATTTTACGTGGGCGGGCCAATTAAGGCCCACCCAGCGTGACGTCCACTTGGAAGCGCTATGCGCTCCCTGTGCGGACGGGAGGGATCCCCTCAGCCGGGAGTGCGCTCTTTCGCACATGCGCATGAAAGAGCACACAGATCTCCCTGAGGCTCAGTGCTGCCTCAGGGAGAACAGCTCAGAATTAAAATTTGTAATACAAATGATAAAAAAATTTCCCTGACATGTCCCCTCATGTGACACTGTCACATGAGTTTGGACATGTCCATAACTTTTATTGAAACCTTTGATAAAAATTTAAATACTCTCATGAAACCTCACCCCACCCATGGATGAGGTTTCATGCATTTTCCGAAGCCCGCCAGGGCTCCCGGCCTGTCCGCCAACCTTAAGGTTGGATGGGCAGGTCCATTAATGACTTTAATTAGTTTTTCAATAGCCTTAATAGGCTGTTGACAGGTCGGCGGGCGCGCAGCTGCGTCAGCTGCGCCTCCGCCGACCTGAAAATAGAAATGACGCAGGATGATGTCGGGAGTTCCACCCGAAGTCATCCCGTGTCATTTTACGTGTCGGAGAGTGGACCTTGTTCGCCAACCGGAAGATCCTGCTCCTGGACCTTGCATTTAAAGTGACAGATTTTGACATCCGTATTTTCTATGGATATTACAAGCTGCATTCTTCATTGTGCTGAATGTATAAACTCCTAGCTTTAAACTGAAGGTAGTAAAAAGTTATTCATGTTAAACTACAGACTTCTGAGCTCAATGAGCCATGAAAGGAGTTTTATAGATTTTTTTTCCCCTAATCTTTGAACTATTTTTCATTCATTAATTGCTAAGTGAAATTAATGAGATTATAAAGGAACTTTAGTTTCAGATGCTACGCAGATAGTGACTTGTGCAAGTCCTTTGGAAGTATTAGTCATACATTCCAGCCAGGAAGATCAACTGAGCCTAACTGAGCATTATCTAAAGAATTTAGTTCTTTAAAAACCCTGTGAGCTAACTTATATTCACAGCTTTCTCTCAAGTGACTTAAAAAGTGAAGCATTATTTCTGTGTTCCTGTACTCCTCACCTGTATTCTCCCTTTCTCTCCTGAAGGCATAGATTCAAACTGAGGTACAATTCCGTAACTCTGTCCACTTTTCTTCATTGCCTCACCCAATGTCTACAGAGACACATTTTCTATCAGAATATACAGTGAAGTGAGAACTGTCTGGCTGATTTTCCCCTATCTAATCCAAGGAGGCCAATTAATTTGCTGCACTTCAATCAGCAACCTGGCTGAGAACATTTGGTTCAGCACAAGTCAGTTTGTCCATCTAAGGAACCTTGTGCCTGGACTTAGTCATATCTATAGGTTAAGAATGATAAGATGATGTATAAGTACAGACAAGTTCAGCAGAAGTGGGGTCCGTATTGGAAGGGGTATTGGTGAAAGTGTCTCACTGTTTTGTGGCATCAGGTGGAACACTTCCACTCCTTCAAATTCCAAAAAAATAACCTTTTCTCCATTTTGGATCCTTTATTTGAGCAGCCTCCAACAGTGCCTTTAAGAACCACTGTTTAGGTCATTCTAAATTCAGAAATACAAGCAGGAGCTTAAGCTGCGCAAGCTCTGACTTGTTTAACTAAATTTAGCATCTGGGTTGGAAATGGGCACAGGAACCTTATTTCAATGTTGACATGAGGATACGGTCATTTCAGGCATGTATCTGGGCTGTTCAAAAAAAAATGACCCAATCAATTCTGCAAATGTTTGGTTTTTTTTATTCATTCATGGGATGTGGGCTTCGCTGGCTGGGCCAGCATTTATTGCCCATCCCTAGTTGCCCTTGAGAAGGTGGTGGTGAGCTGCCTTCTTGAACCACTGCAGTCCATGTGGTGTAGGTACATCCACAGTGCTGTTAGGAAGGGAAGATCAGGTGCAAGCTTCTGCCCCACTAAATTGGCTATCATTGCAGCTGATTTAGTCTCATAAAATGGATGCAATAATGTTGAATTTATATCCCAATGTAGTTCATCAGTCATGGAGATCTGTGGCAGTTCTTTTCTAACTGGCAGTGAACTCTGTACAAATGCTACCAGTACCTGGGTGAGGTTCGCCTAAGTGAAGCCTTCAGAGTGTTCTTGTAGTACTTCCGTTGACTGCCGTGAGATCTTACACCAGACTCAATCTCTCCATAGAAGCTTCGCTTTGGTAAGCGAATGTCAGGCATTCATGTTACATGACCAACCCAACTCAGTTGTGACTGTCTCAATATGGTATTAATGCTTGGCATGCCAGCAATAGTTTGACAGTTCCACAATGACTTCCTCACCCATGTCCTGGATGATGATGAGTCTGCTGACCCATTCCCAGTCACTAATGGAGTTAAACAGAACTGCGTGCAGGCACCAACTCTCTTCAGCGTGTTTTTCTCCATCATGCTTTCTGATGCGTTCCATTACTTCCACTACCACAACCTCTAGAGCGGTGCCTGAAAACCAGAGGGTCTTACAGCTTCTCCAATGCCTGCCATTGTCCACAGATAGTAGCTACAGTTAAAATGGACCTTTCCTTTATGAGGTGCAAACTTCCTTGAAAGCACGTCAGGAACATACAAAATTGACAAAAAAGATAAACTTTGTCAGATGTCTATTCTGTACGCAAAGACACACTCAAAGCAATTTCAACCTCAAAAAAATGGTCGATAAGTAAGCTACCAAAGGACGTCTAAGTCCTATAACTCAACCCCCTCATGATCCACTGCCTTCAGAATAGACAGATAAAAGAAGGAAATCATGGAGCGGGAAAGAGAAATTACACAATTGGTGATGAAATGTAGCATTGTTGCTGGGATTTTGTGAAAATGTAATGTTGGTCAGGTGAATTGTTTTGACTTGAACTGAGAAAAAAGCACCATTAGTGTGAGTACAGAACTTGTTAGTCAGATCTGGGCTGTGTTAGGATTGTACAGTTAAATTACTGAGGGTTGCAAGTCTTTTTGTGGTAGATGCAAATTAAGTGTTTCACATTAGAAGCATATTGGCACAACTTGAAAGTGCATTGACATAATTGCAACTAGACGTATTCAGGAATGCATTCATTCCAATATGCTTCATAATTCTAGCGACAACACTTCAGTGACATTAATAATGATCTAATTGATCAAATAAACTTTGTGAAGGATCTTGCAGCAACATCATAATACTGCTCATATACCTGGGTGGGCAAAGTTCCACAATTAATTATAACATTCTTTTCTGCGAATTTTCTCACCCCTTTATCTTTTGAAGCCATTGATTCCTGATGCAATATGGTTCCACTCTTGCTAGTTATCCTGATACACTGCTTATCTTGTCATTCTTCATGTAAGACCGACACAGCACTAGTTGTCAGGCTATTGGACATTGGCTATTGGTGATGGGGTGTAACATAGCTGAGCTTGAGCTTGTCCTCAACAGGTATCCACAAAGTAGACTTTGCAGCAGAAATCACTGAGTATTAATCAGGAGCAGGAACTCTGGTTGGTTTTCCTCTGCTTAGCCTGGAAGTGTTTAAGCCAATTAGCGTCTGTATTACAATTCTAGCAGAGGTCAGCAGCCTGGGAATTGTACTGGGCCCGTGACTTGGTTGAACACTATGGCCAGGATTTTGCCCTCATTGGGCGGACTCGGCGGGGATGGCTGGGAGCGGCTGGGAAGCTGACCGCCGCCCACGATCGGGGCCGGACCGTGATTTCACACTGGCGGGCCAATTAAGGCCCACCCAGCGTGAAACGTGCGCTGCAGTACTCAGCGTTGCCTGTGGGAGGGTGGGGAGGAGGGCGAGCGGGGAACTTCGCACATGCGCTTGGGTGCGCACAGGAAAAGCTGCCTTGGGGCACAGAGCTGCCTCAGGGAGATGGAGATATAAAAAATCAAAAATAAAGACTTTAAAAATGTTACAAAACATGTCCCTTCATGTGACTCTGTCACATGAGCAGGGACGTGTTATTAATGAAAAGTTAAAGTTTTAATTTTATTCTTAATTGCTGTTGGAAACCTTATCCCACCCGTGGATGACGTTTCCTAAAAAATGCAAAGCCGCTTGGCCTTTTCGTTGGAAAATTACATTTAATTGGTACTTTAATGACCTTAATAGGCCTGTTAATTGTCAGCGGATGCGCTGCCGACTCCCCTAATGCCCCCAGCCGAAATATCTTGCCAGTGCACGATGACGTCGGGACACTTGCCAGACATCATTGAACGTCATTTTACGCCCTTTCAGGTTGGGCGCACACCTGCCCAACGATGTAAAAATTCTGGCCTATGGTTCCTGTAGTATCAATAGAATATCAGAGATGCTGTACCAACTGTTTTATTTCACATGCGTGCACAAAATCACGCTCCAGTGCAACCAAATAAAGGGTGGCGAGACCTCTTTTGAAAGCAAGTGCACATCAGAAGCAGAGAGAAGGAGCAAGGAGAGGAAGGAGAGACAATGGTGTAGTGGTAATGTCACTGGGCTAATAATCCATAGGCCAGGCTAATTCCCTGGTGACACGGGTTCAAATCCTATCCCACCACAGCAGCTGATGGAATTTAAATTCAATTAATAAATCTCAAATTTAAAGCTATTATCAGTAATGGTGACCATGAAACTATCACAAAAACCCATCTGGTTCACTGGTGCCCTTTAGGTAATGAAATCTGCTGTCATTACCCTCCAACATGTGACTCCAAATGGCCTAGCAAGCTATTCAGTTCAGGGGAATTTAGGGATGAGCAACAATTGCTGGTGCAGTGATGCTCACATCCCATGAAAGAATAAAGGGAAAAAAAATTCCAAAGCCAGCAACTCATCAAAAATGCAATCATCTGTAGTATCCTTTCCTTCCTGGCAAAATCTCCAGGTGCAGATCAGCCTTAGCAGTCACCTACATACCCACTGGAATGCTACCAACCATCCCAGATGATAAACATGGTCATCTTCACCTCAAAGGACAAATCCTGGAATTTCCTGCCAAACAGCACTGTGGGTGTACCTACAGCACATGGACTTCAGTGGTTCAAGAAGACAGCTCACCACCACCTTCTCAAGGGCAAAATGAATTTTTTAAAATGGCGGCCAGTAGGAGGGGCATCCTCTATCCATCAGGCAACAGGAAGATCCAGGCAAGTCGTCCAGTACAACTGAACACAGGTGGCTAAGATCATCAGTGTGAGCTGTACCAGCCCTAGGACAGGGATGCAATGCAGGAAAAGTTAATTACCTCATTATCGAGGATAGCCTTATGACATATCTCTTTGTGCCTTTTTGCAGCCTGTGCAGGTGCTTGTTGCCTTCCTTGCTGTTGCTCCTCATTTGAAAACATCATGAGTAAGCCCAGCAGCATCTGCATGTGCAGGGAAAAAGCTGGAGCCCTCAACAAATGGACTCTGAAAAGTCATTTAAAAGCCAAACAGTAGCCAAAACAACCAAAAACTTGAACCAAAAGCACCCTAGCTGCCAAAAATGACAACCAGAGGCTTACCTTAATGCAGGTTAGTAGCCATCAATTGTGAAAACTACGTATCAACTTAACCTGTCATAATTTGCGAGGCAGGTTAAAGCAGTGACATTTCAGGTGTGCATAGACACCTTCCAAGAAATTTCAGGAAAGGGCTCTGCTTCAGGTGTAGGACTCATTATAACATATAAATGATGGCAATTTTGTAACAGACAGTCACCAGGGATGACTATCGAGCACCCACTCCAAAATAATGTCTTACACACTGTTGGCACATAACACCAAACTCAGAAATTCGACTTGGCGCATCCTTGAAGATGTGCAAAGTACATTGCAATTTCCACCTCTTCGTGAACGAGCCCAGAAAGGGAGAGAGCAAATGTGGAAAGTCATCACAGCCGTACCTGACACAGCTCTCACCTTAATCTATTTAAGTATTCTTGCAGCATAACAATCTGGAACAGAATACCGATTGATTGTTTGTTTTCTTTCCCATTTGGCTGTTATGTGAACCAGCAGTAAACATTATTCTTCATCTTACTTTATATGATAACAAGCCCTCAGACAGTAATGCCAGTGGACCCACCTATAAATAGGAACAGCCCAAATATTTCGATCTGCAACAATTACTTTTTCAATGGCATTCTTGGACATTTAACCTATATGAGATTATAAAGTCCAAAATAAAGCTCCAAGTAATTGCATTGTTGCCTGTTGCAAAGTAGGATCAGGCTTACCATTTATACATTAAACATAAAAACTGTCATAGTTGAAAGCTAGCTATTAGCTTGAATCATGAACCTGAGGTAGAATTGAATTGGGCTTGCATAAAATAATTATAATTGACAGTCTTTCACACTGGTACAAATTGCATTTAACAGGCCACTGCATTACTTTCCACAGGAATATGGCATTCTTTTCTGTTATTGTCAATACTTTAAAGAGGAAGAGTAAGAAAGAGCATGTTGTTTGCTAAAGCTGAATTAAACAAATACAAAACTTCACTTTGTTAGGTTGCAAAATTCTATTATAGCATCAAAGTACCGAAGAATTAGTACAGAAGTATAGAATTGAAGGAAAGAGAGTATGAGCCATAGAGTCTTCCATGTTATTTTTTTCCCCAGTCTTAGTTATGATTCCCTTTCCTGGCTGACAAAGACCCTGCACCTGGTAGGACAAATAACTGGTTAAAACCAAATGATTATGAAATTTTGAACATCAACTTATCTGAATAAACATTACAATAAATTTAAAGAAATATTTTAAAATCAGCTATTTAAAAGTATATGCAACATGCACAGTAAACAGGGATAGTACTTACACAGGATGCATTTTGATGTAATCAAAAATCAATATTCATTCATATTGTGCATGTGGTTGTCCGTTGTTCTTTATTATTATTATTATGAAAGAGTACACAGTATTGACTTGGATATTTTGTCACCGATGTAAGAGAGACTAATTTCCAGAATAGTGGATATTTTCAGGGTATCTTGGTTGTTAGGAGATGAAAGTGATGGATGAAGGGTCAACAAGAGTCTGAATCATAAGGCCAGGTGCAGGGCTGGAGATAAAGAAGGGAAAGGAACAATACAAAAATTAAAGAGTCCACCAAAGCTAAATCACACAGGCAGCATATTGAGGAGCTAGAGGGTCAGAGATTCAATTGACAGCCGAGTCCCAAAGATCACCAATCACCAACAAAGGAAGTTCTAATATTATGAGAATTTCTAACCTGAAAGTTATTCATTTCATTTTTGACAGGAATCACAGTCCCTGCCCTCTCAGGGCACAGGTTGTTCATGTTCTGTCTATCCAACCTGAGGCTCTCTCTCTGCTTAAGAGTAAAATTGTATTCTACTGAACCTTGAGCCTCGAGACTTCTTACTTTGTACAACCATGATTAAACGTAGTTTTATGCAACCTGTCTGAATCTGCCTTCTATATGAATATAGTGGCAGAAAACTGCTGTTAAAAAATATTTTTTCAATGTGTGATTGTGCCAATATGCTAGCCAGGATTTGACTGGAATCTGGTGGAAAATTATTGGGGTCAGCTTCATTTGAATAATTTTTGTGGGCCCCACCTGCACCAGAGAGTCCACCTTGGAGGAAAATGCAAGACTTGGCAGCTGCAGCACTGGCATGTGGCTGACTGCTTCTGGAGAAGCTCAAAATGAATGTTTTGTTAATTTTAATCAAGGTAGTTGGGGGTGGGGTGTTGGATTTAATCTCTGCGAATGCGATGTAGCCAGATGATTGCAGATGTTACCCCTCCCCCACTGCCATGTGGGACAGAAAGGAGCTGACTTTCACAAAGAATGCTAGTAGTATAGGACAATTAGTTATAATAAGGTTCATCTGAAGCACAACAGAGGAAACACAGGTTAAAAAACATGACAGGAATGTCAACTGAAACATTTACAGAAGGGAAGGAATCAAGTAACATTAGTTTAGATGATGATTTAATTTAATGATCTACACCGTAATCAATAAGTGTTCTTCTCCATTCTTTAAACATTGCAGCACTCTACATAACAGTTATTTAAACGAGTTATACATGTTATACATAGGGAAATCTGCACATTGTCTCTGGTAATTTATCCACACTCACTTAAGATTTGATTTATGCTAATACTTAGGTGTAACAACAAACACATTCCTTTTCTTTCTCCTTTTCTTTTTGTACTTCCTCCTTTTTATTGTTCAACTCAATAGTATCAGTCGAATCATTCGGAGCATAATTATGTCACCCAAAGAAGTAATTGAGAAATGTACACCTACCCACCTTTGTGTGAATTGCATTGTTTGTCTCTTTTGTTGAACATGCTTTGTCTGTGTGGGAGTTGTCAAGTTAAATGGTACAATGCTTAACAGTAATAAAGGCAAGACGACCCTTAAGGCTTTCTTTTTGATCTTATATTACTGACCCAAATCTTTCTATTGATCCTTTTATTCAGTGGCCTAAAAGGTACGAAAACATTGAAAGAGGGAGGAATAGGAGGGATAGTCAATTTAACAAACCCATAATTGAGAACTGGGCCCTCAGTAATTTTCCATATGTATACATGGCACTATTTCTGTTAGATACAAGTGGCATCATCTCACTTTAACATCTAGTGCTCAGAAGATCATTGGATGAGAAAAGTTATTCCATTTATTCTTGCTTGATCATCCAGAACAAAAATGTATGCCTCCTTAGGTATTATTTGATGAGAGCAGAGAGTTCTAGTGATGTACGATGTAAATAATCCTCCTCAAACTACACCATCGAAATCAGATTATCTGGGCATTCATCTCACTGTTGTCTGTGAAATCTTGCCATATGCAAAATGTTTGCATACATAAAAATAATTGCTGCACTTCAGTAAAGAACAAAAAAACTTGCATTTATATAGCCCTTTTCACGGTATCACAAACCACTTTACAACCAGAGATATTACTGAAGTACAGCCACTGTTAGAATATGTAGAAAAGGCAGCAGCCAATTGATGCCACAACAAGCTTCCATGAACAGCAATGCAATAAAATGGCCAAATCATCTGTTTTAGATGTTGGCTGAGCGATGCATGTTGGCTAGGACACTAAGAGAACTCTTCAAATTGTTCCTTGGGATCTTTTGCATTCACCTGAAAGATGTGAGATGCCAAGTTAATTTTTTATCTGATAGACAGTACCACCAACAGTGTAGCATTCCTTCACTACTGCATTGAAGTGCCATCCTAGATTATGTACTGAAGCCTCAAGTGGGACTTGAACCCATGACATTTTGACTCAGAGGCAACAACCACTGAACCAAGGCCTATAATGCACTTCCATGTAATTCAACAACTTGTATTTATATGGCACCTTTAATGTACTGAAACCTCCCAAGGCACTTTACAGGAGCATTATGAAGAAAAATTTGACCCTGAACCACATAAGGCAATATCAGGGCAGGTGTCCAAAAGCTTGATCAAAGGGTTTTTAAGGAGCGATTTAATGGAGAAAAGAGAGGTAGAGAGGCAGAGAAGTTTATTGAGGGAGTCCCAGAGTTTAGGGGCCTTGGCATCTGAAGGCATGGCAACAACGTGGTGCAGTGATTAAAACCAGGAGTGTGGAAGAGTCCAGAATTAGATGATCAAAGATATCTCTGAGGGTTGTGGGGCTGGGGCGATTACAGAGGTAAGCAGGGGTGAGACCCCAGAGAGACTTGAAAACAAGGATGAGAATTTTAAAATCAGGGCATTGCTTAAGCCTGGAGCCAGTGTAGTTCAGCAAGCAGAGGGTGGGATTAGGTATGAGTAAGGGCACTGATACCATAGGCAGCCCTAGTGATGACTTGGATATGTGTCAGGAACTCATCTCAGTGTCAAATATTAACCAAGATTATGAACAGTCTGGTTCAGCCTCAGATAGTTGCCAAGGAGAGGGATGGATCGGTAGCTAGGGAACAGTGTTTGGAGCAGGGACTGAACACAATGGCTTTTGCTTTTCCCAATATTTAATTGGAGAAAATGCCTGTTCACCCAGTTCATTGTTTATGAAGCACTTTGAAGGTGCTTTAATATTGGTACTGAGTTGATTCACTGGAGAGTGACACCTGGACATCAGCTTTCGTTATTCATGGCCAGAATTTTACAGTCGGCATGCAGGAGTAGGCCCGTCATGCTTGCGTCCCGACGTCACCACGCATCATCGCAATATTTCAGAAAGCAGGCACCATGAAGATGGAGGCGAGCCCGCCATTAATTAACCAGTTAAGGCCCTTAAGGCACCAATTGAATTCGATTTTGCGCAGCCTGTGCAATTTTCAGGTTGTCATACGGAAGCAACATGCAGGCGGCTAGGCCACAATGTTAAGAACCTCATCCACAGGCGGGATAAGAAAAGTGAATGCGCTCGCTAATGCGAGTTGTTAGAACTTTAGATTATTGCTTACTGCTACTTGCTTGTGTGAACAAGACAACTTCATTTCGCTTCAGAGCTGCCTTAACAGAAATAACAGGCTTCAGTTCAGAACTCCAGAGGAGTCATATCACTTGGGGCCTTCCAGGTATTAGACAGCCTTCCCTTACCCTGGGAATGAGGATTGTCGTCTCCACTGGAGGCACCTCCTCCGAGGAGGAAGACAGGGTCAGAAGGGGGAGGAGGCCAGGGGTCCATATTCAGCCTCCAGGGGAGCCACCTGTGGGAGGACAGGCGCAGCCACAAAGAGCACATGGCCAACCAGAAGTGCATGGCAGAAGGGGCCGCAGAAGACGCCACTATCCTACTGCCAGGGTTTACAGGCGGTGATGCAGCTACCTCAATATGTCTGAGGTACAGTGCCAAAGGAGGTTCCGCCTCTCAAGGGAAACTGTGACCTCCATCTGTCAGAGGATTGCTCCTGAGATCAGCTCCAACTGTGTGGGTGGACATCCCATGCCAGTGGCACTGAAGGTCACAGTGGCCCTCAACTTCTATGCCTCCGGCTCTTTCCAGCGGTCAGTGGGTGATCTTTGTGGAATCTCCCAATCAGCTCCCCATAGTTGTGTCAAGCTGGTGACAGACGCTCTGTTCAGGTGTGCATTGACTTTCATTCACTACTGCACGGACGAGGCCAACCAGGCAGAGCGAGCCAGAGGCTTTTCCATGACTGCTGGGTTCCCCCGCATCCCGGGTGCAATTGACTGTACACATGTGGCCATCAAGGTGCCAGCGGGTGAGCTGGGAGCCTTTGTCAACAGGAAGGGCAGAACATGCAGATAATGTGTGACCACAGGATGCTGATTCTACAAGTCTGCACAAGGTACCCAGGCAGCTCCCATGTCGCTTACATCCTCAGACATTCCCAGGTGCCTAGGCTCTTCAGTGCTCCAGCCCGGCTGGATGGATGGCTGCTGGGTGACAAGGGCTATCCCCTCAGAAGGTGGCTCATGACGCCTCTCTGCCATCCAAGAACAAAGGCCAAGCAGGGGTACAATAGGAACCACACCTCCACAATGGCGGTGGTAGAGAAACCCATTGGTCTTTTCAAGATGCGCTTCAGATGCCTGGACCGTTCAGCGGGCACACTCCAATACCCTCCAGATCGTGTGTCACTGATAGTGGCTGCATGCTGCACTCTCCACAATCTGGCACTGGAAAAGGGGGATGCTGTGGAGGAAGAAGATGTTGACGCAGCTGCTCTGGCAGCAGACAATGAGTCCAGCAGTGAGTCCAAGCATGAGCATGTTCAGGAGAACGCTGAGGGGATAGATGCTGACCCAGGAATACTCCAGGGAGGCAGTGACACCCGGGAAGCTTCGATCCAACGCTCCTTCAGCTAACCTACCAAAGATGAACCACAACCACATGCCAGGGCTGCAGGCTCCATACTCGATACCTGACAGGAACATTTGCTTGGTGAATGACATGCACTGTGTGCCATTTCAATAAAGCTCAATGACAAACAAGTAACTGAAGGTTACCCTTCACCTGCAGAACTAATGAAGCACCCAGAGGCTTGTTGAACACAAACACATTTACTGGTGTGGAGCCTGGCATACATAAATCAAACTAAATGAAAAGGTGTTCACCATCACACCTACTAATAAATAACTTAAAAGTGGGACAAAAGAAAACCATTAGTGATAAGCCCGTGTTGTGACTAAGGTGCTTTACGTTTACGCTTGTGGGTGTTACGTCTAGGTGCTCCCCCCTCGCTGGCGCCAGCCTTTGAGACAGCCTGCTCACTCTGCTGTCCTGTTGGCCTTGATGACCTTGGCAGGCATCCTCTGGCCCGGGGAGCCTGTGCTGGCCCCGACTGGGAGGGAGCCGCCAGTGCCAGAGCTGGCATCTCCCTGGTTGCCGCAGCCTCATCGGATGCCTCGGTCACTGGCAGAGGGGCAGAGGAGCTGCTGCCCTCATCTGGAGCGCCCTGAGAGGAGCCCGCAGAGACGACAAGCAACTTGTACGCCAAGGCCAGGTTGCTTTGGACCTCCCTGCTCACCATTGATGGGCGGGCACCTAGCTGGGATACTGGGTGCCCAATCCATCTTTCACACTGACAGTGACCACCTGAGGTCATAGCTGGTGTGAGGGCTTGCAGGTCCGAGCGCATCCCCAGAAATCCCTGATTCAGCTCCTGGAAGAGCCTCTCCATGAGAGTCGCCACTCTCGCCATGGAGGAGGCAGTGCGCTCGGCCATGAGGGTCATTGCATTGCTCATGCTCCGCATGGACTCCTCCATCGCGGAGACCATGGCACACAAACCCTCATGTATCTCCCGCACACCCTGCTGGACTTCCAGCATCTGCTGCCTTAGGGACGACTCCAGAGGCCCATCATCAGCCACCGACTGAGCATGTTCCTGGTCCCCAGCAGTCCTCCGACTGCCGGCGCCCTGGGCACTCTCTGCCTCTGCCTGCACCTCCAGTGAGTGTGAAGTGCCTTCACCACTGTGGCCCAGGACACTAGCCGACGATCTTATTCCCACCGAGGTGCTGGTATCTGCACTGGTGCCTGCCTGGCTGAAAGGGTGTGACGCTGGTGTGTTTAGATCCTCCATGTCCTCTGGGATGAGCGGCGGTCCTTCAGGCTCCTGACCCCGAGGGTTTTCTGGTGAGCCTGAAAAGTTGAAGTAGTTACACTGTTACTGTGCAAGCCTGGCACCCGGATCAGGGTGCCCTCATCTTTTCATTATCAATGGGGATCCCATGTGGGAGGCTGAAATCAATCTACAGACAACATTGGAATGGTTACTATTGACAGACATTCTGACCTTAGTGCACTGCATTCTTGCCTCCCTATGGCACCCCAACCTCACACGCCCGATTGATCTAGGCGCATGGCACCTCTCCAGCCCCAGTGCCTCCTGATCGTACCTGGCCAAGATTAGAAGGTGGGGTGCTTCTCCGCCAGTCCGCAGCCTCTCTGCGCTATTGTGGGCTGTCTTCTCCTGAAAGGACGGAGGAGCATTGATTAATCCACCCTGTACCTGCAGCACCATTGCAGCCTGGCCAACCCCACCTGAGGAAGACCTCGCAGGGCTCAGCCAATTCGTGACCCTGGAGCCACAAGACACTCAGTCCAAGCAGCCAGGGCTCACTCCCCTGCCCAGACGCTGCCTCATTGACATTTGCCACTCACACTCAAAGAACTCTGAGGTCTGGGAGTGGGGGTGGGAGGGGTGTGCTCCTAACTGCTGTGCTAAGTGACCCAATCAAACACGGTACTCACCCTTCCCGATCACAGGAGGCATTGAAGTGCTTGCGGCACTGCACCCATGTACGCCTCACCACATCATGGGAGCTGACCCGTGATGCCACCTCTTCCCCACATTTTTGGTTAGGTTGAGTGGGGGGGGCCTCCTCCTCCCATCCCTTGGGATGGGGATATCCCGGAGTGCTGCTGCCACCTGCTCCAGGAGGCGCAGCGAGACACTCATCTGAAAACCTCGGGGCCTATTGCCCCGCCAACCTGCCCTCCTGCCTGCCCTGTTCTGCAACGACATTCTACATCCTTACGGCACTGCATAGTCAATGGCAGCCTTCACACGACTGCCTGCACTGCTTTTGAATAGGCCACCAGGTCGCCATTGGACCCGGTGGACATTGAGCTCCCGCCCCCGCCCTTCACGTTGATGCCGGAAACGCGCGTTATGTTGGGCGGGCCTCAATTGGTGCGCAAAATGGCAGTGCACACCCAATCACGGGCAGTGGTCGGGTTCCAAACCGCCTCCACCCACTCCCACCTGACGCAGGCAAAAGTCAGGCCCATATCGTTAAAACAAGCTCCTTTAGCTCAAATGCAAAAGCATTGATCAACATTTTCACTGGCCAGTTGGTGATTTGAGGTATCTCAGAGATGTGATAAGGGACTATAAGGATGGAAATGCTTATTTCTTATCAAAGCATTCCAAAGTTTCTACCGCCACAATACACACACACACACACAGTCACATACACACACACATGTGTACACACACACACACACACACACACATGTGTACACACACACAACATAGAACATATGGGAGTGTGCTGAACAAGTGCCAAAAGTTGCTACTGAACATTTGGGCCAAATGCTCGACTTTAATGTGGATCTTGCAAACCACCAAAGGCCAAATCTGTTAGTTTTGAGCTATCTGAAATTTCCCTGGTGGCCATCCAAGAATTATTATTTGTGTTGTCATTAAAAAACATTTCTAATTTGGATACAATTTACAACACATCTATACAAAGTAATGCTTTCATATTAATAGAGCTTTATCATAAATTTAGATTCTTGCCCTCCGAATAAAACTGCTCTGTTTAAAATCATAGCTTGTACATTAATAGTTTCAATTTTAAATATTTATTTATTTTCACTCCAACATGTTTGCAATTGCAGGGGAGCTTTGCACCAGTAATGTCACTCTCTGCACAGGAATGAGCTCTAGAATAGGAATGCTTCAGCCATTTAGCTGCTATTAAAATAATGGATGCAGGAAGTGATAAGAATGCATTAAGGATTCTTCTGTTTTCACTGAAACAGCAATTTCTATCATTAAACTTTCAATAAAATAAACATGCTCACAGTGGCTAAAAAGAGTTTAATTAATACGCTGCTAATATAAAGGAGCAGAATGATACTGTCCCACTGCAACAAGGTGTTCACAAAGCTGCAAAATACAAACAGTTTGCAAAGTAAAGTAATGATGCAAAATGGAAGACTGGTGTTGCAGCGAAAAAGAATGGAGAAAAGGTGCTAAATGGAGGAAAAAGAGAGACATGAACTTCAAAAATGCCAGAGTGAAGAGATGGGGATGAGGCGCAGAGTGGATAAAAGGAGCAGAGTAGAAGGGAGGGCAATATTAAGGCAAGATATAGAACGGAGCTGAAATGGGGGTGAGGTATAAAGTGCAAGTGAACTGACGTCTTTCATGTTGAGAAACCAAAGATGAATAACCAAGAAGGCCCTCAGCACAGAACCCCGCAAAATAAGTTGAAACAAGGCAAATAAAAAACTTAAGATTAGGTGATGCTAATGTTTGGATTTTAAAATTCTGAAGATTATAATAGAGGCTCTCTGCCGTGATGCAAATCCCAGAAATGGCTCAAAATTATATGTCCTGCCCTGAACCTGGCATTTCCCATCTTTGCATGGGCAGGACTGGAATCGGGCCAGGATTCGTGCATGCATGATTTGCGAAGGCAGCTGACCATTTAAATCACCAACTGCCTCCACTGAAATGGGATTTTGGAAGAACAGGAGTGTGGAATCCGGAGTGTGCAGATTAGAACAGGTAAGAGGAGGGTCTGAGCTGGGTGGATGCATTTGGGTAACCAGGGGAAGGTTAAGGTACCCCTTCGGATAGGGCCCTGGGAAGGCACCCTTTGGGATTGTTAAAAGTGAACATGATTATACCCTTTTTATGCACAAACTCATTGGAACTGTCAAGAAACTGTCAAGCTACCATGGAAGCTTTAAGGAGCTGTCCAGCTGTCAAGGAGCTGTCCAGCTGTCGAGGAACTGTCCAGCTGTTGAGGAACTGTCTAGCATCCAAGAAAGTGTTAAAAAGCTGCCCAGTTGTCAAGGAACTATCCAACTATCAAGGAAGCTGTCAAAGAACTGACCACAAAGTGTCAAATCTGTCAAGGAACTGTCCAAGGATACAAGGTAAGTAGGCATGGAAGGGGTAAGGGCAAAGGGTAGTGGGTCAGGGGCAAGGGTTAGCATGAGTTGTCACAAAGCTGGCATGGGGTAGGGGGCAATGTGTGTGGGTAAAGGAACACTAAGTTGGCATAGAGATGTGAGGGGACATGGGGAGTGGGTGGGAGCATGGGTTGGCAGAGATTGGCATGGGTGAGGCATAAGGAGTCTGTGGGATGTGTGGGGTGGGGGGGTGAGGGATGTTTTTGTTTTAGAATTATTATTTATTTATTTAAACAAACAGCACTGGAGCACAAAGGCAGGCTTTGCACCCAGCCCCATTTGCACCCGGCAGCCTGTGAATTCGTTCCGTGATCGGCCATCCCAACTTCTATTTCAGCCTAAAATCCGACCTGTGGGTGGACATTTTTAAAGGTCGTTTCCGCCAAAGCAGGAAATCTCCCGACTTGGCGAACCCGAACCAGGGATGAAAATCTTCACCATTGTGTCAAAATTGGCAACCTCAGGACCGAGGCGATGCCAGATTTCAGATCTTGCTGGATTTCAGGTGGGGCAGTTCAGGCCATAGACAGTTCAGGTGAAGCCAGGCCAGGTCGGCCAAGGGTCGCTCAGGACAAGGGAATAGACCGGTGTGCAAGCAGCAACACCACTCCAATGCAGCACCTAGTCAAATTGTCCGGATATTAAACATGAGTTCAAATGGACTGCATGAAAGTTATAAAACACTGGCATCAAATCTTGATAAACATTATTGGAAAAGCCTAACTTAGGAGAACAAACTATTTACAATGGATATTCGCGGCTGATGCTCCAGATCCTCCAGGATACCGTGGACAGTGTAACTCCTGATCTCTAATCAGCTGGATAGCAGAGTTCAGTTCATGGAGCTCCTATTGCTAACTTCCTGTGACCACGTGACCCAGATTAACTTGTCTCTCAGACCTGGAGGAGATCTACCTCTTCTCATGGCCACTTGAGCTCAGGGGCATTGTCCAGTTGGTCTGCCTAGGTCTTCCACAGCTGTTTGCCCACTCCGCGGCAACATCCCGGTGCTCCAGCCACTGTCTGAGGCTTTGGTCTGCCATATTCATGGCTGGGGCTCCTTGACGCTATGACTCACCAGCCACAGACTTCTGCTCCTGCTCCTTGTTGCTGCCCTGCTCTCCTCTCTCTCTTGATCTTGCTCTCTCTCTCTCTCTAAGGCTTCTGGCCTCCCCAGCTTTCCAGGCTGTGCTCTGGTCTCCAGACACCACCCCTCTGCTTCAGCCCCGCTTTGGCCTTGGGCTTCAGGCTCCACTCCCAGCCTGCCAACGGCATCTCTTCTGGTCCTGAGGGGGATCCACAGGATTGACCAAGTTCCTTGCCCGGCATCCTCCCAAGCCAATGACCTGTGCTGGTGGGGTCCTGGTGCCCAGCAGAGAAGGAGGCTGGGCTCGCTCTGAAGCTGGAAGTCGGGGCACCAATGTCTTCCCTGCCACAAGTAAGTTTTTTTGATTTTACTGAATGAAGTTGATGCATGGCACGTTATAAAATTGTCCAGTTTTTGGACAACTCCTGTTTTCGGACAGCTGGATTTGAGACACTGCACTGTACTTGACCTATACAACTAAACATCACTAATTCAGCCAGTGAAAACCTGGTAAAGCAGCAGATATGTCACGGGACCACACAGGCCAAAAGACTCCATCCGTGCTTTGAGCTGAGTTCTTGGTCATGACCCACAAGATGCTCCTGCTGAGTCATGAAGTATATATTGGAAGCTTTATCAAATTATGTTAATGAGCTGACCAATAGAAATTACCTGACCTATACAATTGACCTGTAAATTAAGGAAAAACTGGTGGCAAGAGCTTTACTGAATTCTTTTTGAGACCACCAGTGCTTATTTTGCAACACGCCCCAAATTAGATCAACAAGGCTCAGGCTCTAATGCCAATCATCTGTTTCACTTTCTTAGGTCACACCTGCTTCAATAAGCTCTGTTTATACTTCCAGCCCCGCAGAGATGGCCCAGTGGCCTTCCGTTTGGGTCAAAGCAGCATCCCCTATTAATTTTGTTGTCGGGGTGGGGGGTCATATTCAGTTCAAGATGAGATGACCTGAATTGAATATGAGCCCCCAGGGGATGCAGTGAGGTCTGCCCCAGGTCAGTAATAGTATTAAATTACCTGCCCAACACATGCTCTGTGGTTTGATTTACAGCTGAAAGCAGAGGACTCACATCAGATGTTAGTACAAGCAACAGGAATCTTTTGAGGGCAAGAGGATGGGAAACTTGCTATAAATCCAATCCAGGGAAGTTGCTCTCTTCAATTTGTATTTGAGTAGTTGCTGAATATTCTCAATGTATATAGATCTGCAGCCAAGTTGAAAAATTAATTTCATTTCACCTTGAATTTTGGCTGGGGTTGAGACATTGGGCAGAATTTTCAGTTAATGAAACTAGGGGTGGAATTTTCCGAGCCCTCTGGCGGCGGGCGTGATAGGCGGTGCGCGTGGAAAATATGGCGGGTCCCACTTCACCATGGCGCGAAGTCAGGTCGTGATCTTCCGCTCAGCCCACCGACGGAGGGCTACATTTCCCACCATCCGTCGGCAGGGAGCTAATGGTAATACATTAGCAACTAATTAAAAGGCCACCCCACCAGACTCTTGGAACCCCACCGTATCGTCCGTCCACATCGGCGGGAAAGCACAACAGCACCCAGTCGCGGTGTGCACTTGGCGGCCTTCACTTTGGGGAAACTGAGGTGAGTGAACAGCAGTGTTCTCCACAGCTCGCCTGTTGTTTACAGGCCTCCGGGGAGCCGGAGGGGGGTGCAGGGGCAACTGATGCCTGGCCACGCAGGCAACTGCTGAGGGGTGGGGTTGTCTGGGGGCAAATACTAGCCAGCCTCGGTGGCGACTGCTGGGGGGTGTGTGGCAGTCAAGTGCTGCCCTGACGCTGCATTCCGTGCAGAAATGGGGGGCAGGATAAGCAAGGGGAGTGGCCACGCATTAGGGACACCTGTATAAACTGACCATGCCTCTGCACCTAAGACAGATCAGGGGCAACCACAGTAATATCATAGGGGTCAGGCTCCCAGCCTGCCCACCCATGCAAGTAAAACGGAGGCACCAGAAGGGCACCAAGCGCTCCATACCTCCGAGAAGCATTAAGGGGTGGTCACACAGAGCCAGAAAAGGTACTAAGTACACCCATGGTGACCACGTCTCTCTCTCTCTTTCATGCTGCAGGAGGACCATGTCAGGATCATGAATCCTGGTGACCTAGCTGTATACCTGATGGCCAACAGAGACCATAGAAGATGGAGGAGAGAGCGACTGAGGAACCTGGCCGCACAAAGGCAGCAGCAGCATCCTCATGAAGAAGGGGCAGCAGGGGCTCCCACGCACGATGCCCAGAAGCGACAGCGAGTCATGGCTGGTCAGTGCCTAGTGACACCCAGGGTCTATAGACGCCACCTGCCATTCCTGCAGATGACTAAGAACCAGTGTCATTGACGACTGCGCTTGTCTAGGAACTTGGTGGCTCACATCTGGCACTTGCTGCAGGACTTGGCACCAAGGGGACATGGAGGGCATCCACTGCCAGTGGCTGTGAAAGTGACTGTGATGCTCAATTTCTATGCTAGTGGCTCCTTTCAGGGCTCCACAGGCGACCTCTGTGGGATTTCATAATCCGCCACCCACAAATGCACCCACGAGATCACGGATGCCATCTTCTCCATGGCACACAACTTTGTGCATTTTGCCCGGGACCGGGACAGCCAGGATGCAAGGGCCATTGGATTCGCCCTGATCTCGGGTTTCCCACAGGTGCAGGGTGTGATTGACTGCACTCATGTGGTGCTCAGGTCTCCATCGCTACACTCAGTGGACTTCATCAACCACAAGGGCTTCCACTCACTGAATGTGTAGCCGGTGTGCGACCACCAGAAACGCATCCTACAGGTGTGCGCACTGTTTCCAGGGAGTGTGCACGATGCCTACATCCTGAGTCGCTCACAGATCCCTGCAGTCTTCCAGGGTTCACAGAGGCTGCAGGGTTGGCTCCTTGGGGACAAGGACCGTGGCTGATGACACCCGTGCAGCGGCCTCAGACTGCAGCAGAACGACGCTATAATGAGGCTCATGCAGCAGCTCGTGACTTGGTGGAGCAGACCATTGGGATGCTGAAGATGCGGTTCCGGTGCCTGGACCGGTCTGGTGAAGCCCTGCAATATAGTCCACAGAGGGTGTCACGCATCGTCATCGTCTGCTGCTCCCTTTACAACCTGGCACTGCAACAGGGTGAGGAGCTGGCTGAGGAGGAGATGGAGGAGCTGCATGCCTCCTCCTATGAGGAGAATGCTGATGGGGATCATGGTGACGGCCAGGGGGATGAGGCAGGCACACTCAGGAGGCCCTCATAGCTGTCAGATTTTTTGGAGGATGGTGACGACATGCAGTGAGGTATCCCCGTAGATACTCACATCTCAGTTGTGAATGTTTGGCTCCAGGCTGGCTTATCGCAGCGCCAATACCCTGTGTGAGAATGCTCCTGTCATGGAGACGCAGTGGAGGCCCTAATAATCACTCGATCGCAGGAGGATGATGACAACATGCAGTGAGGACACTCCATAGATCTTCACATGGCCTCTGAGAATGTCTGACTCCTGTCTGGCCGAGAGAACCTCGCTTGCGCTTTGTGATCAGAGCCAACTCAGAGACGCAGCCATGAAACTTTAGACACATCTGATGCTGTGTCCGCCTTCAGCACCTCAGCCCTTCAGGAGCTGGTGCACAGCATCACTGGTCGTAGATGCTGGTGTGATGGAGGCCAGCCCCACCTTAAAGGTGCTGAGAGCACACAGAGAGTATGAGAGAACTCTGCGGCACCTGCCCCTTACATTCTGGCAGCAATGACCAGCACTGTCGAGGTGCAGGCATCAGTAATGTTTCCATGGAGTGTGAGGCTGGGCCATCACTATGATCTGAAGGCTGCACAGAGCACAGGGAAGAGGCCCTGGACTGAGACACCTGCCTTTTATCTTGTGCAGAAAGGTTTCACATCTGAGTGACAAGAACACTGCTCATCAGAACAAGAAGCCACAGGCAGAGAGACATTCTTAGGAGTTTATTGAGAATAGTGAACATTATGTACAAGTGATTAACACCCGTGTCCAGGCTGTGCAACTATTTCTCCTTAACTTTCCTAATCCTGCCGCTACATATTGGTGCTCCTCAAATATCCACAGCAGAGTTGGAGGCAGCCTGCAAACTGTGACGCCCTGTCTGTGATGACTTTGGCAGGCATCCTCTGGACAGCCGAGGTTTGAAGGGCCCTGGCCTCCTTTCAGGGTCCTGCTGTGTGGCAGTGGCACCCGCTTCGGCCTGTGAAACTGGATCTGTGGCAGTCACAGGAAGAGGGGATTCAGATGGGCTGGTCACTCCCAGAGTCACCTGGGTGGATGGCCCGGAGTGTTAATCTGCTGATCCTCCTCCCTATGGGTGCCCGAGGGCCCCTGGCTGACTCTGTGAGCAGAAGGGGTAGCTGGAGTGAGATCGAACTGCCCAGCATCCCTCTCGCATGCACATTGTTGGAGGCCAACTATGCCATCAGCGATGGCGCTAAGCCCATGCAGCAGTGACGTCCTGGACCAAGGTCTCCATGAAGGCCGCCATCCTGCCAGTGTTGACCTCGGCGCATTACAATGCTGGCACTATGACCTCAGCATGAAGACGGACAGACTCCTCCATCGTGCCTTGCAATCTGAGGAGTGCAGCAGACATTCCTTCCTGATGTTCCCGAGTTTGCCTTTGCAGTTCCAGCAACTGTGACATGACCGAGTCCAGAGGCTCGTCATCTAACTCGGACTCAGCAACATTCTGGCCTCCAGCAATCCTCTGAGTGCCGGGGACCTGGGAAGCCCATGCCTCCCCTGCTGTGGATCAGAAAGTGCGATGTGCTCACCAGATTGTGGTCCCGAAACTACTCTAAAGCTAGGTCCCACCGAGGTGAGTGTCTCTGCGCTGGTGGAGGGTGTGGGTGAGCGCTGTGACGGGACTTCAGTGAGGATACCTTCAGATTCCTCTTCAGAGGTTTCTTCGGAGCTTGCTTGCAGGCTCTGTGTTGTGAACTCCGTCGGCTGATTCCCAGATGTGCCTGTGAAAGCAAGGGGAGATAATTAGTGCATGGCAGTGGCCTGTGAAAGGGGACACATCACTCACAGCATGGTTGTTTGATGGATGTTGCATTGCTGGACCCTCACTTGGTAGAGCAGCACTGACCTCACCGTCAGCCCAGGACCGTTCCCGGTCATCGCCGGCCAGCTGGATGGTTCTGTTTTCAATTTTGTCAGAACTTTGAATTCCGGCATCCCTCCACCGTTCCCTCCTGTTGTAAGCCAGTTTGTCCTGCATGGATAGAGATGGGGAGAGTCTATCAGGATGCCTGCTGGGCCAGATGATAAGTATGCCTGGCCTGTGTGGGTGGTGAGTGGTCCCATGGACAGGATAAGGACAATGACAGTGTGTGTGAAAGAGTGAATGGTGTCATGAAGCTATTAATGTATAGAATATTTTGGAAAATATTTTTCTTTGAAAATAGAGGTTTGGTCTGTGGGTGTGTCTTAACTGGATTAAAGTCAGCTAGTCTGGGTGTTTTGACATGTACTAGTTTGAGATGTAAACAGAGAGGTAAAGTGTATTTGCATTTTTTGAATAGAGAATTCACAAAGTGGGGTGAAAATTGACACCTTTCTAGCAGCTACCAAGCAATATGTTTATATTACTAACAAAATTGGTACAATGAAAGGGGTTTCATTGTTAAAAGGTGAAAAGAAGAAGCTGGTAAGACAATGAGAATTTTAATTCCATCACTCGGTGGTGGTAGGTATAACTTCAGTAGTTTTCGGGTGTGCAGGGCAGAGGTAATCTAAGATCAAAAGGCCACTGCAAGCCTCCAACTGACGCCACAGTAAAAGAACCTCATTTTGAATTCGTAAGGTGAAAATGCTTTGCCTGGTGTTTGGTTAAGTCTATGGGTTGCTGTTGCCTTAATGGAGATTTGTTTGGAATTTGTTAAAAGTTATGATAGTAGTAATTTGTAGTCATGTGTATATATATTTTAACCTGTGTAAATTAATAAAATGTTTCAATTAGTTTAATGTAAAACCTCAAGAATTGATGGTCTGATTTCTGAATTTAGAGTCGCATCAACATGACGATCAACATAACACTTAAAATTATTGGTTATGACAGTTGTTTAAAATGTCCCTCTGGGATTTTTAAATCACTCAGCTTTACCAACTGCATTGGTCATAACAGTGGTGATGACCCTTGCACTGGCAGTGAGTGAGAGCCCTGTGGAGTGTGACGGGTTTGAGAGTGTGTGAGTTGGGGGTGATGAAAAGAGTGACTTACCCTGGCGGAGCGTAGGAAATCATTCATCCTTTTGCGGCACTGGGTAGCTGTTCTCCTCTGCAGGGAGTTTGCGCTGATCACCACTACCACCACCTCCCAAGCCGGGTTGATGACATTGCTGCCCATCCTGCGGCTGGAGCAGGGGTAGAGCACATCCCGGCAGGCCTCCATGGCACCCAGCAGTCGCTCGAGGAACCCGTCATTGAAGTGGGGGGGCTGCAGTATTTTTGCCTTTGCTGGCCATGTCTCCTGGACAGTAGTGGTGAGCTGGTGGCAATGAGCGCTTTGCTGGCACTTGCCTTTTAAAGATGGTGGCCGGCGTGATGTAACAGTAGGGAGATGGCGGGCGGGTGAATGAGAGCCCGCCTGCCATGGAAACTATGTGTTTCGCAGGAGTGAATAGATAATGAGGCGGGCTCGGGAAGATACAGCGTGAAAACCCGCCATTTTCATCGGCAGGTAGGACTCCATTTTACCCGCCGGCTACCGCACTTAGCACTAGAATTGCACTAAGCGTGGTGACGGGCAGTTTCGGCAGCGGCCGCCTCGCTGGCTGGAATGGTGGGAACTCGCACCTGATCCTGCGCTTGGAGGGTCAATAATTATGCAAAGGCGCGTATCGATCCGAATCACCTTTTGGGTGAGGAGCTGATTTGTCCACCCGTCGTCAGCTGGCGTGTTTGAAGCTGCGGGCGCCATATTTAAAGGCTAGTCCAACACATAGGGCGGAATCGTCCCTGATATTGTTTTACCCACCGGCCGCAATGGCAGCTTCTCAATTGTATCATCCCAAACCCGCCGCATTAATTATGGATTCCTGGGAAACATGCCGTTTGATAGAGGACAGGCTTCAATTCACCCACCACGCTGGCACCTTGCCGCTTCATCACACCGGGCGCCTCATTTAAAGTACAGCTGCAGGCACACCTCTCAGTGCTTCCAGCACAAGACTGCTGAAAATAAGGCATAACCCCAAACGGCAAGAAAAGTGCCCCCGGATTTAGTGATGCATCCCTCGAGTGCCTTTTGGATGCTGTGGAGGCCCACCACGATGTCCTCTACCTCTGCTCTGGCCACAGGAGAGGCAGCAATGTTACCACTCTGGCTGGGTAGGCGATGGCAGTGGTGATCAGTGCCAGTGCTGCACAGGAGAGGTTGGCCATCCAATGCAGATAGAGGATGAATGATTTCATCCGTGCAGCCAGGGTATGGCAACCATCTCATCACTCAAACCTCACACACTCAAGCCCATCACACATTCACTGGCATCTCACTCACTGAGAACTCAAGGGACATCACCACCCATCCTCATACATACGCTCATGTCCATCTGGCCTCATCTCCTCTGGAGACTGCCTCGTCAGCCCTCACCATCTTGAGGCCACTTGCACAGATCAACATGCGCCCCCCCACACATACCCTGGGATACCCTCCTTCCTCAAGCAAGCCCCCATCCTGCAGCCTCTCCCCTTGCCTGAGGCCACTTCTCCCACTTCCTCAAGCAAGCCCTGGCCCTGCAGCCATACAAAGCCAACCACACCTTATGGCTGGTCTGGTAGGTAGAGATCCACCTGTGAGCCCCCCTTAAAGTGATGTGGTGCTGTCTGTGAAGCCTGGCGCAGATGACTGCAAGTGCTGCCCAAAGCAAGATTGACAAACAAACCTTGAAGTCCCGTGCGACGTGCAGCCCGCCAGGTGCTCACCTTGGGCTGAATTTTCCCCCCGTCGGATGGGAGGTTGATGGGCGGGCACATAAGATCGCGCTTCCGATCGGCGCCCCCGATTGGAGGCGCAGTGCCATTTTACATAGGTGGGCCAGTTAAGGCCCGCCCAGTGTGACATCCGCACAGAAGCGCTATGCGGTCCCTGTGCGGACAGGGGGTAATCCCAAAATCTTTCGCACAGGCGCATGAAAGAACGCACTCATCTCCCTGAGGCTAAGTGTGAAAAAGACAAAAATAGAAAAATAAAATTTCCCTAACATATCCCCTCATGTGACATGCTACATGAGGTGGAACATGTCCATAATTTTCACAAAACCTTTATTTAAATTTTTTAAAACCCTACATGAAACCTCATCCCACCCGTGGATGAGATTTCATGTTTTTCCTACTTCCCGCCGGGGCTCCTAGCCTGCCCGCCAACCTTAAGGTTGGACGGGCAGGTCCTTTAATTAATGACTTAATTGACCCTGTCAATGGCCACAATTGGCCATTGACAGGTCGGTGGGTGCACAGCTGATTTTGCTGTGCCCCCGCCTTCCTGAAAATTTAAATGGGGCACAGTGATGTCACCGCGCATCCTTTTATGCATCGGCAAGCGGGCCCCGCCCCCGCTCGCCGACTCGTAATATTCTGCCCTTACATATGCTGTTGTGAAACATGTCGCCGTGCACTCATGTCGACGCGCTAGGATGAACCAGTGAGGGTGGGGGGGGTATGAGTCCGACAGGCTGGCCTTATAATGGGTTTGCTGATGTAATACAATGAGGTTCCCGACGTCCGATGGTGGAATATGCGGCTGAGTGGACGATCGCAAATTGGTTTCACACTGTTGTGAAACTGATTTTTGGCCTTCTTGCCATATTGTCCACTCACGCCACCGAGCACACCTGATACCAGTGGCACGGAAAATTCCCCCCATAATCTCACTTTCTCCAGTCCACCAGAGATGTCTTACGGCCAGAATCAGAAGGCTGAGAACCTCAAGAAGAAGGCAGCACCCTGTTTCACCCACCAAGCCTTGATCAGAGGGGTGCAGGCACATAGGCAAGTGCTCTAGCCCAGGGATGGTTGCAGAAAGCGCAGCTGCATCATCTCTCCTGCCTGGGAGGCCATCGCGGAGCAGATCAGGGCGGCTGGCAACTGCTCCCAGAATGCCATCCAGTGCAGGAAGAGGATGAATGATTTCATCCACTCCGCCAGGGTAGGACATCCTTCAACACCCTCCAATATCAAACTCACATCATGGCATCATGCACTCAAACAGCTACTCTCTTCAGGTGTCTCAGGCAACCATTAGCAGGCGACACATATCAACACTCATTCTCTCACTGAGACTTTCACATCAAAAACATCCCATCTATCATGTTGCTCCAATCCATCCTCTGGCCCTTCTGGGGAGGGCTCACCACATACATCTCACCCAACCTGGTCCCCCTTGTCCTCACTTATCACCCCACCAGCCTCCGCATTCAAAGGATCATCCTCCGCCATTTCCGCCAACTCTAGCATGATGCCACCACCAAACACATCTTCCCTTCACCCCCCCTGATGGCATTCCGTAGGGATCATTCCCTCCGGGACACCCTGGTCCACTCCTCCATCACCCCCTACTCCTCAACCCCCACCTATGGCACCTCCCCATGCCCACGCAGAAGATGCAACACCTGCCCCTTCACTTCCTCTCTCCTCACCGTCCAAGGGCCCAAACACTCCTTTCAAGTGAAGCAGCATTTCACTTGCATTTCCCCTAACTTTGTCTACTGCATTCGTTGCTCCCAATGCGGTCTCCTCTACATTGGAGAGACCAAACGCAAACTGGGCGACCGTTTTGTAGAACACCTGCGGTCTGTCCGCAAGAAAGACCCAAACCTCCCTGTCGCTTGCCATTTTAACACTCCACTCTGTTCTCTTGCCCACATGTCTGTCCTTGGCTTGCTGCATTGTTCCAGTGAAGCCCAACGCAAACTGGAGGAACAGCACCTCATCTTCCGACTAGGCACTTTACAGCCTTCCGGGCTGAATATTGAATTCAACAACTTTAGATCTTAAACTCCCCCTCCCCCCATCCCCACCCCGTTTCTCTCCCCCCCCCCCACTTTTTTTTCAATAATTTATATAGATTCTTCTTTCCCCACCTATTTCCATTATTTTTAAATCTAAAACTAAAACCTTGTTAGCCTTTTCCACCCCACCCCCACTAGAGCTGTACTTTGAGTGTCCTGTCTTCCATTCTTAATTAGCACTTTTCTTAGACAAATATCACCACCTTCAACACCTCTTTGATCCTTTTGTCTGTGACATCTTTTGATTATCTGCTCCTATCACGGCTTGCTTATCTCCACAATCACCACACCCTCAACTTCTCTCTTCCCCCCCCCGCCCACCTTAAGCCAGCTTATATTTCTCCTTTCTCCTAACTATGCTTCAGTTCTGCCGAAGGGCCATGAAGGCTCGAAACGTTAACTGATGCTGCCAGACCTGCTGAGTTTTTCCAGGTAATTCTGTTTTTGCTCTGTTCCATCCCTCCTCATCAAATGCCTTTATTCCTTCTTCATACAGGCCAAGCTGGCATACAACAGGCACGAGAGATTACAGACAGGGGAGGGACAGGGGAGGGACAGCCGACATCATCGCCCTCACTGAGACTGCAGCCAGGCTGGCTGGGGAGAATAGGGATCATTCCTGTGGGGAAGGGGAGATTGGCCTCTCCCACCAACACAGTACAGGTCATAGCTCCATCACTTCATCAAATCCTGACATTCACAGTGAGTCACATGCAGTCTTATCTAGCTCATGCTCATTAACTGAAACTCTCTTTTCTATTTTCTAGGCACCAACACACCAAGGCCCCTAAGCCAGTCCAGCACCATCAGTGCAAGCTCCAAAGAGGGATCTCTGGAAGAACTGTCACGGCGCTCCACCAACACGTCAGTGAGGCACAGATGTAGATTAGGCTCAGGCTCACTTTCTAGGGAACACCTCACTGACACGTCCCCGCAGCAGTCGGAGGCAGGGACAGCCCAGGTTTCCGGCACTCGGAGGGCTGCTGGAGACCAGCCACCCGCTCAGTCCAAGTCAGACAATGAGCCTCTGTGAACGGCCGCCAACTCAATGCTGGAGATGCAACAACAGGCGGTGGAACATCAGGCAGAGATTCGGCAGTCACTCAGCAGACTACAGCAAATGATGGAGAAGTCCGGCGGCGTTCTGTCTGATGTCATGGCCCCAACATGTGAGCGCCTCGAGGTCATCATGGGACCACCATGGAGACCTTGGTCCAGCAGGTTTTGCTGGACCTGCACTTGGCCCTGCACTCCATGGCCACAAACCCTGGTGGGCACCATCAAGGTGTAGGCGACAGGGGCAAGGCATGTTGACCTCCCTCCAGGTGCACCATTTCCTGCAGGAGTCAAGACGAGGCCCTCGGGCACCCACAGGGAGGATGAATGTCGGCTGGACACTGAGGGCATCATCTCAAGACACTCCAAGGGTGTGCAGCTGCTCACAGCCCCCTCTGCCTGTGACCCCATCCGCTCCAGCTGCTCAGGCTGCCGAGGGTGCTTCTGCCCCTGAGCAGGTGACTCTTATCAGGCCGGGACCCTCCAGGCCTCAGGCCACCAGGGGACGTCCGCCAAGGTCATCACAGACATCAGGACGTAACAGTCAGCAGGCTGCCTCCACCTCTGTGGTGGATGTCGGAGCTACACCCAGGTGTAGCGGTAGAGTTAAGAGAGTTAAGAAAAATTGATGCCACTATTGGGTCACAGCTGTGCTAGATATGTAAAGAAATTACACTCTTGTTAATACATTTGATGGTTATGTGAATGTTCCTGTCAACTGAAAGCGTCGTGATATTGCTCTTTAGAATCCTCTTACTTCGAGGTTTATCTATCCTCCCACACAGTCATAGTGTCCCACTGTAAGATTCACATTCCTGTGATGTCAACCTCAGTTGAACTAGTCTCCGCATCCCTGGGTGATATCAGAGAGATGTGTTTAAATCTTTTAGAAATATGTGTTGTAAGCGTTTCAAACCCTCCTTCCTCAAGGAAGACCATTGAGTGAGGGCAGCTCATCAGCATTGATATTCTCGTGGCATGTGTGTCTCTTCAGTGGTAGTGGCAGAAGGCAAGACATGCATGGGAGGAGGAGATCCCTAGGCATGTCCACATCTCAGTCGCAGCAGTGCTGGCATCATTAGATGGCGGTGAAGTCTTCAAGTCTTCTCTCACATTGATCTTGTTCCTTAGTGGACTCTCAATTCCCAGAGTGAGTGCACTCACAGGGCACCAAGGTCCAAAGCAGAGATCATGGCCTGGCAATTCATGAGGCCAGAACGCATAAGTGTGAATGCGGGACTCATTCTTGCTGCAAGTGGGTGGACATCCTCTGAGTTAAAAGGAAATGGCATTGAGGGCTAGGAGAGATGTGGCCATATTCCCTCACTTGACTTTACTCTTCCTGGAACCTGTCGTCGATTAACGTATCACAGGCACGTCTCCCATGTCTTCCTTCCTCCATTGCACTCATACTGATCCTTAGCAGCCTCCTGAGGTTCCTGGACCTCCAGATCTTCATCCTCTAATGAGCTCTCATCCTTCGTCAAACCATCCTCTGACAGGGGGTCACCTCTTTGCATAGCCAGATTGTGAAGGGCGCAACACACTGCAATGATGCAGGAAACCCTGTCGGGAGTGTATTGGAGTGAACCACCCAAACAGTTCAAGTAGCTGAAACACATCTTCAGAAGCCCTATGGTCTGCTCTAGAAGGGAGCATGTGGAGCTGTGAGCAGTGTTGTACCTCTCCTCGGACTGAATCTGAGGGCGATGCACCTGTGTCATCAGCCAGTTTTTCAGGGAGTATCCCTTACCCCCAAGCAGCCATCCCTGCAGACATAATGGCCCCTTGAAAATCTCAGGCACCTGGGGGTCACTCAGGATGTAGGAGTCATGGCAACTCCCAGGGTACTGTGCACAAATGTGCAGTATGTGCTTCCGGTGATCACACACCGGTTGCATGTTGATGGAACAAACTAAACACTAGGGGCTGCTGCCATGGAGCCCGTACAGCCTATTGCATCCTGAACTCTTGGGAAGCCTGAAATGGCAGCGAAGCCGGTGAATCTTGCAGCCTGGCTATCTTCGTCCAGAGCAAACCTGACATAATGATGGGCCTTCCTGTAAAGGGCACCTGTGACCTCCTTTATGCATCAATGTGTTGCAGACTGAGAGATGCTGCACAGGTCGCCTGTTGATTCTTGGAAAGAACCAGAGGCAAAGAAATTGAGCGCTGAGGTCACCTTCAAAGCCATTGGAAGGGAATAGCCTCCAACTCCATGTGGCATCAGATCTTCATGAAGAACGTGGCATATGTAATCTACCAGAGCTCGGGACCAGTGCAGATGTGCATGGCATTGCCTCTCACTCATTTGTAAATAGGAGACTCATTTATGATAAACACTAAGTCTGGCGAGTCGCCCCCATTGCCTGGGTCACTCCTCCTGACCCTTCTGTTCATGCTGTGGCTCCCCTTAACCATGTCCCTCCTGCAGGAGCTGCACGCGGAGTCGCCTTTCCCTCCCTCACCTCCTCCTTGCATTAGAACCCTGACAAAGGCAGCATTGAGCCCTGGATCCATATATACTTTTGCCCTCTCTCTGAAAGGAAACATTGAAGACATTAATAATTCAAGGGGCAAGAAAGTGAAGCTCAGAAGGTGACACGTGCGAAAACCCTAAGAGTCCATAGTTTTTCCTGCCCTACTTGCATGGTGGCTGATGCCACCTTGTCCCTGAGATACTAACACACACATCAAGGTGACCAAGATGGCATCGCAGATATGTAACTTCTTGAGCCCTGCGTGGGATGCTAAAGTTTAAGTGAGATGAGTGACCCAATTTAGTTCTGTGCTCCAATCTCTGATGTGCCATATTAATGACCAATCAGTTGTTCGTGGTCAATGAGTGGATGCCCTTTGTCCCATTAGGAGTGTCAGAGTGTCACAGCTGGCAAACATGTGTTAGGACTTAATTGATGGAATGCCATATATGATACAGCTGTCCTTCCTTCACTACTGCCTGCATTCCCAAGTCCCAAATACATTCCTATCTATTACTCTTGAGATGCAGCGACTATGTGAAGCCACTGAGTTCTGAGCAGCCCTTTAACAGTGCTAATGAAACCATTGGCTTTCATCGCAAGGAGGTCTTCCTCCTTTTTTCATGTATCACAATTGTATTGAAGCACCTCAGAGTGCAACATGATCTATGTAGATAGTGCAATGGTATTTAAGTTGTCTGATTGTCTGTAATGACCATGTTGACATGTCTGTAATGTTCATTGATTTTATTGAAGCAGCTCATAATCTATGTGGAAAACTTGAATATGATTGCACTTTTTGTGATGGCCATTTTGAAATGTTTTGCAATGTTCTTTCAGATATTTTATGAATAAAGTATATTTTTCCAAAAAAAAGTTTTCCTCCTTTCTTTCCAAGCAGACTCCTGTTCACTCCTGTGGCAAAAAGAGGTTAGAGGGAGACCCCAGAAAGGCTCCCTTCTTGTTCGCCCTTCCCCCTGAATGCCATTCCACAGCCTTCCCTCCCCGTTGCCCACCCTGGTGTTCGTCAACTCCACCCTCGTCCCAGAGTCCATTCCTGGTTGGAATGTCTCTGAAAGTGGAGGCCTGCATGAGTACCACAGCACAGTGGTGTTCCTCTGGACAATGTAGGCAAAGAGCACCAGACCAACCCTACAGCCCCAGCAGTGTGGCGTTCATCGCAACAAGACCGGCACAGAGCTATGGCAGGTAGGCTATGTATGTTCCACGCATCGTGAAGTTACCAGTGAACTGAGGTCTGACTTGTGTGTGCCATCCCTTTTCATATGGGTTTGAGGCCGACGTAATTTCCCGCTGGTGTGACGTAAGGTTGGAAGGCGTGACAAGGTTCCAGCGAGCAGCTGTTTTAATGAGCATTCATGGCATGTTAATGAATGCAAATTGCGTTCACACCACTAGTTGGCAGGATAACTGACCCGCCATTCACCCACCATCGGGAGAATTGCAAACTATTTTTACGCCAGCGGGTTTCCGACCGCCACAAAACCCGCTATGGGTGGAATGGGAAAATTACCCCCGTTAAAACTGAGCAAAATTTACTGATTATGCTAACACTAGATCACTAAGCACAACAAGGAAATAAAAAAGAACCTATTGGCCACATCATCCCAACAGTTTGCCATTCATGAAGTGCTGATTGGAATCTGAATTTATTGTCACATTAATGTACAATACTGAATAAATCTGGAATTAACTATTATCTGCAAGAACATTGAATGGCTCCAATCGTTATTCCCACTTACCAACAGTTTGTTGCCAATGAGTGCAAGACAGTAATGTGGAGTGGATGCGACAAACATTAATTGACTTTTTTTTAAAAGACATAGGATGTTGTAAATTGCATAACCAATCAATCAGAATCTGAATGAGAAAGATAAGTTAAGGTTTCAGACAATGGTATTGGTCCATTCTGATATGGGGTCATGCCTGAAGTATAAACATACCTTTTCAAATCTTGCTCCGTGTTTGCAGTGCTTCCAGTTTCATTTCAAATTTACAGAATTTGTAACCTGTTTTTCCTTTTTTATCTCCTTTTAAAAATTATTGTAATTGTCCTTTGATTACAACGTGCTCAGCCAAAACAGATCTAATTTTTTTTCTATCTTTATGTGAATATATACAAGGTAATTGGACATATGCTTCAGATGAGCTAATGGATGGTTGTGTTCATACAGTGCTTCTCATGTGCAGGGTAAGTGCTTTACAATAAAGGGGAAACAGGAAGACTAAACACCAATCATGGAGAATGAGGGAGTGGTGAGTCTAGGATGGAGAAAGGCTTGGTCAAAGAGAAGGATTTTGTGGAGATTTCTAACAGCAAACAGGAATTCTTAAGGCAAAGAGAACTAACTAGAGTGTTAAGAAAGCACGTAGAAAGTCCTACAAGAGATGGGGCAGTGCTGGACCTAGTTTTAGAGAACAAAGCCAGGCAAGTGGTAGAAGTGTCAGTGGGGAGCATTTCAGTGATAGTGACCATAACTCAGTAAGGTTTAAGGTAGTTATGGAAAAGGACAAAGATGGACCAGAAGTAAAGGTTCTGAATTGGAGGAAGGCCGATTTTAATCCGATAAGACAGAATCTGGCCAAAGTGGACTGGGAGCAACTACTTGTAGGAAAATCTACATCAAAGCAGTGGGAGTTATTCAAAAAGGAAATAGTGAGAGTGTAGGGCCAACATGTTCCCGTAAAGGTGAAGGGTGGGACCAACAAGCCCAGAGAACCCTGGATGTCAAGGAATGTACAAGATTGGATAAGGAAAAAAAGGGAAGCTTATGGTCAATACCGAGGGTTCAAAACAGCGGAAGCCCTAGAAGAGTATAGAAAGTGCAGGGGGTTACTTAAGAAAATAAATTAGAAGAGCGAAGAGTGGGCATGAAAGAACACCGGTGGGTAAACTAAAGGAAAATCCAAAGGCATTTTATAGGTATATTAAGGGCAAGAAGATAACCAGGGAAAAAGTAGGGCCTATTAGGGACCAAAGTAGCAATCTGTGTGAGGAGCCGGAAGATGTAGGTGAGGTTTTAAATGAGTACTTTACATCTGTATTCACTACAGAGAAGGACGATGTAGGTATAGAATTCAGGGAAGAGGACTATGATATATTTGAACAAATTAGCATTGAGAGGGAGGATTAGCGGTTCTAACAGATTTAAAAGTGGATAAATCCCCAGGCCCAGATGAGAAGTATCCCAGGCTGCTGTGGGAGGCAAAGGAGGAGATTGCAGGGGCCCTGACATTAATTTTCAAATCCCCTCTGGCCATAGGAGAGGTGCCAGAGGACTGGAGGGCAGCAAATGTGGTACCATTATTCAAAAATGGTGGTAGGGATAAACCAGGGAACTATAGGCCAGTGAGTCTAACATCAGTGATAGGGAAACTTTTGGAAAAAATCTTCACTTGGAGAGGCAAGGATTAATCAAGGATAGTCAGTATGGCTTTGTCAGAGGGAGATCATGTCTAATAAATTTGATTGAATTTTTCGAGGAGGTGACTAGGTGTGTAGATGAGGGTTGTGTAGTTGATGCAGACTTCAGTGAGGCTTTTTACAAGGTCTCACATGGGAGACTGGTCAAGAAGGTAAGAGCCAATGAGATCCAAAGCAATTTGGCAAATTGGATACAAAATTGGCTTAGTGGCAGGAGGCAGAGGGTGATGGTTGAAGGTTGTTTTTGTGACTGGAAGCCTGTGTTCAGTGGCATACCGCAGGGATTGGTGCTGGGACGCTTGCTGTTTGTAGTGTACATTAATGATCTAGACAGGAATGTAGGAGGTATGATCAGTAAGTTCGCAGATGACACGAAAATTAATGATGTGGTAAATAGCAAGGAGGAAAGCCTTAGACTACAGAACGATATAGATGGGCTGGTCATATGGGCAGAACAGTGGCAAATGGAATTTAATCCTGAAAAGCATGAGGTAATGCATTTTGGGAGGACTAACAAGGCAAGGGAGTACGATGAATGGTAGGACCCTAGGAAGTACAGAGAATCAGAGGGACCTTGGTGTACATGTCCATAGATCCCTGAAGGCAGCAGCACAGGTAGATAAGGTGGTTAAGAAGGTATATGGGATACTTGCCTTTATTAGTTGAGGCATTGAATACAAGAGCAGGGAGGTTATGATGGAGCTGTATAAAGCGCTAGTTAGGCCACACCTGGAGTACTGTGTGCAGTTCTTGTCATCAGGCTATAGGGAGGATGTGATTGCAGTGGACAGGGTGCAGAAGAGATTCAGCAGATGTTGCCTCGGCTGGAGCGTTGCAGCTATGAAAAGAGGCTAATTAGGTTAGAGCAGAGAAGGCTGAGGGGGACCTGATTGAGGTGTATAAAATTATGAGGGGCATAGATAGGGTAGACAGGAAGGAACTTTTCCCTTAGTGGAGGGGTGATTAACCAGGGAGTATAGATTTAAGGTAAGGAGCAGGACGTTTCGAGGGGATTTAAGGAAAAAAAAATTCACCCAGATGGTGGGGGTATCCGGAACTCGCTGCCTGAAAGGGCGGTAGAGGCAGGAACCCTCACAACATTTAAGAAGTATTTAGGTGAACACTTGAAACGCTATAGCATACAGGACTATGGGCCAAGTGCTGCAAAATGGGATTAGAATAGGCAGCGGCTTGATGGCCGGCGCAGACATGATGGGCTAAAGGACTTCTTTCCATGCTGTAAAACTCTATGACTATCTGACTGCATCCAGAAACCAGCTAACCTAAACTGTCGCAGCATTTAAAATCTACGCCTCAAGGACAATCAAAGGACATTTAATCATATATTATTTTACTTATTCTTACTGTACTCCAACTCCCCCTATTTCTGATGTGTGTGTGTGCAGATGTGTATGTGAATGTGAGTGTGAGTGTGGGCCCCGATGACTGCATGAAGGCCAAATTTTTGACATTGCGTTTTTATTATTTTTCCTCCGGTTTAGTGCTTAATAAATTTGCTCTTTCTTTGACTCAAGAAATGCTTGTTTGATTGGCTTCTTATTGCTCACAGCTTAAATAGTTCAAAGCATTCTGATTTGTAAAGGCATATCCTCATGAATAAGAGCCTTAAACTTTTGTTGTGACCAGACAAGGAGGTTGATTGAGGGTAGCCAGTTCACCCCTTCTCATCTGATCATAACAGTATATTTGCAAGACTTCAGCAAAACAGGAGGAACCAAAAATAAAGGGAACATAAACGATGATTTCCTACAATACAAAGCTCACAAAGCTTTAAATGCAACAAGGCATCTGAATAAAACATATTTGTCTGACTGGCAAGTCAAATTATAATAATTAATGATAAGGGTCAGTTTTGAAGCACCCAAAATACAATATTTTGGTGTTAAGAATGTACTTCAGAGACATCAGAAGATATCAGAGCCAGATTGGCCATGTATGTCAATCATATCAGCAGTCTCCAACAAACCTACCTGGTTTTGGTCCACGGGCTCCTGGCCAGCATGGACTTAGTTGAAGATCTATGTCATTAACTGCAATGTCACCTGCTACCAAACTGCAGCATAGGGACTATACAGCCAGTGACTGTTCAGGTCGTCTCCCTTCACAATCTTTTTATTTTCTCTTCCCAGCAAAGGGATCATATGCCAAACTGCTGTTCACACATGCAGCAAGCAGCTAACTTACAGTTAGCATTGATTCTGGGAAGTTCAATAAGCTTAGTTGGACCCATGCCATAAATTGATACAAATGTTTATGTTGCACCTGGAATTATAAAGTCATCATTAGATTTATTGTATGGTTAATGAGACACTAATGCTTGCAAGCATTGAGGAATTCATCTATCACTTGAGGAGTGGAAGGCCAGGTCAATAGAGGAGGAAGGCTTTGTACCAGGACCCTTAATAACAGTTCTTCCAATGTAAATTGACCTTACTAAGTTAATTACAATGCAATAAAATGTATTTATCATAATATTTGTTCCTTACAAGATATGAAGAAATGTACTTGTATTTTGAAAGCAAACGTCCAATATTAAACAGTTTTGAATGAAGGAATTATTTTAATGCCATCTTATTTTGCTGACTTCAGTTGAAAATTTTCCATACCTGGAACAAATTTTACAAGCTCCTTTCTAGTTGATCATACTTAGTTTATAAATTGACTGAGGCATGACATTGGGGCTGTAATTAACTTGAAGGCTTACAAAACTAAACAGGCATATTTCTAAATTTAACTTGCACTCAAAATTTAAGTCCAGTCAGTATCATGAACCCTCTCACTTCATTGGAAAAGTCTTTCTTAGCGAAACAAAGGATTATTGCAGACCTGCATTTTATTTAATTGGCAATGTTCCACATCAGTAGTAAGTAACAATAAAATGTACAGTTGATGATCCTGCAATTAAGTGAATTGAATTCAAATATATGCATCACATAATTTGAAATTTTCCATGTATAATTTGTAATTAGAACATCTGAATAGCTAAATCAGGACAATGCTCTGAATTATTACTGGATTATTTATTTTCATATATGCTATATGTTACTATGCTTTTTTTCCCCTCGTTTTCCATTACTCGCTTTACACAATAGCTATGATACCACAGAGACTCTTAATTTGCATTTTATTTACATCAAAATTGCAAGTGGAAATCATGCTCTAGCTTCTGTTAATCATAAATAAGAACTGCATCCTCCCACCTCCCATTCTTGCTGACTTAAAGCTAAGGGTTTACATGTTTTGTACTCTTTCACAGGATGTGAGCATTGCTGGCTAGGCCAGCATTTAATGCCCATCCCTAATTGCCCAATTGCTCATGAGAAGATGGTGGTAAGTCACTGCAGTCCGTTTGGTGTAGGCACACCCACAATATTGTTAGGGAGGCAGTTCCAGGATTTTGACCCAGTGACAGTGAAAGAATGGCGATTTAGTTCCAAGTCAGGATGATGTGTGGCTTGGAGGGGAACTTACAAGTGATGCTGTTCCCTTGCTCAGCATGCTAACAATGTAGCGCACTCTGTGGATTCAAATTCTGGCTGGCCTGACAGATCTTAGAATTCACCTTCTTAGGTGCCAGAATGGGTGAATTGACAGCACCACATAGAGGCCTGAACATAGATGGCACAGACCTCAGTCTCAAAACAGGCCCACTTTACATCGTGCTGATATGGTCATCAAGTCAATATGAGGCCCATATCCAGCATGCATGACTTTCTTTCATTTCTGTCTTACTACTAGCTTGGCACTAGTATCAAGGGATGGCATTTTCTCATCAACTTTCTCTTCTCTGGGATAGAGTTATTTAAGCAGTGACACCCTCTGGTATCTCACTGAAATTGAGCTTACAATGTGCATTCGGAACAATTGAGTTCATAGCGTGAATTTGTGACAATTCTTTAGAGCAGTACATTCTAGTGCCAAACAGGGAGAAGGCTAGTTTAGACCTGGCAATGTGCAATGAGACAGGTTTAATTAATGACCTCATAGTAAAGGAGCCTCTAGGCAACAGTGAACACAACATGATAGAATTTCATATTCGGTTTAAGGGTGAGAAGTGTGGGTCCAAGATTAGTGTCTTAAACTTAAATAAAGGCAATTGCAAGGGCATGAAGGCAGAGCTGGCGAAAGTGACCTGAGAAAAAAGGTTAAAAAGGTAGGACAGTAGAGGAGCAGTGGCAGACATTTAAGAAGATATTTTATAGCTCTCAACAAAAATATATTCCAATGAGAAAGAAAGACTCTATGGGAAGGATGCACAATCCATGGCTAACTAGGAAAGTTAAGGTTCATATCAAATTGAAACAAAAAGTGTACAATACTGCGAAGATTAGTGGGAGGTCAGAAAATTGGACAGATTTTATAAACCAGCAAAGAGTGGCTAAAAATAAAATGATGGAGAAATTAGAGTACGAGAGAAAGCTAGCTAGAAATATAAAAGCAGATAGTAAGAGTTTCCATAAGTATTTAAAAAGGAAAAGAGTAACTAAAGTGAGTGTTGGCCCCTTAGAGATGAAGCTGGGGAATTAATAAAGGAAAACAGGGAAATGGCAGAAGCATTGAACAGATATTTTGTGTCTGTCTTCACTGTAGAAGACACAAAAACATCCCAGGAATACTTGAAAATCAAGAGGTAATAGAAAGTGAAGAAATTAAAACAATCACATTCACTAGGAAAAAGGTACTGGGGGAAAATATTAGACCTAAAGGCTGATGAATCCTCAAGTCCTGATGCTCTGCATTCTAGGGCCTTAAAATAAATGGCTGCAGAGATAGTAGATGCATTGGTTATGATCTTCCAAAATTCCCTCAATTCTGGAAAGATCCCAGTGGATTGGAAAATTGCAAATACAACCTATATTCAAGAAAGGAGGCAGACAGAAAGCAGGAAACAATAGGCCAGTTAGCCAAACATCTGCCCTCAGCAAAATGCTATAATCCATTATTAAGAAGATAATAGCAGGACATTTAGAAAATCATAACGCAATCAGGCAGAGCCAACATGGTTTTGTGAAAGAGAAATTACGTTTGACTAATTTATTGGAGTTCTTTGAGAAAGTAAAAAACAAGGTAGATAATGGGGAACCTGTAGATGTAGGGTACTTGGATTTCCAAAAGGCACTTGATAAGGCGTCACATCAAAGTTTACTACACAAAAATAGGAGCCCATGGTGTAGAGGGTAACATATTAGCCTAGATAGAGGATTGGTCAACTAACAGGAAACAGAGAGTACAGATAAATGGGTCATTTTTCAGTTGGCAAGCTATAGCTAGGAGAGTGCCACAGGAATTAGTGCTGGGGCTGCATCTATTTACAATCTATATCAATGACTTGGATAGAGGGACAGAATGTCTGGTAGTGACGACACCAAGATAGGCAGGGAAGTTGTCAAAAGACATAAAGAGTCTACTAAGGGATTAAGATAGTTTAAGTGAGTAGGCAAAAAAATTGGCAGATGGAGTCACATGTGGGAAAATGTGAACTCATCCACTTTTCCAGAAAGAATAGAAAAGGAGAGAGATTGTAGAACTCTATGGTACAGTGGGATCTGGATGTCCTGGTACACGAATCACAAAAATGTTATTAGGAAGGTACAGTCAGTGATTAGGAAGGCAAATGGAATGTTGATGTTTATTGCAAGGGGAATGGAATATAAAAGTAGGGAAGTGTTGTCCCAGAGATACAGGGCCTTATTGAGACTGGTCCTGGAGTGCTGTGTACAGCTTTGGTCTCTTTACTTAAGAAAGGATATAATTGCATTAGAAGCAGTTCAGAGGAGATTCATTCGACTGAGTCCTGGGATGAAGGGATTATCTTATGAGGAAAGCTTGAGCAGGTTGGGCCTATACCCATTGAAATTTAGAAGAATGAGAGGTGATCTTATTAAAACATATGAGATCCTGAGGGGCCTTGACAGAAGGTGCTGAGATTATGTTTCCCCTTTTGTTGGTGCTTCGAGCTAGGAGACACAGTTTAAAAATTGGACATCTGCCATTTAAGACTTAGAAGAGGAGAAATCTATTCTCTCAGTGGATCATTAGTATGTGAAATATATTCAAGGCTGAGTTAGATAGATTTTTGATTGAGAAGGGAGACAAGGAATATGAGGGGAGCAGACAGGAAAGTGTAGTTGGGGCCACAATTAGATCACCCATGATCTTATTGAATGGCGGAACAGGAGAGAGGGGCTGAATGGCCTACTCTTGCTCCTAATTCTTGTGTTCATGTGTCAGCATTATTCATGTGCCAGCCAAACATGAATGTTGGCAGGCTATTCAACCATGGACACTATCAGAATCAAACCTAATATGTCCTCACTTAGGACTGGATTTTTATCTTTGAAGCAGGTGGCGGGGATTGGGAAAATTCCCGGCTCCACATGATGGGTAAATTTACTCCAGAGGTACAATTTTCATTGTGAGAAAGAAGGGTGAGTGTGAGCTGCAGTTGAGCCAGCCAACCCCGGAAACAGTTCAGAGGCAGAGGTGGGCCCAAATGAGGAAGCAGGCTTTTCATGATTCAGGCTATAAATAGAGGAAGTCACTGGGAGAGAAAGGAAGTTGTGAGAGCTACATGGAAGGAGACTTCAGAACATTGTCATGTGAGTAAAAGTTGTAAGTGTTGGCCAACTAGTTATTAATGCTGCAAGAGATGGCCCATCATAAGCCTTCCTTAGGAAACTTCAGATTGTGAAGTCTGCCTGTTGCAAACGTGTAAGAAGTGTCCACAGCATTCACTGTTGGCAAAGATCCCCACACCCAGCTATGTAGATGTCTGCATCTTGGCAGCTAAAGCAGGTCACAACACCGTACAGCAAGTGAAATGAGTATTGTACCTCAGGGGCTACTCTCAGAATCCTGCATGCAAATCCCTAACGCCCTGCCATCCACCTGTCACATTTTCAAGTGCGGGAAAATGCCTTGCCCATAACCTTTACATCAGTGCACTGTCCTTACACGCATGTATGAATGCAAGGGAGCAGTCCAGCAGGGATTTCTAAGCTCCAGAGCACACCATGAATTTTGGGGTGCTCACACCAAGTTCAGTACACCCAACCTACGACCAGCCTCCCCCAACAACATCAGCCTATGCACAACTCAAGATTAAGGTTCTAGCAGGTGATTGCACCCAGGTTTTGAGTAGCGCTGCTTACTTATTTGTGTGCTTTCTTCATTGTCATGACAGCGACAATGAAGATTGACCCCAGAGGAGCAGCGCGAGTGACTCACATGGAGGCACAACACCCAGGTTCTGGACCCTGTATCCAGTAGGGAGAAAGAACCCTCTGGCCATAACGGAGAGAGCGTGGCAGGAAATCACAGCCTTGGAGAGTGCACCAGGCGAATATGAACGATTACGGATACAGTATCGCAAGCAGTTCCAGGACCTATTGCTCTCAGACAAGGTGTGTTCATTTCTCTCTGCCTCGGGTGTCAGCTGACCGACACATCAGATGGGATACAATTGGCACATACTTCCCCGTCAACAAAGATGACCGAATGGACATGGCACTCTTGTATGTCCAAGCATTAATGGGGTAGTATGTGAATGCGCATTGTGGCAGTGCCAAATTAATGACGCTTATCCCTGGATGCCAGATTCAATGCCCTTATATCTGTCTTTATTGTTTACTTGCTGGAGAAGAGAGCTTTAAATGATAAGAAGATGGTCCAAACCAGGGATGGGTGTGTGGACTTGAGGGTGATTCATCCAGTGGAGGAGAGGGCCATGCAGATAGCATGTGTACCTTCCAAGGCCAGTGTAGGTGATGGAAAATGACCCATAGCAGGTGTCAAAGGCAGTATTATTTGCATCTTCAAGCATGATTTCATTGGTGGGGCTGATAGTTATCCAGCATGCAATGGGCCAAGCATATTGGGAATTTGGCACATGGTTGAATGTGAAAGAAGGGTTGCGGGCCAAGAGTTCTGCCCATACGGATGTTGAGAATGACATATAACAGCATCGGGGGGAGGAGGAAGTGAAGATGTCTGAGGAAGTACCATCCATTCTGATCAGCGCACATTCCACCAACACAGGTACCAGCACTATGGAGGGAAGTAGCACACATTTAGAGTTGGTTGCACACGGGGAAGGGCAACACACCAGAGTGGAGGAGGAGGTTTCAGAGCAGAGACATCTATGCACATTCTGCCTCGGAGGAGGAGGGCAGTAATGATGATGTGCTAGTTAGCATAGCGGTCGGTCCTCAAGAGTCACCATATGGGACAAAATACTTGGATCAGCAACAGCAGATGTGTGGACATCTGGCGGAGTTCCCCGAAGCAATGCAAGCTCATGTACTGTGATGGAGGAGTCCATTGTGGTGATAAGTACGACCTTGTCTCAGGGTTCGACTGCATGAGCTCCAACTATGATAGAATGGCCAACTTCATGGGGAGACATGTGCAGCATCACTCGGAGTAGATGCAAGAGCAGTGTAATTCGCTGCAAAGGGAACAAGACTCATTTAGTAGCCTGGAGCAGTCAGCTCAGTATGAGCGCTGACTTCCTTGGAATACATGAGAAGCTATCCTTAAAAGGATGTTCTCGTTGGTGGCACAACAGTTGCTGGAAAGAAAGACTGCTGTGCACCAGCAGCCCATCCCATCCATTCATCCAGAAAGCCAACCCAGGGCTGAGGAGGTTGCAGGGGAGGTTGAGGGTCCTACATCCTCATCTTCCATGGTTTCCCAGCCCCTCCACAACAGTCCTCTTCTGTGGTACATGTTCCAGTGGCCATGGTTGCCCTGCAGGACCCGCAGTCTCAGGTAAGTTCCCAGCAGGTCCCTTCATGAAGAGGCTAGCCATGATGCTCAAAGCCTTATAGACAGAGAGGTGAGTAGCCTGCCTCCATCTTCTCTGAGGCACTACATACGAATGTTTGCAAGCACAAGGTGCCGCAGCGACTCAATCACTGATGAGTTCACATGTGGTGTCATATCTCGCAATGTAAAGCAAACCTTTTCCATTTTCAGTAAATACACCACATAAATCAAAGGATGGATGTGTTAGTCTACATTTGCTGAGTGGCACATGCAATAACATACAATCATTCAATAATTGGGCGAACATAAAACCAGTGTCAATGAAGATTGCAGCCAGAAATCCATCTCTCAGTCACATGACACTGATGAAGGGTATGGCCGTGAATGTCCATCAGAGGAAGGTGGGGTTCTCATTAATACTTTCAGTGCTGATAGTAGTCTACCAAAGGGTATGGACGTTGTGGGCCCCTCCAACATTTGATTTCCATTATTTGTGTCTTTGAGGAGGTTGTGCTGAGTGCAGTTAATGAGAAGTGGCAATCCATCTGGTCTCGACCCACCCACAGTAGCAAGATGCAGGTGGGGGCATTCCTGCAAATTCTCTCTCAATGCGCAGCGGTGACCTCACAGGTCAGGGCTACATGTGACTTTGAGCGAAGATTGCATTTGTGGGAGCTGACTGTCCTTGTCCTTCTCGGTGTTACATGCCGTGGGCTGACAAGTTGCTACAGTCTCACAAGTGTCAAAGTAGTGCTGGATTAAACTGTAAGTGGGTTTAATGGTCTGGCCATCACACTGGTGCCTTTATCCAGAGAGCCTAGAGTTGCAGTATTTCTGTTGGTCCAGCAGTTATATCTGCACGTGCAGAGTCTCAACTCACATTTCACATGTGCACTCTTGACATAGGGGCAGGCATTGATTAGGTACCAGGTGACTTGGTCTCCATGTCTTTGACAGCCTCCAACACATACTTGTAGGCCCCTCGGTTCAGGGCATCTCAAGGTCACTCCCTCAAAACGGCTGAACCCAGACTCCTGATGGTGAAGAATTCAGCCATTATAATGCCAGAGAGTCTCAAGGAGACTTGCAGATTTTCTCTCTTGTTGGAGAAATGGGTATCTCCTGGAAGGTGTGAGGCATATATTGTCTCAAGGACATTTATATAGCAACGGCTTGCAGCCATTTGTTTCTGAAGTTGAAGCCAGATCCTCTATGCTGCTTAGGAAAAGCGCCCCTGTATTAGGTCCTCCCTGCTGACTATGATGTCATGTGCTGAGCCGGCCTTAGGTACCTGGGCATGCCTCTCAACATTTCCTCCATTGCCAACCCCCATCCTCCTCCTCTTCCTCAGTTACATTTGCATCTGAGGCAAATGGCTCCTCCTCATCCTCTACAACCTCTTCCACTGGTGAATGGTCTTGATCACCAGGCTCTGGATCCTATGTGTGGATGCCCTTTAGCTGCACCATGTCATACAGCAGACCAGCACTATCTTTGGCACCCTTGCAGGTGAATATTGCAGTGCTGGCAAGAGTGGTCAAACATTGGAAACGCATTTTTAAGACACTAATAGTTTGCTCGATGAGTGCTCTGGTCTGTTGGTGACTGGTGTTATGATGCTTTTCTGGCACCATCTTTGGTTGCGCAATTCAGTAAACAGCCAACTCCTCAATGAGTAACTTTCCTCACCCAGTAGCCAGCCACGGAGCTGGGTTGTAAGCTTGAAAAGATGCGGCAGGTTTGACTCCCTCAAGACAAAAGAGTCATGGCAACTTCCAGGGAATCACGCACACACACCAAGGAAAACCTCACTGTGGTCGCACACAAGCTGCACGTTGATGGAATGAAATGACTTTCTATTCATGTATCTGTGCACCTTCAGCGATGGTACTTTGATGGTGATGTGGGTGCAATCTGTCACACCTTGCACTTATGGAAAGCCAGCTATTTGCATGAACCCCATTGGTCTTTGGATCTGTGCTACCTGTAACGTCTGTAGGGAAATTAGCATGTTCCCCAACCCTAGAAAAAAGAGCATTGGTTACTGATCTTATGCACCGGTGGGCAGCTGCTTGTGAGATGCCGCAGAGGCCTTCAGCAAAGCCCTGGAAGGAGCCAGCTGCATAAAACTTGAGGGCCGCAGTAACTTTGACTGCAAATGGCAGGGCATGAGTACCGGATGTTCGAGTAATGTGGGGGGCCTCTTCATCTCTTCCATCAACCCCCCACTCCCGGCCCATCCCATCAACCACCTTCACTGAGGGAAGTGATCAAGGGAAGCATCAAGAGGTTTTTCATCCGCAAAGGCACCCAGAAAGCTAGAAAGGAACAGAGGGAAATGTCCCGACTCCAGGAAAAGATGCAGAATCTGCTCCGGCTGCAGTCGATGGGGGTCGATGTCAAGGAGGAGCTCCAAGAGGTGAAGGGCCAGCAAGCCTCGCACTTTGCCTCGGAGGCCTCCAAGATCATCTTCCGTTCCAGAGTCCGCTCCGTGGAGCAGGATGAGACGTGCTCACGTTTCTTCTTCCAAAAGGTACACAGAGAGCGCTCTGTGATCAGCAGCCTGAAGGAAGAAGACGGCTCAGTAAAGTCATCACGGTCCGACATTCTGAGGATCAGCAAATCCTTTTATGCCGGTCTGTATGACGTGAAGCCCACGGACAGCATGGCCTCCCAGTCCTTCCTGTCCTCTATCACGGAGGTCTTAGACCACAGTACGCGGGAGAGCCTAGACAAACCGCTAACTCCTGACGAACTGACTAAGGCCCTCGAGTCCTTCGAGAAGAGTAAAACCCCCGGAAGCGACGGCCTGCCGGCGGAGTTGTATTCGGCTCTGTGGGACTTGATCGGCCCAGACCTGCTAGAAGTGTACGAGAGTATGCTCCTGGCCGGCAGCATGTCAGAATCCATGAGGAAAGGCATCATCACCCTCATCTACAAGCACAAGGGGGAAAGGGAGGAAATTAGAAATTGGCGACCCATTTCACTGTTGAATGTGGACTATAAGATTCTGTCCAAGGTCATCGCCAACCGGGTCAAATCCGCTCTGGAATTGGTGATTCACCCTGACCAGACCTGCTCTGTGCCAGGCAGGAAGATCTCTGACAGCCTGGCGCTGCTCAGGGATACGATTGCCTATGTACAGGACAGGGGTGTGGATACCTGCCTCATCAGCTTGGATCAGGAGAAGGCCTTTGACAGAATATCGCACACCTACATGGGGGATGTGCTCTCCAAAATGGGGTTTGGGGAGGGAATTCGAAATTGGATCCAACTGCTCTACACTAACATCAGTAGCGCAGTCTCAATCAATGGGTGGGAAACAGATAGCTTTCCGATTAAATCTGGAGTCAGGCAGGGCTGTCCTCTCTCGCCTGTCCTTTTCGTGTGCTGCATAGAACCCTTTGCCGAGTCCATCAGGAAGGATCCGGGCATAAGAGGAGTGACGATCCCAGGCAGTGGAGGCACTCAGGTAAAAGCCTCCCTGTACATGGACGACGTCGCCGTCTTCTGCTCGGATCCGCTGTCGGTGCGCAGACTGATGCACGTCTGCGACCAGTTCGAACTGGCCTCGGGAGCCAAGGTAAATCGTGGGAAGAGCGAGGCCATGTTCTTTGGGAACTGGGCTGACCGATCCTTTGTCCCCTTCACTGTCAGGGCTGACGGCCTGAAGGTGCTGGGGATATGGTTCGGAGGGACCGGGGCATGCGTTAGAAACTGGAAGGAGCGAGTGGCTATGGTGAAAAGGAAACTGGGCATGTGGGAGCGACGCTCCCTCTCCATTGCGGGTAAGAACCTGGTCATCAGGTGTGAGGTACTCTCGCTGTTGCTGTACGTGGCGCAGGTCTGGCCCATTCCACACTCCTGCGCGATGGCGATCACTCGAGCCATCTTCCGCTTTATCTGGAGGTCGAAAATGGATCGTGTCTGCAGGGACGCGATGTACAAGCCTCTAGATAAAGGGGGAAAAAACGTGCCCAACATCGCCCTCATACTGATGGCCACCTTTGTGTGTGGCTGCATCAAGCGGTGCGTAGACCCTCAGTACGCAAACACCAAGTGTCACTACGTGCTGAGGTTCTACCTGTCCCCGGTGTTGCGAAGGATGGGTCTGGCCACGCTGCCGCGGAACGCTCCAAGTAGTTGGACCGTGCCGTACCACCTGTCCCTGGTGGAAAAATTTATGCAGAAAAACACCTTTGACCACAAGTCCATCAGACAGTGGTCAGCACGTAACGTCCTAGAGGCCCTGAGGGATAAGGAGAGGGTGGACCCTGTGGGATGGTTCCCCGAGCAGACTGTCAAAGTCATTTGGCAGAATGCCTCATCGCCAGAACTTTCCAACAAGCACCAAGACGTAGCTTGGCTGGTGGTGAGAAAGGCCCTCCCCGTCAGATCCTTCCTACACGCCAGGAGTCTCACCCCCTCTGCACGATGCCCTCGAGGTGGCTGTGGTGGGGAAGAGACCGTTGTTCACCTCCTTGTGGATTGTGCCTTTGCAAAGAAAGTCTGGAGAGAGATGCAGTGGTTGCTGTCGAGGTTCATCCCGAGCAGTTCTGTGACACAGGACTCTGTGCTCTACGGGCTGTTCCCAGGGACACACACCGAGACAAACATCGACTGCAGCTGGAGGATCATCAACTCGGTGAAAGACGCGCTTTGGTCTGCCCGAAACTTGTTGGTCTTCCAGCACAAAGAGTTGTCCCCGACCGATTGTTGCGGACTGGCACAATCCAAAGTCCAGGACTACGTGCTGAGGGACGCACTAAAGCTTGGGGCAGCTGCCGCAAAGGCGCAATGGGGAAGGGTCGCTGTCTAAGACCTTTCTACCACAGCGCACCGAGAGACTGGGAACTGTTTAGAGCCCCTCGGGCTGTACAGATCAAAATGAAAGGCTGTAAATGATTGTATTATTGTTTGTACTGATGCACCTGGTGATACATTTTGTAAAAGTTTGGCCTGGATTGTACCCTTGTAATGTTGTTTTTGAAATGGTTTTGAATGTGATTGAAGATTTTTTATGAATAAAGTATATTTTTACAAAAAAAAAAAAAAAAAATCAACCACCTTCACTGAGGCCAGATAGCAGCCTCAAACTCAGAGGCAAGTACAGCTTTTAAGCTCTATATAAGGCTTACAAACTCAAGCCTTTCAGAGCTGTTCACATCTCCAATGCCAAGTCATGGAACACACACTGGGAGTTGAGGAAAGTTTGGGAGTGAAAATCACAACTTCCTGTTTTCTGCTATCTTTTTAAAGGGCCCAGCTGATTCGTAACTGCTGCGTGTGTGCTTCATGCCCCACCCCTTTTCACACCGCTGCAAAAATTGGAAACCCTGAGAATGGGGGTGACTTCCGGACCTGGGTCCCGCCTGCCATTTTTACACCTTCACAGAGTCTCCCCGACTCCATGGAAATCCAGCCCTTACTGTCTATATGGCACCACTTGCATATTCTTATAACCATAGAAAAGTTACAGCACAGAACGAGGCCATTCTGCCCATCTTGTCCATGCCAGCCCGAGGACACCCAGGTGCCCTTTCTAATCCCACCTTCCTGCACCTGGCCCATAGCCCTGCAGTTTACAGCACTTTAGGTGCAGATCCAGGTACTTTTTAAAAGAGTTTAAAGTTTCTGCCTCTACCACCAACTTGGGCAACGAATTCCAAACACCCACTACCCTCTGTGTAAAAAAGTTCTTCCTCATATCCCCCCTACACCTTCTGACACTTATCTTGAATCTATGTCCCCTGGTTCTAAAATTCTCCATTGAGGGAAACAATTTTATCCTGTCCACTCTAACTAATCCCCTCATAATTTTGTACACCTCAATCAAGTCACCTCTCAGCCTTCTTTGTTCTAAGGAAAATAACCCCAACCTATCCAATCTCTCCTCGTAGCTACACTTTTCTAACCCTGGCAACATTCTTGTAAACCTCATCTGCACTCTCTCCAGAGCTGTTATGTCCTTCCTGTAATGTGGTGACCAGAACTGCACACAATACTCCAGTAGTGGCCTCACCAGTGTTTTATACAATTCCAACATTATATCCTTACTTTTATATTCTATACCTCTGCCAATGAAGGCGAGCATTCCATATGCCTTCTTTACAACTTTGTCTACTTGAACTGCTGCCTTCAGGGACCTATGTACTTGTACGACAAGATCTCTCACTTCATCTACCCCTCTTAGTATATTCCCATTTATTGTGTAATCCCTGTAACTGTTTGACCTCCCTAAATGTATGACCTCACACTTCTCTATGTTAAAATCCATCCGCCACTTTACCGCCCACTCCACCAACCCATCTATATCGTTTTGGAGATTATGGCTATCCTCACACTATCCACTACTCGGCCAATCTTTGTGTCATCTGCAAATTTCCCAATCGTGCCCCCCACGTTCACGTCCAAATCATTAATATATAACAAACAGCAAGGGTCCCAACACCGAGCCCTGTGGAACACCACTTGAGACAACTTTCCAATTGCAAGGGCATCCATCGACCATTACCCTTTGTTTCCTGTTTTCTAAATAAGGAGCAGAAGCTCTGGCCAATTTTCATCCTCGCTAGCTCAAGAGTACTTAAGTCACTTGCAGAATGTCCACCACCAGCCTGGCTAAAATCAGCTGACGCACCATAGAGGAGAGGTCAAATTTGGGCCTTCGTTAGGCAGAGTTTAATGCCCTCCCCCGAGACGAGTTTGGAGGTGGGAATGCCATTTCATTGGGTGGGAGGGTAGCAGGTTGGGAGCCCATCATCTTTCTGCCTCCAACCCGATTAGGTCCAAGGCAAGAAGGTTTGTGGACAGCTTTCCCCACCTCTCCATGCTGCCAATTAAGGCTCTTAAGTGGAAAATTAATGCCCACTTAATGTCCTCACATCGCCGCTGCTGATATTCAGCCAGCAGCGGGGAGGGGGAAGTTTCCACGCAGGGAGCCCGAAAAGCAAACTCTGTTGGCATCAGGAAGAGCAGGCCCACTGAGAGCCACACCTCCCCGCCATTGCAGAAGCCCCTCTTCCCCCTTCGACGCCCATCCCAACCTCAATCACCTGTTGCTTGGGTCCCTTGGTGAACATGGGCCTCTAGTGGGTGCATTACCAGTTGCTGCCAATGTTCCTGCTCTCGCTGCCTGCAGTGCACAGCTACTGGCCTTTGATTGGCTGACAGCTCTCGGGGGCAGGACTTCTGCCTCCGGGGTCCTTGATCCCAGGAAAGGCCCACCGCTGGCCACTTAAGTGCATGATGGGCACTTAATTCAACTTCAGCTCTGAAGAAGAGTCAGACGTACTTGAAACGTTAACTCTGTTTCTCTCTCCACAGATGCTGCCAGACCTGCTGAGTTTTTCTAGCATTTATTTCAGATTTCCAGTATTTTGTTTTTACTTAATTCAGTGGGCCTTCCTGACAGGAGGTGATGCACAGCTCTCGCCAGCTCTCCAGTCAGCAGGTGAGACCCCATTGCCTGCATTAAATACTGCCCCTTGTCTGCACAGCTCACATACACATTTGGCAAGTATTGAATTCACTCAAAACCCATTCACTTGCACAGAGTTATATTGTGCACAATCATTGGCTCACTGGGAGGGCTCTGGGTTTTATATTACAAGGTGCATGCTGCAGCTGAATCTTGCTGAATTCACTCCAGGACACTGAAAATCTCCCATTCAAAGTGCTCAAAAATGGGTGAACTTTCACTGACAATTATTTTCAAAACGCCTCTGTCAGGCTAATGTGATCTGATTGAGGTTGATATGGGCAGTCCAAATGATCTCACTTTCTCACAAAGCTCAATTGATAGCATCCTGACACAGTTGAAGGGAGCCATTGGTAAAAGGTTATGCTTCATATTGTGCTGTTTCCAGCTGAGGTCAAAATGGAGACACTTTCAAACACAAACACACTATCATCAGCAAAGCAGCCATATCATTATGTGGTTCAAAGAAATGGCCGAATTACAATTACATGCTTGCACACATACGAAAACGAGGAACTGAGGATAATACAATGAAATGAAGGACTCACTTGTAAACTCATAACTCACTAACCTTGCCTACCCATGTTGCCTGGTACATGCAAAACACAGGGCCTCTGAGTTTTATGGCATAAGTACTTTGGCAGTGTTTGGCAAATTAAATTATTCCGTTCTGACCGATTCGGGCTCTTCTCTAGAGGAGGGAGCGGTGATGGGCGGCCTAATTGAGATCTTGAAAATTATAAAAAGGTTTGATAGGACAGGCTTAGCCCGGGATTTTCCTTGTCCGCCGGGGTCAGGCGTGTTCAGTGGCATGAGCAGACAATGTGGCATGATATGTATCACGATGGCGTGAAACCAGTTTGCGATCATCCGCTCAGCCCACCAATGGTGGGCCGCGTTCTTCGCCATCGGATGTTGGAAACCTCATTGCAATACATCAGCATGACAGTATTAGGTCTGCCCGCTGGAATCGTCACCACTGCTGGATCGTTGCCCATGTTGGCAGGAAAGCATGTCAGTGTAGAACATGTCTTGACAACTGTGACATGCAGAAGCCAGGACTCACCTGCCATGGCCTTGCTCACATCACGGACATCCGAGGAGCTGGGCCGCTCAGGCGGTGCACTCCAGTTACCCCCAGATCGCGTCTCGGTGATAGTGGTAGCATGCTGCGCTCTGCACAATCTTCCGCTGGAAAGAGGGGATGCAGTTTACGATGAAGACCTGGATGCAGTGGATGAGACTGCACATGATGAATCCAGCAGTGGCTCAGAGGATGAGGAAGCACAGGGCGATGATGAGGGGCAGCACGCCGACCCACTACTACACCAAGGAGGCAGGGACACCCGGGACACTCTAATCCAACGAACCTTCAGCTAGCTGCACACACATGGATCAGCAGGACCAGCATTGCCTGGCGCTTCCACACATGGCACTAAGGTGCTACATCTTCCACCTCATCAGCTGCAACTAAGGGCTTAGTACAGAAACATCAATGTCCACTCAAACACTCATGATATGTCTGTGAAACATACAAATGCAGCATAAAGAAAACACCCTCAGCCATGGTTAGAAGAGTGGACTTTATTGCCACCAAAATAAAGCACAAACGTCGCTCTGACGTACATAATGATATATTCCCTAATCTAGGGCCAACACAAAATCACCAGTGACAAACCCATGGAGTGCCTAAGGTGCCTTATGCTAATGTTTGCGGGTGCTACGTCTAGGTGCCGCCCCATCGCTCGGAGTGGTTTGTGAGTCAGCCTGCTGAATCTGCTGTCCTGTTAGCTTCGATGACCTTGGCGGGCGTCCTCTGGCCTGTGGAGCCTGTGCTGGCCCCACCTGGGAGGGAGAGGCCAGTTCCAGAACTGGTATCTCCCCAGTTGTCGCAGCCTCAACGGATGCAACGGTCACTGGCAGAGGTGCGGAGGAGCTGCTGCCCTCATCCAGAGTGCCCTGAGAGGAGCTCGCAGCGACAACAGGCAGCTGCTGCGCCGATGTGAGGTCACACTGGACCTCCCTGCTCACCGCAGATGGATGGGCACCGAGTGGCGACACTTGGTGCCCAGAACATCTCCCACATTGTGGCCATTACTGATGTGAGGGCTTGCAGGTCAGAACATAACCCAATCGGAAGATTCTCAATCTGATTGAAGCCGCTCTCCATGAGAGTAGCCAATCTCTCAATGGAGGAAGCCTGAAGCTCTGTCCTGAGGTTCATGCCTTCACTGACACTCTGCCTGGATTCCTCCACCACAGAGACCAAGCGAAGTACACCCTCATGTAACCCTGTCAGATGCTCCCATGCACCCTGCCGCTTGTCCTGCAGCTGCTGCATGGTGGATATCTCCAGAGACACATCATCAGTGCCGGACTCAGCATGTACATTGTCCCCTGCAGTCCTCTGGCTGCAGACGCCATCGGTACTCTCTGTCCGTGCCATCTCCTCCAGCGATTGTGAAGTGCCCTCTCCACTGTGCCCCAGGACACTAGCCGACATCATAATCCCCACTGAAGTGTTTGTCGCTGCGCTGGTGCCTGGCTCGCTGAAAGGATGCGACGTAAGTTGCAAGTGTTGGACCTCAGGTTTGGAAGGGGGGCTCTGGACTTGTTGGGGGCGGCCATGCGGTGGTGATGCTGAAACTAACAACAAGGACAGTGCATCAGTTAGCATTCAGTCAGTAACACCATTCATCCCTTTCCCCCCCAGCCTCATAAGTCACTCACCCTTCAAGAATCTAAGGAGATGAACACATTGGTGGGGTGGTAAATAGTCAAGAGGAGGCCCAAACATTATACGTGCATACAGACAGGCTGGTCAGAGGGCCTAAGGAATGCCACATGGAATGTTATGTGGATAAGTGTGCGGTTAAGCACTTGGGCAAGACAAGCAAGGTGCAGGAATACATGAGTAATGGTAGGACTGTGGGAAGTCACGACGATTACAGGGACCTTGCTGGGCAGATCCGTTAAGGTAGCAGAACTGGAACAAAAGGCGTTTAACAAGGTCGAAGCCAGACTTGCCTTTATTAGCCAAGGAATAGAATTTAGGAAAAGGGAGGTCATGTTGCAAGTGCAGAAAACGCTGTCGAGGCCACATCTACACTTCTGCGTTCAGTTGTGATCTGTGCTTCATGGGAGGGATGGCATTGGAGTGGGGAGAGTGCAGAGGTTCCTGACCTGGATGCATGCTGGCCTGGAGAGTTGGAGTTATGAGGGAACATTGCAAACACTTGCGACATTTGCCGTGGAGCACAGGAGATTGACAGGTCACATTATTGACCTTCATACCATTATGAGGGCCATAGAATAGGTGGACAGAAGGCAACACTTCCCCTTGACGCAGGGATGACTAACATGGTGGCATTTATTTAAGTTAAGTGCCATGAGGTTGACAGGTGAGGTGCTGAGGACCTTTTGTACAGAGTAATGTGGGAAGCACTGATTGAAAGGGTGGTGGAGGTACAAACCCTCCTAAGATGCAATAAGTCTTTGGATGTGTAGCAGCGATGCCATGGCATGTTAGGCCATGGGGATAGTGGTCACAAATAGGATAAGGTGACTTTGGAAGGTGCTAGAGACGCGCATCCTCAAGGGGCCGAGGGACCTTTGTGTATGACCCACACGTCTGACTGTATCAGTCTGTGAATGAGCAGTGTTGCTGCATTAACGTGTGCAGCAACCATCAGTGGTTTGGATGGTGGGGAGACAGAGTGGATGGGACTGTGACCCTCAAATACCTGGCCGCTGCACCCCAGCCTCGCCGACACCTGCTGACCTGGCCGCCTGCCTCGTCCCCAGGTCCATGGCCTGCTCCTCGTATGTGGTGAGGTGCTGCAGCACGGTGTGCCCACAACCAGTCCGCTGGCGCTACCTCAGATTGTGCTCTGTTTTTGCCTGCAGAACAGAGAAGAGCATTTACTGGGGCTGATCGCTCATGTACTCTGCACGCGCACACCGCACCCCAACCACAGTGGCCCATCTGAGGCCTCCAGTGGCTCCTGTCCACACTACTGGTGATCAGTCACCAGAAGATAGTACAGCTGCTCCCAACCTCCTCCCCCAACGGCCACCTTGGACACATTTGGCGTCCATCACTTTGAATAACACACGGGTCTTAGCGCCCATGACAAGGAGGCGCAACTAGGTGCGGCGCCAAGGCCAGCAGATGGCACTTGGCCACGACACCTTGAGGCTCCCCTTCCACCATCTCATCACCATCAATAAGACATGTGTTGGGGTTCTGAGTATGTGTCTAGCTGCCTCCCCTGCAGGTTGCCCCCAGACTACTCAAATGCGACAAACACCAACATATGCTGCGGGGAAAACCCATCTTCTCCTCAACCACTAAGGCTGATGTAAGCATGGTCACTATCTGTTTGCCCACCCAGTGTGCGCCAAATGCCCAATGCAGTAACGACACTAAGACGTGGGGGGCGGTTGGGGGGGTGCCTCAATGGCTAAGGCTACCTGCTGAGTAAAATGGCCAAGCCTGACATGGTACTCACCCTTCCAGAGCGCAAATCATTGAAGCGCTTGCGGCACTGGGTTCCTATGCGCCGCACAGCATCTTGAGAGCTTACGGCCTCCGTTACCTCCTGCCACACCTGCCTGGTCACGCGGGGGCCCTCCTCTTCCCATTCTTCGGAAATAAGACCTCCCGATGGTTGGACACCTCTTCCAGGAGGACAGCAAGGCAGGCATCAGAGAACTGAGGGGCACAGTGGCCTCCCGCTGGCCTACCCTGCAGCCTGCTCCCCTCCTCCTCCTCTGTCCTCACCCCTTCTGATGCCCAGTTGCTGGCCATGGTGAACAGCCTAAAGGAGGCTGCCTGGCCGCTCTTTATACAGATTGCCGGTTCCCCATTGGAACCGGTGGTCTGAACAAGCCCGCCGCTGATTTGAATTTCCCGCTGAACATGGGAGTCTGAAACATGCTGGGCGGGCCTTAATTGGCCCGCCCGCGCAAAATGGTGGCGCGGCCCGTTTCGCCAGCGGGGATCAGCCCCCTGCCCGCCGTCAATTTGGTCGGGCCCACCCACCCAACAAATGCAAAATTCAGCCCAGTGTGTTTATTTTTCCCAAAGATTACTGATGTTATGAGTACTATGAAAGATTTATATTATGGGAAGAGTAAAGTTGCGAAGACATATTGAAACAATGGGATTTACATTAAAGAGGGAGAAACATTATAAAGGAGATGAGGTTATGTATAAGAAGAAGGCATTCTAAGATCCAACAAGTGTGTAAAGCCTCCAGCCTCTATATACCAAGCTGCTGTCCCCAGGAGCTGAAGCTAAGAGAATTCAATTTAAATATCATTGTGGAGGGTATTGTGTGCTTTGTCTGGGTCTGTTGAAGTCTATGTTGTCTTACTGTTGCCTTAATAGAGGTGTAATTGGGAGCTAGATTAATGAGAGGATTTAAGAGTTAATATGGTAGTAATTTGTAGAACTCTGTATGTGCTTAAAATAATTTTCTTTTATTAATAAATGTTTCATTTAGTTTTGTAAAAACAGGTAAAACTTGGTGGTCTTATTACTACTGAATTCAAGGCATACATCTCGAAATAAAAATACAAATTGCAAAACAGTTGTGGCAGCTGTTTCAAGTTTCCCTATGGGATTTCAGCAGCTCAGCATTTACCATCCGCTATGCCATAACAGTTCCTTGGCAGAGCTCTCGATGAACCAAAGTAAAGATAAGTAGTGCATGACAGCAGAGTCAAAAGCAGGAGAGAGAGCACTCAAAGTTACATTGAGGGAGGGATGATGTGGTATAGGATCCTCAGGCATGTTCTGGCTGCCAATCTCACTGTCGCCACAGGCAGGGTCCACATCCTCACCAGTCAGCACGATGGCACGCTCCTCAGAGTGACTGAGGGGCCTAATGTGGGCCACTCCACCACCATCCCCCAGGTTTGGGACCTCCCCTGCTGATGTGAGCAGGCTTCTCCTGCATGAAAACAGATGGAGAGAGTGTGAGCAGAAGATATGGCACTGCATGGAATGTTTGTGTGGTGAGCAGTACCATGGACAGGAATGAGAATGTGAGTTCGAGAGGATTTAAGCCTGATGGAGATGTGAGTGTGTGTGTGACAGTCAGCAGCGTTGTTCCTTGAGGTGTGAGATCACTGTGGATGTGTGATGGGTTTGTGAGTGTTTGAGTTGAGAGTGATGAGAAGAGTGAGTTAACCTGGTGGATCGAATGAGACCATTCATTCTGTAATGGCACTCGATGGTTGTCCTCTCTAACAGGGCATTGCCGCTGCCCATTCTGAGACCAGAGCAGGGTAGAGGACATCACAACGGGCCTCCACAGCATCCAAAAGTCATTCCAGTGATACGTGATTAAACCTGGGACTGCAGTCTTTTTGCCTTTCGTGGACATCTTCCCTGCAGTAATTGTGGGCAGGAAGCACTGAGATGTGTGTGCATTTCTAGACTTTAACTATGACGCCCAGTGTGATGAAGCGGTGAGGTGATGGCAGGTGGGCGAATGAGAGCCTACCACCATGGAAGTGGCATGTTTCCCAGGCATGCATAAATAATGTGGTGGGATTTGGACGAAACGCTGTGAAAGCCCGCCATCACGGCCAGCGGGCAAAACGTCGTTTTACCCACCCGCTACCGTACTCAAGTGCAAACCTGGGACGATTCCAGCCTTGGATGCTTCCACTTGTTGCGGGAGATCAAAATTAAGGGCTTTAAATATAAGATAGTCACTAAAAATCAGTAAGGAATTCAGGAGCAACTTCTTCATCCAGAGAGTGATTATTATATGAAACTCATTACCACAGAGAGTAGTTGAGGCGAATGGCATAAATGTATTTACGCAGATGCTAAATAAATACATGAGGGAGAAAAGAAGAGAAAGATATACTGATAGGATTGAAGTAGGGTGACAAGAGTCTTGCCTGGAACATAAACCCTGGCATAGATCAATAGTTAAACCAAATGGCCAGATTCTGTGCTAAAAATTCTATGTAGTTATTCAATGAGTGTAACAGAGAGAGCTGGTATGGCATGGATTACAGTCAGCTGAAGTCTATTTGATCATCTGAGGAAACCACTTCTGGGCATGTGCTTTCTTATTTATCTCTACTACATTCCATTTCTATGGCCAGGATTTTACAGCCCCATCGGGGCGGGGACAGGGCTGTAAAATGCTGCGAGCCATTTTAAACTTCATTGACATCGGCAAGACCATAAAATCCCGTTGGCGTAAAATTCCACCCTATGTTTCTGCTCTATCTTAGAGGACAGGATGGTCAGAACTTCTCTACTTTTGCTAAACAAATCATCACTTTGCCTCACCCCTGCCAATCATGCAGCTGTTGTAATGTATCCCAACTATTAACTTGTTCTAGATCTGGTATAAATCTCATCTAAAAAGCTATGTCACACAAAACATATTTAAAATTTGCACCCTCTGATCTGGAATCCATTTCTATATTACTTGAGCTTCCAAGCTAACAATGACTATGCAGTCTTTATTTCTCTCAGTTTCCCCTCCCACTCTGCTGTAGGCTGTTTAATAATGTAGTACAAGAGGCTCACTTGTCTGTTCAAAATCAGTTTCTATAAACAGCATTAAGGCATTTCAATCAGTTGCTTATTGTCATGTAAACTTCCATTTGCTAATAGAGCGACATTTCCCTCAGCAGTGGCCTCAGGTTTATATCAAGCGCTTGATCAGTGCTTAAAAGGTCCGTTGCTGGGGTCGTCTTGCTCTTGCCCTGGGGGTCAGACTGTGGACCTGAACAACTAAGAGCCTGTGTTGTTGGCTTCCACGGTCCACTGATGCATCAGTTAGAAAAACTGAACTAATTCAATGGTCATTGCTAAAAACACATTGTTTAAACAGATTGCTTTTGGTCGTCATGATTTGAGTGGTCTGCTGGAGCCCAGGGCTGAAGCTTTACATTTGGCAAATGGATGTTTCCACAGTTTGTTGGGCCTCAATGAGCCATTAAGAGAAGCTTGTGGTTAACCTTAGGAAATGTTTGCATTTGATTCTTAAGTTCAGTCATGGAGAAACTCTCCAAGTATTAAACATCTTTTGTTAGAATGAAATGAGTTCCATACTGTGTGTTTCTTTATATTGTGCCACATCTGGTCTGCTTAGGGAGGTGGATTGAGCAGCAGCAGGAAACTGAATGGTTAGGAATTAACTCAGGGGTGGCTGGTAGTAGGGAACCTTGACACACAGGGAGCATGACAAGCGAACCCTGTTGGGGTTTCTTGCAGACTCCCAGGAAGACCCCTTGTTCAAAAGGTGATCAATGCCTTTTTTAAAATTCATTCACAGGATGTGGGCTTCGTTGGCAGGGCCAGCATTTATTGCCCTTTCCTAGTTACCCTTGAGAAGGTGGTGGTGAGCTGCCTGCTTGAACCGCTGCAGTCCATGTGATGTAGGTACACCCATAGTGCTGTTAGGAAGGGAGTTCCAGGATTTTGACCCAGCGACACTGAAGGAACGGAGATATATTTCCAAGTCAGAGTGGTGAGTGACTTGGAGGGGAACTTCCAGGTGGTGGTGTTCCTATCTACCTGCTGCCCGTATCCTTCTAGGTGGTAGTGATTGTGGGTTTGGAAGGTGCTGTCTAAGGAGCCTTAGTGAATTCCTGCAGATAGCACACACTGCTGCTATTGTACATCGGTGGTGGAGGCAGTGAAGGTTTGTGGATGTGGTGCCAGTCAAGCGGACTACTTTGTCCTGGATGGTGTCCAGCTTCTTCAGTGTTGTAGGAGCTGCGCTCATCCAGGCAGTGAGGACTATTCCATCACACTCCTGACTTCTAGATGGTGGACAAGCTTTGGGGAGTCGGGAAGCGAGTTACTCATCGCACGATTCCTAGCCTCTGACCTGCTCTTGTAACCACAGTGTTTATATGACTAGTCCAGTTCAGTTTCTGGTCAATGGCAACCCCCAGGATGTTGATAGTGGGGGATTCAGTGATGGTAATGCCATTGAACATCAGGGGTGATGGTTGGAGTCTCTTGCTGGAGCTGGTCATTGCCTGACACTTGTGTGACACGAATGTTACTTGCCACTTGTCAGCCCAAGCCTGGATATTGTCCAGGTCTTGCTGCATTTGGACATAGACTTCAGTATCTGAGGAGTCGTGAATGGTGCTGAACACTGTGCAATCATCAGCGAACATCCCCACTTCTGATCTTATGATGGAAGGAAGGTCATTGATGAAGCAGCTGAAGATGGTTGGGCCTAGGACACTACCCTGAGGAACTCCTGCAGTGATGTCCTGGAGCTGAGATAACTGACCTCCAACAACCACAACCATCTTCTTTTGTGCTAGGTATGACTCCAACCAGCACAGAGTTTTCCCCCTGATTCCCATTGACTCCAGTTTTGCTAGGCTCCTTGATGCCACACTCGGTCAAATGCGGCCTTGATGTCAAGGGCAGTCACTCTCACCTCACCTCAGGAGTTAAGCTCTTTTGATCATGTTTGAACCAAGGCTGTAACAAGGTTAGGAGCTGAGTGGCCCTGGTGGAACCCAAACTGGGCATCAGTGAGCAGGTTATTGCGAAGCAAGTGCCACTTGATAGCACTGTTAATGACCCCTTCCATTACTCTGCTGATGATGGAGAGTGGACTGATGGGGCCGTAATTGGCCGAGTTGGATTTGTCCTGCTTTTTGTTTACAGGACATACCTGGGCAATTTTCCACATAGCCGGGTAGATGCCAGTGTTGTAACTGTACTGGAACAGCTTGGCTAGGGGCGCGGCAAGTTCTGGAGCACAAGTCTTCAGTACTATTGCCAGAATGTTGTCAGGGCCCATAACCTTTGCAGTATCCAGTGCATTCAGCCGTTTCTTGATATCATGTGGAGTGAATCGAATTGGCTGAAGACCGGCATTTGTAATGCTGGGGACCTCCACAGGAGGCCGAGATGGATCATCCGCTCGGTACTTCTGGCTGAAGGTTGTAGCAAAAGCTTCAGCTTTATTTTTGCATTGCTGTGCTGGGCTCCTCCATCATTGAGGATGGGGATATTTGTGGAGCCTCCTCCTCCATTGAGTTGTTTAATTGTCCACCACCATTCATGACTGGATATGGCAGGACTGCAGAGCTTAAACCGGGTCCGTTGGTTGTGAGATTGCTTAGGCCTGCCTATCACTTGTTGTTTGGCACACAAGTAGTCCTGTGTTGTAGCTTCACCAAGTTGACATCTCATTTGCCTGGTGTTGCTCCTGGCATGCCCTCCTGCACTCTTCATTGAACCAGGGTTGATCCCCTGGCTTGATGGTGATGATAGAGTGGGAGATTTGCCAGGCCATGAGGTTACAGATTGTGTTCGAGAACAATTCTGCTGCTGCTGATGGCCCACAGTGCCTCATGGATGCCCAGTCTTGAGTTGCTATATCTGTTCGAAATCTATCTCATTTAGCACGGTGGTAGTGCCACATAACACGATGGAGCGTATCCTCAGTGTGATGGCGGGACTTCGTCTCCACAATGACTGTGCGGTGGTCACTCCTACCGATATTGTCAAGGGCAGATGCATCTGCAGCAGACAGGTTGGTGAGGATGAGGCCAAGTATGTTTTTCCCTCTTGTTGGTTCCCTCACCACCTGCTGCAGAACCAGTCTGGCAGCTATGTCATTTAGGGCTCGGCCAGCAGTGGTGCTGCTGAGCCACTCTTGGTGATAGACATTGAAGTCCCTCATCCAGAGAACATTCTGCTCCCTTGCCACCCTCAGTGCTTCCTCCAAATGTGGTTCAACATGGAGGAGCACTGATTCATCAGCTGAGGGAGGGCGGTACATGATAATCAGCAGGAGGTTTCCTTGCCCATGTTTGACCTGATGCCATGAGACATCAGCCAATGTCGAGGACACCCAGGACAACGCCCTCCTGACTGTATACCACTGTGCCGCCACCTCTGCTGGGTCTGTCCTGCTCATGGGGCAGGACATACCCAGGGATGGTGATGGTGGAGTCTGGAAAATTATCTGTAAGGTATGATTCCGTGAGGATGACTCTGTCAGGCTGTTGCTTGACTAGTCTCTGAGACAGCTCTCCCAATTTTGCTACTAGCTCCCAGATGTTAGTAAGGAGGACTTTGCAGGGCCAGCAGGGCTGATATTGCCATTGTCGTTTCTGAGGCGTAGGTCGATGCCAGGTGATCCGTCCGGTTTCATTCTTTTTTTGTGTCTTTGCAGCAACTGAGTGGTTTGCTTGGCCATTTCAGGGGGCATTTAAGAGTCAACCACATTGCTGTGAGTCTAGAGTCACATGTAGGCCAGACCAGGTAAGGACGACAGATTTTCTTCCCTAAAGGGGCATTAGTGAACCAGATGGGGTTTTACAACAATCGACAATGGTTTCATGGTCATCATTGGACTTTTAATTCCAGATTTTTATTAAATTAAAATTCCACCATCCCATGGCGGGATTCAAACCTGGGTCCCCAGAGCATTTCTATTTTTGCAACCAAGTGTGGCAGCAGGCGGGTTCTGTGGCGCATTTCCTGTTGGTCAGAATGGTGGGAAATCGTGCCCAATTCTGCACTCGGAAGCTTATTAATTATGCATAGGCGAGTATCTCTCTGAATCACATGGCGGATCGGGAACTGGTTCGTCCACCCCACCATTACCTAACAAGGCCAGAGGTCCAGGCGCCATATTTAAATGCCATCCGAGCACACACATTTCACTCTGTCCAGCCCAGCTGTCTTCTAGAAACCCCAGAGATGGCTGCCAACAAAAAGAAGGCTACGCCCCATTTCTGTCACAACTTTTTCCAGGCCTTGATTAGAGGAGTACTGCAACACAGGCATGTCCTTTACCACAGAGATGACTCGAAGAAGCATACCACCCTCACCTCTCCATCCTGGGAAGTCATTGTAAGCCAGATCAGCACAGCTGGTCACCGTACCCAGAATGCTCTTGTGGTAATTATATGGCTTTATGTAATGTGTAGTATACCTTTAAGGAGGATGTTATAAAGGAAGATCACATGACCTTATGTAACCAACAGAGGAGTTGCATGGGCTACCTCTGTAGTCAGTAGCCTATAGTTAGTAGCCAGAAGTATGGAGATAGGGTTTGAGTTGAAAGCACACAAGTGTAGCAGTTGAGTACCTTTGTAAATAAACAGAATGTGTTCCACCTAAGAAGCGCCTGCTGATCAACTCTATCTATAGTATCAACTCGGCCATGCCACAACAAGCATGCAACCTGGATCCATAAGTCCTAACAAACTGGCGATGAGGAAAAAGCAAGAAAAAAGCGAAGGTAAAGCAAAGATACAATAAACTGGCTTCGAGAATAAAACAAGTTAATGGAAGAAATCAAGAGAAATTTGTCACAATTAATACACACAAATATACCCATTTGCCTTTCAGCGTCTCCTCAGCTTGCGCCATATTCCAGAGACCAATGGAAAGTTTACTGCAGGGACTGCCCCATGTTGTAATTTATTTAGATGATGTTCTGGTGACAGGACTCACTGAAAAGGAGCATTGGGCAAACTTAGAAAAAGTCTTAAAATGTTTCTTGCAGATTGGAGTGCCTTTAAAAAAAAAGTGCACATTCCAAGCGAGGGAGGTAATCTATTTGGGTCACTAGGTAGATTCACAGGGCCTCCTCCTGGTTGAGGAGAAAGTGAGAACCATTACAGATGCATCTGCACCAAAGAACACCTCAGATCTCAAATCATTCCTAGGAATGATCAATTATTATAGACGGTTCTTACCCAATTTGTCTACAGAACTGGCACCCCTGCATTACCTACTCAAGAAGAACCAACGTTGGTCTTGGGAGACACCACAGAAAGAAGTTTTCATAAAGGTGAAACAATTGTTGCACTCGTCCAACCTATTAATACATTATGACCAGAGGAAAGAGTTGGTGTTGACATGACACATCTCCCTATGGAGTGGAAGCAGTGCTCTCCCATTGAATAGATGATGGCATGGAACGGCCTATAGGATATGTATCAGGAACGCTCACCACAGCGGAAAAGAGAAACTCACAGATAGAAAAAGAAGGCCTGTCAATCATCTTTGGTGTCAAGAAATTTCGCCAGTATGTACACAGATGTCACTTCACTATTGTTTCAGACCACAAGCCATTGCTATGATTGTTCAGCGAGGACAAGGCCTTGGCCTTAACAAACACAACGATGGGCGTTGATCCTGGCAACATATGAGTATACTTTCGTCCAAAGGCCTGGAGATCAATTGTAAACACTGATGCACTGAGTAATTTGCCCTTACAAGAAAAAGATGAGGATGTTCTAGTTCCTCAAGAGCTCGTTTTATTGTTAAATTTCTTAGATTCATCGCCGGTATGTGCTAGACAGATCAGAGACTGGACTAGTCGAGACTCAGTCTTATCCAAAGCACGAGAACAAGTGCTTCGTGATTGGTCACACTAGCATGTATCTGACGAAATAAAGCCTTACTTTAACAGAAGAATGAAATAACCAGCCAGGATGGTAACTTATTGTGGGGAGCATGAGTGATTGTTCCTCCAAAAGGAAGAGAGCCATTGTTAATTGAACTATATAGTGCACATCCAGGAATTTCCCGAATGAAGACCATAGCACACAGCTACCTATGGTGGCCTGGGATGAATGGAGAAATAGAGAGCTTAGTAAGTGTGCAGTGTCAGCAATTGCATAAGTTACCTTTAGCAGCTCTGTTACATCCTTGGGAATGGCCAGGAAGGCCATGGATGCAGTTACCCATTGACTGTGTGGGACCATTCATGGGAACAATGTTTCTGCTCATTGTTGATGCCCACTCAAAATGGATGGACATATATGAGGTGAAGTCACCGTCTTCAGGCTACAATTGAGAAGCTACATCAAAGTTTTGCCATAAATGGACTACCAGAAGTAATAGTATCTGATAACGGCACAGAATTTACAAGTGCTGAGTTCAACGGTGTATCAGCTTCAACAGTATCACTAATGTAAAAACTTCACCGTACCACCCTTCCTCAAACGGAATGGCCAAAAGAGCGGAGAACACCTCACTGACACTTCTCCACAGCAGTCAGAGGCAGTGACAGCCTAGGTCTCTGGCACTCAGAGGGCTGCTGGAGATCAGCCACCTGTTGAGTCCAAGTCAGCTGATAAGCCTCTGCGAGTGTTCACTGAGACATTGCTGGAGATGCTACGACAGACAGCGGAACATCAGGCAGAGATGCGAGAGTCTCTCAGCAGACTAGAGCGAAGGATGGAGGAGTCCGCCCATGCTCTGTCTGATATCGTGGCTCTGACATGTGAGTGCCTTGCGGTCACCATGAGGAAGAGTGGCGACCACCATGGAGACATTGGTCCAGCATGTCTTGCTGGATTTTGCACTTGGTCCTGGACTCCATTGCTACAGAAATTGGTGGGATACATTAGTGGCTAGACGAGAGGGGGGCGGAGAACCCTGACCCCCCTCCAGATGCCCCTTCTCCTCAAAGAGTCAGGAAGGGCTCTCGGGCATCTACAGGGAAGATGAGTGTCGGCTGGACACGCTGGGGGCCTCCACACAGGACACTCCAAGGGTGTCCAGCCCCTCAGAATCCCCTCTGCCTGTGACCCCATCCACTCCAGCTGCTCAGGCCAAGAAGGATGCATCTACCCCTGAGCAAAAGACCCTTATCAGGCCGGGGCCCTCCAGGCCTCAGGCCACTAAGGATCATCTGCCAAGGTCATCACAGACATCAGGACGTAGCAGTCAGCAGGTTGCCTCCACCTCTTCTGCAAATGTTGGGGCTGCAACAGGCATAATTTAAGGGTTAGGAAAATTCAGAAACATTGAAATCACTTCTGGGTCACAGGTATGCAACCACTGTAGATATATTGCAGTTTTATTAATACATTTGATGTTAATGTGAATAGTTTCCTTAACTGAAGCCATTGTGATTATTTACATCTGTATCCTCTTATTGCGAGCGTTATCCATCCCCCCACTCAGTGATAGCCTCCCTTTCCTCCTCCCAATCCTCATACTGTTGCTGGCACTCCACTGGAACCTGGACCTCAGGGCAGGGCCTCCTATCAAAGCTGTGCTTGGCAGTGCCTATCCTTTCTCCTCCCCCATTCTATTAGAACCCAAGTTCCATTATTGTTTTGTCCTTCTCTCTGTGAAATGATAGATTAAAGACATCAATGAATAACGGGGAAAAACAGTGAAGCTCACAATCTTGAATCAAAAGCCACTGTAATGGTCCTGAGCAGCTTCTGCCCTACTAACCTTGTCGCTGATGCAGCCTTGTATCTTAGGCACAAACAGACACTTCAAGGTGACCAAGATGCCATCCCTGAGACTTAACATCTCAATCCCAACAGAGGTTGGAGTAGGTTTGAATGACATACGTGACCTTACCAACTCAGTGCTCCAATCTCAGACCTGACATACTGATTAAAAATAACTTGCTCATGATTAATGACTGGGTGCCCTTTGGCCCGCTATGCATGCCAATTGTGAATAGCATATGAGACTCATTGATGAGAAGTCATATAGGCAGCAGCTATGCCTCCTTAATGGTTGCCTGCGTTCCCAATTTTCACATTCCTGTGTGTTAATATTGAAATGAAGTGATTGTTATGTGAAGTCAGTGACTCCTGTAGTTCCCTGTTACTATGTGGCAAAAGGCACGGGTTACAATCTCAAGGAAATCTTCCTACTTTCTCTCAGCTCTGACTCAATTTCTATCTTGTGGTTATAGCAAATTTGAGGGCACACCCAGAAAGGGTCCCTTAGGGCCCTTAGTGTGCAGGGCACACCTCCCACACTGCCTCTTACCCCTCCCATGCCAATTCATTTCTAGTTTCAATTTCAGACTGTGCCATTACTTTGTGTATAAAAGATGGTGGTTCTTCAAATTTTTTTTCGAGACCAGCTTCCACCCTCCCCCATCGGTCTCTCCAATTTACCTGGAACCTCAAGGTGCACAGGTAGAGCTCCCTCCTGTCACTCTCCAGCCTCCCCGAGTAATACTAGATCCCATTGTTGCTGTTGTCAATCTTCCAACCCTTCACCCTGAACCCATAACTGTTGACGTGTCCATACCCCATGTGGACGTCACCCCTTCCTATCTAGAGGCTGTGTGCGTGGTGGCTTTGGTCGCCCAAGAAAGCTTTGAATACCTCCTCCCCCTTTATTATGTTTTTCCCATCTACAGGCTGCAGATACCTCCCCTAATCATGACCATCCCATCTTTTTTTTAATTCATTGGATGTGGGCATCGCTGGCTAGGCCAGCATTTATCACCCATCCCTAATTGCCATCGTTCGGAGGGCATTTAAGGGTCAACCACATTGCTGTGGGCCTGGAGTCACATGTAGGCCAGACCAGGTAAGGACAGCAGAATTTCCGTCCTTAAAGGGCATTAGTGAACCAGATGGGTTTAATGACAATCGGCAATAGTTTCAATGGTTTTTACTGAATTCAAATTCCACCATCTGCCATGGTGGGATTCGAACCAAGGTTCCTAAAGCATTGCCCTGGGTCTGGAATGCTAGGCCAGTGACAATACCACTATGCCACCGCCTCCCCAACAGTACACAGCCAGACAAGCCCATGGACATCGACTGTGAAAACGTCCTGCACACCAAGTTGTGACTTATCCCAATTGAGCACACAGGACTTGCGTCTACCTGGAGCGGGATTACAATGAGTGTGCGATGCATAGCCCTGTAGCATGGCCCACTGCACCCCAGGACTTCTCTCATTCCTGACTGTGATCTCCAGCACTGTCTCTACTCTCTCACTCCTGACTATGAGCCCCAGAAGAGTCTCTACTCTCTCACTCCTACCTGTTAGCCCCAGACCAAGGACTTTGACTTTCAATGAGTCCTCCAGTGCCCTCATGACTGATCACTACACTATCTCCCTTCCACTCCCCCGCACCCCCACCCCCGATGAGTCTCAGTGCGACCCATTCCTCGTGTGCCACACTAACAAACACCACCATTCCCTTCCTATTCCAGAGCCTGTGTGCATCCCCTCCCATTTATACATGTGGTATCCCATCCACCCCTTTGTTTGTCATCATCCAGCTTCCCACCCTTTGGCCTCCCCTCTGCCTGCCATCATTCCCTCTTCCCCCCAAATCCCTTCCTAAGCCTTCCTGCCCCTTTGCCACCCCCAGTGTCCATCAACACCCCTCCCACCCTATCCCATTGCCTTCCTGCCCCTTTGCCCCCCCATGTGCGCATCATAATATCGCACTCCTCTCCACCTCCAACCCCACAACCCGGTTGCAAAGCTGGTGTCCGTTTGAGTGTAGAGGCCTGCCTGAGTGCCAGTGCACAGTGGAGTCTTCCAGGACTACAGAGGCACCCACTGGGAGCAGACCAACCCTACACCCCCAACAGTGTGGTGTTCCACTTACAGCGCAACAAGACCAGCGGAGTGCTGTTGCCGGTAAGCTATGAAGGTTGCACTCACCTCAAAGTCATGAGCAAAGTGAGGTCTGACCATTGCACGCCAGGTTGGCATGAATTCCCGCTGGCGTGATGCAAGATTGGAAGGCACCACATAATTCTGGCAAGAAGCATATTTAATGAGCATTCATGAGTGCAAAGAGCGTTCATGTCACTAGTCAGCGGGATCCTAGACCCGCCATTAACCCACCTTTAAAGAGTTGTCAGGAGAATTGCGAACTGTTTTCACGTTGGTGGGATCCCATTTTTTTGCCTGTCTCCAGATTCTCCACTCCCGCCCACCATGAAGCTTGCCACGGGCAGGATGGGAAAATTCCATCCAAGGAAAGAAAGAAATAAAGAGGAAACAGATCTTTCTTGTTGTTTCCTACATTTGCAAAAAGGTAAATTAGCTCTGCTCAGAAGAACCATTTATATTTTTCCCGCTGCATGCAGCTTCCACAGGATATAATCTAGGCAAAAACCCTGTTTCAAGGACTTTTCAGGCCTCCAGCTGCAAGTCAGGTTACATATAGGGTACCTTCTACTCTGCTGTTTTTGGAAACATTGGGTGGAATCTTTTGTGCTCCCCCATGGCAAGTTTGGCGGCAGGGGGTATTTAATCAGGAGGGAGTGTGGCAGGTGGGGACCCCGCCCCTTTCCCACCTCCACCCCAATTAAGCCTGTGACAGGGAAGCCCTCTTATGGGGTTCATATCACTGCCACTGGTATTAACTCGGGGTGGGCAGGGGTCTTGGCGTGCAGGGAGCATGACAAGCAAACCCTGCCTGGGTTGCTTAATTACTGACTCCCAGGGAGAGACTCCTTTGAATGAGACCCCTCGTTCAAAGGCACTCAGTGCCTGATCAAGAGAGCCAGCATCGGGAAGGGTGGAGCCACTTTAGAGCCATCCCCCACCCTTGCTGCTGACCACCCCCCCCCCCACCCTCCCCCATGGCATCCAACCTGCAAACCCTCTCCCACAATCACTCACCTCTGGCCTGGGATCCAGGGGTAATCCTAAGCCTCGGGTGGATGTCATACCAGCAGCAGCCTCCCTGACTGGGCTGCCATTCAATACGGCTGCTGGCCTCTGATTGGCCAGCAGCACCTGGGGGTGTGCGGGACATCCGCGGCGGGAGTCTGTTAACCCGGGGGAGGGCCACCGCTGGCCTGTCAAGTGCCTGAGTGGAACAAAATGCAGTGAGCCTTTCGGAAAAGAGGCGGCATGAGGCTCCCACTAGCTCTCCAGCCACTGGCCAAGACCCCCATCACCTTCACAAGATTCCACCCAATGTTACAGTATAAAGAGGCATGGGGGATATCAAGAAGCAACAACACACTAATCTTTGTGAAACATATAATGGGATTATAGCCAAGGCACCTGTGTCTCCATTAACCTCTCTTTTTAATTGGTCAATTGAATCAAGCAAACATCACCTTTTCAGCCACCTTCACATTATCAACTCCGTTGTATGCAGTACTTTATGTAATCTGATTTCAACAACTGTGATGCATGTCACGAGTGTCTGTTCAATGTTCAAGGTCAACATTTTGTGTGCTCTGCTTTAAAGGGGCACTACCTTCATGACATAATGTTTAGCCATAAGCCTTTTTATTGTTTGAGCAAGGAGAAGATCTGGAAAACTGAGCTTCGGTTTCATTGCAAAATCATTAGCAAGAGATACAATGATGTGTTTTGATATTATTTACATAATTATATTGTCACCAAAATTCCTCAGCAAAGTCAATGGACATTTAATTGGCATGGGACAGGTAGGCACAAGTGCCAATAAGGTTGCATGTCTGGTACCTGCCTGCCACATGTGACCAGAAACTCTGGCATCTCTTGCTATTGTGGGAGGTCGCCCAGCTTTCCTTCCCCTGGATAGGAATCGTGCCTTGCTTGGCTGCATTACAGGGGCAATCTCCCTTTAAAAAAAGGGTTTTCTTCAGTATCTTGGTAACTTCTCCTGCTCAGACCCCAGCGGTGGGACCCAAATCAGCCAATGTGGAGAACGGTGTACATCACCTCACAGGGCTTATCAGCCTCCACCATTAGGCCGGGCCCTAGCCAAACAAGTGGAGCAAGAACACCTGACAAACGGATCTGCTGCCCCTTGACTTTGACACTCGTCCAACGTTTGACCTCGTTGATGGAAATGACTACCAAAAAGGCTTTGTGAAGACATAAACCCTCTGCCTCCATAAGGGCACTCTCCATTATGAACAGATCTAGTATCCCAAAACTGGACATCCATAGGGCACTGTGTCCTCTGCTCTGCCACAACCTAAAGTCAGAAATGCACCTTCGAATTCCCAGACACTCAGTTACTCTTACTGAAGTAGGTAGTGGTATCATGTAACAGGTCTGTGAATCTATATCCAACAACAAAACAGTTCCAAACTATTTCTCATAGGACAATCATGGCCACATTAAAGAGAAATGTCCATGCTGTCACTTGACCTCAGTATGTTCTATAATATTCTCACCCATTGCAACAACTAGCTTCCCCACCCCACCTCCACAAAAGTAAAGCATATTGAGCAAGCTCCATTAAAAGCATTTGGACGTGAATTGCTCGAGATGTTCTTCTAATTAGTTGCTGCAACTTGAGTGCTTGATTGGAAATCCCAGTTAAATTGCACCAATACAGCTCTGGCAGTATTTTTCCAGGGTTTCTGTGGCTCTTCTGCTGAAATTGCAGTAAACAGTGAGAACATCCACAGATGTTCACTCACTTACATTGATCCCAATTGGTAGAACATGACCTTTCAAGAGCAGGGTCCATGTATTTGCCCACTCACTCAACTTGTCTCAATTGCCTTGAAGCCTCTTAACATCCTCCTCACCACTCACATTCCCACCTAGTTTTGTGTCATCAGCAAACTTGGAGATATTACATTTGGTTCCCTCATCCAAATCATTAATATATATCGTGAATATCTGAGGCCCAAGGCCTGATCCCTGTAGTACCCTACTAGTCAACGCCTGCCATTCTGAAAAAAACCTATTTATTCCTATTCTCCATTTCCTGTCTGCTAATCAATTCTCAATACATGCCAATTAATTGCCCCCAATCCTATGTGCTTTAATTTTGCACACTAACCTCTTATTGTTGTGCAAGGCACTGACTAAGATTAACACTTGCTCAACTGCAGGCATCCATGATTGAACTAACTTTATTTACACCTTCCCAACAGAGTGGGAAGCAGAGAGGGCAAGATAACAAAATGTTCAGATTTTGCAATATGGTTTTGCAACAAAGGTTTATAATGCAGTTCTTGAGGGGCTGGTGTTAGGACCTCTGCTCTTCCTAATATATATTAATGTCTTATACTTTGGTGTACAGGGCACAATTTTAAAATTTATGGACAATACAAAACTGGGAAGCATTGTGAACTGTGAGGAGGATAGTGTAGGACTTCAAAAGGACATAGACAGGTTGGTGGAACGGGCAGACGAAATTGAATGCAGAGAAATGTGAAGTGATTCATTTTGGTAGGAGCAGCGTGGAGAGCCAATATAAAATGAAGGGTACAATTCTAAAGGGGGTGCTGAAGCAAAGGAACCTGAGTGTATATGTGCATAAATCATTGAAGGTGGCGGGACAGGTTGAGGGGGTAGTTAATAAAGCTTATGGCACCCTGGGCTTTATCAATTAAGTGGAGCTACGTCAAGATCCTCCTCCTCCAGTGGGTCCCCCCTTGCTAGTGCTAGATTGTGGAGAGCACAGCATGCAACCACTATCACTGACACCCACTCTGGGGAGTATTACAGTGCTCCCCCTGAACGGTCCCAGCATCAGAAGCGCATCTTCAGAAGACCTATGGTCCTCTCTATCAACGCCCTTGTGGAGGCATGACTTGTATTGTAACGCTTCTCTGCCCCTGTTCTTAGGTGGCGGAGAGACTTCATAAGCCACCTTTTCAACAGATAGCCCTTGGCACCCAGCAGCCATCCATCCAGTCGGGCTGGAGCACTGAATAGCCTTGGCACCTGGGAGTGGCTCAGGATGTATGCTTCATAGGAGCTGCCAGGATGCTATGCACAGATTTGCAGAATCTGTGTCTTGTGGTCACACACTATCTGCACGTTCATTGAGTGGAATCATTTCCTGTTGACCAAGGCACCCGGCTGACCCACTGGCACCTTGAGGCCACATGTGAGCAGTCATTTGCACCCTGGATCGGGGGAACTCAGCAATTGCTGCAAATGCTCTGGTTCGCTCAGTTTGGCTGGCCTCATTTGTACGGAAATGAATAAGTGTTATTACCTGCCAGAACAGATCTTCTGTCACCAGCTCGAAACAACTGTGGACAGCTGATTGGGACACTTCACAAAGATTCCCCACTGATCCCTGGAAAGAGCCGGAGGCATAGAAGTTGAGGGCCGCTGTGACCTTCAGAGCCACTGGCATGGGGTTTCCACCCACACAATTGGAGGAGATCTCAGGCACAATCATCTGAAAAATGCAGGTCACAGTCTCCCTGGAGAGACGGAACCTCCTTCGACATTGTACCTCAAGCATATTGAGGTAGCTGCATCGCTGCCTGTAAACCCTGGCAGCAGGATAGTCGCCTCTTCTGCGGCCCCTTCCGCTTTCGGCTACCTGCTGGCCCTGCACCCCTTCTGCCTGCGTCTCTCCTCCCACAGGTCACTCCCATGGAAGCTGCACTGGAACAATTGGCCTCCCCTCCTTTCTGCCCCTCTTGTCCTCCTCAGGACAGGTGCCTCCAGTGGAGAGCACAGTCCCCATTACCAGAGTAACAGAAGACTGTCTGATACCTGGAAAAGTCCACACAGTCAAAATCCTCCAGGGGCCTTGGAGACACCAATGAGTCCTGAAATGAAACTTAGAAATGCTAGGAATGAAGCTCAGAACAGAGATGAAGCTGTCAAGTTCAAATAAGCAACCAGCAGCAAACTATCTCCTGAACTCCTTACTACTCACACTGGCAATGCTGCTGACCCTTTTTGTCCCGCCCTTGGATGAGGGTTTGCAAAACGTGAGCTGCCTGCCTGCCCGTTTTTCCCGTGTGACGAGCACAAAATATCAAGGGCAACGTAAAATCGGGATTGATTGGGTTTTAAGTGGCCTTTTAATTGATGGCGGGCGCGGCTCCATCATCTGCGTGCACCATCTGACCTGAAGATTGCACGCGTGCGGGATGACGTCAGGTCACTCACCCAACATCCTCTCACACTATTTTATGCCTGATCGGATCGGGCATGGCCCTGCCTGCGAGGCATAAAATTATGCCCTATGATTCCATGAACTGCTCAACTCATTTTTTTTGTTTTCTCCTCTTTTTTTGAAGGTGATTAATTATGCTTGATACGTTTCACTGGAATAAATAACTCTTCAAGATTGCACCATAGTATTATCAGGCTAGTTTACCACTGGACCATCACAGCTGAACCGACGCTGTTCCTGGAAAAGTCACTGGGCAGCAATGAGAAGCATTGCTTTATTTTTCGTTAGAAAGTGAGACAGCTCCATTTACAGCTGCCAAGATCAAACAGTGCAGCACAGGGCTAGAAATGAAAACAGAGATCTTCCTAGGCTGTATAGGAGAGAATTTCTGCTGGCTTGTCTCGATCTTCTGCCATAACTTCAATGTGGGATCAATGAAACCCTTGTGAAACTGTAGATATGACCAATTTAAGTTACTTTCATCATTTTTTCAGAGGTTTCACTTAGCTTCCTCCATGATTATGGCAGTGGATCATGAAAACCCTGACAGAAATTACAGGTGAATGCATTTACCCTGTGAACCATAGCCTATCACTGAGAATGAGTTAATTGGCGTAATAAGAGTGAGTCTATTAAAGCAATAGCAGGGGGCTGAGCAAGTTTAACTTAAACAGTCATTCCAGACAAATTTTTTTATGTTTATGGAAAGAAAAACGAACCCATCACAAAAACTTGGAATATTTGATTAGCAACGTGCAAATGAAATACTGTCATTTTTGAATATTTCAACCACTAACCCTCTAAAGCAGTAATAGATTGGATATACAACACTGCTGAAATTAAATAGCAACTGTGAATCATTATTCTGCTAAATCCAGGGTGGTGTTTTTTTTAAGGGATAATGACCCCGATATTGTGGGGCAGACTTTAAAGCTTATTACGCACAACTAATTTATCTGTTCCTCGCCAGACCTGACTGGACCACATCAAACATTAATAGGTCTTGCTCTCCTCTGCCAAAACTGCTCGATGTTCAAAGGCTACCCCCAATTTATTACAGAGTCAGAGAATGGTTACAGTGCAGAAGGAGGCTATTTGGCCCCTCTCCCTTCCCTTCTCCTTGCCCAAGCTTCATCCCATGTTTCCCCTGTGCTATCCCTGAACAAGCATCAACTTTAATTTCTCTCCTACCTTCTCATATGCCCTCACCTTGTCCGAGACCCACCTCCTGCTCTTAACATCAACTGAAACGTTAACTCTGTTTCTATCTCCACAGATGCTGCCTGATCTGGAGAGCATTTCCAGCATTTTCTGTTTTTATTTCAGCAATCTTTTATAGTCTTCCTTATCGAAGCACTCATTTAAATCCTGCACAGCAGGACCCTTGTGCAACCTCAGACTTCAATGAGCTGGCATCTGTTTTACCCTTGCCCCTTACCCTGGTTGCAGGCCTCTTGTGCCCAGTGTCGTACCACGTGCAGAGTCTGCCTCCTAATCTTTGCTCAATGCACGGTGTCAGTATCTGAGCTGGTGGTTGCGAGTGCAAAATCAAGTAATGGTGCATCTTCATCAAGACTCTCTTTTCACTTCCTCCACTGCCTGATCAGGTTGTACATCCTGAGTATCTGAGAGGAAAAAAGCATAGGGATAAGACTGTGTGCAGGGGATGTTGAGTGGGTGGGGATGTGGTGGTGGTGGGGGTGGGGGTGAGGTAAGAGGTGCGTGCTTACACTATCTGCACCTTGTAAATGAGAAGGGAAGATGGGATGAGGAGGAGGTGGAATGTGAGGCTTGCACCGAGGGTGAGGAGAAGCAATGAATGTAAGATTTGAGTCCCAATTCACAGCGATTGTGAGTAATTGAGTAATGGGGTGTGTGGTGAATTGAGCAGTGACTGAGGCCAGTGGTGTAGTGATAGGATTGGGCATTTGAATATGCATTCCCTGACTTGACGATTCTTGTGCAAGGCCTTGAACTTCTTGTGGCACTGCACCCAGGTCATTGGGGTTTGACACTTGGCTTCTTGACCTCAATGGCTGTCTGCTCCCACTGCCTCGTGTCTGTGTGTCCGGGGAACCTCCTGGCCCCCTGTGGATACAGGACATATCCCCTACTTTGCACCTCCTTCATCAAGGCCTCCAGTACATCATCCAAAATATTGGAACCCACTCACTCCCCTGTTGCACTATTCTTAGGTCAGATTTACTTCCTGCATAACTGCCACCATCTGCTCCAGCCATATTGCATCTCCCTTTGAAGATGTTCAGGGTAGCTTTGAGCAGTGCTATCTTTAATTGCTGCTAGGAAGTTATGATTTTAGGCCTGCACTGGATGCGTGCAGCCAACAGCGCGGTTAGTGCTGACTACATGCATCAATCATTCAAATGAGCGGGCACAATAATGTTGGTTCGCTGCCTGAATCACATGAATGGGGGCGGGAAATTGCACATCGTGATCACAGTGCATATTTTCGGGGGCTATCCAATTTATCCCCCAGTGCCTGGTGTAAAATGATCTATCCACTCCAGAAGATTCCATGCCCAATTCTGAGTATGTGCTGATTTGGCTAATTTCAGGCAGGGCTGTAACTGAAACTCTATAGTTTGCTTCAATGTTCCTGGGCCAAGAAGGGGAAATGTCAAGTTGGGTTCTTGCTCCCAATTATTATCCAGTGATCCCTACCAGAAACTTCCTGCTTTAGACAGTGTTGAATCCTGGTCCTTAATTTAGTTGAACTAATGGATCCAGGATGCACACTTTTTTCGGGATAACCGCGTTGGTACCATAGACAGAGTAGATCAGCAGACAGTTCTTATGCAGAACATGTTCTATCTATTTATGAAGGAACTCAACAGTTACACTTGTGTGCTTCCAACTCAAACCCCATCTCTGCATTACAGACTCTAACTCTAAACTACTCCTACTGTCTGCTAAGGTAGCCTGCGCTATAATGCTATTGGATACTAAGATTATGTGATCTTCCATTATAACATTCTTCTTAAAGGTATATTACACATCAGATTACCACATCCCTCCCCCTTTACTCAGAAATACTTTTTACAATTAGAATTATAATTTTTCTCAAAATATCAAATTATTTACACAGATAAGTAATTTACAAATTCAGTATTTCTGGGGGTTTCCTTATGCATGTAGAACGTATCAGCTCTACAGCTTCGGATGCTTTGTCAGGAATTTCCTTTTCTGGTGTTGTCTGAACATCAGGTTCTTCAGTGGGCACCTGCAAATCTGTTTCCTCAACTCTTGCAGGTACAACTGACCCTTCAGACACATCTGTACTCAGTTGAGTTCTTTCAACGGGAGACGTTGACGCAGCCGTGAACGCTGGAGGAATCACTTCCTGATACATTGTTTCTCTCCTCCTATTATGATCTATATGTTTCCATATGACTCGGTCTTCCACTTTCACGTGGCAAGAAAGAGGTCCAGTCACTGCACTTATTTCACCTGATAACCATTTCCAAAATTTTTCACATATACCATTTCTCCTACAGTAAACTTTCTGTCACAACTATGCCAGTCATGTCCAGTTTTCTGACTTTCCTGACTCCTTTCCAGCTTCCCCCCTAAATTTGGTGCTATTAGGCTCAATCTCGTTCTGAGCCGGCGTTTCATCAACAATTCCACAGGTGTGACACCTGTTGTTGTGTGAGGGGTGGTTCTATAATGGAAAAGAAAATGCGTTAGCTTGGTCACTATGGAGTCTCTGGTTAATTTCTTCATGCCAGTTTTGAATGTTTGAACCGTTCTCTCAGGCAGTCCATTCGAAAAAGGGTGGTACGGTAAAATTTTTACATGAGTGATATCGTTGAGGCGGATAAACCATTGAAACACAGCAGTCATAAATGCCATACCGTTATCTGATACAACCACTTCTGGTAGTCCATTGATGGTGAAACTTTGATGTAGCTTGTCTCTTGTAGCAGAAGATGTTGGTGACTTCACCTCATATATGTCCATCCATTTTGAGTGAGCAGCAACAATAAGGAGATATATTGTTTCCATATAAGGTCCCACATAGTCAATAACTCATGGCCTCCCTGGCCTCTCCCAAGAGTGTAACCGAGCTGTTGGAGGTAACTATTGTGCTTTCTGACACTGCATACAACTTCTCACTGAGCTCTATATTTCTCCATCATTCCAGGCCACCATATGTAGCTGCATGCTATGGTCTTCACTCAGGAAATACCTGGATGTGCACCATATAGTTCAATTAACAATGGCTTTCGACCTTTTGGAGGAACAATCACATGAGGTCCCCACAATAAAAATCCATCCTGGCTGGTTATCTCATTTTTTAAAATATTCATTCATGGGATGTGGGCTTCGATGGCTGGGCCAGCTTTTATTGCCCATCCCTAGTTGCCCGTGAGAAGGTGTGGTGAGCTGCCTTCTTGAACAGCTGCAATCCATGTGGTGTAGGTACACCCACAGTGCTGTTAGGAAGGGAGTTTGACCCAGCAACAGTGAAGGAACGGTGATATGTTTCCAAGTCAGGATGGTGAGTGACTTGGAGGAGACCTTCTAGGTGGTGGTGTTCCCATCTATCTGCTGCCCTTGTCCTTCTAGATGATAGTGGTCATGGGTTTGGAAGGTGCTCTCAAAGGAGCCTGAAGTGTATCTTGTAGATGGTACACACTGCTGATTCTGTGCATCGGTGGTGGAGGGAGTGAATGTTTGTGGATGTGGTGCCAATTAAGCGGGCTGCTTTGTCCTGCATGGTGTCAAGCTTCTTGAGTGTTGTGGGAGCTGCACTTATCCAGGCAAGTGGGGAGTATGCCATCACACTCCTGACTTATGCCTTGTAGATGGTGGACAGGCTTTGGGGAGTCTGGAGGTGGGTTCCTCATCACACTATTCCTAGCCTCTGACCTGCTCTTGTAGCCACAGTATTTATGTGGCTAGTCCAGTTCAGTTTCTGGTCAATGGTAACCCCCAGGATGTTGATAGTGGGAAATTCAGTGATGGTAATGCCATTGAATATCAAGGGATGGTGGTTAAATTCTCCCTTGTTGGAAATGGTCATTGCTTGACACTTGTGTGGTGTGAATGTTACTTGCCACTTGTCAGCCCAAGCCTGGATATTGTCCAGGTTTTGCTGCATTTGGACACAGGCTGCATCAGTATCTGAGGAGTCGCGAATGGTGCTGAACATTGGGCAATCTTCTTTAAAAATACAGTTTCATTTCATCGGATTCCTGTTCTTCTGACCAATCGTGAAGAACTTGTTCTCGTACTTTGGATAAGACTGGGTCTCAACCTGTCCAATCTCCAATCTGTCTAGCACGTACCGGTGATGAATCTAAGAAGTTCAATAATAAAATGTGTTCTTGAGGAACTGGAACACCCTCATCGTTTTCTTTCAAAGGCAAATGATTAAGTGCATCAGTGTTTGCAATCTGATTTCCAGGCCAATCCAATTTAATTTTTTTCAACTAGTTTCATCCAAGGAGGCTTGGCCCCTCACCTGCTACCACCAACAAGGGTAATTTTACTGATTGACTTCTGTACTGTACAGTAACCCTGCTTTTGCCTTTAATTTTGATGTCTTTTGTGTAAGTTTTCAATTTGGCATCTGTTTCTTCCAAATTTAATTTACATTCACCCATAATTCAGGTATTTGAAGGTATGCTCTCCTATAACTGTAGTGGATGCTCCTATGTCCACCTCCATCCTGAGAAACCTATCATTCACCCTCACCATTACATAGATTGGTTCTGTTCTTCCTACCTCTAAATTATACAACAAATAAATATCTGAATCTGTTATTTTAGGCTCTTCTATGTTATGAATCTCACAGGGCTTTTCTTTTGATTGAAAATCTGCCTGATACTATCATTGCAATGTCTCATGAGATGTCCATTTCGATGACGGTAAAACCATTCGATTTTTTTTAATTTCCATTCATTACAAAGTTGTCTGCTTCCACGTCTCTTACCATTATTCCATGTTTTCACTGCTGAGCCATTTCTTTTTATTTGTCTGCAAGCGGTGGCTGCTTCCCGCTTCTCATCAGGCTATGCACTTTTGCACCCTTTTTTCTGGGGCTCTCCACATAAGGTGGAGGACGGCGCCATTTTGTGCTCCCTGTATGGCTTTCAAGTTCCTCACCGTGCTTTTCATGGCCAGTACTATTTCTAGCGCATCCTGAAAACCCAAATTTGTTTCAGACAGTAATCTCTTCTGAATTGCATCTTCATTTATACTGCACACCAAACGATCTCTAAGCCTATCATTTATAGATGTACCAAACTCACAATATCCTGTTAACTGTTTCAGACTTGCCACATAACAAGCAACTGTCTCCCCTGGGGCTCTATTTCTTGAATTAAGTTTGAACCATTGTGTAGTTACTGAGGGCTTGGTCTGGTGATGACTCTTTACAAGGTTCACTAAGTCAAGAAAGCTTTTCGAATCTGGGGCACTGGGTGCCATCAAACTTTGAATTAATCCATAGGCCTTACTCCCACAAGTGGATAAGAGGATCATTCGCCTCTTCTCCTCCCCTACAATGTCATTAGCTTGGAAAAAGAATGCGAGGCATTCAACATAATGAGACCAATCATCTGAGGTTGGGTCAAAAGAATCAACTCTTCCAAACTACGGCATGCTTCGAAGGGACTGCTTCGACGTTTAGGATGGAAATTCTACTTACAACTATCGTGCGAGGTATGGCCCAATTTTGCTTCACTTGATTTCCTTCCTCACTTTTTCTTGCTTTTTCTCATCCTTTCTTGCTTTTTCAAAGTTTTCAAAATCATGAGGTGGCTGGACAGAGTAGATTGGGGAAGCTGTTCCCGCTCATAAAATGATCAAGAACGAGAGGGCACAGATTTAAAGTGATTTGCAAATGAAGCAAATGTGACGTGAGAAAAAACTTTTTCACACAACGAGTGGTCCGGGTCTGGAATGCACTGCCTGTAAGTGTGGTGGAGGTAGGTTCAATCAAGGCATTCAAGAGGGTATTAGATGATTATTTAAATAGAAACAAGGCGCAGGGATATGGGGGAATGGCAGGGCAATGGCACTCGGTCATAATGCTAATTTGGAGAGCCTGTGCAGACACGATGGGCCAAATGGCCTCCTTCCGTGCCGTTAAGATTCTGTGATTCTGTGATCCCTCATCACCAGTTTGTTGAATCCTGGTCCTTAGTTTAGTTGGACTAATGGATCAGGGTTGCACGCTTGTTTTGGGATGATCGAGTTGGTACCATAGACAAGAGTAAATCAGCAGACAGTTCTTGTGTAGAACACATTCTATTTATTTACAAAGGAACTCGGCAGTTACACCTGTGTGCTTACAACTCAAACCCTACCTCTACTTTACAAACTCTAGACTACTCCTACTGACTACTGAGGTAGCCCAAGCTACTCTGCTATTGGATACTAAGATCATGTGATCTTCCATTATAACATTCCTCTTAAAGGTATATTACACAGACAGCATGTGAAGACAGTGATTACCTTGACTATAATCCCCTTTGTGCAAGTCAATTGACCTGAAAACATCCTGTACCGCAGTCTGCACATGACAGTAAGTTATTGGGAAGGTGCCAATGTCAATGAAATTGTACCCAGAAAGAGTCAACATCTTCAGGAGAATGGGGAAGTAGATTGCAATAAAAAAATTGCAAAACTCATTCCTCATGTTAGTTGCAGTAATATCTTGGACAGATCTGTCAACGCTATGGAAATGTTTGGATAGTTATTTATGGTCAGTAAAAGCAATGCATATTTGCAAACCTATTTACATGCAAGGAAACAAATTTATGTTAGTGAGTTACTTACATCAAAATGGGTCATATTTTGAAAGCAAAGTGAATGATTGTTCCTGCTAAATGCTGACACTTGACATATCTGTTTGGTAACAGATATGCGTCCTGAGTCAGCATTTAAATAAAAACTTTCAAAAATGTAGACAGGATTAATGCATCATTAATTTTAAGATGTTCAGAGGTTTAAACTCTTGAATATATGCCTACAGATTTATTGCCAAGTTTATGATGTTCTTCTTGCTCTCTATGGGCTGCTTTACTGATGATGAATCGTGAATACAAACCAAGCTTTTTGAATTATCTCCTTGACCCATGACTCCATTCAGTGGAATAGTCAATTTGAAAAGAGGGGAGCAGCATAATTTAGGGAATAAAAATCTACGGTGTAGCTTCAGGACTTTTAATACTTTGACATAGGCTGTAATAAGGAACCTATTTACTTTAAGGAGAAGCTGTGACCAGCTTCATTAACTGTTAATTTGTAATAACCTAGAAGGTCGTATCTCTACAGACAATAGAATGTATTTAGTAGTCCTATGCTCCCAGTATGTAGCCTCACTTAACAGGTTTGAGGATTGAAGAATCAATGCTGCAGTGTTGTAGCCCTGTCTGTGACCTCCGCTCCTGCAAAATGAGACATGCTACTGAGAGGGCAGGATAGCAGAATTTACCATTCATTTTCCATTGCATAACACAAATTATATCTCAAACAGTCCCTGTTCATCAAAATAAATGTTCAAGTTAGCCTACCTTCAAACTTTGAAATTGTCTGAAAATGCTATATTTTCTTATAAAGTGTGTCTTTCCTCATAATGAATAAATACAATTGTGACTTCAATATTGCTGCTTTTAACAAAATACCCTGTAGTTTCTCCCATTAACATCTTATAGGTGATAATGCTGTGTCAAATGATATCACATTTTCCATGAATAAAGTTGCAAATTTAATCAAATTGCAGAAATAGAGCTACCGCGTACATTACATTAACAATGATTCATCATTATACACAGTAAATGTCTTCTCTTAGTCATTACTGCAGCATTTATAGCACCGTAGCATTTACAGCTCAAGATGGCATTTTACGTCATTTGCAATCTTGATAACGGTGTAATTTATTCAAATGACAAGAGACTCAGGAAACTGATGTGACAGGTCTGTAGCCTTTTCCTAAACAGGCATGGCTACTGGAATGAATCCTGATAGAAAATTTAAAAAACACAATTCACTGATATAAAATTATAATTGTAATATAGTTTCTGCTTCATTTATAGCATGATAAGAAATAAACAGAGTGAGATAGGAAGTTACAATCCGCTATGAATACATTAAGTTGAAATTCGGGGGCAGCACAACAAAGTAATCTGGCTCCAAATGTCAAAGGTAAATTTTGCTTCAGTAATTACATTTCTGTTATCTTCCCCATACTGCTGCCACTTCCACACATTTCAATTTTTTAAAATTACTAGCCGATTTCCCATGCTGTTGCTCATGGTAAATAAAATGATAAGCTGTTTTATAATGACCAGAGTTTTATATGAAGTAATGCACAATGCAAAGGTGGAGCCAGATGTTGTTTAAACTTGCCTTCTCTTTAAGCCCCAAAAAAGTTTTGTTTCTGTTGGTAAGCGTAACCCAAGTCAATGCCAAGATTATTTCTTGTTGGTCAGGGAACTTGGAAGATTGGAATGTGATTGGCAGTTTTAAGTTGCTGCTAAGAAGTGGCCAGAACTTCAGGATTTTTTTGCATCTGTAAAACATGATGCCTGAAGTATGAAGACTCTACATGATGACACGCTGTGTTGGGGGGATAGTGGTGAGGTGGGGGTAGAGAACAAGTCAACAATTGCCCTAGAATAAAATAGTGGCTTCTGATTAGCAGTGGAACAATATTCATGATCATGTGAGTAGTTGCACAAATAACATCATGAAGGTGAAAATAATTGGCACAAGATAAAATAGTAATTCACTGTACCTGTATGAATAGGGAGGTGAGTCCATTGGTAGCTAAAAATAACTATAGATACAAAACTGAATGCAAGATATAACAATTGGGTCATATAAACTGTTGAATGGGAAGTGTAATGAGAAAAGTGCATGGAATGAGAGTGAAGTGATTATGTTACTGAACTAGTAATCCAGAGATTTTGAGTTAAAATTGCACCACAGTAGTTTGAGAACTTGAGTTCAGTTTAAAATATTCCAGAAACAACTTATTAAACATGAAGCAGTCAGATAGTTGTAAAAAACCCAACTGTTTCACTTACATCCTTTAGAGAAAGAAAACTGCCATTCTTACCTCGTCTAACATCAATATGGTTGATGAATGGCCAACAAAAATTTTAAAAGCAAAGAAATGAAAAGAATGATAAAGCATAGTTGAAATAATAATAAATGGTCTGTTATAAAATACCGAAAAACATCAAGGAGGATTCCTATTCCTGAGCAGTATCCAGTGATCCCAGCTGGACAGTGCCCAGGTGAGGATAGCATCAGGCTTCTGCTGAAGGGCCATGAGGGCTCGAAACGTTGACTGATTTCTTCTCCGCCGATGCTGCCAGACTTGCTGAGTTTTTCCAGGTAATTCTGTTTTTATTTTGTTTTGGATTTCCAGCATCCGCAGTAGCTTTTAGCTTTTTGTTAGCATCAGGCTTGTTGTGATACTCTCTAAAGTCAAACATCCTGCCAATATTTATTCTACATGCGCCTGTGAAATAGCCTGTGAAATGTTTTGGGGAATCAGATCTGAGTATGAATCACTGCCTTTGTAAGAGATCATATCAGGGGAGGGAACTGGGGGAGAAAAAACAATTACTTTAAATAAATAATATATAGTGCCAGATGCAATCAGCCATACAATATCCCAATTGGTCTGTAAATTGCACCATTTTCTCGATCTCTGTGTGCAAACATAACAAAAGTGACTTACAAGACTCATAACCATGACAATAAAATCCTTTTAAATATATGTTTATAATAAACTGGAAGCCTGACCTAGAGTGTCCAAATCCTTACCAAATTAAATAAAGCTCCAAACATTTTTTCTAAGGACAATAAATACATCAGGAACAAAACTGTAAAATCGTCCGGCTGTTTGGTGAAAAAAAATTTCTAAATGTGTATTTCCGGTGCATAGACTTGCCCAGCTGGGTTGGAGAGGAGGAGTGGAGGGGAAGGATCATAATAGCGAGCATGTTTCTCATGATTTGCTATCCATTCACTTAAAAATCAGTCTTGAGAAGGCAATAGCAACAAAGATTTTTATTTATATGGCCTTTTAGCATGAGAAAGCATTCCAAAGTGCTTCACAGGCATAATCAAAAAAAGAGATGCTGAGCCAAAGCAGGAGATCTTAGGAGGGGAGTTCAAAAGCTTGTCAAGGAGATGGATTTTAAGGAGAACCTAAGTACAAGAGAAAGGTGGAGAAGTAGAAACACTTAGGGAGGGATATTCCAGAGCTTAGGGCCTAGAGCTGACAATGTAGATGTGCAAGGGACCAGAGTTGCAGGAACATTGAACTTTTGGAGCATGGTAAAGCTGGAGAAGATTACAGCAATAATGGAGGAATAAAACTATGAAAGCATTTTGACACAAGGATGAAAATTTTAGGTTTAATGGATTGGGAGACTGGGAGCCAATGTAGCTCAGCGAGCACAGTGATGGAAGGTGAATGGGGCTTTGTGTGGGATAGAATGCATGGGCAGAATTTTACTTTGCCCCGCTGGCAGGTTTGCAGGTTGGGGCTGTGGAGGGAGGGACCATAAAATTCCTCAATGGCCTTCCCATTGGCCTCCCACCCACCTCAACCTCTCCACAATTTTACGGCGGGACGGGCAAGGCCTAGGTCAGCCCGCCCACCTTTTCCCCATTGAGGCCCTTAAATGGACAATTAATGACCACTTGAGCGCTGTTTCCCACCCAGCTTCAATTTTCAGGCTGGCGAGAGTAGTTCAGGAGCAGGCGGGAAGCCTGGAAAGTGACACTGCTCAGGCCTTGAGTGGGAAGGGGTGGGGTGGATGGGGGCACTTCCATCAACGGCCTGCTTCCAACAATAGGAACCATCCCACCCCAAACCTCCCCCAAGCAAGGCCTGCCTCCCTCGAGTGCTTCCCCCCTCCCCCGGCCTCTCCATCAAGACCCCCAACTCCCTCTACCCACCCTCCTGGGCCTCAACTCCTCACCCCACCCTGAGACTCCCACATTGACCTGGTCCTGAACACACGGGACGTAGACCCTAGGGATTGCTTGTAGTCTCAGTCCTGTCCACTGCAGCTTCTGGCGCTGCCAGGACTAGAGAGCTGCTGCCCTATCAAATTAGCCGCAGCTCTCTGAGGTGAGACTTCTTCTCGAGTGAGGGCAGAAGTTCCATTTTCAGCCAATTAATGCTCCCTGGAGTGTTAAGTGGCAGCAAAACAGCCAGCCTCGGCCATGATGCATTCTCCACTGACTCTTTGGATAGTGGGCTGGGAAACCCCACCATCTGAAAATTTCCAGATCTGAAGCAGAATTTTGGACAAGCTAATGTTTATGAAGGCTGAAGAATAGAAGGCTAGCCAAGAGAACATCATAATAATTGAGTTTGGAGGTGACAAATGCATTTATGAGGGCTCAAGAGGCAAATGGGTTGAGGTTAGGGCTGAGGCAAACATTTTTACAGAGGTGGAAGTAAGGTTCGAAGTTTAGCTTTGGGTCAAATGGGACATCAAGTCTGCTAATAGTCTGGTTTAACCTGAGACAGTGCCAAGATGATAGTGTTGCTGACAAGGGCATGGAGATTGAGAAGGGAGTCAGAGACGAGACAAGGATAATTGGGCAATGCATGGACCAATTCTGATATTGTGCTGTTGGCTGCATCTGGTCTACATTTAATTGGAGGAAATTACAGCTCACCAAGGACTGGACATCCAAAATCTGGCTCAACAGGGTCTGGGGAGCAGTAGACAGAGGTAGTAAAGAGGTAGAGCTCGATGTTGCCAGTGCACATGTGCAAACTGACCCCATATGTACATGGATGAAGTTATCAAGGGGCTGTTTATAGGTGAGGAAGAGGAGAGAGCCAAGGATAAATCCTTGAGGAGTGTAGGAGAAGGAAAATAAGCCATTTGTGGAGATACTCTGATTGCAACCTGATAGGCAAAAATTGGACCGAGCGAAGGCAGAAACACCAACCAGGGCAATGAAAGAGAGGCATTAGGGGAGGCTTGTGTGGTTGACTATGTCAAATGCAGCAGAGAGGTTGAGGAGGAAAAAAGGATAATGCAGCTCAATCACAGTCACAGATGAAATAATTGATGTCTTATTAGGGTCACTTCAGTGCCATGGTGGTTGGAATTCTAATTGGCAATATTCAAACATGGAATTTTTTTTTTATTCATTCACAGGATGTGGGCTTCGCTGGCTGGGCCAGCATTCATTGCCCATCCCTAGTTGCCCTTGAGAAGGTGGAGGTGAGCTGCCTTCTTGAACCGCTGCAGTCCATGTGGTGTAGGTACACCCACCGTGCTGTCAGGAAGCGAGTTCCAGGATTTTGACCCAGCGATGTGAAGGAATGGCGATATATTCCCAAGTCAGGATGGTGAGTGACTTGGAGGGGAACTTCCACATGGTGGTGTTCCCATATATCTGCTGCCCTTCTTCCAGACGGTAGTGGTCTTAGGTTTGGAAGGTGCTGTCTAAGGAACCATGGTGAATTCCTGCAGTGCATCTTGTGGATGGTACACACTGCTGCTACTGTGTGTCGGTGGTGGAGGGAGTGAATGTTTATGGATGTGGTGCCAGTCAAACAGGCTGCTTTGACCTGGATGGTGTCCAGCTTCTTAAGTGTTGTTGGAGCTGTATTCATCCAGGCTAGTGGGGAGTATTTCATCACACTCCTGACTTATGCATTGTAGATGGTGGACAGGCTTTGGGGAGTCATGAGGTGGGTTACTCATCGCACGATTCCTAGCCTCTGACCTGCTCTCATAGCCACAGTATTTATATGGCTAGTCCAGTTCAGTTTCTGGTCAATGGTAACCCCCAGGATGATAATAGGTGGGGATTTAGTGATCGTAATGCCATTGAACGTCATGGGGCGATGGTTGGATTCTCTCTTGTTGGAGATGGTTATTACCTGACACTTGTGTGGCATGAATATTATTCCCCACTTGTCTGCCCAAGCCTGGATATTGTCCAGATCTTGCTGCATTTAGACATGGACTGCTTCAATATCTGAGGAGCCGCGAATGGTGCTGAACATCGCGCAATCATCAGCGAACATCCTCACTTCTGACCTTATGATGGAAGGAAGGTCATTGATGGAGCAGCTCAAGATGGTTGGGCCGAGGACACGACCCTGAGGATCTCCTCTGGTGATGTCCTGGAGCTGAGATGACTGACCTCCAACATCCACAATCATCTTCCTTTGTGCTAGGTATGACTCCAACCAGTGGAGACTTTTCCCCCTGATTCCCATTGACTCCATTTTTGCTAGGGTTCCTTGATGCCACACTCGGTCAAATGTGGCCTTGATGTCAAGGGCAGTCACTCTCTCCTCACCTCAGGAGTTCAGCTGTTTTGTCCATGTTTGAACCAAGGTTGTAATGAGGTCAGGGCATTAGTGAGCAGGTTATTGCTAAGCAAGTGCCACTTGATAGCACTATTGATGACCCCTTCCATTACTCTACTGATGATGGAGAGTAGACTAATGAGGCTATAATTGGCCGGGTTAGATTTGTCCAGCTTTATGTTTACAGGACATACCTGGGCAATTTTCCACATAGCCAGGTGGATGCCAGTGTTGTAGCTGTACTGAAACAGCTTGGCTAGGGGCGCGGCAAGTTCTGGAGCACAAGCCTTCAGTACTATTGCCGGAATGTTGTCAGGGCCCATAGCCTTTGCAGTATCCAGTGCCTTCAGTCATTTCTTGATATCATGTGGAGTGAATCGAATTGGCTGAAGACTGGCATCCAAGATGCTGGGGACCTACAGAGGAGGCCAGGGTTGATCATCCACTCGGCACTTTTGGCTGAAGGTTGTAGCAAATGCTTCAGCCTTATCTTTTGCACTGTTGTGCTGGGCTCTGCCATCTTTGAGGATGGGGATATTTGTGGAGCCTCCTCCTCCAGTGAGTTGTTTAATTGTCCACCGCCATTCACAACTGGATGGGGCAGGATTGCAGAGCTTAGATCTGATCCGTCAGTTGTGGGATTGCTTAGCTCTGTCTATCACTTGCTGCTTATGCTGTTTGGCTCACAAGTAGTCCTGTGTTATAGCTTCACCAGGTTGACACCTCATTTTTAGGTGCTGCTTCTGGTATGCCCTCCTGCACCCTTCATTGAACCAGGGTTGATCCCCTCGCTTGTTAGTGATGTTAGAATGGAGAATATGCTGGGCCATGAGGTTACAGATTGTGTTTGAGTACAATTCTGCTGCTGCTGATGGTCCACAATGCCTCCTCAGTGCCCAGTCTTGAGTTGCTAGATCTCTTCAAAATCTATCTGATTTAGCACGTTCGTACTGCCACATAACACGATGGAGGGTATCCTCAATGTGAAGACAGGACTTTGCCTCCAGAATGACTGTGCGGTGGTCACTCCTACCGATACTGTCCTGGACAGATGCATATGCGGCAGGCAGGTTGGTGAGGATGAGGTCAAGTATGTTTTCCCCTCTTGTTGGTTCCCTCACCAACTGCTGCAGACCCAGTCTAGCAGCTATGTCCTTTAGTATTCAGCCAGCTTGGTCAGTAGTGCTGCTATCAAGCCACCCATGATGATGGACATTGAAGTCCCTCACCCAGGGTACGTTCTGTGCCTTTGCCACTCTCAGTCCTTCCTCCAAGTGGTGTTCAACATGGAGGAGCTCTGGTTCATCAGCTCAGGGAGGGAGGTGCATGGTAATCAGCAGGAGGTTTCCTTGCCCATGTTTGACCTGATGCCATGAGAGGGTCTGGAGTCGATGTTGAGGACTCCCAGGGCAACTCCCTCCCCACTGTCACTGTACCGCCACCTCTGCTGGGCCTGTCCTGCCGGTGGGACAGGACATACCCAGGGATGGTGATGGTGGCGTCTGGGACATTATCTGTAAGGTATGATTCTGTGAAGATGACTATGTCAGGCTATTGCTTGACTAGTCTGTGAGACAGCTCTCCCAATTTTGGCACTAGCCCCCAGATGATAGTAAGAACTTTGCAGGGTCGACAGGGCTGCAATTCCGCACCAGCGACAACGTTGATGCTGGGTGGTCCGTCTGGTTTCATTCCTATTTCGTGACTTCGTAGCAGTTTGTTACAACTTAGTGGCTTGCTGGGCCCCATTTCAGAGGGCATGTAAGAGTCAACCATATTGCTGTGGGTCTGGAGTCACATGTAGGCCAGACCAGGTAAGGACGGCAGATTTCCTTCCCTAAAGGGCATTAGTGAACAATCAACAATGGATCCATAAAAAAAACAGAATTACCTGGAAAAACTCAGCAGGTCTGGCAGCATCGGCAGAGAAGAAAATAGTTGACATTTCGAATCCTCATGACCCTTCAACAGAACTGAGTAAAGTTAGGAGAGGGGTGAAATATAAGCTGGTTTAAGGTGGGGGAGGGGTGGGGGGAGAGAAGGTGGGGGGTGGTAGTAGGGACAAGCAAGCAGTGATAGGAGCAGATAATCAAAAGATGTCACAGACAAAGGAACAAAGAGGTGTTAAAGGTGGTGATATTATCTAAGAGAATGTGCTAATTAAGAATGGATGGCAGGACACTCAAGGTACAGCTCTAGTGGGGGTGGGGTGGAAAGACTGACAGGGCATTACAGGTATAGATTTAAAAATAATGGAAATAGGTGGGAAAAGAAAAATCTATATAAATTATTGGAAAAAACAAAAGGGAGGGGGAACAAACGGAAAGGGGGTGGGGTGGAGGAGGGAGTTCAAGATCTAAAGTTGTTGAATTCAATATTCAGTCCGGAAGGCTTTAAAGTGCCTAGTCGGAAGATGAGGTGCTGTTCCTCCAGTTTGCGTTGGGCTTCACTGGAACAATGCAGCAAGCCAAGGACAGACATGCGGGCAAGAGAGCAGGGTGGAGTGTTAAAATGGCAAGCGACAGGGAGGAATCACGGATGTAGGTGGGAAGGGACTGGACAAGAGGAGAGAGAAGGGAGTCAAGATAACGAGAAATGAGTTCCGTGGGGCAGGAACAGGCTGACACGATCGGTCTGCCGAGACAGTTCTGTTTGTGGATTTTGGGTAGAAGGTAGAAGCAGGCCATCCGAGGTTGGGCGACTATCAGGTTGGAAGCTGTGCCCCACGGAACTCACTTCTCGTTATCTTGACTCCCTTCTCTCTCCCCTTGTCCAGTCCCTTCCCACCTACATCCGTGATTCCTCTGACACCTTACGTCACATCAACAATTTCCAGTTCCCTGGCCCCAACCGCTTCCTGTTCACCATGGACGTCCAATCCCTCTACACCTCCATCCCCCACCAGGAGGGCCCTTAGCTTCTTCCTTGAACAGAGGCCCGAACAATCCCCATCCACCACTACTGTCCTCCGTCTGGTGAACTTGTTCTCATACTGCACAATTTTTCCTTTAACTCCTCTCACGTCCTCCAAATAAAAGGTGTGGCTATGGGTACCGCATGGGCCCCAGCTATGCCTGTCTCTTTATGGGGTATGTGGAACATTCCTTGTTCCAGACCTACTCCAGCCCCCTCCCACAAATCTTTCTCCGGTACATCGATGATTACTTCGGTGCTGCTTCATGCTCTCGGCGGGACCTGGAAAAATTTATTAATTTTGCTTCCAATCTCCACCCCTCCATCATTTTCACATGGTCCATCTCTGACACTTCCCTTCCCTTCCTTGACCTCTCTGTCTCAATTTCTGGTGATAGACTGTCCACCAATATCCATTACAAGCCTACCGACTCCCACAGCTACCTCGACTACAGCTCCTCACACCCCGCTTCCTGTAAGGACTCCATCCCATTCTCTCAGTTCCTTCGCCTCCGTCGCATCTGTTCTGATGACGCTACCTTCAAAAACAGTTCCTCTGACATGTCCTCCTTCTTCCTTAACCGAGATTTTCCACCCACGGTCGTTGACAGGGCCCCCAACCGCGTCCGGCCCATCTCCCGTGCATCCGCCCTCACGCCTTCTCCTCCCTCCCAGAAACATGATAGGGTCACCCTTGTCCTCACTTATCACCCCACCAGACTCTGCATTCAAAGGATCATCCTCCGCCATTTCTGCCAACTCCAGCATGATGCCACCACCAAACACATCTTCCCTTCACCCCCCCCGTGGCGGCATTCCATAGGGATCGTTCCCTCCGGGACACCCTGGTCCACTCCTCCATCACTCCCTACTCCTCAACCCCCACCTATGGCACCTCCCCATGCCCACGCAGAAGATGCAACACCTGCCCCTTCACTTCCTCTCTCCTCACTGACCAAGGGCCCAAACACTCCTTTCAAGTGAAGCAGCATTTCACTTGCATTTCCCCTAACTTAGCCTACTGCATTCGTTGTTCCCAATGCGGTCTCCTCTACATTGGAGAGACCAAACGTAAATTGGGCGACCGCTTTGCAGAACACCTGCGGTCTGTCCGCAAGAAAGACCCAAACCTCCCTGTCGCTTGCCATTTTAACACTCCACCCTGCTCTCTTGCCCACATGTCTGTCCTTGGCTTGCTGCATTGTTCCAGTGAAGCCCAATGGAAACTGGAGGAGCAGCACCTCATCTTCCGACTAGGCACTTTACAGCCTTCTGGACTGAATATTGAATTCAACAACTTTAGATCTTGAACTCCCTCCTCCATCCCTACCCCCTTTCCATTTCTTCCCCCTCCCTTTTGTTTTTTCAATAATTTATATAGATTTTTCTTTTCCCACCTATTTCCATTATTTTTAAATCTATACCTGTAATGCCCTGTCAGTCTTTCCACCCCACCCCCACTAGAGCTGTACCTTGAGTGTCCTGCCATCCATTCTTAATTAGCACATTCTCTTAGATAATACCACCACCTTCAACACCTCTTTGTTCCTTTGTCTGTGACATATTTTGGTTATCTGCTCCTATCACTGCTTGCTTGTCCCTACAACCAACCCCCCCACCCCCCCACCCCAACTTCTCTCCCCCCACGCCCCGCCCCCCCCACCTTAAACCAGCTTATATTTCACCCCTCTCCTAACTTTACTCAGTTCTGTTGAAGGGTCATGAGGACTCGAAACGTCAATTCTTTTCTTCTCCGCCGATGCTGCCAGACCTGCTGAGTTTTTCCAGGTAACTCTGTTTTTGTTTTGGATTTCCAGCATCCGCAGTAGTTTTTTGTTTTTAACAATGGATCCATGGTCATTGTTAGATTTTTAATTCCGGATTTTTATTGAATTCAAATTCCACCATATGTCGTGGTGGGATTCAAACGCAGGTCCCCAGAGCATTTCTCTGGGTCTACTAGTCCAGCGACAATACCACTACCCATCTCCTCCCCTGAAATCAAATTGTGGGAAAGTAACCTTGAATCTGAAAATCAACAATACCTTTGCAAAGAACTAGAGGTTAGAGGTGAAGCGTTAATTTGCAAGGATAGAGGTGTTGAGGGGAAGTTTTGTGAGCAGGGTTTGATGGCACCAGTTTTGAATGTAGATGAACAGTAACTAAGGAATGGAAACCATTTGAAAAGCCACTGAACATATGGGCCAGAAAGAAAAGTTGCATGGTCAATAGTTTGGGGGAATAGGGTCAAGGGAATGAGGTGAAATTAGAGAAGGCCTAGGAAAGATTGCAAAGATATTTTGGAGAGATAATTGTTCATCAAGGGAAAGGAAGGAAGCAGCAAGGGCAGCTGAACGGATGGTCTCTAACTTGGTAACAAACAAATCCATGAACTCTTCAACTCATTAGAGGTGAGGGTGAAGGGAGCAGAGAATTAGGGTTTATGGTGGTGGTTGGTAATGGGGAAAAGAAATTGCAAGTTTCCTTTGCACATCAGAATGACCCGAAATCAATGGGTGGTTTTGTAGAGAAGAGGGATGCTCAGTAGCACATGTTGTGGTGATGCATCCAAAAGGGATGCATATTTTCAGAATATTTGTTCTGTAGGTGAGAAATCAGTGTTGAAACTGAATTCAGACCCAAATATATTTAAAGAGATACTTTAAAATGAATAACTCAAAAAATAACATATTTTTCACCTGGTAGGCTATAACTGTTTCCATTTTGCCATCATAAATTCATCGGAAGTGCAGCAGTAACCCTAATGGTATTTAAATGAGCCCTGCCATTTTTGTTTTCTTTCTTCCAATACTAACTTTGAGTGAGCTGTATGGCCATTCTACCAACATTTTACCTGTTTCAATAAAAGTCAAAGATCACGCCCTCCCTTATCCCCCTCTCTTTCCTCCCATATGGGCTCTACAACCTTTTAAACTGAGGCTTGACATCATCTAACCACTGAATTAAATTCATCTAAACTCCTCCTTTTCTCAATCTTGACTGTTGATGGGCTTAACATTTTGCTTAGATTTCTCAGTAATAAAAAAATTATTAGGACATGCATGATGTGCTGCACATTCTCTTGTGAACTGACCTGATAAACGGGTCTAGTAATCTTGTTCCACAAGTGGAACAACGATGGCATCCCTCAGCTCTTTAAGGTGTAATTTGTTGATATCTCACATAGGTAGACAATCAATATTTTAAAATAGAACAAAGATCAATAAATACAAGCTATATTAACACATAGATTGCTAAGTGATTCCAGTGGAATTCCTGTGAAACATTTGTTTTTCCTGACACTCTTGTCTGTTCTTCATTATAATATTGTCCTTATGAAAAGAAACTATTTTTTCGAGAGGATATCAGTGTAGGTTAGGAAATGCCATTATTACTGATCCACTTTAATCAGTAACTCCACTCCAGCATGATCCAGAACTTGGCAATAACATATCAATAGTCAAAAATATATTTGCCTCCAGTCATGAGTGACGCTCTTCAACATTTCCATTCAGTACATGTGATGAGCTAACAGTGTCAGCTGATGTGGTCCTTTGAGATAGCAGTGAACAGATTTAATTCATGATTTCACTGGAACTAATTGATGTTTAACTATTGCTCATAGTACAGACAATTACTTATGTAGTACCTTTAACAATAGCAACTTGTATTTATAAAGGATCTTAACATCATAAAACATTTCAATGCAGTCTACAGAAGCACAATAAAACAAAATTTTACACTGAGCTACATTAGAATATATTAGGGAAGATGACCAAAAGCTTGGTCAAAAGAGGTAGGATTTCAGGAGCATCTTAAAGGAGGAAAGAGAGGTGAAGAGGTTTAGGCAGGGAATTCACTTGTGAAAAGCCCTAAGGAGCTTAAAATGAGCATTATCAAACAAAATATGAAACACATCCACATAAGGATATATTAGGACAGGTGACCGACAACTTGGGGCAGAATTTTCCGTTTGACGTGCCCGGGTCCGCGGGTAAAATTATGCATGTTGGTGTTGGGCAAGTGTCCCGACTTCACCGCGCGCCATCGCGATATTTCGCTGGGCGGGCGCGCAAAGAAGCCCGCCATTAATTAACAGGCCACTTAAGGCCCTTTAGTGTTCAATCGACGGTGATTTTTCGGCGCCCATGTGATCTTCGGGTTGGCGCACAGGCGCAACGAGCGACCTCATCCACGGGCGGGATAAGAGGGTTCACTGAGGTCGTGAATCTGCTCTGTGAAGTATTTATTGCTGAAAGTTTTTCAAACTTGCCAGTGTGATTTGCAGCTCTTAACCCTCAGGTCAGCGCACTCCAGTGAGGAATCTTTTCCGGGCCTGCTGGTTTCAGGAAGCCTTCCCTTAGCCTGGGAATGGGAGCTGATCTGTCCACTGGAGGCAGCTCCTCTGAGGAGGAAGGGAGGGCTAGAATAAGGAGGAGGCCAGGAGTGCACATTCAGCCTCCAGGGGAGCCGCCTTTGGGAGGTCTGGCACAGGCACAAGGGGTGCAGGGCCAAGAGGTAGTCCAAGGCGGAAGGGGCTGCAGAAGATGCCACTATCCTGCTGCCAGAGTATACAGGCGGTGAAGCAGCTATCGCAATATGTCTGAGCTGCAGTGCCGAAGGAGGCTCCGTCTCTCAAGGGAGACAGTCAACTATATCTGTCAGATGATTGGGCCTGAGATCTACGCTAACTGTGTGGGTGGACACCCCATGCCAATGGCTCTGGAGCTCACAGCTGCCCTCAACTTCTTTGCCTCTTGCTCCTTCCAGGGCCTGGTGGGTGATCTTTGGGGTGTCTCTCAATCAGCTGTCCGCCTTTGTGTCAAGCAGGTTACAGACGCTCTGTTCAGGCACACGTTGACCTTCATCCACTTCCATTGGGACCAGGCAAGCCAGACACAGCGAGCTAGAGGCTTCGTGGCCATTGCTGGCTTCCCCCGCGTCCAGGGTGCAATAGGCTGTACACATGTGGCCATCAAGGTGCCAGCAGGTGAGCCCGGTGCCTTCATCAACAGGAAGGGCTTCCACTCCATGAACGTGCAGATAGTGTGTGATCACAGGATGCTGATTCTACAAGTCTGTGCAAGGTACCCAGGCAGCTCCCACGATGCCTACATCCTCAGACACTCCCAAGTGCCGGGGCTCTTCAGTGGTCCAGCCGGGCTTGATGGATGGCTGCTGGGTGACAAGGGCTATACCCTCAGAAGGTGGCTCATGGCGCCTCTCCGCCATCCAAGAACAGAAGCTGAGCAGCTCTACAATAGGAGCCACGTCTCCACAAGGGCTATGGTGGACAGAGCCATCGAGCTTCTCAAGATGCTTGTACCACACAGGGGCCGCACTCCAGTGCCCCCCAGATCGTGTGTCGGTGATAGCGGTTGCATGCTGCACTCTGCACAATCTTGCTCTGGAATGGGGAACGCAGTGGACGATGAAGTTGTCGACGCAGTGGCTGCGGCTGCGCACGATGAGTCCAGCAGTGATTCCGAGGATGAGCAGGCACAGGGAAATGCTGAGGGGGTAGACGCTGACCTGGGACTACTCCAGGGAGGCAGGGACACCCGGGATGCTTTAATCCAACAAACCTTCAGCTAGCACAACGCAGATGGTCCACCAGGACAAGACTGGCCTGCTGCCTCGATACTCGACACCTAAGTGCAAAATCTGTCAGGTCAGCAGCACTAACTTACAGTCTTGTAAATAAAGCTGAATGTCCAACAAACCACTATTGTCAAACCACACTTATGTCAACCACACACATGCAGAAGAAATGAGGCACCTTCAGCCATGGTCACACATCTGCATTTAATGTGTGAAGCAAAAGAACTTATCACAAAGAGAAAACAATAGTGTTAACAATCAAAAAGAAATCATAAGGACCTCATCTCAGGCCAACACAAAAGCACCAGCGAAAAACCCGTGGTGTGCCTCAGGTGCCTTATGTTTACGTTTTTGGGTGCTACGTCTTGGTGCTGCCCCTTCGCTCAGATGACATCTGAGCCAGTCTGCTCCCTCTGCTGTCCTGTTGGCCTGGATGACCTTGGCGGTCGTCCTCTGGCCCGTGGAGCTTGTGCTGGCCCCGCCTGGGAGGGATCTGCCAGTTCCACAGCTGGCATCTCCCCAGTCATCACAGCCTCACCGGATGCAACAGTTACAGGCAGAAGGGTGGAGGAGCTACCGCTCTCATCCAGAGTGCCCTGAGTGGAGCCCGCAGAGACAACAGGCAGCTGCTGCGCCGACATGAGGTCCCTTCAGATCTCCCTTCTCACCGTAGATGGATGGGCAGCGAGCTGGGAAGCTTGATGCCCAGACCATCTCCCACAATGACAGTGACCAGCTGAGGTCAATGCCGATGTGAGGGCTTGCTGGTCAGAGCGCATCCCCAGGAAGCCCTGGGGTGTCACCTGGAGCAGGGTCTCCATGAGAGTCGCCACTCTCTCCATGGAGGACGCGTGGCGCTCGGATATGTGGCTCATTGCTTCAGTGAGCGTCCGCGTAGAATCCTCCACCACAGAGACCAAGCCAAGCATAGCCTCATGTATCTCCCCCAGATGCTCCTGCACACCCGGCCGCATTTCCTGCACCTGCTGCGTCGCAGACGACTCCAGAGGCACAACATCAGGCACCGATTGAGCATGTGCCTGGTCCCCTGCGGTCCTCCGACTGCTGGCACCATGGGCACTCTCTGTCTCTGCCAGCTCCTCCAGCGAGTGTGAGGTGCTGTCAGCACTGTGCCCCAGAGCACTAGCCGTTGTTCTAATTCCCACCGAGGTGCTAGTATTGTGCTGGCGCCTGCCTCGCAGAAATGGTGTGACATTGGTGAGACTTCAGGTGTGAGCGGGGGCATCTGCTGCTCCTCCTCCCAGCCCTGCTCTGATAATGCTGAAAGGAAGAACAAGGACAGTGGATCAGTTAGCGTGCAGACAATGACAAAGTTCATCCCTGTCCCCCCGGATCATTATGCGCTCAACCTTCAATAACCAATGGTCCAGCAATGTTGCAACAATAACTAATTTAACAATCATCAGTGCTATGGCTGTTGGGAGGACAATGCTGACCTCACTGATGGGCATAAATACCCTGGCCATGCCACCCCACCCTCACCACCACCAGTAGACCAGGGTGCATGGCGCCTCTCCAGCTCATGAGCCTCCTGCTCGAAGCGGCTTAGTATGGAGAGCTGTGCCTGGCCACCTCCAGTCCTCACACACTCGGCCACATTCTGCTCATTCTTCTCCTGAAAAAGAGAGAAGAGCATTGATTAGGGCAAATTGCAGATGGACTCTGTTCGCGCACGGCCCACCCCAACCAGAGCGGGACATATCAGGCCTCCAGTGCCTCCTCTCCCCGCTGCTGCCGATCACTCAGAGAAAGATGCTAGGCCTGCTCCCCACCCCCCACCGCCCCCTTGGACACATGTTGCCTACATCACATTAGGAACCACGGTATTTCCTCCCATAGCAAGGAGGCACAAGCACATGCAGCATAGAAGGCAGCAGATGATTTGTTGCCATTGAGGCTCCCTTTCCACCATCTCATCACCGTGACTAGGACATGTCCTGGAGTTCTGAGTCTGCGCCTAGGTGCAGCTCCTCCAGGTTGTCCTCAAACCAGTCATGTGGGACTCAGATCAACACATGCTGCGGGGGAAAACTCATCTCATGACCCACTCAGGCTGACCTCAGCATGGGCACTATCTGCTTGGCCACCCAGCAAAGGGAAAATGCCGTCAATAATTCAATGCAGTCACGACACTGAGACTTGGTGGGGGGGAGGGGGTTGAGGGGGGCGCAGAGGGTAAGGCTACCAGCTGGGTTAAATTCCCAATGCCAACATGGTGCTCACCCTGCCATAGCGCAACAAATCCTTGAAGCACTTGCAGCACTGGATCCAGGTGCGCCGCACCACATCGCGGGACCTCACCACCTCCGCCACCTCCTCCCAGGCACATTTCATCATGTGGGGGGGTCTCCTCCTCCCATCCTGGGGGACCAACACCTCCTCGAGGAGGGCAGCAAGGCAATCATCAGAAAAACAAGGGGCACACTGGCCCCCCGCTGGCCTACCCTCCAGCCTGGCCTGCTCACCCGAACCCCTCTGCTGCGGCCTAGCACTGACCATTGTGAGCAGCCTACAGGAGGCTGCCAGGCCTTCTTTTAAACAGACTGTCAGGTCGCCATTGGACCTGGCGGTCTGTGTACACCCGGCGCCGCCCGCACATTCCTGCTATCCTCGGGACTCAGGAAATACGCTGGGCAGGCCTTAATTGGCCCACTCACATAAAATGGAGGCACGGACCCGATCGTGGGCAGCGATTGTGTCCGCGCCCGCCCGCACCCGCTCCAACCCCCTGCCAGTCGGAAAATTCTGCCCTTAGTGTCAAGAAGATATAATAATGTGTATAATGTTATTGGAAATTATTTTAAAATAGAGTTCTTGTGGTGTTGGTGTCTGTGCGTGGCACTTAATTGCACTAAAGCCAGCTGGTCTAGGGGCTTTGATGTATAGAAGAGGAGTAGGTTTGAAATGTTAATTTGGTAAACATAGGGAAGTTACAAGGTGAAGTGTAAAGGGGGCAATTTGCATTTTTAAATAAACCATTCAAAAGAATGGGTGAAATATTACACCTAGCCGGAAGAAGCCAAACAATGTGTTTACTTTTTCCAAAGCTTACTAATAAAATTGGTGTTATGAAAGGGTTTTATTGTTAGAAGAGGTAAAGTTCAAAAAACCTAGTGATACAATGAGAATTTGCATTCAAAGAGGAAAATATGTATAAAGGAAGAGAAGGCTGTTGGTAAAGAGGAGAGGGATTCTAAGATCTAAAGCCTCCAGCCTGTAAGCCTCAAGCCACTGTCTGCAAGGACCCAGAGCTGAAAGAAACTCATTTTGAATCCGCCTGTCCAGAGTGTGCTTTGCCAGGGGTCTGTTTAAATCTATGTGTTTTATTGTTGCCTTAATGGAGGTGTAACTGACAGTCAGGTTAATTAGGAGATTTTTAAAAAGTTATTATTGTAGGAACTTGTAGACATATGTATGTGCTTACAATATTTTAATTAATAAATGTTTACTTTAGTTTTATAAAACCTCTTGAGACTCAGTGGTCTTATTATAACTAAATTCAAAGCCTGCATCTCGAAACATACAAATTGAAAAAAATGGTTATGACAGTTGTTTCAAGTTTCCCTCTGGGATTTGAACAACTCAGCATTTACCATGTGCTGTGCCATAATAACTGGGGGCTTGTCCAGGAATACTTGGAATTCCTTGATTGGTTTGGAATTGGTGAATCTTGAGGTTAGGAGTACAGGAAGCACTTTGAAATCAGGAGCGGGTGTGAGGTATTTTTGAAGTGGTGAGACTGCAAAGATGGCTGTATCTATGGCTATATCTTTTTTGGAAGTAGAAGATATAACTCTGATTGGGTTACAGAAAGTATCCAAGAATAAGTTAACAGAACTGGTGGATAAACTACAATTAGGATTACCTGCAGGGGTGAGGAAATCGGGCATAGTTGAAGTGATGGCACAGCATTTGAAATTGGAAGGAATACCTGAGAGACAGGATTCTCCATTGGGTGGTTCATTGGAATGGGCTCAAATTCAGTTGCAAATGAAAACGATTGAATTGGAAGAAAAGGAAAGAGAAAGGGCATTCCAAAGGGAGCAGGCAGAAAGGCAGGAGAGAGACAGAAAACAGGAAAGAGGATTAGAAATTGTGAAGATAGAAAAGGAGGAAAGAGAAAAAGAGAGTGAGAGAGAATTCCAACTGAAAATGCTGGCAATTAAAAAAGAGACATCAGGAGGTGAGGAAGGGCTTATCACCAGATCAGAACCCAGTGGGGAGATGTTTAAATTTGTACAAGCTCTTTCAAAGTTTGAGGAAAAAAATGTTGAAGCATTCTTTATTTCATTTGAGAAGCTAGTTAAACAGATGAAATGGCCACAGGAGAACTGGACATTGTTGTTGCAATCCAGGTTGGTGGGTAGAGCACATGAGGTATATGCTTCACTGTCTGAAGAGGTATCAGTGAATTATAATGTGGTAAAAAAGGTTATTTTGAGTGCCTATGCATTGATTCCTGAGGCATACAGGCAGAAATTTAGGAATATGAGAAAACCGTCTGGGAAAACTTATATTGAGTTTGAGAGAGTAAAACAAAATAATTTTGACAGGTGGATATGGGCATTAAAGATAGAGACAACATATGCAGCTCTTAGAGAAGTAATTCTTTTGGAAGAGTTTAAAGACTCAATTCCTTTGGTAGTGAGAACTCATGTGGAGGGTTGAATCTGTAAGCCAAACAGCAGAGATAGCTGATGATTATGAGCTAGTTCATAGAGCCAAACCTTTTTCTCATCACCCTTTTAAATCAGAAAAGGATAGAAAGTGGGAAGGTGAAAGGAAGGTGGGTAGTCAGGGAAGAGAAGGAGTAGCTGGAGATTCCCAGGAAGTTTTTTTTTCAGAATAAAAAGGAAGGTGCTGAGGGTAGAAGCAACATTCGAAGGTTGAGGTGCCTTCGTTGTAATAAAGTTGGACACACGAAGTCAGTGTGCTGGAAATTGCAGGGAAAACCTGTTGGAATTATAGGGGTGCAGAACAGTACTGGAAGTAAGGGTACTGTGGGTTCTGAGGCTCAGGCACAGGAAAAAGCAGTGGTTTGTGTACAGGTAAAACAAGGAGAATCAGTGATGGGTAAAGAAGTGGGAATGTGTTCACAGTTTACCCAAGAGAATTCTGAGAAGCAGGTTGCAGAAATGCTTAAATAATTTGTGTGTGAAGGGAAAGTCTTTCCATATGTATAGGGTGGAGTAGGTAAAGATGTTAACATTTTAAGAGACACAGGGACTAGTCAATCCTTAACGTTGTGGGACAGTGACATTTGTTGTTTAGAGGGAGCATTGCAGGAGCAAGTGATAATAAGTGGACTTCATGTAGATACTAAACATATTCCCTTGTGGAAGATAAATTTAAAGATTAAATGGAAGACAGGTGAGGTGACAGTTGGAATAGTGGAAAAATTGCCCATTGCCGGGGTTCACTTTATTTTGGGTAATGATATCGCTGGATCACAGATTTGGGTGATGCCTATGGTTGTTGAGCAGCCTGTAAGTGTTTTCAACAGAGGTGTTGCAAAAGGGTCATCCTGGATTGTTTACAAATTGTGTGATAATGAGGTCACAGGCTAATAGGTTAAAACAAGAAAAACAAGAAGGACAGGCAGTTCAAAGTCAGGAAGAAGGTGTTTAAATCCAATTAGCAGGCACTGTGTTTGATAAAAAAACAAAAACAGAATTACCTGGAAAAACTCAGCAGGTCTGGCAGCATTGGTGGGGAAGAAAAGAGTCGACGTTTCGAGTCCTCACGACCCTTCAACAGAACTGAGTATAGTTAGGAGAGGGGTGAAATATAAGCTGGTTTAAGGTGCGGGGGGGGGGGAGAGAGAAGTTGAGGGGGAGGGGGGGTGGTTGTAGGGACAAGCAAGCAGTGATAGGAGCAGATAATCAAAAGATGTCACAGACAAAAGGATCAAAAAGGTGTTGAAGGTGGTGATATTATCTAAGAAAATGTGCTAATTAAGAATGGAAGACAGGACACTCAAGGTCCAGCTCTAGTGGGGATGGGGTGGAAAGACTGACAGGGCATTAAAGGTATAGATTTTAAAATAATGGAAATAGGTGGGAAAAGAAAAAACTATATAAATTATTGAAAAAAACAAAAGGGAGGAGGAAGAAACTGGGTGGTGATGGGAGGAGGGAGTTTAAGATCTAAAGTGGACTTAGTTTCATACCGTTACGCCCTCATCTCAATGAATTTCGGGCTCGGCACAATGCTGAACTCTTCTTCCGCCGTCTTCGTCTCCGTGCTCACTTCTTTGGGCAGGAGTCCTCTCCCCGTTCAACGGATCCTTTTACCCACCTCCAATATTCTCCCTCCACCTGGAGCCCTCCCTCTGGATTCTTACCTTCTCTTGATCTTTTCATTGAGAACTGTCGGCGTGACATTAGCCGTCTCAATTTCTCTGCTCCTCTCACCCATTCTAATCTGTCTCTCTCTGAACTTACTACACTCCGTTCTCTCAGGTCCAACCCCAACATTGTCATCAAACCCGCTGACAAGGGTGGTGCTGTTGTTATCTGGCGCACTGACCTCTACCTCGCGGAGGCTGAGCGTCAATTCGCAGACGCTTCCTCCTACCTCTCCCTGGACCATGACCCCACCACTGAACATCAAGCCATTGTTTCCAGGACTGTCACTGACCTCATCTCCTCTGGAGATCTTCCTCCCACAGCTTCCAACCTGATAGTCGCCCAACCTCGGACGGCCCGCTTCTACCTCCTACCCAAAATCCACAAACAGAACTGTCCCGGCAGACCGATCGTGTCAGCCTGTTCCTGCCCCATGGAACTCATTTCTCGTTATCTTGACTCCCTTCTCTCTCCCCCTTGTCCAGTCCCTTCCCACCTACATCCGTGATTCCACTGACACCTTATGTCACATCAACAATTTCCAGTTCCCTGGCCCCAACCGCTTCCTCTTCACCATGGACGTCCAATCCCTCTACACCTCCATCCCCCACCAGGATGGTCTGAGTTCCCTTCGCTTCTTCCTTGAACAGAGGTCCGAACAATCCCCATCCACCACTACTTTCCTCCGTCTGGCTGAACTTGTTCTCACACTGAACAATTTCTCCTTTAACTCCTCTCAATTCCTCCAAATAAAAGGTGTGGCTATGGGTACTCGCATGGGCCCCAGCTATGCCTGTCTCTTTATGGGGTATGTGCAACGTTCCTTGTTCCAGTCCTACTCCGGCCCCCTCCCACAACTCTTTCTCCGGTACATCGATGATTACTTCGGTGCTGCTTCATGCTCTCGTCGGGACCTGGAAAAATTTATTAATTTTGCTTCCAATCTCCACCCCTCCATCATTTTCACATGGTCCATCTCTGACACTTCCCTTCCCTTCCTTGACCTCTCTGTCTCAATTTCTGGTGATAGACTGTCCACCAATATCCATTACAAGCCTACCGACTCCCACAGCTACCTCGACTACAGCTCCTCACACCCCGCTTCCTGTAAAGACTCCATCCCATTCTCTCAGTTCCTTCACCTCCGTCGCATCTGCTCTGATGACGCTACCTTCAAAAACAGTTCCTCTGACATGTCCTCCTTCTTCCTTCACCAAGGTTTTCCACCCACGGTCGTTGACAGGGCCCTCAACCGTGTCCGGCCCATCTCCCGCGCATCCGCCCTCACACCTTCTCCTCCCTCCCAGAAACATGATAGGGTCCCCCTTGTCCTCACTTATCACCCCACCAGACTCCGCATTCAAAGGATCATCCTCCGCCATTTCTGCCAACTCCAGCATGATGCCACCACCAAACACATCTTCCCTTCACCCCCCCCGGCGGCATTCCATAGGGATCGTTCCCTCCGGGACACCCTGGTCCACTCCTCCATCACCCCCTACTCCTCAACCCCCACCTATGGCACCTCCCCATGCCCACACAGAAGATGCAACACCTGCCCCTTCACTTCCTCTCTCCTCACCATCCAAGGGCCCAAACACTCCTTTCAAGTGAAGCAGCATTTCACTTGCATTTCCCCTAACTTAGTCTACTCCATTCGTTGCTCCCAATGCGATCTCCTCTACATTGGAGAGACCAAACGCAAACTGGGCGACCGCTTTGCAGAACACCTGCGGTCTGTCCGCAAGAAAGACCCAAACCTCCCTGTCGCTTGCCATTTTAACACTCCACCCTGCTCTCTTGCCCACATGTCTGTCCTTGGCTTGCTGCATTGTTCCAGTGAAGCCCAACGCAAACTGGAGGAACAGCACCTCATCTTCCGACTAGGCACTTTACAGCCTTCCGGGCTGAATATTAAATTCAACAACTTTAGATCTTAAACTCCCTCCCCCCATCCCCACCCCGTTTCTTCCCCCTCTCTTTTGTTTTTTTCAATAATTTATATAGATTTTTCTTTTCCCACCTATTTCCATTATTTTAAAATCTACAACTAATACCTTGTCAGTCTTTCCACCCCACCCCCACTAGAGCTGTACCTTGAGTGTCCTGCCATCCATTCTTAATTAGCACATTTTCTTAGATAATATCACCACCTTCAACACCTCTTTGATCCTTTTGTCTGTGACATCTTTTGATTATCTGCTCCTATCACTGCTTGCTTGTCCCTACAACCACCCGCCCCCCCCCACCCTCAACTTCTCTCCACACCCCCACCTTAAACCAGCTTATATTTCACCCCTCTCCTAACTATACTCAGTTCTGTTGAAGGGTCGTGAGGACTCGAAACATCGACTCTTTTCTTCTCCACTGATGCTGCCAGACCTGCTGAGTTTTTCCAGGTAATTCTGTTTTTGTTTTGGATTTCCAGCATCCGCAGTAGTTTTTTGTTTTTATCACTGTGTTTGATAACATTGTTCAGAAAGACACAGCAGAGGAAAAGGCAGTTGAGGTGTTTAGCTCAAGGCAGTTAATTGAATTGCAACAAAAGGATTTGCAATTAAAACAGTTATATCAGACAGTTTACTCAGAAACAGAGGCAAAATGTATTCCAGAGTGTTATTACCTTAAGGGTGATATTTTAATGAGAAAGTGGAGGCCAGATCATGTCTCAGCAAATGAAAACTGGAGGGAGTACCATCAGATTGTTATCCAAGTTGGATATAGAAATGAGATTCTGAGGATGGAGACAGGCAATGCAACAGAAGTTCTGCTGAAGGGTCATGAGGACTCGAAACGTCAACTGTGCTCTTCTTCGCCGATGCTGCCAGACCTGCTGAGTTTTTCCAGGTATTTCTGTTTCTGTTTTTGTCTCTGGGGATAGATGTTTCTCTTGAATTCCTTAGACGGTTTATTAGTAACTATCTTAAATTAGTTACTCGTAGTTTTGATGCCCCAGACGCAGAAATGCCTTACCTATGTTTTTTCTGCCAAGTTATTTCATAATCTTAAAGACTTCTACCAGTTCACTCCTCTGTCTTCTCTTCCCTAGAGAAAAGAGCCCCAGCATGTTCAATATTTCATAATGAATATAAACTCTCAGAACATGTATTATTCTAATAATATTTTTGGTACCTTCTCCGATGCATCTACATCGCTTTTATAATTTGGAGAGCAGAACAGTTTACAGCACACCAAATGTGGTCAGACCAAAATTCTAAACAAGATTAACGCAACTGCTGGTGTACAGTATTATTATTATTATTATTATATATGTTGGTGTACAGTAGTCAGTTCCTTAGTATATTAAAAAAGATATATACCTTCAGAAGCTTTCATAACGTGCCTATTAGTGTCCTCGTATTTAAAAAATGGTTAATCCTCAGGGGCCTGCAAGTGGGTGCCAGTTTTAAGGCCAGTTTTATGAGGCGTGACTGCTTCTCAAACAATCTTTTTAAAAGCTACCATAAAAGATCGCAGAAGCTCAACTTATGCTGAACATAATTTGTGTTTAAAATTCCACAATCTTTTATGCTAGTTTGACCAATGTCGGATAAACTGCACGGAAAAAAATTAAGGGAACTAATGGAAACTCCAAGGGCTGAATTTTCTGGCTGGTGGTGGGGGGCGGGGGGGTGCAGAGCAGGAGTGGGCGCGGACCCATTCGCCGCTTACGATTGGGTCTGCGCCGCTATTTTACGCGGTGGGCCAATTGAGGCCCGCCAGCACACTTCACGATTCCCGTGCACAGCGGGAATGGGCGGGCGGCGGCGAGCACACTGTGGCCACCGGGTCCGATGGCGACCCAGCAGCCTGCATAAAGGAAGACCCTGGCAGCCTCGGAAAGGCTGCTCTCCATGGCTGGGCGAAGGGCTGTGCAGAGGGGCAATGAAGTTCATGCAAATCCAGAGGGTAGCCATCGGGGCAGGCCAGTCTGGAGTGTAGGGCAGCGGGACAGGCCAGGCCGGAGGGTAAGGTGGGGGCGGGGGCCAGTGTGCCCTCGTTTTTCCGATGACTACCTAGCTGCCCTCCTCGAGGAGGTGGCAGCACGGCGGGAGGTGCTGGTTCCCCAGGATGGGAGGAGGAGGCCCCCCCACATGATGAAACGTGCCTGGGAGGAGGTGGCGGAGGTGGTGAGTTCCCACGACGTGGTGCGGCGCACCTGGATCCAGTGTCGCAAGCGCTTCAACAACTTGTTGCGCTCAGGAAGGGTGAGGACAATGTTGGCATTGGTCACTTAACCCAGCAGGTCAGCTTACCCCCTGCTGCCACCACCCCCCCACCCCCAAGTCTGAGTATAGTGACTGCATTGAATTATTGACGGCATTTGCCCTTCGCTGGCTGGGCCAGCGGATATTGCCCATGATGAAGTCAGCCTGAGAGGATGATGAAGAGATGTGTTTTGCCCCCGCAACATGTGTTATGCTGAGCCCCACATGACTAGTTTGGGGGCAACCTGGAGGAGCTGCACCTAGGCACAGTGCTGGAACTCCAGGACATGTCCACGTCAGGGTGATGAGATGGTGGGAGGGGAGCTTCAAGGTGACGTGGCAACGAACCATCTGCTGCGCCCTGTGCTCCATGTGCTTGCGCCTCCTTACTATGGAAGGATATACCGTGTGGTGCCTAATGTGATGTAGGCAACATGTGTTCAAGGGGGAGTATGGGGGGGTGGGGAACAGGCCTAGCATCTTTGTGTGAATGTTCAGAAGCAGCGGGGTGAAGAGGCTCTGGAGCCCTGATATGTCCCACTCTGGTTGGGGTGGGCCATGCGTGAAGAGAGTCCATGTGCAATTTGCACAAATCAATGCTCGTCTCTCATTTTCAGGTGAAGAGTGCTCATAACGTGGCAGAGCATGCGAGGACTGGTGGCGGCCAGGCGCAGTTAGCCATTCTTAGCCACTTCAAGCAGGAGGCCCTGGATTTGGAGAGGTGCCATGCGCCCAGGTCCATTTGTGCAGGCGAGGCTGGGGTGCCACGGCCAGGTATTTATGCCCAACAGTGAGATGAGCACTGTTTTCCCAACAGCCACAGCAGTGCTGAATGTTAATTGATTTCATTTTGCAACGTGGCTTGACTATTGGTTATGGAAGGATGAGCACATAATGATCCGGGGCACAGGGATGCATTTTGTCATTGTCTACATGTTAATTGATCCAATGTCCTTGTTCTTCCTTTCAGCATCAGCAGAGCAGGGCCAGGAGGAGGACCAGCAGAGGCCTCCTCACACCTGAGGGGCCTGAAGTCTCACCAACGTCACAACATCTCTGCGAGGCAGGCACCAGCGCAGATACTAGCACCTCGGTGGGAATTAGAACATCAGCTAGTGTCCCGGGGCACAGCAGCGAGGGCACTTCACAGTCACTGGAGGAGCTGGCAGAGACAGAGAGTGCCCATGGCGCCAGCACTCAGAGAAATTCAGAGGACCAGGCATATGCTCAGTTGGTGACTGATGATGTGCCTCTGGAGTTGTCTGCAACGCAGCAGGCACAGGAACTACGGCCGAGTGTGTGGGAGCTTCTGGGGGTGATACATGAGGCTATGCTTGACATGGTCTCCGTGGTGGAGGAGTCTACATGGACGATCGCCAAAACAATGAGCCACATGTCTGAGCGCCATGCGTCCTCCATGGAGAGAGTGGCGACTCTTGTGGAGAGGCTGCTCCAGGAGACCCATCAGGGTTTCCTGGGGATGCGCTCTAACCAGCAAGCCCTCACTTCGGCATTGACCTCATTTGGTCACTGCCAGTGTGGGAGATGGTCTAGGCATCAAGTTTCCCAGCTCGGTGCCCAACCATCCACGGGGAGCAGGGAGGTCCGAAGTGACCTCACGTCGGTGCAGCAACTGCCTGCCGTCTCTGCGGGCACCTCTCAGGTTGCTCCAGATGAGGGCGTCAGTTCCTCCACCCCTTTCCCAGTGACCGTAGCATCCAGTGAGGCTGCGACAACTGGAGAGATGCCAGCTGTAGAACTGGCAGCTCCATCCCAGGCGGGGCCAGCATAGGGTCCACGCACCAGAGGACGACCACCAAGTTCATCGAGGCCAACAGGACAGCAGAGTGAGCAGGCTGTCTCAGATGCCACTCCCAGCGATGGGGCGGCACCAAGACGTAGCACCTGGAAATGAAAACACAAGGCACCTTAGGCACACCACGAGTTTTTCACTGGTGATTTTGTGTTGGCCCGAGATGGGGTCCTTATGATTTGTTCTGACTTGTAACACTATTGTCTGTTTTTTTGCATAACTTTGTTTGCTTGACATATTAAATTCATATATGTCACAATGGCTGAGGATGCCTCTTTTCTTCTGCATGTGGATGGTTTCCAAAAATGTAATGAGTGCTTTGTTGGACATTCAGCTTTATTAACAAGGCCCTTAGTGACTGTTCCTAACCTGGCAGATTTGGCACTTAGGTGTCGAGTATGGAGACTGCAGCCCAGTCTTGTCCTGGAGGTCCATCTGTGTTGTCCTAGCTGAAGGTTTGTTGGATTAAAGCATCCCGGGTGTCCCTGCCTCCCTGGAGTATGCTCAGGTCAGCGTCCACCCCCTCAGCATTTCCCTGTGCGTGCTCATCCTCGGACTCACTGCTGGTCTCATCGTGCGCAGCTGCAGCCACTGCGTCTACATCTTCATCGTCCACAGTGTCCCCCCTTTCCAGCGTAAGATTGTGGAGAGTGCAGCATGCAACCACTATCACCGACACACGATCTGGGGTGTACTGGAGTGTGCACCCTGAACGTTCCAGGCATGAGAAGCGCATCTTGAGAAGACCAATGGCTTTGTCCACCACAGCCCTTGTGGAGCCCGTGGCTCCTATTGTATCGCTGCTCGGCTTCTGTTCTTGGATGGCGGAGAGACGTCATGAACCACCTTCTGAGGGGATAGCCCTTGTCACCCAGCAGCCATCCATCAAGCCCGGCTGGACCACTGAAGAGCCCCGGCACCTGGGAGTGTCTGAGGATGTAGGTGTCGTGGGACCTGCCTGGGTACCTTGCACAGACTTGTAGAATCAGCATCCTGTGATCACACACTATCTGCACGTTCATGGAGTGGAAGCCCTTCCTGTTGATGAAGGCACTGGGCTCACCTGCTGGCGCCTTGATGGCCACATGTGTACAGTCTATTGCACCCTGGACGCGGGGGAAGCCAGCAATGGCCGCGAAGCCTCTGGCTCTCTGTGTCTGGCTTGCCTGGTCACAGTGGAAATGGATGAAGGTCAATGCACGCCTGAACAGAGCACCTGTAACCTGCTTGACACAAGGGTGGACAGCTGATTGAGAGAGACACCGCAAAGATCACCCACTGAGCCCTGGAAGGAGCAAGAGGCATAGAAGTTGAGGGCAACTGTGAGCTCCAGAGCCATTGGCATGGGGTGTCCACCCACACAGTTAGCGCAGATCTCAGGCCCAATCATCTGACAGATATAGTTGACTGTCTCCCTTGAGAGATGAAGCCTCCTTCGGCACTGCACCTCAGGCATATTGAGGTAGCTGCTTCACCGCCTGTATACCCTGGCAGCAGGATAGTGGCGTCTTCTGCAGCCTCTTCCGCCTTGGTCCACCTCTTGGCCCTGCACCCCTTGTGCCTGCGCCTGTCCTCCCAAAGGTGGCTCCCCTGGAGGCTGAATGTGCACTCCTGGCCACCTCCCCTTTCTAGCCCTCCTTTCCTCCTTAGAGGACCTGCCTCCAGTGGACAGTTCAGCTCCCATTCCCAGGCTAAGGGAAGGCTTCCTGAAACCTGCAGGCCCAGAAAAGATTCCTCACTGCAGTGCTGACCTGAAGGTTAAGAGTCCAGACAAAGCAGCTGGTATGCCTTTTGAAGTCCTACAGATCACACAGGCAAGTTTCAAAAACTTTGAAAAATCAATATCTAACACTGCACACTCGCGACCCCACTGAGCCCTCTTATCCCACCTGTGGATGAGATTTATACAAATCTCTCCTACCCGCCTGCCCGTTGTGCCCATGCGCCAACCTGAAGATTACATGGGCGCCGAAAAATCGGTGTCGACTGGTGAGTCAAGGGCCTTAAGTAGCCTGTTAATTAGTGGCGGGCGCGCAGTGGACATCATCGCGTGCCCACCCAGCGAAATATCACGATGGCGCACAGTGACATCAGGACGCTCGCCTGACGTCACCACATGTTACTTTACGCGTGGACATGCGGGGTCCATCCCCGCACGCCAACCGGAAAATTCTGCCCCAAGGAGAGGATTTTTCCCTCATCGGGAGGGCTCGGCAGGGGCACGTGAGGGCGGTTGGGAAGCTGACCACTGCCCGCAGTCGGGGCTGGACTGCAATTTCACGCTGGCGGGCCAAGTGAGGCCCACCCAACGTGAAAGGCGAGCAGCAGTGCTCAGCGCTGCCTGTGTGGGGAGGGGGGGAGGGGTGGGAGGGCGAGCGCGAGTTCCCCACATGTGTGCAGGTGCGCACTGGAAAGCTCCCTGAAGCACAGAGCTGCCTCAGGAGGATGAACAGTTTTCAAAATAAAAAATAAAGATTTCTGAAATGTTACAAAACATGTCCCCTCGTGTGACTCTGTCACATGAACAAGGACTTGTTATAAATGAAATTTTAAAAGTTTTATTTTATTTTTATTTGCTATTGGAAACCCCCATCCCACCCATGGATGCGGTTTCCTAAAAAATGCAAAGGTCGCTTGGCCTTTTCACCAGCCTTTTCACCTTTGGGCAGGCAGTGAAAAATTTCTTCAATTACCTTTTTAATGCCCTTAATAGGCCTTTTAACTGTCGGCGAGCGCACACCAGAGGACGATGACGTCATCGTGCGTCATTTTATGCTCGGTTGGGTCGGGCGCCCGCCTGCCTGACGAGCTAAAAATTCTCCCACAAGCATTTATGAATGTGCATCGTGTTTAACATGCTTTAGATGTCACAAATTGTTTAATGCAGATCACAATGTAAAACCTAAAAAGAAAAAGCCAGCCATTAGCAATGCACACAAATATCTCTCGGAACAGAGAGTACCAGAGCCATAATATTTACAGGCTTCAGATAGCCATCCCACATTTGCAGCTTCCGATGGTCATAGTGAGACGTGTCGGTCCAGCTGTAGACTAGCATCTCGGCGTAGGCTGGAATGGGTTGATCCTGTAGAAATGGCATGGGTAGCATTGAGGAATTGAAAAGGATGCAAGACTGGTGGGACTGGTGCAAATAGCAGTGATAAAGTAGCAAGACACATAAATGCAGAGATCAGAGAGGCTTGTTGCAAAAACATTGTACTTATAATAGGAGACTTTAATTTTCACTAAAACTGGGGTAAGCAAAGAGCTCAAATCCCATACGCAGCAAATTTCTTGTATTCAAAGCAGTTTTGGTACAGGATGTCCCTGAAGTAACAAGAGAACAGATCATCTTAGATTCTGTAATGAATAATGAGCCTAATAATCTAACAGTAAGGGAGTACCTAGCTAATGGTGATCATAACATGATAAAATTACCGATTTAAGGTTATTGATGAAAGAAGCAACAGTAACATATGGAAAACCTTTTACACAGTGACTGGTTAAGATCTGGAATGTTCTGCCTGAGAATATGATAGAGGCAGATTCAATCAAAGACTTCAAATGAGAATTGGATAAATATCTGTAGCAATAAAAATTGCAGGGCTACAGGGAAAAGGCAGGAGTATGAGCCTAGGTGTGTTGCTCTTGCAGACAGTGACAAGAACACAACAGGCCAAATGGCCTCTTACTGTGCTGTAGCCATTCTATGATTCTATTCTATGAATTCAATATTAGGTTTGAGCAGGAAGGCAGCTATGTTTTAAAATTTCCCTTTTAACTTAAGGTGAAATAAAATGTTCTGGATGGGGAGAATGGTGATCCTATTAAACCTCTGCCTGGAGACAGGCGCATGTGATCTGGTCATCAACCCAAACCAAAACCAATTGGAAATCATGACCATTTTCACACATTGATAAAGCAAAGGGACAGCTGATTTTGTGAGACACAGGCACAGAGACAAAGAGAGAGAGAGAGAGACAATGAAGCTATGGCTATGAAGAGCAGGTAAAGACTGCTTTTGTGTTGGCAACCAAGTAAGATGTTGGTGAGAGCTGGTTCTCTGCTTGAAAGTAATATGGAGCGGATGGGACTTTGGCGATTTAAGGAACAAGAAATCACTGAGGTAGGCCTTGCTAGTGGAAGTTGGATCTGGGAAACTCAGGCAGAGTGGACTAACTTTTGAAGGACACTGGCAGTTGTATCCTAGTGTGGCAGCAAGAAGTGAGCCTGCTGGAAAACTGGGAGTAACTCATAACTCATTGTTCTAACACTACCTCTCTGCCAGAAATGTGCCACACAGCAAAGGGAGTTGTAAAATGTATGTCCAGGTAATTCTGTTTTTGTTTTGGATTTCCAGCATCCGCAGTAGTTTTTTGTTTTTATGTCCATTGTGTTAGTTAGTTAATGCAAAAGTACCTTTTCTTTAGCTTGATTTATTAATTGTCTGTTAAGTAATGTTTGATTTAAATTGATTTTAGCTTGTTTGTTACAGTAAAAATCTTAAAATCTGAAATCTTGTTCTTCAGTTATTTTCATTGGTCATTTGGAGAATTAATCACTTTTAAAAGTTATTGGCTCCTACAGGAATTGTAACAGGTTTAAATTTAGGAAGGAGGACTTTGGAGAGAGAGGCAGGAATTGATCACAATAGACTGAGAAGAATTATTAATGGATATAACAGCTGATGAACAGAGGGAGGTGTTGGTAGCATACAAGACTTGTACATACCGCCAAGGGCAAGAACACCACATATGCAATTAAACAACCTCGGTCAACAAGGGAAGTGAGAGATAGTATAAAACCATATAAAAAAGGGCTTATACAAGGAAAAAGAACAGTGGAGACCCCAGGGACTGGGAGAGATATTAAGAAAATAGGTTGATAATACAAGTGAGAGCAAGGCTGGATATAGAAAGTTCGAAGGGGAAGTGCAAAAGGAAATAAAGTGAGACAAAGAAGAGATTAGCAGCTAACATAAAAGGGAATCCAAAGTCTTCTGTACGCATGTAAATAGTAAAAAAATTAAAAGATAGTAAGAGGAACGGTCAGGCCAGTCAGGGACCAAAAAGGAGACCAATGCGTGGAAGCAGAGGGCGTGGCTGAAGCACTAAATGAGTACTTTGCGTCGGTAATTACCAAGGAAGAATATATTTCCAAAGTCATAGTGAAAGAGGATATACTAGATGGGTTAAAAATTGATAAAGCGGAGGTATTAGAATGACTGACTGTACATAAAATTTATAAGTCACCACAGCCGTACAGGATGTATCCGAGGATAATAAGGGAAGTAAGGATGGAAATTGTGCAGGTACCGGCCACAACCTTTCAATACTCCTTAGATACAAGGGTGATACCAGAGAACGGGAGAATTGCAAATGTTACACTCTTGTTCAAAAAGTGATGTAAAGGTAAACCCAGCAACTACAGGCCAGTCAGATTCACCTTGATGCTAGGAAAGCTTTTAGAAACAATAATCCCCAGGTAACCCACACTTACACAAGTGTGGATTAATTAAGGAAAGCCGGTAGATTGTGTTAAACTAATTTGATTAAGTACTTTCATGAAGTAACAGAGAGGGTTGATGAAGGTAATGTGGTTGATGTGGTGTACCTGAACTTCCAAAATGCATTTGATAAAGTGCCACATTTTCTTGGCAGCAAAGTTGAAGCCCATGGAATAAAAGGGACGATAGCAGCATGGTTATGAAGTTAACTGAGTGACTGGAAAGGGAGAATCATGATGAACAGTTGTTTTTTGGACTGGAGGATTGTACACAGTGGTGCTCCCCAGATGCTGTCTATACTAGGACTACTGCTTTTCTTGATATATGTTCATGATTTGTCTGCTCATCCTACTCTCTGCTTGGAGACAAAATGATAAAATTGCCTCTCCTTGCATACAGGGTCTCTGCCACCTCCCGGATGCAAAGATGGATCATGTACTGGGAGATATTCACTGCTTTGCCTGATCCTGAAGTGTATAACTTGAAGGCTATGATGACATTGATGGCCACTGGCAGCACTCTCCTCACTCAGGTGTGAGATTGCAGGCTCTTTTGAAGGAGTAGCACAGTTCTGTGACCACTTCCTTGGTGAATCTGGCTTGCATCGGACATTGTTTCTGAGTTAGCTGGAGATAGCAGGAATGCTCCCTGGAAACACATGGTGAATGCGGCTTTCTGTGGAGAGTCTTCCTCTTTCTCCCACTGTGCCGAGCTTCCCCACTCTGGAGCCTTCGCTTAATTTCTCTGTCATGTAGCAGATCACAGGAAACTGCAAATACAGCCCAATCATATCTTGCAGCCTTGATGTGGGCAATTAACAGTATCCTCTGCCCTCCCTGTATAGATACACCATCTGACCACCACAACTCCAAAACTTTAATACTTCCACAAACTTTAATAGAACAGAAGTAAGTCAAAGTCACACCTCACCTGCAGGTTAGATGACTGGTCCTTTAAATAGCACTAGTGGGAATTCCCTCATGCAGCTGAATTTGTGTACAGTTGTGAATGATTAGCACATCCGTACACTGGGTCTGCATGATCCAAGTCTCCAGAACATGCATCTAATTAGCCGAAATGGCTAATTGACATCACAATGCAACTACTCTGGCACATGCATGACATGCCTATGTTCACATCCTTCCCAACATGCATGCTGCATGGACAATGGTAAAAGTGTATCATGTGTCATTTCCTTCTTTGACCCTTCCATAGCATTGAAACCAGTGGTATTATGGAGTCCAATTTTGTGACCTTAAAGCTTTGCTTTGGTATGGACTACCCATTTCCTCAATAAAACATGAGCATGGAAGGCAATGAACATACACTCAATCTGTGACTGAGAAAGTGTTCCCTTTAACTGACCATGTAGTGTAGCAGATAATCAGCAGGTTCAGGGCTGTCAAGCCAGGCTGGAAAATGGATGTGCTGGAGTTGGCCTTTAACTCCTTGATCTTCACTGTGTGACCCCTTTTTGCAAAGGAGAATCAAAACAACCTTTGCTTTCATCCTGAAAATTGTTTTTCAACCAGTTAATTGTCACAGACCAGGGTCATTGCAGCACTTGACTGCCTCAGCCCCCAGTAATGAGAACAACTCCTGTGTCATAAACTTCACTGTCGCAGCTGGTATGAACAACTGAAAGGGAGAGTGACATTTTACTAAGAGCATTTATTCTGCACTGGTCACAACTGGTCATTTTTGGCACTTTTTTAACTTTCACTTGTTAATATGTCACCTATTCCTAAGGAACAGGGATATGTTATATATATATATATATATATATATGAGTCATTATCAGAAAAATGAACTGCAGCCTATCCTTCGCTGAGCCTAAACCATTCAATTGTCTATAATTTTATCTCTTTACTATGGGGTAGTTTTAACCTACAGTGATTACATAAAATGGGCAATATCAGGTCAGACATCCATAATATAGTCTGCCCTTCGGAAAAGGTGTGTAACCAACTGCCATTGATATTGCCTCTTTTAAGCCATCATCCAATGTTAATATTACTCCCTTTTACTTTGATGGCTTAAAATATAAAAAGAAGCTTCCTAGATAGTTGACAATCAGTAGCAGAAAGAAAAGATTTAAATATGCTATGTTGCGTAGGCATGTTTTCCATAAAGAAAGTGCCCTTCAAGAAAAGGCAGAGATGAGTAGCGAGGTCATCTGGATGTAGGTGATGATTGACAAATAAATAAAAGTCGTGATGCAGGATTCGTTTTCTGAATGTCTTTGGGCAGAAAGTTATTAGTAAAGATATCTTGCATTGTAAAAGTCAGATTAGATCTGAGGGTGACAGAGATTCAGTTTCCTCACTTCAATAAACCTTGACTGATTAATAAACGCTGATTTATGATTACTGAATCGAAGCTGGTAAAAATAAAACCTGCTTGAGGGGATGGTTGGAAATGTTGAGCAGTTTGGGTCTCACCCATTGGAATTTAGAAGAATGAAAGGTGATATTTTTGAAACATATAAGCTCCTAAGGGGTTTTGACAGGGTGCATGCTGAGAGAATGTTAAAGTAGTTTCTGCTGTGATAAACTGAGTTATGTTAGTAGGTTTGGCTTTGGAACATGAGATTCAAGCACATAGACTGCACGGAAATAGTAAAACAGGGATCCTAATTCCAACGGCATCAAACCTTTATGTACATTCATGGAAAAGCTTAATGGAAACAAACCATTTACAATGGACATCCATGGCCCAACACCCCATACCCGTCAGGAAACCAGCAAAAGCTCAACTCCTGGTCTCTAAACAGTTGGATAGCAGAGTTGTTTATAGAGCAGTGGGAGCAGGTATGCCTTGCATCCAGCAGGACTGACAGTTAGTGGAGCTCCTATTGCTAATCCCTCTCAACATGTGACCCAGATTACCTTGCCATCCAGACCGTGACAGGTACCTTCCTCACCTTAAGGCTTCTCGGCCTGAGGGGAACCACACAGACGGCCTGCTTCAGTCTCTGGCAGCTGTATGCCTGTTCCAATTCCCCTCTCCGGTTCTCCAAAGAGGCTTTGGGCTACTCTAATTGTGGCTTTTGCTAATACCACATGCAGCTCACCATTCGAGGGCTCCTGCTTCTTCTGCCTGCTTGTCCCTCTCTCTCCTCGTGGCTTCTGGTCCCATCCCTTTCTTCAGCCTGCACTTGGGGCCTCAGGCTCTGCACCTGCCCTCCCACCTCCACCTTGCCAAGAACACTGCCAATTCCCCTAACTGGCGTCCTCCTGAGCAATTAACCTCTGCTGGTGGGGGCCCAGTTCCCTGCAGGAAATGCCTCCAGTAGGTGGGGCCCAGTGTTTGGCCCCGTGCCGAAGTTGGGAAGTCAGATGTCACCAGGCCCGACACAACGCCCTCGCTATATTTTGATGATTAGGATTTGTGTTGATTCAGCACCATGTTCCACTTGTGTTATTAAACTGTATCTGTAAACTCAGACATGACATTAAACATCACCTGCAAAACCTCTTTCTTAGGAATGTGTAACACGATTTTCATTGGAATATTTCAAGCAGAAAAAATAAGGTATCTCAAGGGGCTGAATGGCCAACTCCTCCTAATTCTTGGGCTCTTGCGTTCTTGAAATGATTCAAATAAATGCCAGCACTACTGACTTTTTACAGATTTTTGTAGTGTTCCCTTTTCTCCTACAGTTTTAACCTCTGCATTTCCCTGAGTTACTTGGTGCTTGTATACTACACAGACCTTTCCCTATTTCACTCACTGTTCCAATACTCACAACCCTTACCTTTTAAATTAAAATAATTACAAATTGATATTTGCTTTCACTTTATAAGCATAAGGGTTCCAATTCTGCAGCCATGGCACTCCCCAGGTGATGGAATAGTTATATTTAACCTTTTGTATATCTGCATTTTATTCCATGCCCTATAGGCTATGTTACTAAGGCTGATTTAAATTCCTTTTAGTGAAGATTCAATGGCCCTGAAAATCGGCAGGGAATTCAGACACACTTCCATAAGCAAGCATGAGTGGAGGGGACAGAAAGTTGACAAGAACCTTGGTATTCTGAAACCCAGCCTACAGTTCCAATGTTCAGATAGGACCTCTTGAGGCAGATCCTCCATTTGGCCTGGGTAGAATAGCTGTACAAATGCAAGATCACAGGACATACATTTCCATAGCTACTGCGGATGCTGGAAATCCAAAACAAAAACAGAATTACCTGGAAAAACTCAGCAGGTCTGGCAGCATCGGTGGAGAGGAAATCAGTTAACGTTTCGAGTCCTCATGACCCTTCGGCAGAACTGAGTATAGTTAGGAACAATACTTCTTCAGAGAGGGCATTTCTTGAAGAGAGGTGGCAGTCAATCAAACACAGAGATAAAAACAAAAAGCTAGAAGCTACTGCAGATGCTGGAAATCCAAAACAAAAACAGAATTACCTGGAAAAACTCAGCAGGTCTGGCAGCATCGGTGGAGAAGAAATCAGTTAATGTTTCGAGTTCTCATGACCCTTCGGCAGAACTGAGTATAGTTAGGAACAATAGGAACAATTTTAGCTTTTTGTTTTTATCTCTGTGTTTAATTGACTGCCACCTCTCTTCAAGAAATGCCCTCTCTGAAGAAGTATTGTTCCTAACTATACTCAGTTCTGCCGAAGGGTCATGAGGACTCGAAACGTTAACTGATTTCTTCTCCACCGATGCTGCCAGACCTGCTGAGTTTTTCCAGGTAATTCTGTTTTTGTTATACATTTCCATAGGTCATTTTTCCAATGTCGTAGCAGCGGGCAAGATACCTTGCCACTGATGCAGGTTTGGAATATTTCAGTTAACATCCAGAGTTATCTAAATGTTTGATATGTTTATACAGGTGATTGAAACCTGTTGAATGTTTTCTCTTTTTTTGAAATGTTTTAATGAAAATCCTGTTACACATTTCTAAGAAAGATTTTTGTAAGTAGGGTTAATGTCATACCTGAGTTTACAAACTAACAGAAGTGGAATAAGGTACTGAATCAGCAAAAATCTTAACCATCAAAACAAACCTACTAGCATAACTCAGTTTAACACAGCAGATATAATTTTAACCAACAGCTAAAGCCAGCACTAATCTGGTAGCAATGCAGCAGGTATCATGTGGCTGCCATTTTGGGGGTTTAGACTTTGTGGAAATAATTCCATTATAACTTGTTTGCCCGTGACCTCTTGAGGTCATTCAGTCATGAAACACTTTGTGTCCCATTTACTGGGGTGCAATATAAATTTTTAATAAAGGTTTTCATTCATGCTTCAAAATGTATTGTAGCAGTTATTATGTAAATGGCAATAAAAGGACCTTTTCTAACCTTTTCTAAGTTCACGAAAAAGATTTAGAAATTGCTAAGAGGAAACAAAGCCAACAGTGGAGATGGAAATTGAATAAGAAAAACACTGTAAAACCTTAAAGGACTAATTATATAAATATGGAAATTTTGAACCTTTTGGCAAACCCTTTAGCAGAAGAAGAAAAACTTGGTCTGAATTTTAACAAATTTTGTGTGTGTGTGAAAGGAAGAACAAAGGAACATGTAGATTTTAATGAGCAGTTTCATGCAAGCAGTCTGCTTCCATTTAATTAAATGGAGCCTTTGTTTAACTCAAATGATTAAAATGGATTTCAGTTCAACCACAGCAGCACAATCTGATAATCGCTATTAGTGCTGCCATTAGCATTGATGCTGGTATTAGTCTGCACAGTACACACTATTAAGCAGCAATGAATCAATATGTAATTATCAGTTTACATATATTTTTGGCACGTTTACATACTGCTACCACCATTTTGCATTAGAAAGTGAGAGAAAAAAGTAACCATGCAATCTAATACTGCCAGCTGAAGAAATCATTCCATCTAACTTTGCTCATACTGAATCAGGGTTTTAATAAGAAAAGAAACTAGCACCAGAATCCCTTGAAAACCCCCTTCAGAAAAACAGGTCACCTGATCATTATCATATTGCTATTTGTGGGAGTTTGCTGTGCACAAATTGGCTACCGCTATTTACCACATTACAACCGTGACTAGTTTCAAAAGTGTTTCATTAGCTCGAAAGCAGTCTGGAATGTCCTGTGATCATAAAGGATGGTATATAAGGACAAGACTGTCTTTTCCTATTCTGGATAAGAAACTATGGCCGGGATTTGTCGTGCCCGCCAGCGCCGGGGTTGTTTGGTGACGTGAGCAGACAATATGGTGCGATCGGTTTCATAACGGCATGAAACCAGTTCATGATCGTCTGCTCAGGCAAACCAACCAACCGCATTTCACGCCATCGGACATCAGGAACATCATTGTAATACATCTTTTTTTTTATTCATTCACCGGATGTGGGCATCTTTGATTGGGCCAGCATTTATTGCCCATCCCTAGTTGCCCTTGAGAAGGTGGTGGTGAGCTGCCTTCTTGAACTGCTGCAGTCCATGTGGTTTAGGTACACCCACAGTGCTGTTAGGAAGGGAGTTCCAGGATTTTGACCCAGCGACAGTGAAGGAACAGCGATATATTTCCAAGTCAGGGTGGTAAGTGACTTGGAGGGCACTTCCAGGTGGTGGTGTTCCCATCTATCTGTTGCCCTTGTCCTTCTAGATGGTAGTGGTCGTGGGTTTGGAAGATGCTGTCTAAGAAGCCTTGGTGAATTCCTGCAGTGTATCTTATGGATGGTGCACACTGCTGCTACTGTGCAGTGGTGGAGGAAGTGAATGTTCGTGGATGTGGTGCCAATCAAGCGGGTTGTTTTGTCCTTGGCGTTGTCAAGCTTCTCGAGTGTTGTGAGAGCTGCACTCGTCCAGTCAAGTGGGGAGTATTCCATCACACTCCTGACTTGTGCCTTTTAGATGGTGGACAGGCTTTGGGGAGTCAGGGGGTGAGATACTCATCGCAGATTTCCTATCCTCTGACCTGCTCTTGTAGCCACCGTATTTATATGGCTGGTCCAGTTTATTTTCTAGTCAATGGTAACCGCCAGGATGTTGATAGTGGGGGATTCAGTAATGGTAATTCCATTGAATGTCATGGGGCAATGGTTGGATTCTCTCTTGTTGGAGATGGTCATTGCCTGGCACTTGTGTGGCACGAATGTTACTTGCCACTTCTCAGCCCAAGCCTGAATATTGTCCAGTTCTTCCTGCATTTGGACATGGACTGCTCAGTATCTGAGGAGTCACAAATGGTGCTGAACATTGTGCAATCGTCAGCAAACATTCCCACTTCTGACCTTATGATAGAAGGAAGGTCATTGATGACGCTGCTGAAGATGGTTGGGCCTAGGACACTACCCTGAGGAACTCCTGCAATGACATCCTGGAGCTGAGATGACTGACCTCCAACAACCACAACCATTTTCTTTTGTGTTCTAGGCATGAGTCCAACCAGTGGAGCATTTTCCCCCGATTCACATTGATTCCAGTTTTGCTCAGGTTCCTTGATGCCACACTTGGTCAAATACTGCCTTGATGTCAAGAGCAGTCACTCTCACCTCACCTCGGGAGTCCAGCTCTTTTGTCCCTGTTTGAACCAAGGCAATAATGAGGTCAGGAACTGAGTGGCCCTGGCGGAACCCAAACTGTGTGTCAGTGAGCAGGTCATTGCTAAGCAAGTGCCACTTGATAGCACTGTTGATGACCCCTTCCATCACTTTACTGATGATCGAGAGCAGACTAATGGTAATTGGCCGGGTGGGATTTGTCCTGCTTTTTGTGTACAGGACATATCTGGGCAATTCTCCAAATTGCCAGGTAGATGCCTGTATCGTAGCTGTACTGGAACAGCTTGGCTACGGGAACAGCAAGTTCTGGAGCACATGTCTTCAGTACTATTGCTGGAATATTGTCAGGGCCCATAGCCTTTGCAGTATCCAGTGCCTTCAGCCATTTTTTGATATCGCGTGGAGTGAACCGAATTGGCTGAAGACTGGCATCTGTGATGCTGGAGACCTCCGGAGGAGGCCAAGGTGGATCATTCATTTGACACTTCTGGTTGAAGATTGTTGCACATACTTCAGTCTTATTTTTTGCACTGATGTGCTGGGCTCTCCCATCATTGACGATGGGGATACGTGTGGCGCCTCCTCCTTCAATGAGTTGTTTAATTGTCCACTACCATTCACAACTGGATATGGTAAGACTGCAGAACTTAGATCTGATCTGTTGGTTGTGGAGTTGCTTAGCTCTGTCTATCACTTGCTGCTTATGCTTTTTGGCATGCAAGTAGTCCTGTGTTATAGCTTCACCTGGTTGACACCTCAATTTTAGGTATTCCAGATGCTGCTCATGGCATGCCCTCCTGCACTCTTCATTGAACCAGGGAGGATCCCCTGGCTTGATGGTAATGGTAGAGTGGGGAATATGTCCAGCCATGAGGTTACAGATCATGGTTGAGTACAATTTTGCTGTTGCTGAAGGTCCACAGTGCCTCATGGTTGTCCAGTCTTGTGTTGAAGGATCTGTTCGAAATCTATCCCATTTAGCGTAGTGGTAGTGCTTCACAACACAATGGAGGTATCCTCAATGTGAAGGCAGGGCTTTGACTCCACAAGGACTGTATGGTGGTCACTCCTACCAATACTGTCGTGGACAGATGTATCTGCAGCAGGCAGGTTGGTGAAAATGAGGTCAAGTATGTTTTCCCTTTTGTTGGTTCTCTCCCCAACTGTTGCAGACCCAGTCTACCTACAATGCATTGTTAACTTTTTGGTAAAGTTCACAAACAAAGAAAAATGTATGGCGGAATCATCCCAGGTTTGCGCTAAATGTGATAGCGGGCAGGTAAAATAAACTTTTACCCACTGGCCACGATGACAGGTTTTCATGCTGTACCGTCCAAACTGGCCTAATTATTTATGCATTCCCAGGATTCACGTCATTTCCATGGCGGGCAGGGTCTCGTTCGCCCACTCGCCATCACCTTGTCGCTTCATCATGCTGGGTGCTATATTTAAAGTCCAGCCGTGCACACCACATGGAGAAAGGTAAGTCTCGGGGATGGGATGGGAGTCACGGAAAGGTTGTCAGCAAGGCGTGGAGGAGAGACTGCAACTGGGTGAATATGAGTGGTGGCAGGATGAGACCCTTAAGTGGGTATTAATTGCCCACTTTAGAGCCTCAATTGATGGCGGGTGGGAAGGCCACCCGCAAGTCTTCCCATCCCGAACTTAATAGGGCAGGAGGTGAGAAGGCAGCGGGAACTCAACCTCACGTCCTCCTGCCTGATCAAATGGTCCCTTGACTCAGAGCTTCCCTTTGGGGGTAGGGTAAGGTTGTGGGGAGGAGGGCATTAAATTCCATCCTTTGTGCCCTCCTCACAACTTGCTTTTCTTTGTCTCGTCAGCAAACTCAGCTATAATATGCTCGATCCTTCATCTGCATTATGAATATAATTGTACAAAGGTGAAGCCCCAGCACTGATTTCTGTGGCACCCTAATAGTTACAGTTTGCCAACCTGAAAATGACCCATTTATCCCGACCCTCTCTTTCCTCTTAGCTAGCTAATCCTCTATCCATGCTAATGTATTACCCCAACATCGTGTGCTCTTATCTTGTGCAGTAACCTTTCAAGTGGCACCTTATCAAAGGTCTTTTGAAACTGCAAATATACAACATCTACTGGTTCCTCTTTATCCACCCTACTTATTACATCCACAAAGAGGTCTATTAAATTTGTCAAACACTATTTTCTTTTCATGAAACCATATTGACTCTGCATGATTGTATTATGATTTTCTAAATGGCCTACTATTACTTCCTTAATAATGCATTCCAATGACAGATATTAGGCTAACTGGCCTATAATTCCTGCTTCCCGTATAACTCCTTTCTTGAACAGGGGCATTACATGTGCAGTTTTCCAATCCAATGGGACTTTTCTAAAATCTAGTGAAATTTGAAGGATTACAATCAATGTATCGCTATCTCTGCAGCCACTTCTTTTAAGACCCAAGGATGCAGACCATCAGGCCCAGGGGACTTCTCAGCCTATCATCCCATTAGGTTTCCTAGTAATTTTTCACTTGTGATATTGATTGTTTTATGTTCCTCCCTCCCTTTTGCTCCTTGATATTCTACTATTCTACGAATGCTTTTTGTATCTTCTACCATGAGGACAGATACAAAATGCTTGTTCAGAGTCTCTGTCATTTCCTTGTCCCCATTACTAATTCCATAGCCTCATCTTCTAAAGGACAGATGTGTAATTTAGCTACTCTCTCCCTTTTTATATAGTTGTAGGAGCTCTTACTGTGTTTATATTTCTTGCTAGTTTACTTTCATATTCTAATTTCTCGCTCTTTATTAATTTTTTAGTCATCCTTTACTGATTTCTAAAATTTTCCCAACCTTCTGGCCTACCCTTAGTCTATGCAGCATTGTACTCTTCATTCAACTTGATACCATCCTTAACTTCCCTAGTTAGCCACAGATGATGCTTCTTTCTCATTGAGCCTTTCTTTCTCAATGGAATATATCTTTGATGAGAGTTATGAAATATCTCCTTAAATCTCTGACACTGCTTACCTACCATCCAATCTTTTAACGTATTTTCCCAGTCCACAGCAGCCAACTTTTTTTATGCTTTAAAGAGATGTGAGTATCAGCGGGTAGGCCAGCTTTTGTTGCCCATCCCTAATTGCCCTTGAGAAGGTGGCGGTGAGCCACCTTCTTGAACTGCTGCAGTTCATGTAGTGTAATTACAGTCACAGTGCTGTTAGGAAGGGATTTCCAGGATTTTGACCCAGCAGCAGTGAAGGAACAGTGATATAGTTCCAAGTCAGGATGGGTGTGTGGCTTAGAGGGGAACTTGCAGGTGTTCCCATGCATCTACTGCCCTTGTCCTTCTAGATGGTAGAGGTCATGGGTTTGGAAGATGCTGTTGAAGGAGTCTTGGTGAGTTGCTGCAGTGCATCTTGTAGACGGTACACACTGCTGCTGCTGTGCATGAGTGGTGGAGTGAGTGAATGTTTAAGGTGGTGGACAGGGTGCCGATCAAGTGGGTGGTTTGGCCTGGAAGGTGTCAAACTTCTTAAGTGTTGGCAGACAGGCTTTGGAAAGACAGGAGGTGAGTTACTCTCTGCAGAATCCCCAGCCCCTGACCTGCCTTTGTAGCCACAGTACTTATATGGCTGATCCAGGGCAGCTTTTAGTCAATGGTAACCCTCAGGATGTTGATAGTGTGGATTACAGTGATGATAATACCATTGAATGTTAAGATTGGATTATCTCTTGTTTGAAGATGGCCATTGCCAGGCACTTGTGTTTTTTTTATTTTTCACGGGATGTGGAAGTCGCTGGCTAAGCCAGCATTTATTTGTCGTCCCTAATTGCCCTTGAAAAGGTGGTGGCGAGCTGCCTTCTTGAACTGCTGTAGTCTATGTGGTGTAGGTACATCCACAGAGCTGTTAGGATGGGAGTTCCAGGATTTTGACCAGTGACAGTGAAGGAACAGCGATATATTTCCAAGTCAGGATGGTGAGTGGTTTGGAGGGGAACTTCCAGGTTGTGGTGTTTCCATTTGTCTGCTGCCCTTGTCCTGCTAGACGGTAATGGTCGTGGGTTTGAAAGATGCTGTCTAAGAGTCGTGGTGAGTTTCTGCAGTGCATCTTGTAGATGGTAAACGCTGCTGCCACTGTGCACTGGTGGTGGAGGGAGTGAATGTTTGTGGATAGGGTGCCAATCAAGTGGCTACTTTGTCCTGAATGACATCAAACTTCTTGAGTGTTGCTGGAACTGCACTCATCCAGGTAAGTGGATCCATCACACTCCTGACTTGTACCTTGTAGATGGTGGACAGGCTTTGGGGTGTCAGGAAGTGGGTTACTTGCTGCAGGATTCCTAGCCTCTGACCCACTCTTGTAACCACAGTATTTATATGGCCAGTCCAGTTGAATTTCAGGTCAAAGGTAACCCCCAGGATGTTGATAAAGGGGGATTCAGTGATGATAATGCCATTGAACATCAAGGGGTGATGGTTAGACTCTTCTTGTTGGAGATGGTCATTGCCTGGCATTTGCTGCTTATCAGCCCAAGCCTGGATATTGTCCAGGTCTTGCTGCATTTGGACATGGACTGCTTCAGTATCTGAGGAGTCACGAATGGTGCTGAACATTGTGCAATCATCAGCAAACATCCCCACCACCACAACCATCCCAACCACGAAGATCCCCAACAACCACAACCATTTTCCTCTGTGCTAGGTATGACTACAACCAGTGGAGCGTTCTCCTCCTGATTCCCATTGACTCCAGTTTTGGTGAGCCTCCTTGATGCCACACTCGGTCAAATGCTGCCTTGATATCAAGGGCAGTCACTCTCACCTCACCTCAGGAGTTCAGCTCTTTTGTCCATGTTTGAACTAAGGCTGTACGGAGGTCAGGAACTGAGTGGCCCTGGCAGAACCCAAACTGTGCGTCAGTGAGCAGGTTATAGCTAAGCAAGTGCTGCTTGATAGCACTGTTGATGACTCCTTTACTGATGAGGGTATTTGTGGAGCCCCCTCCTCCAGTGAGTTGTTTAACTGTCCACCACCATTCATGACTGGATGTGACAGGATCACAGAGCTTAGAACTAATCTATTGGTTGTGGAATCACTTAGCTCTGTCTATCACTTGCTGCTTATGTTGTTTGGCATGCAGGTAGTCCTGTGATATAGCTTCACCAGGTTGACACCTCATTTTTAGGCATGCTTGATGCTGCTCCTGGCATGCCCTCCTGCACTCTTCATTGATCCCCTGGCTTGGTGGTGATGGTAGATTGGGGAATTTGACAGGCCATGTGTTTACAGATTGTGGTTGAGTACAGTTCTGCTGCTGCTGATGGCCCACAGCGCCTCATGGTTCCCCAGTCTTGAGTTGCTAGATCTGTTTGAAATCTACCCCTTTTAGCACAGTGGCCATGCCACACAACATGATGGAGGGAATCCTCAATGTGAAGACTGGACTTCGTCTCCACAAGGACTGTTCAGTGGTCACTCCTACCTATACTTTCATGGACAGGTGCATCTGTGGCAGGCAGGTTGGTGAGGATGAGGACAAGTATGTTGTTCCCTCTAGTTGGTTCCCTCATCACCTACCACAGATCTGGTCTAGCAGCTATATCCTTTTAGGACCGAGCCAGTCTTGGTTATGGACATTGAAGTGCCCCATCCAGAGTACATTCTGCACCCTTGCCACCCTCAGTGCTTCCTCCAAGTGGTGTTCAACATACAGGAGTACTGATTCATCAACTGAGGGGTGGGGTTGGGGGGATTGGTTGGTAGTGCAGTACGTGAGAATCAGCAGGAGGTTTCCTTGCCCCTATTTGACCTGAAGCCACGAGACTTCATGGGGTCTGCGGTTGATGTTGAGGACTCCCAGCGCGACTCCTAGGCCAACTCTCTCCTGACTTGTTACCACTGTGCCACCAACTCTGCTGAGTCTGTCCTGCTGAAGGGACATGATATACCCAGGGATGGTGATGGTGGTGTCTGGGACATTATCTGTAAGATATGATTCCATGAGGATGACTATGTCAGGCTGTTGCTTGACTAATCTGTGAGACAGCTCTCCCAATTTTGGCACCAACCCCCAGATGTTAGTAAGGAGGATTTTGCAGCGTCGACAGGGCTGAGATTGCCATAGTCATTCCTGGTGCCTAAGTTGATGCTTAGTGGTCCATCCAGTTCCATTCCTTTTAGAATTTTTAGTGGTTTGATACAACTGAGTGGGTTGCTAGGCCATTACAGAGGGCAGTTCAGAGTCAACCGCATTGCTGTAGCTCTGGAGTCACATGTACGCCAGACCAAGTACGGAAGGCACTAGTGAACCAGATGGGTTTTTCTGACAATCGTTTCATGATCATCATTAGACTTTTATTTGCAGGGGCAGGATTTTTAAGTTGGCGGGCAAGCATGATCGGCAGGTCCAGGATCGGCCAGGGAACAGACCGCCGACCACGATCGGCCCCCAGATGAAGCGCGTGCTGTAAGGCTCAGCGCTGCCAGGATGGGCGCAGGAGGAGGGCAAGCACTGAAGTCAGCACGGGCGAGCGCTCACAGAAATCTCCCTGAAGGCAGAGAGCTGCCTCAGGGAGCTGAAGACCTGAACAACCTAAAATAAAGGTCACAGAAATTGGAATAAAAGTGGCCAAGCTTAATAATCAGTCACCCGAAAATGTAGGTAATGAAAATGCTGCCCACAGAAATTTATTATTAAATTTATTTAACCTGAATGTTGTCCAGGTCATTCTGCATATGAACACGGATTGTTTCAGCATCTGAGGAGTTGCAAATGATGCTTAACACTGATCAATCATCAGCAAATATCCCCACTTCTGACCTTATGATGGAGGGTAAGTCATTGATGAAGCAGCTGAAGATGGTTGGGCCTAGTACCCTACCCTGAGGAACACCTACAGTGATATCCTGGAACTGAGATAATTGACTTCCAAATACCACAACCATCTTTCTTTGTGCTAGGTGTGACTCTAACCAATGGAGAGTTTTCCCTCTGATTCCCATTGACTAGTTTTGCTAGGGCTCCTTGATGCCACACTCAGTCAAATGATGTCTTGATGTCAAGGGCAGCCACTCTCACCTCACTTCTTGAGTTCATCTCTTTTGTCCATGTTTTGGACCAAGGCTGTAATAAGGTCAGGAGCTGAGTGGCCCTGACAGAACCCAAACTGAGCATCAGTGAGCTGGTTATTTTGGCATCCCTTCCATCACTTTGCTGACAATTGATTGTAGACTGGTGGGATAGTAATTGGCCAGGTTGGATTTGCCCTGTTTTTTGTGTAAAGGACAAACCTGGGCAATTTTCTACATTGTCGGGTAGATGCCAATGTTATAGCTATAATGGAACAGCTTAGCTAGGGGCACAAGTCCTTAGTATTATGTACTCTGTCTTCATACCGTTGTAATTGCCTTTATTTAACTTTAAGACACTAGCTTCAGACCCAAGTTTCTCATCCTCAATTTAAATGTGAAATTTTATCATGTTGTTCTTTACCCTGAGATAAATAATGCCTCATTACATATTACCAAGTCTAAAATAGCCTGTTCTTTGATTGGTTCTAGAATATATTGTACAAAGAAACTGGTTTAAAAATAAATGGCCTCCAATTTAAGACAGAGATGAGGAGAATTTTTTTCCCTCAGAGGGCTGTTAGTCTATGGAATTCTCTTTCCAAGAGAGCTGAAAAGGCTGAGTCATCGAATATATTCAAGGCTGAGCTAGATAAATTTTTGATTAGCAAAGGAGACCCAAGCCATCTGAGAAAAGTGTGAAAGCTTTGTCCACATAAAATCCATACTTGTGAGGTTGTCCACTTAGATAGAAGGAATAGAAAACAGTATATTGTTTGCATGGTATGTGTAATGTTTTTAGCATGTGGACAGCCTCACATTTTCCCACATTATTATGCATCTACAAAATTTTTGCCCACTCACTTAACCTATCTAGATCCTTTTTCACACTCCTTATGTCCTCTCCACAACTTTCTCTCCTACCTATCTTTGTGTCATCAGTAAATTTAGCTATATATAGCCTTGGTTAGGCCACACTTGGAATATTGCATGCAATTCTGGTTGCCACATTACCAGAAGGATATGGAGGCATTGGAGAGGGTGCAGAGGAGGTTTACCAGGATGCTGCCTGATCTGGAGGTTATTAGCTATGAGGTGAGGTTGGAGAAACTCGGATTGTTCTGACTAGAGCGACGGAGATTGAGGGGCAACTTGATAGAAGTTTACAAAATTATGAGTGGCATGGACAGAGTAGATAGTCAGAAGCTTTTACCCGGGATGGAAGAGTCAATTACTAGGGGACATAGATTTAAGGTGAGAGGAAAAAACTATAGAGGAGAGGTGCGGGGCAAGTTTTTTACGCAGAGGGTAGTGAGTGTCTGGAATTCGCTGCCAGAGGAGGTGGTGGAAGCAGGTACGATAGTGGTGTTTAAGAGGCAGCTTGACAAATACATGAATAGGATGGGAATAGAGGGATACGGACCCTGGAAGTGCAAAATGTTTTAGTTGATGGGCAATATGATCGGTGCAGGCTTGGAGGGCCAAAGGGCCTGTTCCTGTGCTGTACTTCTCTTTGTTCTTTGTTCAATCACACATTCAATCCCTTCATCCATTGTAAATAGTTGAGGTCCCAGCACTGCCAACCCAAAAATGACCTTATCCCTACCTGCTGCTTCCAGTTAGCTAACCAATCCTCTATCTGTGCTAATATGTTACTCTCTACACCATGAGCTCTTATCTTATGTAGTAACCTTTGATGTGGCACCTTATCAAATGCTTTTTGGAAATCCAAGTAGACCAAATTTGCACCTTCCCCATTATTCACTTTTCTTGTTACTTCCTCAAAGAACTCTAATAAATTAGTTTAGCACAATTTCCTGTTCACAAAACCATGTTGACTCTGCCTGAATATATTAATATTTTCTAAGTGCCCTGCTGTAACCCCCTTAATAATAGCTTTGAGCATTTTACTAATGACAGACGTTAGGCAAACTGGCCTGTTATTTCCAGCTTTCTGTCTTCCTCCTTTCCTGAATAGTGGGTTATACTCACTATTTTCCAATCCAGTGGGACATTTCCAGAATCTAGGGAATTTTGGAAAATTACAACCATTGTATCTACTATCTCAGCAGCCACTTATTTTAAGACCTGAGGATGCAGGCCATCAGGTCCTAGGGACTTGTCAGCCTTTAGTTCTAATAGTTTTCTCGTTACCCTTCTCTTGGTGATTGCAATTGCTTTAAGTTCCTCCCTCCCTTTCACCTCTTGATTTACAAGCATTTCTGGGATGGTATTTATGTCTTCTATACCAAAAACAGACACAAAATGCCATTTCGCAATGATTCTGGGTATGATGACCTGCTTGTCCTTAAAGATGACTCCCTGGGATGTGCTGAGCTTATCCCATAAGCCCAAAAATGTCTCACATGATTGTGGACATGTGGGATGGAGTCTGGCCACCCTTTGATAATTGTCCAGAGTTCCTGCAGTATAGAGTCTTTCGATGTCTCCTCATGTAAATGCTGACATATCTGTTGTGCAAAATTCATCAGGTCAATGTGTGGAACATCTCGAGTTCAACGTCGACCTGTAGATCTATGCACACATCTTCGATCTTCATTGGATTGGGCAACCTGCTGAGCGTACTGGATGTGACCGTCAAGTTACCAGGTTTATACTGAACTTCACTTTCATAGCCCTGTATCTTTACTAGTAGATGCTACAGTCTCAGTGGGGTGCTATGGTTTCTCCCAAATCATCTCTGGCAGCTTATGGTTCGTTTCAGACCAAATCTCTTGCCGAGTATGTAGGTGTGAAAATGCACAATTGCAAATACTTAAGGCTAATGTTTCCCTCTCAATTAACTGGACTGCTCCTAAGCCTTTTTGGGATGCACCCACTCCAGGAGTAGTCACTTCTCTGGGATCATAGCATTGTAATATCGATACTTCTGACAAGTGGTTTAATGCCAAATTTTGAGATGCAGGAACTCAGGAAATGTGTTGGCCATATCATTTCTAAATCTACTATTATGTTGTTTTCCCATGTATTAATCATTTGAATACCTAGACATCAGTAAAACAATGCTTTTTAAGTGAATAATATTAGTGCCGGTAGGCATGTTATTTCAAACCATGTGGTATTTTGAACCATTAGTCTTTAGCATGGCTAGAACTTCATTATGCAACAGTTTAAGTATTTAATTCAAATCTATTAAAAACATGAATTACAGAAAACTTTACTTACTTCTGACTGGGGGATGGAATATAGAGGGACCGCTACTTTTCTTGATTCATATTTATAACCTAGACCTGGATGTACAGGGCACAATTTCAAAATTTGAATATGATGCAAGACTTGGAAGTATTGTGAACTGTGAGGAGGATAGTGGTGGACTTCAAGAGGATATAGACAAACTGGTGGAATGGGTATTCAAATGGCAGATGACATTTAATGGAGAGAAGGGTGAAGTGATACATTTTGGTCAGAAGAATGAGGAGAGGTGACAAAAAATAAAGGGTACAATTCTAAAGAAAATGCAGGAGCAGAAGGACCTGGATGTACATGTGCTTAAGTCATTGAAGGTGGCAGGGCAGGTTGAGAAAGCAGTTAACAAATTAGACTGATTCCCAAGTTTTATAAATAGGGGCACACAGTACAAAACCAAGTAAATTATGAACGTTCATAAAACATTGGTTCAGCCTCAACAGGAAGGATGTGAATATTTTAGAAAAGGTGCAGAAAAGATTTACAAGAATGGTTCTGAGGATAAGAGATTTAAGCTATGTGGATACATTGGTGAAGCTGGGGCTGTTCTCCTTGGAGAAGAGAAGGTTGAGAGGAGATTTGCTAGACATGTTGAAAATCATGAGGGGTCTGGGTAGATCAAACGGGGAGGAACTGTTGTCATTGGCAGAAGGTCGAGAACACTAAGGTGATTAACTAAAGAACCAGAGGCAACATGAGGGAAAACTGTTTTTTTTAATCATTCATGGGATGTGGGCTTTGCTGGCTGGGCCAGCATTCATTGGCAATTGCTAGTTGCCCTTGAGAAGGTGGTGGTGAGCTGCCTTCTTGAACCACTGCATCCATGTGGTGTAGGTACACCCACAGTGCTGTAAGGAAGGGAGTTCCAGGATTTTGGCCCAGCGACAGTGAAGGTACAGTGATATATTTCCAAGTCAGGATGGTGAAAGGCTTGGAGGGGACTTCCAAGTGGTGGTGTTCCCATCTATCTGCTGCCCTTGTCCTTCTAGATGGTGGTGCTCGAGGGTTTGGAAGGTACTGTCTCAGGAGCCTTGGTAAATCCTAGCAGTGCATCTTGTAGATGGTACACACTGCTGCCACTGTGTGTCGGTGGTGGAGGGTGTGAATGTTTGTGGGTGTGGTGCCAATCAAGCGGGCTGCTTCCTTACGCAACAAGTGATTTAGACTTTGAATACACTGCCTGAGCATATGATGGAGACAGATTCCATTGTGGTTTTCAAAAGGGAACTGGATAATTGCCTGAAAAGAAAAGATTTTACAGGGCTACAGGGAAAAGTTCGCAGAGTGGGGCTAGCTGAATTGCTGTTGCAAAGAACTGACACAGAGACAATGTGCTGAGAGGCCTCCTTCTGTGCTGTAACCATTCTATGATTCTAGTATAGATACATTCAAGGAACTTGATAAACACATGAAGAAGAAAAAAGCTGAAGGTTACCCTGATAGTGTGATCAAGAAGGGTGAGAGGACTCTTGTGTGGAACATAAACACCAACAGAGATGAGGTAGGCCAAATGGCCTGTTTCTGCTCTTAAATTCCATGTAAAGCTGCCAGCAGGGAGTACAAATATACCATGTTTCACATCCTCAGGCCATCACAGCCAAGGAACTCTTCCCCCACCCCCCGACACTCCCTGTCCCCCCCACCCCCCCCCCAACACACACTCTCTACCCAAATTTACCTTCCCATTCTTTGCTGCTCGTCCAATCACAGGCTAGTTCCTCCCTGTATTTGTTGCTGATAGGCTCACCATGTTAATATCACATTTGTAACTATTAAACACCAGCCCTTTTTTAAGGCCACTTGCACCAGCAGATGTAAATTTCGATCATGCTCCTGTTTCACCCTTCCCATGATGGCTATATCATCTGCAATGCATATGCATCCTGGTATTGTACAGGTAATGTGATCCATATGCAGTTGAAAGGGATTCTGGCTAACGGATAGCTCAAAAGTAAGTTGTTAAGGAAGCAATAACGTGCAAATGGGGTACGAAACGTAGTCAGGTCCTGAGACTTCTCTGCTGGAAGCATTGACTAATACCAGTGTTTGATGTTATGTATTGAAACGAACTTTGTTTCTGCCAATTTTGGATGGAGCTCTTCCAAAATAGGGATTTTAGGGCTTTAGCACTTTGTTCAAATGGCTCGGATCAAGGCAACTCATAGTGACCCATCCTTCCTTATGACACATGCGATTGAGCTGCATCAATCCATATACTCCTGTACTTTCTGAATGATCCATTTCATTTCCATTTTTGGGCACCTGGATTTTCAACTTGACCTGCATTGTGAATGCTGCACTTGCATGGTGGATCAATCGATGTTACAGCATGTGTTCTCAAGTGTGACATTGCATCTCCATGAAAACTACCAATCCTATTGAAACACTTGGGATATTGCAATGCCAGTCTACTAACCGAAGTGATTGGTGTATCTTCTGGTGCTGATCTGCTTTGCAGGATCTGGCTGATTCCATGGATGGTTACCAATGTGAGACGTCGACATGCAGGTAGACCATCAATTACTGGGCCTTTGGTGATTTTATTGCGTGAAACAATAATTATTTTCTCTGTGGTCTTTGCCCTGTAAATCTTTCTTTTCTCTATCCCACTTTTATTGTATGAGTGCACAGGAGACAACATGGTGACCCTCCTCCCACGTTTGAGTGTGTGCAAATAAACTAACCCGTTGAGTTCATCCTATCTCAAGTTTGCTCTGGAGTTATTAATAGAAAATTGGATCACGCCAAAACTTATAAAGGGGGAAGCAAATCAAAACACCTTTCTGTTTATGGACGGATGGCGAGAGAAGAAATCAGGGCTGTTTAAATTAACCCCTCCTCCTGTCCATAACAATGTGAAGAGGAACTTGGTTCCACCTGTTTAAAGTGTTAGGTCTCATTCAATAATTTTTGTTTGATTTCCAGAGCTGATGGAAATTTCAGTTAGAACCAAAAATGATGCCACCTGTTCTATAGGTCAGATGCTAAAAAGGAGTTTCTGACTTTGAAAATTCATTAGCTAAAGCTCTGACAGCCTTTGTCTCTTTACCCAGATATTTAAATACAGTAGTTCTTAATATTTATACTTTGCCAACATTACCAAAATGAATCAGCCTACTTTCCATGTATTTATCCCAATACAAGACTTCATGGTTTCTTAATGCATTTCACACCACACCATTGAAATAAGAAACAGGTAATGCTCTTAGAGGAACTGGTTTCATTGTATCTCACGTTATATTTCCAGTTTCCTGTTTTCACAGCAATTGGTCAGCTGTGTAGGGAGATAAATCAAAAGAGAAGATAAAAATACTACAACTAAATTAAAGAATAAGAAGCAGATGAATGAAGAAAAGAACATTTTTTTCAAAATGGTTATCAGCCTGCTGTGAAGGCAAGAAACTAAAAATAATCATGCTGAACACAATAAAACTGGTTCTTAAAATAGTAACTAGGAAACATACAACTGCTAAAAATAGCACTACCTGGTTCTTATTTCAGATGTGTGGTGTGCGTCGCTAAAGGGAAGAACGAAATATTATATTTTAATGAATGTGTAGAAGGTGGTTTATACAATCTTCCACGATTTGACCTCCAGTTTATGCTAAACTATCTAACCTTAGGGTGGGGATTGGGCATACAATTGACTTCAATGACTGTAGGTTCTAGTAAGTAAAACTCAACTCAGGTTTTCCTTCCTGATCACTATTCCTTGGTACTGCTAGAAAGTCTAGATGTGTGAGCATAGGAACATAGGAGCAGGAGCAGTCCATTCTGCCCATTGAGCCCAGTTCAATATTCAATTGGCTGATCATCTATCCCAACCCCACTCTCCCGTGTCATCACCAAATCCATTGATGTCATTAGTATCCAGAAATCTATCTATCTGTCTTGAACATGCTCAATGATTGAACTTCCACAACCTTCTGGGGTAGAAAATTCCAAAGATTCACCACCTCTGAGTGAAGAAATTCCTCCTCACCTCAGTCTTAAATGGCCTTCCCCTTATTCTGAGACTATGTCCCCTGGTTCCAGACTCAGCAGCCAGGGAAAACATTCTATCTATATCTACCCTGTCACGTCCTGTAAGAATTTTGTAAATTTCAATGAGATCACCTCTCATTCTTCGAAACTCTAGAGAATAAAATCTCAGTCTCCTCAATCTCTCCTCATAAAACAATCCCGCTATCCCAGGGATTAGTCTAGTCAACCTCTATTGCCCTCCCTCTATGGCAAGTATATCCTTCCTTAGATAAGGAGACCAAAACTGTACACAATACTCAATGTGTGGTCTCACAAAAACTGTATGCAATTGCAGCAAGACATCTTTACTCCTGTACTCAAATCCCCTTGTGATGAAGGCCAACATACCATTTGCCTTTCTAATTGCTTTCTGCACCTACATGCTAGCTTTTAGTGACTCATGTACATGGACAACCAGGTCCCTTTGGACATCAACATTTCGCAACCTCTCACCATTTAAGAAATACTTGCCTTTCTGTTTTTTCTACCAAAGTGGATAACTTCACACTTACTCACATTATATTCCATCTGCCATGTTTTTGCCCATTCACTTAGCCTGTCCAAGTTCCCTTGAAGCCTCCTTGCATTATCCTCACAACTTACATTCCCACCTAGCTTTGTGTCATCAGCAAATTTGTAAATATTACATTTGGTCCCCATATCCAAATCATTTATATAGATTGCGAACAGCTGTGGCCCCAGCACTGATCCTTGCAGTACCCCACTTTTTCTGGCAACTTTATAAGTCATTTCCTTTGATCCACTGCAAATGTTACCTTCTTTTCTTAGCCACAGTTGATTCACCTTTCCTCATGGGTTTTTGTGTCTTAGAAGAATGTGTATTTGTTGTAGACTATGTAATACATCTTTAAATACTAGCCATTTGCCTGTCAACCATCAAATTGTTTTGTATATTTTTCAAATACAACATAGCAAGCTTACCCCTCATACATTCATAGTTTTCTTTGTTCAGAATTAAGACCCTAGTTTCAGAATAAACTTAACATAAAATTCTATCATTTTATGATCACTATTTCCTTTACAGAAAAGCTATTAATTAACCCTTTCTGGTTACATAATATTAAACCTAAAATATCCTGATCCCTAGTTGGTTCTTCAACGTACTGCTCCAGAAACCCGTCTTGTACACACTCCAGGGATTCATCCTCTACAGTATTAGTGCTAATTAGGTTTACCCAATCGATATGTAAATTGAAGTCGCCCATTATTATTATATTACCCAGGTTACATGTAGCTTTAATTCCTGATTTATACCGTACCCAATGTTACCACTGCAGTTTGGTGGCCTATAAACAACTCTCATCAATGTTTGCTGTATCTTGGCTCCACCCAAACTGATTCTACATTTGATCCTTCAATCTAAGATCCTCCCTCACTATGTACTGATCTCGTTTCTTATTACCACCTTCTTTTCCTTTTTGCCTATCCTTCCTAAATTATGAATATCCTTGAATATTCAGCTCCTAGTCTCGGTCACCCTGTAATCATGCCTCTGTAATGGCAATTAAATCATACCCATTTACCTCTATTTGTGCCTTCAAATCAACTACCTTATCATGAATGCTGCATGCATTCAGATAGAATGACCTTAACTTTGTCTTTTTAACATTATTCCGCATTCTGATCCTATTTCATATATGCCTTCATTTCCTCTGCCTTCTAATTTTACTTGCTACTTTTCTACTTCCATGATACCAATTTTGCTTCCCTCCAATATGAGCTCCCTCTCAGGTTCCCATCGCCCTGTCAATCTAGTTTAAACCCTCCCCAACAGCACTAACCATCTGTCATAGGGAAAAATGTTAGAAAAAGTTATTAAGAAAAATGTTATAGCAGGGCACTTAGAAAAGTTTAAGGCAATCAGGCAAAATCAACATGATTTGTGAAAGGAAAATCATGTTTAACCAATTTATTGGAGTTCTTTGAAGGGCTCACATGTGCTGTGGATAAAGGGAGACTGGAGGATGTACTGTACTTAGATTTCCACAAGGCATTTAATAAAGTGCCACATCAAAGCTTATTGCAGAAAATTAAAGCTCATGGTATAGGGAGTAACATATTGGCATGGATAGAAAATTGGCTAGCTAACAGGAAACAGAGGGTAGCCATAAATGGCTCTTTTTCTGCTTGACGAGATGAAACAAGTGGTGTGCCACAGGGATCAGTGCTGGGGCTTCAACTTTTTACAATTGACATAAATGACTTGGATGAAGGGACAGATGGTATGGTTGCTAAATTTGTTGATGACAGAAAGGTAGGTAGGAAAGTAAACTGTGAAGCGGACGTAAGGAGGCTAGAAAGTGACATAGCTAGGTTAAGTGAGTGGGAAAAGTTCTGACAAATGGAGTATAATTTGGACAAGTGTGAAATTGTCCATTTTGGCAGAAAGAATGCAGAAGAAGTTTATTATCTAAATGGTGAGAGATTGTAAAGCTCTGAGATTCAAAGGGATCTGGATGTCCTAGTGCATGAATCACAAAAGGCTGGTATGCAGGTACAGCAAGCAATTAGGAAAGTGAATATTATGGCCAGAATTTTCCCGTCGGCGATTTGGGGGCGGGGCTCGCTCGCCAACAGGAAAATGACGCGGGATGACATCGGGAGGAACCCCCGACGTCATCCGGCTCCATTTAAATTTTTAGGAAGGCGGGCAGACAGCGAAATCAGCTCTCATGAGTCTTTGGAACTCTCCTCCTCAAAAGCAGTGGAAGCAGATTCTTTGAAAGTTTTTAAGGCAGGGCTAGATAGATTCTTGATTAACAAGGAGATGAAAGGTTATCAGGAGTATGCGGGAGGATACAACTAGATCAGCCATGATCTTATTGAATGGTGGAGTAGGCTTATGGGGCCAAGTGGCCTACTCCTGTTTGATGCTCATATGTTTAAACCAGCAAATCTCCCTACGAGGATATTAGTCTCGGTCCTTTTAAGGTGTAACCCGTCCATCTTGTACAAGTCCCACCTGCCGCAGAACCAATTCTAATGCCTGAAAAATCCTATACCAATTCTCAAATCACATGTTCAATCACTCAATCCTTCTATTCATTTTCTCATTAGCTTGTGGGACTGGGAGTAATCCTGCGATTACTGCTTTTGAGGCCCTGCTTTTTAATTTCTTTCCTAACCCCCTAAAATCTGCTTTCAGGACCTCATCCCTCTTCCTACGTATGTCATTGGTACCAGTGTGGACCACGGCTTCTGGCTGTTAACCCTGCCCCAAAAAAATGTCCTACAGCTGTCCTGTGACATCCATGATCCTGATGCCAGGGAAGCAGCATACCATCCTGGAGTCACATCTACTGCCACAGAAATGCCTGTCTTCCCCTAACTAAAGATTCCCCAATCACTGTTGCTCTTCCACTCTTCTTTCTCCCCTCCTGTGCAACTGAGCCACCTATAGTGTACGGACTTGGCTGTTGCTGCACTTCTCTGAGAAACTATTGCCCCAACCAGTATCCAAAATGGAAAACCAGTTAGCAAGCAAGATTGACTCAGAGGAGTCCTGCACTACCTGCCTGGTTCTCTTCGACTGCCTGGTGGTCACCCATTCCCTCTCTACCTGCATGCTCCTAACCTGCGCTATGACCACCTCCCTAAACATGCTATCCTCATTATTCTCTGCCTCTTACCACAATGACTCAAGCTACTTCTCAAGTTCCGCAACACATATTTCAAGTTTCTGCAGCCAGTGACACGTCCTGCAGATGCGTTTATTGAACACATGGTGCATCCATGACTTCCCACATGACACATGATGCACATTCCACTTGGTCAAGCTACCCTGCCATACCTTAACTTTATAAACTATTTATTATAAGTAGAATAGGGAGAATAACTTACCAGATACTCACCAATCAGCTTCTTCCCCTGCACCAAAGTAAGAACCAAATACTGGAGGCTGAAAAAGGTAGACAAAGAAAGGAGCACTTCCTTCCCTTCTTCAGCAAACTCCCTCACTCACCAAACTCCCAGAGCTCACTCTGTGAAGTCACAGTCAGTGCAAGTCACACTGAGAATCCTGGGTTTATACTAGCTGATACTCAGATGATTCAACTCTGTCATATCTACAGAAACCAGATTAAGCTAGTTACTGAATTAACAAAATACAGCTGCTCTCATGTAGCAGGCTTTTTTATCCCTGTTTAAGATTGAAAGAAATTTAAACTTAACTTAAACAGTAATTTTCATTTAATTTCATTTAATTGCTAACAGAACTAGATCTTTGGAAAAAGATTAACCCTTAAGATTCCCTCACTCACCAAGCTCCCAGTTGTACATTCTGTGAAGTCACATTCAGTGTCTTCAATGTCTGTAGGTTCTAGTAAGTAAAACTCAATTCAGGTTTTCCTTCCTGATCACTATTCTCTGATACTGCTAGAAAGTGCATATGTGTGAACACTGGGTCAGAACAGGATTAGTTTGGGTTGTGATTCCATCCTCCTCACATCTGAAAAGCCTGCCAACATTCACAATCTAGGCTTACACATAAAACATTGCCACTTATCAAAGTACCAGAGAGCTGACAGCCCTAGAAATTATACTTCAGTTGGAGTCAAGAAGAGAGGAAAAGGGAGGAAATAATGGTGGTTTGGAAGGAGAAAGGATGTTTTCCGCATCTGGTACTTTGTCACTCTTGAACCAGCTCTCAAAATGTATGTGGGTAACCCAGTTGCAGATCCAAATGAGATTGAGAAACCACAACCCTGAACATGACCATTTGACCCATCTCATGTATATCAGTGCTAGGTCCATTGTGTTGGATTGGATTGTAATCCCATTTGCCTGTCATTGTACTGAAGGTGCCGCCAAAAAGCTTGATTTCCTTTCTTCTGTTGAGCACTTCTTTTCTCCTTACAACTCTCAACTCCGCAAAGCCCGTCCATCTTCTGGTGGATTGCTACTTGCATAGTTCAAGCAGCAGGTTAGAATCAGAAGCTGGAGGATAAGAGCAGAACCTCAATGGGTAAGTCCCGCAGGTGATTTTAATGGCACCCCAAATCGGTTTCTGCCAAGTAGGAAGGGTTTAAAATTGCCTCTTAGGCTTAGACTTAGGAACTTCTCCCACTCCACCACCGTAACTTTGGCGAAAACCTCACTGCTGAAAGTATGCCAGCGAAGCTCCAAAGAGATGCACCCCCTAACTAACTTCCTTTTAATTTAGCCATCCCATACTTCTACGTTCAATTTGATCTCAGGCACTGGAGATGGATGAACAGCATTTTAAATCTAGAAGTGAAAACTTAAATTAAGTGGTTTTGAGATGTCATGAAAAACTCAGACAAAAGCTTTTAACTGTGGTCGATAGGGTAAAATGGGCAACATCAGATCAACTGCCCTTGTACATCTCTCCTGATTTTATTTCCATTGGGTGGGATTTTCCGCCCCTGCCCACTGCCAGGGCCATCTGGTCCCGCCGCAAGTCAATGGAGTTTTGACTGGTGCCCCGAACCTCCCGCAGCAGGTACTGCCACAACAGCTCCGGAAAATCCTGGCAATTGTCTTTAATAGTGCCATAAATTGGGAGAGGTGTATAACAGGCGGCCAATCCATTATCGCCATTTTACACTATGAGCAGGATTTTCGGGTCATCAGGCAGGCCCAGCGAGCAGGCCCAGGAGCAGGGGGAAACGATCCGCCTCCCCGTGATCGGCCCCCAACTTCGATTTCATGCTGGCTGGCCAATTAACTGAAAGGCTCAACGCTGCCAGGGTGGGGGGCGGTGAGAGGAGTGCGAGTGCAAAGGTCTGCGCATGCGCAGGAGAGCACACGCTGAAAGCTCCCTGAAGGCAGGGAGCTGAAGAACTTTAAAATCAAACATAAATATATTTAAAATCTGAAAAAAATGTCTCAACATGGGACTTACAATAATATGAACAGAATAAAAATTCTGCCCAAACTTTTTAGTTATTTTTTATTTAATTGTGGAAACCTCATCCTGCCTGTGGATGAGGGTTGCTAAAACATCAAAAGGCCGCCTGGCCGATTTGCCCACCCGCCAACCATAAGGTTGGATAGGCAGTGAAAAATGTTTAAATTAATTGATTAAGGGCCATAATAGGCCTCTTAATTGTCGGCGGGAAGGCTGCCGACTCTCGCGCGTGCCCACCAACCGAAATATCGCATGAGTGCGCGATGACATCGGGACATTTGTCTGACGTCATCGCGCTCTATTTTACGCCTGATTGGGCCGGGCGCACGCCCACCCACGGGACGTAAAATCCTGCCCTATCAAAAGTCACAATTATCCCCAGGTTATGCAGATGGTGACCATACAAACATTAAAATAGAATCAATCTGATTGCATAGCTCATCCTGCAACAAACAACTAGCAACTTCACATTGTAGTGGCCAAGGGCTAGCCTAACCCATATTTAGAAAAAAATTGAGTTAATTATGTTCAAAGCCCATGAAAATAATTAAGAATAAGATAGACTATAAAACCAAAATGCCTTCTGGCCAGCAAATCACTTGAAATCAAGCACAAGAGAGTTCCTTGGAGACATTTGTCTGCCTATAGTTCATAGAGATATTCAGACTGAGGCCTCAAAATGTAAATAAATCCAGGTTTTACTAGGTAAGAGTTTTAATTTAAAGGTCAAACTAAAATCATTCTTTTTGAATTTAGATGAGTCTTTAATGTACAATTGTGCAGAAAATTCCATTTTCATTCAACTGTAAAACCAGCTTTCAGCATTTTACATAATAATCTTTTGCAGTTATAGAAATGGGACTAACAAGTCCCCCAGCCAAATTTCTAACAGAACTGTGAATAGATTCAGGTGAAGATGTGGGAATCACCCAATAAAAAAACATATTGACTTATTACATTAATATCAAACTAAATTACTTACTTATCTAGGGAAATTGAAATTCTATCCTGGCCAGAAGAATATTATTTGCAATTTTTAGTGTAACAATCCATATTCTTGAAAATTTTAGAAGCAAAATTGTGCAGTCCTTGAACTCCTTTCGAAATGGCCAGAAATTCCACTGGGACCCAGAAGTACTGGGTCATGACCTTGAATAAGAGTTCCTATTGGATCCAGTAAGCAGTAGAACCTCACTTGAGTCACCAAAATGAAGCTGGCAGGGGGACTCTTAACAATTGGAATTCAATCAATCTACAGTGAGCTCTACCTAACATTATTGACCAATATGACAAGATTTAGAAACATACCAGCCAACATTCTAGTACAAGTTAACCCCACTGGATGTGGGGGTGGAGATTGGGGAGAAGGATTGTTGAAGAAGGCTGTTGTGGTTTGAATGGGGGCAGAAATATTTTTTCAAAAGGTATAAAAGGGGCAGCTAATAAAGGGAGCAGCAGAGGCTGTCTCACTTTTTCTACCTTTGTCACATCATGCAACTTCTTCTGGTGAAGATATTTCAGATTCACTTATTTTGGGATGTGTCTACCCATGCATTTTCGGGGTCCATTGTCTGTGTGTCTGAAACAATGTATGTTTGTAACATTGTATAATTTCCTCTAATGTTGCTGATTGACCCATGCTGACTGCGTGTTATCACAAAGCAATCAAATCCTAACATTGATCCATGCTAGTCAAATGGCCAATGAGATTGCTGATGGGGAAGGGGAGAGAATTATCTTGTTTTTAATCAGTGTAGCAGTTTTCTACCGGCCTCTCTATTGATCCTCCATGTCAAACATTTTACCCATTCCATCGAGTTCTGCTTATTCCTGCACATTGCTCCCTCAGAGACTCATGCACTGAGCTTTGCTGTCCTCCCTCCCACCAAAGCACACATATAATTCCCCAGCATAGCCCCTGTGCAATCCCTCAAACTCTCACCTGATCACATACTGACTGCAGCAGTAAAACCCCCACCCAATGCCACCCCAAGTGCAGCAAAGTGCTGGGTCAAAATCCTGGAACTCCCTTCCTAACAGTACTGTGGGTGTACCTACACCACATGGACTGCAGCGGTTCGAGAAGGCGGCTCACCACCACCCTAGGAAGGGGCAATAAAAATGCTGTTCTAGCCAGTGACACCCACATCCCATGAAAAAATAAAAACAAGCAAGCACTTCCCAAAACAGTCAGCCTCCTGCATATCCCCACAGTGAGCACAGTGGCCAGCCCCATCTGGTCTTACACTGAATGCAGGAAACAATACCTATAATTAGGCTGAGCCTGAGTACAGCATTAAGCTCTTCACATAATCTAAGTCGGAATGCAGAAATTAGATCCCCATAGGGTAACTTTCTCCCCGCCCATCCATCTCTCAGGTCACTGACTTCTTGTTGGAGTACAGTTATATAGGTTCAAGGCACCCTCCTACTTATTACTTAACTGTTGGTTCTTCATGCTTTACCCTGGGCTGTAAATGTTAGTAGGAAACTTCACTTTGAAGAGGCTGGCTATGCATATTTTCATGCATGTCCCTTATGAACACTAAGCAGGAAGAAAAGAAAATGATAACCTGGCAGACTGAGGCTTCACCAAAGGAGAAGAGAACAAACTGGGAGCCACCTTTACATCAGAATTTACAGACTACACTACTCCCTTAATGATGCCTCAGAAGAGGGAAGGATTCACTGAGGAACTATAGAGAACACTCTGGGCCAAATTTTTAAATATCCGTGGAGATGGGACTGGAGATGAAGGGGCCCTCAATTTCCCATCAACTGCTGGCATGTCAGGTTGCCGGTCTGGTCGCATTTTGAGGCCATTTTTGAAGAGCCAGGTTGGAGCGGGTGACAGCTACCCACCTGCATGAGGCAGTTTGCCTATTAAGGCAATTAATGGCCCTAATATTGCAATGTTCTGAGGCTGGCTGGAATCATGACTGAAGCCTGGCTGATACATGGAGGTGGCCACCAGGCAGCAAATCAGGGGCCATTGCTCCAACGTAATTTTAAACCACCACCCACCTCCCCCAAGCAGCCAACACATCAAGGTGTAACAGCTGCGGCCTTCGGCCACTCTCTATGACAGTGGTCATGCAGTTGTGGCCACTCTTTGCTTTTAAAGTTTTTTAAATGTCTTCAGAAAGCACCTCAATATTGACGCACCCTCTCTTTCACCTATTTACATTGGCAGCTCCCACATCTGACGGTGGAGCTGCTGCTGTGGTACTACTGGCCTTCCAGTCTCGGGAGCATGCCCTCCATACTTAATTGGATGGTGGTCCCAGAGGCAGCCACTTAATTAACCGTGTCCTCAAAAATCGCCCTCCGGATCCCAGCACCAGCCCGTACAGGTTCCCGATTTGCATTTCCTCCCAACAGTGCGATCAGAAGCCACAAATGAAAAATCAGCCCTCTGCTTTATATTGCAAACTGACCTCCAAGCATACTCATAAATATGACAAAAACAAGAATAAACTTATCCTGACTCTTATGTCATAAAGCATCTATACACAGTGTATCTATATATACATATTCAGGGCCGGAGTTATCTCACTTTTCACAAATTAAATGAGACACACTTCTCAACTTTGAAGGATTGCTGACAAGCAATCTATGATTTGATTCTTTGTGCAGCTTCAATATCTTCTAAATGCATATATGAAAAGTAGAATATGAAAATGTCTAGGTTTTCACTTGGAACTCATTGGTATTTTCCACTTCCTTTTCTGAAAGGTTCCTTACAAAATGATCCCTTTTCTCTCTGGCTTGTTTTTTACAAAAAATAACTTACATTTATATATCACATTTCATGTCCTCAAGATGTCTCTAAGTGTAGCAGAGGCAATGAATTAATTGTGAAATGCAGTCACTATTGTTGTTGGCAAGTGTAACAGCCAATTTGGGGTAGCAAGGCCCTGCAAACAGCAAATGTGCTAAATGCCCAGTTAATGTCATTCTGGGTGGTCATGGTTGAGGGAGGATTGGACACGGGAAAAATTCTTCTGTTCTCCTTCAAAAAGTGCCATGACATCTTTTCGTCCATCTGAATGGTGAAAGATGACACCTCTAACAATGCAGCACTCACTCAGTACTGCATTTCTGTTTCAGCTTGGCTCGTGATGTCAGATCCTGGATTGGGTCTTGAAGGCCCAGCTTTCTGACCCATAGGTAAGAATGCGACCACTTAGCCAAGCTGATACGTAAATGCCATGTGGCAATCTGTAATTTCCCATAATGTGAATGTTACAGGCAAATTTGGAATTTTGATCAATTTGACTTTACAAATCTCGTGTAAGATACAATGAATCATGACAACTTTACAGACTTGGACCTGCATAATCCACCACATTGCACTGTACCAGGCAGGCATGTTGCTACTGGCTGCTTTAAGCTACCATCAACTTGAGTCTAATTAAAGGTTACTTTCACGCTTTGCATAAAAATGATGCTCTTTGAGCTGTGATGCTAAAGAAATATACAATGCTTCGTCAATAATTGTTGAAAAGTAAATACATTGCAGCAACCATTACATATAAACACTTTTTATTTGTATGCTTAGCCTAATGAACATGAATTTTCAATGAAGTCATTCAAGAGCCAGTGTATAATGTTTACAGAGCTGTCCTGTGAGAGCTGATGACTCACTAAATGGATGTAACTGAGCTATCACCTCCTTTTTAATGGGACAATACAGTGATAGCTGAGCTGCTGTTCATGATGAGCAAAGGATTATTATTTAATTGATCTTGCCCCTTCCTTCACATGGCACACAGCACACACTTTTGCATCTTCTTCCCATGGGCACTCAGCATTCTTTTCTTCCTTTGCTGCCTCTCATCCAGATTGTCTGATAGCCTGATTAAAATTGTGGGCTCTTTGCTGCCTCCCCCTGCTGTCTTCTTTTGAGGCCTCTGCCAATCCATCACTGTAAACATGATGTAAAATACCATAAAATTTTACATCAACTATAGAACGTACACTGATGATCACCTCAGTTTAGGAAAATGTTCACTACTTCCTTACCATTCCTGACACTGCTGCTAATATCTTCTGCCATTCTAGATTGTAATTTCCTTTTTCCCAACACAATAACCCTGCGTTACAATAATAACTAGGGGTGTAGTGCTGCCAGAGCGCACCAGAGCGCCACTCCGGCACCTCCTATTTAAAGGCTTTGATGGTGAGTCCTGTAAACTACCACCCCACGTCCCCCATTGATTCAAAGGGACCATAACGAATAGTTACCAACACTGCCTGTGGTATTTAGACACCCTTCCTTAACTCAAAGAGCTCTTGGGTCAACTAAACCTGTCCAAATCCAATCTCAGGTTAGCTGTGAATTTTAAAACTAACATGAGATCAATACTGGGTGCAGAGGGAGAGCAGCAAAAAATGCGAAATGGTGAAACCTCTATTGAAATCGTAGTAAGGCTGAAAATTCAGAGTAAGTAAAAATATTTTTAAATGTATTTTGTAATAAACAAATCAGGGATTTAACAAGAAATGTGAGCATGGAAAAAATGGAGCTTGACTTTATCTATTTTCAGATTTCTTAGTTCCCAATCAAAATTTACTCATCCTTAAGATGTGGCAGAACTGAATGATAAGATTGCTCTGACTAATTCATCATTAGCAATGCTGAAATTTTTTTTTATAAAACACCAGATTGTCAGTATAGTGCAATTTGCATAAAAGACGACACTAGGGGATGCATCATTCAAGTATTGCACGTATATAGCAAGGGAGATATTCGCCAAGCCTGTGGGAGGTATATATGGTGCGAATGGCCAACAAATCCTTGCTTCATTCAACTTAGATGCCAGAAAATGGAAAAACGCCTTTTCCCTGCTATACCAACATAGACTGTCCAACAGTGCCAAAGATTAGTAGCTAGGAAAAGACATAGGCTTTTCCGTAACTCTGGCTCCGGCCTTACCCATCTTCCAATGCCTCCTATTTTACCTCTGGCACCTCATATTTAAAGGCTGGATGGTAAACTCTCCTTTGCTGATTGGCCATCTGATTTTTCCTTCCGGTGATCTCAGTGGAATCCATTCCATTAATTGTCTGACTGGATTTTCAATCTGTAAGATTGGTGTTGATTTTAATCCTCCAATTTTGATCTTACTTATTTCTGGGAGCAACACCACATGCAGAGAGATTTAGTTCATTGATGGTAACAATCAGAACTGGAGGGAAATCCTCTCACAACCACGTGTGACTGCATGACTTGTGACGCAGAAGTCACCGGTGCGGGGACCGTGCTGAGTGAATTCTATCTGCTGTATTATGTGGGGCACAAGAGCAAGTTTGGCCATGAGTTCCTGAAGTGTGAGTTCAGGCCAGACGGTGAGAGTTCACCAGAATGTCCGGAGCTCGCCATGTGGCTGTGAATCTGGAGCCTGGGGTGGTTAAGAGGCGGTGGAGACAAGGCCAGGTCCAGGGTCCCAGGCCTCATGCTACTGCTTCTGAATGTCTCTGAGCCAATGTGCAGCAGCAGGAACAGCAGTAACCCTCCTGTACAGCCCCCTGATTGTAAAAAAATTACAGACCTTAGAGCTCCTTGCACACAGCATTCTCATAAACAGGCATTTCAGGGTCTTTGAAACTCAAGGTTCCCGGGATCTAAAGCAGCATACATATCCCCAAACACCCTATTGCGTTTGCCTACTAAAGATTAATTCCTTGACTGTGATGGCCTGAGGTTGTGAATTGCAGTATGGTGTTTGCTGACAGCTTTACATAGAATTTACAGTACAGAAACAGGCCATTTGGCCTACCTCAACTATGTTGGTGTTTATGTTCCACATAAGACTCCTCCAATCCTTCTTGATCACACTATCAGGGTAACCTTCAATTTCTTTCTTCCTCATGTGTTTATCAAGTTCCTTGAATGTATCTGTACTAGAATCATAGAATGATTACAGCACAGAAGGAGGTCATTCAGCGCATTGTCTCTGTGTCAATTCTCTGCAACAGCAACTCAGCTGGTCCCACTCCTTCACTTTTTCCCTGTAGCCCTGTAAATTTTTTCCTCTTCAGATAATTATCCAGTTCCCTTTTGAAAACCACAGTTGAATCTTTCTCCACCACACGCTCAGGTGGTGCATTCCAGATTCAAAACATTTGGTGTATAAAGAAGTTTTTCCTCATGTTGCCTCTGTTCTTTTGTTAATCACTTAAGGGTTCATGACCTTCTGTCGATGGGAATAGTTCTTCCCCATTTACTCTATCCAGACCCCTCATGATTTTGGACACATCTAGCAAATCTCCTCTCAACCTTCTTTTCTCCAAAGAGAACAGCCCCAGCTTAATCAATCTAGCCGTGTAACTGAAGTCTCTCATCCTCGGAACCATTCTTGTAAATCTTTTCTGCACCTTCCTAAAAACTTCAAATCCTTCTTGTTGAGGCTGATTCACATCATATTCCACATGGCATGTTCTTGCCCACTCACTAAGTCTGTCGAAATCCTCCTGTAGCCGCTTTACATCTTCACAACACACATTCCTGCCTAGCTTTGTAACACCTGCGAACTTGAAAATATTACATTTGGTCCCCACATCCAAATCATTGTTATATATAGTGAACAGCTGCGGCCCAAGTACTGCGGTACCCCATTGGTCACAGCCAACGTGACAATAACTCGTGTATTCCTACTCTCTGTTTTCTGCCTGTTAGCCAACCCTTAATCCATGCCAGTATATTGCCTCCTATCCCGTGTGCTATTATTTTGCTAATCAACCTCCTGTGGGGGCATTTTATCAAAAGCCTTCTGAAAATCCAAGTATACTACGTCCATCGACTCTCCTTTATCAAGTTTGCGAGTAGCATCCTCAAAAAACTCCAATATACTTGTCAAACATGATTTCCCTTTTGCAAATCTATGCTGACTATGCCCAATCAGATCATGATTATCCAAGTATCCATTTATCACATCCTTTATCATAGATTCTAGCATTTTTCCTACTGCTGATGTAAGGCTAACAGGTCTGTAGTTCCCTGTTTTCTCTCTCCATCCCTTCTTAAATAGTGGGGTGACATTTGCTACCTTCCAATCTTCAGGAACCATTCCAGAATCTATAGAATTTTGGAAAATGATCACCAATGTATCCATTATCTCTTTAGTAACCTCTTTCAACACTCTGGGATGCAGAATATCAGGTTCCGGGGACTTATCAGCTTACAGTCTCATTAATTTCTCCAATCCAACCTTCGTACTTAAACTAATTTCCTTCAACTCCTCATTCTCCATTGTCCCTTGGATCTCTTAATCTGGGAGATTTCCTATATCTTCCTCAGTGAAAACAGACACAAAGTATTCATTTAGCTCCTCTGCCATTTCTCTATTCCCCATTATGAATTCTCTCAACCCTACCTGCAATGGACCCACATTTGTCTTAGCCAAACATTTCCTTTTCACAGAGATAAAAACAAAAAACTACTGCAGATGCTGGAAATCCAAAACAAAAACAGAATTACCTGGAAAAACTCAGCAGGCCTGGCAGCATCGGCGGAGAAGAAAAGATTTGACGTTTCAAGTCCTCATGACCCTTCAGCAGAACTGCTGAAGGGTCATGAGGACTCGAAACGTCAACTCTTTTCTTCTCCGCCGATGCTGCCAGACCTGCTGAGTTTTTCCAGGTAATTCAGTTTTTGTTTTGGATTTCCTTTTCACATACCTACCAAAGCTTTTACAGTCCATTTTTATACTTTTTGCTAGATTGCATTCATATTCTATTCTCCCTTTCTTTACCAGTTTCTTGGTCTTCCTTTGCTGAATTCTAAAAAAAGTCTCCCAATCCTCAGGTTTACTACTACTTCTGGAAACTTTAGAAACATTTTCTTTTAATCTTGTACAATCCTTTACTTTCTTTTGTCAGCCATGGTTGACTGGCTTTTTTTGGGCTTTTGTACCTGCATGATTTAGAAATGATATGGCCAATACATTTTCTTCGAGCTCCTGCACCTCAAAATTTGGCACTATACTCCTGATAATAACTGAAAGCAACCAATGCAAATGGCTACACAAACAGCCTCATGATGTGTCATATGGTCAGTGCTGGAGAAGATTGATGGCGGAAGTGCCACATCCAGGAATCAAATGACCTGGTAGAGTTTCAGAGCCATAATGCTTACTTGAATTGTGAGAAGCACACAACAGTACAAGTAAAGATTTTGAGGGGCTAAATTCAAAATCCTCTAAAATTGGTTGCAGCAATCATGATGTGCAATGAACTCACGCTATTCAGTGTGATGCAGGTGCTAACCACGTTGTTAAGTTACTTCACGCCTTAGCAGAGGGCCCAAAATCTTGAGAGGCTAACGCCAGTTAAAGCTAGCTTGTACTATTCAGTCCAGCCTGCACCTCTTAAATGGAAGATGCATTGTGGCTGCAGCAGGCACTGAAAGTCATCCTGCAACTGGTTCTGATCTGGGAAAGACAGAAGTGTGACACTACATGGGAGAGCGCAGACGCCAATAATTTTGAACACTGCACTGAAGGCCTTGGTGGAAGAGGTACAAAGGAGGAGAGATGCCCTGCATTCACAGGGGGCCAGAAGACACCCTTGACTCACACTGAAATGGCAGTGGGAGTAGTAACCATGGAGGTCAATTCTAGATGTCAAGGTCCAAGTGTCTGGATTCAGTACCACAAAAAGTTCAATGACCTCACATACGTGGTCAAGGTTAGTGAATTCATCTTCAAATGCCATATTACATCAACAGGAGAGTCAGACACTCAATTACCACACTCCCATCGCTCAGCTACCAATAATGTCTATTAATCAGGATCATAACTGGCACTCGTGTGCTTCACCTCATCTTCACACACTTAGCACTGCTGCACACCTCACAACCACATCTCACAGCTCAACACACTGCCAGCTATTCAACCATGACAGCCACATTAAACAAACAGATTGCATGGCATTTATTGACACACTCACTCTCTCTTGCAGGGCAAGGCAATAATGCATAACTTTAGGCAGCAGGAGATAACTGGAGGGGAAATAGGTCCAAACCCTAATGGAGAAGATGGTGCTGGCCATTACTAGAATGTCCATTGCTGATGCTGTGGCCAGCGATGAGGCTAAAACCATTGAAGATGATGATGCCCTCATACCTAAGCCTCCTTCTCACATCCGAATTTATCTCATCCCACACTCTTCTGGTTTACAAGCTACACTGGCGTGTTATCATTTAGAGGCTAGCGCAGAGGCAGGAATTACATAGTGGTGAGACACTAGGCACAAGTGTCCTGCAGCCAGAGCTGGGGGCAAGGATAGCGCAGGTGCCAGCTTGTGGAGGGTGGGGTTGTGTAAATGTTCTGGTGCAGAGGACTTAGCTGAACACTTCTGGCAGACAACAGAAGAACCCTAAACAAAAACAGAATTACCTGGAAAAACTCAGCAGGTCTGACAGCATCGGTGGAGAAGAAAAGAGTCGATGTTTCGAGTCCACATGACCCTTCAACAGAACTGAGTATAGTTAGGAGAGGGGTGAAATATAAGCTGGTTTAAAGTGGGGGGCGGGAGGGAAAGAAGTTGAGGGTGGGGTGGTTGTAGGGACAAGCAAGCAGTGATAGGAGCAGATAATCAAAAGATGTCACAGACAAAAGGATCAAAGAGGTGTTGAAGGTGGTGATATTATCTAAGAAAAGTGCTAATTAAGAATGGATGGCAGGACACTCAAGGTACAGCTCTAGTGGGGGTGGGGTGGAAAGACTGACAAGGTATTAGTTGTAGATTTAAAAATAATAGAAATAGGTGGGAAAAGAAAAATCTATATAAATTATTGAAAAAAACAAAAGGGAGGGGGAAGAAACGGGGTGGGGATGGGGGGAGGGAGTTTAAGATCTAAAGTTGTTGAATTCAATATTCAGCCCGGAAGGCTGTAAAGTGCCTAGTCGGAAGATGAGGTGCTGTTCCTCCAGTTTGCGTTGGGCTTCACTGGAACAATGCAGCAAGCCAAGGACAGACATGTGGGTAAGAGAGCAGGGTGGAGTGTTAAAATGGCAAGCGACAGGGAGGTTTGGGTCTTTCTTACAGACAGACCGCAGGTGTTCTGCAAAGCGGTCGCCCAGTTTGCGTTTGGTCTCTCCAATGTAGAGGAGACCGCATTGGGAGCAACAAATTCAGTAGACTAAGTTAGGGAAAATGCAAGTGAAATGCTGCTTCACTTGAAAGGAGTGTTTGGGCCCTTGGACGGTGAGGAGAGAGGAAGTGAAGGGGCAGGTGTTGCATCTTCTGCGTGGGCATGGGGAGGTGGGGGTTGAGGAGTAGGGGATGATGGAGGAGTGGACCAGGGTGTCCCGGAGGGAACGATCCCTACGGAATGCTGCCAGGGGGGGTGAAGGGAAGATGTGTTTGGTGGTGGCATCATGCTGGAGTTGGCGGAAATGGTGGAGGATGATCCTTCGAATGCGGAGGCTGGTGGGGTGATAAGTGAGGACAAGGGGGACCCTATCATGTTTCTGGGAGGGAGGAGAAGGCGTGAGGGCAGATGCGCGGGAGATGGGCCGGACACGGTTGAGGGCCCTGTCAACGACCGTGGGTGGAAAACCTCAGTTAAGGAAGAAGGAGGACATGTTAGAGGAACTGTTTTTGAAGGTAGCATCATCAGAACAGATGCGACGGAGGTGAAGGAACTGAGAGAATGGGATGGAGTCCTTACAGGAAGCGGGGTGTGAGGAGCTGTAGTCGAGGTAGCTGTGGGAGTCAATAGGCTTGTAATGGATATTGGTGGACAGTCTATCATCAGAAATTGAGACAGAGAGGTCAAGGAAGGGAAAAGAAGTGTCAGAGATGCACAGAAGAACCCTGATGGGAATGCACAACAAAATCCTCAGTGAGATGATGTAATTCATTGCAGATCAGAGATGAAACTACAGGCTCCCTAGTCTCTGGGTTAGTTTCACATTATGTGATGCATTTAGCCATAGTTCTTTTGTCTTTGATTTTTCCGGTGTTTAACCTGCTATTAGTGTCACAGTCTTCCTTCATCCAGGAGGGTGCAGTGATCTTAGACTGTTTACTGTGAAACTGGGCTGGTCCTGTTGCTGTCATCTGTCTATATACCCTAACTGATGGGGGAGCTGACTAACTCAATTTCACCGAAGCACATATCTATAGTCATTGTTTGTAAGGGTACTTCATTAAAATCTACTCTAAGTGAACAGGTGAAAATCTGGATCAATGCAGGAAATACTAGAAACACTCAACAGATCAGGCGGCATCTGTGGAGAAAGAAGCAGAGTTAATGTTTCTTCTCAATAACCTCACATCATAATTGGAAGACATCAGGGGATCTCTAATTTTTCCAGTTCTGACTAAAGGTTATTGGCTGGAAACATTGGGCTGAATTTTGCTGCAGCCCTCAGGACCCTGACACTGGGACCAAATGTGAGTTCTGAACCATGCGCTTGGCAGCAACGTGCCCACCGGAGCAATCTTACCAGAGGTAGCCTCCTAATCAGCCACCTTCTTGTTTGCTATCCCTACAGGCTTTCAATGCTGCAGACCCAATCAGAAGGCCGGCAGCTCTGGATGGGTGGACACTGCTAAGTCCGGCTAGGGACCGTGAGAGTGCCTCAACATGGAGGCACTCTCAGATGCATTCATGAAATTCAAAAGTGGTGAGAGCCAAAGTAGGTCGTCCCTCAGAGCAGAGAGGACCTTTCCCTGTAGTAATCCTTTGGCTGCAAGTACAGCCTTTGCTACCCACAGCCCTTTCATTGGCGTGTGGAGCCTCTGGCTCTGATGGCTATCCTGCCTGTCACCAGTAGGCCACCTCAGTTGAGCTGGTGGCCTCCATACACGTCAGTTCATTGTTGGTACAAAATCAGTGCGCCCACAAAACCAGACCTAATTGGGCCCTTAATCACCTAATTGGCTGCCTGCCTCTGTGGACTGGGTGGCCAGTTGGCTTCCATACTCAACCCTGGGAAACTTGGAAATACACCAGGGAGCTGTCCCAAAGCAAGTCCCCCCTCCTCACCATCTCCAACCCCATCTCCACTGGGGCACGAAAATGCAGCCTGTTAACTGATTTCCTTTTTTTCACAGAGACTGCCAGGCATGCTGAGAATTTTCAGCATTTTCTGTTGCATTTAAAATATTCATTTGCTAGTAAAATTTGAGCAACAGGTGAAGCAAGTGAACGAGTGGTACTCAGCACTAATAGGATGCTGGCATCAAGCTGAAAAGACGTTCTGCCGATCACAGAAATGAGTAAAGTGGTATATGAATTTCAGTGCCAGTGTGATGCTAGGTATGTAGGCCATACGTCCCAAAGACTGGCGGATCATATCAAACAGCATGTCCTTTCCATTGTTCACAACAGGCAAGGTATAGGCCATACCCAACCAGCATATGCTTGCAAAACTCAAAACACAGTGTCCAGTATTAGATATTATTCCGCGAATGGACAACATTTGCTAAATAATCCTCAGTGTGCTAAAAATTATTCTGACAACCAATTTAAGATTATCAGTCAGGCTCACAGTGTGGCGCATTTGCATATACTGGAAGCTACATATACTAATACACAGGGCTCTGTTCTTTGCAGAAAGAAAGACCATGTGCACACATTGCGCCTGTTTCAGCTAAACAAAATAACTGACAACATTCGCTAGTTCATTATTCAGGCAATGCCTTGACCAAACAGAGTCAAGATGCCTGCTTTAAGTTTCAAACAATGCTTGGCAGTTAACTGTCAGTCACCTTCAACTAGTGCATTCTCCATGGCAATACCTCTACCAATCTGAGCCCATTTGCCAACCAATCAGCACTGTCTTCTCATACAGTATAAATTTGTTGTTTTCCCTTACATTCTTGTGAATTGCCCTGATGAGTACAAGACAAAAAACTTATATTTCCTTTTTATTAGATGAAAATCTAGGCTTTGTTTAAAATGTGTACAGATTAATATGCCATTTTCTTTGCCAACTGTTCAAAATGTGTACAGATTAATATGCCATTTACTTTGCCAGCTGTTCTTAATGACTTGCACACATTGTTGGGGGAGTGGGGTTGGCGGAGGAGGAGATGTAGATCTGCTCTGTGGTAACAATATTCAAGGAGATCCAACCAGAGCTGAGAACTTCCATCCATACTAAGCTCAAAATGCAAACTAAAAAAAACATTTAGCAACCATTCCCCTAATGACTTTCCTCTGATCATTTTCTGCTTTGAAGTATGCACCATTGAATGTCCTTTCAATTAATTATCTTCCTGCTTAAGAAAAGGGACTTAACAATCGCCAGTTGATAAAATCTCAATTTATCAAGGTCACCAGAATATTGATAAGCAGGACCTTTGGGAATATGATAAAATTGCATCGGAACAATCTTCTTTGTTTTTGCCATTGAGTGCTGAATGTCCTTCTTTATGGCATTCCACCCAGAAAACCCATTGCATTCTGTCTTTTGATGCCTAGTGATATAATTTTCTTTCATTTGACAGTAGTGCAGATCTCTGCTGTGGAAGGGCTGGGGGTTCAATACCATTGATCTCAGCATCACTGTGTTAACAAATGAAAAAAAAATTTCAGCTTGGGTTTCTGCCCCTGTTCACTATCCAGTGGTCCTTGTTAGAAAGTGCAATCCTTAAATGTATGGATATTGCTGGTTTGTTCAAGTCAGTCAGAGCCATAATGAGACTGGATCTAATTCTCAGCAGCAGCTGGTTATTTTTGCCACCTTCAGCACTCAATGGCCAGAGGCACCAGATTTAAGTTTTCCCATTTTTAATATACAAAAATGTGTCATTATCAGGTGAAAACAGGATCAGATCAGACTTGTGGTTATAATCATGCACCTCAGCCACCCCGCCCTGCCACCCAACACTATAGTAGCCCTCTGGCCCACTGATACTTGCTATCATTGAAACATTTCAGAATTGTTTTGGCTTTAACAGAAATAACTTTTAAAGGGGAGCTGGGAGGAGCATTCCTGCTCATTCTGGCTTCACATTAAACTTTAAAAAAAAACCTATTTACATTTCTATCGGCAGATGATGCTTTGCCACTGAAGAATCCTGAGGAAGGTAGGCTTCAGTCTCATCGTATTTAGAAGAGAAGTCCAAAGGCAGGCACTAGGCCTCTCACTTATGTATTGTTTTCTTTTCGTACAGGAAATGAAGTTGAGTTGAATAAGTGATTCTAACTGGTGGTCTAAATGTTCATATGCTGTGAAATAAAGCAGCTTAGCAATTTTTAACAAGCCTCATCTGACCAAGTGTTCACCCAGTCAACCCCTGGGGAAATTGAAGATGTACATGCATGAAAGAAATGAATATCCAGTCTGGGTCATAATTGGGTACAACTGTTACATCCTTGGGTAATGATATCACACAAGTATGAGTCAATAAAGACACTCAGGCCACTTAATGAAGTGACGGATGCCACTGAATATTGTTTACTGATGTCTGTGAATATTAGTTGAGAGCTTGATCATGTTTCACACATCCCAGCAATCCACACAGCAGCCCCCATGCTAACTCAACCCTGAATCAAGAGCTCTGTAATCCTTAGGGGAACTTTAAACCCACACAACAGGTGGGAGAAGGGCAGTGCTGGGTAGGTAACATTTTTTTAAATCTGAAATCCTGCACCAGCCTGCTTTGAATGTGCCTCTTCTGATTTTAAAAGGGTTGGGCTTGGGTTTGGGGGAGGTGGGGAAGGGATAGGTGACTTGCCTGCTATCAAGAGGCAGTCAGTTATTTAAATATATTAATGGGATTGCATGTTTCAAATTTTCATACACTTAGATTTAATGACTGCAGATGAGGTTTTCCAGGGTTGAGGAATCCAACAGATGCTGAGTATGGCTGGATCCAGCAGTTAAGTGGCCTTAGCAGCAATGCTTGTGGGCCTGGTGGAGCAGGTGTATGGTCAAGGGCCCAGTCAACCATGATGTGGGGAGAGAACCTATGGTTGAGGAGGAAGGAAGACATATCAAAAGCGCTGGTGTGGAAGTTGCATTATCAGAACAGATGTACTGAGATGAAGGAACTCGGAGAATGGAATGGATTACTTATAGGGAGCAGGTTGTGAGGAAGTAGCTATGGGAGTCAGTGGACTCATAGTGAATGTTCATTGATAGCCTATCACCAGAAATGTAGACAGAGTAGTCAAGGAAGGGAAGCGTCAAAATTAGACCATTGGAAGGTGAGAGAAGGCCTGGAATTGGAAGCAAAGTTAATGAAATTTTCCAGTTCAGCTTCAGCGCAAAAGCAAGAGGTGGCACCAATGTAGGCGTCAATGCACTGGAAAAAGACGTGAGGGAAGGGGTCTGAGTAGGACTGGAACAAGAATCTTCCACATATCCAATAAAAAGGCAGGCATAGCTAGTGTCGTGTTTCTATAATGATATAAAGGCACAAACAACTCATAAGGGATTGGGTGAACATGTTATGTGCTCATTTATTAATTCTTAGCACATGAGAACAGATATACATAGGCAGAAAGCTTGAAGACATCAAAACTGCAAAGCTGTGTTTCTGTGCTCTATTGAAAAGCAAAAGTGAAACTAAAGTGGATTGCATGATGCACTTCCCTCCCAGTGATGTCATGCTCCTATCCCTTAAAGGCACATTACAACAGCTAGGGCTCATGCGGTACCCATGGCTGCACTTTTTATTGGGAGCGCTTGAGTGGAGTTAAAGGAGAAGTTATTTAAAATGAGCACAATTTGGGCCAGGCCAAGGAGGATGATGGTGGAGGAACAGTGTTTGGACCTCTGTTTAAGGAAGAAGCGGAGAGCTCTCAGATAGTTATGGTGGGGTCTAGAGATGTAGAAGGATTGGACATTCATGGTGAATAAGGGACAGTGAGGACCATGAGTTTGGAAAGTATTAAAGTGAAGAAGGATGTCAGCAGAATCATGAGTGTAGGTGGGAAGTGACTGGACAAGGGGAGGAAAAAATAGACTTGAGATTGGAAGAGACCAGTTTAGTGTGGCAGCAACAGGCTGAAAGAATGGGTCTACCAGCACAGACACGATGAGCTGAATGGCCTCTTTCTGCACCATAACTTTCCTGTGGTTCTATGGTTCTACCAGGGCAGACCTGTTCATGGACCATGGGAAAGAAGTAGAAATGGGCTGTTTGGGATTGGGGTCTATGAGGTTTGAGGCTATGAAGGGAACATCTCGAGAGGAGAGGAAGTCATTGACAGTCCTGGATACAACAGCTTGGTGTTTGGTAGTGAGGTCATGGTCCAAGGAGAAATAGGATAAGGTGTCAGAGCATTGGCATTAAGCCTCTGCAAGGTAGAACTCGATTCACCAGACAACAACAGCACTACTCTTGTCAGCAGGTTTGATGACAATGTTAGAGTTGGACGTGAGAGGATGGAGAGCTGTAGATTCAGAGGGAGATAGGTTAGAGAGAGTGAGGGGAACAGATAAACTGTGATGGCTGAAATCATGCCGACAGTTCTCAATGAATAGATCTAGAGAGGGTAAGAAGCCAGTGAGAGGGTTCCAGGTGGAGGAAAAATTCTAGAGATGGCTAAAAAAAAGGTCCACTGTGGGGGAAAGGTTCCTGATCAAAGAAGTGGGCCCGGAGCTGAAAATGACTGAAAATGAAGTTGCGTTGCATTGAGATGGGGGTGTAGAGGATGAAGCTGAGGTCTTTGCTAAGGACAGATTGTTCAGGATAGGAGAGCGAAGGTTGGAAGCTATTGTGAATACAAGTTGAAGGGTAAGATGAGAAGAAGGGATGGGGTCAGAGGGAAGTGAAGGGGAAGAAAGCTCCAGAAGGGCGTTGGTACCCATGGGCTGTTAAAGCTTGCAATTCTTCATATCTAAAAGGGTGTGACGAAGCTTTGGATGAGAGAAAATATGAAATGAAACCAGGACAGCTTTGAGATAGAGTGAGTCAGTGCTACTGAAAAGAGATTGTGCATGTAGTGGCACATAGCATTGAGTGTGGATCTTAGGTTTTAGTTTTACTCTCATTTTCCTCTTGATTTTGCCTTCAGGTGGCAACTGTTCATTATTCTGCCAATCATAACTCCTCTGGGCGCATCTTTTGTTTCTTTACTTGTCCAATTACCACTCTGATTATCCCGACACTATCAAAGCTTTTGACATTTGTTGTCTTCCACTTAATCACCAGATTTTCCTTTTTGTTTTTTTTCTAACTCTCCTCTCCCCCACTTGCTTGAATGCTATTACATACCTAACTTTTCCCAGTTCTGATGAAAGATCCTTGGCCTGAAACAATGTCTGGAATTTTCCAGCCCTGTTGGCGTCGGGCGTAATGGCGGGCATGGGCGGACGATAGGGCATGAAGGCCAAAAATCGGTTTTATGTCATCGTGAAACCAGTTTGCAATCATCAAATCCACCCGTCAATGATGGGCCGCGTTTCCCCCCGCCGCATGTCAGGAACATCATTTTAATACATTTGCATCTAATTATAAGCCCTTCTCGCTGGCATCATCACCCCATGTCAAGTTTACCGCCCATGTCAGCATGACTTCAGAATGATGTGCTTCACGACTGCCTTTAAACAGCGTGCACCTGGTGACCTGAACTTCGAGGGGAACTCAGAGGCGAGTGCACACAACCTTGCACAGCGCTCACAAGCTGCACATTCGCGTGGACACAGGCAAGTCGCTTTTTCCCAGCTGGCTTTCAGTGCAGTGCCAGGCAAGGGCTGCAGTGCGGATCAGACCCGGGGGAGGGTGTGTACTGTGGGGCAAGGCAGCACAGACTGACTGAAGGAAAAACTCAAGCACATGCCGGAGGCATGGGGGGCAAGGTAGCACAGACAGACTGAAGGAAGTACACAATCACATGCCAGGCTGGGGAGGGGGGTAGGGGAGGGAAGCAGCCACGCATTTGAGAAAGCTGGTGAAAAGTGAGCATTCTTCTGCAGCTGAGGCCATTCAGCTACACCTCCATCGACATGCTTGGAGTCAGACCTCTGAAGCCTTTCTGCTCACTCAAACAACACTAAAACATGAAAAGGGCCACCAAATGTTCCAGAACCTTTCACCCCTTGGGCACAGACTGCAAATTAATGTGCATTTTTGGGGGCAGTAGAACAATTGGCCAACTGGACAGCTTGTAAAATCCCCTTGTGAAAGGTGGCCATGGCGCATTCACTAGTGGAGGTGCTCACAGCCCCTTGCAATGTCTTTATTAAGGTTTGGACCAGCCTCCCTCATGGGTCAAGCTAACAGTGCAGCCTTACAAAGCAGGTTAGGAGAATGCCTGTACCTGAGCTGAGAGCACAGCATGCAGCCCAGTGGGCAAAGCTGCTGCCAATCGATCAAATGGAGCGGGACGGAGGTGGGTGGGGTTTTGGACAGCCAATGAGCACACTACACACAGGCTATCCACATGGCGAGCCGCAATCTCCAGCATGCATGAAGAGGCCTTCAGACTTAACCAAGAGAGGTCTTTAGGTCACCTATGCTGACCCACACATCTCTCTCTTTCACCATGCTGGAGGAGAACATCAGGATCATGGAGCCTGGTGATTTAGCGGTATGCCTCATGGCTTCCAGGGAGCAGAGAAGAGGAAGAAGAGAGCAGTGGAGGCACCTGGCTCGGCAAAGCGGGGAGCACCTCCCTCAAGATAAAGGTGAGGCAGGGCCTGCTGCGCACGCAGCTGAAGATCCACAGGGAGCCATTGCTCATAGGTGCCACACTAGACCCAGGGTTTTTAGGCAGCACCTGTCATTCCTGCTGAGAACCAGTGTCATCGAAGACTGCATATGTCTATGGAACAGGTTGGTCACATATGCCACCTGCTACAGGATTTGGCACCACAGGGACATAGAGGGCATCCACTGCCAGTGGCCATGAAAGTGACCACAGATCTCAATTTTTACACCAGTGGCTCCTTCCATGGTTCAGCAGGTGACCTGTGCGGGATCTCGTAATCCTCCACACATAATTGTATCCAGGAGGTCATGGATGCCATCTTCGCGAAGGCACAGAACTTTCACCCAGGATCAGGAAAGCCAGAAAGAAACAGCGCTGGGATTTGTGCAAATCTCAGGTTTTCCACAGGTGTAGGGTGCCATTGACTGCACTCACATGGGCTTCACTGTGTAGCCCAACGCAAACTGGAGGAACAGCACCTCATCTTCCGACTAGACACTTTACAGCCTTCCGGGCTGAATATTGAATTCAACAACTTTAGATCTTAAACTCCCCCTCCCCCCTTCCCCACCCCGTTTCTTCCCCCTCCCTTTTTTTTCAATAATTTATATAGATTCTTCTTTTCCCACCTATTTCCATTATTTTTAAATCTACAACTCATACTTTGTTAGTCTTTCCACCCCACCCCCACTAGAGCTGTACCTTGAGTATCCTGCCATCCATTCTTAATTAGCACTTTTCTTAGATAATATCACCACCTTCAACACCTCTTTGATTCTTTTGTCTGTGACATCTTTTGATTATCTTCTCCTATCACTGCTTGCTTATCCCTACAACCACCCCACCCTCAACTTCTCTCTTCCCCCGCCCCCCACCTTAGACCAGTTTATATTTCACCTCTCTCCTAACTATACTTCAGTTCTGCCGAAGGGTCATGAGGACTCGAAACGTCAACTGTTTTCTTCTCCACCGATGCTGCCAGACCTGCTGAGTTTTTCCAGGTAATTCTGTTTTTGTTTTGGATTTCCAGCATCCGCAGTAGCTTTTAGCTTTTTGTTTTTATATCTGGCAGCATCTTAGTTCTGTTGAAGGGTCATGAGGACTCGAAACGTCAACTGTGCTCTTCTCCGCTGATGCTGCCAGACTTGCTGAGTTTTTCCAGGTATTTCTGTTTCTGTTTTTGCATAGTGACTGAGGGCTTTGGCTTCAGGTGGTTTTTGACAATGTTTACTAATTCAGTGAAAGTCTTTGTATTGGGGGTGTTAGGTGATGTGAGACTGTGTATCAGCCCATATGTTTTGCTCCCACATGTGGACAAAGGAATCACCCTCTTCTTGTCCTCCCCCGTGATGTTGTCAGCAGTAAAGAAGAATGTTAGGCTTTCAACGCAATGAGACCAGTCATCGGAAACGGGGTCGAATGGTTCAAGATGCCCAAACTGCGGCATACTCGATGACTATGGAGACAGAGCTTTCAAATGGCTTCAAGGTAGTGGCGAAGTAACGTAGCTGGCTTACCGTGGCTTTCTTGATTGCCATCAACTGATCTGGTCTATCTACGTCACCAGTTTTATGTTTTAGGTTCACTTTGTCCGGTGAACGCTAGCTGCGCCCTCGATATTAACACATTAGTTGGTGCTTGAAACAATATAGGCAGAGAAACTGATTAATTGAACAAACACTTGTCGTTTATTGGAACTAAGAACAGAGCAATAACATTATGTGTGCTTCTACAATCACCTCCAGCTCTAGACATACAGTTACCCAAGCAGCCGGTGCTGTATAGCGATTGGTCTATACAGTCATATGGTCAGTTCTCTGAAAGGTGCATAGCACTCCACGTTACCACACCCATAAATAATGGAATCTTAATATCGAGACTTACACATGAAGAGCAGTCAGCACATTCAGGGCAGAACAGGGTGAAATTTGAGAAAAAAAATACAAGCTAATAAAATTTATTTTGCAAAACATTTATGTATATTTTGGTCATAGAATTGCTCATGCCGTCCAGAAGAAGAGCTCATAAGAAGTTTCTCTTCCAATGCTCTGAATTGGCGATATACTAAGTTTTGAGAAATAATCCATTAGTATAAACTAAAGTGTCCAGGATGTGAGGAAAACTGCTTTTCTGAAGCATGTTTACTTTCCCATTGTACCAAAGGAAGCGCAAACTGGGTGTCATAAATCACTTTGTGAAAAATAAGTAGCAGTATTTCCTTTCATCTTGCAAAGTACACTGCAACTGATAATCATTGATTTGTCTCACGGAGCTACTCATCTGATTTAAACAGCGTTGCTTGTTTTCTTTTTATTCCTAATTCAGAATGTTTCACTGTGATCAAATGATCCACCCAAGCCACTGAAATATTGGCAAAATCCCTCTTGGCATTAAAGTGCAGCAGGTCCTGAGAGAATGGAGCAGCCAAGTGCTGTATGCAATACAGGTACGGCATTGAAGTAAATCAGGAGAAAGGCGTCCTAGGACAGATGCCAGGAGGCATTGTGGTCACTTCCCTGTTATCTGGAAACCAGCTGCAAAAAAGCTATGGTTTTGATATGAGCAAAAGCATCTTGGGGCCTGTTCTTCTGCTCAGATTTTCAGCTCAGGAATAATCCCACTCCAGTCGTCAGTCCAGAAACACCTCTCCATCCAATCTCGGTACAGAAATGCCCCCGTGCCTGGTCTCAGCCTTTTGCTTCTATTTGGGCTTAAAAGGTTTGTTCTCAATAGTCCTTTTGTGAGAGTTCAATCTACCCATGGTCAGAGCCACTGACAGCAGCAGTTCATATTTGTCAGTACTAAGTGGTCAGAAGCACCAGAAAAAATCCTCCCTAATAGAAGTTTGGTGCCTTTGATTAGCAAAATCTTGTTTAGTTTCCAGTGTTGCTGCAAATGCTGCTCTTGCTATTGGATATAATCCTGGAAAGTAAATCTAGTATGGATATTTTAACAGCTAGGATAAAGACCATTGTTCAGCCTAAAATTCTTCTAATCCTCTTGAACCTAGAGAAGAATCCGGTCCAGTGGAGTCTGAAGAAAATCTCAAGGGAATTGGGTGGATAGGGAAGATTAAATCTAAGGAAAAGCAGTCAGCCTTTTAGTAAAAAAAGATAACCTTCATTGTCAATGTTGCCTAAATTTTAATCAATCTTTGCCTCAAATCCTATTTTTAATTATTCAAACAATGGGGTACAGGAAAGCAAAACCCTTAGAGTGAACCTGCTTCTAGGATATTGACATACACCTCTGTCACAAATCATTGCTTTTCAAATAATAAGTTAATTAATAACACTGCTTAATATTTTTGGGATACAACACACTGCTTGCCAGTAACTGCTTCTCACCATTTCTAAATTGAGAACTCTTGACCAATTTGGGAAGCTGTCACATGCAAAGCTGATCCTAATCATTCTTCCGCAGGATGGGAGATCCCTTCCTGCTGCCAATCCCATGCTTCCTTTTCCAGGATGGCTGATTTCAGCTGATAGCTCCCAATTTTTCCTTTTATAGTGCACGGAATATGCGTAAAATCCTGTGGAATCATTGGCCATGTGAAGACCCCTCCCCATGTCACCCACCCTGTGCGTGTTTCCTTTGTATATTCCAGCACGTGGTCAACCAGACCTCGTCAGTAAATCAGTGGGTTACTATCAGGAATAGTCAACTGCTGCACAGTTGAGCTGGGTTCAACTTATAAGCTTTTCAGACGAGAAACTAAGGTACGTTATTTTCTGTAACGTTTATTAGAAACAAATCATGTTTCTTTTTAAATCAAACATAAATTACATACATACATAAACTGAAAAATAAGGTGAGACATAGAGATATTCGGATGTGTGCAATAATTGAAATGATTATTTTGGAGGAATCTGAATTTTATAAGTTTAAAATAGGATAGAAATTATTCCAAATGACTTGTTCTGCCCAAGTGAAGCTATATATCCAGTTTTTAAAAGAAAGCATTGTGAGTTATGGAGACCTGGGTTTTATAAGTTGTTCCTGATTGCCAATATTTACTGTGCTTTTTAAAGTATACAGTTCAACTTGTTGCAGTATTATATATTTGATGCAAACTAAAGGAACTGATAGGATTTCCAGTGGGATAAGCTGATTGCTTTCAAAGAAGTCCCAGGTAATTATTTTGGATCCATTGTAAATCACACAGTGTAATAGCTGTGTCATAGGTTCTAGTACAATCATAAAGAAAGCAACAGTACTTTAAGATTTTTTATAAGGAGTTCATTCCATTTTCCTTTGGTTCGTTTTCACTTTTTATTCTGTTTTTCACTAAAATCCTCCCATGCCATAAGCAGAGTTCATGTTCTATTCAGTCTAAGGATACTTTGGACTTCAAAATAAAATGACGGGGCAGCAGTGTTGGGGTGGGGTGCGTGGTGGGGGGTGGGGGGGGTGGTGGGGGAAGAAAGCTTTTCAGACGAGAAACTAAGGTACATTATTTTCTGTAACATTTATTAGAAACAAATCATGTTTCTTTTTAAACCAAACATAAATTAGATACATACATAAACTGAAAAATAAGGTGAGACATAGAGATGTTCAGATGTGTGCAATGGTGTAACCAAACTCGAAATGATTATTTTGGATGAATCTGAATTTTAAAAGTTTAAAATAGGATAGAAATTATTCCAAATGAAATAGGAAGGGCAGATCTTTCCTATGTCACACGTGTACAGTTTCACAAAAGGGTGTACTTGGTTTGGGTCAGACGAGCAGAGTTAAATGCAGACTCTCAGGATTTGTACTAGACCTGATTCTGACCCACCAGTGTGCTCCAAGAAATATTACATTAGCTGCCTACAGCATGCTGTGATACATTCGGTCTAAGCCAGTAGAAGATTTGCAGGTTGGTCATTTATGAAAGCTCTGATCCACAACTTGAATCTGCACCAGAGTCAAAGGTGGAAGCTCTTCTTTAAAGGTATGATTGTAAAGATGCCCACACCGTGTATACCAGGTGACGTGAGGTGCACCAACTGTAAATAAACAAAGATACTTTGCAGCTTTCTTCCCCTGTGGCAAAACTGAGCTGCCTGAATGACTTTAGCTCAATTTTCATTAATATCAGGCAGCAATGTTTTGATTCAATATTAGAAATAAGAGTTAAAGCTTTTGTTTATCTTGTAGTTTCTGCAGATACTTGAGCACTACATTCTGTCATTAATCATCTGAGAGAGCCACATATGTGCAACGTTGATCTGCTGTGCAAACACTAGTAGAATTTTCTAATTTACCATATCCTGGTGGGATGATAATTTCTATCCTGAAATTGAGGCCATCAGCCTGGCTAATGGGCAGTCCTGCTGTGCATGACTAACAGGTGCAGGCACAGATAGATTTCAGTACAGAAGTTATCATTACAGAGTTCTCTCATTATAATGAGTAGTACAGATATTTCATTCCGAATAAGCGCATTATGCACGTGAAGAACATAATGGGATCACTGGCTTACAATGCAGCAATGACAAGTAGAAAAAACCATTAAAGGGAAATGTCAGTGTGCTCTTGTGTTGAGCATTGAGATAAGTAAAATGGCTGCTAAGATATTAAATGATTGGTGTTTTTTTGAATAAGTACCTAGCAATGATGAGGTCATTTGATGAAAGCAATTAACAGGTGACTACGCCTCAAAAAGAAATTGATTGTTAATAGCTTTGCTCATCAAGACACAAGGGAAACACGATATATAGAGGGGCTACAAGGTTGACTTCTAGATTTAAAGTTATGTGGGAAAAAACTGGAGAAATTTAGGTTTTTCAGCTTGGGGAGATTGTAAAACTCTACAATATCTTACTTAATATAGAAAAAATAAATCCAGAGGGCTTAATTTGTGATGTGTTATGAAACTAGAGCAAGGGGCATCAGTTCAAACTGATAAAAAGCAAATTTAAGACTGTCAGCAAATGTATCTACATAAAGTGATTAACACCTAGGATGGACTGCTGGACAGGATCATGGAAAGAAACCTCAAAGTCATTTAAGGGACAGTTGATGATGGAGGGGACTAAATCTTTCTCCTGAGACTAGTTAAAACAATTTGATTCCTCATTGATTGTTGCATTGATTATTCTGTTGTGTTTAGTACATTTAGTGCTTTCACTAGAGTAGCAGTGTTTCCTGAAAGTGGAATCATAAGGTTTGAGACAAGAACAGGACAATTAGTTTCATACATTGAATATATTACTTTATTGATTAATTAATACTATACGGGTCATTTCTCCACTGAATTTAATATATATACTGAAATTTAAGATTATCGTTTGGCAGTGCAGAACTTGAGTATTGCTGAAAAAAAAGACACGTCGAAGATTTTTGTCTTGCATTCAGAAGGACACTTCGCAAGAATACAAAAATAAGGAGAAAACCACAATTTATACTGTATGAGAAGAGAGTGCTGATTGGTTGGCAAGTGGACTCTGATTGATAGAGGCATTGCCATGGAGAATGCACCAATGATAGTGAATGACAGTTAACTACCAAGATATAAGCAAAATACTGCAGATGCTGGAAATCTGAAACAAAAATAAAAATAGCTGGAAAAACTCAGCAGGTCTGACAGCATCTGATGAAGAGTCATTCGGACTCGAAACGTTAACTGTGTTCCTCTCTGCAGATGCTGTCAGACCTGCTGAGTTTTTCCAGCTATTTTTGTTTTTGTTTCAGTTAACTACCAAGCATTGTTTGAAATGTAAACCAAGCAGCTTGACCCTGATTGGTCAAGGCATTGCCCTGAGGAATGAGTCGGCGAATGGCTGTTACTTATGAGTAATGTGGTACACAAATGAGTAATGTGGTATATGAATTTCAGTGCCAGCGTGATGCTAGGTATGTAGACCAAACATCCTAAAGACTGGCGAAAATTACGCTGACAACCAATTTAAGATTGTCATTCGGGCAATGTGGTGCATTTGCATGCACTGGAAGCTACATATATTAATACACAGGGCCCTGTTGTCTGCAGACAGAAAGAACATGTACACACATCGTGCCTGTTTCGGGTAAACAAAATATGTGACAGCCATCTGCTATTTCATTCCTCAGGGCAATGCCTTGACCAATTGGGGTCAAGCTGCCTGGTTTAGATTTCAAACAATGTTTTGCAGTTAACTGTCATTCGCCATCACTGGTACATTCTCCATGGGAATGCCTCAACCAATCAGAGTCCACTTGCCAACCAATCAGCTCTCTCTTCTCATAGATTATAAATTGTTGTTTTCCCCTTATATTGGTAATCTTGCAAAGTGCCCTGATGAGTGCAAGATGAAAGTTTTGACATGTCTTATTTCAGCAATACTCGATTTCAAAATTCCAAAGAGTATGCCAGGAAAAGAATTAGCCTGTTAAATAACCATTTACAAATCTATTAGAATATGTTCAAACATTTTGACTAACAATTATGCAGCAAAGAATTTGCTATTTGTCTACACAGCAGGAGTTCTGCAATGAAGGTAATAATATTTGTGGGGTTTTTTGCTGAGTGTTTTCACTGGGGAAACTACTTTTGTAAACAGAAAACATAGAGTTGAGAGTTGATTATTTTTTTACTTCACTTGGTTCCTTTGACAGTCCTTTTTGATTATTAATGCTGGATGCCAACAGCACTTTGCCTTCAAGCCAACACATTCAACTGGACAGGTGAAACAAATGCAGTAAAGACCAGTTTCAGAGACAAGGAGCTGTCTTTGCTTGTTCTCCAACAAAAATCACAAAATGTATTTCCTTTATGAGGAAATGTTATTTTCCAGGATGCATTTAACTTGAAAGTATCAGAAAATGATCCATAGAAATGTAAGCCATAACATTTAGCACCATAGCATCAGTAATTTTGCACCATGCTTGTTTTGGGTGCATAATGGATTCTAAGCTGCATGTGCACATTCCTGGTGTGGCACGCACTGGAAGCCATTTTGATGAGGGCGTTAGCACAGGTATTAGGACTGTGCACCAATAGTATGTGACTCTGGTCATCATGTGACACTGATTTGATACCAGCTGAGTCATTTCCAACTTCAATACTCCAGCTAAATCCCTCTCTTAAATATGCATTCAGTTGAAGGAAGGACGCAGAATGGCATTATTCAAAACAATCATCAGCTACTTTCAGGTAAGTTGCTAATTGACTTTTACTGACTCTGTCTGAGTTTGTAGAAATGCTGTGAGTTTTCTACTGCTGTTTAAAGTTGGTGAAGTTGACAGGGAATGGTTTTGCACTTGGTGAAGGCCTTGGTTTTGCCTTCAAATATTCTGTTCCCAGTCATGAGTGCTGTGGTCACCATCGCACCTTGGTGTGTAGCATGTCAAGGAGATTGAACAGAGGCAATACAGAGGGGACAAGCTGCTCACAGGGGTAGGAAGAGGAGTGGGGAGGAGGCCTTATCCACTGGACTGTCTTTGGAGAGTCAGGAGGTGAGTTACTCGCCTCAATATTCCCAGGCCTGAATTTTTGTAAAGACAGAAGGGCTCTGAGCCTTAGCCAAAATGGCACCAAGCTGGAATCCAGAAGTCCTGTCCCCAAACCCGGCACCCACCATTTTCATAGGGGATGGGGAATGGGCGAATGGGACTTATTTTACCCATCAGCAGTTCACGGAGACTGCTGCACATTTAAAATTGCAGCTGCATTCAAAAGAAGCAGAATTGGGCATCAAAGTTTCAGAGACTCATGGGTTTTAGACATTTGAGAAAAAGGTCTGAACCTACCAGAGTTCTTTGGAGAGGAACAGTACCCTTTTGGACAGGTGGAGCACCCCTTTTAGATTGGCCAAGTACCCCTTTAAGAGTGGTCAAGTACCCCTTTGGGAGAGGTCAGATACCCTTTGGGAGAGATCAGGTACCCCTTTGGGATTGTTAAGAGTAGACATGAATGTGCATAAAAAGTGGATAAGCTCTGTGTAACTACCAAGCTGTCAAGTCATTTAAAACACCTGCCCTTTAAATTTCAAAAAAAACACAGCCAGACTGCTTTGCAAAAAATTCTGCTTGCATTTTCACTAGATGCTTATTGACATAAGTCTGAGCACTATCATTATAGTATTATTTCTGCTTCACTGCTTCCACAACCTATCCTTACCACAGTGGGGGATAGGGTGGGATGGGGGGTGGGGTGGGAAGTGTGCTGCAGGTTCACAGTTTGACAGCTTCAATTGGTTATAAAGAGATTAGCTGTCTTTGATTTGGGGCTATGAATACAAATGTGTGTTTTTATAAGAGTTTAAGTATTTGAAGGAAACGTTTGTTTTTATATCGGATTAAGAACTTGAAGGCATATACATGTATTGAATTTATCAACAAGTCTGCCCATGTTGGCATGGAGAGTGTAAGAGCAAAGGGTGATGGGTGGGGATCATAGGTTAGCATGAATTAGCACTAAGTTAGCATAGGGACCATAAAGGGCCATGGGGATGATAGGGGTCACAGGTTGGCACAAGTTGGCAAAGGGGTTATAAAGGGCTATGGAAATGACTGGAGGGCATTATAGGATGCCATGGGTTGGCACTAAATTGTCATAGCAGGTTTAAGGGTGATGGGGATGAGTGGGGGTCATGGGTTGGTATGTGCCGGCTCTGTTGACATAGAGGTTATGAGGGGTCATGGGTGGTTGGGTAGAAGAGAATAGGTTGATAGCGAGGTATGAGGGGCTTTGGGGGTTGGTGGGGGCATGGGTTGCCATAAGTTGGCATGGATAGGGCATGGGAAGTGGGTGGGTATGAGGGACTGTGAGGGGTGAGGGTTAGAGGGCCTAATATTCAATCAAACAACTGGGAAAAAATCCAGAGCACCAATATGGGCCTTTTAACCAGACCTCCTCATTACTCAGCAGCTCCCATGGCTGCCTCTGAACTGTTTCTGGAGCTGCAGGCCTGACTCCAGCATGCACCTGGCCCCAGAACGAAAACCGCTATTGCTCAGGGCACTTTCTCCCAATTTGAGTTTGCAGAGTCAAGAATTTTCCCGACTCTGTGCTCTTGACTCAGGGGCGAAAATTTGGGCCCCAGTGACTGACCTGGACTTGTAGCCACAGTATTTGTACAGCTGGTACAGTTCAGTTTCTGATCAATAATAGTCCCCAGGATATTGATGCTAGGGGATTCAGCAATGCTAATGCCATTGACTGTCAAGAGGAGTTGGTTAGATTTCCTCTTGTTGGAGATGGTCATTGCCTGGCACTTGTGTGGCATGAATGTTACTTGCCACTTATCAGCCCAAGCCTGAATGTTGACAAGGTCTGACTGCATATGGACACAGACTGCTTCAGTACCAGATGTACCACAACTACAAAGGTTTCTATACTCTGAATGTGCAATTGCTGTGTGATTATGTTCAGCGTATCATGCAGATGAATACCCGTTATCCTGGCAACAGTAACGATGCCTTTGTCCTGTGCCAGTCCACTGTTCCCTCAGTATTAGAGCGCACATATCAGATCAGAGGGTGGCTGCTGGGTGATAAGGGCTATCTGCTGACCACTTTCCTCATAACTCTGGTGCACAACTCATGCATACATAGGCAGAAGGCATATAATGACAGTCTTTGTCACTCAAAATCTCATCAAGAAAGCCATTACGGTGCTTAAACAACACTTCCACTGATTGAACAACTCTTAAGTAGGCTGGCAGCACTTGGCAGAGCTTGTGTCATCATTTGTCGTGGTCTGCTGCATCCTACATAATCTCGGCATCATGAGGATACAGCGCTTGTCATCAGGTTTTTTTTAATTCTTTCACAGGATGTGGGCGTCATTGGCTAGGCCAGCATTTGTTGCCCATCTCTAATTGTCCTTCAGAAGGTGGTGGTGGTGAACCAATTTTTTGAACCACTGCAGTCCATGTGGTGTGGGTACGCCCAAAGTCCAATAGGAAGAGGGTGCCAGGATTTTGACACAGTGACAGTGAAGGAACAGCAATATAGTTCCAAGTATTAATACCAGTTGAGGAGGAGTGAATTGGCTCCCCTTTATTTCAACCCTCTCAGTTGATCGCAAAAAAGATTTAAAAAATTTATTTTCCCCGTGAACGCCTTTTCCAAACCAAATGTATTTATTTGTTAATAAGGAGCCAATCAAACCAGGTTTTCTTAAGTCAAAGAAAGAGCAAGTTTTTTAGTTACTAAACCCATCAAAAATAATAAAGTTGCACAGCACACACACACAGATCTCAGAAGTAAGAAGTTAAAGTCCAAATAAAAGTTAAAAGAATATACAATTAAGTTCTTTCCTTGTCCTTGAGGTGTAGATTGTTGAACGTCGTGGCTGTTTGACGTTAGTTGCTTTCCTGTAGAATCCTGGGCCTGAATTTTTCCCTCACTGGCACGTGAGATCAGCGGGCCCAGGAGCAGTCAGGAAACAGGCCCCTGACCGTGAGTGGCCCCCGACCGCAATTTCACGCTGGCTGGCCAATTAACGGCCAGCTAGCATGAAATGCTCATTGAGAAGCACAGCGCTGCCAGGGTGGGGGCGGGAAGAGGGCAGGCAATGACATCACCGCAGGCACGGGTGAGCGCTTCCACTGAGCTTGCTGAAGGCAGTCAGCTGCCTCAGGGAGCTGCAGACCTGCACATAATAAAATAAAGCACAAAGAAGCTGCAAAAAATGTCCAAGCAGCACAATCGAGCACTTGAAAGCATACCTCATAAAAATGCTATCCACAGATACTTATTTTTCTTTTAAATCCGAACAGAGATTTCATCCCGCCATTAGATGAGGTTTCATCAAAATTGTAAAGGCCACCTGGCTGATTGGCCTGTCCGCCAACCATAAGGTTGGACGGGCCACGAAAAATCGCTGACAATTGCGCCAAATTGCCTGCTTAATTGTTGAGGGGCGCACTTCCAACTGCCGCATGCGCGGCGCGCACCTGTCCGTGGAACATAAAATTCTGCCCCGAGTCTGCATTTTGTTGACAACATCCTTTAGCTTCCAGATAGAGGGAGATCCTATTGCTTTCTTCCAGCAGTCTTTTCAGGTGACTGTCATGTTTCTTTTCTCCCCGTTTGTTCTTTTTTCTCAACTTGGCAGAACTAGTTTTTAAACCCCTCTCTGTATATCCTGTAAGGGAATTAAATGAGCACGTCTTGCATTCATTTTTGTAGACTGAATAATCCCATTTTTTGGTCTTTGCATCTCTGAAACCTTTGACATATTTCAAGATATGAATCAACAGAAGATGGGGCAGAATTTTGCCCTTCTCGGGCGGGCTCGGTGGGGGTGGGCAGGGGCAGTTGGGAAGCTGATCGCCGCCCACAATTGGGGCCGGACCACGATTTCACACTGGTGGGCCAATTAAGGCCCGCCCAGTGTGAAACGCATGCTGCAGCGTTCAAGGCTGCCTGCATGTAGAGGGGGAGGAGGGCGAGTGCGAACTTCACGCATGTGCGTGGGTGCGCGCTGGAAAAGCTCCCTGAGGCACAGAGCTGCCTCAGGAGGATGAACAGTTTTAAAAACAAAAGTAAAGATTTTTGAAATGTTAACAAAATGTCCCCTCATGTGACTTTGTCACATGAGCAGGGACATGTTAGAAATTAGGATGAAATGTTTCTTTTAATGACGGATCGAAATCTCATGGATGAGGTTTCGCAAAAAATGCAAAGGCCGCCTGGCATTTTCGCCTGCCCACCGACTGTAAGGTTGGACAGGCAGCAAAATTTTTAAATGAATTAATAGGCCTTTTGATTGTTGGCAGGTGTGCTGCCAATTCCCGTGCGCGCCCGCCGACCGAAATATTGCGCAAGTGCAAAGTCATAACACATCATTTTACGCTCAAGTGGGTTGAGCACGCACCTGCATGGTCAGCGAAAAATCCTGCCCCAAGTGTGCATTTGGTGAGCATGGGAAATGTTCAGTAGTCATGCCTCTCCCACTTCTGGTTTAAATAACCTACCAAGGCTGATTGCCAAAGCTAAAGCTCACACATGAGTGGGGAGCAGTAGGATGAAGTACTCATGGGTGCCAGGAACTTATGAAACTGTGTAAAAAAAAATCAGCCTCCTCAGTGGAGAAAGAGGGAACAAAACTTCCAACAGAAAAAACATTTGTTCCACACTTCAAACAATTCCTTCTTAAAAGTGTTATTTGCCTATAGAGCAAACAAACTTTCTAAAGCAGAGCTGCAAGACATATTTAACACTTCTGTGGCCAATTGTGACAGATGCTTTTGATTAAAGTATAAAGCATTCAACGTTTTTAATACTTTTCACAATTACTTCAAAATTAAGAAATAATTAAAGCCACCAGTCAGTTGGTTTAATTGTGAATTTGGTCATTTTGATTCTTTCAGAGGCTTTGGGCTTAGTCAGTAATGATTTTAGCATATTTCTGAATGAAATTAATAACCAAAAGAAGAGGTTAACAATATCTTTAAGCTGAGAGTACTGTACACTAGCAATACAACAGATGTGGCTTTTCTGACCATTAGATTGGGGATTGACTATAGGGACTTTTTTTGTAATTCCTCTACTGTTTCTCTCAGCTGGACAGAGGTATGTACATCGACTGCAGCCTTTAGTAAAAATACTGAATACAACTTGACGGACAATGGCATAAAAGAGTTCTGGACATATGGCAGTTATGATCGCTTTTGTCTTGATATGAAAGGGGGCTTGGAGTGATGACATGCAATGTTCATGGAAAATGTACATGGGGAGCAGGGAGGGGAGGCGAGGAGATGCTCAACTAATCTCAGTGATGGCACCTGGAGGATAATTTAGGAGGAAAAATTCAGGCCACCTGGAACTTCAAGGAAACTGTGAGCTAATATTTTAACTCTTAAAAATATTTTAACTCAAACCAAAAGCAATAAATCTAGGAAAGTTTTATTTTTACTCTTTCCTTGTAATCATTACTCTGGGCCCACTGATGATTGGCTGGGAGGTGGGAAGGCTGGCAAACTGGCACAGGAAGGGATTGGGGAGGTGCTTGATGTCCACCCACCACCATGCCCTTTCGTCAATGGCAGGAAAGGTGGCAAATTGGCTGCCCATCGGGAGCCCAATTGAGCCACTTAAGTATCTAATTAAGGGCAATTCCCAGCTCCATGGGCATTTTGCCCTGGTTGGGAGGGCCCATTGCATGCATCCCAGTGGGCTGTGGGGAGGGCTGGATGTCCTCCTTTTTGGGCATTCCACAGCCCACAGAGAGGTCCCCGGTGGCAAAGGCCGTCTTTGTGGCAAGAGCACCACCTACCCTCAGTGAAACCCGAAGCTCACGGGCACAGGCCCGACTGGCCCCAGCAACCCCAGAGCCCACATATCAGGCTATGTGGGTGCACAGCCATCAATGCACCCTCATCCTCCAAATGAAGCCCTAGCAGCATCCACCACTAATGGTGGCCCCAATGGGGCTGTTGAGCTGCCAACCCTCTGATTATTTTTTTATTTATTCTTTCACAGGATGTGGGCATCACTGGCTAGGCCAACATTTATTGCCTATACCTAACTGCCTTTGAGAACGTGCTGGTGAGCTGCCTTCTTGAACCGCTGTGGTCCATATGGTGTAAGTACACCCACAGTGCTATTAGCGAGGGAGTTCCAGGATTTTGACCCAGTGACAGTGAAGGAATGGCGATATATTTCCAAGTCAGGATGGTGTGTGGCTTGGAGGGGAATTTGCAGCTGCTGGTGTTGCCATGCGTCTGCTGCCCTTGACCTCCTAGGTGGTACATGTTGTAGGTTTGGAAGGCGCTGTCAATGGAGCCTTGGTGGGTTCTTGAAGTGCACCTTGTAGGTGGTACACATTACTGCCATTGTGTGTCAGTGGTGGAGGGAGTGAGTGTGGTTAAGCTAGTGGCTGGGGTCCCAGTCAAATGGGCTGCTTTGTCCTGGAGGTTGTTGAGCTTCTTGAATGTTGTTAGAGCTGCACTCATCCAGGTAAGTGGAGAGTATTCCATCACACTCCTGACTTGTGCCTTGACAGGCTTTGGGAGCCAGGAGGTGAATTAAACGCTGCAGAATTCCTAGCCTCTGAGTTGTTCTTGTAGCCACAGTATTTATATGGCTGGTCCAGTTCCATCCGCATCAATGGTAACCACAGGATGTTGATAGTGTGGGATGCTGTGATAGTAATGTCAATTTAAATGTCAAGGGGATATGGTTAGATTCTCTCTTGTTGGAGATGTCATTGCCTAACACTTATGTTGTGTGAATGTTACTTACCATTTATCAGCCCAAGCATGAATGATGTCCAGGCCTTGCTGCATATGAACACGGACTGCTTCAGTATCTGAGGAGTCGGCAATGGTGCAATCATCAGCGAACATCACCACTTCTGACCTTTCTTTATTTATTTACGGGATGTGGGCATCGCTGGCAAGGCCAGCATTTATTGCCCATCCCTAATTGTCCTTGAGAAGGAGGTGGTGAGCTGATAGAGGGAACGTCATTGATAAACAGCTGAAGATGGTTGGGCCTAGGACATTACCCTGAGGAACTCCTGCAGTGATGCCCTGAGACTGAGATGATTGACCTTCAACAACCACAACAATCTTCCTTTGTGCTAGGTATGACTCCAACCAGCAGAGAGTTTCCCCCCTTGATTCCCATTGACTTCAGTTTTGCTAGGGCTCCTTGATGCCACATTCACTCAAATGCTGCCTTGATGTCAAAGGCAGTCACTCTCACCTCAGCTGATTGAATCAGCAGCTCTTGGGAGCAGGCTTCCATCCTTAATTTTTATTATTTCATGAGCATCACTGGCAAGGCAGCATTTATTGCCCATCCCTAATTGCCCTTGAACTGACTGGCTTTCTGGGCCATTTCATAAAGCAGTTACGAGGCAAGCAGATTATTGTCACATGTAGGCCAGACCAGGTAAGGATGGCAGATTTCCTTCCCTAAAAGGCATTAATGAACCAGATGGGTTTTTACCACAATCGATGGTAGTTTCATGGAGCAGAATTTTTCGTCCCACAGGCAGGCGCACGCCTGACCCAAATGGGAGTGAAATAGTGCACGATGACGTTGGCCGAGCATCCCGACGTCATTGCGCACTCTCGCAATCTTTCGGTTGGCAGGCGTGCACAAGAGGCGGCAGCGTGCCCGCCAACAATTAAGAGGCCCAATAAGGCCCTTAAGTAATTAAGTTGCATTTTTCGCTGCCCACTCAACTGTTCAGTTGGCGGGCAGACGAATAGGCCAGGCGACCTTTGCATTTTTAACAAAACCTCATCCACGGGTGGAACGAGGTTTCCAACTGTTACTAAAAAAGCAATAAAAATTTTTAACATCCTTTTTTACATGCCTGTCTTCATGTGACTGAGTCACATGTGGGGACATGTTTATATCATTTGAAAAAAGTTTATTTTTCATTTTAAAATATTTCAGCTCGCTGAGCTTTCAGTGCACACACCCCACGCATGCGCAGACTTCAGCGCTCACGCTCTTCCCACCCCACCCCGGCAGCGCTGAGGCTGTTAGCATGCCTTTCACACTGGCTGGCTATTAACTGGACAGCCAGCGTGAAATTGCGGTCAGAGGCAGCAGTTGATCTCACGGCCATTCCCAGGCCCACCCGCTGCAGGGAAAATCCTCCCTCCCCATGGTCACCATTACTGAGACTAGCCTTATATTCCAGATTTATTCATTTAATTTAAATTCCATCAGCTCCCATGGTGGGATTTGAACCCATAACCCCCTGAGTATTACCTGGGCCTCTAGGTGACTAGTTCAGTAACATTACCATTACACCACCATCTCTCTGGTGGCAGCCACTTAATTGACTGCCACAGGCAAAATGCAGTCTAAAATATAAAATGCCGCCACCCACTGAAATGGGATCAGCCACCCCCCACACCCTGCTTTCTGCCCTGTCTTCTGTCTCCACAAAATTCCAGCCTACCAGCAAGAAACTCAAGATGTATTTTTTATATTAAAATCCAGCATGCAATTATGAGCTGCAGCCGAAAGTGATTTAGTATTTTAAGAAAAGAATTATGCAAAGGCAAAAGAATGATCCAAAAATGAACACTTCATACAATATCTGGTGAACAAATATATGTATCAAAGCATTTTCTGATTAATTCTGTTGACTGGATTAAAATAGGTTCTGAACTGACCACATCTAAAGAGAAAATATCGCAACTCAAGCATTCTGATAAACATTAAGCATTTATCATTGAGCGAGATCAAGGGGAGAAATTCACCTGAAGCCAGTTACTGGCGCAAAACAGGTGATGGGATTCGAACACACTCCCAAAGATATTGGTAAAATGCCAAAGCAAGATTTGCCATATGGCCTTATATGAACAAAACAGGTGAGCTGCAGATGCCAATCAAGCATCTTGATATGGTTCACCAGTGGGGTCTTGGCAATTGCAGGTGACACTGACACCAAGGACAAAGTGTCCCACTGGTAGTTTTTTGAATTCTGAGAAGCAAAGTGGAGGAGGCTGTTTTTTTGAGCCACCTCCAATGATTAAGGGCCACTGCGTCTGCTATCAAGACCTGGAACAACAATGCAGAGCATGCACAGAGGCTGGTTCCACTCATTCGCAGATGAGCCTCAATTGAGGTCCTGCAGTTGGCATTAGGACACCACTTGAAAATATAAAGGGTCCAGTGCCTGTCTCAGGTAGGCGTGTTGCAAAGCTAGAATTGACAAGATTCCGATCTGGCAACAAGTGCATTTCCAAGGAAGATGGGAGATTGCCACCTAAAATTGGTTCCCTTCCATGTTGATTTCACACCCTAAAACCAGTCATAAATATGATAAGGAGAGGCAGTGCTTTTGTAATAACATCACTGGACTAGTAACTCAGAGGCCCAGGCTAATGCTCTGGGGGACACGAGTTCAAATCCCACCACGGCAGCTAGTGGAATTTGAATTCAATTAATAAATCTGGATCAAAAGCTAGTCTAATTATCATGACTCACTGGGGATAGCGCACTGTAATATCAAGCTCCATTGTTCCCAAGCTGTGAAAAAGTTTGATCAAACCACCAGATTGCCCTAATTCTACCTAACTGTTTAATTTAGGTTAACAGAATACAAGCACCAGATTTGTAAACTTAATCAGTAACCTACTGTTTACTGTCTATAACTCGTGGCAAAAGGAAGAAATATGAACTTCTAACTCTATAACTTAAACTCTACACCTTCTTGAACCCCTATACGCACACACACATAAGACACACAAAACATGGATTTTAAGGATGAGATAAAACAGTTCAATAGCACCAAACCAGAGTACACGATTAGATGGAAACAAAAAGCTAAAAGCTACTGCGGATGCTGGAAATCCAAAACAAAATAAAAACAGAATTACCTGGAAAAATTCAGCAAGTCTGGCAGCATCGGCGGAGAAGAAATCAGTCAACGTTTCGAGCCCTCATGGCCCTTCAGCAGAACTGAAGCATAGTTTCAACAAGGGAGAAATATAAATTGGTTTAAGGTGGGTGGGGGGGAAGAGACACATTGAGGGTGTGGTGTGAGCAGATAATCAAAAGATGTCAGAGACAAAAGGGTCAAAGAGGTGTTGAAGGTGGTGGTCTTTGTCTGAGAAAAGTGCTAATTAAGAATGCAAGACAGGATATTCAAAGTACAGCTCTAGTGGGGGTGGGGTGGAAAGACTAAAGGTTTTAGTTTTAGATTTAAAAATAATGGAAATAGGTGGGGAAAGAAGAATCTATATAAATTATTGAAAAAAAAGGCGGGTGGGGGGGGAAAAGAAACGGGGTGGGGATGGGGGGAGGGGGGTTTAAGATCTAAAGTTGTTGAATTCAATATTCAGCCCAGAAGGCTGTAAAGTGCCTAGTCGGAAGATGAGGTGCTGTTCCTCCAGTTTGCGTTGGGCTTCACTGGAACAATGCAGCAAGCCAAGGACAGACATGTGGGCAAGAGAACAGGGTGGAGTGTTAAAATGGCAAGCGACAGGGAGGTTTGGGTCTTTCTTGCGGACAGACCGCAGGTGTTCCGCAAAACGGTCGCCCAGTTTGCGTTTGGTCTCTCCAATGTAGAGGAGACCGCATTGGGAGCAACGAATGCAGTAGATTAAGTTAGGGGAAATGCAAGTGAAATGCTGCTTCACTTGAAAGGAGTGTTTGGGCCCTTGGACGGTGAGGAGAGAGGAAGTGAAGGGGCAGGTTTAGATGGGTTGATTTTGATTGATGTCTTCCAAACTCCTTGCAGTTTGTTGTTGATGATACAAGGTGGTCTCCCAGCACTTTCAGTCTGTGGTTTGCTGGTTGAAAAACTTGCTTCTCAACGTCTCTACGAGCGATTTTTTTCCCTTTTCCTCTTGAAAGGTTTTTCAGAGAAAGCAGGTTACAGTGTTGTGAGGTATAGCCAGCTAGCTACTATGGTAAAATTGCTGGAATCGTACAAATGCAGGAGAGAGAGAGGTTTTAGGTCTTCCCTCTGTGCAGGCTAGGAGCTGTTCTCCCTGCACTGTTACCACACAAAACCCTGGTCACTTGGTCAACAGCCAATCAAAATGCTGTTGTCAGACAATTCCCCTTAGTCCAGAACTCCTTTCCGGCACCATCCTGTTCCTTTATGGCACACTCTGTTCCAGGATAGCAACATTGTAGATATCCTCATCCTATTCCAGTGAACATGTCTATCAACTGCAGCCGTGGTAGTTTTTAAAGCCACAGTCCAAGGAAAATAAAAAAAGGTTCTTTACATAATGGTAATCATGAAACCATTGTCGAATATCATGAAAAGCCATCTGGTTCACTAATGCCCTTTCGGGAAGTAAATCTGCCATCCTTACTTGGTCTGTCCTACATGTGACTCCAGACCCACAGCAATGTGGTTGACCCTTAACTGCCCTCTGACATGGCCTAGCAAGCCACTTAGTTGTATCAAACTGCTACGAAGCCTAAGAGGAATGAAACCGGCATCAACCTAGACACTAGAAACAACAATGGCATACTCAGTCCTGTCGATACTGCGAAGCTTACTAACATCTGGGGGCTTGTGCCAAAATTGGGAGAGTTGTCCCATAGACTAACCAAGAAACAGCCTGACACAATCATACTCAATGAATCATACCTTAAAGATAATGCCCCAGAAACCACTATCACCATCCCTGAGTATGTCCTGTCCCACCGACAGACCAGAAGTGGTGGCACAGTGGTACACAGTCAGGAAGGAGTTGCCCTGGGAGTCCTCAACATCAACTGTGGACTCCATGAAGTCTCATGGGAACCTCCTGCTGGTTACCATCTGCCGTCCCCCCCTCAGCTGATGAATCAGTGTTCCTCCATGTTGAACATCACTTGGAGGAAGTACTGAGGGTGGCAAGGGCACAGAATGTACTCTGGGTGGGGAACTTCAATGTCCAAACCAAGAGTGGCTCGGTGGCACCACTAGTGACCGAGCTGGCCGAATCCTCAAGGGCATAGCAACTAGACTGGGTCTGAGGCAGGTGGTGAGGGAACCAACCAGAGGGAAAAACCTACTTGACCTTGTCCTCACCAATCTATCTATCGCAGGTGCATCTATCCATGGTAGTATTGGTAGAAGTGACCACCACAGAGTCCTTGTTGAGATGACATCCCATCTTCACTTTGAGGATATCCTCCATCATGTTGTGTGGCACTATCACCGTGCTAAATGGGATAGATTTTGAACAGATTTAGCAACTCAAGACTGGGCTTCCAAGAGGCGCTGTGGTCCATCAGCAGCAGCAGAATTGTATACAACCACAATCTGTAACCTCATGGCCCGGTATTCCTCCATTCTACCATTACCATCAAGCTGGGGATCAAGCCTGATCCAATGAAGAGTGCAGGAGGGCATGCCAGGAGCAGCACCAGGCATACCTAAAAATGAGGTGTCAACCTGGTGAAGCTATAACACAGGACTACTTGCAGTAAAGGGTCCAGTGCCTGTCTCAGGAAGGCATGCTGCATACCTAAAATTGGCAAGCTTCCGATCTGGCAACAAGTACATTTCCAGAAGTGGGGATGTTCGCTGATGATTGCACAAAGTTCAGCACCATTTGCGACTGCTCAGATACTGAAGCAGTCTGTGTCCATATGCAGCAAGACCCCTGGGAAATATTCAGGCTTGGGCTGAGAAGTGGCAAGTAACATTTGCGCCACACATGTGCCAGGCAATGACTATCTCCAACAAGAGAATATCTGACCATTGCCCCTTGACATTCAATGGCATTACCATCGCTGAATCCCACGTTATCAACATCCTGGTGGTTACCATTGCCCAGAACAGAATTGAACCCATCACATCACTGTGGCTACAAGAACAAGTCAGATGCTGGGAATTCTGCAGTAAGTAACTCACCTCCTGACTCCCCAAAGCCTGTCCACCATCTACAATGCACAAGTGAGGAGTGTGATGGAATACCCACCACTTTCATGAATGAGTTCAGCTCCAACAACACTCAAGAATCTTGACTCCATCCAGGACAAAGGAGCCCACTTGAATGGCACCCCATCTACCACCTTAAACATATACTCCCTCTACTATTGACGCACAGTGGCAGCAGTGTCTACCATATACAAGAAGCACTGCAGCAACTCACCCAGGCTCCTTAGTCAGCACCTTCCAAACCTGTGACCTCTACCACCAGATGGACAAGGGCAGCAAATGCATAGAACACCACCACCTGCAAGTTCCCCTCCAAGCCACACACTATCCTGACTTGGAACTATATTACCTTTCCTTCACCATCGCTGAGTCAAAATACTGGAACACCCTTCCTGACAGCACTGTGGGTGTTCCTACACCACATAGACTGCAGCGGTTCAAGACAGCAGCTCACCACCACCTTCTCAAGGGTAATTAGGGTTGGGCAATAAATGCTGGCCTAGTCAGCAGCGCCCTCATCCCATGAATGAAAAAAAAATGGAGCCTCAGCCCCAAAATGTCCTAGGTCTTTGGATTTTTGAAAGTGTTTATTCTGCACTGGCTTCATATTTCTGCAAAATAAATCTCCGCTCCTTCCAACTGGAATTGGTGATATGAAGCTGAAAGTTCACAGCTCTATGCATTTGTATCTTCAGATGTTATTCAATAACAGTTCTTTGACTGCTTTCTCCAAAGAATAACTCTGATCTTTTTCCTTGCCTAATCTATTGGCCTTGAGCTCAGTGGTAATGCAACAGATGCCCCTGCACTTGGAGATCAGCTAAATCAGTATAATACCATGGTCAAATGTGCGCTCTCCTGGCCTGTATACCTTAGATCACAATTAGCAATGACTTTATCCACAAGCCAGTTGGGGAAGTAGATTTTAATTCTTCAACTTAATAAAAATTTCGGGTTCAGGTTCACATGTATTATAAATAATTTGACTCTATTTCTTTTACAATGAATGGTTTAGGTGAGTGATATATTGATGTTGTAAGATATTGGAAATAACATTGTTGGCACTGCTTTCTGACATAAATATGTTATTTTGCAAGCTGTACTTGCATGGTTGTCTATCAAAATCCTAAGTAATTCAAGAAACATTTAGACAGGGCTTGGAATCTAATTTCAAGGTTTCAAAACCCAATTTTTTACTGAATCTGAGTTCTACCTCACTTGAAGCTCTTGTGTTTTTGCAACAGTGGCTTTCCGCTGTCCCCGAAGAGTGGAGATTTCTGATCGCACTGTATATTTTGCCAAATTCAGAAGTTTGTCTTCTGATGTATGAGAAAGATGCTGCTGTTGGAATAGAATTCTAGCTTCAGATAAGAGAGAAATAAAAATGTCAGTGAGGAGTGAGGACTCATTAGGGAAGCAGGAGCTGAAGCATGGAGCTATCAGAGATCTGGGAACACCAGTCAAGTGGCAGAATGTGGGGATAAGGAACGTGCTTGTGGGAGCAAAGCACAATAAATGACAACCTGAGAAGAATTGGTAGTACCTGTGGGAACATAGTAGCAGCTAGGGGCACCTTAGGAGGACAGAGCAAAATAGCAGGGCGAATCATCTATAGAGATTGGTGAGTGCCTCAGGGAGCAGGGTGACTTTTTAAAATAATTTAGTTAGTCACAGATATATTACAATTATGAGGAAAGAGCGTCAAGAAAATTCCTTATTTTACAACAAGGCATTGAGGACTTCAGTACTTTGTATTTCAAAATAATACAATAGAGAGAGTCGTTGATGCTGACGATTCTGATTTCATACACACAATGTGCCAGAACCAAGCATATCTCCTATTTCGTTCCTTTTTGAATTAAAACAGAAAGTTTCACTTTGCAGGAAGGAAATTGCAATCATTTTCAGGAAGTGCTGATAGAAAAGTTAAAAGACCCCCCTTTGGCTGACTCTGTGTGTTGGGTTTGATGACACTTGGTACTGCACTGTTGGAGTACCAAAGAAATATTCTATTGTAATATAGGTGATTCCATGATCAGCACAAGCATTAAAATAAATCTTTACTAATTGTCAGTGAAGAGAGAGGAGCTTAGAAAACCTGTCAACTCCAACAATGTGACAAGTGTCTCGGATTTTTTTGCGGCAGGGATTTGTATAATATTTTGTTTTTCTGTTCTAGTTATGCACACTTACAACTGCTCTGTGTTATATGTACCTAAAAGCTTAAGAAAACAAGTGTCTGCAAATCCTCAAACACATCATCCCCTGAGAATCTCAGAGTAGACCAGGTGTTACTCTTAATTCTTGCACCCCCCTTCACCGTTTAATTGAAGATGTCTGTTTCTGTTCCCCTGGGAGTTCATTCAGTGACTAGCTAGACCTTGTAGACTAAATAGGTGCTAGGTTTAAACCCTGCTAATCTGCTGGGGAACTGAAAGCAGGGCTACAATCGACCTCAACGCTCATTTGAGTAGATTTTCATTTCTACTGCCTGGGCAGTAATCTAATGGTGTAAACTACATGCTCTTTACACAATCAACGGAGGGAAAATCAGACAAATCCTGTAAAGGCTGTGCAAACCCATCTATTGAAGATGAAATTCTATGTAATGGGTTAGGGAGAGGAAATTTGACCAATTATTTAATGATTCCTGCTGGAAGTGTATTAATTTGTCAGGTGAGGACAGGATTGGAATCAGCTGTAATGCTTTCCTGCTCATGTACACAATCAGAGCCCACACCTAAATGCTGGCCATGATACTGGAGCATCACTATGGAAAAAATACTCTAATAAGGTGCCAATGCCTCTAGCAGATGTGCTGAGAGGAGAAAATAGGTCAAAACTAAAGCAATATCTGCCTCCTTTGGAGACAACCAGGAATGCTTTTAATTTAATTGGAAAAGTAAAATCTTCAAGCAACAAGATATACAAAAATAAAGAAACATCGAGTGGAATCATCCCAGATTTGCACTAAGTGCAGTAGTGGGCATGTAAAAAGCTGTTTTGGTTTTTGTGCCGTATCATCCCATTCCTGGCATGTCCCACCTCATTAATACTGCATGCATGAGAAACACTCCGGACCGCTGGTGGGGTGGTCTCTGATTCGCCCGCCCTGCCATCACCTTAGGCCTTCAGTAATCCAGACAGCATACTTAAAGGGCACCCCGCACAGAGCTCGCACTCGCTAAGGGATCGAAAGCTGCTTGAAAGTCATGGCTGCCAAAGGGAGGAAACATGCTGCCCCCAAATTTAGCAATGCCCCCCTCAGGTGCTTACTGAACATTGTGGAGGCCCACTGTAAAGTCCTCTACCCCCGGTCTGGGTAAAGACCAGCAAACAAGGTCACCAATCCAGCATGGGAAGTGGTGGCAATGGTTGTCAGCTCCAATGCCCTGCAAAAGAGGACAGCCACCCAGTGCCAAAAGAGGATGAATTATCTCCTATGTTCCGCTAGGGTAAGTCACTCTTCTCATCACTTCCAACTCACACACTCACAAACGCATCACACATCCACAGGGATCTCACTCACTGCCAGTTCAAGGGACAGCACCATTCACTGTCTCACACACACCTTCATCTGTCCTGCGGATCATGTCCTCATCCCATCCATGGCACCACTCACCCACACATGCCAAGCATCCATCTCACCTGGCCTGGCAGGCATCCTGCTTACACTCTCTCCATCTGTACTCATGCAGGCCAAACTGGCACACAACAAAAAGAAGATGTTGCACACTTCTGAAGGAATGCCCAAATTCTAGGTCCTCAAAGGCTTTGAAAATAGAGTCACCCAGCTGGCCAGTGATGGTCTGGACTGGTACTGTGCTGATGGTGAAGCCGGCAGTGCCCAACCAAGTGAGGATCCAGCAGTGCAACATCCATCAGGCAACCATTCTGTGAGTCAGTTCCCCTGTTCCGCAGTCCCCTGCCATGCACTAATTACCTCCCCTTGCTTTCGCAGGCACATCTGGGAAGCAGCTGAGGAAGACCACAAGCCAAGACCTCGACTCAAGCCCCGAAGACACCTCGGAAGCACAGGACCGGTGCAGATCATCACTGGCCAGCTGGATGACTCTATTTTCAAAGCCTTTGAGGACCTCGATGTTGGGCATTCCTCCAGAGGTCTCCTAATTGAAGACCCATACCAGAGCTCAGCCACACCCTCCACCAACACAGAAGCACAGGCCTCAGTGGGACCTAGTTCTAGAGCAGCCTCAAGGTCACAATCTGGTGAGCACATCGCACTGTCTGATCCACAGCAGGCAGTGGCAAGGGCTTCCCAGATCTCCGGCACAAGGAGGACTGCTGGACACCAGAAATCTACTGAGTCCGAGTCAGATAAGGAGCCTCTGGACTTGGTCATACCTCAGTTTCTGGAGCTGCAAAGGCAAGCACGGGAATATCAGTAAAGGATGTCTGCTGCACTCCTCAGATTGCAAGGCACAATGGAAGAGTCCGTTTGCCTTCAGGCCGAGGTGATAGCACCGGCATGCCAATGCACAGAGGTCAACACTGGTAGGATGGCGGCTGCCATGGAGACCTTGATCCAGGGCATCGCTCCTGCACTGCCGCGTGGGCTAAACTCCAACATGTGAGAGGGGTACGCTGCAGCTCGATCTCACCCCAGCTTCCCCTTCTCCTCAAGGAGTCAGTTAGGGGTCGTCAGACACCCATTGGGAGGAGGACCAGAAGCTCAACACCCCAGGGCCATCCAGCCAGGTGACTCCAGGAATGTCAGGCCAATCCAGATCCCCTCTTCCTGTGACCCTCACAGCTCCAGCTCAACAGGCAGATGAGGGTGCAACTGGCCCACAACAGGACACCCAAAGCAGGCCAGGGCCATTCAGGTCTTGGCCCTCCAGAGGACGCCCACCAAGGTCATCACAGACAGGTTGTAGCAGTCAGCAGGTTACCTCCATCTCCACAGTGGATGTCAGGGGAGCACCTTGACGTAGCGGCAGGGTTAGGAAGGCTAAGATGATGTAGTTGCACAGCCTGGGCGTGGGTGTTAATCACTTGTACATAGTTTTCACTATTGTAAATAAATTCCCAAGAATGTCTCCTTGCCTATGGCCCCTTGTTATGATGAGCAGTGTTCGTGTCATTGCTGCCAGAACGTAGTGGGCAGGTGTCACAGATTTCCATCATTCTCTCTGTGTGCTCTCAGCACTTTTAAGGTGGGGCTAGGCACATCTCTTCAGCATCTGTGACCAGTGACACTGTGCTCCTGAAGGGGTCAGGTGCTGAAGGCGGACAAAGGATCAGGTGCATCTAAAGTTTCATGGCTGTGTCTCCATGATATGACCCTGATCATGGAGCGCAAGCGAGCTGCCCTCAGCCAGACAGGAGTCAGACATTCACAGAGGCTGTGTGAAGATCTATGGAGTGTCCCCACTGCATGTCGTCATCATCCTCCTGGAATAAAGCGACTATGAGGGCCTCCGCTGCATCTCCATGGCAGGCGCCTGAGTACTGAGGGCATGTGCGCTGCCATCAGCCACACAGGAATCAAACATTCACAGATGCAAGGTGAGGATTTCAGGACTCTCCTCAATGCATGTCATCATCATCCTCCACGAATCTTGCAGCTATTGATGCCTCCCCTGCACACGTGCCTCCTCTGGCCAGTGTGATGGCCTCATTACAAGAATCATCTCCTTCGAGGACCCCATCGCCATCATCTCCTTTGATGTCCTCCTCATCGGAGGAGAAGTGCAGCTTCTCCATCTCCTCCTCAGCCATCTCCTTCCCCTGTTGCAGTGCCAGGTTGTGGAGCACACAACAAGTGATGATGATGCGTGACACCCTCTGGGGACTGTATTGTAGTGCTCCAAAAGATCTGTCAAGGCACCGGAACCTCATTTTCAAAATGCCTATTGTTTGCTCCACCAAAGTTCGGGTCACGGCATGAGCCTCGTCATACTGTCGCTCTGCTGCAGTCTGAGGCTGCTGCACGGGCGTCATCAGCCACGTCCTCTGTGGGTAGCCCTTGTCAATGAAGAGTCAACCCTACAGCCTCTCTAGATCCTGGAAGATGTCAGGGACCTGAGAACTGTTATGGATGTAGGAGTCGTGAACGCTCCCTGGGAACCGTACGCAGACCTGTCAGATGCGTTTGTGGTGGTTGCACACCTGCTGAACATTCAGCGAGTGGAAGTCCTCATGGTTTACTTAGTTGACTGTTTGTTGCCATGGAGATCTAAGTGCCATGTGAGTGCAGTCGATGGTATCCTGCACCTGTGGAAAACCTGAGATCTGCGCAAATCCCAGCGCTCTTGCTTCTTGGCTTTCCTGATCCCAGACGAAATGCTCAAAGTTCTGTGCCTTCGGAAAGATGGCGTCCATGACCTTCCGGATGCATTTGTGCCTGGAGGCTTGTGGGATCCCGCACAGGTCACCTGTGGAGCCCTGGAAGGAGCCACTGACCTAAAAATTGAGCACCACAGTCACTTTCATGGCCACTGGCAGTGGATACCCTCCATGTCGCGTGGCGCCAAATCCTGCAGCAGGTGGCATATTTGACTGATCAGTTCCCTGGACATGCGCTGTTTTCGGTGACACTGGTTCTCAGTCGGCTACAGGAAAGACAAGCGCCGTCTATAGACCCTGGGTCTAGTGAGGCGCCGATGAGCAATGGTCCTCTGTGGATCTACAGCTGTGTACGCAGCAGGCCCTGCCGCACCATCATCTTGAGGGGTGAGCTCCTCCCTTTGCTGAGCCAGGCACCTCCACCACTGTCTTCTCCCCCTTCTCTGCTCCCTGTAAGCCGTGAGGCATACCGCTAAATCACCAGCCTCCGTGATCCAGATGTTCTCCTCCTACGGGATCAAAGACAGAGACGCATGGGTTAGCATAGGTGTCCTAGGAACCCTTCATACATGCTGGAGAGTGTGGGCCACCACTTGGTTGTGCTCATTGGCTGTCCAAAACCCCACCCACCTCCGTCCTACTCCACTGGACCAGTTGACGGCAGTTTTGGCCACTGGACTGCATGCTGTGCTCTCAGCTCGGGCACAGGCATTCTCCTAACCCGTACTGCAAGGCTGCGCTTTTAGCTTGAACCATTGTGGATATTGGTCCACACCTTAATGATGACATTGCAAGGGGCTGTGAGCATCTTCACCAGTGAACAAGGTGGGTTCTGCAACTTGTCCAGTCGGCCAATTGCTTTGTTGCCCCTAAAATGCACATTAATTTTCAGTCTGCGCCCGAGGGGTGAAAAGTCCTTGAACATTTGGTGGCATTTTCATGCTTTAGCGTTGTTTGAATGGAGAGAAAAGCTTCAGAGGCCCGACTCCAAGAATGTCAGTGGAGTTGCTGCTGAACGGTCTCAGCTGCAGAAGAATGCTCACTTTTGCCAAACCTTTCCAAATACGTGTCCGCTTCCCGCACGCCCTCTCCCCACCGGCCCCCAGCATGTGCTTGAATACTTCCATCAGTCTCAGTTCAGTACTTCCCTCAGCACAGATCGAAGAATGGAATTTAGGACTTGCCTGGCCTATCACCTCAGTGCCATGCTGGCTGATGCATTTACCCAATGAATAATCAGAGAGGCTTGTTGATATTGTTACTAACAAAGGACCAAAGGTAAACAAAATTCTCTTTTTGGAAGCAGAAATCAGCAGCCCGCCTGCCAATTTTTAAATGAATAATTAAGGTTCAATTGAGCTTGTTACCAAGCCAATTGACCTGAACAATACACTGCCCACACCTTGATACAGTCGGTCTGGGCAGGTGGGCAGGATTGGCCAGGCAGTTTTTAAGCAAACTACTTAAAAGGTGGGAAGGAATGTTGGAGGGGGGGGTGGTGGTTACGTCCTTTGGGGGGTGATCCGTGCGCATTGGAGGCAACCCCCCAGATGATACCCCCACTTTGTTTATCCCCGCTTGGCCTGCAAAACCCACTCCCCCAACCCCTCAGCCCCATCCCTAGGCTCCCCGATCCTGGCCTGTCCAAAATCCCACTCTTTCCTCTTTCCAGAGGCATGCCCTCTTCATCCGTGGGCCTGCTTGCAGTCCCAGCTGCGCCCACTGCTGCGATCTGGCACTGTTGGGAGTGCTAAAGCTGCTGGCCAATCGGATTGGCTGACAACACTTGCTCTTGCACTCTCACCTTCTTCACACCACCCAGAGTGTTACTGCTGCTGGGCAGCCTTGTTTAACGTGGGTCGACTGCCGTCCGATACTTCTTCTTCGGGGGGAGGCGAACAATATGCACACCCCTCCCCTGCCATAAAATTCAGCCCCATATTACAGAAGAATTCTGCTGCCTCCAACACGGAACATCAACCCAATTATGCTGCAGGGTAGCCTTCAGTTGTGCTATTGCCACAGGAGGCACCCTGTAATATAAAGGTGGCATAAGTAATTTGGCAGTTCCATCAACGCTTGAACTTTGTAGGAGTGTTGTTCTGTCCCTTGTACATAAAATGACCTGCAAATTATATTTTCATCTCAGCCAGTGTAACAACAGGGCCACTAAGATTGGTGAGGCAATGGAACTGTATCCCAGCAACAATCAGCAACATCAGGAGATGAAAAATAAGGAAATAATATTCTTACTCATTCGTTGCACTTCAAATTTTTGCTCGGAAGATTTATATTTTAAAAGTTATTCTTTTTATTTCCTTTGAGGGCTATTGTACCATTTGGCCTCAGATGCACAGCACATACTCTAGAACAGTGGCAAATTACACGTCATTCAAGGCCAGACTGCCATCTTCAAAAGAATAAAAACCAGCTTTGAATCTCAGTCTCTGAAGTGGCTCGAATATTGTCAGTGAAACGTCAGACAAAACAAACACAGATGGTGGCATGCAAAAAGTAAAAAAGGCTTCTATTAGAAGCCTTGCTGTTAAAATCTCTTCAATCTTAGAATTCTAAAGAGACAACCCCCCCGAATTACTGCAGTTGAAGCCCCATTTTCACCACAGCTGATGATTTGTATCTGATACAAATTTCCTGCTCATTGACAGCAGAATCATTGTCAAAAAACATGAATTTACTAATGTAGATAGTAGTTACAAATAGAAATTATAAAACATTGTTAATATAAATGGTGAATGTTACTAGTGTGAGTAAAAGTTATTTATACAAATACAGAGAGCTATTCATGTAAACAAATGAATCTCCTGTGATGTTTCTCTCAGTTAAAAAAATACATAAACAAATAGTTTGCCTCTCTCTTATTTCAGGTACATACAAAAGGAATGTATTGCCTATTGCACACCAGTGTGATAAAAATGGATAGGTAAATCAAGCAATGGATATCAATCATGTGTCAAAATTACATAAGTGTACCATTTGTACTATGTAGAGTTACTCATTCCACTTCCCTTCATCACAATATTGTGCTTCAGTGGGCAGAATCTTCTCCCTGCTTTAGTGGCATGTTTGGGGGTGGGGGGGCATTTGGGCATTTAATTGGAATGGAGGGTGGCAGGTGAGAACCCAGCCACCTTCCCGCCTCCACCCTGTTCAAGACCAAGGTGGGAAGGCCTGTGGTTGGCCTTCCCACCCCTCTGTCAATTGAGGCCCTTAATTAGACAAGTAGTGACCATTTAAGGGCCTAATCGTGCCACTGCTGGTATTAATCTAGCTGCAGATGGCCCTGTCACCATGCGGCATGCACGACAAGTAAACATGTGTGGGTTGCTTGTCGTCTCCTGTGGCTGTCATTCCGGCAGCAGCCATTGGTTCTCTGGTGGCTCTACTGACCAAAAGAGTTGCTAGTCTCTGATTGGCTAGCAGCTCTCAGCAGGCAGGACTTCCACCCCCGAGGTCCTGATCCTGGGGACAGGCCCGCCTGTGGCCCCTCAACTGCCTGATTGGCTCCTGGATAAGCAGATCTTCCCCAAAGGAAGCAATGCGAGCCTTTTGCCTGCCGTCTAACTGGCAGGCATTGCCTTCACAAGATTCCGCCCAGTAGCTAACAATTCATTATTAAAAATTGTACTTTAGACTATCACAGTAGCTCTTTGATGAAATAACAAAGATGATTTATGAAGGTTGTGTGATTGATATTGTGTATATGGACTTCCAAAAGGTGCAGTACAACATGGTAAAATTATTAACAAAATTAAACCCCATGGGATTAAAGTGACAGAAGCAATGTGAATCTGAAATTGGTTAAGGGACAGAAAGTAGAGGGTTGTGATGAACTGTTGTTTTTCAGAAGTATACAGTGGTATTCCCCTGGGAACAGTATTAGCACTACTGATTTGTTTCATATACTATAATAACCCAGACTTTAGTATAGAGGGCATAATGTAGTGAGCAGTGAGGAAATAGTAACGGACTTCAGGAGGACAAAGACAGACTTGTGAAGTAGGCGGATGGTTATGCCTGCATCATATGCCCATGAATCTATGAAGAAGATGGATATTTCACTTTTAAAGAACAGCATGGAATAAGGACAATTTACCTTGACGAGATGGACCCCAGTGGGTCAGATGACCTTCTTTTGTGTTTTCTGTATAGACAAGGACTGACTAATATATGGACATGGCTCTGGGAAGTCACTTAATAAGCAAACTGCCTTCCCAGGTGCTGATGGCTATCCCTCTCCATTTCAATTGAAGAAATTCAGGGTAACAATAGTTGATAGACTTATCGGCCTCATGGAGATAGAAATGCAAATAAGGATATTCAGAGGCTATTCATAACTGGAATGTTGATGGGGATATCAAACATTCCCCATTGTGTGACAATTGCTTGGCTCATCAGCCTATTTGTGTGGGCAATGGAAACATCGATACTGTGGTAAAATGATAGAAACTAGCTTATGATAGGAAACACCTTTAGTTCACAAGGACAGACCAGGGCAGGCAGTCTTGAATTCAAAGATTGCAGAAGGAAGCTATCTCATCCAGCAAACAGAAAAACCCTGCATAGTAACTTACCCACAGGCACAGAAGTGGACTAATTTGTCTTTCCTACAGAATTATATCTTGGCTATTGGTGCTCAACTAAAACTTTGACTGACAAAACCAGAAACATGATGTTGCTTGGAGAAAGCCACTGTGAATTCATCACTAGAAACATTCAACTTTCATTGTCTTCAGTGAACCAAGAGAGAATCCTCAGACCTGCAGCGTTTCTAACTACCATCTTGAGGACTGACAATAGAAGTGACTTTTGATTTTACATGTCAGTGAGCGGGGGTGGGGCCCGCTCGCCGACGTGTAAAATTACACGCAGTGACATCGGGGGGAACTCCCAATGTCACCACGCCCCATTTAAATTTTCAGGAAGGCAGGGGCGCAGCAAAATCAGCTGCGTGCCCGCCAACCTGTCAATGGCCAATTGAGGTCAATTAAGTAATTAAAGGACCTGCCCATCCAACCTTAAGTTTGGCGGGCAGGCCAGGGGCCCTGGCAGGAATTAGAAAAAACATGGGCGGGATGAGGTTTCATGTAGGTTTTTAAAAATTTTAATAAAGGTTTTGTAAAAATTATGGACATGTTCCAACTCATGTGACATTGTCACATGACAGGACATGTTACGGAAATTTTATTTTCAGGTTATTAACATTTTGAGCCAATCTCCCTGAGGATGCACCTAGCCTTCATGCGCATGCGTGAAAGAGCGCAGTCTCAATTTTGGGAATCCCCCTGCATAGCGCTTCTGTGCGGATGTCACGCTGGACGGGCCTTAATTGGCGCTGATCAGAAGCGTGCCTGTGCGCACTCGCCCTTCAATTTCCCCCCTGATGGGAGGAACATTCAGCCCATTAAGTGATCTAAGTGCGTGCTACATCTTTTGTAACCATTGTTTCTTGTGTGTGGGCCTTGTGTGAATTAAACAATGGGGTGCAGTTGCGCTTACATTTTGGGTGTTGAGAAAATAAATGTTCATTCTTTCTTTTCATTTAAACCTACAAGAATACCTGTCTTGTGTCTGTTCTTGAAAGTCACAGCTCTCAAAGGGTTAAAACATTTCTTCTCTAAAACATTACTTGTTGCTGTTAGTCAAGAGGTGGAAAACAGGAAAACCATTCCACCATCGCCCCCCTGTTCGTAACAAGACACAGGAAAGATGCAACTTAACAGAGAGAAGTGGGAAGTGGTAAATATTGGTAGAAAGAATGAGGACACTAGGAGAGGCAACATAAATTAAATTGTATCATTTTAAAGATGGTGGGGGAACCTTGGGCTGTATGTACACATATCTTTGAATCTAGCAGGATAAATTAGGAAGGCTGTTTAAAAAATGGCTGATGAATCATTGGGCTGAATTTTACCAGCACTTTGGGGACAGTCAGGGAGGAAGGAAGGCTGACAAAATGGTCCGGGAAGTCGGCAGGTGGTGTGACCATTACCTTCCCACTTCCATGCCATTTTGGCAATGGCCAATTAAGGGCTTCTTCCCACCTCCACTGGCATTTTACCAGCTTCTGAGGTCCTGCCACCTCATGGAAAGGCCACCAGATAAACCCTGGCAACCTCCCTGCGAGCTCTGGGGTGGAATCGCCTTTTTCAGCAATAGCCAACCCCACTACAACAGCAATGTCTGCCTTCAGTGATTACCTTGCTGGCCTCACTGGGGCCAGCCTGACCGACCCTGGGGCCTCCAAACCCCTCTTAGCTGACATTGTGGTTACAAGGCCATCATTGCACTCTCATCCTCCAGGTGCAACCCCAGCAGTGGCCACTGATAGTAATCACTCAACTGAGGGTGCTGAGCTGCTGGCACTCTGATTGGGCCAGCAGCTCTTTAGGGGGGGCAAGCTGCCAGCCTTATAAAGAATGGCTGTTTAATTAGCTGCCCATCAAACTGAGGTCACCTCCCTCTTTTGGCCCCACCGGTAGGGCCCGTGCTCTACCACCTATGTAAAATCTAACCCATTGGCTTTATAAAAAACTGCTTAGGCCCCAGCTGGAGTATTGTGAATAGCTCTTGCAACATATTTTAGGAAGGATGTCAAGGCCTCAGAGATGGTGCAGAGGGGATTTACTAGAATGGTACAAGGGATGAGGGACTTCAGTCATGTGGAGAGACTGGAGAAGCTTGGGTTGTTCTTCTTAGCGCAGAGAAGGTTAGGTGGAAATTTGATTGAGGTGCTCAAAATAATGAATAGTTTTGATAGAGAATAATCTGTTTCCAGTGGCAGAAGGTTCAGTAATCAGAGGACTTAGATTTAATATGATTGCCGAAAGAACCAGAGGAAACTTTTTTTAAGCAGGTTTCATGATTCAGAATGTACTGCCTGAAGGTATGGTGGGAATAATTGAATAATAACCTTCAAAAGTGGAATTAGGTAAACACTTGAAGGAAAAGAAAATTACAGGGCTATGGAAAGAACAAGAGCGTGGGATTTATTGTATAGCTCTTTCACAGATCTGGGATAAGCGTGATGAATGGCCTCCTCCTATGCTCTATCATTTTATGATTCTATAATTTACTGATTGTCAAACCGTATTGTACACGTTATTCTTTGCAATATCATGATAAAATCAGAAACATCAAACCCATGGGGTAGATTCATTGTTCCCATGAATGATATTACTCTTCAACTCGAATCCCCCAAAGACTCGTGAACCTTTCAACACTTAGTACTCTTCTTGTGATAGGCCTCATTGAATCAATCATCAGATAATTGGTTTAATTTTAAAGCTTCTAATAAGATTCAATGTATGGAAGAACAGAAATGTGGAACTAACAGTTTAGCAAACTCCGTATTGCCTACTTTCTTTCATGACAAGCATAAAAGGATGCAATGGGAGTGCTTGCAGTAGGATTCCATCGGAGGAAGGGGCAAAGCTAGAGCATTCAGGACTGGCCTGGCAAAAATAGGAAAGAACTGGGTCTGGAAGACTTGATTAAAGTTATGGTGGGAAGAAGAGAGTGGAACATTGAGCCAGGATGTGGAGAGGAGGAACATAGCTAAGCCTGGCATATCCAGGGCTAAAAGATTAACAAAGGGGAAACTGAGAATTAATATGGCAACCAAAACAGGTTGACATTTTTTACCCAGCAATTTTATTGTTCTGTGGTGTTAACTGTTTAGCATAAGCTAAGGGGTATGATTGGTCCATAGTGTCATATGACTGTCAGTGACATAACAGCAACATTAGAAACTTACTACAATCCAACATTACAGATGCACACATGCAGGTTTTTAGTAATCCCCAGATAATAGAGGTATTGATATAAATATCAGATAGCTACTAATGTAGATGTTACTGAGCCATTAATGTAAATGATATGAAGCCATTATTCTAGCCCGGAGGAGAAGTGGGACATTCAGTGACTAACATGGCCATGGTCACCGGTTATTAACACAATAGTGTTCTAATGAATAGCAGCGTATGGACTGCCGATAAATTATAGGATAGGGATATAGAGAACGAAAGGATACTGATAAAAGGAATGGCAGGATAATGATAAAGGGAATGACAGGATAGTAATAAAGCAAATGATGGGATAGGGATATAGGGATTGCCAGAGTAAGGATAAAGAAAATGGCAGAATAGTAAAATAGGGAATGAGAGGATAGTGATAAAGGGAATGACAGGATAGAAATAAAGGGAATGACAGGATAAGGATAGAGAAAATGACAGGATAGTGATAGAGGGAATGATGGGATAAGGATTTAGGCAATGGCAGGATGGTTTTAAAAGGAATGGCAACATTGAGATAAGGAAATCAGTAAAGTGACCACTAATGATTGACACAATGTGAAACAATGAATGATAGGATAGTGAAGTGAAATAGCAAATGACAGAATAGTGAAACATGAAACGATAGGATAGTGACTACCAATGAACAACTGCACAGTAGAATGATATAGAGTGCTTTTCTAGTGAAAGTAACTTTTGGTCATTAACCATCATTATTTGGCATGTGCTGGCTCACATCCTTATCTCCAAATATTTCCTGGTTTCAATCACCTAGCTGGCTCCACCTAACAGAAAACATGGAATGGAATATGACCAGCTAAGCTTCATTTATCACTAAACAGCAGGTGAATAATTACTATATTATATGTTATAAATATAAATGTATGGAAAGAAGCAGTTAATGCCAATGAAGAGCAATGGAGTTGCCAGCAGTGAAGAAAGCATGGGTTTTCATTGCGGTAACCAGAATGTTGTACTGATCTTCCCAGTTGTCAGTTGTCAATAGCTCCATTGACCAGTAAGGTAAGTGAAAGATCAAATCTTGGCCTTCCACTGCATTAAGAACTTTCACAGAGTCATGGAAACTCTACACCGTATCCAAAATAGTGCCGGGATCCCAGATCTTGCAGTTCCGCTGACGTTTCCAACAGACCCTATTTTCACCAGTAGGGAAGAGGGGACGGGATGTGATTCACACATGTGGGAAATCGATACCCAGAAGGGCCATTTGAATTTAATGCTGAATTCAAACAGACCCCATTTTCACTGGAGGGAGGTCCATTTTCCACAGTGTGTGACTTAAGAATAGATGTGAATGCTCGTAAAAGATACTGAAGGCCTGTGGAACTGTCAAGTTATTTAAATCCTCTGCCCTTTAATTTAAAAAAATTGCCTGCTGTGTCTCTAAGCTGAAAAACATTGGCATTTTCAGTTTCAATATATGTTTGTTGACATAATCCTAAGGGCTAGCATTATAGTATAATGGGTTCCACAACATAAGATTATCACAATGAAGGGCCGTAATTTTACAATTGACATCTCCAAGAGGTTATTAAGAGATTAGCTGCCTTTGATGTGGGGCTATGAATACTAATTTGTTCTTATAAGGGTTAAATATTTGAAGGGATTTAAATGCATTGAATGGTCTTTTATCAATGAGAGTGCTTTTTATCTAGTGAAGCCTGTAATAGATACTTAGAACTTTATTTTATTTCATCTCAGCATGGCTCCTGAGGTCTGCCCAAGGTGATTACTAGGTGAATTTTCATGGAGTGCGTAAAGGTGATGAGGGACACAGGTTGGCATGAGTTGGCACTAAGTTGGAACAGGGTTATAAGGGGCCAAGTGGATGAGTTGGGGGGGGGCATGGATTGGCATGAGTTGGCACTAGATTGGTATAGGGGCTAGAAGGGACCATGGGATAAATGGGAGCATAGGTTGGCATGGAGGATGTGAGTGGTCATGGGGGATGGATAGAGGGGCATAGTTTAGCATGGAGGGTATGAGGGACCATGAGTTGGCATAGAGGGCATGAGGGACCGTTGCGGTGGGGACACACTTTGACATGAATTGTCATGGATGGGGGCCTGGTGTGTTGGTAGGGGTTGGAGGGGTGGTGGGGGACAGTGAGAGAGAGTGAGGTATGAGGGTTAGATGGACTAATATTCAACCAAACAACTGGTATAAATTCCCAGGGCACCGAGGTGGCCCTTTTGACCAGCTCTGCTCGGCACACAGCAGCCCCTGTGGCTGCCTCTGAACTGTTCCCAGGGGCAGCAGGCCTGACTGCACTCCAGCATGCTCCCCAACATTCCTCCATCCCCCCCACCCCCCACAACCCCATCGTCCATCGAACAAAGATCCCGTTATTCCGGCACTTTTACCCAGGAAATTTTCCAACTCTGCACACCTGCCTTTGGAGCAAAAATCAAGGCCTTTAACATTCAAGGAAGGAATTAAATGAACAGTAACTGTACATTTAATCTCACTCATTACAAATGGATTTCAACCAACATAAAATTAAGTGATCAGTTGGTGCTTTGCAACTATTATAATTTCATTTCCCTTACAGCGATGGGATAAATACCAAAATTTGGTGTCCTTTATGATAAGAAATTATGAATTTTAATATCAATAGCTAGTTTGTAATCTCTTAATGGTTACAATGTCAAAATTCCATGTCAAACAAGTAATAAAGATTAGACAGTGCAATTTTTTAAAAATCTAAATTTAGCATTTTTTGTAGACAACTTTAGCTGTGCTTGCAATAAATGTGAGAAGTGTGCATGAATGGGTATTGGCAAGGAGAGTCAGGACAGCTGTTATTATCTCTGTGCCCTTCCAATCGTGACCTCACCGATTTTAATTGATCCCCCATTTGTGGCCGTGCCTTCAGCTGCCTAGGCGCTCAGCTCTGGAATTTCCTCCCTAAACCTCTCCCACCTCCACCCCTCTTTCCTTTAAAATGCTCCTTAAAACCTAGTAAGCTTTTGGACACCTGCTCTAATGTCTCCTGTTGTGGGTCAGTGTCAAATTTTGATCGATGACTCTCCTGTAAATGGCCTTTGGACCTTTTACGATGTGAAAGGCACTATATAAATTCAATTTGTTGTTGTCTGTCATGAGGGGAGCTCCATGTAAATTCAGTAAACAGAGGTCTGAACCTGTCAACATATCGTTAGGATTTCCACCAATCATTTAATTCTCAGTAATAACTTGTCCATAGCTGTTAATGTTTGTGGTGAGTTAAGTGCAATTTTAAATATTATTATTTGATTAAGTGTTAGGACAATGTAGCCGTATCAGAATCCTGCTTTGTGAGAGGTATCAACTGATTAATTGAAGTACACGTCTACATTTTATCAAACTTTAAATCAGAGCATCTATGTACCTATTAAAAGTTTTACAATAACTGACAGCTTTATTGTTTACAGCCAGCCATAATAGATGCAATGAAATACTATTTAAATGCGAAAAGTATGTTTTGTAATTGTATTCAGTTTTTGAATTTTCAGTATTGTTTTATAATGTGCATTAAATTATGATGCTTCTGCTAAGAGCTAATGATGCAATAAACTTGACATAAATTAATTGAAGTCATATACAAAAGCTTGACTGAAAAAAATAATGCAATTCAATCAAAATTGTCAGTATTTTAGAGCTAGAAAAATAGTACTTAAAAGGACACTGTCTACCTGAAAAAATATTTGGCAACACTCCCTGGATGGCTCAGTTGAAGTAGGCTGATCTCACCCACAGTGCTGCAATTGGCCTCAGTGCTCCTGGCTTATGACAGGGAAAAATCAGTTTAAGTTCTTGCTTCTAATTGCTGTAAAATGTCACCTGCTAGGAAAAACAAAATCTATGGATGTCAGAGAGGATAGGATCAAAGTTTGGTATGATGCCCCAAGTTCATTTGCCAACATTCTGTCTAAATTCATAAAAGAAGAATGGATTTGAGGCAGCCAGTATTCTTGGAGCCATATTCCAGCACGGAGTCAATACCTTCAGGAGACAAGGGGAGAAAATGGGAGTGCAGGAAGGGCAGGATGTAAACTGACACCTTTTATTTGTTTGCATTAGAAACGCAAGCAAAAATGTAAATAAGACCAAAAGGCATCATTGCTTAATATCACCAAGACAGATATGACAAATGATGATTCTTCTTCCCCCGTCTGTCAATAGTCAATGTGCAGTCCTAGAAGAGAGAGATGGCAATATTGCCTGTCATTCACAACAACTGCATTGTTTCAAAATAGTTACATAATTCTTCTAATGGACAAATATTTATTAACCCACTTTAAGGCTAAATGAGTAAATCTATCATAAAGACTGATGCCCATCAACAGGCCCCACTTATTCGATCTCTGAACTTTGCTGCACTTGCTGATTTCAGTCTGGACAATGGTTCAATTACTGCTGTTGGCCTCAGTATATCCGAAAGGTGGGAGAAAAATTCAGACACCAGTTCTTCACTTGGAAAGTGTTTGTATGTGGTTGTGTGACAGACAAATTCGGAAGTCAATAGTCAAATAACTTGGTGGATTTTTGAGGGTTGGATTTTCCTCTGCTAAAAGATAATGGGGGGAAAAGAAGCGAAACTGGGCGGTAAATCCTAGCACAACATTCCCATCCTGGACTGTGCCCTTCCCTGACATGCCAGCACCATCTCTGACTGTTATTTCCCCACCTGTTCTGTATAAATATCAGAGGGGAGGATCATGGGCCCTGCCTCCCCCCTTTCCATTTCCCTGCCATCCACTCCTGGAATTCCTGATGGAAGGTGGGGTTAGGCTCAAGAAAACAGCAGCAATGGCCCTGTTGTCCACAAATGGATGGGTTATAGAGGTAGGGTGAGATGAAGCCATGGAGGGATTTGAAAACAAGGATGAGAATTTTAAAATCCAGAAGCTGTCAGACCAACAACTAATGTAAGTTAGTGAGCTCAGGAATGGTGGGTAAGGAGGCCTTGTACAAATTAGAATATGGGCAACAGAGTTTTGGATAAATTCAAGTTTATGAATGATGGAAAATGGTAAACTGGGCAGGAGGATCATTGGAATAGTTGGATAAAAGCAAAATACTGCGGATGCTGGAAATCTAGAACAAAAACAAAATACCTGGAAAAACTCAGCAGGCCTGACAGCATCTGCGGAGAGGAACACAGTTAATGTTTCAAGTCCGAATGACTCTTCATCAGAGCTAAAGAAAACTAGACATGAGGTGAAATATAAGCTGGTAGAGGGGGTTGGGACAGGTAGAGCTGGGTAGAGGGCCAGTGATAGGTGGAGGCAAAGAAGAGATTGCCAAAGATGTCATAGACAAAAGGACAAAGAGGTGTTGACGGTGGTGATATTAGCTAAGAAATGTGCTAATGGAGACATTAAGGGTAGAAAGCAGGACGAGCAAGTAACAGATAGCCCTAGTGGGGGTGGGGTGTGGGGGGATCAAAATAGGCTAAAAGGTAGAGATAAAACAATGGATGGAAATACATTTAAAAATAGTGGAAATAGGTGGGAAAAGAAAAAAATATATTAATAAAATATATTAAAAATTATAAATTATTGGAAAAAGGGGGATCGGAAAGCGGGTGGGGATGGAGGAGATAGTTCATGATCTAAAGTTGTTGAACTCAATATTAAGTCCGGAAGGCTGTAAAGTGCCCAGTCGGAAGATGAGCTGGAGGAACAACACCTCTTTGTCCCTTTGTCTATGACATCTTTGGCAATCTCTTCTTTGCCTCCACCTATTACTGGCCCTCTACCCAGCTCTACCTGTCCACCCCCCACACCTCCCTCCCACCCCCTTAAACGAGCTTATATTTCACCTCATGTCTATTTTTCTTTAGCTCTGATGAAGAGTCATTCGGAGTCGAAACATTAACTGTGTTCCTCTCCGCAGATGCTGTCAGACCTGCTGAGTTTTTCCAGCTATTTTTGTTTTTGTATTGGAATAGTTGGATCTGGAGCTAACAAAGGCAATATACCCATTGGCTTTTACCAAAGTTTATTAAACTTGGCTGCCTAAAAACTTTTTAAGAAAGAGTAAATAGTTCAAAATAAGGGTAAGGTGCAATATTCAGACAATGCTATTTTTTGAATTTTTTATATGTAGCAACAGGTTAAACGGAATTTTTACCTGCACCATTTAAGTGTGCACAGTGATTTTATCTCATTGTTTAACATCTCTTTTCTAATGTTCTTCCTTTACTAATCTCATCTAAAGAATTGCCTCATGCTGAAGTAACTTCAACAGAAGCCTGGCAACACAATGGTCACTCTTATATGTAATTCAGCTCAACAGAGTAAACAAGGTTCTCGCATTTGTAAGTCTAGAGGCCCTCAAAGAACTGACTTTAATCACTTGGAAAGGCTCCTTTGTGTTTCTCTTATGTCCATGCTTTGTGTTTCATATCTGCTACAGGGCTGATGAAACACTTCCTTAGGAACATGACCACCCGAACATTCTGCACTTTACTCTTGCAAATGCAACAAACTGATGCTGAATTGTCACCAGTCTTAAACCTCTGTGGTAGAACACTCAGTGACTGTTGATGAAGGATCCAAATACATTTACTTTGCCTTTCTCAGAAAGTATGAAAAATCTCCCTGACGTTCAGTATTGAAAATAATGTGGCAGTAACAAGTGATTGGAGACAATATCGTTTTTCAAGTCGTTGTTGATGCTCCCGGACCCATACAGAGACAGATACTTCTCACATTTATCTTCAGTGCCTTTATTGTGCTTGTTTCCTGTTACAAATCAGCCAGTGATGGCTCGTCTCTGAGAATTTATCAAACTACTGGAACAGAGAAAGAGAGCTGTGCAGTACCAGGCAGGTCACTAAATACTGAACAATGAATTCAAGTTTTCTCTTAAGGAAAGCTGCTGATTACCCAAATCTGTCCAAGTATTATATGTTGTGTTGGCATATACTGTTAACTCTGATTACCCCTTGGCTGATATTTCAGAGATCTGAATACTTCGGACATATTTTTATCAATGATCAAAAGTACAAATGTTCACATAACAACCTGAAATGTATCTTAATCTTTAAAAGTTCTGGTGCCAAGTGTAATTTGCAACGTATATAGAAAGGAGTCTAGTGATATGCTGAAAGAAAGGACTGTTGCGAATATCTATGAAAAGCTGATAGCCATTAAAGGCAGCAATTTCAGCAAAGAGTTCAGATTTCGCTATAATCTACAGGAGTGAAGTAATCGAATGGATTACAATTACATCCAAATTCCAAAAGATTCCTTGCATTTCTTCTTTTTCCTCCAATTTTTTTCTCTTCCCCTCTCCTGAATGCCTTGCTTCAATGCTGGAGTTGTTTGTACCAGTGGTAGGCATCATAGAGCCCTCCCTAAAATTAATGAATGATGATATCTTACTGAAGGGAGGAAAAGAGAAACCAGGTAACAACATAACTGTGAGTTCAATATTCATTATTCATTACATGAATCAACCATCAGAGAAAAGTAGCTGAGCACTTGGATACGTTTGAGCTGATTCGCGAGAGTCAGCGTGGATTTGTGAAGAGTAGGTCATATCTGACCAATGTATTTGAAGTATTTGGGGAGCACACTAACATGGTGGATAGATAGTTTTCTATGGATCTTGTTTAAATGGACTTCCAGAAGGCATTTGGTAAGGTTCCACATAAGAGATATATTGTTCACAAAATTTGATGTTTTCAGAGTTTGAGATAACTTTGTGATAAAAGCAAAATATTGTGGGTGCTGGAAATCTGAAATAAAAACTAAAAATTCTGGAAAAATTCAGCAGGTCTGGAAGTATCTGTGGAGAGAGAAACAGAGTTAACTTTTTGAGTCTGTATGACTCTTCTTCAGAGCTAAAGAGAAGTAGAAATGTGATGGATTTTATACTGTCTTTGTCAATCTCTCCTTAGCTCCCACCTATCCCTGACTTTCTACCTTGCTCTCCGTGCTCCACATTGGGAAGTAGGAGGTGAAGAATAGGGAAAGGGAATGTAGTCTGATTGACAGGATGTTCCCCAGGATCTGTACTGGAGCCTCAGCTTTTCATTATATATGTTAATGATTGGATGAAGGAATAGGAATTTGTACATGCTTGTAGATGACAGTCTGTTGGGAGGTATAGTAAGTTGTGTAGATGGGAACAGGAAGTTGCAAAGGTTGCAGACAGACTAAGCAAGTGGACAAAACTGTGACTAATGAAGTTCAATGAGAGAAAACATGAAGTTATCCATTTTGGATCTGAAAAGAAAGAATAGAATATTCTCTGAATGGTGAGAGACTATGAGCTGTGTAAGAGCAAAAGGATTTATTTATCCATGTATAGAAAATACTAAAATCACGAGTTGACAGGTACAAAAAGTAATCAAAAGGTTAGTGGAATATTGGTCCTAAACTCATGGGGGTTAGGATGCAAAAGTGAGGAAATGATAGTCCCGATTATTAATGGGGTGACATTTTGGAGTTGGGGCAGGAGTTATAGTTGGGAAGTCCAGAATTTTGTTTTTCCTCAAAAACCGAGGATTTTAATACCAGGGTGGTCGGATTTTTCTTCTCAGATTCCCTGCTGTCTGTCACATGGTGAAGGCTGAGGCCCAAGAAATCAGAGATAAAAACAAAAAACTGCGGATGCTTAAAATCCAAAACAAAAGCAGAAATACCTGGAAAAACTCAGCAGGTCTGGCAGCATCGGTGGAGAAGAACAAAGTTGACCTTTCGAGTCCTCATGACCCTTCAACTGAACTAAGTAGAAATAGGAAAGGGGTGAAATATAAGCTGGTTTAAGGGTGGGGGGGCAGGGGGGGAAAGAGTGGGGGCGATTGTTGGGACAAGCAAGCAGTGATAGGAGGAGATAACCAAAAGATGTCACAGACAAAAGAACAAAAAGGTGTTGAAGGTGGTGATATTATCTAAAAGAATGTGCTAATTAAGAGTGGAGAGCAGGACAAGCAAGGTAGCTCTAGTGAGGGTGGGGTGAAATAAACGGTGGGTGGAATACATTTAAAAATAATGGAAATAGGTGGGAAAAGAAAAATCTATATAAATTATTGGAAAAAACAAAAGGGAGGGGGAAGAAATGGAAAGGGGGTGGGGATGGAGGAGGGAGTTCAAGATCTAAAATTGTTGAACTCAATATTCAGTCCGGAAGGCTGTAAAGTGCCTAGTCAGAAGATGAGGTGCTGTTCTTCCAGTTTGCGTTGAGCTTCACTGGAACAATGCAGCAAGCCAAGGACAGACATGTGGGCAAGAGAGCAGGGTGGAGTGTTAAAATGGCAAGCGACAGGGAGGTCTGGGTAATGCTTGCGGACAGACCGAAGGTGTTCTGCAAAGTGGTCACCCAGTCTGCGTTTGGTCTCTCCAATGTAGAGGAAACCGCATTGGGAGCAACGAATGCAGTAGACTAAGTTGGGGGAAATGCAAGTGAAATGCTGCTTCACTTAAAAGGAGTGTTTGGGCCCTTGGACGGTAAGGAGAGAGGAAGTGAAGGGGCAGGTGTTGCATATTTTGCGTTTGCATGGGGAGGTGCCGTAGGTGGGGGTTGAGGAGTAGGGGGTGATGGAGGAGTGGACCAGGGTGTCATGGAGGGAACGATCCCTATGGAATGCCGCCGGGGGGGTGAAGGGAAGATGTGTTTGGTGGTGGCATCATGCTGGAGTTGGCGGAATTGGCGGAGGATGATCCTTTGAATGTGGAGGCTGGTGGGGTGATAAGTGAGAACAAGGGGGACCCTATCATGTTTCTGGGAGGGAGGAGAAGGCGTGAGGGCGGATGCACGGGAGATGGGCCGGACACGGTTGAGGGCCCTGTCAACTACCATGGGTGGAAAACCTCGGTTAAGGAAGAAGGAGGACATGTCAGAGGAACTGTTTTTGAAGGTAGCATCATCAGAACAGATGCAACGGAGGCGAACGAACTGAGAGAATGGAATGGAGTCCTTATAGGAAGCGGGGTGTGAGGAGCTGTAGTCGAGGTAGCTGTGGTAGTCGGTAGGCTTGTAATGGATATTGGTGGACAGTCTGTCTCCAGGAATTGAGACAGAGAGGTCAAGGAAGGGAAGGGAAGTGTCAGAGATAAGAAATCAGTATATTTAAGCAGGGAGGAGAGATCACTGGGGGAGGGGTAGAGTGGTGAGAGCATGGTTGGGAATGGAAAGGTTGGTGAGCAGGTGGGGGATGTGCGAGGGGGTTGGGGAAAGAGAAAGATTGCAGGGGAGAGATCACAGTAGAGAGAGATGGGGCAATTGGAGGGAGATCAGGGGGTAGTAATGGGGGCTCAGGAGGAGTAGGCCTTGAAAATAGGGGAACGTTTACAGAGTTAGCATGTTGGGCCTGACAGAAATAGTTCTGCTCTTCCTGGCTCACAAGCAGTGCTTTTTTAAAAATTGTTCGTGGGATGTGGGCTTTGCTGGCTAGGGTAGCATTTATTGTCCATCCCTAATTGCCCCTGAGAAGGTGGTGGTGAGTTGCCTTCTTGACCGCTGCAATCCATGTGGTGTTGGTACACCCAGAGTGCTATTAGGGAGGGAGTTCCAGGATTTTGATCCAGCGACAGTGAGTGACTTGGTGGGGACTTTGCAGGTGGTGATGTTCCCATGTGTCTGCTGCACTTGTTCTTCCAGGTGGTAGAGGTCCCAGGTTTGGAAACTGCAGTCGAAGGAGCCTTGGTGAGTTGTTGCAATGCACTGTGTGCATTGTAGACACTGTTGCCACTGTATCCCAGTCGTGGAGGGAGTGAATGTTAAAATCATGCATGGAGTGCCTTTCAAACAGGCTGCTTTGTCTTTGTTGATGTCGGGCTTCTGGAGTGTTATTGGAGCCGCACTCATCCAGGCAAGTGGATAGTATTCCATCACACTCCTGACTTGTGCCTTATAGATGGTATATAGGCCATGGGGAGTCAGAAGGTGAGTTAATCACCTGTGCTTTGAAGGCACTTAACTGATGGATTCAGTCTTTATCGGCTTCTGTTACCTGTTGGGATTCACTATGCCAGGAAGATCCAGCCAACATAAGTTAAGTCTATAAATCTTGTTAAAATAGAAGCACACAGCCTCCTTAAAAGGTTTTGAAAAACAAACCCACCTCTTGAGAGCAGCTTGGTCACACAGCCCCTCAACCTATCACCTGCAAAACCAGAAGTTGGTGGCTTGAAGGCAGTTTGTTTTCATGTTTGAAATTTTTAGCATTTTTTCTTCCATTTAACCCAAACCCACCCATTCTTGGGGGTTAAAATTGCCCCCTATGGCCTGGATTTTCTCCCTCAAGGCGAGTAGGTGGAGTCAGGAAAATTCCAGGCTCGGCCTGCCTGCCTCAGGAGAAAGTGTCTGCCAAGGTGGGGTCTTCATTTCTGGGCGCTGGTTATGAGCTGGAGTCGGGCCAGCAGACCCGGCAAGAAGGCAGCTACAGGAGCTGGCAGGTGCTGAGAGGAGCTGTTTAAAAGGTGTGCCTCGGTGCTGTGGAACTTTGTCCCGGTGAAAAAAAACACAAAGGCTCTCCATCCCTCACCCCTCATACTCCCCTCACCCTCCAAACACTTGCCATGTCCCATCCATGCCACTGCATGCCCCCCACACACCCCTATGTCCCCTCATGCCCCCATTCCAAGCTCTGCCCCCATCCATACCCTTTGTCCCCTCATGCCCCATGCCAGGCTCTGCGCTTCCATGCCCATTGACCAACTGTAAACATTCTAGAACTGACGATTACCACAGTGTAAAGTGAGGTATGTTTAAAAAAAAAGCTTTGAGAAATTGCAATTTATTGATTACTTTGTCCTATGGACAAAAGTGTGGACAGCAAGCTAATAAAAGTGTCAATCATCCAAATGCTTTGAAATTTCAAAAAACACAAACACAAACATTTGAAACGTCTTAAGTTATGTCAACAAACATTGTGAAATTAACTGCAGAGATCAGAGAGACTGAGCTGTCGGTCAAACAATGTTTCCTCTGGGAAGCAGATGTTCTATTATTATGTCTAGACTTTAGGCCAAGCATATTAGGGGGCATGAGGGGCCTGAGGGGGTGTTGGTAGGCAGAGTTTGGCAAAGGGGGCATGAGGGGACATAGGGATGTGTGGGGGGTTCAGAACTTGGCATAGGGGCCATGAGAGGGCATGGGGATGGGTGGGCAGCAGAGATTGACATAGGTGGCATGAGGGTCATAGGGGTGAGAGAGCAGAGCTTGGCACAGGGTGCATGAAGGGATATATAGGGTGGGTGGGGGATGTAACTTGGCATGGGGGCGTGAGGGGAACATTTTGAACTTGCCTTCTAAAAGGTTTCCTCATGCACACTCAGGTTCATGATTCATCTCAGAGGCCATGAACTACGACTCTTTAAAAACCTGGCCCAGCTCCATGAAAATTATGGAGATATCTATCTCTATAATGGAGCCAGCCAGGTTCTGAGTGCTGATCATGGGCTTCTGTCAAGAAGCAGCCCGCACCCTTTAAAGATACTCCCGAAAATCGCATAGCCTAGGAATGGGTTCAGGAACCCCAGAATCAGGACCCGTCTGCTATTTTTAAAGGGCACCTGAGTCAACAGTGAAAACCCAGGCCTATGTTTCAATTAGATACATCCTTGGGCAGACCCCATCTGGAATATTGCATTCGGTTTAGTACAGGGGTGGCAAAACCACGGCTCACAAGCCGCATGTGGCTCTTTGACACATAGACTGTGGCTCACTCCTTACACTGTGAAACCTGTTAAATTGCACATTGGAGGGATGTAAACAGCCGGGTGCAGCCTCATCCACAAACAGCTTCACAGAAGGAGAGAACCGGAGAGCATGCAGCAGCACTGGGAGGAGGGAGAAAGAAGGGTTAAGATCGATTTCTTCCAGCACGTCGCAAGATTTCTTTCATAGTTTCCCACCAGTTTTACATAGGGCCGCATGACCCTCAGTGCCATTTTCTCCAGCTCCAAAACCCACTCTCTCGCTGCTTTGCCTCCAACTTGCAGCTCCGGTCTGGAAAGGGAGGAAGCAGTTTAATACAGAACAGGAACGTGAGAATCTATTGTATTGGGATACAGGTACTCGGATTCAAATTTGTTTTTCAGCTGCAGTTACAACTATTTTTCAAGTAAAATCAATTTTTTTTTAACCTCTTGACTGAATTTCCACATTGGAAGTGCAAGGCTGCCAAAGTCAGTGAAGCAGTGAGCATGTGTTAGCTCTAATGTGTGTCAGTGAAGCAGATTTGTTTTTGCCACAATCTGAATTGTGTGTGAAAGAAGCCTGGAAGAGGAGAGAGGAAAAAGCTAAAGGTTTCCTCACAGAAGTGTGTGCAAAAGTAATAAAAATGCGTCTGTAAATGTTGTCCATGTCTCGCGACTCTCGAATGTCTGAAGGTTATTATTTGTGTCCCTAAGGTTCAGAATGTTTGGCCATCCCTGTTTTAGTATCTAAACCCAGGAAAGACATCTTGGCCTTGGAAAGGGAACAGCACAGATTCACCAGATTCATGTACAACTTAAAGGGTTGAATTATGAGAGCAAGTTATACCAACTTGGGGTTGAATTTTCACCTCGGCATGTGGGTGCGCACCCAACACGCACAGGCATGAAATAGCGCACGATGATGTCGGGAGAGCGACCCAACGTCATCGCACACTCACACGATATTTCAGTCAGCAGGCACACTCGGGAGTCAGCAGCGTGTCTGCCGACAATTAAGAGGGTTGTTAAGCCGATTAATCGATTAATTAAATAGAATTTTTCCCTGCCCGCCTAATCTTACAGTTGGCGGGCAGGTGAATAGGCCAAGCAGCCTTTTGGTTTTTGAGGAAACCTCATCCACAGGCGGGGTGAGGCTTCCAATGTTAATTAAAAATAAAATAAAAGTTTTCAGAACTCATTTGCAACATGTCCCAGCTCATGTGACAGAATCACATGAGGGGACATGTTTTCCTTATTTTTTAAAACTCTACTTTTAATGTGGGAAATCTTCAGCTCCCTGAGGCAGCTCTGTGCATCTGGGCAGCTTTCAGTGAGCGCACCCGTGCACATGCGCTGACACTCGCCCTCCTCCCCCTCCCCCCACCCAGGCAGCACTGAGCTTTTCAGCGTGCGATTCACGCTGCCTGGCCGTTAATTGGCCAGCCAGCATGAAATCGTGGTGTGGGCCCCATCGCAGGCAGCGGGCTATTGCATGGCCGCTCCATGGCCCACCCGCCATGCCCACCCAACAAGGGGAAAATCCTCCACCCGGTTTGTATTCTCTTGAGTTTAGCCAGTTGAAGTATGATTTAATTAAGGCATTTAAAAAGTTAAAGGACTCAATAGAGTAGATATGGAGAAACTATTTTCACTGGTGAGGGAAGCCAAAACAAGGGGATATATTTTGAATATTGGAGCTAGACCAATTAGGACTGAAATTGGGAAGCATTTTTGTACAAATTTAAGTTGTGTAAATCTGGAATTCTCTCCCCTAAAAGGCTGTAGATTCTGGGTCAATAACAATTTGTTAAGTAAGGGTATCAAGGAACATAGAGAAGAGACTAATAAATGGAGGTAAGGTACAGATTGGGTATGATCTAACTGAAAGACGGAACATGCTTAAGAGGCTGAATGGTACACTACTAGTGGTATGTTGCTAGGCCTTGCTAACTGGTTTCAGAATTAACCCAGCAATAATTTTTAAACATTTCATTATTATATACTGCAACCCATAACAGCAACAACATTAGCTTTTCAGACTGAATATCTCCCTTAATGTTGATAACCCATAGGTTAAATATTTAGAGAATTCTGCCTGATTTTTTCATGCCTCAGTTCAAAATTAAGAAACCGCCAGATTTGTTGAATGTAACATGTAAACCTTTGATTTCAATATCTAAGTATGGACACAAAATCCTATTTGGCCTGGTGTGAGAGAGAGGAAGAATACACTATTAAAGCCTAGGATGTAGGTTAAATATCTCAAAATGTTCTACAATAGCACAATTAGTATTTTAAAATTTTAATAGCAGCAGTGGAGGATGGGCATTTAACAATCCGTTTGTGGAGTTGAATACAATGGAATTTTTTGCTGAACTAACTTACTGAATCTTAGCCAATTCATTATTCCTTACCTTCAACCATAGTTAAATCTATGTCAGAACTCTAAGGCTGATCGATGGGAAGCCAGAGCAGAGATTGAAGCATTTTTGTGATGTTGTTTGTTCAGCACATGTTAACTTGAAATAGTGTTTGACAACTCTTCCCACATCTGTTTACAACACATGATAGAAAGTAAGAATTTGCCTTTCTATAATGCCTTTTGCAACCTTAGAACATCCCAAAATGCTTTACAGCCAGTTATTACTTTTGAAGTGCAGTCACTGTTTTAATGTGGGAAGCGCAGCAGCCAATTTGCTCAGAACAAACTCCCACAAATAGCACTGAAATAAATGATTAGATCACTTGTTTTTGTTAAGTGCTGGTTGAAAGATTAATGTTGGTTAAGGTGCCCGGAGAACTCTTGTGCTCTGCTTCAGATAGTGCCATTGGAGCTTTTACATCCACCCGAGAGGACAGACAGTGACTCAGTTTAAAGTCTCATCTGAAATATGGAACTTGCATGAGTGCAGCACTTCCTCCATGGGGCACTGATGTGTAAGCTTAGCTTATGTGCTCAAGTTTCAGGTCTGGGGCTTGAACCCACACCTTGATAGGTCAGGGGTGAGAATGCTACCACTGAGCCAAACAACTCCAAATATTGTAAAATAAAAGCAAATGCTGTGGATGCTGGAAATCAGAAACAAAAACAGAAAATGCCAGAAAAACTCAACAGGTCTAGCAGCATCTGTGGAGAGAGAAACTGAGTTAACGTTTCGAGTCCATATGACCCTTCTTCAGATATCCAAATATTACTGTGATACTTCATAGAAACATAGAATAGTTACAGGCAGAAGGAGGCCACTCAACCTGTTGTGTACTCTGAAGAAGCAAGTGACCTGTTGCCACTCCCCTGCCTTTTCTCTGTGATTTGCAAATTTTTCCTTTTCAAATAATGATCCAATTCTCTTTTGAAAGCCTCAGTGGACCCAGCCTTCATCACATTGTTAGGCAGTGCACTCCAGATCCTAATCACTTGCCGTGTGAAAAAGTTTTTACTCATGTCATCATTGCTTCTTTTTCCAATTGCCTTAAATCTGTGCCCTCTGGTTCTTGATCCTTCCACCAATGGGAACAGTTTCTCACTATCTACTCTGTCCAGACCCTTTTTGAATACCTCTATCAAATCTCCTCTCAACCTTTTCTTCAAGAAGAACAGTCCCAACTTCTCCAATCTTTCTACATAACTGAGGTTCCTCCTCCCTGGAACCATTCTCATGAATCTTTTCTGCACTCTCCCTAATGCCTTCACATCCTTCCAAAAATGTGGTGCCCTGAATTGGATGCATTACTTCAGTTGAGGCCGATCCAGGGTTTTATTCAGGTTTAACATAACTTCCTTGCTTTTGCACTCTATGCCCCTCTTGATAAAGCCCAGAAAGTGGGATGCTTTATTAACCGTACTCTCAGCCTGTCCTGCCAGTTTCAATGATTTATGCACATATACACCACATTTAAGTCAAAGATTAACTTTATTTCCTATTCTCCACTGAATAATAGTGCGAACATTATTTTTATCTAATATTTTTGCAGTTATCCTGAAGAATCTGCAACCTACAATTAATCGAACTTTATCATTGGCTTTGGGTTGCTTATCTAATCTTTAGCATTGGTGGCCATGATTTCCTGCAAGACCATGAAGGCTTGACTTTATTTCTTATCTGGAATGAAGGGAAAGGTAATATTTTATAAGTAATCAATATTCAACCTCTACCATACCAAGTAAAATAAGTATCTTCATACTACATGCACCAGCGATTCAAACAAATAACAAAGAACAAAGAAAAGTACAGCACAGGAATTGGCCCTTCGGCCCTCCAAGCCTGCGCCGATCATATTGCCCGTCAACTAAAACATTTTGCACTTCTGGGGTTCGTATCCCTCTATTCCCATCCTATTCATGTATTCGTCAAGCTGCCTCTTAAACACCACTGTCATACTTGCTTCCACCACCTCCTCTGGCAGCGAATTCCAGACACTCACTACCCTCTGTATAAAAAACTTGCCCCGCACATCTCCTCTATAGTTTTCTCCTCTCACCTTAAATCTATGTCCCCTAGTAATTGACTCTTCCACCCTGGGAAAAAGCTTCTGACTATCTACTCTGTCCATGCCACTCATAATTTTGTAAACTTCTATCAAGTCGCCCCTCAATCTCCGTCGCTCTAGTGAGAACAATCCGAGTTTCTTCAACCTCTCCTCATAGCTAATAACCTCCAGACCAGGCAGCATCCTGGTAAACCTCCTCTGCACCCTCTCCAACACCTCCATATCCTTCTGGTAATGTGGCGACCAGAATTGCATGCAATATTCCAAGTGTGGCCTAACCAAGGTTCTATACAGCTGCAGCATGACTTCCCAGCTTTTAGACTCAATACCCCTGCCAATGAAGGCAAGCATGCCATATGCCTTCCTGACTACCTTATCCACCTGCGTTGCCACTTCCAGTGACCTGTGGACCTGTACACCCAGATCCCTCTGACCATCAATGCACTTAAGGGTTTTGTCATTTACTGCATAATTCCTGCCTGTATTAGACTTTCCAAAATGCATTACCTCGCATTTGTTCGGATTAAACTCCATCTGCCATTTCTCCACCCAAGTCTCCAACCGATCTATATCCCGTTGTATCCTTTGACAATCCTCTTCACTATCTGCAACTCCTCCAACCTTAGTGTCGTCTGCAAACTTAGTAATTAGCCCAGTTACATTTTCCTCCAAATCATTTATGTATACTACAAACAGCAAAGGTCCCAGCACTGATCCCTGCGGAACTCCACTAGTCACAGCTCTCCATTCAGAAAAGCACCCTTCCACTGCTACCCTCTGTCTTCTATGACCAAGCCAATTCTGTATCCACCTTGCCAGCTCACCTCTGATCCCATGCGACTTTACCTTCTGTACCAGTCTGCCATGAGGGACCTTGTCAAAGACCTTACTAAAATCCATGTATATAACATCCACTGCCCTTCCATCATCGATCATCTTTGTCACTTCCTCGAAAAACTCGATCACGTTAGTGAGACACGACCTCCCCTTCACAAAACCATGCTGCCTCTCACTAATACACTCATTTGCTTCCAAATGGTAGTAAATCCTGTCACGAAGAATCTTCTCCAATAATTTCCCTACCACTGACGTAAGGCTCACCGGCCTGTAATTTCCTGGGTTATCCCTGCTACCCTTCTTAAACAATGGAAAAACATTGACCATTCTCCAGCCCTCTGGGACCTCACCCGTAGCCAGTGAGGATACAAAGATTTCTGTCAAGGCCCCAGCAATCTCCTCCCTTGGCTCCCTCAGTACTCTGGGGTAGATCCCATCTGGCCCTGGGGACTTATCCACCTTAATATTCTTCAAGACACCTAACACCTCCTCCTTTTTGATCTCAACATAATCCAGGCTATCTACACACTCTTCCCTAGACAAATCGACCGCTAAGTCCTTCTCTTTGGTGAATACTGATGAGAAATATTCATTTTGTATCTCTCCAATTTCTTCTGGCTCCACACACAGATTCCCACCTCTGTCCCTGAGTGGGCCTACCCTTTCCCTGACTACCCTCTTGCTTTTTACATATGTATAAAAGGCCTTGGGATTTTCCTTAATCCTGGTTGCCAGTGACTTTTCATGACCCCTTTTAGCCCTCCTGACTCCTTGCTTAAGTTTCTTCCTACTTCCTTTATATTCTCCACGGGCTTCATCTGTTCCCAGCCTTCTAGCCCTTACGAATGCTTCCCTTTTCTTTTTGACTAATCTCCCAATATCCTTCATTATCCAAGGTTCCTGAAACTTGCCATGCTTATCCTTCATCCTAGCAGGAACATGCCGGTCCTGAATTCTTATCAACTAACGTTTGAAAGCCCCCCACATGTCAGTTGTTGATTTGCCCTCAAACATCCGCCTCCAGTCTAGATTCCTCAATTCCTGCCTAATATTGTTATAATTAGCCTTCCCCCAATTAAGCACCTTAACCCGAGGACTCCTGTTATCCTTAGATTCAGCGACAAGCTTTCTTGAAGCCCTCTAATGTGCTTATTCAAAATGAATGATATTTTCTACGATGATTGAGTTTAGAATTAGTGAACATACAGACCTGCAAAGTGAGCAGTCGCTGTTCTGTTATCTGTTGCCAGCCAGAGTAACATCGGGAAGTTACAACTGGCCTCACATCCTGGCCCTAGCAAAAAGCCAATGGGGGACAACAGAGGTGTTGTGAGATGGGTGGGGGGTGAGACGTGGAAAGAATTCAGGAATAATGATCACAATTTCTCCACAGGGATTCCTGCTGGAAAATACATGGATGTGGACATGGGCTGAGAAGTCCATTAGGCTTGGGAATGATTCCAGGTTAAAGAAGGGAGAATTAGAAACCAGCCACCACTTTTGAGTCTTCATATCTGTGGATATTGGGAGAGGAGGGGATCAGTTTTGGCTCTGATACCCTTAACAGTTAGGTAGTCTTCTGACATTTAATATTAGGGCCACTTGGGGGACATACCAGAAGATGAGTGTTTCCTTGTATAAGGGCAAGAAATCAACCATTTCTTGAGAGGAGGGGAAAAAATTGGAAAGAAAAAAGTCTATCATCATCTTAGTTGTTAAATGGACTATCTGGTATGCTTTTGAGCCATACAAAGCTCCAGGTTTGACTCTTGAACAGTTCACTGATATCATCCAAGCCAATAGTAACATGTGCTAGGATTTTTAGCTTGGCGGCTCGGCGCGCTCCCAACCCAACCGAGCGTGAAATGATGCGCAATCAGCAGCCAAGTATGCTGATGTCGTTGTGCAGTCGCGTGATAGTTTGGTTGACAGGCGCGCACCGGAGCCAGCAGTGCGCCCGCCAACAATTAAAAGGCCTATTAAGGCCATTAAGTTAACAATTGACTTTAATTTTTCACTGCCTGTTCAACCTAACAGTTGGCGGGCAAGCGAAATGGCCAAGCGGCCTTCGCATTTTTTGGAAACCTCATCCATGAGGTTTCGAAGATCAAATACAAATAAAATAAAAACTTTAGTTTTTTAATTAAAAACATGTCCCTGCTCAGGTGACAGAGTCACATGAGGGGACATGTTTCATTACATTTTCTGCTCTTTATTATTTTTAAAATATCTTTTCATCTCCCCGAGGCAGCTCCGTGTCTCAGGGAGATTATTCTGCTTTCTCTTGCGTGCATGCGCGAAGTTCACGCTAGGCCTGCTTGCACTCCCCAACGCCGCCCCCGCCAGCCCCCACCAGCACATGCAGCGCTCAGCGTTGCCGTTCATATATCACGCTGGGCGGGCCTTAGTTGGCCCGCTCACATAAAATCGCGGAGCGCTGCCATTCGCAGACGGCGGTCAGCTTCCCGACCACCCTCCCCCCACCAATCCCACATGCCAAGGGCAAAATTCTGCCCATGTGCTACAATTAAGCTTCAATATCCATGGACCACGGAGGGTAAAAAACAACTTGGAATCCTGGTCCTGACTGCTCTGTAGTATCCCTGTGAAAAATTTGCAAATCTGTGGATATCAATTGAGGATAAGCTAGGCTGGCTGTACCCACACATGGGGTGGAATTTAACACATTCGACGGGGGTTTTGCCTGCTGGCGAGAGAGCCGGTGAGACAACTGCATCACCTCCTTTGGGAAGGTCTGCCATATTAAGTGCCAGTCAGGCACTTAAGTGGGCAGCAGCTGACCTTCTCCGTGATCAAGGACCCCAGGGGTGGAAATCCTACTTTCCAAGAGCTGCCGGCCAATCAGAAGTCAGCAGCTCCTCATTGGCATCAATGATCATTGTAGCTGCCGGTAATGCACTCAACAAAGGCCCAGGATCAGCAAAAAGCTCAGGCCACAGGTGAGTGAGAGCAGAATGGGGGCTGAGGGAGGGAGTTGCTGGCTGGTGGTTGGAGGGTCAGGGGGTGTTCGATGAAAGGGAAGAGGTTTGGCTCTCAGTGAGACCTCGTTCCCAATGTCAGTGCCCTCGATCAGGCACTCAGTGCTTTTGAAAGAGGTACTCCCCCGCCCCCAGGGAGCCCCCAAGCAAACTCAATAGGATTTGCTTTTCAGGTTTCCTACATGGTCCCCACTCGATACCCTCCTGTCTGATTAATGCGCTCCCAACCTCCAAACTCACCTTGGGGGAAGGGCATTAAATTCTGCCCATGAAGCATGGCCATTTGGGTGATATAATGGGGGAAATCTAGCACCTGGGTATTTCAGTATCAGTCACCAGCATTAGGGGAGGAGTGGAGAAGATGGAGGGAAAATAAAAACCAGCAGCATTTTTCCCATAAACCCTAAACTATCATAGCGCAATCACAAACTTTTTTTTCACCTCCAGCATTTTGGTTTTCAGAAATGTATCCAAATCTGAACTTGCCCAAATCTGGTCGCACTCTATTTGGATTCCCCTAGAGTCTAGAGAGATCATACTCCAACAAATTCAGTATAATTGAGATTAGTTCAGTAAATATTGCACTTATTCCTAATGCCAAGGTACCAAGCGTGTGTGTGTGTTTGTGTGTTTGTGGTGTGTGTGTGTGTGTGTTTATGCTGTTTGTGTGTTTGTGGTGTGTGTGTGTGTGTTTATGCTGTTTGTGTGTTTGTGGTGTGTGTGTGTGTGTTTATGCTGTTTTTGTGTGTGTGTGTGTGTGCTTATGCTGTTTGTGTGTTTGTGGTGTGTGTGTGTGTTTGTGTGTTTGTGGTGTGTGTGTGTGTTTATGCTGCTTGTGGTGTGTGTGTGTGCGTTTGTGGTGTGTGTGTGTGTTTGTGTGTTTGTGGTGTGTGTGTGTGTTTATGCTGTTTGTGGTGTGTGTGTGTGTTTGTGGTGTGTGTGTGTGTTTGTGGTGTGTGTGTGTGTGTTTATGCTGTTTGTGGTGTGTGTGTGTGTGTTTATGCTGTTTGTGTGGGTGTGTGTGTTTATGCTGTTTGTGTGTTTGTGGTGTGTGTGTGTATTTATGCTGTTTGTGTGTTTGTGGTGTGTGTGTGTGTGTGTTTATGCTGTTTGTGTGTTCGTGGTGTGTGTGTGTGTGTTTGTGTGTTTGTGGTGTGTGTGTGTTTATGCTGTTTGTGTGTTTGTGGTGTGTGTGTGTGTGTGTTTGTGGTGTGTGTATGTTTGTGTGTTTGTGGTGTGTGTGTGTTTATGCTGTTTGTGTGTTTGTGGTGTGTGTGTGTGTGTTTGTGGTGTGTGTGTGTGTTTGTGTGTTTGTGGTGTGTGTGTGTGTTTATGCTGTTTGTGTGTTTGTGGTGTGTGTGTGTGTTTGTGGTGTGTGTGTGTGTTTATGCTGTTTGTGTGTTTGTGGTGTGTGTTTGTGGTGTGTGTGTGTGTTTATGCTGTTTGTGTGTTTGTGGTGTGTGTGTGTGTGTTTTTGTGTTTGTGGTGTGTGTGTTTGTGCGTGTCTGTATGTGGGCAGGACGGGGGATGGTGCGACAGGAGGAGGTGAAATGGGGACAGCAGTATTCAGAAGACGGCAGTGCAGTCGTAAGGTTTAAAAATTACACTCGCTGCGTCTCAGCATTTCATGTGGTTACAGGAAAAGGACAATCAAGGAGACTATTTCACTTGTGTGGCAAACTATAATTTCCTTTCCACATGAACGGGTCTTGTAAATAAATGCAGATGAGGGCTGTTTCAGGAAGCTTGCTCTCACTCTCCTCTTTCCTGGTGCTCTAATTATTACAGTTCCTCAACTAAAAAGAACTACAGCTAATCTTTCTACATACAGCAAGGCAGACCAGTAATCCTTCTATGTTATTACATGGAAACAGTGAAGAAGTCCCTGTGGGTAGAAGCATGGGGATACTGAGAGAACCCACTCAAGCCTTGCTGCCTATTAAATATCTAAATGGTATACAATTTTACATGCGAAAAAATAGCTGTGTGATTTTTACAAATAATGCAAACAGTATTTGTGTCACAGAAATCTAAGTAAGATACTTGAGGCCCACAAAAGTGCCCTAGAAGACCCTACTTGAAGTGCCCTACCTAGTCTTTCACTGTAGAACTTTCAAGAACCTCTTTTAATTTCCCAGCATGTGTAAAGTTCTCTGTTCTTTTTTCAAACTTACATGTTATTAAAGCCTTCTACATTTAAGCAAAGGTCAGACACACCATTGGCCAGAACCTTCTGTTTGGCATGAAGGGGCAGACCCCAAATGCCGACGCGTCAAATGACGTGCGGTGACGTCGGGCATGCGTCCCGACGTCACTGTGCATCATTCTGATCTTCCATTCGGCGGGCACACACCAGAGTCGGTTGTATGCCCGCCGAACTGTCAAATGTCTGTTAAGGCCATTAATAAAACAATTAACCCAATTGAGAAAGCTGCCCGTCCAACCTTAAGGTTGGCGGGCAGGCGAAGAGCCCAGGCGGCCTTCGCATTTTTCATGAAACCTCATCCACAGGCCGGATGAGGTTTCATTAAGGTTTTATTAATTCAATAAAAATTTTCATGAAAATTCATAAACATGTCCCAGCTCATGTGACAATGTCACATGAGGGGACATGTCTGAATAGTTTTCTTTTTTCTTTTTTCAACGTTTCATTTTGATATTAACCTCCCTGATGCAGCTCTGTGCCCCGACTCTCCCCACTCCCCCCGCCCACACAGGTAGCACTGGGCGCTACCGTGCACGCGTCATGCTGGGTGGGCCTTAGTTGGCCCGCCCACGTAAAATGGCGGCGGGCAGCTGACCGCGGGCGGCGATCAGCTCCACGCCGGCCCGTGCCAGTTCCTGACCGGCCCGCCCAACGGGGAGAAAATTCTCTCCAATATGTCTGATACATTCGTTTTCCAATATTTAGTAAAGAACTTAAAACTCCATAGGCTATACAGGTAATACCAAGGGAGGGGAATTCAGGTATCTTATGAAGAGATCTTATACATGTTTTTTCTGTCTAACAAAACTATCATTGATGGATAAATTTTAAGATTTACTATTCTAGCAAGAGATTCAGCAGCTGAGTTTTTGTGCAGCCAAAGGGCACCTTCATGACTTTTTCTTCATTAATGGACTGAAAATCATGCAGCTATGAATCAGGTGCACTGACCTCAATGCTCAAATTCTTGATTTATGCCACATTCTGTTAAGCTGTGCACTTGGAGTACTAAATCATCACCTTATCCTAATGTATATTATATCAACAATTGTTGAATATCAGATAGAGTTACATTTTTCCAGGCAAGGGATGTCACTGCTGTCACGTAGTGCCATGATTGACCACATTCAGATCAGCTCTCGTGTCATCAGTTGTAAAGTTCCCCTCAGTCTGCTCAATAACACGATAGGATCTATCTAGTAATAGAAGAGATAGCAATGCAAAGGCAAATAACAATTACTGTGAATTTGTAATAAACACAATTTTATAAGGGCTCAGGATTTGGAAGAGATTTGTTTCTTTCTCAATTTCCTCTCTTTACCTCAGGATAGTGATCCACATTCACTGGCAGTTATTGGTCTGTTAGCCAAATAATCATTCTTCTATAAGATAAAAGCAAAATACTGCCGATGCTGGAAATCTGAAACAAAAACAAAAATAGCTGGAAAAACTCAGCAGGTCTGACAGCATCTGTGGAGAGGAACACAGTTAACGTTTCGAGTCCGTATGACTCTTCATCAGAACTAAGGAAATAGAGAAATGAGGTGAAATATAAGCTGGTAGAGGTGGGTGGGACAGGTGGAGCTAGATAGAGGACCAAAGATAGGTGGAGGCAAAGAAGAGATTGCCAAAGATGTCATAGACAAAAGGACAAAGGGGTGTTGACGGTGGTGATATTATCTAAGGAATGTGCTATTGGGGACATTAAGGGTAGCAAGCAGAACAAGCAAGTGGCAGATGGCCCTAGTTGGGGTGGGGTGGGGGGGAAGGGATCAAAATGGGCTAAACGGTGGAGATAAAACAATAGATCGAAATAAATTTAAAAATAGGTGGGAAAAGAAAAATATATTTTTTAAATTATAAATTATTGGAAGAAGGGGGATCGGAAAGGGGGTGGGGATGGAGGAGAGAGTTCATGATCTGAAGTTGTTGAACTCAGTATTAAGTCCGGAAGGCTGTAAAGTGCCTAGTCGGAAGATGAGGTGCTGTTCCTCCAGTTTGCGTTGAGCTTCACCGGAACATTGCAGCAGGCCAAGGACGGACATGTGGGCATGAGAGCAGGGTGGTGTGTTGAAATGGCAAGCGACAGGGAGGTCTGGGTCATGCTTGCGGACAGACCGAAGGTGTTCCGCAAAGCAGTCACCCAGTCTGCGTTTGGTCTCTCCAATGTAGAGGAAACCGCATTGGGAGCAGCGAATGCAGTAGACTAAATTGAGGGAAGTGCAAGTGAAGTGCTGCTTCACTTGAAAGGAGTGTTTGGGCCCTTGGACGGTGAGGAGGGGGGAAGTAAAGGGGCAGGTGTTGCACTGTGGAAGCCCAGGTAGTTAGCTTTGAATTTGTGTGACTGTGAGAGTGGAGGCACCACGATCAAGCCCAATCATGGCTTCATTTGATATCCACACACAAATTTCTGGAAAGGATCATGGGATAGCAACCTTTACAGAAAAAAAGTTATTTTTTTGCCAAATTCCAGCATCCTCCATTATTGCCTTAACTTAAAACCAGCTGACTCAGTAGAGACCAAGAACTGGACCTAAGACTATTCTGAATAGCGTTACAGCATATATAAAGGGCTAGAAATTTAGAAGGTTTATTTGACAAAGCATGTTGAGAATTCTTTTCAACAAGTATAAGTTATTCTTTTTCCATGAATGTTTGTGATGTTCAATTTGGAGCTGAAAGAAATACCATTTATTCTGTAGTTATTGTTTTTTTCAGAATATGCCATGTTATTTTGCCACTGTGAATCAAAATCCAATCAAAAACAGCCACAAGTATAAAATGATAATCAAACCAGATTGGTTTCCATGCATCTAGATTGCCATATGTAACAATAATAGTCTTGATTGACTTCATACTTTAAATAGAATCTGTTAAACATGTCCCCAACCTGAAAGGCACACCAAAACCAAGACTACAGAATAAAGGGAATGCCATATGCTTGATGGTGCAAACACATGCAATCTCCTGTTTTAATTTAGAGGTTTGTGGGTGGATCCTTTGGTGGTCTGAAACTTCAAACGATAACTCATTATCGACATTACCACCAGAAATAGGAAATTGGAGATAGTGCAGTGTGGGCTGATGATGTCACCATTTTAAAGCTTTTAATGGTTGACTCAGTGGTCTTTGAAGAACATTGGTTCAGATGTAGAGATTTATCTCATCTCAAGCTTTGTCAATAATATCCAACTCAACCGTGGGAATCACAGCAAGTTCAAATGAGTAGTGGAAAGTTTAACTTCTTATACATAAATGCTGTATCAGTAGTTCCTTTGGGGATATCTTCCAGTTTGACTAGTTAGTTTTAACTTCACTGTCACTTCTAGGGCTGATGATAAATGTCATTTGCAGGCTTAATTGAAAACTGTTAACTATTAACCAAATGTTTTATCATTTTCACAGGGTCACGGTACCCTGCAATCTTATGCAGCAGTGAACAAAGGGCCATTATTCCACCAATGATTCCTAGTCTACTACTTTGGCCCATAATTACTTGCTAACACTTCTGTTTAATCTGACACGAGAAGATTCCTAAAAGTATGACTGGATGTTTTTGTTAAAAAAGGTGAAAGATGTTTAGAACAATTAATGGAATGGTTAATGTAAAGAAGAGATAGAACTTGCTATTTTTATTTATCGTTTGAATTTAATCTGCAAAACAATGTATTTTAAAATTATTTTAGAATTTTTAGAAATCCTCTCAATTGTCTCTCATCCTACCCTGAGAGAACACCTTCCTTGATTGTGATTGTATATCAGCCTAAACAGTAAATGTTGACTGTGGAAAGGATTGGAATGTCATAGCTGTGCCTAATCTTGTCACACAAGATTGGCACACAAACATGCTTTTTAGTCAGGGTCACTGAGTAGCAATCAGACAGGAATCCTTGTTAACTTTTCGACATTCTAGAATTGAGGTGCAGCACCTTAGTCACAATGCCCTCTGAGGTCAGCTAACTGAGACCAGGCATCAGACCTGGAACCTTCCTGGTCTAATTCAGTTCCACAATGGGCAATGCACTATCATTTGAACCATCACAGCTGCTGATTCCAAGAGATATTGTGAGTTCCCTTTTGTCCCTGCAATCTGCGGTACAAGCTATTCTTGTTTTATTTCACATGGGAAGATTTTAATGTGTTTGACCTTTGCTTTCTTCATGCCTGTGAACAAAGCATTTACTGATCAAGCAACTGATGAGAATTTCCACCTGAATTGCACCTCGTATGGCTTAATACCTACAGAAGTAAAGATTATACTTTTAAAAAGAAATCCTCTATTCCCTTCATTCCCTGAAGACACTGATTGCTCTTACAGGGGTATAATTAAGAACATAAGAAATAGGAACAGGAGTACACCATTCAGCCCCTCGAGCCTGCTCCGCCATTCAATAAGATCATGGCTTATTTTGTGTTTCAATTTTCACATTCCCATCTAACCCCGATAACCTTTGATTCCCTTGCCTAACAAGAATTTATCTACCTCTGCCTTAAAAATATTCAATGACCCTGCCTCCACCACCTTCTGAGGCAGAGAATTCCAAAGTCGCACAACCCTCTGAGAGAAAAAAATTCTCTTCATTTCTGTCCTAAAAGAGCAGCCCTTAATGTTAAAACAGTGCCCCCTAGTTCTGGACTCATCCACAAGAGGAAACATCCTTTTGACGTCCACCTTGTCAAGGCCGTTCAGGATCTTGCATACTTCACTCAAATCACCCTTCACTCTTCTAAACGCCAGTGGAAACAAGCCCAGTCTGTCCAACCTTTCCCCATAAGACAACCTACTCATTTCTGGTGTCACTCTAGTAAACCTCCTTTGAACCGTCTCCAATGCATTTACATCCTTCCTTAAATAAGGAGACCAAAACTGCACACAGTAGAGGTGCGGTCTCACCAACGCCCTGTATTACTGAAGCATAACATCCTTAGCTTTATGTTCAATTCCCCTCTTTACTGCAGGAACGGTGGTTACCCTCTGGCACCTTACCACTACCCCTGCATTATTCTTGACACTGAGGGTGTAATTTTGACATTTGTTTGTAGTGTAAAACATGCAGTACATTCTTGGCCACCCTTTAAACTGCTCTCCTGTTTTCATTTCTACTGAAGTTAAAAATTGAAAGGACTTCTCTCGGATAGTGCCTCAAAGGATGGCACTGGACTCAGCCTTCCTTCCTGGCAGCTGCCACACAACCTCAGAGAATAGTGGCAGTACCTTGATATGGCTTTGATGCACTGCAAGTATTTCCTGTTAGACATGAGGGCCTCCTCAAAAGTATGAGACTCAAAAAAAGAGAAACAATCTCTGATCTTTAACCATGGTCGGTTAATCAGTAATCCGTACGATCCACCTTCAGCCCTCACATCGTCTTCTTCCTGTAGTCTGTCCTTCTTGGAAGTTGTATGCAATATTCCCTGCATGACAAAAAGCTTGCTACTGTCAGAAATAGACAGTTGAAGTTGACAAATATCAAGGAATTCCCATCACTTCTCTTAAAAAACTCCCACAGGTTACAACAGCTATATACATTTTAGGATAATGTATACACAGAGCAAATAATGTTAAAGAGCATACCCTTCGATAAGTGACTGCATTTTCAGGATAAATATAAACGTCCCAAATTTACATTAATAACAACTTGCAGTTATTACATTTATCTTTACTGATCTTGTAGGGTCATTAAACTTCACCCTAGTAGTTGGGAGGTTGCCACTCATTACTTATACCACTTCCTTCATATGGAACTGTCAACTCTCTTAGCACTGAGTCCCACTATTGCAACTCTTCTCCCGCCCTGCATTAACTTTCAATAAGAGGAATCTCTCTGACATTTTCTTCTTGCTCCTGTTTGAGCCAAGTCTTTATTTTCCAGTATACTAGTTCTGTTTTAACAGCAGTCCAGCTTTAAATGCTGCAGTTATGCCCTCACAAGGACTTCCTCATAAATCAGCTTCACATATTTTTCAAACATCACAGACACAGTGCATTAATTGCTGGTGCAACTCACGCTTTTTGTCCCAACCATCAATACTGTAATAAGAACAAAGTACTGGAAAAACTCAGCCGGTCTGGCAGCATCTGTGGAGAGGGAAGCAGGGTTAACATTTTGAGTCCAATATGACTCTTCTTCGGAATTATTGTAATAAACTGACCCCATAAGTGGCCATTACCAGGGTCAGTGTTGGGGCTATTTAGCAGGGATGAGTTCGTGCTCTAGAACACTTCTGGGAAAAGATCATGAGAATTGAAATTTCAGAGCCCAAGAATTTACCAAATGAGCCATGAGTGCAGAGTCCCACAAAATATCCTGTTAAAGACTAGATTTTGGCTGCATCCCTCAAAGGGCTGAAGTATTAAGAACATACAGAGCTTTTTTATATATATCACACAGCACGATTAAATGGCTTTTTCTAGATTTAAGCAGCCTTAAAAGCAGATGTTGTAAAATGTTGTGATTTGTATTTGTCAGGGAGAAACATCAATCTAGATCTAAGAGCAATGTACATCCAGGATGAAAGAGAAACACTGGTTTTAACGTTTCACAATATTTTTGAAGGAATCTGATGCTCAGTTCCATTTAGTACCATTTGAAAGCCTGATTGTGCGCTTATAATCTAACACTGCTGGTGACTCCAACAGTTATGTTGTAATACAAATGAGGTAGAACCAGTTTCTGGCAGCACAAAGTGACCACATCAAGAGCTGCTTTTTCCTCAGGCTGCCAAAAGCATTGCACTCCTAATGGCACTGATACTGCTAAGAACATAGGAACAAGAGTGGTTCATTCAGGCCCTGAGCCTGCTTTGCCATTCAATTAGATCTTTGCTGATCTATGCCCAAACTCTATTGATCCATATCCATAGTACCCTTACCTAACAAATATCTATCAATCTATCTGTCTTGTAAGTTTCAATTAAAGCTGCACCCACAGCCTTTTGGGGAAGTGTTCCACTTTATCGCTACACTTTGTATGAAAATGTGTTTACTGATAGCGCTTCTCAATGGCCTAGCACTAATTTTAATTGTTGACCCTTGTTCTGGATTCCCCTACCAAAAGAAATAGCTTATCCATGTCTTTTTTTCATTCCTTTTATCATTTGGAAGGATCGAGAACCAAAGGGCATTGATTTAAGGTGATTGGCAAAAGAAGCAACGGCAACATGAGGAAAATCTTTTTTTGCAGCGAGTGGTTAGAATCTGGAATGCACTGTCTGAGATTCAATCATGGCTTTCAAAAGAGGATTGGGTGACTATCTGAAGAGGAAATATTTGCAGGCCTCCAGGGAAAAGACAGGGTAGTGGCACCAGGTGAGTTGCTCTTGCAGAGAGCCAGTGCAGACACGATGGGCCAAATGGCCTCCTTCTGTCTGTAACCATTCCATGATTCTTCTATGATTTTGAACACCACAATTAGATCACCCATCAAACTTCTAAATTCGAGAAATATAAGCAAGTTTATGCAACCCATCCCCAACTAGTGAATCTGTATGACACCCTCTCCAAGGCCAATATATCCCTCCTGAGGTTTGATACCCAAAACACAATCTAATACTCCACATGGGGTCTGCCCAACTGTACAACTAAAGTATCACTTCCTGTTCCTTTGTATTCCAGCCACATTGAGATAAAGCCCAACATCTGATTTGCCTTTTAGATTACTTCTTGTAGCTGGACACTAGCTTCTAATGCTTTGTGTGTTGGACACACAAATCCCTTTGATTCTTGACAATTTCTCATCTCTGACATTCAGGAAATATTCTGATTTATCCTTCTTGCATCCAAAGAGAATGACTTCACACTTCCATGTATTGAACACCACCTGCCATAGTTTAGTCCACTCACTAATCTGCCTATGTCCCTTTGTCACTTCCTGCATCTACACAATTTATTGTTCCTGCTATCTGACAACTCTTGTGGCCTCAGAAGAATTGAGCCTAAGCTTTCACATTGTTGAACATGTGAAGGTTATCTGTGTTTTTAAAGAACATGCTTGGTCAGAAAATAAATGTCATGATTATGTCTTTGCAAAAACTTTACATGCACATACACCCTAATTTTGTGTTTCTACCAGCACTTCAGAATCTACTGCATAAATTACAAATAGTACTACTTGAGTACAATATAAACAAGCAGGAGTCTTTTTGTACTTTTTTCTTCATCCTTTGAACATGATAGGCTCTCTAAGATCTTTATTTTGTACAATGTCAAATCTATATTCTGCTGTTTACTTATTATTTCAAACATACCTTAATCCTTAACAAAAACAGAATTACCTGGAAAAACTCAGCAGGTCTGGCAGCATCGGCGGAGAAGAAAAGAGTCGACGTTTCGAGTCCTCATGACCCTTCAGCAGAACTGAGTATAGTTAGGAGAGGGGTGAAATATAAGCTGGTTTAAGGTGGGGGTGGGGGGAGAGAAGTTGAGGGGGGGGGTGGTTGTAATCCTTGACAGGTCCCATGATTTGCTTATAAAACTGTAATTATTTTAGTCAGGTTTCTTTATTTGAGCCAAAGGACACTGATTTACGGTTTTGGGGTTTTAAGGTTAAGGCATGTTTTTTAAAGTCTCCAATGTAAATTGTCATTGCTAATCTGTATTGATGCAAACACTGTATTAAATGCTATGGCTATACTCTGCTTTGGCAATCAATCAGGTCAAAAATTGCATGCAATCTGACCTTCAAATGCAGTACATTCAATCTCATTTATGCGCCCAAAGGGATGCCAGTGCAAACTATACCTAACCCACCTGTGAGTTCATGCCAGGTTTGTACAAATGTTATTATACCGTGAGAGCAGGGTAGACTGCACCAATCAATTCCTTCCCCCTTTTCTCCTTTATTACCTCTTCTGATAGTGTGTTCTCCACGCAGAATGGGAGTTGCCCTGCTTCAATTTCACTTTTGCAAAAATAGTGAATGACTAAATAGTCAATGGATTGACCCCTACATCATAACTGCGACACCCGCTATTGCTGATTATTCTGTTGTTGAAGACACTGGACAGAGTGCAATTAAAGTCATTAGACCAAATTCCTGCCCTTTGCTCAGTTGGCCAAGCTGGCAATAAGGGCAATACAATCACCACAGAATTCTTCGGCTGGGAGGGGCCATATTCAGAGGGAAACTCTTTCGAGTTACCAACAGTCACAGATTGCAACTCTTTCGAGTACAATCACAGTTCTTGGTTTCCGGGATTGGGACATGAACCCACAACCCTCTGATTCAAAGGCGAGGGTGCTATGAACTGAGCCACAGCTGACACCTCCGGCTGGGAGGGGAAAATCAGCCAGGTTTCCCATGTCTGATTGGCCAAGCAAACTGCTACTCACCATCTATGATCACACAATACACGTCACTCTTTTAGTTTAGATTCCAGGAGGCCATTGTCCTCAAACACCTCTTGGCACTGTATTACTAAACCCTTTATCACCTAACTAGGCATACTCATATGTTCAGCTTCTCATTTGTCTGTGATTCTGTAGCTGAGTTGAGGGAGCCTGATTTAACAATGTAAATGTTAAGCACTAACTTGCAGATACCAGTCACTCAGAATTCAGTGAAAACTCAGCTACGATTGGACACTTGGGTGTAGCATCTATAGGCATCTCAGTGTGATGAAACCACCATTTCCTTAGAAAGGAAACAGAAAATTGGAGGGAAAATATCTAAAATAACAGCCCCGCACGTTATAAAACCACATAGATTTGGCAGAGTGAAATCAGATCACATCACTGATGTAACCAAAAGTTTTTTAAAAGTCCAGTTCACAGGATTTTAGTCCAATGCAAGTTTAAAACCAATATTTCTTCATATAGGTTAACTTAGAAAACTGGTAAAAGTTGACGAAAAGTTTCAAAGTACTAACACAGCCTCCAAAAATAAAATAAATAAATATATAAGGTTAAAAAAGAGGTAAAGATGGAGGAGATAGTTCGTGGTCTGAAGTTGTTGAACTCAATATTCAGTCCGGAAGGCTGTAAAGTGCCTAATCGGAATTCCTGCAATTTACGTTGAGCTTCACTGGAACATTGCAGCAGGCCCTGTCAAGGAAAAAGGAAGACATGTCAGAAGCGCCGTTTTGGAAGGTGGCATAATTGGAACAGATGCGATGGAGGTGAAGGAACTGGGAGAATGGGATAGTGTCCTTACAGGAAACAGGGTGTGAGAAGCTGCAGTCAAGGTAGCTGTGGGAGTTAGTGAGCTTGTAATGAATATTGGTAGATAGTGTATCACCAGACATGGAGACAGAGAGAACAAGGAAGGGAAGGGAAGTGTCAGAGATGGACCATGGGCCCTCCACCATGTGCAACCCATCTCCTGCACCTCTGCCCTCACCCCTTTCCCTCTCTCCCAGAATCATGATAGGGTCCCCCTTGTCCTCACTTTTCACCCACCAGCCCCTGCAGACAAAGGATCATCCTCTGCCATTTCCGCCAACTCCACCAAATACATTTTCCCCTCATACCCCCATCAGCATTCCGTAGGGGCAGTTCCCTCCGTGACACCCTGATCCACTCCTCCATCATCCCCAACTCCTCATCCCCTTCCCATGGCACCTTCCCGTGCACTCGCAGAAGGTGCAACATCTGCCCCTTTACCTCCTCCCTCCTTGCCGTCCAAGGCCCCAAACACTCCTTTTAGGTGAAGCAGCGCTTCACTTGCACCTCCTTCAATTTGGTTGACTGTATTCGCTTCTTCCAAGGCAGTATCCTCTATAGTAGGGAGACTAAACGTAGACTGGGTGACCACTTTGTGGAACACCTTCGTTCAGTCTGCGACCATGACCCAGACCCACACTCCTGACTCGTGCCTTGTAGATGGTGGACAGGCTTTGGGGAATCAGGAGGTGAGTTACTCGGCGCAGGATTCCTAGCCTAGGACCTGCTCTTGTTGCCACAGTATTTATATGGCTAGCCCAGTTCAGGTTCCGGCCAATGGTAACCGCCCCCCAGTCCCCCCACCAGATATTGATAGTGGAGGTTTCAGCGATGGTAATGCCATTGAATGTCGGGGGATGATGATTAGATTCTCTCTTCTTGGAGATGGTCATTGCCTAGCACTTGTGTGGCACGAATGTTACTTGCCACTTGTCAGCCGAACTCTGGATATTGTCCAAGTCTTGCTGCATTTGGACATGGGCTGCTTCATCCTCGAATCAAGGGACAGCCAATGATGAATATCCAACCCCCTACACCAGTTCACAAAGGTGTTCCCTCTTGTAACATTCTTTCCACTGAATCAGAAGTATATGAGTTCAAACCCTACTCTAGAGATTTGTCCAACTAATCTAGGCTGGTATTTCAATGCAATGCTGAGGGAGTGCTTGCAGGTTCTATCCCTTCTCTGTACCCTTCTTTACCACTGATATATCCCTCCATCATTGACATCCATTTCCCCTTTATGTCTTCCTCTCATCACCATTCATTTTTATCTTTTTGTCCCCTCTGTGTCACTCCTGCCTGAGTCCTGGAACTAATTCCAGGCACTCTTTTGCTCCCTAATTCATGCTGTCAGTGAGAACTGCCTACAATTTACAACGGACAAACTCATTAGCAGCAATATTTCGGGCTAGAGGTTTTGATCTGTGTTGGTTTTTGGCAGCAAGCACTGATGCATATCGAATGCATGTATGCATTCCATGTTATGTAGCTACCCACATATATACATAATTGAATGTCTTCCATGCAATTATGTATTATTTTTGCATATATGTGTAATGAATGTTTCATTCCTACTCAAAGCAAAAAAGGACTGTGGATTTGCATAATAGAAAATTCTGATTTTTTTTCAAGAATGCGGGTATTACATTGTTTGGCATCTGTACACACATATTTGAATGTTTAAACTGCCCCAAATTAAATATCGCATGCCAATGAGAATGCAACTCCAACGTTCAACAGACAGTGGTTCAGGGAGGTCATCGATCTGAAAGGTTAACTGTTTCTCTCTTCACAGATGTTGCCAGACCTGCTGAGTATTTCCTGTTTTTGTTTCAGTTTTTGAGCATCCGCAGTATTCTGCTTTTGTACTATAAGTACTGTATTAACAGTGTTTCTGAAGCATATTGAGGTGTAACTTGGCCAGTTACCCTGCTGTGTGCTACAATCGGGAAAACTGGGTGAGGTACCTGCAGCAATTTGAAAGAGAACAGTTGCTCGTACCAGTATAATTGGCTAGAAGAGAAGGGAGGAAGACAGAAGGTTCTCTCCATTGTAAAAGTTAAACTTTACATAAGAATGTATGTTCGGATCTGTTGAATTTGCAGTTTACCGATCTTTGCTCTTTCTCTATTTTTCCCCAATTTCATTGTCTTTTTTGTTTGTGCCGCTTCCCCTGTCTTTTCACCTTCCATTATTTGCACAATCCCTTGCGTTTATCACCTCAGTCTTTTATGAAGCAGTTCGCAGGTCATTCACTCATTTATCGCCCTTCTTAGCCCATCCCCCTCTTCATTTTTAAATCTTATTGAAATGCCTGTTTAATATTTCGTTTAACGAAATGTGCTACATCCAAAGTGTCAACTGAAACAAAAACAGACTGAACAAGTTAGTAACATAGTCTCTATTTACAGTTGCTGACTGACCCGGTGTTTTTTTCAGCGTTTTCTGTTTACATATCGGAATTCGAGCAATTGAAGGTTTTTTTTCAGTTTACAGAGGAGTTTTATCTGGATACCAGTAAAATGATTTGATTGTAATTCAAAGCTCAGGTAGCAAAAATATGCAAATCAAATTGAGGGAAGAGTGAGAGTGGAACTTGGGGGAGAAATAGAATAGTTTATTCCTCTGAGTGAATGAAAAGATCAAAACTTTGTTTTAATAAAGCATTTTTTAAATTATTTGAGGAGAGATTGTGGCCCGCACCTTGAAATTGTTGGTAGCACATTAATAGAATATATCCCTGCAGTCCTGACCGTTCAAAACGGATTGGCTGTTAAACTAAGCCTAAGCAGGGAGTCGTTTCCAAAGTGTCAGTGGACTGTCAAGGATCTCTGTTTATTCGCTTGCACGAAGTGAGCATTTAGTTCTTATAAGGCCAGTGTAAATATTTCAGATGTCCTTGAATCTGATTTGCGTGTGGCTGGCGAGCAGCGAGCCGGCTGCCGAGTGCAAAAAGCACCAGTCCGATCCTGGGAGGGAATCCAGTCCAGGTTTTGAGTGCCGTCTTCTTCCAAATCGGATAGCCAGTGACAGCTGGAGTTTGAAAGCAAGGATGGGGGTAGGACTGGGGCACTCGCTCGTCAGACAGGCTGCCTGCCCCGCACAGCTCCAAATAAGATGACTCGGAGCTTGTGTATCCCAGCCCGTGGTTGCCTGCTGTGACAGGACACAGGACAAGAGCTAGAGGGGCTTACAAAATCTCACCCAGCAGCTTGGAGGAGAAGAGAGCGGCTGGGGCTTGACCCAAGACCCTCCTCTTGGTAATCGGGTCGAATCGCCGATGCTTTTCTGAGTGGATTTCTGGGTCATTGTGGAAAAAAAAAAGGGATTTTTTTTTTGGAGCAGCAAAAGTTCCACATGCTTGTTGGGCTGGTTGGGGGAACAGCCGTATTACTGTCCCCCTTGTCAACAAGGCACATGTAGCTTCACAGCCGCTGACAAGCACGGTGTGTGTGGATCAAATTGGCCAGAGATAGCCTTAAATGGATTACTAATGAGACAGCAGTGCCGCTGGTTCGTTTCCCTCGCTTGCCTTTGCAAAGCCAGAAGGTAAGAGTACTGTTCTGTTCCTTCCAGTGAACAAGGATTGGCATCTTTTTGTTTCTGTATGTTGCGAGCACCGGTTCTTTGTTATTTTGTGTGTGCCTTTCCTTGAGATTTGTTCTGCTAATTGTTCACCCTCCACAGTGAACATATCCACAGGGAGCCGCTTGTATGTAGCTGAGGCTGGAACCTGTGTGTTTGGAGTGATTCTCGGCTCATGACATTAGGCTCCTGAGGATTGGTGCTAACTGCTGGTGTTAAATATCACGTCTGGATTTATGTTTTCTCTTGTTAAATGTTGCGTCTGGGTTTAATAATAGATCTTCAAAGCATAAATCCATTTTCTATCTCGTAGACAACGATCGTGCACAAACCACATCATCTACATATTTAAAATAAACTGTGCCGATGGGTGGCTTCTTGTCATTTGGCAAAGTTGCCTTCAAAATTCTTGCATCCTCGTTTGTTTTAAATAAAATGTTGCCCTTTAACAGTTGTTTTAAACGCCGGGGCGTACAAAGATGTTTTCCTTTTCGCAAAGCCTTGGTGATACTAGTTAGCAGCCCGAGTGTATTTACAAAGCGCTTTGGACGGACGGTAATTGCTGAGGTCCCAGGATTTCGTATAACAAGCGTCCAGATTTGTGCAGCGTGTGGGACTTACCCTCCGCTCTGAGAGTGGGGGGGTGGACAAGGGGCTGCAGTAGCGGACCCCATTGCTACACTGTATGTACCGAGATAATCCTCTGATTCAACATTAAAAACAAACGAGTTTGTAAGTCTGAAAATTCCCCACGTGGTGTTTTTTTTTGTTTGGTCTGACAGCAGTCGAGTTGGTACATTAAACACCTGGAAACAGAGGAGGGTCCCCTCTGAGGAAAGAGAGGGAGAGAAGTTTAGGTGTCCAGCTGCTATGCTATGTGTAGGACCTGATCCGCTTGCTCTGCATGACAAGAGTCTGGGAGTCTCTCTCGGAGTTTTGGGGGGGTGTGGCGGGGGGTGGTGGGTGATTTGAAGCGTGGAGCATAGGGTCAGGCCAGGGGTTAGTGTCCAACAGCTGCTTTAGCAGGCAAAATGCTGTGTGCAGTAACATCACAGGCACCGAGCAAATGTAATACTGTGGCGGGGCGGGAGAGGCAGGGAGCGTTCGTTTGGCTTTATACCGTTTATGTGTTGTGAAAAGGGGAGATAAACCGCGTTTCAAGAAATGCTCAATATGCAGTAGATTGGTCAAATCTACATTTTGAGTGTGTGTGGCTGGCGGGATACCTTGACTGCAGTGGAAGTAGTCTCCAGAGACCAACTCCCATGCATCACAGAACTGGTGTCAGAATTAAATTGACCTGAGCTGGTATATATTTCTGCTTGTTGTTTGTATGGGTCGACCAGATCCTTATCATTTTGCGTAGAGGAAGTATAGTGGTTAGGACTGTGGAACCACGCAAAAAAAAAACATTCAATCACTGAATGGGAAAATCTGTACTTTGAAATTGGCTTTGTGTGCGTGTGGATCCTACAGTCTTGAGTTATGGCTCAGCTAGGGATCTTCATCTATTAATCATGGAAGCTACTTATTTATTCAGTTTCCATAGTTTCAAAGCCTCTGATAGTGTTTTAGTGTCTTGGGAATGGCTTGAAATACAGTAGGGCCACATGCTCACAGCCTTTCTGGCAGCAATATGGACCATTTTATTAAAAAAAAGGCTTCAGTGTTTGACGAAGCCTCGTTCCTTCTGTTCCTGCCTCTTGTGTGAACTTTGGGCACAGAGACTTGATTCTGGTTTGCTCAGTGTTACTGCTTGTAGTTAGTTTGGGCAGCAGAAGCTTTCTATTTATCAAATGGCACATGTAGAGTAAAATGATGGCCTCTCCAATCAGCATTGAGTATTTGCAAATGCCAGTCATGATTTCATGATTATTCATCAGCAGATGCTATGTTTTCTCATTACAACCTTATGCCGGAAACAGATATTCCATATGGATGTGTCTGACACTTAGAAGTGCTAACCCAGTTTTTTGATCAAACTGCTCTGTGGCTTTCCCATAGGCCACAACTGAGTGACAGACTGCCTCATTTTGTTAAGCGGAGCAACGTAGGTGTCTATGAGTATGTTGATGTTTGTGTACATGAGAGGGTGTTTATATTTTCTACACTTTTACGTTCATGTCACAATGCTGGTCCAGGAATCAGGATTCGTCTTTCAGAAAAGAGCTGAATGACATTGTGAGGGGCCATCAACATCCAGTAGCTCCCCCGCCCCCGCCCCTTCCCATACTTTGCCAAAAGGTTGGGGCTCACTGGTCCTTGCAGTTTTCCCTCCTTTGCCCTCTTTTTGTTCAGTGCTCCATCTGGTGGCCTGACCACGAATTGGAGCAACCAGGAAGGCCAGCTGGGTTCAAATCTCAGCCGAGCCAAGGATTCGAAGGTGGGACCACCTCCCCCCCCCCATAGTGGGACTCATGCATTGTACTGCTTTGAGATATCACGTTACCTTTAGAGAGGAATGTGTTAACCAAGCCTAGCAATGTATTGGGTTGCAAAGGTGTAATAAAATGTGTCCTTGTAATCCTTTCATTGCGATCTGCTTGGAGAAAGACTGTAATGTTGTGATCTGATTTGAATGAAACATTACTGGATCAAAGGCTGGTCATGCTCATAGGGGTTGCGTACACAAATCTGATTGTCTAATGCTCGTGAGTCTGCACTACAAGTACTTGGGCTCGCGTTGGAATGTAGCAGGGCAGACAAAACGTTGCTGTTGTAACATCAAAAAGTAAGTTGAGCTTTTGTATAGCTGTGACTTGTATTGAATGCTTTCTTCATTTCGACGCTTACAGCTGTTTGCTAAACATCATTAATGATTGCTGGATGCATCTTCATTTTACTCTGCACTTGACGGGTCTGTGTTCTGATTCTTGCAGCAACGTTTTTTCTGCAGTGAATGAGGTGTCTGCAGATGTCAGCTTTACCTTTAGACTGTTTTGACTTCCTCATGATTTATTAAAATACAGGCAATAGAGAGTTTTGAAATCCATATATGTTTTCTGGTTACTTAAATTTCTTCTTTATGAAGAACATGAAGTCTGATATTTTAGGAGAAGCAGCTTACCTTCATGATCCCCTGTTGGATTTGTCTCTGCCTGCATGCACCCCACATTATCATCTTCAGTGAAAAGTATATTTCTTTTTAATTATTAGTTTTAAGAATCTTGTTTAGTTTTGCTTGCGTGTTACATAACATTGCAAAAATACTGCTGAGTACTGCACCCCGAGAGTGAAGACTGGGGAAACTGCCATCTGTAAACATTTCAACAAGGCTGCAAAAACTGCTTCTTCAGCCTAAGAGATGGAAGGAAAGTCTATGGCACCACCTCTGAAAACAGGACTGAATGTGTGAAAATGAATGGCTAATGTCAACATATGTTCTGTTTTGTTGAGTTTTTTTCTTTGACGCTTTATTTACTAGTAATAATGAAATTGCAGCATATGGTCTAATATTAGAACTGTTTTTCTTTGATAAGCAGCAGTGTGATTAATTTACCTTATTGTGTACCTTGTCTTTGAATAAATCAGCTTTTGGCTTCTCTTCCAAGCAACACTAGGAGGATGAGATTTAGTCAAAGCTTCTGTGACTCTGTCTGCACTTTGTTCATTTGTTAAATGCTGAATTTTGGCACCAGATAACTTTTAATCAAATGCAAGCATTGCTAAATCAGATTTACCAAACATCAACAGGCAGAATCCTTAGCAGCAGAGCAAAGCTTTTTAACATCCCACTGAGTGAGAATTTTAATCACATAATGAACTAGAACCAATTCACTGGCAAGATGAAAGAATTCACCCCATCTGTGTGCGAGATGCCGCAAAGTCACGGCACAAGAAATCTTAAAACACATTTTTTTTAAGTGCTATGCACTTGAGTTGGTATTGCAAACGTTGTAACTAATGTAGTTCCCATCCAGCACAGTAGGCATAAAACATAGGTTGCACAAAAATGGTAGAACAGAAAGAAAAATCACAACTTTTCCAACAAATTATAGTCAATCTTGTAGACTTCAAAAAGTAAGGTAACTAAATTCATCCATCGACAACACTAACAAGAAAATATCAAATAAATGGAAGGTCACTAAGATCAGTTATTAGCAGCAGTTTTACCCTGTGTTGTCTTGACAATCAGCCGAATAAATGAATCCATTAATAAAATTGCATTACACAGGTTCATGTTAAGATTTTGTTGACGTATAATAAAGCCCACATTGTCTAAACTACTCAAAATGGAAGTAACAATCAAGTATTCAAGTAACAAAGAAAAGAAACATACATTTAATTTTTTAAAAGTTAGGGCTTTCATGACCAGGTAAAATGTATAGTGGTTCAGAAGGCATACTTAAGTTCAAACAGTGCAAAGCACAAATAGCTTTCTTAATAAATTAAGCCATGCATCCTTTGAAGATGTAAAGGTTAATTGTCTAGTTGAAGCTGAGTTAACCGAGCTCTGATGAAGGGGTAGTACAGTTGTTACAATTGGCCTCAGTGTCTCTGAGCTGGGAAGAGAACATTTTGAAAGGCTTCATTGTATATGATCGTGGGGTTGGGACTGGATTGGATTCGGTTGTGATGTCTCCCATGGCCAAATACCATGCCAGTGCTTGCTCTCAGGGTCTGATTAATGGCCACAGAGCAATGGCATGTGTGAATTTGTACCAGTGCAAGTATCCATTCAATGTCTTTTCACATAGGGGAAAGAGAGAAAGGTAATATACATAAAGGACAAAAAAGAATCTTTTGTAGTTTTCTCTGATATGTCTGCCGATTAGTACACTTCTGAATAAAAAATTGCAAACTTTACAGAATGCTATGTGGTATAAATGCTGGAACACAGTCTTTGTAAATCATGAAGACAATGTTTTGTAGCTTTCTACAAAAACACAGTTCCATAGCTTGCTGTGAAGTATACACCTGTCAAAAATGTGTTTCAATGGTTTGCAGGTTACTAGTGAAACAGGAAATTTCTCAATTGGTGCTGTTCACAATAAAGATGTCAGACAAATGTTAGTTACACTTGTAGCTGTTAATCAAAAATATAGACCTTGAGAATTGGAAGCAGTAAATGAAAAGAGATGGGAAGGGAGTTATAACACTGGTTAAACTCTGCTAGTGGACACACTGCCCTCTAATGTTTGAATATATGTGCTGCAGCTGATTGCAGGGACACTTGGCAATGAAGTGTAGTGTTATAGAAGCTTGTATATGTTGATTCTAGCCTAACTTGTTAAATCAATAAAATAAATTACATTACAACAATAATGACGGATTAATTGTACATGAGCTGCAGAATGGCTGTCCTGTTTACCTATATAAATCACTCAATTCAGGAAAGTAATTTGTTGGTAAGCTTTGAGATGTTTCACTGAAAGATGCTATATAAAAGTCATTACAGTATTGTGAATGAATACTTGATACATTGAAAGGACTGACTTGATCCCCCGATTCCAATCATGAAAATTACTTGTCACAATTTCTTTAAATGTTAGCAGTGACCAAAATACATATTTCCTAAAAATGGTTATGCTACAAGTCGACCCACTTTGACTTCTAATATTCTTGCCCTAACATAACATTGTTTTCCCCGTTTGATCTTGGGGGTGCTGGGGGCGTCGGTGTTGGGCTGTCCTTTCTGGCTACAATACTTTTCCTAAAGGGCTGTGGATGTGGCATAACAAGCAATGAATGTGGGTGGGGAGGGGGGGGAGGGGGGCAGTGGTGGTGGTGTTGGGAAACCACCACAGCTGAGGCCAACCAGACTCTCACCCAGTGGCCACACATGAAGTCTTACAGCAGAAGGAAGTCACTGGATGATTTCCTTATGTAGAACCATGGCTGACTGTCTGCCACCACCCTGCCCCCCTCCCCACCATATCACACCAACCCCCTTCCTTACCATAGCTAACAGAGTGATGTCAATTGTAACATACCAATCACCATACTGACTGGATCAAATAATTGAATGCATATCAGGTTCTGTATATGGGGCAGTCCTGTACTATAAGGCTCGGCAGTACACCAACAGTGAATCTATCCATGAAACCATCAGGGAAGTTCCTTTTAAAACTATTTCTTATCACCAAAGACTAATTACACCCCCACAGGGTACTGATGCCCCCAGCAGTGGTGCCAGCAAGTTAAATGTGGGGTGGGTTGCAATGGCAGAGTGGGGTTCCTGGGCGACAGCAGCCCAGATTAATGTTTTGGAGCTTGAAGACACACACCTGCTCCTCTGGCTTCCTCAAACATAATTTAAAACGTAACTTTTCTATTGTCTCTGCACTACTGTTGCCTGTGGAATTGATCAACGTGCATGGCACACGCTACAGTTCCAACCTAAAATGGAAGTCATTGTGCTTGGACCCAGCATTGCATATTAAAAAGTGCCTGTCATCTGAAACAAGCAGGTGCTTTGGCAGCTCAGCCACGTTAACACCAGGCAAAACAAATTGAAATCGACCCCATTGAGTTTTAAATAAGGAAAGAGCTTGCAGGGAACTGAAAATTAAAACAGTTACTTTTTGACAGTTTGAGAGGGTCTAGCATTGGAATCAGATAGGATTTATTGTGGCTCTTTCAGCGTATGTTTCTGTTGGTACACAAGCATGCAAATTGGTCTTAATTCTTTTGTTTCAGATTTAGTCCATTTCAGAAATTCAGATTTAGTCCATTTAACTCAACTAGGCTTCAGCTCACCACCAATTCGCAACATCTGCAACATTATAATAAGCAGTTTGATTCCTTCACTCAGGCACTGGACCCTAGATTTTCTGATCAGTGCTATTTCAACCACAGTGCTAACCTGTTTAAAATAGATTAGTTAACACTAATCAGAAAATCTAGTCCTCCGTGTCAATATCTAATACTACAGATAAGTATGTCTGTGTACACTAACATCATTCTGGTTTATGGTTGGAGAAGGCACTAATTCTCTCATCCTGACCTGAATATATGTCAGATCCAAACTGACTAGATGTAAGTAAATTCATTCAGACAATCGGTGCACCCTCTGAAGTGTGGCAATTATAGAGTTAAAAGGTTGTTATGGTTGCTAGGAGCTGGAACTGCTGCTCCATCATAAATCCATCAATTACTGAGTGACACAAAAGTTAGTGACGAGGAGAACAGAGCCTGCAATTAATTCAATCTACACATTATCTGTGGTTTCTGAGGTGATGTTTTATCCCTGCAATAGTTCACATTGGGTTTGGGGTTTAAGTGCTTATCTGAATTTTGATTTGTAATTAATCTGAATTGGACTTGCTCAGAAAAATTTGAACATTTGAGTGTTTGGATTAAGATAAATGTGCCTCTTAATCCATTGATTGCAGTCCCTCATGCACACTTTTTTTGTTTATTGCCTACATAAATGACACCCACCATATTGACAGTATACTGACTGTATACTTCCATATTTCTGGAACTTCTAGTGCTAAAGCTGGCAAGTCTCTCTTTTGAGGAAATTTGTCTTACAAATGAGCATTTAATTTCAGTGGTTGTGCAGTGTCTGGGGGAGAAATCTTCATCCACTAGTTCCTACTTTGTAGTTTTGAAGCTGATGCTGCTTTGCAGTGATTTTCTCTAGAAGAGTTCTTCTCTATAACAACTTATGCAATAACCGTATTTTATCGGGTGGGTGTCAGAGTTTGAACAGTGGGTAATCTGAATTTATGAAGAAAGGAGCCTGATTATGACTTGAATTTTAAATGAATCTAACTTTCATTCCTAGCAACCCACTCGGGATCTGAACACCTCCTGAGAGCTAACTCAAAAAAATGTCCTGTAATTGCTCGGGCTGAACACAGGATTTTATGAGTTGGGAAAGTGTAGAGACAGTCCAATTGTCAGCAATTTAAGGAGATATGAAACATGAAGCGTCTGCTCGAAGTCTACTTTACCTTGTACTCAACTTGATCAGTTCTGCTGGGAATACTCAGCCGGTCAGGCAGCATCTGTGGAGGGAGATGCTGCCTGACCTGCTGAGTATTTCCAGCACTTTTGGTTTTCATTTCGGATTTCCAGCATCCAGTATGCAGCCTTTTGATAAGGTCTGCCATGGTTGTCAAAACTTTATTTACGTCTTGTGCAAAATTTTACTTTCTATTGATGCAGCCATCTGAATGTGGATATGGGTGAAGATTTCCTTTTGTTTGGTAGCTGCAGTGAAATTATGTGTTCTTTGTAAATGCTTTTGATTTTGCGACAATTGCTGAACAGAGGAAGCCTCCCCCTCTAACTAGTGAAATGCTTGTGCATTTGCTTTATGTTCATGTACTAGAAGCACTGTAGTTCCACATAAACAGTTGCTGCAATATTTTTTAAGAATCTTTTTTTCCCTATCTTGTGGATGTTAATGCCTTGCTGGCAAGTTATAACAGAGGCATCAGTTGACCTCTGATACCTTGCTCAAATGTCCAATATTCATAAGCTTTATTCTTTAAAATTCAGTTTCTTTGTTCATGGGACATGGATGTTGCCGCTAAGGCCAGTATTATTGCCCATCCCTAATTGCCCTTGAGTAAGTAGTGGTGAGCCACCTTCTTGAATAGCTGCAGTCCATGTGGTGAAGGTGCTGTTATAGTGCTCTTATAGAGGGATTCCATGATTTTGACCCAGTGACACTGAAGGAACAGCAAGGCAGTTTATTTCTAAGTCATGATGGTTTATGAGTTGGAGGAAAACTTGCAGGTGCCAGTGTTCTCCATGTGCCTGCTGCCCCTCTCCTAGGTGGTAGAGGTCCTGCATTTGAGAGGTACTGTTGAAGAAGCTTTAGCAAGCTTCGGCATTGCATCCTGTAGATGGTTCACACTGCAGCCACAGTGCACAGTGGTGGAGGGAATGCATGTTCAAGGTGATGGATGGAGTACCAGTAAAGTGGGCTGCTTTGTCCTAGATGGTTTTGATCTTAAGATATAGGCAAAATACTGTGGATGCTGGAATCTGAAACAAAAACAAAAAATGCTGGAAAAACTGTGGAGAGAAAGACAGAGTAAATGTTTCCAGTCCATATTACTCTTCTTTTGATCTTGACTGTTTTATGGAGCTGCACTCATCCAGGTAGGTGGGGAGTATTCCATCACACTCCTGACTTGTGCCTTGGAGATGGTGGAAACACTTTGAAGAGTCAGGAGGTGATTTACTCACCACAGGATTCCCAGCCTCTGACCTGCTCTTGTAGCCACAAAATTTATATGGCTGGTCTAGTTAAGTTTCTGGTCAATGGCGATCCCCAGGATGTTGATGGTGGGGAATTCAGTGATGGAAATGCCATTGAACGTCAGGGGGTAATAATTAGACTCTATTTTTGGATTTAGTCATTGCCTGGCACTTGTGCAGTGCAAAGGTTACTTGCTACTTATCAGCCTAAGCCTGAATGTTGTCCAGATCTTGCAGTATGTAAAAAAGAACTGCTTAATTATCCGAGGAGTTTGCTACATCCAGAGCGCTCAGCTGTTTCTTGATATCACATGGAGTTGATTCAAATTGGCTTTTGCAATAGTGGGGACCTTTGGAGTAGGCCGAGATGGATTGTTCACTCAACTCATTTGGCTGAAAATGGTTGCAACTGTTTCAGCCTTGTCTTTTGCACTCGTGCTGGGTTCCGTCATCACTGAGGATGATGATGTTCATGAAATCGCCTTCTTCCGTTAGTTGTTTATTTGCCCACCACCATTCATTACAGGATGTGGCAGGACTGCAGAGTTTTGATCTGATCTGTCGATTGTGAGATTGCTTATCTCTATCTAAAGCGTACTGTTTAGCATGCACATTGTCCTGTGCTGTAGCTTACATAGGTTGGCACCCATTTTTAGGTATGCCTAGTGCTGTGCTTGGCATGTTCTTCTACACTCCTCAATGAATCAGATTTGAGCCGCTGGTTTGATGGTACTGGTAGATTGAGGGATATGTCGGGCCACAAGGTTTCAGATTTTGATGGTATACAGTTCTGCCACTGCCAATGGCTCACCACCCCTTATGGATGGCCAGGTTTGAGTTGCTAGGTCTGTTCTGAATCTATCCCATTTAACATGATGGTGGTGCCACACAATACGATGGATGGTATCCTCAGTGTGAAGACAGGACTTTGTCTCCAGTAGGACTGTGCAGTGGCCACTCTGACCAACCCTGTCAAAGATGGATCTATTTGTGACAGGTAGATTGGTGAGGACAGTGTAAGGTAAGTTTTTATACAAACATAAGAAATAAGTGCAGAAGTAGGTCATTTGGACATTTGAACCTGCTCCACCATTCAAGAAGTCTTGGCTGATCTTCTAACTCAATTCCAGCTTCTGCTATTCCCCTTAGTACCCAAAAACCTGTCAACATTTGACTTCAATTTATTAAATCTCTCCGCATCTGCAGCTCTCTAGGGTAGAGGATTCTAAAGATTCACAATTCTTTGAGTGAAGAAATTTCTCCTCATCCCAGTCCTAAATGGCCAACTCTTTATTCTATGATTGTGACCCCTTGTTCCAGATTCCCCAACCAGGGGAAACATTTTCTCACCATCTATTCTGTCAAGCCCCTTAAGAATTTTCTGTTTTAATCAGATCATCTCTCATTCTTCTAAACTCCAGGGAATTTGGCCTGGTCTACACAAATCTCTCCTCATAGGAAAATCCCCTCATCCCAAGAACCAGTATAGTGAACTTTCAGTGCACTCTCTCTAGGCCACATATGTATGTCCTTAAGTAAGGAGACCAAAACTACACACCGTACTCCAGGTATGGCCTCACCAGTGCCCTGTATAATTGTAGTAAGATTTCCTTTCTCTTACACTCCAATCCTTTTGCAACAAAAGCTAATATAACATTTGCCTTCCTAATTGCTTACCATACCTGAAAGCTAACTTTCTACGATTTATGTACAAGGACACCCAGATCTCTCCAAATGCAAATATTTCCCTATCTCTCACCATTCAAAAAAATTCTGCTTTTTATTTTTCCTACCAAAGTGGATAATTTCACACTTTTCTACATTCTGCAACAAATGCTTTTTGAAAATCCAAATGCACCACATCCATAGGTTCCCCCTTCTCCATCCTAGTAGTTACATATTCTAAAATCTCTTAACTTTTGCTTCATGTTTGTTCTCTGACCAACTGCCACAAGCCCAGTCTGGTAGATATGACCTTCAGAACTTGGCCAGCTCAGTCAGAAATGGTTATACTGAGCCAGTCTTGGTGAAGCTCCCCGCCCCTTCACACCACCCCACCTCCACACACCCCCCAAAAACCCAATTTGAGTATAGTCTGTGTCCTTACTATCCTCAGTGCTTCTTTCAAGTGGTGTTCAACCTGGAGGAGCACTGATTCATCAACTGAGGGAGGAAGTGAGGTGGTAATCAGCAGGTGTTTTTTCTTGCCCATGTTTGACCTGATGCGAATTGACTTCATGGCGACCAGAGTCAATGTTGAGGACTCTCGGGGTCATTTCCATACCATATGTCAGTGTGCTGTCACCTCTGGTGGGTCTGCACTACCAGTAGAATAGGAATGGTGATAGAGACATTGCCTGGGACATCGGCTGTAAAGTATGAATTAAGTAAGTATGACTATGTAAGGCTGTTACTTGAGACAGCTCTCCCAGTTTTGACACCAGTCCCCAGAAGTTAGTGAGGAGGACTTTGCAGGGTCGACTGAGTGGGTGTGCCTATGTCATGTCTGAATCTGATCTTTAACCAATGTCAGGTGATTTGTCTGGTTTTATTCTGAGTCCACTTTGTTGTAGCCATTTGGTAGAACTGAGTGGCTTGCTAAGCCTTTTAGGAGGGCAGCTAAGAGTCAACCACATTGCTGTACATGTGAAGTCACATATAGGCCAGGTCTGGTAAACATGGTAGATTTCCTTTCCTAAAAGACATTAATGAACTATATGGTTTTCTTTATGTCAATCCAACAGTTCACATGGTCATACTTCACTGATATTAACAATTTATTCCAGATTTATTTAATGAACTGAATTTAAATTCCCTAAATAATGTGGTGGGATTTGAACTTGTGTCTACGCCTCTGGATTACTAGTCCAGTGACATGACTACTATGTTACTATTTCAATTGGATGGTGCTTGTCAGCAAGCTGTTTGGCTACAGTGGCAGGACAGTCAGGCTTGATCCTATCCATTTGTTGTCCAATGGACATTCAACAGATGTTGCTGGATAGTTATCTATGGGAATGCTAGCTGACTACTTCACCCAAGGTCATTTGAGGTGTCAGCTGTGGCTCAGTTCATAGCACCCTCGCCTTTGAATCAGAGGGTTGTGGGTTCATGTCCCACTCCCGGAAACCAAGAACTGTGATTGTACTCAAACGAGTTGCAATCTGTGACTGTTGATAACTCGAAAGAGTTTCACCCAAGGTCATCCAGATGCCAACTATTGCATCCTGATCACCTGACTGACTGAAAGCTGAATCACTTAGAGCAGACTTTGAACCTGGGGCCTGCATGGGCTATGCAGCTTGGTTACTCACTGGATAAATTGGTTACTGTGGGTTAAAGTGGTCATGTTTTCACTGACCAGTATAATATGAGACAAATTTGGTCTGAAGTCACCTGGTCACATAGATCCTTCCTGTGTCTCCATTCTATGGGGCCTTTTGCACCCTTATTGGATATTTCAGTTATGTAAACAGGTATTGAGCAAAGTTTAAGCTTTCATCTCCATTGCTTGAGCAATTATTTATCTGACTGTGTGCTTTGCATGAAAACATAGTTAACATGTAAATATGTTTGAGGGAAAGTAAAAGTCTGTGTATAGGAAGCCACATGTGCACAGGACAGAATGTAACCAAAGGCTAATGAAATATTTGCCTTGGCTTGTGTCTTTTTATGAAGGATTTAAGCTTTCATATTTGCCTTGTATGAAGTCATTTTCCAGGGGCTAAGTTTATGTCGGACCCCAACGTCTGATGCATTTTGGGGTCCTGACATCAAGGTGTCTGATGCACTATGTGATTTTTGATAAGCAAGCCAATCAGTGACCAGGGTGCATGCCTGTCATCCAATTAAGGAGGCGGGTGAGTTTCTGAGGCTGGAGGAGCAATAGGAGCCCCCCCCCCACACTGACGGATCGGCAGCCCCACTTTCAGAGGTGGTGCTGCCAAGTGTAGGGAGGAGGGTGAGGGAAAGCCCCAAGATGGAGGCATCCTGTGAGAGCTTTTAAGCTTTTTTGAACATCAAACCCAATATCTGCCAGGACAACCCGTCCACAGGATGCCAACAACTGCAGCTATGCCCCGATGGCGGGTGGAGGGGAGGGTTCCCTAGTGAAAAGAGCACTGGCTACCTCCCGCTGAAGCGTCAGAAGGCTGCCTCCATCTCTGAACCATGCTTCACCCTCAGTGAGAGGACCACATGACAACCGGAAAATTCCAGTCAGTGTGTGGCGAGTGGCCTTAACAGGCCCATTAGTTGGCCTAAAGGGTTACCCGCTGCTTGGGGGTGGGTAGCCATCAACCGGCCTCAGCCCTCCCATCCTTCCAGAACGGAATGGCCCAGAGGCTGGTCCATAGCAGGAGACTGGCCTGTGGCAGGAAATTGTGGGTCCTCTGCTCTCACCTCTGCCATTGTTTGAAAATTGAAGCCTGGATTTTCTCTCTCTCTCTCCGCCCCCCCCCCCCCCCAACCGATTGGCTGGCAGCTTGAGGGCCAAATTTCCTCCCACTGAGGGGCACAAGTTCCACTCACGGCCTGTTTAACCCACTGGCAGTGCCTTATGGCTGTGTGGTGGGCGTCTTTTTGGTGTGTTGGCTGCCAGCTAACTCTTGCAATGGGGGCCAAGAAATACAGTCCCCTGTAAAATTCAGCCCTGGGTCTCTGGATTCAGCCCTGTATTCACCAACACTGGCTACTAGCAATTGACATGGCTAAGCCAGGTCTGAAACACAAGTTTGGATTTGCCAGCCTAGGTACAGGAACAATGCCATTCTCCAAGGATCCAAATTCAAAGCAGCTTTACTTACCTTTACATAGCGCCATTAACATTGTAAAATATCCCATGGCGCTTCCCAGGAGAGTTCTCAAACATACTTTGACAAGGAGCCACTTAAGGGAATGTTAGGACAGGCGACTGAATTAAAGTGGTTGGTTTTAAGGAGTGTTTTAAAGGAGGAGAGCGAGTTAGAGAGGCTTTGGGAGGGAATTTCAGAGTTTAGGGCCTAGGTAGCTGGGCAACCAATGGTGGAGCGATTAAAATTAGTGATGTGCAAGAGGCCAGAAATAGAAGAACACAGAGATGGGGTGTGGGCTGTGTGGTTGTAGGGCTGCAAGGGGCTGTGAAGAGAATTGAAAAGCACATCCATGTGTTGCTGGACTGAATTACACCGGCTCAGGCAGTTTCAGTTAGCACCGACCCTGTGGGATCCACCGGCCAGAATGAATGGGCAAATCACACCAAATGAGAGCTCCACCTCCACCCAGTTCAGATGGAAGCAATTCCACAGCAAGGGGAGCAGTTTTTGGACAGGGAAGAGAAAGTACCGCCCATCTGAACGAGAACCTCAACCTCCAGAGGCTGCCAGGGCTCACTGAGTGTTGTAAGATTTGGGGGTTCTAGGTCCTGGAGATTTTGGGAAGGACCTGCGATGAGAACATCCCACAAGCCGAGTCAGTCCCGTTGGGGCTGTTCACCCCTCTGTCCCTGGGGGGGTGGGAGGGATTACTGAGCTGCACGTTTTACCGGGTGTAAGCCTTGCGCTGATGATGACACAAAAAGGTCTGATCCCGCCTTACAGGGCGAGATGAAGCCCGGTCGCTGTTTCCTCAGGTCGCCCTGTGTGCTGGGCAGAATGTATTTGAGTAGGAAATGGTTCTGAAGGGCGCTTTCATATGGTAATTCCTGATCGTTTACAAACCAGCAGCGTCTCCTGACATGTTTGTCAGTGTGAGGGGATTTGCAATGGGCGGCTCTCCCCGGGAGGGGAGGACAGCCCTTGTGTTGAGCTGGGGCGCGGTGGGGCGGGGGTGCTGGTGCGCGGCGGGTGCTGGCGCGCGGTGGTGCTGGGGCACGGAGGTGCTGGCGCGCGGCGCGCGGCGCGGCGGGTGCGCGGCGGGTGCTGGCGCGCGGAGGCGCTGGACGCTGCCCCGCTCCCTTTGTTCAGCCTTTGCTGGGGCGCGCTGGGGGGAGAGGCTCACTCGGAGCGTGAACAGCAAACCCGCCCAGGCTGAAAGCAGCGGCGGGAGGTCGCTGTTCGGCACCAAGAACAAAACAATAAGAAGCTGCTGTGACTGGTTCACTCATGAATTATTGAGAAAGGAGGGGGATTAAGTAATAACCCTGTGTGTTTTAGGGGCTTGGCTGGTTTTCAGAAATAAGAACGATGAGGCATCACCTTCATGATTTTACACAATAAGGAAATTCGATAAATAACACCGTGTTTCTAGAGCCTTGATTCTCTTCATTCATCAGTACAGCTCAAACAGCCCAGCTTCACTGCCTGCCCTCCACCCCATCCTTTTCACTGTCCACACATTACAGAATTGCCTCATTAAAAAGCACAGTTGCTGGGATAGTGTCAAAAGTTAAACCGACTAGGTGACCTTGGCTGGGTCTTGTTTTTTGCAAATACTTATATTAATTTGAATCGGCTTCCTCTGATGAAACTGTAACGTGGAGGAGGATTAAGAAAACTATTAGAGTTACTTACAGACCTTCCCGAATTTATTTCCTCAGCCAGTTTGTTCCAGTTGTTTCCTCATTAATTGTTCAAACGTTTCCAATTCTAAAAACCCCTTGAGCACTATTTGAATCTGTAAAACTGATTTGAAAATTGGAGATTTTAACTTTGGAAAAATTAATGTTTCGAGCCTGTATGACTTTTCGAGTCAAACGTTAACTCTGTTTCTCTCTCCACAGATGCTGCCAGACCTGCTGAGATTTTACAGCATTTTCTGTTTTTATTTCAGATTTCCAGCATGTGCCGTATTTTGCTTTTATATTATGGTTTCTGAGTTTGAACAGTCTACTCAGTCTGGCAGAGGTTTTAATCAAACATCCTGCCGCTCCTTTGTATCTGACAGTTTACTATTGCACTGGTTAACAAACAGATTGAATCAGAGAGAATCCAAATATAAACCTTTAAACGTAGACCAAATCCACCCGCTTTTAGGGAAATGCAGCCTTTTAACTGGATTCTACCCTTCTGAATCAAACCAGACTGACTTCTTGTCAATACAGAATTTAATATCGATTAAGGCATGTACAATAGTTACTTATGCCAAGGACAGGTTTAAAGCTTCGAGTGCTTTCAGTTGATGCAACATGTTTCTCAAACATCTATTCACATTTGTAATTAATTTGGATCCCTGTTAAATCATTCAGGGCAGCATGCAATAAGAGACTGAATTGCATTACAGCAATACTCCTTATGTCTGCAGGTTCAAGCTTCCAATCAGATTCCCAGATCTGGAAAGGGATTTGGATGGGCAGTAATTTTTGGATATCAAAACGAAGCGACTCTCAAAAGAGAGTGAGCGAGGACTTCCTACTGTTTTTTTTAATGCGTGTTTTTTTCTTTGAGCCCCGATCAGTCGTTTGTAACAAGCAAGATCAACTAAATGAGGTACAATTGCCTCGATCGATGTGAACACCACCAAACATCTGCAAGGCAGTAGTACTGTCAGTCCCAGTAACTTATTATGCGTCTTTGTAGAGCTCTTCCTGACTTTATCATTAATAATTAGTACTTCAGCCTGACAGCTAAGTGCAATTTGCAAGTTTAAGTTTGTCACATGACGTGGAAGACCAAGACAATAAAGGATAGACAAACGTGCTGATATTTTATATTAAAATGCATTTATTGGAACCCCTCCCCCATCTATGGGAGGCTGCCAACTGAATGTAGTAATGTGGAAGCTTTAATTCCAAAGCGTTAGGTATTGGTGACCTAGATACTCATTCATGTGTAAGTTGTACCTGATTTTATTTATAGCTCTGCACTTAGTGTAGTTACTGGATGGTGATGAATGCGGTGTATACAAGTATTACTTCTGGTTGATTTTCAAAATAACTTTCTGCATTAAATGTTAGTAGTTTTTGTTTTTCTGTTTGGTTCTCTCTGTCTAAGATTGATAGATTAGAATTGAAATTTTAATTACTGGAGCTCCTGTACAAAACGTTGGTTAAAGAGATGCCATCATGAAAGAGGTTGACTGTCCTTTTTCCATTCATGTGTAAGAATGTGATCTGATAAAACACCATTTATTACCCCCAGGACATTACAAAAGTGCTTCACAACCAGAAATTATTGATTGAAATGCAGCCACTGATATACATAAATACAGCAGCGAGGTCTCAAACAGCAAATGAGGGAAATAACCAGTTACTATTTTTAATGGTAGTTGAGCAAGAGAGCTAAGTCCAAGAGTGCTGTGGGATCCACCTGAACAGGCGGGCAGGACTTGAGTTTTAACATTTCATTTGAAGGATGATGCTTCCTGTTGTCCACCACTCCCTCTTCTAGTGCTAGCCTAGATTCTGCACTCATATTTTGGAGTGGGTCTTCAACCTAAAGCCCACCTGAGCCACTTCATAAAAAAGTCATTGAATGTATTATTATGGGGCTTTCCCAGTGGCTCAGAGGTAAAAGTGACCAGCTCTGTGATCCATACGGAGGTCAGGGTGGTGGTATGGGTGCACACAATTGGATATAATTCAAAGCTCATTGCATGAATTGTGCAAAGAAACGCACAGCTTATGTGTCTGCTCCAAACCCAAACTTGTCAAGCACTTTTAATGTTATTTTTTCTCAAATTGATTTTGAAATGGTCGATTTGGATTTCAGAAAGCTGCCTTTTGACCTCTGTGGAATTTCACTGACAAGGTGGGGAAGGTACTTTAAGGTACTCTAAAAGGCCTTAAATCTGCGTCTCATGTAACCTCACAGTAAACATCAACAAAACTTCTCTGCAGAAGCATTTGTGAGTGCAATTGGTTTTGGTAGCCTGTTTAATTCATTGAATAATGTTGTGGCTATAAACTGGATCTGTTACAATGCTTGTTCTTGTGCCAGCGAGAGAAATAAAAAGTTATTTAGTATTTTATTACAGTTTCAGTAACAGTGATTGGCACACTCTCACTCTCTCACTCCACTGTCTTCAATGAGATCATGATGAACTTTGATTGGGTGCAATCCATGCAAGTTGCACGATGTCATCATCTTGAATAAGTTCCCATCACAGAGGTTTGCATGCTCTGAAGCCTGGGACAAGAGGGCTTATGTTCTTTGTGCCTTCAGGACTGGAAAAACATGGAGGATTTACAACCACGCTAGGGCTCATAGACTGGCTAAAGCTGTTAACTGCTGCTGATGTTTGGTAACACTGCTGTTGGAAGCTTGCCTGTTATTCTGGTAATGGCTTGGGGGACATATTTCTAACCAGAGAACCGTGCAAACGGCTGCTGTCATGCTATCTACAACAATACATTCAACAGCTGTTAAGGTATTGCTATTAACCAAGTGGATACCTGAGTCCAATAACTAGAGAGGGGCCAGGAAAGAAGCTTTCTTTTTCCAATTAGTTCCTTTGAATGGCAGTGTAAGACATGACTGACATTCTCCTTTAAGTGTAGTTGATTGTTTTAATGGTTGCAAACTATTGGTTGATTCTTGTCATGTTCTTTGCTGGATTCAGTGCTATTTAATTTTTTTTTACAGCTGGTGTTTGCTTGAATATATTGTCATTAACGTTAGAGGCTTGTGATAGTAAACTGAATTTTATGTGATCAAGCCAGTCTGATGTGGAGCAGGTCATATAGAAGCAGCTGAATCATGCTGAGCACCCTTGGCTTATTTGATGGCACCATCTGGCTTGTCAGTTTCAGCCTGGATTATCTCCCTCTGATATTCCCATTTAATGTCACAGTTTATCTGGATAGACACTGCAATGTAATGATACACCTCAGTCAATATTACACGTACAATGGTTCACAGATAGTTTTATATGTGTAACACTATAATATAGACATTTTAAATAGATGCTCACTTTTGAAACATTTAGACTTGGTTGGCTTATTTAGAGATGTTGAGGATTCACATCCAATGCTTTTTATTAAGAGAAAATGACTAGTGGAAGTGGTCAACTTGATTTCTTATTTGAAAACTGGTCTTGAGCATTGAGTTCGTCAAACTATTAATGGCTGGTGCAATCTAGCAAACTTTCTGGAATTAAAACCCTTGATCTGTATTTGACATCTTCAAAGTTGATTCTTTTCTTGCTCCCTTTTTGGATTCAAAGCTTCTTTTTCTACACAGGGTCTTTTGGGAGAAGGGTGGTTTTGTCCAGGCAATGGACTCTTCCCCCTCCCCCCCACCACCGACCCCCAACTGCCAGCGGTTCGGTTCTATCATCTTCTTGACAACAAGCACATTTTTGATGGGGCTAGTCAGTCTCTGTGTGTCCTTCACCTGCCAATGCTTGTCCCAACTACAGGAAGCAAACTGGAGCGACAGGCCTCCCTGGCGCTTGACCACAGCCATCTGCTTGAAGGAAAGAGAATTTTTGCTGCCAACACTAACAAACGTCTTATAGCTTGACTTTTTTCTGAAAAGTGTCTATTCAAGGCTCAGTGTCCAAACAATCCATCGTATTGTCTTAAATAAATTTCCTTTGCACTTCAATAAAAATAGGAAATCTGCAACAACCAGAAGCAGATCCCATGAACCAAGTAAAACAATTTGACAGAACAGTGTAAAACTGTATGCAAAGAGAAAAAGAACTAAAAGTACCAAGGAGGTCAGGCAGAATCTGTGGAGAAAGAGAGGTCAGTTGGTCTAAGGCCTTTCTGCAGAAGGTTTTAGACATAAAACTTTGACGCACTGACTTCTGTTTCTCCACTGATGCAGCTTAAACCCCTGAGTATATCTAGACTTGGTTTTCTTTTTGCGTTTTGCTGCTTATATTAACAAAACATTTACATTTCAGTCAATAACAAAAATTGCTGGAAAAACTCAGCAGGTCTGGCAGCATCTGTGGAGAGAAAGACAGAGTTAACATTTCGAGTCCGTATGACTCTTCTTCATTTTTTCCAGCAATTTTTGTGTTTGTTTCAGATTTCCAGCATTCGCAGTATTTTGCTCTTATTTATATTTCAGCTTTTGCTTTCAGATTTCCAGCATATGGAGTATTTTGCTTTTTGTGTAAAACTATGATAGATTATCAAGGATTCTGAATTCCAGAAGTCAGCTTTCTCTCAAGTAGAAGGCATTAAGGGATATATGTCAAGGCTTCTTTGTATTTGGCTGCTTATGGAAATTTATAGCAGTGCGGTGTTAGAAAGGAATGATATCAACTTCTGTTACTGAGCTAATATATAATACAAGATCCCCACAATCCTCAAAATACCTTGTTTACCTCTTTTAATAATTGGAGAGTGTGGCAAAGTTTAAGTAAACTAAGATAGCATAAATGACACATCTCAAAAATCTCTTTCTGTGCTGTAGTGTTCTATGGTTCTATGGTTACTGCTTAAAATTATGAAATATTTAAGGTGTTGGAAACTGACCAATATTAGCACTGAGATGGATCGTAAACACTTATTAAACAAGTCATCGGTGGACAGATTTTTAGGTATTTGAAGATGGAAATTTATCTTGGGTGGTATCAGATTGGCCACCCGTTCTACTCAGTGCCTGATATTTAATTTCATTGACAGCAATGGAATTGAATTTCGGGCATTGTGTTTAACAGACAGCTGATCCATACTGCCAGTTTTGCGTCATTTTCCAAGACAAATTTCTATTCCCACCCTTCAAATAAAAGCTAATTTCTCAGTATTTGTGCATCAATTTGGTTAATTGTTGCAATGGATGTAAATTAAATAAATATCTCAAAAACCTGATCTTCAAACAATTAATTATTGATACCGAAAGATGCTGAAATTGCTGCACTGACAGCAATCAATGTAAAAACATGACAATGCAATTAATTGTGAAAAATAAATTTTGTTCATGGGAACATTTGGATGGATCAGTAATTTTACACAGTGAGAAGAACTAGAGGGTGGATTGGTGCATTTTGATTCTGTTTGATTAGATGTATGTTTATATGGAATTATTGTGATGTATTTTCATAGTACAGCCTAACACCGCCGTTTCATGGAGATCATAGTGATAATGCTGAGTGAGAACATGATAGAAGATCACATCAAAATTCCTGGGTTCCGTGGATGGTGTTACTCCACTCCTCAGTGCAGTAGAAACCAGGTCATTTGCAATTATGTTAATAAATTGCAGACAGTCCAGAAATGCCATGTTTCAGTAATGAGGACATAATGTCAGCACTGTTTCCTACTGGCTGCTGAAGCTTTTATTGTGGACACACAGTGATGTGTGTTGGCATATCCCTGATTCAGTCTGAAAAGGCTTACTTTAGGAATAAGAATATATTGTGGATTAAGGGAATGTTCCCGACTTTAGACAGCATTATGGTAAAGCTAGTGTTGTTTCTTACATTTCTGAATCTTATCCCACAGCTAGCCCAGGTTGCTTATTTGGTTATTCTGTCCTTACACAGTGCATGGTACACTAGAGTATAAATTTTTTTTATTCTTTCATGGGATGTGAGCGTCACTGGCAAGGCAGCATTTTCTACCCATCCCTAATTGCCCTTGAATTGAGTGGCTTGCTAGGCCATTTCAGAGGGCAGTTAAGAGTCAACCACATTACTGTGGGTCTGGAGTCACACATAGGCCAGACCAGGTAAGGATGGCAGATTTCCTTCCCTAAAATAGATTAATGAACAATTAGTTTTTGCAACAACTGATGATAGTTTCATGGTCACCATTACTGAGACTAGCTTCCAATTCCAGATTTTATTAATTGAATTGAAGTTAAATTCCACCTGCTGCCATGGTGGTGCTTGAACTCATGTCTCCAGAGCATTATCCTGAGCCCCTGGATTATTAGTTCAGTGACATTACCATTACACGACCGTAAGGGTCTCCATCTAGCAGATCCAATCAATGGTGTAAATGAGACCAGGGGTTGCATATTATTTGGGGGGGGGTGGGGGGTGGTGCTGACAGCTCACCCCTCCCCCCGAAAGCAAAGCTGGCAAGAAGCCAACTCAAATCACGCCAGCCCGCCCCTCAGCCATAACATGCTGCGGGTGGGCTAAATTGCCTGACAGTGGGACTTCTGCCCCTCACTGGGGAGGAAGGCTCGCCCTCAGGGGCTGCTAGCCAATCCGTCAGTCCCAACAGCACCAAGAGCTCTGTAGTAGGAGCTGCCGGGACTGCAACCAGCCCCAAGAACAAGGCTCATTGAAACCCAGAATAAGGTAAACCTGGGGCATTGGGTGGGGAGGGTTCAGCCAGTTTAGTGAGGGGGTGGCGGGGGGTAGGGGTGGTGAGTTTTAGCGAGCAGGCAAGTAGGAAGAAAGGGGGATTACTATTTTAGGCGAGCTGCCGGGTAACAAATGTGGCACCCACCCATCTACCATGTTATGGGGGTGAGCTAGGGATTGGGTGGGGTGGCCACTGGCCCTGTTTTATGTGCCCCCCACCACCATGCCGAAAACACGCCCAGTTGGGGCACTTAAAATCCACCCCCACATTTCAGAAACCAGTGCCCTTAAAAATTGGGTAAAATATGGCTGCCAATTTTCATGGGAAGCTAATCCTGCATGTTTGCTCTTTGGCTTTTTGCATTAACAGCAGAGGCCAGTGCACCTGAGGATGCTGCTTTCTGCTTGAAATGAAAATGCAAAACTATGATGCACGTAGGGTGTTTTCTCAATGGGATGCAGCAAGTAAAGATCTTATAGCAAGTCATTCTTCTGGTAGCTTTGGCCCTTATATGAGGATTTAAATCTGTAAAAACAACATAATGTTAAATGACTGAAGCAGAGTTGAACTGTTTTACAAATGTGTTTTACAGATCCCTTATTTTAGATTGCTGTAATGCCTTACCAGGATTAATGCCTCTTTCAACTCATATTGGAATCCTGCCCTTAACGTTCAACATACTTGGGGAATTAAATGAAAAATTCTAATCTATGAGCAAATTGCCTTTGTGCTTTCTTTGTTTTAAAGAGCCACTCTTCAAGAATGCTTCTTGGCAATTTTGACATAGAAACACAAAATGGAATAGCATTGAAATGCATGTGTGATGTTGTCAAGATGGAGAATGCGGACCGGCCCCCCCGCCCCAAATCAAATATTGCCAAATATACATTGTTGAAGGCAGTGATATTTTAAATTTTATTACTTTTTATTTTCCTTGGCCTATAGAACAGAATCATAGAAAATATAGCACAAAGGAAAGAGGCTTTTTGTCTCCTAATGGCTGTAGTATTGTTAATTGTTCAACTGCACAATTAAAAGAAAATAGAAGGACTTGTATTTATATAGCACTTTTCATGACACAGGATTATATCCATTAAACGGCACAGAAACAGGCCATTCAGCTCAATCAGTCCATACTGGTGTTTATGTTCCACTCAAGCCACCTCCCATCTTTCCTGATCTAAATCTATCATTGCAACTCTCTATTCCCTTTTCCTTCATATACTTGTCTATTTCCCCTTAAATCGATCAATACTATTCACTTCAAGTACTCTGTGTGACAGGGAGGTCCCCATTCTCACCACTCTTTGGATAAAGAAGTTTCTTCTATTGGATTTCTTGGTGACTATTGTCAAATAGGTAGATATCCATTTACCGAATCAGGCAGCAGAAGACATTCTCTGAATCACGACTGTTTTATTGTTAAACTATAGTTCAATACAAATACCAGTTTCCACTCTTCCCTTCTGTATCCTTTCCCTAGCCAGAAGCAAAATCAGGGAAGAGCAGGGGAAAATCCCAGCTCTAAGTACAGGCTTCAATGAGCATCACCTGCTCTTAATTCACTTTGAAGCTTGTATTGGTTTACTCTTGAAGGGACCTGCATTTCTACTTCTGAAGTCTATTCAGCATTCATGTGGGAAACGTGGCATCTAATTTGCACACAGCAAGGTAATAATGATCAGATAACCTTTTTTTGTGCTGTTGATTGAGGCATAAATATTTGTCAGGACACCAGCAATAATTTCCCTGCTCTTCTTCGAAATAGTGCCATAGAACCTTTTACCTCCGCTGACAGGGGCAGACAAAGCCTTGGTTTAATGGCCTCATCTGAAAGATAGCACCTCAAAGTGCAGCACTCCTTCAGCACTGTACTGGAGTGTCAGTCTTGATATTTGTGCTCAAGTTCTGAAATCTGACTGAGTCAAGGAGGCTACCAACTGAACTACACTGACACCTCAATATGTACCCTAATCCTTCCTATAGTTGATTGTCCAGAATAGCACAAAATCACTCCTGACAGCCCTAACCGGTGTTTTTATACATTTAACATACTTTCTTTTATATATCAATGTCCTTGGTTATAAAGCTCAGAATCCCATTTTTGTGACCTCTTTTACCTGCACTTCTATCTTTTAAAATGAATACCTTTAGGTTATTACTGGACCTGATGGTCTGCATCCTTGGGTCTTAAAGAAGTGACTGTGGAGATAGTGGATGCATAGGTTGTAATTTTTCAAAATTCCTAGCAGATTTGAAAATCACAAATATAATACCTCTATTCAGGCAAAGAGGGAGACAGAAAGCAGGAAACTGTGGGCAAGTTAGCCTAACATCTGTTATTGGGAAAATACTAGAATCCAATATGAAAGCAGTAGTAACAGAATATTAGAAAATTATAATACAGTCAGGCAGCGTCAACATAGTTTTATGAAATGGAAAATGTGTTTAACAAATTTATTAGCATTCTTTGAGGATGTAACAAGCAGGATGGATAAAGGGGAATTGGTAGATATAGTGTATTTGGATTTCCAAAAGGCATTCAGTAGGGCGACACATAAAAAGTTACTGCACAAGATAAGAGCTCATGGTGTTGGGGCAATATATTAGCATGGATAGAGAACTGGGTAACTAACAGGAAACAGATAGTCAGGATAAATGGGTCATTTTCAGGTGGCAAACTAACTAATGAAGTGCCACAAGGATCAGTGCTGGGATCTCAGCTATTTACAATCGAATTAACGATTTGGGTGAAGGAACCAAGTGTATTATAGCCAAATGTTGCTCCCAATGCGGTCTCCTCTACATTGGAGAGACCAAACGCAAACTGGGCGACCGCTTTGCAGAACACCTGCGGTCTGTCCGCAAGAAAGACCCAAACCTCCCTGTCGCTTGCCATTTTAACACTCCACCCTGCTCTCTTGCCCACATGTCTGTCCTTGGCTTGCTGCATTGTTCCAGTGAAGCCCAACGCAAACTGGAGGAACAGCACCTCATCTTCCGACTAGGCACTTTACAGCCTTCCGGGCTGAATATTGAATTCAACAACTTTAGATCTTAAACTCCCCCTCCCCCCAGCCCCACCTCGTTTCTTCCCCCTCCCCCTTTTTTTTCAATAATTTATATAGATTCTTCTTTTCCCACCTATTTCCATTATTTTTAAATCTACAACTAATACTTTGTTAGTCTTTCCACCCCACCCCCACTAGAGCTGTACCTTGAGTATCCTGCCATCCATTCTTAATTAGCACTTTTCTTAGATAATATCACCACCTTCAACATCTCTTTGATCCTTTTGTCTGTGACATCTTTTGATTATCTGCTCCTATCACTGCTTGCTTATCCCTACAACCACCCCACCCTCAACTTCTCTCTCCCCCCGCCCCCCACCTTAGACCAGCTTATATTTCACCTCTCTCCTAACTATACTTCAGTTCTGCCGAAGGGTCGTGAAGACTAGAAACGTCAACTGTTTTCTTCTCCACCGATGCTGTCAGACCTGCTGAGTTTTTCCAGGTAATTCTGTTTTTGTTTTGTATTATAGCCAAATTTGCTGATGATACAATGATAGGAAGGAAAGCAAGTTGTAAGGAGGACACAAAGAGCCTGTAAAGGGGTATAGACAGGTTAAGTGAATGTGCAAAAAAATTGGCAGATGGCATATAATGTGGGAAAATGTGAGGTTGTCCACTTTGGCAGGAAGTACAGAAAAACAATATTATTTAAATGGAGAGAGACTAAAGCGTACTGCAGCGCAGAGGGATCTGGGTTCCTTGTAGATGAATCACAATGTTAGCATGCAGTTACAGCAAGTAATTAGGAAGGCAAATGGAATTTTGGTCTTTATTGCAAGGGGGATGGAGGACAAAAGTGAGGAAGTCGCTGTACAGGGCATTGGTGAGACCATACCAAGAGTACTGTGTGCAGTTTTGGTCTCCTTACTTGAGTGATTTACTTGCATTGGAAGCAGTTCAGAGAAGGTATACCAAGTTGATTCCTGGGATTCAGGGGTTGTCTTTTGAGCAAAAATGTTGAGCAGGTTGGGCCTATACACATTGGAGTTTAGAAGAATGAGAGATGATCTCATTGAAACATATAAGACTCTGAGGGGGCTTGCCAGGGTAGATGCTGAGAGGATGTTTCCCCTGGAAGAAATCTAGAACTAGGGGACATAGTTTTAAAATAAGGGGTTTCCCATTTAAGATGTAGATCAGGATGAGTTTTTTTCTGTCAGAGGGGTGTAAATCTTTGGAATTTTCTTCCCCAGAGAGCTGTGGAGGCAAGGTTATTGAAGATATTCAAGGCTGAGTTAGACAGATTTTTGACCAACAAGGGAGTTGAGGGTTATGGGGGTTGGCTGGAAAGTGGAGTTCTTAGCTGCAATCAGATCAGCCACAACCTTATTGAATGGTGGAGCAGGCTTGAGGGGCTGAATGGCCTACTGCTATCTCTCATGATCTTATGATTTCACTCCAGGCTATTCATCGAAGCTGTATTGCTGCTTGTTCTTCAACTGGGCATATCTACTTATACCTTATATCTATCAGCCTTCTATCTTTTTGCTCACCGTGGACCACACTCTTAATTTAGTAATATCAGAAACCTCAATATCACTGTTCATTATATCACTGTGAAAACCATTTATATATAAACAGGAAACAAAAGAATTACAGCCCATATTTCCAGGAGACCATTGAAGCCTCTATTCTGTGAGGCAGTTAAACTGAATTGATCAGGTGCAGCTTCCACTGCATGAGGACTTTGAGCAGGATTTTGGCTACTGAGGCAGGTAGCTCAAGTCAGAAAATTTCTTGACTCGCCAGACCCACCTCAGTAATAAGTGCCCAGAATTGCTCTGTGGGCTCAACGGGTCCGCGATGAAGTTGAACCTGCCTACCCCAGAAACAGATGCTAGGAGGATATGGGGGTGGGCGAGCGCTGAAGTGGGCTGGTCAGAAGATCTGCCTCGGTTCTCTGAGACATGGTCCCAGGTGTTTTAGAAGATTTTGGGCCCTCTAGCCCTCACCCCTTCACCCCACCTCCCATGGCCCCTCATACCCCCCCGGCAACTCAATTTCAGCTCACTCAGGATCCACCATGGGCATACCTCAAGGCCCATGTGGAGATGAAAAAAAATTCAAAAATCTAATACAGCTCGCACTATACAAACATGCTAGTGAAAAAACTCCCACTTGTGAAAGCACCAAATCTTTAAACTCTCCTCAAGTGGTTGATTTCTTATAAAAACAAACTTCTGTTCATACTCCTAATCTGTACTAGCCACTTTAAGCTGTCAATCAGACAGTGAACTTAGAACCCCCCTGCTGAGGTAATTGTAATTTTTGAAATTCAGCCAAGCATTCATAATGGATAGCCCTTAGGAAAATGTCGACAAATTACTCTATTGAAACTGCTTGAATGGATGCTACACAAACTGGTCTGTCAATCAAAGCAGTCCAAGAGGTTTGTTTAAATAATGATTGACAGCTGCAGCCAGTATTTTTTTTTTGTGGATTAAAGAGTGGGGGATTTTAAAAAAAAACTTCAGATCATGACCATTAAACAGATCTTATCTGCTCTCCAGGAGCTTTTATATTCCATCAATTCTTGACTCTCACACTGCAGTGAAGGCCCTTGGAAAAGCCAAAAAAGGGTCAATACTAAGTTCAGTTGGCCTTGCTGAGTTCAGGTATCCCGCTTATGTGAATCACGCCCTGCCCCCTTCCACCTACCAGCAAAAGTGGTTGGAGGCAGGACTTCTGCATCTAGGTCCTGCCCGCCAGTTTTAAAGATCCACAGAGTCATCCTGAAAAAAATCCAGCCATGTGTTTTTTTAACAGATCTCATGTTTACTTTTAAAGAGCTCTTTGTGTACATTTTAACCACAAGGTAAAGCTTGGAATAAAATTTGTTGAAATGCAAACAAATGAAAGAGCTGTTTACACACATCCCTTCTAGTTTCAGCACTGCAGAATTCTTTTGGATTCCTGAACTTAACCTGGTTGCCCTTGGAAAGAAATCCCATTATTAATTGGGGGAAGTGTGTATAAATTACTGTGAAAATATTGGTGAGGTGGGATATTCCATCCTACTTGTGGAGGGGGATTTTGAGGGAAAGATTGAAGTGAGAGAATTGGTGGGCATAAAAAATATCCCATCCCAACACCACTTGACTTTACACCTTGACAAATCAAAGTATGTATTGCTTGAAATGATCATTTGTGTCCTTGAATTAGAGAATGGGCAGTGATTTGTAAGAAATAAGAGAGAAAAAAGAATGGCAGAAGTAGGAAGAAGACAGATACATCACTCATCTTGATACTTCGACCAGAATTTTTACTAGCCCTTTGGCAATGGGCTGGAGGACAGGAAGGCTGGAAAAATGACATGGGAAGACCTGGGGGGTTGCTTGATGTCTTGATGCCGCCATGCGATTTTTCCATCAGCACGAATATAGGTAGACTGGCCACCCACCACGGGCCTGCCTTTTTGGGAGCTCCATTGCCCATGGATGGGCCTCCGGATGTCATTGGCACTGCTGGTACTTAAAGAGCCCCTCCCAATTGCCGGGGCCTGCCTGCCTGCCTGACCCTGGTATCCCAGAACTCCACTTACCACTCTTTGAAGGTACCTGCCCATTGTGCTGCCCTCTCCCTGCAGCTGATTGGGCTTTCGCCCCTGGTGGTGGGACTTCTGCCCTCCTAGTAAAATTCTTGGTGACTGGCTGTCTTCCTTAGCCTGTTTACTAATGCAGCAAACTGAACTGAACAGGTGTCCTGTGAGATCCCAGGGGACCATTTGCAGTAAAGGTTACAAACAGAATTGATTAGCTCACTGAGCTTCTCTGGTAGAGCAGGGATATTCAACTTCAATCTAATATAACAGACAGTTTCCTATTTAGAGTGTAGTTATTAAAAGTGTTCTGTAGGTCAGGAGAGGGTTGGTTCAATTTAAACATTCATTTGTGCTTCAAAGTTGTGCTAACCCCTGGAGCAATGTTGGCCTAGTGGATAATGCTGATGTGTGTGACAGGTTTACAGTATTTTATTGTAATGCTTTTACCCTCCAGATACAACATTGGACCTTGTCAGATTCCCCTCTCAGTTGCACTAGCTTATCATTTGTAGCAAAAGATCTCTCTGAAGCTTCCTATTACCTGTATGTTAAGATGAAAATATCTCTGCACCACTGATAGTGTCATTCAGAAGTGCCAGAGATCAAACCGTAAATGATTGCTTTTTAATTCTTTTAAAATCCTCTGTCTAAAATCATTTTTATAATTACCAAGGATGCCAAAGTGCAGCTATCATCTGTTTTGACTTAATTTGTTTCAAATTCTTTGAACTTTCTGAAAAGATTGAGATAAGAGCAAAATGTATAGAAAGTCTGGTCCTGCCAAAAGATGGTAACAAAGAGGGCATTGTCTGTTTACTCTAGTTCTTGTGAGGATTAATCCTTGTGTGATTGATTCTGTTTTTCTTGCTGCTTTTGAATGACTTGTGTGGTGAAGGATTGATACAGTACTTGCTTACGTTGAAACGAAAGGTGTTAGTATGCTTGCGTATAAACACAGAGATTGGCTTATAGAATGCAAAACTAATGCAAAAACCCAACACTCTGGACCCTGTGCCGGCTTCATTGCCAGTGGGTCTTAAGTATAAAATGAAGAGTGAATCAGTGGAAGTAGCAGATAGTTACTCTGCCTGATACTTGCAGCAACTTGAAGTGAGGTAGTTATAAATACTGGTATAAACTGTCTGGAACACTGGCTTAGAATTATGTCATTGAATGCTCATTTGTTAAATGAGAACTGAACCAACAGGATAGGTAGGAATCAGCTCCTGTGCTTGGCTTCTGCCAGCCTCCATTCTGGAACTTCAATTGTTTTCTTTGTCTCTGGATCAGAGTTTCTACTCTCCATCATTATTCAGTAACTCCTGCTGGGAAGTGCATGTGTGTGTGGATTAGAATAACACTGGGTTTGGTTCTGATGATGCTGCTGCAGTTCAATTGCCCATCACCATTTGTAATGCAAGGTGGACAGCACCTGTGGAAACTTTGCACAAGTCAAATGTAAATTAAGGGGGAGGGGAGAGAAGTAATATATAATTAGTCACAATTTTAGAGTACTGTTAAAACCATAACCACACTGTAGAATGAAGATTTAAAATACAACATATGACACTGGAATTTTAATGGGAATAATTCTTAACTGTGAAGTCTAGACAGTGACCTCTGCCTCTGTTGTGTAACTTGTTCTGTGGTATCTCCTTAGAGGTCTGATTCTCAGCGCTATTTTCTCCATTAGCTTCAACAAGTGATCTTTCTGCAGATTGTTTCACCCCCCCACTCAGTTTTCTGCTAACAGTAATTCCTAGTCTTTGCCCTGAAAGCCATGTTTCTTATTTTTTTGGCAATTCAAAGTTAGAGTTATAACACGGGAGGAGAACCAGCAACAACCTTTCCTTCCACTTCCCTTTTAAAGAAAACGTGGCTTTTACTTGCTACGAAGGGTTGAAAAAAGGTGCACCCTGCAAATATAGAATGAAGACAAGAATTATGCAGGAGCTGCAGAGATACTTGAAAAGAGATTGTTGGTACAATGGACAGGGTGAAGATGGGGTTTGGTGTGAAAGTAGAGAGTAATAATAATCTTTTATCTTGTGAAATGATTTATGATAGATGTTCCCTTTGATGCTTAGACACCCAAGAAAAAAGATGATTGATGGAAATGTAGGGAGAAACTGGGTGTAAACTTTCCTCCTGTTAGCTATCATAATATTATCGGTGCATAATCACAACTCGCAATTATCTAACACCTTTTAATAAAGTTGTAAGGTATTTTGCAGAGAAGAAACAAGCACTGAGCAATGGTAGAAGAGTGGAGCAGCGATCACAAAAATTACAGTGGGAAAAAAGTGCCAACACAGGCTTTGTGGGTTAGGGAGAAAACAAGAGTACAGATGATACGACTGAATTTTAAAAATTCATTTACGGGATGAGGGCATCGCTGGCAAGTCCAGCATTTATTGCCCATCCCTAATTACTCCTGAGAAGAAGCTGGTGAGCTGCCTTCTTGAACCGCTGCAGTCCCTGTGGTGTAGGTACACCCACAGCGCTGTTAGGAAGGGAGTTCCAGGATTTTGACCCAGTGATAGTGACGGAACGGTAATAAAATTCCAAGTTTCAGATAGGAAAATTGTCCTCTGAACATCCTCGATGGGCATCTCCTGCTGAGAGTCCTTCCCCCCTCTTTCAGCAGTTCATCCTGCTCTCCATGGCCTCTGTTCATTCTCCAAGTCATGCTCTGTCCCTGAATGCCCATTAGTTCAGCCGTGTCTGAAAGTAACTGATTAAGTCAGAAGGCTTGAAGTCAGCAAAAGATCCTACAGTGCCTGCCACACCACTTGCTATAGACTTGCAACTTGGAAACAACTATAGACAATACCAAACACTTATATAATCTTAGCAATAGCCAAATAAATCAACAACACCAAATCTCTAGGTAGTTGATGATTTCTTCAAGTAGTGTTGTTAGGAGGTCCTTCCTGTTGCTGAACATTACTCAGCTATGAGAGGCTAAAAGATGGCATTAGCTAGAGCATTAAGCTCCAAAGTGGCAAGGCTGGCATCAAATTGTTATTGCACAACCTTTGTGGACATTCACTGTGCGGGTACTAAGACCTGCTCTAATAGAGCATCTGGTATCATTCACCCCACAATATAAATGCGCTGTGAATGCCAATTTGGAGCTCCAAGGGCAATCATAGCACCCAAAAAAAGGTGCTAACGAGCCCAATTTCTCACCCAGCATAGTCTGAAAGGTATCAAACAGTATAATCTTATAGGTTGATTTCCATCATGTCAAACTTTGGCAAAAACAGAATTACCTGGAAAAACTCAGCAGGTCTGGCAGCATCGGTGGAGAAGAAATCAGTCAACGTTTCGAGTCTTCATGACCCTTCGGCAGAACTGAAGCATAGTTAGGAGAAAGATGAAATATAAGCTGGTTTAGGGTGGGGGGGGGGGGGGGGCGGGGGGAGAGAGAGAAGTTGGGGGTGTGGTGATTGTGGAGATAAGCAAGCAGTGATAGGAGCAGATAATCAAAAGATGTTACAGACAAAAGGATCAAAGAGGTGTTGAAGGTGGTGATATTATCTAAGAAAAGTGCTAATTAAGAATGGAAGACAGGACACTCAAGGTACAGCTCTAGTGGGGGTGGGGTGGAAAGACTAACAAAGTTTTAGTTTTAGATTTAAAAATAATGGAAATAGGTGGAAAAAGATGAATCTATATAAATTATTGGGAAAAAAAAAGGGAGGGGGGAGAAACGGGGTGGAGGAGGGGGGAGTTTAAGATCTAAAGTTGTTGAATTCAATATTCAGCCCGGAAGGCTGTAAAGTGCCTAGTTGGAAGATGAGGTGCTGTTCCTCCAGTTTGCGTTGGGCTTCACTGGAACAATGCAGCAAGCCAAGGACAGACATGTGGGCAAGAGAACAGGGTGGAGTGTTAAAATGGCAAGCGACAGGGAGGTTTGGGTCATTCTTGCGGACAGACCGCAGGTGTTCTGCAAAGCGGTCGCCCAGTTTGCGTTTGGTCTCTCCAATGTAGAGGAGACCGCATTGGGAGCAACGAATGCAGTAGACTAAGTTAGGGGAAATGCTGCTTCACTTGAAAGGAGTGTTTGGGCCCTTGGACGGTGAGGAGAGAGGAAGTGAAGGGGCAGGTGTTGCATCTACTGCGTGGGCATGGGGAGGTGCCATAGGTGGGGGTTGAGGAGTAGGGGGTGATTGAGGAGTGGACCAGGGTGTCCCGGAAGGAACGATCCCTACGGAATGCCGTCAGGGGGGTGAAGGGAAGATGTGTTTGGTGGTGGCATCGTGCTGGAGTTGGCGGAAATGGCGGAGGATGATCCCTCTGACGGCATTCCGTAGGGATCGTTCCCTAGTGACAGTAACGCTTCACAATTTGAATCTTAATAATCTGTGAATGGTAAAAGTAGAAACCTTGTAATGCAAGGTGGGCAGCACCTGTGGAAACTTTGCACAAGTCAAATGTAAATTAAGGGGGAGGGGAGAGAAGTAATATATAATTAGTCACAATTTTAGAGTACTGTTAAAACCATAACCACACTGTAGAATGAAGATTTAAAATACAACATATGACACTGGAATTTTAATGGGAATAATTCTTAACTGTGAAGTCTAGACAGTGACCTCTGCCTCTGTTGTGTAACTTGTTCTGTGGTATCTCCTTAGAGGTCTGATTCTCAGCGCTATTTTCTCCATTAGCTTCAACAAGTGATCTTTCTGCAGATTGTTTCCCCCCCCTCACTCAGTTTTCTGCTAACAGTAATTCCTAGTCTTTGCCCTGAAAGCCATGTTTCTTATTTTTTTGGCAATTCAAAGTTAGAGTTATAACATGGGAGGAGAACCAGCAACAACCTTTCCTTCCACTTCCCTTTTAAAGAAAACGTGGCTTTTACTTGCTACGAAGGGTTGAAAAAAGGTGCACCCTGCAAATATAGAATGAAGACAAGAATTATGCAGGAGCTGCAGAGATACTTGAAAAGAAATTGTTGGTACAATGGACAAGGTAAAGATGGGGTTTGGTGTGAAAGTAGAGAGTAATAATAATCTTTTATCTTGTGAAATGATTTATGATAGATGTTCCCTTTGATGCTTAGAAACCCAAGAAAAAAGATGATTGATGGAAATGTAGGGAGAAACTGGATGTAAACTTTCCTCCTGTTAGCTATCATAATATTATCGCTGCATAATCACAACTCGCAATTATCTAACACCTTTTAATAAAGTTGTAAGGTATTTCGTAGAGAAGAAACAAGCACTGAGCAATGGTAGAAGAGTGGAGCAGCGATCACAAAAATTACAGTGGGAAAAAAGTAGCAAGGCAGGCTTTGTGGGTTAGGGAGAAAACAAGAGTACAGATGATACGACTGAATTTTTAAAATTCATTTACGGGATGAGGGCATCGCTGGCAAGTCCAGCATTTATTGCCCATCCCTAATTACTCCTGAGAAGAAGCTGGTGAGCTGCCTTCTTGAACCGCAGCAGTCCCTGTGGTGTAGGTACACCCACAGCGCTGTTAGGGAGGGAGTTCCAGGATTTTGACCCAGTGATAGTGATGGAACGGCAATAAAGTTCCAAGTCAGGATAGTGTGTGGCTTGGAGGGGAATTTCCAGGTGGTGGTGTTCCCATGTGTCTGCTGCCCTTGTCCTTCTAGATGGTAGCGGTCGTGGGTTTGGAAGGTGCTGTATGAGGAGCCTTGGTGAGTTTCTGCAGTGCATCTTGTAGATGGTACACACTGCTGCCACTGTTCGTTAGTGGTGGAGGGAGTGAATCTTTGTGGATGTGGTGCCAATCCAGCAGGTTGCTTTCTCCTGGACGGTGCCAAGCTTCTTGAGTGTTGTTGGAGCTGCACTCATCTAGGCAAGTGGAGAATATTCCATCACATTCCTGATTTGTGCCTTGTAGATGGTGGACAGGCTTTGGGGAGTCGAGGTGAGTTACTCACTGCAGGATTTCCAGCCTCTGACCTGCTGTTGTAGCCACAGTATTTATATGGCTAGTCCAGTTCAGTTTCTGGTCAATGGTAACCACCAGAATGTTGATAGTAGGGGATTCAGCGATGGTAATGCCATTGAATGACAAAGGGGGATGGTTAGATTCTCTCTTGTTGGGGATGGTCATTGCTTGCCACTTGTGTGGTGCGAATGTTTCTTGCCACGTTTCAGCCCAAGCCTGGATTTTGTCCAGGTCTTGCTGTATTTGGACATGGACTGCTTCAGTATCTGAGGAGTCACGAATGGTGTTGAACATTGTGCAATCATCAGCGAACATCCCTACTTCTGACCTTATGATGGAAGGAAGGTCATTGATGAAGCAGCTGAAGATGGCCGGGCTGAGGACACTACCCTGAGGAACTCCTGCAGTGATGTCCTGGGGTTGAGATGATTGACGTCCAACAACCACAACCATCTTCCTTTGTGCTAGGTAAGACTCCAACCAGTGGAGAGTTTTCCCCTTGATTCCCATTAACTCCAGTTTCACCAGGGCTCCTTGATGCCAAACTCAGTCAAATGCTGCCTTGATGTCAAGGGCAGTCACTCTCTCCTCACCTCTTGAGTTCAGCTTTTCTGTCCATGTTTGAACCTAAGCTGTAATGAGGTCAGAAGCAGAGTGGCCCTGGCAGAACCCAAACTGAGCGTCAGTGAGCCGGTTATTGCTAAGCAAGTGCCACTTGAGAGCACTGTTGATGACGGCTTCCATCACTTTACTGTTAATGGAAAGTAGAGTGATGGGCGGGGGTGTAATTGGTCGGGTTGGATTTTCCCTGCTTTTTATGTACAGGATATACCTGGGCAATTTTTCACATTGCTGAATAGATGCCGGTGTTGTACTGGAACACCTCAGCTAGGGGCACAGCAAGTTCTGGAGCACAAGTCTTCAGTACAATTGCTAGAATGTTATCAGGGCCCATAGCCTTTGCAATATCCAGTGCCTTCAGCTATTTCTTGATATCGCGTGGAGTGAATCGAATTGGCTGGAGACTGGCATCTGTGATGCTGGGGATCTCTGAAGGAGGCCAAGTTGGATCATCCATTCAGCACTTCTGGCTGAAGATCGTTGCGACTGCTTCAGCCTTGTCTTTTGCACTGATGTGCTGGGCCCCTCCATCATTGAGGATGGGGATATTTGTGTAGCCTCCTCCTCCAGTGAGTTGTTTAATTGTCCACTACCATTCATGGCTGGATGTGTCAGGACTGCAGAGTTTAGATCTGATCCATTGGTTGTGGAATCGCTTAGCTCTGTCTACCACTTGCTGCTTATACTGTTTACCACGCTAGTAGTCCTGTGTTATAACTTCACCAGGTTGATACCTCATTTTTAGGTATGCCTGGTGCTGCTTCTGGCATGTCCTCCTGCACTCTTCATTGAATCAGGGTTGATCCCCTGGCTTAATGGTAATGGCAGAATCGGGGATATGTTGGGCTATGAGGCTGCAGATTATGGTTAAGTACATTTCTGCTACTGATGATGACCCACAGTGTCTCATGGTTCCCCAGTCTTGAGTTGCTGAATCTGTTTGAAATCTATCCCACTTAGCACGGTGGTAGTGTCACACAACAGGATGGAGGCAATCCTGAATGTAAAGATGGAACTTCGTCCTGACAACGACTGTGCGGTGGTCAGTCCTAGCTATACTGTCACGGACAGATGCATCTGCGGCAGGGAGGTTGATGAGGATGACGTCAAGTATGTTTTTCCCTCTTGATGGTTCTCTCACCACCTGCCACAGACCCAGCCTAGCATCTATGCCCTTTAGGATTCGGTCAGTTTGTTCTGTGGTGGTGCTACTGAGCCTCTCTTGGTGATGGAGATTGAAGTCCTCCACCCAGGGTACATTCTGCGCTATTGTCACCCTCAGTGCTTCTTCAAACTGATGCTCAACATGGAGGAGCGCTGATTCATCAGCTGGGGCGTGGGGTGGGGTGGTGGCAGTAGGTGGTAGTCAGCAGGAGGTTTCCTCGCCCATGTTTGACCTGATACCATGAGACTTCACAGGGGCTGAAGTTGATGTTGAGGACTCCCTGAGCAACTCCCTCTCAACTGTATACCACTATGCCTTCACCTCTGCTGGGCCTGTCCTGCCGGTGGGACAGGGATGGTGATGGTGGTGTCTGGGACATGATCTGTAAGGTATGATTCTGTGAGGATGACTGTCAGGCTGTTGCTTGACGAGTCTGTGAGACAGCTCTCTCAATTTTGGCACAAGCCCCCCACCCCCCCAGTTGTTGGTAAGGAGGAATTTCCGGGGTCGACAGGGCTGGGATTGCCATTGTCATTTCTGGTGCCTAGATTGATGCCAGTTTGTCTGTTCTGTTTCAATATTTTGGGTTACTGGTGGGAATAGAAGTGATTTGCAATCAGGACTTAGTGCAAGGTGAGATGCCGGCAGCAAATTACAAGTTACAGTTTGTTGCTGGAGAAGCTCAGAAGGTTGGCAAAAAGGGCTGGAAAAGTCAAATCTGTAGAAAACAGGTGGACGAGGGCTCATGATACTGGAAGTGGGATGAGTGGCACTGGAAATAAACAATCGCATTGCTGAACTCAATATGGAGTCTGAAGCGAGTAGAACATAGCTTTTTTAAACCATCTACTCCAGCATGAGCAAACAATTGGAAAAAAGGATGTTACCAGACAAAGGTACAGATTTTTTGGCAGGAGAACAATAAGATGGGTTCAACTGTCTCAATGTTAATTTGTAGGAAGTTCTGGCTCCTTCAGTGGGAAATTTGGGGCAATGGATGGTAGACATTTCTTTGATACCATAATTCATCTACTATTCAAAATATTACTAGTTAAACATTTATGATTTATTTTATGGTTCAAAAATCATGATTCTATACTGGGAGCAGTGATTTATAAAAAATGGCCTAAGGATCAAACAAGATTCATTTCAGGAAAGCAAATGCTTTCCCTTGAATACTGACGGTTACCAGGAAGATAGCCATAGATTTTCACTAATTACATTAACAAAGCAAAGCTTCTGATGACAACAGAGTAAAATATATTAAAATCAATAATTAAGTTTTTGAGCCAAATTTATTTGTAATTAATGTAATGCTCCATTAAATGAAGGATGATTATGGTACAAAATTGGATAAGATGATCATTTATGTATCCAAATTGAGGCAACCTCTACTTAGAAATTTTAGTATGGAAGGAAGTAATTCAGCCCATCGTGCTATGCAAATGCTAGCTTTACAATGAGGCTGTCTAACTAATGCCATTCCTGTCTACTTTCTTTGTACTTTCTTCCTCTTCTTACCTAACTTTCCCTCAAACACAGTCCTTGATGAAGTTCCAGTAGTTGTTTGTGACGTGTGTGTGGGTTACACGTCAGAATCATCAGGCATGACATCAGCAGATAGCCCTTATTACCCAGTAGCCACCCTTGAGTTTGCTGTGTAGGCTCAAATGCAGCTGACAGAGGACTGAGGCAGAATAAAGGCAATATGACTGCTGCCAGGATACCAGGCATTGACTTGCACAATATGCTGCTTATAGTCACAGCTGCTGGACGTTGATGGAGTGAAATCCCTTTTGATTCCAGTAATGGCAGAGTTGATGTGGGGTGACGGCAAAGCGATGTTAATGCAGTCAGTAGCAAGCAGCACCACAGGAAAGCCTGCAATACTAGTGAAGCTGCCTGCCCACTGCACCTGCTTGTCTCATAGAAGAGAGAATGAAGTTTGGTTGGGTCTCAATGAATAGAGAACCTCAGTGATCTGTACACAAACTGTACACATAAACTGTTGCAACTATCTCCAAATTCAACCTGGTAGGAGCTAGACACACAAAAGCTCATTGACATTGTCACCTTCACAGCTATTGGCAATGCAGTCCTTGTCCTGCTCAGAGGTTGTAGTTGTAGCCATAGCAGGTGTCAGATTTCATTGAGGACCTAATTATGGAAGTATAGATGTCTCACATATTGGTTCAGATAGGAAAATTGTCCTCTGAACATCCTCAATGGGCATCTCCTGCTGAGAGTCCTTCCCCCCTCTTTCAGCAGTTCGTCCTGCTCTCCATGGCCTCTGTTCATTCTCCAAGTCATGCTCTGTCCCTGAATGCCCATTAGTTCAGCCGTGTCTGAAAGTAACTGATTAAGTCAGAAGGCTTGAAGTCAGCAAAAGATCCTTCAGTGCCTGCCACACCACTTGCTATAGACTTGCAACTTGGAAACAACTATAGACAATACCAAACACTTATATAATCTTAGCAATAGCCAAATAAATCAACAACACCAAATCTCTAGGTAGTTGATGATTTCTTCAAGTAGTGTTGTTAGGAGGTCCTTCCTGTTGCTGAACATTACTCAGCTACGAGAGGTTAAAAGATGGCATTAGCTAGAGCATTAAGCTCCAAAGTGGCAAGGCTGGCATCAAATTGTTATTGCACAACCTCTGTGGACATTCACTGTGGGCACTAAGACCTGCTCTAATAGAGCATCTGGTATCATTCACCCCACAATATATATGCGCTGTGAATGCCAATTTGGAGCTCCAAGGACAATCATAGCACCCAAAAAAAGGTGCTAATGAGCCCAATTTCTCACCCAGCATACTCTGAAAGGTATCAAACAGTATAATCTTATAGGTTGATTTCCATCATGTCAAACTTTGGGTTTGAAAAGAAATTTGCCCTATCAAACATTAAGATGAATCACTGATGTTGCAGGACTGCCACTGATATCAAGTGATTTCCAATCCTTATGATCAGGTGAGGTGGATAGAATGGCTCTCCTCTCCCTTCCGCTCCGTGTTTGACCACAACTGGGTTTTTTTTTAAAGGATATGCCTGCCAATTCATTGAGCATTTAAATTTTTAAGTGCTTTGACTGTAAAAGACACACACAAACAGGTTTCCTTGTAAGGTTTTAAAAGGAGAAGAGAAGTTTTTATTGTACTTAACACCCAGCCTAAACAAAATAATAAAGGCATTCCAACTTTCATGCATACATGCACTCAAGGATTAACTCTCTCACACACAAACACAAACAAGTAGGAGGAATGATTAAGCAGGTTTTAAAAGCCCAATAAAAATTAGTGATAAAAACAAAAAACTGCGGATGCTGGAAATCCAAAACAAAAACAGAAATACCTGGAAAAACTCAGCAGGTCTGGCAGCATTGGCGGGGAAGAACAAAGTTGACGTTTCGAGTCCTCATGACCCTTCAACAGAAGTTAGTGATATACAGATCTTGTAGATTGATGTCTTGGATCTTTCTAAGCTGGGCTCGATGTTCCCTCAGGATTCAACATCGAGATGGTTTAAAGATGTTGACAAATAATCTTTGCTTAAGGAGTCAGCAGCTGCTGGGTTAATTCTTAAATCACTGCCTATGATATATGGATGGTCAAACAGCGGGCAAGGCTCTGGCTTGCAGGATGGATGGAGAGAGAGAGTGCCCCACTCAGAGTCTAACTACTTTGGTGTCTGATCTGTGGCCTGGAGAAAAGCGATTTCTTAAACACAGAAGAAGATTAGTTGGTTCATCACATGATCCTTTTCACCACCTGACCACTTACCCAAACATAGTCATAGCTAGTTGATTCCAGGTCCATGGTTTACATGGTTAGGTTATGGCTAAACAAATTCTTTTCTCAGCCAGAGTCCGTTGTCCAAGGTGATTTACATCTGATACTTGATGCTCACCCAGTTGGATACACATGTGCTTGTCTGGGTGTTCTGTGAATGGGTCAGGAAAAGGTCCATTCACACTCCTTCAAGGTGATTGTCTCTGATTGGTTTTTCTAAAAAGGATGACTCCATTTTAATGGCTTTGGAATTTGTAAGATACAATGATGCAAATGTTCGGTCATCTTAGAAGCTGTTGTTTTAAGTTACTGAAATGTTGTTTCAGTCTTTTAAAACTCAACCAGTAGCTTTCAGCTTAATAAATACATAAAGTCATTTTCGATGTAAAGTATGGCCTTATAAAGAGATGATTAATTTATAATATTACACAATGTTAAAGAGTGTCTTAAATAGTTCTTATATTGTAAACAATCTGCTAGCATAGGCATAGTGACAACACTGAGAAGTATACTAGTATGGCAGTAAAGAGCCTTATTTCCGTTATCTGTTGCTATCATGTTGAATAAACCTAGTGACAGTAACACTTCACAATTTGAATCTTAATAATCTGTGAATGGTAAAAGTAGAAACCTTGAACAGCTTTCGGTCCTTCTTCTTATTCCACTATAAGGTGTGATGGATTGTTTATACTTGATTATTGCCTTAACTGAGTTGTATTATATCCTGTCATGCAAGGCAGATCTGAGGATATGAATCGCTTTACCCAGCCTGATACAGTGTGCAATGCTTGCCCATGACAAATATATTGATCTTCAGTCATCATGTTCCCATAACCAAGGCTTCCCTCGGTGAAGTAAAACTGCCAGATTTTGTTAGAGAGGTGAAGAGGGGCCATATCTTCTGTGCCTCAACAACAACTACTTGTATTTACCTAGCATCTTTAAAATTGTAAAATTATTCAAGGTACTTCCCAAGAGTATTACCAAATAAAATTTGACACCAAACTACAAAAGGAGATATTAGAACAAAAAAGATCATAAGATCATATGAAATAGGAGCAGATGACTAAAAGCTTGGTCAAGGGTCTAAGTTTTACGATGTGTCTCAAAGAGTGGTAGCAAGGCTGAGCAGTTTAAGAAGAGAAATTATAGTGTTAGGGCCTTGGCAGCTGAAGGCATGGCCACCAATGGTGTAGCAATTAAAATCAGGGATATTTATGAGGCCAGAATTGGAGAACACAAATATTGTGGAGGATTGTAGGGCTGCAGGAGGTTATTCAATGTCTCTGGCCAATAAACTAGCATCAATATAATTTTCAGGAATTTTCAAAGAGCAACTTGTGATGTTAGGGGTTAATTGTGTTTTAGTGGTATTATTCTCACCTTTGAGCCATAAGTCATGGGTTCAAGCCCCCTCCAGGGAGTCGTGAATTTATGAAAGTGACAAACAAGAAAGGACCCATTTGAGCAGATAATCTCAATGCAGTGCACTATTGTGGGAGTGCTTCACTATTGGAGGTATCATCCTTCAAATGAGATCCTAAACCTTGATACCATCTGTCTCTGAGCTGGATACAGTATAAGAAGTCCCATGGCTCTATTCTAAGAGCAGGGGTGTTCTCCTGGTGTCCAAGCTAATATTTATCCCATAACCAATGTAAATAAAACTGATTATTTGGTCATTATCACATTTCTGCTTGTGGGGCCTTGCTGTGTGCATTTTAGGATATGCATTTCCTTCATTACTACTGTAACTATATTGTAAGTACCTTATTTGGTTGTAAAATGCATGGGACCATGGAAGGTGCCATATAAATGCAAGTTCTTTCTTTCTATCTTCCCTCAGAATTTTAACGCATCATTATCATAACTTTTTATCTTAATTCAGGTTTGACATGAAAATGGAGTATTGAAACTCCATTAATATGTAAATCCATAGTGGTTTTAGAGGAATTTGCGTAACAATCTGATATTTGTGCACTTAGCAGTTGTGGGACATTGCCCATAAATAGCTGGGTTGTTGGAGCAAGCTGGTGGTATTAAATGGCCATCACTTTCCTGACTACTCCTGCTCTCAGCTCCTACACTGGTCATTTCTGTGCTTCATTTGCCTGTAGCAAAAGAAATATAGAATTAAAAATGCATTATAGTAATAACGCAGTCCCAGACAAATGCAAACTACATGCATCAACTATTTTTGTCCTGTTTATTTCTTTTTGAAGCCATATTTCCCCCTCTTTCCTGTACATGGGCATAGTAGGAAGAATATACAACACTAAATAGAAAACAAACCATCTTTGGGTGTGCAGGAACAGTCTTTTGGAGAAAGAGTGGCCTGGATTTTCACAGAGTCAAGGAGACTCTGGCATGTCAAGTGGAGGATGGACCCCGTATCCAGAGGTCCCTCCCCAATACCCAGCAGAAACCATTTTCACCGGGGTGGATTCGGGGGTGGGAAGTGATTCCCACATGTGGGAAACTCAAACTTAGCAGGGTCATTTGAACTCAAATAGACGCCATTTTCACTGGAACAAGGGCCGTATCCCGCAGTGTTTTGAATGACAGATTTTTAGAATAGACGTAAATGTTCTTGAAGGGCAGATAAGGTAAGGTAAAACTGTCATGCTGTCAAGTTTATTTAAATCCCCAGCCCTTTAAAATTGAAAAAAAAAACTGCGTGTGTCTGAGTTGAAAAACATCTGTTCTAGCAGTTTCAATAGCTGTTTGATGACATAACCCTAAGTGCTATCGTTATAGCACTATCAGTGGTTGACTGTGTTCTACAACATTTCATTATCACAATGGAGGGGCGGGGGGAATGGGGGGGGGGAACGTGCTGTAAATTCACAGTTTGCTTGCCAGTTGAAAGAGGCTATTAAAGGATTAGCTGTTTATGTGGGGTTATGAATACAAATGCTTGTTTTTATAAGGGGCCAAATACTTGAGGGGATTTAAATGTACTGAATGGGCTTTCATGAATGAGGCTGTTTATTTTATATAGTAAAGATATTTAGAACTTTGTTTTACTTTATCACAGAATAACCCCTGAGATCTGCCCATGGTGGATACTGGGTGAGTTGGCATAGAGGTTGTAAGGGACTGGGGGGCCATGGGGCAAGAAAGTGGTGGGGGGGGGTCATGAGTTGGTACTAAATTGGCATAGGAGCCATAAGGGGCTATGGGGTGAGTGGAGGAACGAGATTGCATGAGTTGGAATTAAGTTGGCATAGGGGCTATAAGGTATCATGGTAGTGGATGGGGGTGTCATGAGTTGGCACTGTTAACATAGGGGCTATAAGAGGCCATTGGGGTTGATTGGGGTCATGAGTTGGCATTAATGGGCATGGGCAGTGGATGGGGAGGTGATGGAGTGAATGGGGGGCTGAGGGCTAGAGGACCTAATGTTTAAGAAAACAGCTAGGAAAGTCCTAGAGAATTGAGGTAGGCCTTTTAGACAGCCCGCCTGTGAACTCTGGAGCCCTGTGGCCAACTGCGTCCTGTACCACCCCACCCACCCATCGGAACAAAGATCCCAGCTCCATACACATGCCTCGGGAGCGAAAATCCAGGCTGGTGTGTGTGTTTTCCTATTTGTGGGATTTGAGAATAGAGTTCACACACCTTTTTAGGGTCCAGGAATTAGGGTAGATTTGTTTTTGAGAGCAGAGGCTGAGGTGGGTCTGTGTTCAATTTAGGAGTCTCTAGGGACACAGAGTTTAGAACAGGTAACATTCCAAGTGAAGGTCAGATTTTTGCAAATTAGCACGTGAATCCTAATGTCCTTTTGCAACACTAAACGGGTTATTTAATGAATTCAGGAAGGCCTAGTTTACATTATTAACCACTGTCTCCGCTGGACTGAGGTCTATTCTGGGTGTCGTTTGCAATAAGTATCGGATCTGCCCTCTTTACAATAGTCCTTGCAATGCAAGAGGTCATATGACAGGTATTGAGCTGCACTTGCTTATACTGCTTTAAGATAATAGAGTTGCTGCAGCATCTGACACACTGCCTCGTTAGCATCTTTTATTATCAAGTCATGGAGGTTATAACCCTTGTCAGAGTAGAATTGGACAGTCTCTTGTGCTTGTCAGAGTAGAATTGGACAGTCTCTTGTGCTGACTCAATAGTCATCCCAAGCCAGATAGGTAAGTTTATGTGCAGACATCATTCTGGACTGCGCAGTTGTCAACCATTGCACAAGATTTGAATGCGTAACAAAATTAATTGTTGAATATGCTGCAGTGTTGATTTTGGTGTGCAACTGTACAGGACACAGAACGTAAATGAAATTCCATTTCTGAATCGCTAATTAAAAGTTGTCACAAACGAGTGTTTGAATAAGATTTCTTCTGGGTCAGCAGGACAGTGGCACGAGCTTTGAAGTCTGTGGTCCATTTAACTCCATCCTTATTGTTTCTACTCTTGCCCGTTTGATTTATTTTTCAGCACAGGTTATTGTGAATTGTCTGATGTAAAAACAACCAAGTGATTCTGAAAAGCAATTTGGAATATAAGGACAAGAATTTTCCTAATTTCTATCCTTCTATAGCAGTTGGGAATGTTTTACCTAGACGTCTAGGTGAATTTTCAAATGCAGGTTAAGCATTATCTCTTTTTCCCTCACTTTCTCCTTTAGTTTTGGTCTCTCTCATTCTTTCTTTCTATCTCCCTCTCTATTGATCTCAGAACAATGGATGTATATGTAAAATGCAAAATAATACTATTTCTTCTAGTAATCCTTCGCATCATAAAACTCATCAATGGATACGTAGCTGACATTTACTTTTCTCCCTTTTCTCATCAGGCTTAAGTGAAAACAAAAGACGCGAGCTAGCTGCGCTACTATGAAGTCTGAGGCCTTGCTGCTATATTTTTCGCTACTACATTTTGCTGGGGCTGGTTTCCCTGAAGACTCTGAGCCTATCAGTATTGCACATGGCAACTGTAAGTTTCAAGTAAAATTTGTTGTTCGCTGACATAAGTGTAGACCCAAAGATAAATAAGAGAATGTTGCAAAATGATCCATCTATCTAGAGTCAGTTAAATGTCTTTAACACAGAATAGTAGAAAAAAGAGCTGTAATTTCCTTCCAAGCAAGAATTCTTAGTTTGTGATGGAATTAGTGTCCCTGCTGGCTTGTAACAAGGATTACAGGAATGAGTACTTGTGAAATCTGCAGTGATATTACTTCACTGCCTTGGGGCACAAGAAGTGAAAGGCTAAGTGTGGGAATTGCAATTCAGGCTGATGTGGTTACATTCTTTCTTCCTTAACAGATACAAAACAATATCCGGTATTTTTGGGTCACAAACCAGGACGAAATAACACACTAAGACACAAGCTGGACATTCAGCTGATTGTGAAAATGAATCGAACACTCTACATTGCTGCTAGGTCAGTATTATTTCACTAACTTGTCGAACCCTTGAGCTCAGTTTACTGACCAGTATACTGAAGTCTCCTGATTCAAAGAAAGTGGCTCCAGCTGCCTATGCCACATAAAGAGATCAATTTAAACACAACTCTCGGTTAGCAGTGTTAGGTAGCGGACTTGTGCCATAAATGTGCTTGCAGACGTAGGAGATGGTTTTGTGTCCATGGAACCATTTTGCAGCGTTGTTTCATATGTATGTACACAAATATATAGGAATATGAGTAGGCCATTCAGTACCCCACCCCGCAAGCCTACTCTGCCATTAAGTTAGACCATGGCTAATCTGTACCTCAACTCCATACAGATTAGTATTGGCAGAGGTTTGACACAAGATCACCTGGGCGCTCTTTGGATTGTAAATGATGTCAAAGTTGAGTTTTGCTGTCAGGGTGGTGTAGCATTGAATTGCTGCTTGTTATTCCTACATTTGTAATTAGTGACAGTAGGGATAATGTTGATCTTCTGTGATGGTGGAAAACAGGTGATAGTAAATCTGCAGCTTGTTTTATATCTGTCTTCATTTTTCTTTCTATTGAAGTCAGCATAACTAAAAGTTGGAAGAGATGTAAAACAGGCAGCTAATTCATTAACACCCATGTTTCACTGTTGCATTATGTTAAAATTAATCCCGTGGGTCTTGATTGTTTTTATTCTGTAGTCTATGATCTAAAATATTAATATATCAATCAGTAGCCTATCACCTTTACAAATTTGAATGTAAGAAGCATACCTAGACAAACATTTTAGTTAGCAATGTGTTTACAATCTGAAATAAAAGTCACTGTTTTCATGACAGTGATTTGGCAAAGTGCTTTTTTTGTTGTTGTTCACAACCGAGATGATGGCGTGATGTCATTGTTTCACTTGAATTGGATGTTGTAATGCCAAAAATAACTCTGTACTCCAGCCTCCCCAAACGTAAATTCAAGTTCCATGAAGATACTGCCCATTTAAAAAAGGGTACAATACTATTTTTAAACTTACGTGGATGTAAGGGTCTATGTACAGGAAGTAGAAGGTCATTTTTGCACAATGACATTAATTTACTGCCTGAAATAAAATTATGGAAACTAAATTCAATTTGAAGCTGGAGACTGCAGAAGAAAAGTTATTTGGACTCTGGGAGCTCCTATAACTCAATTAGTGTTGGACAGCTAAAAAGAATATCAAAAAGAAAATGGCGGAAAGGAAGACAAGGGATTCATCTTTCTGTCAGCAGGATGATAACCAGGTTTATGCACTGGTTTGTGATGTGACAGTTTGAAAAGATCTTTCTTTTTATAATAAAATTAGTACCTGTTTGGTTTTTCTTAACTTATAAATAACAGAATACTTAAGGGAAGCCATTTTATGGCAGAGCTAGAAAACATTTAACAGGCTATCGTGATTAGAAAGTAGCAAGGTATCATTTTGTTCCAGCAGGAAGGATGCAATTCATTTTCATTGAAATGGCGTCACCTGAAAGTAGATGCTATTCAACATAATTTACAGCATTGCACTGTGTTTACAAACCATGCTTTCCAAACAAATATTTGTGAAGATAGTATCTTTACAAGTTCTATAGTTTTAGTTGTCTGGCAATACTAGTAGCAGTTAAATACTGGCAGAACTCAAATGTAAGGAAATCAAATTCACTTTAATCTCCAATGTACTGTGTATTGGAGTATTTTATAAAGAAACGGGTTAATCTTTTTCAATAATTTTAAAGGCACAGAATGACCTGGAGTTATCTTTTGAAGTTGCTTGTGTTCCATCCACAAAGGTTTTGATAAAAAAAAGGTGTTTGTTTGAATAGCCGTTTCAAGAGGAGAGCTATGTGTCGTTTTATTCTAAAAGGAAATCATAAACCAGAGGCATTAACCACTCTGCCCATTTTCCCTTCCTTACTCCTCTGGAGAGTTAGCTGAGGTGTCATTCCATGGATACAAGTCCCCTTCCAATATCCCATGTGGCTATTCTTCACTTGTGAGCAGTTGTAGGAACACTAGCAGTTTCCTCTTCTCTTTCCCCTATCTTCCCTGACCTCAACCACTAACCTGGTCCAGGATGCTGACAGCAATTTTAGCAATTTTGTCATTGCTATGACTGATAGCAGAACCAGGACTTTTTGATCTTGTTTATATCGTCATGTGTATATAACAAATATTTTTGTTGCTTTTTGCAAAAAAAAAATTTGTCTCATGAAGAGGTGCCCTTTAAGTATTTCCATTACATAGTTTCATGTAAAAAGAATAGTACTTTCGTTGAGACATTTAATAAATTTTTTATGCCATATAGAACTGGCCGTTTCAATAATTGGCTCTACTGATTAGACCTGCCATAATGTTGTAGATGGTGGATGACGTGAGAGTAACATATTAGCATGTCCAAAGCCAACTGCATTTCTAAATTGTTTCCATTGAAATACATTTATCAGTCAAGAGTTTACACAGATGTTCATTTAATGGCACCCAAATAGAAAGTAAGGAAATGGGTATAGCAGTTTCAGATAACTGCTCTCTCCCTTCCCAGGCAAGCCTTTCTGCCTATTCTGTTCTCATTGAGGGAATGTGTGCAGTAGAATTTAAAAATAGCCCTGCACCTGATGTGCTAATGGTTTTCCCCTGTTGGAAGATTGGGTATTTGTAAAGAAAGTGCAGTTCTCAGCAATATGTAAGCAATTTGACATTTCACAAAGGAAAACTTAGCAAACACAATGAACTACTTGTCTGTGTATGGTTTTGAATGAGTGGGCAAAGTGCATTAGGCTCAAAGCATGATTTAAAATGCTTTGCAATTGTCAACATTGCAATTTCATTTTAACATTTACAATAAAGAAACGTGCCACTTTGAGCATGTCCTTGTCAAGTATAAACAGTGTTTTGTTTATTGCTTAAAGTCAGATGATATCACGTCTAGAAAGGTTTCAAGTTAAGGGTATATGCAAGGGTGAATTTTAAAAATGCACAGCCAAGAGTTTCAAATTTGCTGTTCGTCTTTCTTTCAGAATGGTGTCTTATGTCTACCTCTCCATATACAATTACATTAAGAGGATCTAATTGTACTTGTCAGTGTTCTGTAATGGAAAGACTTGGTGTGTTGTAGGTGTGAGAAATTGTATCTCTGACCATTCTGTATATGATGTACAGCTGTATACTGACTCTCCTTTTCTACTATTACATTGGTAGAAATGATCTTATCAGCAGAGACTCTGTTCAACCTTCAGAGTTTAACACAAAAACCTTCAGGAGCTTTCCAGCAGTATTTGAGTTTCTAATTTACCTGAAAAGAACATATAGATTGCTTGATTCCATCAGTATAGATGGAAATGGTGGCTGGAAAGAAGTGTGTGGAAGATATTGTAAATCTGTCACTAGTGAGATGGAAGACACACAGCCTCTACTAAACCATTAATGGCTACAGAGATCTTTAATTGTTTTTGTATTTATAAAATGGGAAAAGAGGAAACAGCACACTTTATGGTCTGCAGTTGAAGCATTAATTGTTATAAATATGAAATTGCTTTCACATAATATTATTTTCAAAGTACATTTTCTGTTCAATGTTTATTTAACCCTCCTCTTCTGAAGCCTGTGATCCTTGCTGTGACGGCTTTCTACATATTAACTGTTTGACCCACATGCTCATTGTTCATTAGTGATCTGAATGGTGAGCATTGATAGTCACTTTGACTATGGGGAGAGGAGAGAGGTTTGGGTGCGCCTATCCTCAAGTGATATCCATATATGTTGACGTCCAACAGGGATTGCTGGCCCGTGAGCGGGACCAGGAACCTCATCAGAGATCAGGGATCAAATCTGAGCTCCTTTCTGTTCAGTATGGCTTAGCTACTCACTGGGTAAACTGAGCAATTGGGAAACCAATTTGCTTCTTTTTTATGAATAATCCATTGACCAAAGTCTTTGCTAATGTATTTGTAATAGTTGTATTATTATGTGGTGAAGCATTTCAAATTGAATGATCTGCTGCTCCTGGCTTGCTGTCTGTTTAGTGCGATAAGATTCTGCAGACTATGGTTAAAGCCTGAAATGAACATGTAGATTCTATGTTCTATTTATAGAGACCATATTTACACTATTGAAATGGATACATCCTTCACAGAGCAGATTAATTTTAACAAAGTAAGTACCGTGTGTTTTCTTTGTGTCTGTGACTATGCTGTCTCAGTTTAAACATGAAGTCCCATATGCAGAACCTAGATAAGACTTGACTACTGTGAATTAAAACAACTGGCAATAAAGTGAGGGCTAGACGGAGACAGCTAAACGCAAGTTTTAGATAAATCCTGACATTAAATTTCAAAGCACCATTCCCATTAACGGAAGGTTTTATTTAAGTGGAACATTTTTTTTTCTTTATTCTTTCATGGGATCGGGCGTCGGTGGCTAGGCCAGCATTTGTTGCCCACCCCTAATTTCCCTTGAATCAACCTTGCTAAGTAGTTTCAGAGGGCACTTAAGAGTCAGCCACATTGCTGTGGGTCTGGAGTCACATGTAGGCCAGACCAGGTAAAGATGGCAGATTTCCTTCCCTAAAGGACATTAGTTAGCCAGATGGGTTTTATGACAATCGATGACAGTTTCATGGTCACCATTACTGAGAGTAGCTTTATACTCCAGATTTATTAACTAAATTCAACTTCCACCAGCTGCCTTGGTGGGATTTGAACCCATGTCCCCAGAGCATTAGCCTGGGCCTCTGGATTACTATACCAGCGACATTACTACCACAGCACACCACCCTCTTCCCCCTGGCAAACAAACTATGTATTTGCAAATAATTGTTTCATTTGGGCTAACCCTGTGTATTCTAGTGCTTAATAGTCTGATTATAAGGCACAAGCGACATATTTCAAAGATTGTTTATTCAGTTAAGTAAACCCTTACTTTGCACAAAATTAAAATCTCTAACTTTTAGTTTGTTTTGCCTTGTCAAACAAATAATAAATGGGAACAAATAATGAAAATTAAACCTCTCAAGTAATTTAGTTCCCTTCAATAATGCTTAGGCACATTGTTAACCATGATTCAAGAAATACTGACAACAAAACGCTCAACAAAATGAATGTTTTGCTATTGTTGTTTGTTTGAAGCACCATGTTACCTTTCTAACACAGCAACTATAAAGCTGAATATGATGCGATGTATTCTGTAGTGATAGCCAATAAGATGTGTAAGACACTATCTGGTTTTAATGAGCTGGCTCTTTTCAACATTACAGAAGTTAACATGGCGATCTAAACAAGCTGACATAGACATATGCAGAATGAAAGGAAAGCATAAGGTAAGCAGGTATTATTTCCCTAATGGATGCCACTTCAGTGTAGATTCACTGTGTCTGTTATCGTATGACACGATCGCTGATTGACCTCTGATTCTGTCATTAATGTGATTCATTGGCTTTATCAGTTATCTCCTAATGAGTCCCCCTGTTGATTTCTTTATTTGATACAATGGTGAATGCTTAGAGGAGGAAAATACCATTTTGCTGTTCAGCAATGAAGAAGGTTTAGCAGCACAGTTCACAATAGTACTTGTGTAATGAAACATACTTGTACAGTAAACTGACTATAACATAGTGATTTTTGTTTTGCTGGCTTAGGATGAATGTCACAATTTCATTAAATTGCTTCTGAAAAGAAATGATAACACCTTATTCGTCTGTGGAACAAATGCGTTCAACCCATCATGCAGAAACTATAAGGTATGTTCCTTGAAATGCTTTTCCAAGTGGGATGATTCAGTATTCCCAGTATTATGCTGGGAGACATCAGGTGAACATTACCTTAATGTGGTTCATTGTTTGAATTTCACTTTTTTTTTAAAAGTCAATTGTTTGTTCCCTTAATAATGTTTTCCAAAGAAAGCTACATACTGTACAAAAAACTCTTGCTCATACGACACACAACAGTGATAGTGATCCAAACAAAGCTGAACTCATTTACTGTTCAAGATTTACACTCTTGTTTTATCTTGTGTTTAAAAAGGGGAACTATATTGGCTGAAATTTTCAGCAGTGTATACTATTGATCATGTTTTTAATAAAGATCTCTCCAGGTACCACTGAAAGATGCCATAGTTAAGCTATTCCAACCAGACCCTGGAACATCGAGTGACAGGATGAGGGAATTTTAGCAACCAAGCTATTAATTCAAACCCATCCATGAACTATACACAGTGAGAGTATTGCACAAGCACATATTAATAGTGGCATAAATAGATGGAGAAGGTATTCAAGTGCTGGAGATGGTTTGATGATTGTAATTCTCATTCAAGTTACAACAGAGAAAGGTGGTCAGTTGGCTACTTTCTGCCTGTAATATTCTTATTGCTGTGATAAAGAATTACATGGTAATGCCTGGAGTTCTGAATAAGTAGCCACATAAATTTTAAAAGGAATGGTCAAATACAAACTGAACCAGTCAACACATTCTGTATATATTTGGAAATTTGATTTGTCAAGGGAGGAAGTCTAGCACTCACTAAGAACTTCCACATGTTTTCTTCCAACCAGCTACTGTAACTTCAGCAGAAGCCAGGAGTGTGATGGAATACTCTCCACTTGCCTGGATGAGTGTTGCTCCAACAGCACTCAGGATGCTAGACACCATCCAGGATAAAGCAGCCAACTCGATTGGCACCTCATCCACCACCATAGCCCATTCGCTAACTCCACTACCAACACATAGTGACAGCAGTGTGTACCATCCACAAGATGCACTATAATAACTCACCAATTCTCTTTTGACAGCACCTCTCAAACCCGTGACCTCTGCTGCCTAGAAAGGCAAGGGCAGCACACGCATGGGAACACCACCACCTGCAAGTTCCCCTCCAAGTCCCACACCATCCTGATTTGGAACTAAATCACCGTTCCATCAATGTCGCTGGGTTAAAATCTTGGAACTTCCTTTCTAATAGCACTGTGGATGTACGTACACCACATGAACTGCAGTGGTTCAAAAAAGTGACTTACCACCACCTTCTCGAGGACAATTAGGAATGGGCAATAAATACTGGCCTAGCCAGTTATGCTTTCATCCCAAGAACAAATGTTAAAAAATCATGTAAACACTATTTATGCATTTATCCAAGCTTTTCATCAAAATTATGGCTGCTGATCAGGAGGATCCATGAGAACATTTGCTGGGTGTGTGTATTTATAAGTGAAGATCTTTAAAGAAGCATTATACAATCTGGTACTTAAAAGTAATTGCCAAATAAGGCTTGATGTTTGTTCTGCCAGGCTTGATTAAAAGCTCACCTAGATCTTAAGATAAGTGTAGATGCTGTCAAAGCTTAATGAGTTTACACTTGCTCGTGAGAATGATCTAAGGAGAGAAAAAAATAGCTTGGGGTAAGAACATTTAAAAGTAACCCAAAATGTCTGCCTGATGTAGAAATTGAGCTGATGTAAAAAAAAGAATGATTGCACCTTATGTTTGACTATCCCTGCTAGAAACAAGATTTTGCATTAAGTGGCCTTGAATAACACTTTCCAGATAGTACCTCCAGTTTTAGAGTACCATGTGACCTTCACCAAATTTTTATTTCTGTAATATATTTCCCCGATTGATTTTCTAAAGGACAAAGTAAAAGGCTAGCATCAGGTGAAACCAGAAGGACCTCCTTTGACGTGATATCTAGAGACAGGGATTACATAAGTGTGTGTGTGCAGCTGCTGCCATTTAGCAATATGGAAACTGAAGAGAGAACACATGCTGAACAGCTGATTTTTCTATGTGGGTTCAAAGCTTTCCTTCACACTCCAAAAGAAAAATCAAGCCTTCTTTTTCAAACGTCCAACTTACTGTGATGGGAGTGTAAATAAGAACATGGATCCATATCAAAGTTCTGGAAATTTATGCAAGGATTGTTTTCAGAGAGAATCCCAGTGATAGGATAAGTCTGAATCATAGCCCAACGAATCTAGCCGCAAGTGACGCTAACAACCATGAACAAAGAGAACTGATAGGAAAAAACGGAACAAACAGTGATATTTGATGGTTGAAGCAGGAATAATTGTCATGGCAAGCTTTCCACACAATGTACATCAGGGCTTATGCTTTCTGTGTTCAGTTAGTGTATGATAGGTAATGGAACACCCTAACTTAGTAATGGCTGATCAATGATCCTGATAAAGACAATGGATAATGTTAAGCACCTTGTTTACTTATTCCAGTGTAACATGAGATTTCTGTTCAAGTTTCTTGGGAACAAGTTAAAATTGAGCTAACTAAGCATGTGATTATACTCATTGGTTATCTTAAAGGGAACTGTCCTTCACAATAGCTGTTTGACAATATATATTAATTTCTTTCCATGCCAGAAGCAGTGCATGGATTCCTGCTTACATTAATAATTATGAAGTTGGATTAAGGTGATACTAATAGGGTAATTCTACACGTTGAATCATGAACAAAATTAAGTCAGTGCAAGTACAGCAGATTTTCCACCAATACTCCCGCTTACATCACAACTGGCAAAAAGCAGGAAGTGGTGTTCCGTAAGATTTTATGTTGGAGCCATTGTTGTTCGCAATTTACATAAATGGTTTGCATTGGGAATCGGAAGTACAATTTAAAATTTGCAGGCAACACCAAATTGGGGACTATAGTTAATACAGAGGAGGACTGTGACAGAATACAGGAAGACATTAATAAACTTGCAGAATGGGTGTGCAAATTAACTTCGATATAGATAATTATGAGATGGTACATTTTGGTAGAAGATTAAAGAGGCTACATACTCCTTGTAAAATAAATGTCTAAGTGGGGGAGAGGAGCAGAGGAAGCTGAGGATACTCAAATCATGAAAAGTAGTGACGTAGGTTAATAAGGCCATTTTTAAAAAAAGCAAACTAAAGCATTGGGGATCATCTCTAGAGGGATAGAATTTGAAAGCAGAGAAGTCATGTTACACATGTTTAGAAGTCTTTCAAGAGGGCATTAGATATTGTTTCTATTCAAATAATGTGCAGGGGTACGGGGAAAAGGCAGGGTAAAAGCACTAGGTCGTAATGCTCATTTGGAGAGCCGGTGCAGACACAATGGGCTGAATGACCTCCTTCAGTGCCATTAAAATTCTGTGGTTCTGGTTAGGCCACGCTTCCTGAGTACTGTGAACAGTTCTGGTCTCCAGATTGTGTAAACATGGGGCTACATCTGCCAATCAGCGAGCTGGGAGGTGGGGGGGGTGGCTGCGTGGGAGGCCCCCCTCGCCAACGCACATAATGACGCAGGGTGACATCGGGCGGGCATCCTGATGTCACCCCACGTCATTTACATTTTCATGTCAGTGGGCGCAGAGCCGAGTCGGCTGCGCACCCGCCGATCTGTCAACGGCCACTTAAGGCCATTAATAAAGTAATTCAACTAATCAGTGGACCTACCCGTCCAACTTTAAGGTTGGCGGGCAGGCCAGGAGCCCAGGCGGGCTTCAGAAAAAACATGAAACCTCATCCGCCTTAATGGGCCCACCCACATAAAATGGGGGCGCACCCCCATCCGGGGGCGCCGATCGGGAACGTGCCCACCCGCTCCCGGGCATCCCCCCCGACTGGGGGAAAATGTTGCCCATGATATAGAGGCACTGGAGAAGGCGCAAACAAAATGTACAAAGATGATACCAGAACTGAGAGGTTATACCCATCAGGAAAGACTGAACAGGTTAAGCTTTTTTTCTCTAGAAATGGGAAAAGTGAGGGGTGACCGGAGAGTGCTCTTTAAGATTATGAAAGGGTTTGATAGGGTATACATAGGGAAGATGTTTTCAGTAGCAGGGGAGGACCAGAACTCGGGGCCATAAATATGAAATAGTCATCAATGAAAATCCAATGGGAAATTCAGAAGAAATTCCTTCCCGCTGAATGTTGTTAGAATGTGGAATTTGCTACCACAGGGAGTAACTGAGGTGACTAGCATAGATACATTTAAGGGGAAGCTAGATAAGGGCATGAGAGAGAAAAGAATAGAAGGATATGTTTATGGGGGTAGATGAAGAAGGGTGGAAGGAGGCGCATGTGGAGGATAAACAGAGTGGCATGATTTCGTTGGGCTAAATGACCAGTTTGTGTGCAATTCATACTATGGAGCGAATTTTATGGTTGGGTGGCGGGAATGGGGGTATTGCTCCCCGCCCCACCTGTAGAAATATTGGTCTTGAGCTGACCAACTTTAGAAAAGGCTTCCCTTGCCATTCTGATTGGCTGGCAGCTGAGTAGTCGACAAGCATTCCTGAGGAGAAGATCATGGATGCAGGACTTATCATGACCTGGGAATTTTGGTCCGGGAGAGACCGGGCACCTGAGGGAGGTGGGGGGATTGAGCTCTGGAGGCCAAGAGGGGAGGTACAAAGTGGGGTAACCATCTTGGGGAGGGTGGGGTGGTGCCCAAGATGGGCACAAGGCATCCCCCAAAGGAGGATGCCTTCCTGCTTTTTAACCCAAGGTGTTGAAAGAGTGGGCTGCCCTCCTACGTTCCACCTTCCCCAGTCACAGTATTATCACAGCAGAGGCAGAAACAGGCCCTCAATAGGCCTAGAGATGGGCAGGCTGACTGACACCTTACTTGCTCAACGTATTATGGAAGACAGCTTGGGATAAGGCAGTGGGCTAGTTACGCATTCTTTTATGTAACCCCACCCCCACCCACCTCACCCCTGCCTGCAAACACACCGGCAGGGAGCAGTGAAATCCCCCACACCATGTAACAATTGAAGTAAAATATATCTTGTACTGTAAAGCTGAAGCCAGCCCAGCCCATATATAGATAACATGCTAGACTGGTGGACACCAGATGAGGAAGCCTAAAGTCAAGCTCCAATCTCAAATAATAACTGATTCAGACTTTCCAGAGAGAAGATTCTGTCAGGTCAGGTGGATGGGAGAATACACTGTCCAATGTGCCCCTTTTCTTCCTGCATTACTGGAGAACATTTGGTGTAATATCTCTCCTTTATTTTAAGACTAGTATAGATATAAGAAATTATTAGAAAGCTGGCAGGGGCGAGCTATGGCTCAGAACTTGTGGTGCATTACTGACCAAGAGCTTGCTCAGCTTAACCTTTGATCTGTAGCACTCCCAGCAACAGAAAATGTCAGCCTGCAAACATGACATTCCTACTCTCTGGCATTCAAGCTGCAGAATCTAACCATATAGAAGGATAGCAAATTGCAGAATTACCTGAACTGAAGCCATAGCAATTCAATTACCATTACTGGTTTAATTTTCCAAGATTACCTCAGGAAAAGAGACATCTGTAGTCAATGTCATCTTCATATCAAGAGACAATTCTTTTAATCTCATTGGTTTGCCAGCTGTTGAATCTTAATACCTAGAAGCAGCACCAGCACATGGTCCTGTTGAAGGGTCATGAGGACTCGAAACGTCAACTGTGCTCTCCTCCGCCGATGCTGCCAGACCTGCTGAGTTTTTCCAGGTATTTCTGTTTCTGTTTTTGTTTTGGATTTCCAGCATTCACAGTTTTTTGCTTTTATTTACCAGCACATGGTCTCTTCAGCTTGGCTTGAATTTTGCTTTCCTACTCCTACGTAGCATACCCAAATGAGTTTTCTGTTTCACAGACAGGCAGGTTTCATATTAATCAGAGTTATCTGATATGGTAGAATGAAAGTCAGTACAAAAGCTCTTCAGATAAGCCTTCCAAACTAACTATCCTGTTCCTGTTGAATCTGGCCAATTTTATCTAACATTAACTACCCTATCATTGCTTTCTGTTCAATTATACGTATTAGAGTTGGAAAACTTGTCAAAAAAATGACCCCAGTAGAGTGCATATTTTCAACGTCACAACTTTTTGGGGCCAGTTTGCTACTGACAATTATAAACATTTTTTAATGTTTTCTCCATCTGCTTCATATCAACTGTGTAAGGGATATTGATTACCACACCTGTTGATTTGCCATTCCACATATGGGAATCATGTAAACTCTGCAAAACTTCATTGGTCAATAATGTACCTGTAATGGACGTTCTAATACTTATTTTTGTTTTGCACCATTACAAATATCTTAGTAATGTCTCAGACTGGCCAGCAGACTGTAATTGTATCTGCCTGCTCTTTTGGAACTTGTCTGTATTCCCACTTACGTAAGTGCAGCAAGATGCATAACGAAGTTTATAGTCGACCAGGAGGGACAGTATAGAAATAAAAATACTTTTTCCATGCTTTATAGCTGTACAAGGATTGGAGTATTTAAACACTTTGGTATGATAATTAACTTTCCATGTTTTCGCATTTTCAAAATGAGATTAAAAGAAAGGACTTGCAATTTATACAGCACATTCTATAACCATTACACATCCAAAACAATTCACATTTCTTGGATAGTCACTGTGGCAATCTAGTGAAAGATGGCAGCCAACTTATCCACAGCAAAGTCTCACTAACAGCAATGACTAGATGATCTGTTTTTTGTGGTCATGTTTGAAGGATAACTGTTGGTTAGGGCATTGACAAAACATCCCTACTCTTCTGTGAATAATGCCACGTGAACTTTTAAGACATCTGAGAGGGCAGATCGGGCTTTTGCTCAACATTATGGGCATGATTTTCCGCACCCACCAGCTGCCTGGATCTTCAGGTCCCTCCGCAAGTCAATGGGCTTCTGGCTGGGTCGCTGCCTCACCCACAGCGGGTCCCACCCACGACGGGGCTGGAAAATCCCAGCCCATAGCCGAAAGATGGCACCTCTGACGTCTAGCACTCACACAGTACTGAACTGAAGCATCAGCCTTTATCATGTGCTTGAGTTTCTGGAGTGGGGCTTGAACTCACAACCTTCCAAAACAGAGGTGAGAGTGCTACCACTGAGCCAAGGCTAGTACAAATAAAGGGGTTTTTTTCAGCTGATGCAGCTCCAGCAGTTTTATTTTTAGTTTTAATTTCTTTTTCTCCCCTTCTGAAGATGCATTAATTGTTTCTTGCGGTAATGAGATTCCACAGACATTGACTGCTCTCTAGTACCTCACTCCAGGTATCCTTTATGATTGAACCTGGCCAACAAGTGACAGCAGTTTTTTTGACCAGAGGGAACATGACAGACCAAGTCTCATAATGTATTTAAATGTATGCACTGACCAACAGGGGATCACTGGATATAAATAGAAGCAAAAACCATGGCTGTTCTTTTTTCTGCCCCTGCACAGAGGTACAGACATCAATTGTAGGAGTTGTATTCTTACACCAACTGATGTCACCTAACTCACCAAAGCTCAGGCTGCAAATGTGGAATCTTCCATGTTTATTACAACATAAGCTGGACATTTATTTTTAAACCATTTGGAAAGGTATAGGCACCATTCATTTTAGTGAAGTAAAAGCAAATTTCAAAAGCTACAAGGAGAGCAATGGAGGTTAGAATACTTCAGCTACTGGGGGAAGAACAGTAGAAATAGAAGCATTGCTGGATGTTGGCCATACTTCCAGATAAAATTCTTTCCTAGCATTACCCAGTTGTTAAAGCAATAAAAGCACAAATTTGCAGGTTGCTTTAAAGAGAGATCTGTGCAGTACATTAGGACAAATTATTAACCTTCTAAGTAATTTTACTTAAACTTTTACTCTGCCTGTAGCTTTCAAAATTCCATCAAAAAAACAGTAGTCAATGAGCCTCGCCTCAAGCCTTTTATAATCTGTTTGTAGCTGGATCACTCTCTAAAGTACTGCCTCATTTGTGAAATTATTGGGGATCACAATTCCTTAAATGATCATATATTACTATTATGCTAATTCAACATTTTACAGTTTTGATACATATCTATTCATTCACTCATGTGCTACTAATGTCTTAATTTCATATTTTATTCCATTGCTGGTGTCTTTCCTCTAAAGTGCTTTGTTGTTCAATTAATCCCTTTCTTCAAATGTGTAAAGGAAGTGATATGAGAAGTCTGTAGGAGTAATTCAAGGTTCACATTGCTCATCAGGAATAGATCTTGGGAACATTTTCCAATTTTCTCTGTTAATTTTAATGAAGGAAAAATCATAGGGTGTGCACTCCCTTGTAGTGCCTCAATTCCACTGAGATCACTGGATTGTGGAAGCACTCCTTTGCATATTGTTTTAAACTGAGATAAAGGCCTTGGCAGTGGCCTTAGTGAGTACAATGTATTGTGAAAAGACAATAATATTGTTCTAAAATAATATTACTGGCTACCTATCCAAGAATTTGAACATGAATTCTTCCCATCTGTTTCAGTTGGACACACTGGACGTGCTTGGAGATGACAACATCAGTGGAATGGCAAGGTGTCCTTATGATCCAAAACATGCAAATGTTGCACTTTTTGCTGGTAAGCATTTCTCTAGACTTTGTCATGTGTCTAGCTGACACAGTGTGATTTAATTAAGTATTCAATCAGAAAGGATTGATTTTTCTGATTTCCCCCCCACCATCTCCCAAAAGAATAACATATTTTCTGAATCTGAAGCAATGTGGTGATCCAGTAAAACTTTGTCACCACTAAAGCAACATATAATTTAGAAGATTGACAATGGGGAATATCAAATGTTAGTTCTCCTATTAATCTTTGGTTATCTGTTCCCAGCATCCAAAATTAAAAATTCTCATCCTCATCTTCAAATCTGTCAATGGCCTCACTCCACTCTGTATCTGCAACCATTTCAAATCCTATACCTTATCTTTCACCTCATCCCAAAGATCCTGTTGCTCTGACTCTAGCCCCATGTATATCTCTCTGTGTTTTAACATTAACAGCCGAGCTAAAATTTCATGGGTTCTATTTGCCAAAATTCCTTCTCTAAATCCCACCAACTCTCCACCTGTCTATTCTTTGAAACCTTCTCAAATCCCATTTCTTCAGCCAAGTATTTGGTCATTTTTCCTAATGAGCCTTTTCCTGGCTCTGTGCCCATTTTCCATATGCCCATCTGTGAAATGCCTTTAGAAATTATTTATATTCAAGAGTGCTCTATTAAAGCAAGTTGTTTACCCCTGTTATTGAAGGGAACTTGCTAACAAATCCTTGTTTTTGTTTAAACACTATTTTGCTTGTTTATATTGCTTTTCTTGTGACCTTTTATGACTGTCAACATTTTGGGATTTATGATTTTACTACCACATGGCGTGAGTTAGGTTAAAACTACTACTATTAAGTTAAATGTAGATCAAAAGGGATTACATTTACATACAGCAGAGCTGGAAAATGTAGCTTTGGATTCAGACAAGCTTTTTGCACCAGACATTGAAAATTTGAAATACCAGTGAATATCTGCATTTATTGGGCAGAGGTCAAGAGTGGGGTAGAGACGTTTCTCGTTTGAGTAAGCCCAACATAGGTTTCCACTGCTGGTAGAGGGATTATTCAGTTTGGTTGATAGGCCCATGGGGAAGGAGTCTGATGGCTCACCCTTCCATTTTGTGTAAATACTCAAGAGTGTAGAGAAAAGAAAGATGACCAGCTAGCCAAATTGGTCTGGGGAAGAAGTCTTCCCCAGTGTGAGATAACTTGCGCATTTAATCCAGAATTGGTGAGAATCAGAAAGCTGACCACAGAACATTGAGCAAATATGCTGACGGTGATGATGTGTACTTTTTATTATTTTTCTTGTTCTTGCGAAGAGCTCTGTTATTAGTTGAATCAATTGGAAATTTGTTTGGACCTGCTGCTCTTAAAAATATCCAGTTCAGAGCAGAAGGAGATCCAGTCTTCACATTCCTTGATTATGCTGGCATATTCCTGAACTAGAAGTTTAGACTGCTTATAGGAGCTGTACCTGAGAAAATATTCAAATCAGACTTAAAAGTTGTGACAGTTACTTTATATCTTGCGATTCTTAGGAATCCTCTACACTAATAGTATTGTTGATTGTTATGAGATTGACTTGTTAGTCGTCACTATTGATTTGTAATTATTGGTTAGTCATGTGACTGCCAATTTAGATGAATAATTTAGAGTTTTCTCAACCTGTTGACCAAAGTTGGCTCTTGCCTGACATACTTAAGATGTACCTGAAACCACTGTGAATCGGTGTAAGTGATGCCATTTTCTGGCTTTATCTTTTATTGTTTGATATGAGCGAGTTCTAATGTTCTTACAATGTATTTCCCATAAAAATTAAATTGGTTAATGCAGAACGTCTCTTTTTTTATTGTACTTCTTCCAGAAGGTAAGCTTTATTCAGCAACTGTAACAGACTTTCTTGCAATTGATGCTGTTATTTATCGGAGCCTTGGAGAAAGTCCAACACTACGGACAGTAAAACATGACTCAAAATGGTTGAAAGGTGAGTAAACAGAGATGGTGTTTGATGACTGTGTTGTCAAGATTCCAAAAAGTCATTATCTCTAACTTCTAAAGCTCTTATGGTTTCTGTTTTCAATGAACGAGACAGGGTTTTATCTTTTGTGGTTTGATTTGATTGAACTCCAAGTAGAGTCACTGAATACCAGTAAGGCACACCTCAGGCCATCATGGGATATGGAAATACTCCACAGGCTCCTTATGAATGTTTTCATACACTCATTTTACATCTTTGATTTTTAAATATCCATTCTTTAGCTCGGAAGTGCTTAGAGAAGATAGTGAAAATATCATGCACACTGGAATGGATTTTGGAAGTCTACCGGAGGCGGGTAGGCCTGCAATTTCCCAGCACCGCCGGTATACTGATTTGCCAGCATCTTCTAACCTTTGGGTCATTTTTAAAGAGGCAAGTTGGGCAGGCTAAAACAAACAGGCATGCAAAAAACACTTAGGAGCTAATAAAACTGTCAATCTAAACAAAGCTCACAATTCCCTTGACAGTTGTATCAATAACTCCTATGCTGAATCTATTAGTGGGGTTTGGACCTCAGCCAAGCACTCATAATGAGATTTCATTGCACTAAATCTTCAGAGCAGAATACAATATAGCCTTTGAAGTAGTACATGAGATGGCCACCTGTTCTACTGCTTCAAAGGCTGAACAGATGGATGATTTGTCAATCAATGAAATATCAAAGCACAAGGTGCAATTGACAGAGTAAAATCTCAATGCAGAAGGGCAGTTTGTCCACTGGGTAAATTAATTTAATGCATCTGAAGACTTCCACTTTCACAATACTGGTCAATTTAATGGTCACAACTTTTCTAAACAAAACCCTATCATCAATCACTGCCTTAAAAATATACTTAATCATACAGCATTATATTATGACGTGAAGTCAGTAACACTTTTTAAACTTAGCTGTTAGAAGGTTGCCGACTCAGACAGGCTTCCCCCATGCTTTATGGCATCTCTGAGCTGGCATTAACCACATCTCCTTCAGAAACCGGTCTGACCCCATGGAAATTGCAGAGCTCTGAATTCACCACCCCGCAATGGAGCTGCCGGTGTCGGGATTACTGTGTGCGGGCATCCATACCTTGCGCACGGGCATCCATACCCTGCGCACTTAAAAATACCACACAACGAGAATGCGGACAGGACTCCAGGAATTGTGTCCCAACTGCCTCTTTCTCCCCCATCCCAGTAAAATCCAGCCTTCACTGTTTGAACTATATTTACAGCTGAAGTATTTAATATATGCTTTTTTGTTCTGTTACAGAACCTTATTTTGTCAAGGCTGTGGATTACGATGATTATATCTACTTCTTCTTTCGGGAAATAGCTGTAGAATACAACACCATGGGAAAGGTAGGGGTCAAGGCTTTTTTGAATATCATGAGGTTATGATCAGGGAGAGATATAGACCTTAGTAGTCTTATCCATTGTAAGGCTGTCTTGATGTACCATGATTGCGGTTTGTGGGGTTTTTAAGCAGCAGAGAAATATTTTAAAATTCCTTTTTATTGACCAGCCGTCTACCTGGCATGGTAGCTATATAGATGACAAAGATTCATCCCTAAAGGGAAGGTTACTGTGTATTGATCTGACAATCGAGCCCTCCCTTCCACCACCCCATCTCCCCTGAACATCCTGACTCTTGTTAGGATATAGTTCCATGGGCTAAGTGACTCTCATGATCTGTGTACTTGAATAGCCTCAGCAGAAAGGATCGAGAACCAAAGGACAGAGCTTTAAGATGAGTGGCAAAAGAACCAAAGCCGACATGAGGAAAAGCATTTTTATGTAGGGAGTGGTTTGGATCTGGAATGCACTGTCCGAGAATGTGGTGGAGGCAGATTCAGTTGTAGCTTTTAAAAGGGAATTGGATAAGAACCTGAAGAGAAAAAAAAATCAGGGCTAGAGGGGAAGGATGGACAAGTGGGACTAGCTGTGTCGCTCTTACCGTGAGCCAGCATGGACAAGATGGGCTGAATAGCTTCATCTGTAATGGATCAATGATTGTTTGATCCAACGTGATGTAGTCATGGCAAGTAACACAGCTGAACCCAATCTGACCTCACCCCACGTCCAGTAGGATCAGGAGCAGAAATAATGGCGATTGTTTTTTTCCTTTTTCTCAATCCAAGTGTGCTGAGGCCAGTCGTAGCATCCCAATTCCTGTCTTACTCAACACTATACTCAGCACACCAGTGATTAAATCTGTAAACTACAGATTTTAGAACTTTTCACCCACTAGGAAGCTCTGACATCGCTATTCTGCATTCACTTTCATTTTCTTTGTTGGGGTGCTTTGTACAATTCTCAAATAATCTACAGGCTGGTCCTTTAAAGAACCTTGTGAAAACATTCCTGTAGAAAACATGCATTCCTCTTGCTGCATAGAACTATATTGTTTGCAACTGAACTGTTTTATAGAAATAATTTACATTTATATATTGCCTTTCATGCTGTTAGGTGCTCCGCAGAAAATCAATTACTTTGAAGTACAGGCACTGATTTGTACACAAATGTAGCAGGCAATTTTCATACTGCAAGGTCACACATACAGAACTGAGGTAAATGACCAGGTGATCTGTTTTTGATGGTGCTAATTGAGGGACAAGTGGTGGCCATGGCATTGGGTGAACTCCCCCATTCTTCTTCAAATAGTGCTATGAGATAATTTGCATCTATCTGAGTGGGCAGACGAACCTCAATTTTTAAAAATTCATTCATGGGATCCAGGCGTCGCTGCCTAGGCCAGCATTTAGTGCCCATCTCTAATTGCCCTTGAGCAGATGGTGGTGAGCTGCCTTCTTGAACCGCTGCAATCCATGTGGTGTAAGTACACCCACAGTGCTGTTAGGGAGGGAGTTCTAGGATTTTGACCCAGCAACAGTGAAGGAACGGCGATATATTTCCAAGTAAGGATGGTGTGTGGCTTGGAGAGGAACTTCCAGGTGGTGATGTTTTCTTGTGTCTGCTGCCCTTGTCCTTCTAGATGGTAGTGGTCGTGGGTTCGGAAGGTGCTGTCTAAGGAACTTTTGTGAGTTTCTGCAGTGCATCTTGTAGACGGTACACACTGCTGCTACTGTGCGTCGGTGGTGGAGGGAGTGAATGTTTGTGGATGTGGTGCCAATCAAGCGGCTGCTTTGTCCTGGATGGTGTCGAGCTTCTTGAGTGTTGTGGGAGCTGCACTCATCCAGGCAAGTGGGGGATATTCCATCACACTCCTGACTTGTGCCTTGTAGATGGTGGACAAGTTTTGCGGAGTAAGGAGGTGAGTTACCCGCCACAGGATTCCTGGCCTCTGATCTGCTCTTGTAGCCACAGTAGTTATATGGCCAGTCCAGTTAAATTTCTGGGCAGTGGTAACCCCCAGGATGTTAACAGTTGGGGATTCAGCAATGGTAATGCCATTGAATGTCAAGAGGCGATTATTAGGTTCTCTCTTGTTGGGGATGGTCATTGCCCGACACTTGTGTGGTGTGAATGTTTCTTGCCACTTGTCAGTCCAAGCCTGGATATTGTCCAGGTCTTGCTGCATTTGGACATGGACTGCTTCAGTATCTGAGGAGTTGCATATGGTGCGGAACATCGTGCAATCATCAGCGAACATCCCCACTTCTGACCTTATGATGGAAGGAATGCCAATAATGAAGCAGTTGAAGGTGGTTGGGCCTAGTACACTACCCTGAGGGACTCCTGCACTGATGCCCAGGAACTGAGATGATTAACCTCCAACAACCACATCTATCTTCCTTTGTGCTAAGTATGACTCCAACAAGTGGAGAGTTTTCCCCCTGATTCCCATTTGCTCCAGTTTTGCTTGGTTGCCTTGATGGCACAGTTGGTCATGCTGCCTTGATGTCAGGGGCAGTCACTCTCACCTCACCTCGAGAGTTCAGGTCTTCTGTCCATGTTTGAACCAAGACTGTAATGAGGGCAGGAGCTGAGTAGCCTTGATGGGACCCAACCTGAACATCAGTAAGCAGGTTATTGCTAAGCAGTGATAGCACTGTTGATGACCCCTTCCATCACTTTACTGATGAAGGATAGGATATACTGATGGGCCGTTAATTGGCCGTATTAGATTTGTCCTGCTTTTGGTGTACAGGACATATCTGGGCATTTTCCACATTGCTGGGTAGATGCCAGTGTTGTAGCTGTACTGGAACAGCTTGGCTAGGGGCATGAGAAGTTTTGGAGCACAAGTCTTCAGTCCTGTTGCTGGAATATTATCAGGGCCCATAGCCTTTGCAGTATCCTGTGCCTTCAGCCGTTTCTTGGTATCATGTGGAGTGAATCGAATTGGTTGAAGATTAGCATCTGTGATGCTGGGGACCTCCAGAGGAGGCCGAGTTGGATCATCCACTCAGCACTTCTGGCTGAAGATTGTTGTGAATGCCTTATCTTTTGCACTGACATGCTGGGCTCCCCTATCATTGAGGATGGGGATATTTGTGGAGCGTCCTCCTCAAGTGAGTTGTTTTAATTGTCCACCACCATTCATGACTAGATGTGGCAGGACTGCAGAGCTTAGATCTGATCCGTTAGTTGTGGATCACTTAGCCCTGTCTATCATTTGCTGCTTATGCTGTTTGACACACAAGTAGTCCTGTGTTGTAGCTTCACCAGGTTAACACCTTATTTTTAGGTGCTGGTGCTGCTCCTGGCATGCCCCCCTGCACTCCTCATTGAACCAGGGTTGATCCCCTGGCTTAGTGGTAATGGTAGAGTGGGGGATATGCCGGACCATGAGGTTACAGATTGTGTTTGAGTTGCTGCTGATTCTGTTGCTGCTGATGGTCCACAGGACCTCATGGCCGCCCCGACTTGAGTTGCTAAATCTGTTGGAAATCTATCCCATTTAGCATGGTGGTAGAGCCACACAACACAATGGAGGGTATTCTCAATGTGAAGATGAAACTTGAGTCCCCAATGACTGTGCGGTGGTCATTCCTACCGATACTGTCATGGACAGATGCAGCTGTGGCAGGCAGGTTGGTGAGGATGAGGTCAAGTATGTTTTTCCCTCACCACCTGCCACAAACCCAGTCTAGCAGCTATGTCATTTAGGTCTCAGCCAGTTCAGTCAGTAGTGGTGCTACTGAGCCACTCTTGGTGATGGACATTGAAGTCCCAGAGTACATTCTGCGCCCTTGCCACCCTCAGTACTTCCTCTAAGTGGTGCTCAACATGGAGGAGCACTGATTCATCAGCTGAGGGGGGCGGTACGTGGTAATCAGCAGGAGGTTTCCTTGCCCATGTTTGACCTGATGCCATGAGACTTCATGGGGCCCGGAGTCGATGTTGAGGACTCCCAACCAACTCCCTCCCAACTGTATACCACCTCTGCTGGGTCTGTCCTGTTGGTGGGACAGACCTGGGATGGTGATGGTGGTTCTGGGACATAGTCATACTCATGAAAATATACTTTACAGAAAATGTCAGGCTGTTGCTTGACTAGCCTGTGAGACAGCTATCCTAATGTTGGCACCAGCCCCTAGATGTTAGTATGGAGGTCAACAGGGTTGAGTTTGCTGTTGTTGTTTCCAGTGCCTAGGTCAATGCCTGGTGATCCAACCAGTTCCATTCCTTTTTCAAACACAGAATTACCTGGAAAAACTCAGCAGGTCTGGCAGCATCGTTAGGAGAGGGGTGAGAGGGGTATAGTTAGGAGAGGGGTGAAAAACAGTTCTGTTGAAGGGTCATGAGGACTCGAAACGTCGACTCTTTTCTCTCCGCCGATGCTGCCAGACCTGCTGAGTTTTTCCAGGTAATTCTGTTTTTGTTTTGGATTTCCAGCATCCGCAGTAGTTTTTTGTTTTTATCCATTCCTTTTTGACTTTTTAGTGGATTGATACAACTGAGTAGCATTTAAGAGGGCCGAGGGCATTTCGGAGTCAGCCTCGTTTGCTGTGCACCTGGAGTCACATGTAGACCAGCTCAGCTGGGGACAGCAGATTTTCTTCCCTAAAGGGCATTGGTGAACCAGATGGGTTTTTATGGCAGTTGACAATAGTTTCATTCCATATTTTTTAAATTGAATTCAAATTTCACCATCTGCTGGGATTCGCACCCGGCTCCCCAGAGCATTACCCTAGGTCTCTAGATTACTAGCCCAGCGACAATACCTGTATGCCACCCTTAATGTCTCATTAGAAAAATGGCATTTCCAGCAAAGCAACACTCGCTCAGTACTACACTGAAATGTCAGTCCTGGGATATATGCTGCGAATTCTGCAACAGGGTCTGAACATACAGCCATCTAACTCGAGAGACGAGAGCACTTTCAATGAGCAAAGTTTAGTTCATTCTTAACTAACTAAAATACTCATTGTTAAAAAGGAGCTTCTAACTAGTTCACAAAGATGACAAAAGAACAATTGATGGCTGGTGGAACGAATCAGTCTCATTGGCTAGTAATTAATAGCTATACATCGTTGCACAAGTAACTGAGAGGGAAGACCTCATTTATTCACAAGAACCTTAATAATAATATTACCTTATCACAGAAGAATATTGTAATGAAATATGCTGACAAATGTGCAAAGCTTCTGAATAAAGAGGAACAACATTGACGATGTGCAAAGAGCAAAGTACAAGAACAAAAAATTCAAATAGCACTTGTATTTATTAGGAAATGATGGTAACAGCAAAAATTCAGTGTCAGGCAAAGAGGGTCACTAAGGTTGTGGATGTGATATTGTTTTTGTTGCTCAGTGTTTATTTGTCAATCTTATGTGGTGGGCTGGGATTAAGTTCGGCTGGACACATACTGAAAACAAAGCAATCCACATGAAATGAATTCCAATATTTAAAACTAGGCAATTACTGTTTAGGAAGCTGCAAAGGACTTTAAATGTTTGTGCAAAAATATCAGTCTTGAGGAGTCTGGGACTTCAATTTTCATGGGCATCATGGGCCTCCATATTGCAGAAGAAGGTGGCTCCTACCTCTATTGAAACTGTTCTTTTTTGTCAGCTTTCAAAAAAAAATATCATTGAATTAACTTGAGGACTTGTTTCTGTGGTATGTAAATTTGAAACAGAAGGAACAAGTTTGTAATATGATTAATGGGTAAATGAAAGGATGATGAAGTACTTCTGTGCTCATTAACGCATGGGATGACATTACAAAACACTGATACATCACTTGTTTTTGCCCTGAGAAATGGTAATAAGAACTTCTAATTCATTAGAGACATCTTAAGATAATGCCTTGCTTACAGCACTCTGTCTGATGGTTATATCTGCATCAGTATATTTTGTCGTATGTTAACCCTGAGTTCTGTATAGCATGACAATATCTTTTGAATTCACATACAAAATAAGAAAGGTATTGGTGGAAAATAGTTAGAGTACTGCATTAGGATTGAATATTGATATTATCTGTAACAATGGTATTTAAGATCCTTTTCTTTAAAATAAGTTGCTCCCTTATATTGAGTCTGCAGTGTGTGTAAGACCAAACTGGAGAAGACTGCCCCACTCTATCTCAATTTTCTTCCTTTCCTGAAGACCCTGACTCCAGGGCAAGATTCAATAGGTATTAGCAGTTACCAATACCTCACCCAAGTATCATATCGCAGGGAACTGGGACCAACACCCTGAATAGAAACAGCACCCCAACTATTGCCTATAGCTTACGCCAGGCAAGCCAGGAATGTAACATTGTCTGTACAACTCAATCCCAGGATTTCTCCATCTCCACCACCTTCTTTGTAAACCCATTAAAGCCAAGATATCCATATGAGTTTCTGGCACTGGGACAACCTGCTTGATCTCCTGGACTAGTCTTAATCACCAAGTTGGCTCGGATAGAACTTTCCCAGTTTTTCCCCCAGACTCGCCGGGTTTTTGATCTGCTTTTTCGATTCGCCCAGGAGATTGCTTGGGTTTCAGGTGGGGTGAAAGGCATTTACTGGCTGGCTGGACAGGCTCTTTACCTGTCCACTGTTCTCAAATGTTACATTTCATTGGCAAGACCAGGTTGATTTCAATAACTAATGAAAGAATTCAGGATTTAAATCAGGCTTCCATAGAAAATTTTTCTACTCTCCTCTACAGCTCATTTTAACCAGGGCCTGCAAAAGCTAGTTATAAGATGCCATGTGACGGACTTGCATTAACTTCAAAGTTACCCGACCAGGGTAGAGAAGTGCAAAGTATGGAAAAGCAGAAAGTAAGCCATTATGAAAAAAAGCTGATATATTATGTTCATGTTCTCCGTTAAGACTGAATCAGCAGTACAGTAAATACACAGTAAGATTTTTACTGTGGTGATAAAAAGAGCTTGTCTTTACATGGCACAAAAGCAAAATATTAAGGATGCTGAAAATCTGAAATAAAACAGAAAATGCTGGAAATACTCAGCAGGTCTGGCAGCATCTGTGGAAAGCGAAACATTGTTAACGGGCAGGATTCTCCCCTCTGGCTTTGGAAACTTTCAGTGTGATTTGGACCAGCTGAGTGATTGGGCAAATGCATGGCAGATGCAGTATAATGTGGATAAATGTGAAGATAACTGTTTTGGTAGCAAAAACAGGAAGGCAGATTATTGTCTGAATGGCTATAAATTGAGAGAGGGAATGTGCAACGAGACCTGGGTGTCCTTGTACACCAGTCGCTGAAGGTAAGCATGCAGGTGCAGCAGGCGGTAAAGAAGGCAAATGGTATGTTGGCCTTCAAAGCCAGAGGATTCGAGTACAGGAACAGGGATGTTTTGCTGCAATTGTACGGGGCCTTGGTGAGACCGCACCTGGAATATTGTGTGCAGTTTTGGTCTCCTTATCTGAGGAAGGATGTCCTTGCTGTAGAGGGAATGCAGCGAAGGCTTACCCGACTGATTCCTGGGATGGCGGGACTGACATACGAGGAGAAATTTTGAGTCGATTAGGATTATATTCACTGGAGTTCAGAAGAATGAAGGGGGATCTCATAGCAACCTATAAAATTCTAACAGGACTAGACAGGGTAGATGCAGGAAGGATGTTCCTGATGGTGGGGGAGCCCAGAACCAGGGGTCACAGTCTGAGGATATGGGGTAGACCATTTAGGACTGAGATGAGGAGAAATTTCTTCACCCAGAGAGTGGTGAGCCTGTGGAATTCATTACCACAGAAAGTAGTTGAGACCAAAACATTGCATGTTTTCAAGAAGGGAGTTAGATATAGCTCGTGGGGCGAAAGGGATCAAAGGGTATGGGGAGAAAGCGGGAGCAGGCTGTTGAGTTGGATGATCAGCCATGATCAGAATGAATGGCAGAGCAGGCTCGAAGGGCCGAATGACCTACTCCTGCTCCTAGTTTCTATGTAAACTTTGGGCCATGTGGGGATTAGAAGCCTGCACTGTTTGGGAAACAGTTGCTCGGCTGTGACTTTGGCCATATTGGTCAAGTAATGGCCTGAGGGTGTGTTTGCTGCCCAATTAAGGATGATGGACCGGCTCCCTAGGCTGGAGGACCAACCAGAGGCCATGCAGCACTGAATATGCATCAGGATACCTTTTGATAAGGCACCCCAAGATGGAGATAGCCCCACTCCAACTTTTTTTAAATTTAAAATAAAGAAGTGCCCTTAGCAGCCAGGCCACCATAGAGAAGTGTGTGGCTGCAGCTGAAGCCAGGCAGGTGAGGAGGGCCTTTAAGGTTGCCTGGATGGTGCGTTGCCCCCACCCACTTCCCCGCCCCTCCCCCCCTCACACTACCCCTGCTCTGCCACCACGAAGCTGCCTCTAGACATCTGCTGGACTCCGACACCAGTGGAAGCGCACACTGTTCCCTGATGCTTCTGACAATAAACCTTAATAGGCCTTTAAAAAGCTGAATTGGCTACCCGCCGTTTGTGAATGGGGCTTCTGGGAAAATGGCCTTGGGTAGGATGATGCCTGGAAACTGGTACACTGACTGACGGTGTGAATTTACACACGCCGGCTGACATGTCACATTAGCACCTTCAGGGGCCTAAAAATTCAGCTCAATGTTTCCAGTCACGACCTTTCACCAGGTGTAAGGCCACGACCTGAAATGTCACTCTGCTCCTCTCCACAGCTGCTGCCAGACTTGTTGAGTGTTTCTAACATTTTCTGTTTTTATGCCTTTACATAGCACTTTTCATGACTTTGCAATGCCCTGAAGCATTTTACAGCCAATGAAGTACATTTGAAATGTAATCACTGTTGTATTGATGGAAAACAAAACCACCAATGGCAACTGGTATTTTTAATGGAATTTATATTTACACAAAGTAAGTGTGTGTGAGACTTCCCCCTCACCCCTGCCAGAAGAGCAGGAATTAATATTTCACAATTGACAAGCTCATCATTTGTTTATCTTTGTGCCAGCTCATACGGTTTCTTTCTGGTTAGGCTATGGTTAAAGGAAGAAATAAAGTTTAGAAGAGGTGGTCTCCATTCTCATAGGTAGAAGAAAATGATAATTTGACCTGAAATTTATTTAAGTTTTTTTATGGAAACACTGGCTTTCCTTGCTAGCATAGATTTTCACAAGGAAAGTCTTACCTTCTCCCCCAGTGAAATTAATTATAGAGAATGTCACAGAGGGGCTCCACCATCTACAGTATGAGCACAATTACACGAGACCTGAGAATTACTCTGGAGCCACCTGACTCCTATAAACCATGCTACGGATCGGAAACCTACCTTTTCCAGAGTAGGCGGGTCCATGGCACCTTGCAGGCTGTCCCTCCCTCTTTGCTGTTTGCACTAGAGCCATTGAAGAATGTTTTGTATTAGTGATGTCATTGGAGCAGTCTGGTTGGGGGAAGAGAGAGAAAGACCACTCCAAGATCAGCGAGAAAATATGACATTTCCAACAGAAAAGGGCAAACTTCAGATGAGTTGCCATTTTCTTCTGTAAAAGCTTTTGATATAAAAAGTGTTCCCCCTTCCTTCCTTGTACTGCTCCCCTGATTAAAGTATTAAATAATCTCCACTGTCTCTGTTAATGAATGATCAGCAGCAATGATGGAAAAATGAAACAAAAATGTCCATTTTGCTCTTCGACAAAGTAACAACCTAAAGTTAAATCTATTCTCATTGTGATATTAACAATATATCACCGTCCATATGGGTTTGGACCTAACCTGAGCAATGTTTTGACTTTGCTGTAAAGCCACACCCATGGATTCTACTAGAGGGTACGGGGGGATGGCCTGGAGAGTATCAGCTGCCACTGTGATTCAGGAGCTGTTCAAAATGATTCTTTCCAGCATTGATGGGGATGGCATTGCCATCCATAAGAAGAGAAGCATCACCCTGTGAGCGATGGAGATTTTAAACAATTGAATTTGGCCTATTCAATGGGAGGATGGTGGAACAAACACTAGTGTCCTACTTGAAGCCAGCTCCACAAGGATTCAGGCAAAACCTCCACAAAATCAACTTGGATGGACTGGACACTGTGTCCGGATGGCTGAAAACCATCCTCACAAGGTCCTACTTTCTCAATTTTCAAATAGCAATGTTCCAGGTGAGAACAAGGAAAGCATTTGAAAGACTCTCTGAAGCTCTCTTTGAAGTAAAGCAGCATCAACATTAATGACTCAGAGGAGCTCATTGCCAATTGTTCAGAATGGTGACAACTAGTTCATCAAGCTGCATCATGATTTGAATCACAACATCTTAATGATGAGGCAGAACGGCAGCAGAGAAGGAAAGAAAAGGAAGCGAATCCTGCACCCCAGATCCCACTACCTCATGGGACGTCCTGCCCCATGTGCCCAAAGATCTCTGGGTCAAGAATCGGCCTGTTCAGTCACACAAAGACCCATGGTAGAAACTTGCAACCCTGAATAGACGACATCCTCAAATTGTGGTACAGCCGATGATGACAAAGCCACAGTATCAGGCAAAGCCCATTAGCCACTCAGTGTTAACGGCAGGGATCATAATTTCAAACTGCATTTTATTCCCTGTCTGATTTTAAAACTCTTGTCCCTTTTAACGACTGATTTACTCTACATGATGTAGGTAGTTTATCAACTTCTCAACGGTGAAAGGGGCAACCAACCTATTCTCACGACTCTGTCAACAAATTAGAATTAAGGTGAGGGAGCAGGGCCCTCATGCATGTGTGTTCACTTAAATAAAAATCTCAGGAAAAGTACCTAACTTCCAGTTAGCACCTTTTTCAAATAATATTGCAGAAATTGTTAATGCAATTTTCAAGAATTCCCAGAGGCTAAACTCATAAGATACTCTTTGGTTAAGCATATTTGTGAACTCTTATGCTGTTCCACTGGAGACTTGCTTCAATTTGTGTAATATTTTTAATATACAGACTTCAGTTTTAATTGCGGGGACAGTGTATTGAAGTTCTGAAATGGCTGCTTAAGAGCTGATGGGAATTTCAGAACTCTCACCTACATTATTTTCAGGTCCTTTTCCCGAGAGTTGCCCGAGTCTGTAAGAATGACATGGGAGGTTCTCAAAGAGTATTGGAGAAGCAGTGGACATCCTTTGTAAAGGCTCGCCTCAACTGTTCCGTACCCGGGGACTCTCACTTTTACTTCAACATCTTGCAGTCAGTGACAGATGTTGTCCGTATTAAAGGCCATGATGTCATTCTAGCAACGTTTTCTACCCCTTATAATAGGTAAGTGTGTTATAGACAGCCCTTGAGATATTGGGCTAAAATTATTAAAATGAATATCTTGCAATTGCATTACTTGTTTAAACTAGTACTCTAAGCTGAAGGCTGCTGCTAAGTATAGGTCAATGTAATTTTACTGGGGTCCCATAATAAAATTTCTGGAAAGCACGTGATAATTATGTGCAATTTTTGTCCTTTCAGGCACTTGTTATAAATAAAAAAAATAATTGTGTGTACTTGCATTTTCATTCCACAAAATGGCCAATAGTTATTAATATACTTCGCTTGGTCTCATATTTTGTTTATAATGACCCTGTGAAGTGCCTTGAGACATTTTATGACATTAAAGGTGCTATACAAATATAACTTATTGTAATGTGTCAGTAGCATTATATCTCTCAGGATTTTCCTTGGGTTGCATTAACTGCTACAATGAACAAGAGTAATGCATTTCTTTCCAAGTGTGACCAGAATCTAAAATGTTTAGACTTTTTATTGCTGCTTTGTTCTATTTTGTTTATAGAACCAGCAGCAGTTTATCTTGTTAATTTTTTTTCTATTGCTTAATTGGCCATCATTTTCTGACTGAGGGAAAGATAAACTAAAAGCCAAAAAGACTGGAAAAGTTTGTGGGATAAGCAGAGCCTGTCACAACAAATGAACTAGTACTCTAATGTCCCCTGCATGGGGCTGTGTTAACAGGGATAGGGGAAGGGAAAGGGGAGAAAACCCTCAGGCTCTATGAGAGATCATTATGGAGTAGTTTGTTAGTAGAAGAACAGGAAGCCAACTTTAAGAGAATGTGTTTAAGGATTGATTTGCTACATGGCTCTTGAATGAATAGTGCTTTTCTGGTAAATGTCACTTTGCAGCATTCCTGGCTCAGCAGTGTGTGCATATGATATGGAGGACATTGCCACAGTTTTTACTGGCCGATTCAAAGAGCAGAAATCCTCTGATTCCACATGGACGCCAGTCCCTGAAGACCGAGTTCCTAAGCCAAGGTATGCTGACTGTCTTTAAAAGATATTTTCTAAGATAAAAGCAGCTGGAAATATTCAAACAGTATAAAAACCTCTTGGCAGTGACCCTGAGGTTTTCTCATTTTCCAGTAGAATGAATAGATAAGGCAAACATAAGTATTTTGTTTGAAGAAAGAATACACGGTTTAATTCAGTAAGCAATTATTCACAATTCTCTCCATTCCAATACGTTTTTTGAATGAACATGATGCTACCCTCATCATAAAATAGTTGAAAGGACAACATTTTCTCACACAAAAGATGCTGCTCAAAAATTAAAGAATGGGTGTGCAGATTTGTCCACTGTTTTGCCACTTGAACCAAGGCTTACAGTTCGTTAATTTTATCTGGGCTCTTTTTCCATTAGACTCCTGCACCAGTCTTAGAGTGCAAATGATCTACTTTCATTGTCTTTCATGGACTTTGTTTAAATGCAGAGCTAAACTTCTCTTGTGACTCTGTTTATTCTATGAAAGATTGGCCAGATTGATTTGATTTTCAAAGTTAAGCTTGAGGGCATTCCTGCACAGCACAAAGCACTTATTTCAGTTACATTTGGTAAACGTGTTGCTGTATATACACAACAAAGTTTTTTTCCCGTACATTTTTCCAGCATAAAAGTAAACCATGCAAAGGAATAACATTTCACTAGATCTTTGAGACAACATGAATTCAAATTGTGCATAAAAAGTTTTGTTACTTCCACTTGACTACTGATGATTGCACTCCATGCATTATTGATGGGAATTGTGTTGCTTTGTAGCTGAACTGTGCTCTACTAATTTGCCTTCTTGCTTGAAATAAGGTTCTTGGTTGTTGCACACCACTCTGTGCTGATGACTGAAAGCTATAGAACCCTGCCTACACAAGAGAATGGTAGTCAAAGCAAGAATTCATTCCATGTTCTTGTGCTACAGCTGGAAAGCAGGAAGCCCCTAATGTAACAGTAGAAAGAAAAGGCATTTGTATCATGCCTTTCACGATCTCAGTATTTCCAATGTGCTTTTTAGCCAATAAAGCACTTTTGACGTATAGTCACCGTTGTAATATAGGGAATGCAGCTGATAATTTGTTCAAACCAAGATTCCATAAATAGTAATGAGATAAATGACCAGGTAATAGTTTTTTTAGTGATCTTGGTTGAAAGATAAAACATTGACCAGGCAATAGCTGAATTAGACCAACATTTTTTTTGTTTTTTTAATAGTATTTTGACCACACAAAATACATTGGCTAGTATAGCAAATGTAGAGCAACCCATAAACACCTAAATCAGACTGCAGAACTATATTGTGGAAAATGCGTGTGCAGATGCTCTGTGCATTTATCTGAAATTCCTCCCTCTTTTTACAGAGATGTTAACTTTAAAGAAAGGTTAATGACTCCTGTTGAATAATAGAGGAAAGAATTGATGAAATTCCATTAATGTGAACTGGTGCTCTACAGTATTTGTCAAGCAATCAGTCTCTTCATTTTCAGCATCATATATAAAATGTGACACCAATTATGATTCACAATGGGAATCATCTAGTTTATTTGATAAATAATTAACAGTAGAAATGGTAACCTGGATAAATATTTAAAAAAGAACATGGTGTACATAGTGGATGTAAGTTCAGTAACTGTTCATGATAAATTTCTTGAGCTGAACGTTTTTTTTGCAACACAGCTGCCCCAGTGTGAATTAGCTTTGCAATTGGTAGGGTTCCAAGTGCTACAGAAGAAAGCAGTCTTCAAGTCCCATTGAAAAATTAAAACACCCAAAGGAAGCGCCTGAATAGTTTAATGGGCAAGATACACTGTTTAATTTCCTTTACCACCTCATCTTAGAAAGCAAACATAATCCTGAAAAAGTTTACCAAGCACCAATTTTACAGGGCTTCTGGCTGCCTTTTCCCTCTCTAACAATCCTCACCTTTGTTTTTTTTTGCACAGGCCTGGCTCTTGTGCAGGTTCAGTATTACTGGAAAGATTTGGGACCTCCAACGGATTCCCAGATGATACACTCAACTTTATTAAAACACATCCCCTCCTGGATGAAGCTGTACCTTCAATTGACGATAGGCCGTGGTTTTTGAGGACAATGGTCAGGTTAGTGGCTGCTTATATTAGATCTTAACTTAAAAGTACTGCCATCTCTTGTTTTGGTTTGTTCTGGCACTATTCCTGAAATTAAAGAAAAGAACTAGCTTCAGTACTTGGAAAGAGTTGATGTTGTCTGTAGTTTATTTTTTATTTTATTAAAGGGGCAGTGCATGGCAGGAATCACTGAGGATTGTTGCAGTATTGCCTAGGGAAGTGGCAGTGGCTCCATGGCGCATGAACTTGCTGCTGTCTCTCAGCAATCACCCTCCAACCACTCCCCATGCTGTTGCCTGTCAGCCAGCCAGCCTAAACCGCTGCTGCTCTTGCCAAGCTAGTGTATTCCACAGATTGCCATCTGCAGTTTCCCCACTGAAAGTCAGCAATCTTCCGCCAGCCATGTTACAGCCACTGGGGTAGCACTGCGTAGGAGGACTAGGACAGAGAAAGACAAGACAAACACTTAGGGAATGCACAAGTTGATATTTATATACAAAATGGCATGGCTTGATTTATAAATTTTGGTTTGGAATGTTTATTTTGTGGTAGCTTTTATTATTTAATTATGACCAAGCAGATGTTATGATGGTCAGTGACAGAGCAAAAGTAAACTGTGGGACAGTTGGTGAATGGAGGATTGGGGTTGCGATTACTGGTACCGTAGTTTTTTAAATTCATTCGTGGGATGTGGGCGTCACTGGTGAGGGCAGCATTTATTGCCCAGCCCTATTTGCCCTTGAGAAGGTGGTGATGAGCTGCCTTCTTCAACCACTGCAGCCCGTGTGGTTTCCGTACACCCACAATGCTGTTAGGAAGGGAGTTCCAGGATTTTGACCCAGCGACAGTGAAGGAACGGTGATATATTCCCCAGGTCAGGATGATGTTTGGCTTTGAGGGGAACTTCCAGGTGGTGGTGTTTCCATACATCTGCCACCCTTGTCCTTCTAAATGGTAGTGATCGTGGGTTTGGGAGGTGCTGTCTAAGGGGGCTTGGTGAATTCCTGCAGTGCACCTTGTAGTTGGTTGAGTTTTTCAAGGACAGCCCAGCCAGAAAGGTTCTGGGTTGTCTAGTTTGCTTCTTCCATTCCTGTGTCTCCTCCTCATGCTACTGCTCAACTTCTAGCTAATGGCGCTGTGCCCTCATGGCGACGAGGTTGTGCAGCATGCAGCAGCCCAGCACAAACCTTATTCCCCGCTCTGTTGGCTATGGCAGAGCTCCACTAGAGCGGCCCAAGCAGCAGAAGCGATGTTTCAGGAGGCCAATGGTCTGCTCTCTCACATTTCTTGTGGCAGCATAGCTTTTGTTGGATGCATGCTATCTATGTCAGAATGGAGGCTGCACAACAAAGACATCAGCTGAATGGCCAGTGGATAGCCTTTGGCAGTCAGCAACCACCCTTTGTTTTCCTGTGGAGGCTCGAATGCAGCTGGCAGAGTGAAGGCATCATGACTGCTCCAGTAAACCTGACATTGACCTGCATGATTCACCGTGTATGGTCACACACTAGCCGGACATTGAGAGTTTGGAATCCCTTTCAATTGCAGTGTAGAGGTGGAGTTGACATGTAGTCCCCGCAAAGCTACTGTATGCTGCCAGTGCCACCCTACACCATAAGGAAGCCTGAAACTGCCACGTGCTCACTTCGCCTGCTCCTGAAAGAATAAAATCTGGTGAGCTCTCAGTGAATAGTGTCAGCAATGTCCATTATGCAACAGTAGATGGTAAACTGCAAGATATTACAAATAACTCCAGTTCCAGTGTAGTAGGAGCTAGGTACATAAAAAGCTCATTACCACTGTCACCTTCACTGCCACGAACATTGTTGTCCTTGCCCTGCTCTGAGGTTGCAGTTGTGGCTGCAGCAGCTTTCAGTTTCAGTGAGCATGTCGTAATGGAAATGCAGGCTTCTCACACAGTGTCCCTCACCAAGGTCCAGTTCGGAGAATTACTCGCTCAACCCCCTGGGTTTATAAGACCTCCCGCTGAGAGCCCTTCTCTTCTTCCTCCTCTTTGTCCTCCCTCTTCTAACCGTTTGACCTGCTCTCCATGGCCTTGTTCATTAAGTCACGCTGTATTTCAAGGGGAGTGTATAGTGTTGTACCCATGTCTGCGAACAACTGGTTTGCACAGAAGCCTGAAAAAAGAACTTCAGCACTCCCTGTAGATTTTTGCAACTTGAAGCAACTATAGAAAGCACCAAACACTCGTAGAATTATCGCAACATCCAGAAGAAATCAATAACAGCTAACCTGTAAGTAATTGACGATCCCTTTCAAAAGCCTTGGTAGGGGCAACCTCCTGATGCTGAACATGTGTTCAGCATTAGCTGAAGCAATGAGCTTCAAATTGCAGTGCTGGTGCCAAATCAACATTGCACGCTGATTGATGTATGACCGCCTGCTCTGCCTGCCCACTTACAGTGGGTGTTCATTGCACACACACCAACACCTCACTAAGATGGCATCAGGTGTAACACCCCAAAGGTTTGCCTGCACGCCTAATCCCATTTTGAACCTCAAATAGCAACCCTAGTGCCCAAACAAAGGGCTGTACCGCTCCAAATTTCCCACCAATTAACCTACCTTTCCCTTTTCTGAGTCTGATCGATTTGCTATACATTTCTGACATTTTCATTTTGATTCTTTTTAAAGAGGTTCTGTTGTTCTGGTTGTGAGTACAAATACTGGTTTCAGCTGACTTGTGTGAGCTACTGTTCATTGGTAGCAGCGTGGTCGCTGGGGAAATGTTTGTTTAGTGCGTGACTTTCTGTAGAGTTTGGTTGAAGGCAGCACAGCTGTTAAGAGTTTAACAGTGAGTGCACTGTTATGCCCATATATAGAGAAAGAACAGTTCTATAAAAATCATATTTCATGGGTTGAACAATGCAGCCCTTGATATAGACGTATTCAGATTTTTTAAAGAGAAGCTTTCTTTTTAAGTATTGTCGGTCTGCCAGTGTAGGTGAACAAAAGGGAGCTTGTCTGTTTCTTGAGTCTGCATGTTACTGTTAAATGAGAGCTAACTTGGTTAGAAGAGTGAACTTAATAGTTTACATGTCAGCAAAAATTCTCTGTTACATTCTTAAGAAATATACTACATTTTATTTTCCCATTATGAGCTTGCTGTCGCTCATCCTTTTTCCATTGCATTCTGGGCTTACTTTATTTTTGCTTCATTGCTGTGTAATGAAAAAAGACCCAATTTGAGATGACACTAAAATGCACTTTTCAAAAAATATTAACCTCCTGTACAGCTCGATTCACAATACGGCCAAGTGTAATAGTAAAGTAAATGAAACCAGCTCATTTGTTTTTTTTCAAACAGGTATCGATTGACCAAAATAGCTGTGGATACTGCTGCTGGTCCCCACCAGAATTACACTGTTGTGTTTCTAGGGTCAGAAAAAGGAATCATCTTGAAGTTTCTGGCCAAAGCAAACATGGGCTCCATCAATGACAGCATCTTCCTGGAGGAGATTAATATCTACAATGCAGAGAAGTAGGTTCATCTTAAGCTTACAGTTGTGATTGAAGCAGAAAGATTTTTAAAAACCCACGCCTGACAAGAACAGGGTGGGCAGGTAAAATCAGGGCGATGTTTGCACTGCACTCGTGTTCCACACCACTTTAATGGGCACATTTAGGGAGTGCAGGTGAGGCCTATTTTAGGCCTATAACCTATTTTGTTATTAGGACTCCAAAGCAGTGATTACCACACCAGCAAAACTTCAATAAGCAGGAGCGGGCTGAGAAGCTAATATTTTAAAGTTTCCTTTTCCTTGTGGGCTGGGCAGAGCCTGGGCTTCCCCCCACCCCCCTGTCTCCGATTGTAACCAAATGTTTCCGCCACTCACACAGCTTCTACCTGAATTCCAGGGACCATTCTTCACTGACACCTTGACATTTCATTCCTGCCCAGTAGCCAAGGATTGATTCCTGGCAGCATCATGTTGGGAATTCACCACTGATATGAGGATGAGGCGTGGGAGGTAAAATGGTTTGGGCCTCACTCCAGCGGGGCCATGCAAGCTTGGCACTCGCCCTGTCACCCACTCACCGAATTTGTGCTCTGAGTTAAAATCAAGGCTTTGTTCATATAATCAAAATAGGGAAGATGATCAAACATTACAATGCTGCAACTGTTTTTTTTTATTCTTCCATGAGATAAGTATTGCTGGCAAGGCAGCATTTATGCCCATCCCTAATTGCCCTTGAACTGAGTGGCTTGCTAGGCCATTATAGTAGGTAGTTAAGATGCAACCCCACATTGTGTAGGTCTGGAGTCACATGTAGGCTAGACCAGGGAAGGATGGCAGATTGCCTTCACTGAAGGACATTAGTGAACCAGATGGGTTTTTACGACAATCGATGAATTATTAATTAATTGATTGAATTTAAATTCCACCAGCTTCCATGGTGGGATTTGAACCCAGGTCCCCAGACTATTAGCCTGGTCTCTGGATTACTGGTCCACCAGCTCCCCCTAACTGTTGCATCAAATTGTGTAAAACATTGTGTAATTTTCCTAATAAATTGCTCAGTGTGATACTCAACCACAGAGATTAATAAGGTCCCAAGTTTGGTCTCTGATATATGCTAAGATAAGTTATCCCAGTTGGGACCATGGATTACTGTTAGCCTCAGTAATCTTTGGACTTGGCAAATGCACATAAAACAAGAGTCCTGCTTCCGGTGGAAAGTGTAATTCTTACTGTTCTCCATGTGGCTGGTGGACTGATAAGCTGATACATTGCTACTCGACACATGACTGCAGTGAACAGTGAATGTGGCACCCAGGACATTAGTTCCTAACTCTTTATGAATAATATAACATGGAGTGCTGCCAACACCCAGGAAAATGTAACCAAGCACGGCTGAATGCCTACAGGAAGAGGTGAGAATTGTGGCAAACCATGTTTTAAAGCTTGGAATACTGGATTAATGTAACTGTGTGCACCAAATGCTGCAAGAATGCTTGTAACATTTTGAAATAGCATTGCTTTAATGATGGCAGAGATATTTTGTGAAAAGTTAGATTGATGAATGACATATTAGATCACAATCTGTGTGTGTAGGGTGTAATTCCGCGAATGTAAATGTTGTCCTTCTGTGTTAGGTGCAGTGTTGATGGTGTGGAAGACAGAAGAATTGTGGGTATGCAGCTTGATAAGCCCAGCAACACTCTCTTTGTGGCATTCTCCACTTGTGTTGTGAGGGTGCCTCTTGCTCGATGTGAACGTCACAGCAAGTGCAAAAAGTGAGTTGAGGATGTTCCACTGGCTTGTGTGTTTTAAAAAATTTGCTTTCCAAAAGTATTTTGCAGGCAATTAAGTTTTGAAGCAACATGAAGGCCAGGTAAGTTATATGCTGGTGAAGTTATTTGGTTGGGTGGGGTGGGGGGCGCAGTTTTTCTCTCTTGTGATTTGCATGAATGATGACCCAGGATATGCATTTGAATTTTTTTTGCTTTCCCTTCCCCAGGACATGTGTTGCTTCTCGAGACCCCTACTGTGGTTGGCTGAAGGACGGATTATGTGCACAGCTATCATCTGCAACTAAGTAAGTGGTCCCTTTTAAATAACGAAGAGGTGAATGAGCAAACCTCTTTGACCAGAGAAGTTAAGCAATTAAGAGTGAGGGTGACCAAACAAGCTCAACAGTGAATATGGCAAAATTGCTTGTTGTATGTCCCCAGAGTCCTCTTGTCATGTTGAATGTCACCTGCTAGTTGCAGAAAGTTAGTTGGTTGCCCTCTTTTATTCTAATTGAACACTTAGGCCCAGATTTTTGTTACGATGGAGAAGCTCTCTATCATGGCGAAAATCCCAGAAATGATCGAAATTTCAAAGTCCCGCCCTGAACATGGCATTTCCCATCTTTGCCGGGGCTGGATGGGCCTCGGCAGGGGTTTGCACGTGCGCGATTCGCGGAGGCGGCTGGCCACTTAAATCACCAGCTGCCTCCACTGAAGTGGGATTTTGGATGGTCAGGAGTGTGAAGCCCGCTGTGAGCAGATGAGAACAGGTAAGAGGAGGTCTTGCCTTGGATTCATTTGGATAGCCAAGGTAAGGGTACCCCCTTTGGATAGGGTCCTGGGACATCTTTGGGAGAATTAAGGCACCCTTCGAAATTGTTAAAATTAAACATGATTATGCACTTTTTAAGTACATTGGTATATTGGAGCATTCAAGGAGATGACCAAGCTGTCAAAGAGCTGTCCAGGAAGTGCCAAAGCTGACAATGAAGTGTCAAAGCTGTCCAGGAAGTGTGGGTAGGGGGCATGAGTTAGCATGGGGTATGAGGGGGCATGGGCATGGGTGGAGGGCATGGTTTGGCATAGGTTGGCATGGATGGAGCATGTGGAGTGTGTGGGGGTATGAGGGCTAGAGGGCTGTTTTTTGTTTTAATATTTTACTTTATTTATTTAACCAGTGCTGGTGTACAGAGGCAGGCCTTCTACCCATCCCAACTCCGCACCCAACAGCCTCCATGCTCATTCCGAGGTCGCCCCGCCCACCAGGCCCCCCACCGTTGAATGAAAACCAGACCTGCGGGTGGATACTTTTTAAAGGTCGGCTTCGCAGAGCTGGGAAATCTCTTGACTCTGCGCATTCGACCCCAGGGACAAAAATCTACGTCTCACTTCTTGGTGGTCTTGAGGATAGAAATCAAAATGAAGAGGCAGTGATTTTCCTAAAATTAATAGAAATTGTATTTTAAAATTTTAGAATAATAGAAATTATAGAATACTCTTGTTCATCATAAATAGAGCATACTGATGTCAAGGCAGCATTTGGCAGAGTGTGGCATCAATGAGCCCTAGCAAAACTGAATGAGTATCGGGAGAAATCTCTCCACTAGTTGGGGTCATACATACCACGAAGGAAGATGGTTGCAATTGCCGGAGATTAATTATCTCAGCCCCAGAACATTGCTGCAGGAGCTCCTCAAGGCTCAAACATCTTCAGCTGCTTCATCAACGACCTTCCTTCCGTCATAAGGTCAGAAGTGGGGACGTTCAGTGATGGTGGCACAATGTTGAGCACCATTTGCTACTCCTCAGATACAGAAGCAATCCGTATCCATATGCAGCAAGACCTGGACAAACTTCAGGCTTGGGCTTATAAGTGGCAAGCAACACTCACACCACACAAGTGCCAGGCAATGACGATCTCCAACAAGAGAAAATCTAACCATCTCCCCTTGACATTCAATTACATTTCCATTGCTGAATTCCCCACTGTCAATATCCTGGGGGTTACAATTGACCAGAAACTTAACTGAACCAGCCATATGAATACTGTGGCTACAAGAGCAGGTCAGAGGCTGGGAATTCTGTAGCTCACCTCCTGACACACAAAAGCCTGTCCACCATCTACAAGGCACAAGTCAGGAATCTGATGGAATACTCTCCACTTGCCTGGATGAGTGCAGCTCCAACAACACTCAAGAAGTTTAACACCGTCCAGGACAAAACAGCCCACTTGATTCGCACCACATCCACCACCTTCACCACATTCACTTCCTCTACGCCTGACGCACAATAGCAGCAGTGTGTACCATCTAGAAGATGCACTGCAGCAATTCCCCAAGGCTCCTTCAACAGCACCTTCTACCACCTAGAAGGACAAGGACAGCAGATGCATGGGAATACCACCACCTGGAAGTTCCTCTCCAAGCCACTCACCATCCTGACTCAGAAATATATCACCATTCCTTCACTGTCACTGGGTCAATATCCTGGAACTCCCTTCCTACGGGCGCCACGAGTGTTTCTGCATCACGTGGACTGCAGCAGTTCAAGAAGGTGACTCCCCAACACTTAGGACAATTAGGGGTGGGAAATAATTGCTGGCCTAGCCTACGATGCCCACGTTCTGTGTGAGAATTTTTTTTTAAATTTTAAAAACCTGTTATTGTGGGTGCCTTCCCTCCCAGTTTTTCTTTATCTCGCTGGTAGACAAGACTGCTGAAACAGTTGCTATGAGGTGGCCTAGTGGCAATTTGCCACCTGATTTTTATACCCTCAAGTGGGTAAGCACACAGGTTTTATTTAGAGCACAGTTGAAATCAGGAGCTTGGCAAACTGACAGCCTGCAGGCACAGATCCACATCTGACCACAGAGTTTTCCCAGCTATGCACAATCAAACGAAGGAAAAAATTCTCTATGTTAATATGTAACTGTATTCTAAATGGCACAGTATCTTGTAACATTGAGGTACAGCAGCAACCAAATATTCCTTATCTTGCTATACAACCTTTTATTAGAAATGAATATAATCAGTAACCCCATATTATGATGGTACAAGTACAACAAATAGGCCTAGAATGATGACCATGCCCGTTTCTGGGAACACAAGTGGTACAGAAACCATTTCTCAGTGCCTGAATGATAAGGCATGATACTGTATTGGGCTTTGAGACTCATTTACATCAAGCCAGTGAGCTGCCAGGAGTAGCCAAGAGTAACAGACAGCTAGCACATACAAAGGGCCCAATGTCTGTTTCAGATGGGCACTGCACGCTGATTTACAGGCCTTTGCCAATATGGTGGGAGGTGCATTTCCTGTTCATAATGAGCATGGACTTCCTGCCTGCCATATTGTAAGCTTGGAGGCCATTTAGCATCCTAAAAACAAATGATGTGCAGCCAAAGTTTTAAACCGTATGTGCCAAATTTAAGTTCCAGGATTTTTCTGGTGCTATTATCATGTTAGCCAATTCTATCCCTTTACCCCTGAAAAGTATATCAGTGGCTTAGTTCTAGCCTTGACCATAAGCCAGTTCCTTTGATGGGAAAGACTGTATGGGCAGAAATTTTCGCTCGGCGGGCAGGCGCGCGCTCGAGTGTGAAATGACGCACATTGATGTCGGCTGAGTGTGCCGACATCAACGCGCAGTTGCGTGATAATTCAGTCAGCGGGCACCCGCCGGAGCCAGCAGCGCGCCCACCGACAGTTAAGAGACCTATTAAGGCCCTTAAGCAATCAATTAACGGTTGGCGGGCAGGCGATAAGGCCAAACAGCCTTTGCATTTTTTTGGAAACCTCACCCATGGGCGAGATGAGGTTTCCAAAAGCAAATAAAAATTTTAATTTTTCACTAATAACACGACCCTGCTCATGTGACAGAGTCTCTGTGCCTCAGGGAGATAATGCAGCGCTCACTTGCTGGTAGAAATCTATAATGCAGGATTGTTTCAATGTATCCCCTTACTGACCCCACTTTAGAGCTTGGAAGTAGGACATCATTAAATTCCAATCACAAACAAGGATCCTAGCTGATTCACCATGCCCTTTCCTCCACAATGAATTTGTTCTTACCTTGGTTTCAGATGGGATCACCTAACCAGCAAAGGTCAGAGGTCAGAATTTTTTGATATGTAGGTGCTTCATGCATAAGTGCCATGGACAGTGTCAATTCCAACCAAAGCATGAACTGAACCCCACATTTCAGAGTTTCATGTGCTAATATGTATCATCTTACTGTTTGTAACCATTAGATGTGTCTCCCTGTTTTATGTAGATCATCATTTGAGCAAGACATTGAGCATGGCAACACAGATGGTCTGGGAGACTGCCAAAGTAAGCTTACCTGTATTTTTATTGGGTTAATATACTTTTTTTGATGTCCATAAAGCAATATTATTTCAAAAGGATAGTGTTGTGTTTCAGATCATTTCTAATGGTGTGAAAGTATGTTAAGGGAAATACCAAGGTATCAAGATGTGCAAATTGCAATCTTTCAAGATCACTCATTTGCACGAGCCTAGTACTTGGCACTTACTATATTATTCTCGGGTGTCGGGTACAATATTAACTGTTGTCTTTGCAATCCAATGGACAACACAGGAATGTGTATTGTTAATTCTGACTAAGAGTGCTCCCTCAAGGAAATAACCCATTTTCTGCAATTCATTAAATATTTGTCTAAGAGTTGAAGTAAACTATACAATGACAAAAAAATTGTGGAAAAAAAGTTAACCTTTCATATTTTTGTAAATATTAGGCCTGATTAAAGGAGATTGTTTGATAATATCTTCAACGTAAGTACTTTTTACCAGCCCACTGTAGCCAAAAAAGTGATTAAAAACCTTGTTGTAAATGGGAGATAATTTTTATAGCTTTTTCTAAATACCTTGGTATGGGGGAGTACTTGGCAGAGAAAGGATTCCTATGCAATCCCTTCTTCTGTACCTCTCAGACTCTGTTATTTATCTAAACCATTTCTGATACATAGATAAAGGATTAACATTTACAATAATGCGAGTAGAAATGGATGATAAAATCTTAGACCTTTATGTTTGTGTTATTCACTTAGCAAAATGGCTTCTGGTGAAATGATTGGGGTTAGTGTGGTTTAGGCATATTATGTATGGAGTAGTCTCTACAGGCAATGAGCTTGTACAATGCTGTTGTCTCTTCCTTTTGCTAGTTCTGAATTGTTATATTCCCTGTTACTTTTGAAGTGCCTCGTGTAACACAGGTCTATTTATAAATTGCTTTGAAAATCCTACCTAATTATTCCATAGCTTTTTATTTGCAAAAAGAAAACCCGTACAAATTGTTAACAAATATTATGTAATCCTGAATCAGCTAATTGTGTAGAGGTTACCATTTTGACACCTTTTCCTTCTCGTTTTTTGCAGACTCCTTTGTGGCACTGAATGGTAAGTCTGCCTTGGCTCAGTTGTTTGATTTAATTGGTGACATAAGCATTCAGTTCATGCTGCACCTTTCCCATTCCTAACTACATTTTATCAATGGTATTTACATTCAAGATGCTTTATTGCTGTTATCTTTTATTTCCCTCCCTTCTTTTGAGGCGTTTTTTTTTCATTTCCACAATTGTTTTCTTCTTAGACTTTTCAACCACTCCACAAGGCCATGAAATGTCTCGTGATACAATACATGGTCAGTGTTTTTTTTTAACCCAATTTTATTGACTTTATTCGAGAATGCACTTATTTTAACCTTGAATCAATCCATCCCCCAATGTAGATCATTTAGCTATTCATTACTTGGTTTCTTTATCTGTCTTTTATATTTAATGTTCAACTTTTCTTATTAGCTTTTTGTAGACACTAGCATAATATTAAACCCAAGGTTTTACTGATTAGAGCATTTGCAGTGCCTAATCACAGTGGATGTCCTTGATTGGTGATAAACAGGACTATTTTGTCTAACACATTGCATGCATACATAAATACATACATGGACATGCTGATTATATGATATCCTGTATTCTACAACACTGGATCCTTCCTTGTGTGTGACTCCATTGTCAAATTTTGAATAAGATTTGCGCCTCAAACAGAGATTTCTCTAAGTAAAAACTTACTGCAAATAGAGCCCTGGAAAAGGTCTTACCTTTGGATTGTTCCAGACATTAGTGAAAGAATAAGAAGCAAAGCCATGAGTTGTGTCTTGCCTGCGCAGCAGAGATTGAAATATCCTAAGCCACTAGGAAGCCTAGTGAAGCATTAACCCTCCTCCATCCTAACATTTTCCTCCTTTTCCCTCCCGTCTCTCTTGAAAGCACAGATTCTTGTTCAAGTGCCCATACTTCATGTGTGAGTTCAGACGTTTGGCAGACTATTCATTCATGGAGAATAGCAAAGGCGATTCAATGCTGTCTTCGCCTGACATTCACACACACTGTACTGTTTAGGAGGGGCTGCTGAATAATTATCAGGAGCAGGAAATCTGCCTTTTCATTCATCTTCTGCCCTCCCAAATCCAATAGCAATAAAGCAAATTGTAGTACCGCAATTGATAAGCATGAACTCAGCAAAGGACAATGACTTCTCTGATCTGTAGGGCTCAGTACCATATCCTATGGTGCATTTGCCCAAGTTAAGAGCTGAACAATTTCAAAAATCATGGCTTTCTTATCTATTCTGCTGATTTATTTTTGGAGCATCCATTAGATTGAATACAGGTTTCTGTGTAGATACCAATCAGCATCTTGTATTTCTTAAGCCTTCCTTTCTGAACCTTTTACTTTATGTAATTCGAGGGGGTAAAAAAGGATGGAAAAGGAGCCAATGATGGACAAATTCTCATATAACATTGGGGAATTAAACTCTAAGAGGGGGAAATGTTGAGCATCAGTGTTGAAGGCGGATTAATTTTAATAGTTAACCACATTGCCCTTGACCTCAAGTAATAGTTTTATACTGTGACAAAGTAGAATTTATGCATGCTTAATATTTTATCATTACTAAAAAATTATAGCGTGCGTATGAAGACAACACCTTACGTAGTTGTCTTTTAACCAGGATGTGCATTTTTCCAAGCAATTTATTTCCTAAAGAATAGCTTCCCTCATAAAACGAGACATTAACAATGCAAGCTGTTCCACCCACCCCGATTCTTTTTCCTGTAATATAAACGCACCCTGGGGTTACACTAATAAGGTCGGCTGCTAAAGCAATACATCCTATCACAGTTGATGGTGAGTAATGAAATGCTCCTGTCAGAGTGATCTTTCAGCCTATAGCATCAAGCAAAATAAATCCCTTTTAATGATTAGGGCTCGCGGATTGAAGGACAATTATGTGGCAAAATCATAGTTAACAATCCTTAAAGTAAGCAGTCCCCAGTCTTTCAAAGGGAACTTCTATTGCTGTCATATTTACTCTGAGCTTCTGTCGCACAGATGCGATGTGCCGCCGGCTGGGTATAACTTTGTCACTGTTGACTACATTTCTCATTGCAGATTCAATGTGAAAGAGAAAAAGTAGATTGAGTTAATTTAATGTAATATAAAAAGGACAATTGAGCTGTACTAGAGCAGATGTTTCTTTTTTATTCCTGACTTAACAAAAAGTTTCGATTCTTAGTCTGAGTAGAATAGAATGACCTTGACTGTGTTTACAATAATGACAGGCCACTTCAGTTCTGCCTTTTCCACTACCACCCCTCCTACAGCAATTAAGGAGGGTTATGATGCCCATGGGCGGATGCTGGATCGGAAGAATGTTGTTGCGTCCTCTGAAAGCATAGATCCGTATATGGCCAACCCTCCACACAGTCACCATGATACCAACGGTAAGGCCTTGGAAGCACTTATTTCTGTAATGGGGGTAAATGGCAGCGTAGCTGATTCCAGCTGAATATAACTAATTGCCATCTCATTTAAAAAATATAAGGATTTAGTTGGCTCTTGGTGTCACTCCCAACTATTTATAACCAGGCAGTTCGTGCATAAGATAGATTATTTTAAAAGCAATATTTTATACATAAGAAATAGGAACAGGAGTAGACCATTTGGCCTCTCGAGCCTACTCCGCCATTCAATAAGATCATGGTTGATCTTCTTGTGTTTCGATTTCCACATTCCCATCTAACCTCGATAACCTTTGATTCCCTTGCCTAACAAGAATCTATCTAAGATAAAAGCAAAAAACTGCGGACGCTGGAAATCCAAAACAAAAACAAAAATACCTGGAAAAACTCAGCAGGTCTGACAGCATCTGCAGAGAGGAACACAGTTAACGTTTCGAGTTGAATCTATCTACTTCTGCCTTAAAAATATTGAGTGACTCCACTTCCACTGCCTCCTGAGGCAGAGTGTTCCAAAGCTGCACAACCCTCAGAGAGAAAAAATTTCACCTCATCTCTGCCCTAAAAGGGTGACCTCTAATTTTAGGATAATTTTGTATATCCCAGAATTCTTATGAGCAAAGATTTAGCACCCTTAATGTTTAATCTATTTTAAAAAGGGAATGGAGATTTCTTGAACTTCTTTTAAAATACTTTTAAAAATTAGTTTCCAGTTCCTTCCCCATTGCCATTGCAAAACTTTGCATTTTACAACTGAGCACAGTGTTTCTAGGCTATCAGACGTGCACGAATTAGTGATGTGCACTTCTTATTTTTACTTTTTCTTTGCTTCCTATTCTTCCCCAATGGTGGCTGACATTGGAAATGGGAAAGTTCATTTGCATTCCCCAGTCATCCCATAATTGACCTAGGAGCACTCAATGTTGACGCTGGATGACCAAATTGGGAAAGTGCTACCTTCCTCAAAGATGATGCTCAACACCTTGATAACTGCATTTTTTTCAAAAAATATTTTTTAAAATAGTTTTAAAATAAAAGTTTATAAAATTTTTTTGTTAGGTCAATTTACTACATTAATTAGAAATGGCCTATGATATTCATTAAAGCTAATTATGTGCCTGTAATAAGTTTGTGGTTTCATCAAAATGTTCAAACTGAGCATAAAGAGAATGCTGATAAAAGCGAGTTAAGCTAAGTATCTTTAAACTAAAAATAAATAAAACACGTTCTCCAAGTTTATCGTGAGGCCTGAACTAGTCAGTTTAAAAACTACCCTCAGGGTAGGCAACGTAAAACAGAGTTTTAGTATTGATTTAAGACAGCTGTTAGTCATTTTAACTTTACAGTAATAAAGACAAAGTTTAAAAATTATAAACAATAACTTGTACGGAGAGGGCTAGACTAGTATCTGTATGAATCTGCTTTAGTGTGTTGGCACAGAGACTGCCTGAGGAAAAGTAAAACTTATGCACAATAAGAAGAATGAGTAATTGGGGGAGTAAACATTGCCCAAGAGAATAAAAGAGAAAGAAAGAAACACCTTACCAATAATAAAATCCCAGGTTTGATTTGTGGTCTATACTGCAGTAACTGATCTCAGTTAGGAAAACACTTGGGGCACTTTAATTGGCCTCAATGTCTTATGCTGAAGAGGGTGAAAATCAGCCAGGATTTTCACTCACTTAACCCAGTGCCCACTGCTACAAAGTGCATGCATGTGGACTAAAAAAAAGAAAATGCTTGAAATACTCAGCAGGTCAGGCAGTATCTGTGGAGAGAGAAACAGAACTGACATTTCAAGTCAATGACCTTTCTACAGAGCCCTGCATTTGGACCTTGGATGAGAACACCTGAGGGCTGCTCTTGTGTTGTCCTCCACATATCATTGGCTTACTGACACTTAATGCCTTATGAAAAGTGACATTTGGGCTGTACCTCAGCAGGATTACCATCAGTTGGGGTGGAAACAAAAGAAAATTTGCATTAAGAAGTGACTTCATTGTGAATAAAGTTGACCCACAGATCGGATTTACTAGTAACTGGCCCTAGTCCAAATTGATTTCCTTCCATAGTTTTCACTTAGATTTAATTATCTTTAGGGTCTGTTATGATTATTACTGAGAATGGCAGTGACCCTAGAGCCATATTAGCACCTAACAAGGTCAATTTAATTTTTGGTGCTCTTTGGGGCATCATTATGAGTTGTACTGACAGAGCTGGAAGCAGTTTACCTCTTGGTGAACAACAATGGTAGCAGAGGTGAATGCATGGATCTGACATTCTGGTGTGTGGGTGTGCTTTTAATATACTAAATGATCTGTATAGCTTGGTATTGACTGCATTTGATGGTTTTATTGAAAAATGGATTGGTTTATTTGCTTATTTCTTAGTTTTTTTATTGTTATTGTGGTGTGATTTTTCTGTTGGCACTTGAGAATTCTGTTCAGTTTATTTTGCACAATGCCGCATGAAGTTCTTCGACGTCAGAACTTCACATTTCTTACTTTGCTGACTTGCTTTCTGTCACTATTTTTTACAAAATGAGCACATGCAATAAGTCCATATTCACTGCTGAATCTGCGCCTCTGCTGTTTCGCTAAATATTGCTCTTTTTAATCACCTGCTTTCTGCGTTACATCCTGCCTCCTTGAAGATGTCACACCCACATGATCGGCTTCCTTTGAGTTGTGCTTTTTAAAAAAAGAATTCCTCTTGTTGCAGAATTAATGGAATGACCTGACAGGCCGATTCATGTGGGTGAGACATGGTGTGTGTGCAGCAGCTTCTGATATTAAATGTACTCTGGAATATTTTCAAAGCAGTTTCAAAATTAGCAATCACCTTCGTTTCTTCAAATACAACCACATTGGCTGGCCATTTTTATTTCTGTTTTTTTAAATCTTTCAGAGTATGCTGCTTTCTGCTGTATTTTTGTGTGCTAAACTAACTGTATGACTTACCATAGCGAGAAATGAATTTAGCCCTCCAGTCTAATCTTCCCTTCTGCTGCCATTGTATTGAAGACCTCCCTCCCACTGAACATTTCATCTCCTTGGTATGAAATGTTCCAAGGCCTTACAGTATGTAGTATGATTCATTACTAACAACAGAAATAGAGGAGAAAACAATCTCTCATCAGTACTGTAGAATGAAAAACTCTCCTTGTTTTTCCCTTTAGGACTTGACCCTTCCCTCTTCCCTCCTTGTGGTTTATGTCTGCATGTCCTTGTGACCCTTGTTTAGTAGTTTTTGATATCTTTCAATTGCCTGAGTCAAGGATAGCCCCTCTATTCTGTTACCCCTTATCTCAGCTACCAGATGTCTGGAGCCGGTGCAGTCTCTGTCTAGGTGATATGAATATTATAGTTCATACAGGCAGTGGTTTAGAATTGCTGGTTTACCAGATTAACTCGAGAAAATTTCTTTTACACTTGCAATTTTTATCTTTATGTCCCTTCATAATCGTACAGCATTGAACATTTAGGTTTCCAGATAAAGCTTCCTCAATTGCAAAGTAGCACAATATTTTCACCTTATTTCAGCTTGAATTCTGTCATATCTGCATTCTGAATTGCATTGCTAAGCCTTCTGTACTTTATTGTTCAGACAGACATGAGAAACTGCTTCTTGCCACAGACGTTGCTTCATCTTGTGCTTGATGTTAATATCTCCTCACTGATTAGGAGGCTGGTGAAAGTCTGGGCAAAGTTTAAAACCTCTCTGGCCTCAGTGTTGAGAGCTGTGTTTCTTCAAACAAGAGTCTTGTGTGCATTTTGCAGTCTGCACTGTTGCTCTATGACAGAAATATTTTTTTTGCAGGACATTTTGACAAAATTTGTTCATCTTTTCTCATGTTACATTCTGCAAACTGTAAACTAAGAGGCCTTTTTAGTCTATTTGGGCTTTTTTGGTCATACAACTGTCAAATTTAATAAATTTCTGTTCACTGGATCTGTATGTTGTTTAAGACACATGCTCAATCATTTTGTGCACAACCTCAGGTGACAAATATTAGTCAAGGCTATCAGCCTCTATTAATATGAAGAAGTTTAACAAAAGTGCATTATTATTTTATAGCCTTAGATTATTCAATACAATTATTACAGGTTATCACCAGAAGCGGCATCATGGGTCAATTTGCTTATGATCTATGATTCAAATGTAATTTGCTAGTAAATACGACAGTGACAATTCTGCTTACCTGCTTTGATTTATTTTACTTGAAACATGAAGTAAATGAAAACTATACGAATGTATATAGGCTGGCAGCAAGCCTAGATTTGCTGTATGACAGGGGTAGCCTGGTTTCCTGCCTCCCCAGGAAGTAATTTATTCCACTAAGTGCCTTTTCTTGTACTGTGTTGTTTTAAAAGTTCTGACTTAATGCCTGACAAATAATCTCTGCTCGGTGGCTGACACCGAGATGGAGTGGGGTCATATTTCTTCAGATCTCTTTGACCTACCCTCAGTGAAATCAACATCAGCCTGTTCATCATCCTATAAGTTGGTGTTTAATGGACTGCAGATTTTGTTAAGTATAACCTAACAGTGATTAGATGATGCTTCAGAAAACTGTAAAAATTAGAGATGAATTAATTGTGGGGGTTAGAATTTTAGCTGTTAAGATAGTGGAAAGAAACCTTTGACTCAAATCAGGGAGGAAATTGGATATCATTAAGTGCATGTTTTGAGCAAAAGATCAGCATTGAGGACCCGATGTGCTGGTTTAATGGTCATGTCCACTGGCTAGAGACCCAGTGGCAATCCCACCACGGCCATTCCCAAACGCTGCAATTCAATTAAAAGACAATTGGACACATATTTGGCCAAGGTCAGGATTCCCGGGTTTTGCAGGGTGAATGTCTGGTGGCCACTGCCAGTACTGGAGTAAGCTCCAGGAAGAGGAGCAGCCAGAACACAGGGGTGTAGGGTGGCCTCGTCAAGGCCAAACCAGAGAAAGGTGTCAGTTTGAAGGGCGGGAGAACGGAGTCTTCCCACAGGTGAGGCCCTTGACATGCGCGGGTCCCTCCATTGGGCACAAGGTGCCCAAACAGGTGGAACTCCTAGCCCCCCTGAACACTGGCTGGCCTGCCAGGCTATACCTGACAGAATGCCCACATGGCATGGGTGCCCTGTAGGCTGACGCTCTTAATTTTCCACTTAAGGGTCTCGATTGACCTTCAGGCGGGAAGGACATCCTCAAAACTCCCTGCCCCAGACTTAATTGATGAGAGTGGGTGAGGCGACACGCTCTCCACCCTGAGCATTGCTGTTCCATTATATGCCCCCCGTTTCTGACAGGCGGCTTTAAATTCCTCCCTATATTCCCTAGTAGTATGTCAGCTGCCAGATTGGAAGCCATCAACTAATTTCTGTGAACAATGCCTGCTTGAAACAGGCATTTAGAAATAGAAACAAAGTGCTGGAAATACTCAACAGGTCTGGCAGCATCTGTGGAGAGATAAACAGAGTTAAAGTTTCAAGTTGGATATGACCCTTCTGAGCATTCAGAAACATTGTTTATATGAATTAAAACCTTAACCACAAATGTAGGATTCTCAAGGCAAAATTGGTCATCATGTGGGCCGAGCTTGCGCTGTGTCTGCTTCTCACAATTATTCTGGGTTTCCAGTAGTCTTTAAAGGGACCACTGATGGTCAGCCACAAAATGACTCTTGCTATCCTGTGGCTGCTGCTGGCCCAAGCTCACCCTCCCCTTCCTTCACTATTTCCCCTTGCCAGACTCCCAGAGAGCTATCAGAGGGCCATCTTAACACTGCAACCAAAAAGTTACCAACTGTTGAGCTGCATCGGGATGCCCAATTGCTGTCCACATCTCAATTTTTGCTATCTTTGGCTATGTTAGAGGTTAAACGTAGGTTATTGTTATAAGTAATTTTCCACCCTATTCTTCCAAGGCTATTCAGTAAGTGGTTGCAAAGATGGACAGTGAACGCCTTTCAGGCCCTCAGGCCTCTTCCAAAGGTCTATGTAACTGCAAGCTGGGAGGTGACAGAGCAGCCCAAGGATTGCTCTTATTTCCGCAACTAACCCCAAGAAAGATGATGGTGAGCTGCCTTCTTGAACCGCTGCAATTCATGTGGTGTAGGTACACCTACTGTGCTGTTAGGAAGGGTGTTCCAGGATTTTGACCCAGTGACAGTGAAGTAATAGTGATATATTTCAAAGTCAGGATGGTGAGTGACCTGGGAGGGGAACTCACAGGTGGTGAGGTTCCCATCAATCTGCTGCCCTTGTCCTTCTAGGTGGTAGAGGTTGAGAGTTTGGAAGGTGCTGTCCAAAGAGCTTTGGTGAGTTGCTGCAGTGCATCTTGTAGATGGTACACACTGCTGCCACTGTGTGTTGGTGGTGGAGGGACTGAATGTTTAAGGTGGTGGATGGGGTGCCAATCAAGCAGACTGCTTTGACCAGGATTGTGTTGAGTTTCTTGAGTGTTGTTGAAGCTGCACTCATCCAAACAAGTGAGGAGTATTCCATCACACTCCTGACTTGTGTGTTATAGATGGTGGATAGGCGTTAGGGAGTCAGGAGGGGAGTTACTCACTGTAGACTTCTCAGCCTCTGGCCTCCTCTTGTAGCCACAGTACTTTTATGGCTGATCTGGTTGAGATTCTGATCACTAGTAACCCCTAGGACGTTGATGGTGCGGGATTCAGTGATGGTAATGCCATTGAACAACAGGTGGAGGTGGTTCAATTCTCTCTTTTTGGAGAAACACATTGCCCAGCACTTGTGTGGCGTGAATGTTACATACTAATACAGCCCAAGCATGAATGTTGTCCAGGAGTTGCTGCTTATGGGCATGGACTGCTTTATTAACTGAGGGGATGCAAATGGTACTGAACACTTTGTTCGTCAGTGAAAATCCCCAATTCTGACCTTATTATGGACACAAGGTCATTGATTAAGCAGCTGAAGATGTTTGAGCCGAGGACATTACCCTGAGGAACTCCTGCAGTGATGTCCTGGGGCAACAACCACTACCATCTTCCTTTGAGCTATGTATGACTCCAACCAGCGGAGAGTTCCCCCCAATTCCCATTGAATTCAATTTTACTGGGGCCCCTGCCATACCTGATCAATAGCTGAGAACAAAGACAAAAAAAGTGTGAAAAAGACCAGGTTGAAGCATTTGCAACCATCTCCAGCCAGAGCTGGGGAGCTGGGCAGATTAAAGCTGTAACTTCTGCTGACCTGATCAAACAATGAGTAGCTGAGATATACAGACCAGGAAAGTGCTAAGCTCAGACTCCTTTATGTTCTGCATTAGTTAACACAGCAAATGGCAGAACCCATCTCATTTCAGAGAAGTCCTTGGAATTAGATACTACTTAAAGATAAGAAATTGGTTTAAAAATATAATTTGTGCGGCCAAACAAACCATTAAAAGGATTACCCATAATACCTCCTTTATAAGTATATGTACATTAAGAACTTTGGTTAACATCAAGATTTATTTCCTCATTTAAATTTTCTCACGTGGAATTGGGAACTCATCTGTCCATCCTCACAGCCAGTTAGGCTGTGGCATGGAACTCTAGCAGAGAAAGTTTGTTTATATTAATTGTTTCCTTTTTTAAATAAAGAATTCTTGCAATGCAATTAGAATCGGTATTATTGTTCATATGTTGGATAGTTTATGAAAATTATTTATCACTGTAAAAACAAACTAAGTTGCAGGAAGCAGAAGGAAGATGAAAACTTCACACTGAATCTTCTTTCCTGTTTTAAAAATTTGGAACTATTAATTACTGGTATCTAAGCTGAAACACATTTGATGATTTTCAATGGTAATTCCATTTTGTGTCAGTCAGCATTCATTACAAAGTGTGCTTGTTGTGAAAATCCTAAAGGTGTGCAGTTTTCCCAGATCTAGTTGTGGTGTTGCTTAAAGAGAGGATTCATTCTTCAGTTAACAGCATTGTTTTAACATTCTTATGACTCCTTTATTCAACAGCAGTGTTCAACAGTTTGAAACTATACCTTTATCGAAAAAACCATGTTGCTGGTCATGTAAATTATTTGACCAGATAAGTTGCACAGATGCCCTGAGCAGGAAATCCATTGAAAGAATTTGACTACAATATACACTTGGATTTTGGACATTTTGAATTTACAATGTCAGTGAAGCGTCTGTTTTTGATATCAGCTGCCCTGCTGCGACAAACCTGTGTGGCCTTGATCAGGGATCTCCTACCTTTTGATCCTTGGGGTCAGGCATTCATGCCAATTCCAATGAATGAGCGGTGTGATTTCACAGAAATGCAAGTTCTGATGCATGACAGAATTTCAAATTCCCATAAACTGATTGCTCCCATAATTAGAAGTGACCAGACACCTCCGTACACAGAAAAGGCCCAGATCTCCAATGCACACAAAAAAGTAGGCAACCCCCAACATACATCATAGGACCTGAATACCTTTCCTCTGTCAGCAGCATCCCCCCACCCCCAACTCCCCCTTTCCTTAATGCCTGTGTTTTCTCAGTCTTTGTCCCCAGCCCGGCCTCACTTTCCCCGATATATTCCCTTGCTGAAACTTGAAAACAGGGAATATTTAGCTCTTTAAACATCCTGGAGAGAGGCGATTGATGCAAAAGACTGTGCTGCTCCCTAATTGAGGAACAACCTTTTCAAATCCTTCAGTCCCAGGACCTTTGAAAGACTGTTGCTAAGCAGTTCACCGGGTCCCACACCCTCCCATGTTAAGTGCACTAAGCGAATTTCAGCTTCCAATGAAAGCAACTATAGTTGTAACCAGTTTTGTGTATTTAATGTGAGAGGTTTGGGCTGGATTTGGCTGACAAGCTGCTTGTTGGGCACTGCCAGATTAAATGATTGAATTTGTTCCCCCCTCCACCAACACAGTCCTTGTTGTCATGTACCTATGGCTGGTATTTAATAGGGAAGTGGTGGCCCTCCTCACCGGCTACCAGGTCAGGGACAAGCACTTCCCCCATTGGCCCTGAAACCCATGACTGGACTTTACGTGGTTCAGGTAATTAGTGCCCAAGGTCGTGGCTTCTGCCCCCTGAACAGGATGTCCTGCCTCCAAGAGCTGTCTGCTTCAGTCCCAGCTGTGGCCACCACTCCTGGTGGCGCTGCTGGGACTGCAGTAGGCCCAGAGTAGAGGTAAGTGGGCAGGTTTGCGGGGGCCAGGGAGGTAGGCCCAGCGTGGGGAATATTGGGGGCGGCGGTGTGGAGGGGGGCACAATCAATAGGCCAGGTGGTCCTTCAAGCAGGAGAGGCAGTCCTTGTCGCTTGGGCGGTTTTCATGAGCACAGGATGCCTGAACAAAAGTGACCGCTCCACCAAGCCCACAGTCAAGCTGCCAGGATATTCCTGGTGGCCTCACCACGTGATAAGGGCCTCACCGCTCCTGGTAAAACATAGCAGGACGAGGCCTCTGAGTGATCATTAATTAGACACTTGGCCTTAATTGGCCCAAAGGTGGGTGGGTTGCCTGCCACCTAATGTGCAGCTGGTAAAATATCACCAGTGGCAGGTGGGCAATGAGGATCCCCAACTTCCATCCCACCTGATTTTACACACTTTCCCCACTCCCAAGCCACCACCCCTCCCCACCACCTGGGCAGGGGAGGGGGTGTAAAATTCCAGCCTAGATGTTTGCCAATGTTTTTAACTACACACCTTTCATTATTCTAGTTTTTAATTATCATTCATGTTGCACATCAAAATATTACAGCAGCATGTTGTCACTAGTATCTCGTCCTATGGATAGCATTGCCAACTAAATGCACCAAGGCAATTTACTCATTGATTGGTGGACGTTAATTAAGAAATGGGAAAGAACTTAGGGAGTGCCCAGGGTCCCAGTGCATCATTTGAGGCTTTTCAAAGCTCAGGCTGAGGCAGTAAGGCAAGGCGGTTTAGGATGAGGTTTGTAGCGCACAGTGGCGTGGCACTGAAGGATGTGTCACCAGTAGAGACAAGATGAATTTACAGTAGATAAGAGATGAGTTAAGGTTACATACAGGAACATGGGGCAAGAGAAAATTGCAGGTATAGGGTGGGAGAGATTAAAAGACTTTGAAAACAATAAATGGAAGAGGAGGGAGTTAATAGGGACTAATGGAGTAGGTGTATGAAATAGGACATGAATGAGTTGGAAATTTGTGTAGCTTTGAGGCTAGCAAGTAGAATGCTGGAGAAACTATGCAGTAACAATAACTTGGATGACTGTTTTAGTGGTAGTAGTGGGTAGGTAGCCCTCCAGAATTGGAAGTAGGCAGCTGTTGAATCGAAACCTCTGGTTACCATTGAAATACCTTTTCCCTGCAGCCTGTCAAACTGTAGCATTTTAAGCTGAGTCTCTCCACAAAACAAGAGTTTCTGTCTTTCCCTTCCCTGAAAAGATGACTTGTACTAAATAATAGTTCCACAGATATAACTGGTTATCCAACACCTTACCCAAGTGATCAATCTTCAACTGTGAGCCAATACATTTGAATGTCAGCAGCCAAGTCTATTCCCATCAGGTCAATGTACACTTTACAGCAAAAGGCATTAAATAGCTGTCAGTGATTAAACCCTAGCTGATAATGTTTCTAATGCCTCACTAATCTAGAAGCAGCAAAGCCAATTGTCGCATTTTCACTTGTTTATTTGAGATCTGCTAACTCAGCACGTACCAGTACTTGGATCCTGGCCTTCCTGGTCTGCAGGACAATCATTTCTACATTACAAAACACTTTGGGTGATGCATTTACACATTAGACCAGCAGGGAGCTGATTACTAGATATTCAGAATGTTTTTTCTAAATTTTCCTCTGTGCACTTTGCTCAATTGCATAAAAAGCTTTTCAGGACACTGGAGGCTTTGGAATTCCCTGCCAGATACTTGACTTTGATGGTCATTCAGTATGGTATGTATGTTTGTTACATTAAAACTCATCATTTTACAGTCAACACTTATCCTGATGGTGAAGACAGAGCATTGTTTATAGGTTACAGCATTTTTTATATATATTGAAGTTAATGAATACCTCTATATTTATAAGGGAATAGAAATAGTTTTCCTGTTAACTAAATTCTGTCTACTATCTAATATTTCAGGAGTGATCCGTGAAAGTTACCTCAAAGGTCACGATCAGCTTGTTCCAGTTACCCTTTTGGCTATTGCAGTTATTCTCGCCTTTGTCATGGGGGCAGTTTTCTCAGGAATAATCGTTTACTGTATATGTGATCACCGGCGCAGAGACATTGATGTAGGCCAAAGCAAAGAGAAAGACTTGCCTCGTTCTCGCAGGGGTTCTATGGCCAGTGTCACAAAACTCGGTGGGCTGTTTGATGCTCAGACAAAGGAACCAAAACCAGAAGCGCTGCTGACTCCTCTGATGCATAACGGTAAAATAGTAACGCCAAATGGCACAACGAAGATGCTGATAAAAGCTGACCAGCATCACTTGGACCTGACAGCTCTGCCCACTCCAGAGTCAACACCAACCTTGCAGCAGAAACGAAAGCTCAGCCGTGGGAGCAGCCAATGGGAAAGGAACCAGAATCTAATCAATGCCTGCACAAAAGATCTGGCATCCATGGGATCGCCAGTGATCCCCATGGATCTTCCTCTCCATGCTTCCCCCAACCACATTCCAAGTGTTGTGGTCCTCCCAACCACTCAACAGAGTTTCCAGCATGAATATGGGGATCAAGGAATCCGACCCATGGAACAAATTACTATTGAAGATCAGAATGCCACACTGGAATATAGGAGTATGAAAAGCCCCTGTCACGGATTAGTTGCAAACCTTGATCAGGTGCCACCTAAAGTTCCTCAGAGAGAAGCCTCACTTGGATCCACTAATTCCGGACTGCCTCAGAATGCTCTGGGCAAGCGACTAGATGTTCCTTCTCCTTCATATGCAATGGAATATAAGAGAAACTATCCCAGCAATTCATTGCAAAGAAATCCTCAATCATCTGCATTCAAAAGAAACCATAATACTAACTCTTCCAATTCCTCTCACCTTTCTAGGCACCAGAGTTTTAACAGAGGAGAGAATCCCCCTCCTGCACCACAAAGAGTAGACTCTATGCTAGTGAATGCAGGTCAGTCTCAGACACAGGCCAGGAGATCTAGCATCACTGCACCATACAACTCTCTGCCAAGATCTGGGGTCAAACGCACACCCTCCATAAAACCAGATGTTCCACCAAAACCCACGTTTGTTCCCCTTTCAGCTTCCATCAAGCCAAATGACACATGTACATAGTCACAGTGGGAGGTAGAAAATGATCTGGACCCTGCTTCCTGAGTCAGTGCTTTGCAACTGCAACACTAGATTTGTGTTTTTTTAAAAAGCTGTTGTTAAGCTGAGGATATTTATCCCTTCTCCCTGGGAAAAGTGGAATATTTTCTTACGACTGCTGCAACTACTGAACTCAGCGTTTGAAAGACGGGGTTAGCAGCTATTGGACTTCTGTCAGAGGGGGTTAATGATTGATGCACATGAACAGGATGGTGGAATGATGAGCCAAAAGCACAAAACTGTGGCAAACGTGTAATGTCTCCTTGACTCTTGCAGCATATTACTCTCTAGGGAGATGAGTTTTAAAAACAAAGCACTGAAGAAGGTGGCTCAGACTTAACATTAGCTGAAGTTTACTGTTTGCAGATACTGTGAAATGCCTCTCAGTGTTACATCCGCTTAAGCAGCAGATATCTGCCATTTAGGCAGGGCTTTGGCCTACATCTCTGCTATTGTCCTTCTTGTAATGATTAATGTGACTATTAACACTAATAGCTCCTGGTATTTATTATTTAAGTGCTATTTCAAAACATGACTGACTCCTTCAGATGAATTTATGGATATCTCTTTAAAAAGAATCAGAAGTCTAAAATGTAATGTTTGTAATTATTTAAGTCAAGTCAATTAACTGGAGACATTCAATGCTTTTTTAAAGTAACCGTCCACTAACAATATGGAGGTGGAAAACTGAGCTCAGCGTTTCTACTCAGCTGCTGATAGGGTTATCATAGTGCTTGGGGAGGGGAGAAGAAAAGAAAAGGAGGGGGATATTTATTTTATTGTGAAAGGTTCATTTCATGATCCATGACGAGCTGAAAGGAGGGAGTGCATCAATGAAAATGTTCAGGTTTGTTCCCCTGAGGACTAGGAGAGGGAGGGAAAGAAACTCTGATATCATGCACACAGGTGGAATCACCATCTATTATGAAGAGGATGTATGAGGATTAAACAGTCCTGTTAGTTTTGTCAGTAATTGATATTTGCAATGCAGGCACTGGCACATCATGTGCGAGCCAACTCAATTTTGCACATGGCACAGCAAATGATAGTAATAGATGGAGTGTGCCGAAAGGCAAGCTGTTACCATGCATAAATCATACTCCTATCATGTTGATTCGAACTGGGAATACATCTGTGTGACAAGTCTCTTCTTCCATGTGTAAATTTGTGCCTTACAACATCATGTGTACATTTCTAGCTAGTAATCTGCAAATGTTACCCTCCCATTTAAAAATAAATCTATTTCTGCTAAATATTTTGATCCCATTTGGAAAAATTGCTCTCTGAAAGGATGTATAAGTTCCGACTCCTCAATCTGCAGAGAAATCATATTTGATGAATCATCTCATAGTCGTGCCAATCTTGCCCTCCCTACACCGTGTAATTGCAGAAAATTTGAAACGCATCCACATTTCTGAGAGTGTTCCTTTTCATTTTTCCTTTATTTCAGCACTGTAATATGATGTATTCCCATTGACTAATTCAGAAAAACAGATGTGCTTTAATAATGTTTTTACTTGTGACCGGTGGGCAATTGCTCTGATGTGATAAGTTATCCAATTGGCTAGTGCCTCAGTTGAAGGCACCAAAAAACCTACATTGTAAATGTTAATGAATTTGCAAGGCAGTCTTAAAGCAGGCTGGTTCCTGCTGGAGTAACACTGCTATAATATTGTGTAGCCAGAAGGATAGTGAAAACCTTTTGGCACAATTGTTTCTAATTATTGTTTTTCTTTTACATTTTCAGTTTATCATGCACGCTGAATAGAATGTTTTTACCTGTTAAATAATTGTCAACACATTGTAGAATTAAGGTTTTTATCTATTGAGCTGTATGAATTTTCTTTTTTAAATTTTTTTTACTTATTTGTTTTTGCAGTTTTCTTTTCCTCAATTGGACACTTACTTGCAAGTTGGCTAGTCTTTAGAATGGTAGCTGGATAATTCCAGAAGGAACTAGACCAAAGTTTGTAACAAGGGTGCATACACATTCTACTTCCTCCATTTCATTACTTCATTATGGTGACTAGCGTTGATGCATTCCTTCAAAACAGTTTTTTTTTAAAGTTAACTGCATATGTTGCAAGCAAATGATATGTTTGGTGTTTTCATGCCTTTTTTATGATCATGCTGTGTGATTGTTTATAAGTTAACTCAGAGTGCAATTTTAATATGGTTTTAGGATTTTAACTTGAGAAATTCACCATAATACTTTTTATGCAAAAAGAGTCCTGATATGTTCACATTGAAAGGCCAATATAGTATTCACAAGAATTGAATTGATTCAAAATGTAATGCCCTGAGATAAATGAATAATAGTATGCTGTTTGGTCCCTATTTTTTTTCTGGCAGATTTTTTTATGGACCCCTCTTTGCCCCTTTGCGTGCCTTTGAAGCTCACCCTTGATATACACTCTTAGATACAACAGTTGTGTAATATGTAAAATATTGTGATGTTGACACAATTTCCTTCCCTCAGCTCCACATCCCTAACATCCAATTCACATCTTCAATGTATGTTGTAAAAAAAAGACTTTAATTATTACATAATGTAATAAACAGACTGTTCTGCTGTAGTTTGTTGGTTTGAGTGTCGTGATTCTTCTAGAGCCCTAATAGGATGTTACATTAACTTCTGATTGATTTCATGCTTTACAGTGCACTTAATCTGTTACAACACATCTGTATCCCATTTACTTTGAATTACTGTGTGGGGTGATGGAACAATGCTCCATTCTGCACTACTTTGCCTCTCAACTTTAACTACTCTGATCCAGATGCAGAGTAAAATCTTTTAAACAAGAACACCAATATATCAAAACATAACCTCAAAAGATCAAACAAAACCACATTACTGTGAATTTTTTCAATTTCTTACAACTGCTCCTTTATTTTTGTTACTTCTAAGTAAAATTGCCAATTTTTACTAAATTGTGGGGAGTTTTATATTGTGGACAGGCGCTGCTCCTTTCAGCAATACTGTGAGCCTGAGCTAGAACCAAACCAAGGAAAACAGAGAATTATCACTTTCTGAAGGCCCTTTCGTCCTTCTTCCTTCAATAATATTGGCTTTTCATTTCATCATGGTTCATTCAAGTGGCCTCAATACCAGGTTTGTATAATTTATAAGCATGACTATATGTTCACTGCAGCCTCCAGTAATACATTTCATCTTGCTTCCTTTGATGAAATATGTACTGCCTTAAAGGAATGGTAAGCGTCAAGAGTTGAAGGTGGAATTATTGATGTTTTTCTGCCATCAATGATCTACAAGTAGGGAACACAAATAGTACAGTGGATACTATGTGGAAGTGCGGATGAGACTGTAGTACCTTGTTCCTGTTCCTGTACACCCAGACCATTGTCAGTGATAGACATTATCATTTTAGCTCTGTCACGTCAGGTTATCTGGAGGGCCAATGAATCATGCAGTAACATTGAAATACAATATAAGATTTGTATGAAAACACTTAAGGTCACAAGGATTTGGATGAAGGAGGTCCATTTGATCTCATCCTTCCAGAATACCAACTCTCACAAGCAGCTATTTCTTAAATTAGTTTAGTGGCCCATATTCAAATGCTCTTCCTGGAAACCTGATCCAGCTGCAGCTCATTCCTTGTAAAGGAAAGGGAAAGAAGACAACATTAGGGAAGAAAAATGACTAGATGGGGAAAAAAACACCATAACTGAAAGGGCAAGTGCCATAGAGTCATAATGGCACAGAGGAGGCTATTTGGTCCATTGAGTCCACACCTGTTCTCAGTACAACAATCCAATCAGTCCCAATCCTCCTCCATCCCTGTAGCCCTGAAGTTTGTTTCCCTCAAGTGCCGGCCAAATTTTCCTTTGAAATCACGGATCATCTCCACTTCCATCCCTCTCCTAGGCAGCGAGTTCCAGGTCATTACCATTCGCTGCATAAAAATGTTCTTCCTCACATTCTCCCTGTATCTCGTGCTCAAAACCTTAAATCTTTGTCTTCTGGACCTTGTAGAATCAGCTAATTGGAACAGCTTTCTATGTTAACCTATTTAAATTTGAGTATTGCTGAATGTCTAAGCCCGACAAAGAGACTGGAATAGTCATCATTAACAAATGTGACTATCAACAAAATGCACGCCGTTCTTAACAATGGGTCCAAATTCATATCCATTGGACCTGCTGTTAAACATGACTGCACAGCCCTGCTCGAAAGCAAGTTACAAAATCAGTTGTTGGACTTGTGTAAGAGTAACGAGCTGTTGGGTGATGGATATGATAGAATTCGTCCTTGCGGCTCACAGCATCCATGTATCCATGTCGTGCCAAAAAGACATTCTGCCTACTACACAAATGAGTAATGTGCGATATGAATTTCACTGCTAGTGTGATGCCAGTTATGTAGGCCATACGTCCCAACGACTGGGAGATCAGATTATACATCATGTTCTTTTGGCTGTTTGCAACAGGCAAAGTGCTTGCAAAACTCAGAACATAGTGGCCAACATTTGATGTGATTCTGCGACTGGACAACACTTGTTAAACAATCCTGATTGCGTTAAGAATTACACTGACAAACAATTTAAGATTATCAGTCAGGCTCACAGAGTGGCTCACTTACGCATGCTAGAAGCTACATATATTCACACACAGGCCCTGTCTTTTGCAAACAGAAAGAACATGTCCATGCATTGTGCCTTTTTCAAATAAACAAAAGCTTTGTGGGGGGGGGGGGGGGGGGCGGTGGTGGGGGGCAGTCATTCCCTGGTTCATTCCTCATGGCAATGCCTTGACCAATCCAAGTTGACCTGTCTGGTTTGAATTTAAACAAAAGCTTGGCAGTTAACTGTTCCCTGGTACATTCTTCATGGCAATGCCTCTACCAATCAGAGTCCATTTGCCAACCAATCAGCACCCTCTTCTCAAATGGTATAAATTGGTGTTCCCTTTGAGTATTCTTGCTTGGTATTCCCTGTCGTTAATCTGTCGTGATGAGTGCAATATGAAAAGCTTCGATAGCATGTCTGTTTTTTCAGCAATGCTCAGGTTCTGTACTGCCACGTGAATATTTCTATCTAAACCTGTCTTAATCTTATACACCCCTATAAAATCTCACTTCAGCCTCCTTTGCTCCACGAAGAACAACCACAGTTTCTCCAACCCAATCTTGTAGATACATTCCTTCATCCCTGGAGCAATTCTGGTAAATCTCCTCTGTGCCCTCTTAAGGACCTTCACATTCTCCTAAGGTGTAGTGGACAGAACTGGATGCAATGCACTAGTAGTTGCCTAATCAGAGCTTTATAAAGGTTCAGCAAACTTCAATGCGTGTGTCCTTGATACCTCTATTTATGAAGCCCAAGGGGATTAAGGGTGACAGAACCAAGGAAGTTTAATGGAGTTAACCATGATCTCATTGAATGGTAGAACAGAATTAAGCAGCTAATGGCCTAATCCTGTTCCTATGAAAGCAATATGTTTTTGAGCATGCTATCAGATCTCCCATGGCATTGCTCATGGTGTGTGGGTGGCTTAATAAATTAGAGTTGTTATGTCACACTATTATTAGAGATAATGACTTGTCAGTATTGGTGAGGTGTGGAAAGAGTGCCCAATGTCTGCCTATATTGAGATGGGGCCTCAGGGTCTAAAAGTGTTTTAAGGAGGGCCTAGGGGTGCAGCAGGAGGTCATGGAGTTCAGAGAACACTGAAGTGGAAAGCTCTAGGAACATTGGAGTTGGTCCTGGAATTTGGATAAAAGGAACATTGAAAAAGGTGTTGATGTCTATGAACATTAATGTTGTTCTTGGAGCTCTGGAAATGAGTTTCAGAGGTTTGTGAGCATGGAGTTGAGATCCTGTTTTCTGATCAGGAATATTTCTGGAGAGATGCCGTAAGGTTCCAGCAAGAGTGCGGAGGGTTTTGGAACATTTGATGGGCAGTATAGCACTGTTGGGTTCTGCTTGAATTTAAAAGTATGCAGAGTATAGCAGCTTTGTGGGGATGGGAAGGTGGTTTAAGAGAATGGGACCCAAGCTAACATTCCCCATTTTGAAACATTAGGCTCCAACTCCCCACCAGGATTCTGAACTCTTCTACAATCACTTCTATACTCTCAAGATATCCCCATTCGGTTTTTATGTTACTATAAGCATTTCCTGTTTAAAAGTAATGGCCAGAAAATAAAAGCCTACATGCACAATTTCCTGAATACACAGGAAATAGGCTGCACCGAGTTTTCCCATTTGTATTGCCTTAAATAAATATAAATTTCCGTAAAGAAGAATGACCTCATAAAATGCACAAAGATTTGACATTTATACAGATTTTGTAATCCTTAAGCCTCAAAAATATTCCAGAAGAGATTTATTAATTGAATTTCAATTGTGATGCAGAATAATCTGTTCTCCACAAATAATTTCCCTGTTTCCCTTTCTGTCAACAAAGAAACTATGGTCACATTTGCTATTATTTACTGTTGTCCCGTAAATTTAAACAAATGTTCAATGCCTGAGATAAAGCTTTGCCATTTAAAGCTTTGCTTTTTCTGATAAATCTGAAGAAAACTCTGAAATCCTGACAGTATATACCCCTCTCCATTTCTTAAGAGCTCATTGAAGCACATATTGCATACCAGAAAATTAGAGAGAGGCTTTAGCCTTGAAGTAAAATCTTTAATGAAGGTATTACATGCTGACATAAATGTGACAAAAGTTTGATAACAAGTGAAGACTGTGGACAGGATGCGCGGGCATGCACAATATTTTAGTGGAGATTTGAAGATATGTTGAAAAGGGTACTGTTAACATTACGTGACTTATTTAATAGCCAGAAGATTAACAATAAAACATAAATCCAAAAAGGGAAATTAAACTATTCCAAATAAAAAATGCACTATTCCAAATAAAAAATGCAAACATAAAAAGCAGAAAATAAGGAAATGGAATTATGTGCACTATTAAACATAAAACCAAGAGATAATTAAAAATACATAATCTAGAATGGAGAATGAGAAAAAGCATAAGAAATGTTGCTATCTTTATGGTAAGCAGAACATGAAACATGTGAAGCATCTTAAAGATCCCAAAATGTTGGAATTGCCTTAATAAGAAGGGCTGGTGATACCCCAGAATTCATGAGGAAAATTGAGATTACTAAGTAAAAAGGTCAGTTAAAAGGAATGAAGAGTGACAGGTGTAAATGGAATGAACCCATAAAATAGGGGAGGAACTTTTTTGAAGTTTATTAAACAAAGGTATATTACCAGATAACTGGAAATATTCCAATAAAACATGTGAAGCACAGTCCTGGGAGTTATATGGCCTTTAGCTTAACATCCACAGTTGCAAAGACATTAGTCTATTATAAAGGAATAGGAAAGCTAGTCTATTATAAAAGAGCAGTTCAAGAGCAATGCCAATAATAAGTCAATATGGATTTAAGAATGGCAGCTCATTTCAAATGAATTTATTGGAATTCTTTGAGGATATAACATAATTAGTATTAATGTCAGTGTTGTATACCTTTGACTTTCAGAAGTAACTTTTTAATGAGCCTTATAAGCCTTGTGGGAAACCAAATGCTCTCAATAAAACAGGAAGGACTAAATTAGAAGCAACAATAGCAACCAATGGCAGTAATTCTAATTGAACAGCAAATAGGATATCTTGGGATCTGTCCTAGAACCTCCACAGTTCATAGTGTTTACAAGTAACATTGATGAATGTATTAAAAGTAGACTTTTCAATTCTGATAAGTTGTGTGGGAATTGCAGGTTGTGCACAGGAAAGGGATAACATTTAATTTTCTACCAAACTTAGTAACTAGAATCTAATATTGAGACATGTATGATAGTAGACTCATACTTTAGAGAGTAATATTGTTAAAAGGAGTCAAGAAAAATATTGGGCTATAATAATGGCTAAAACAGTAGATGTTAATAGTGCAGAAAGCTGCTGAGAAATTCACAAAATCGGATTTTCTATTGTGCACTAGAGTGCACATTCTCACTCCTTCACCTAATTCGAGAAAGTTCAGCCGCTGTAGGCAGAGCCTCGGCTTAATCACCTCAGAGATACTGCTGGAATTTAAAATGATACAACTTACCAACATCGACTACTAGTAAAAGCAAAAAACTGCGGATGCTGGAAATCCAAAACAAAAATAAAAATACCTGGAAAAACTCAGCAGGTCTGACAGCATCTGCGGAGAAGAACACAGTTAACATTTCAAGTCCGTATGACTCTTCAACAGTTCTGGTATCAGTTTCCAGGTATTTTTATTTTTGTTTTAGACTACTAGTAAGCTTCCTGTTGCTTATCTAGTCAAGTCCAATGGAAGTAAAGGTGACACAGGGCAATACCACAGCCAACAGACCTGAGAGAACTGCTCTTGTTAATAGAGAGCTGGCTAGGTACAACATCCAGGTTGCTGCCCTCAGCGAGACTAGTCTACCTGAGGAGGGTCAGCTCAAGGAATCTGTGCAAGTTACACATTTTTTTCCAGTGGCTGTGGAAAATAAGAATGGTGCAAAGCTGGCATAGGCTTTGCTGTTGTGAACCGTCTCCTCAGTAAGTTGATTTGCCCTCCCAAGGGTGTTAATGATCATCCAGTGGTGCTGAAATTCCCTCTGCATGGCAACAGGCAAGCAACTCTCATCAGTGTTTATGCCCCAACATAACCAGCCCTGATGAAATTGAGGTTAAATTCTAGGATGACTGCCACTTCTTGATTGCTACTGTTCCAAAGTCAGACAGGCTAATCATTCTTGGTGACTTCAACGCAAGCGTTGGTGGACATCACCAGGCACGGGAAGGAGTCATCAGAAAAACAGGCTTGACAGTTGTAACAGAAATGGTCTCCTTTTGCTGAAGATATGTGCTGAGAATGAGCTCTTAATTACCAACACAATTTTCCACCTCCCAAATCGCAACAAGGCGCCTTGGATGCACCCATTTTATGCATTGGCACCCAATCAACAGTCATAACCAGGCAGAGAGACAGACAGGTTGTGCTTGTAAAGAATACCATGTGCGATGCTGACTGCTGGACTGACCACCATCTTATCATTTCAATGCTAAACATCAAGATCTATCCCCCTAGATACCCCTAGAGTATGAAGGTCCAGACAGTCATGAAGGAAATTTGAGAGTTGCCTGTGTACAGTGAAAATGGACACACTGCTTCAAGAATGAGTAGGCAACCTTCAGGAATATAGAGTGCTCTAAAGGCCCTTGGCCCTACCTCTTGTAAGCTTGAAGATTGGATTGATGAAAACAATGAGGTAATCCAGAAGCCACTGGAGGGGTTTACCCCAGTGACAAGCCATCACTATCCGAGCATGGTGCCTACCAAAACATCCGCAGGACTATCCAATGCAAGCTGAGGGAGGTGTATGACCCTTGGCTGAATCAGAAAGCAGACAAACTTCAGTCAAATGCAGACCACAAAGGCTGGAAGAGATTCCACAATGCTCTGAAATCCATTTACAGTGCCAATGGGTCAACAGTGCTTACAGATAAAGCCAAATTCTAGAAACATGGACAAAGCACTTTAACCATATCCTTAATCAGTCTTCATCAATCAATAGGTTGCCATCAACTGGTCTCTTGATGACCCTCCCACACTGTTAGAAATGACAAACACAAACCCATGTCTCGTGGCAAAACTCCAGGAGCTGATGCTAAACTCAGTCTAACCTGATAGGGATAACATTCAGGTATCCATAAACCCCTAAATGTAATAAAATATTATTTAACATCTGCCTGGGTTTGTACATCATGAAAGTGAATTGAATGTAAACCTATACGCTTCTGCAAACTTAAGGAATTGTGTCCACTAAGCTATCATTCTAAAACCATCAATAATTTCTCCTAGTGATTTTAATATACGTATATTCATGCTGCCTGAGTTTAGAACCATAACTACCTGCTGTGCAGAGGATTTATATCAGTACAATAGTTACACTTTAAAGGCCCACATACTGCATAGCATTTTCAACAGATTTAAAGTAGTACCATAAAACCATGTGAAACACGGTGTGCTCTAATGATTGCATCTGGTACTCAAAAGCCTTCTGCATAGCTTTCATGAAACCCAATTAAATGTGTAGTAATTTGCCACAAATAAACATTACACACATCTTCCCCAGGGAGTTTGTTTAAATAAATCAATAGGTGTCACGATAAACCAGCTTCTGGAGCTCAGCAAAACAATGACACAGACATTGCTGTAAAAATATTTTACATTGCTAATGAGAGGCCAGGCAGACCTGTTAGAACTCTCATTTATTAGCCATCACTAAATCCTGAAATGCCATTAGGTAAGCCTGGTCTAGTGACATCAACACATGGACTTTGATGTAATATCTGATCCTTATAAATAATTTGGGGCAAAAATTGGATAGTCCCTGAAAATGGCTACAGAGATGGTGATGCAAGATTAATTGGTGCCCATTCCTTCCAATGTAGGCAACACATAAACTTCATGTTGGCTGCTCACTACGATAATTGTGTGAAGCCAGTGCTAAACATGCAGTTGAATGGCTGCATGCCTCAGCAGGGGTCCAAAGTTTGTGCACGGCTAGCATCATTTAAAGCTAAAAACAAAAAACTACTGCGGATGCTGGAAATCCAAAACAAAAACAGAATTACCTGGAAAAACTCAGCAGGTCTGGCAGCATTGGCGGAGAAGAAAAGAGTTGACGTTTCGAGTCCTCATGACTCTTCAACAGAACTAAGTAAAAATAGGAGAGAGGCCCTCTCCTATTTTTACTTAGTTCTGTTGAAGGGTCATGAGGACTCGAAACGTCAACTCTTTTCTTCTCCGCCGATGCTGCCAGACATGCTGAGTTTTTCCAGGTAATTCTGTTATCATTTAAAGCTAGCCTGCACATCTTGCAGGGAAGTTGTATTCTGCCTGCAGCAGGTACTGGAAGTAGCCACAGCCACATCACCCAAATACATTATACCACCCTCGCTAATACACCTTGTTCTCTCTTTTGCGGGACAAGGTGGCACAAAACTAGAGGTAGCATATGATAACAGGCAGGGGGCAGACAGGGTTGCATATCCTCACCCCGTGGAGGAGATGATGGAGCAGCTATGACTGAGGCTGTAGCCAGTCATGGGGCTGAAATCGATGAGGATTATGTATGCTCGTACTTAATCCTTCTTCTCATTTTCTGCTCAGTCACCTTCCTTATACTGTAGTGAATGGCGAACAGAGAGACGTTAGAGAGATTGCCTGCTCCAGCTCGGAAGAATCCCAATGCAAAGAAGTTCATGGCCACAGTCACCTTCACAATCACTGGCAGCATTGTCCTCACCCTGTCCTGTGATTGCAAGTATGTCTGCAACATAGAATCATAGAATGATTATAGCACAGGTGAAGGCCTTTCAGCCCATTGAGTCTATGCCAGGTAGCAGACATCATTGAACACCTCTTTAGTGAAGCTGAGATGAATTGGCCTGAGGAGCCTGGGTGGATATGGCCTCCAGTTGACAGCCTTTCTTTCCTTCCTCCTCCTCCCTCTTCCAGCAGCTTGACTTCCTCTGCATCACTCTTTTTCCCTGTCATACTGCAGGCCAGGGAGGATGGAAACTATCGCATACAACAGAGGGAGCATGTGGTCTGAGCAGAACCCTTGATGTCAGAACCAAGGCCTTCAACACATGCCACCTGGTAGACTTCAGCAACTTTAAATAACAGTACAAACCACCAAACACTTTTACTAATTCAGCAGCAGCCATTAGAAATCAATCAGCAATTACCCTAAAATTCATTGATGATTCCTATAATTAGCCCTGATGTAGGGTCCTTCCTGCTGCTGAATGCATGTTCAGCTGTGCAAAGTTAAAAGAGGGCATTAGCTGTAGCATTTAGTTCAAAAAGGGCACCATTGGCATCAAATTCAGTGACTGACATCACAATGTACCCACTTTGCTTATTTCTGATGCAAACATGGACAAAAGAGCTGAACTCCAGAGGTGAGGTGGGAGTGACTGCCCTTGACATCAAGGCAGCATTTGACCAAGTGTAGCATCAAGGAGCCCTAGCAAAACTGGAGTTAATGGGAATCAGGGGCTGATTGGAGTCATACCTAGCACAAAAGAAGATGGTTGTGGTTGTTGGAGATCAGTCATCTCAGCTCCAGGACATCACTGCAGGAGTTCCTCAGAGTAGTGTACTCAGCCCAGCCATCTTCAGCTGCTTCATCAAAGACCTTCCTTCCATCACAAGGTCAGAAGTGGGGATGTTCGCAATGTGCACAACGTTCAGCACCATTCATGATTCCTCCGATACTGAGGCAGCCCATGTCCAAATGCAGCAAGACCTGGACAATATCCAGGCTTGAGCTGACAAGTGGCAAGTAACATTCATGCCACACAAGTGTCAGGCAATGACCATTTCCAACAAGAGAGAAACAAGAGAGAATCTAACCATCATCCCTTGACATTCAATGGGATTACCATCAATGAATCCCCCACTATCAATATCCTGGGGGTTACCATTGACCAGAAACTGAACTGGACTAGCCATATAAATACTGTGGCTACAAGAGCAGGTCAGAGGCTAGGGATCCTGTGATGAGTAACTCACCTCCTGACTCCCCAGATCCTGTCCACCATCTACAAGCCACAAGTCAGGAGTGTGACGGAATACTCCCCGCTTGCCTGGATGAGTGCAGCTCCGACAACACTCAGGAAGCTTGACGCCATCCAGGACAAAGCAGCCCGCTTGATTGGCACCACATCCACAAACATTCACTCCCACCACCACCGACGCACAGCAGCAGAAGATGCACTGCAGCAACTTACCAAGGATCCTTCGATAGCACCTTCCAAACCCACAACCACCTAGAAGGACAAGAGCAGCAGATGCATGGGAACACCACCACCTGGAAGTTCCCCTCCAAGCCACTCACCATACTGACTTGGAAATATATCACTCTTCTTTCACTGCTGCTGGGTCAAAACCCTGGAACTCCCTCCCTGGCAGCAGTGTGGGTGTACCTACACCATATGGACTGCAGCGGTTCAAGAAGGCAGCTGACCAACACCTTCTCAAGGGCAATTAGGGATTGGCAATAAAAATGCTGGCCTAGCCTGCGACACCCACAGCCGTGAATGAATTTTAAAAAATCTTCCAGCACCCATGCTCAAGACCTACTTAAAATGACATCTGCATGGCCTGTACTGAAAATATAGCCATAGCGTCAAAAATGCGGGCGCTATGCAACCGATTTTTGTGGCCACAATTATTAAGATACTTTTGAAGGGGTGTCAATTCATACTGATGTATCAATGCAGCGGTCAGATCATCTCCAGCCAGTTTCTTATCTTCTTGGCTTAAGTCAAGATGTTTTGTGGTCAAAAAAGAAGAGAATATTTCCACTTTTGCAAGCCTGTTCTCTGTTCTGAAGCAAATGCAGAACAGAATTTACTTCCGGTGGCATTATATTCCAGCCGTTACAGTTTCCAGACCAGCGAAATGGATGGAAAATGAGTGCTTCAGCGAAGAAATAATCAAGCTTGTAAACTCTATGCTGCAGTGAGGATATTATCAAGACAAGTCTGGTGACCCTGGCCCCTCTTGAAAACAGAGGCTCCTGGTGTAACAGAGTTTCTTAAAACATTCACTGCTGACATCAAATGTCAGACTTTACAAAAACAAACAATTGCTTGTAATATTTCTTCAAGTAAAACCAGATTCTCAAGTGTTGCGTATTGAATTACAGTATATTCTGTCTACGAAGTATTTTATGTGCACCTCAGTGAGACCTCTGGTGACTTTAGAACTGGTGGCTCAAGGAGAGCATCACGGCATATGTGAGCAGGAGCAGGTATTGGAGTCAGAAGCTGCTGCTGTCCCATCAGAGGATGGAGGACAGCTCCAGCCATCATCTTTATCCAGCTGCAGATGTTGAGCCTCGGGGCCATGTACGAAGCAGGTGCTAGCAGGGAAGCAATGGGAGATGTGTGGACATCTATCAGAGTTTCCTGCGGTAGTGCGGTCCCTTGTGGTGAAAATGGAGGAGTCCATTCATGTTATCAACACTCACTCCATCATGAGCACTAAATCCCATGAGAAGCAGATCTGCCCTTGTACTCTGGAGAGCTATGTATAAACTGGCAATGCGATTCCATTGTCTTCCATTGGAGGATCAGTCCTGCTATCATGGTCAGTGTGTTACCACATGAGTCAGAACTCTGGATTCACAAGCTTAGGAGAAATAGGAGCAGGGGTAGACCATTCGGCGCCCCAAACCTGCTTCACCCCATTCAATAAGATCTGATTGTGCCCTTAACTCCATTCCCCTTAACCCTTGACTCCTTGTAGATCAAAAATCTGTCTAACTCAGTCTTGAATATATCAATGATCATTCCACTGATCTCCGGCAAAGAAATTCTAAAGATTAACAACCCTCGGAGAGAAGAAATTCCTCCTCATCTCATTCTTGAACGAGAGACCCTTTATTTTTAAATTATGCTCCCTAGTTCTAGATTCCCTGAAAAGTCTTAGATCCTCTCAGATCTATCCTGGCATGCCCCCTCAGATCCTTTTGGGCAGAATTGTCCCAGATTTGCACTAAGTGCAGTTGCAGGCGGATATTTTACCCATCAGCTCCAATGGCAGCTTCTCACACCGTATCATCCCAGACCCGCCTCATTAATTTTGCATTCCCGGGAAACACACCGTTTCAATGGCAAACAGGTTGTCATTTGCCGGCCATGCCATCGCATCAGTGCTTCCTCACGCCGGGCACCATATTTAAAGTAATTATCTCCCCTTGCTTTTGCAGGCATATCTGGGAAACAGTGGACAGAGTCCATGACCCAGGGCCTCCAATCAAGTTCCGAAGAAACCTCTGAAGAGGAATCTGGAGGCACCCTCCTTGATGTCCTGTCCCAGTGCTCACCCACATCCTCCACCAGCGCAGAGACACACACCTCGGTGGGACCTAGCTTTACAGTAGCCTCGGGATCACAATTGGTGAACACATCGCACCATCTGATCCACAGCAGGCGGCAGCAGGGACTTCCCAGGTGTTGGCACTTGGAGGACTGCTGGAGGTCAGAATGTTGCTGAGTCCGGGTCAGATGATGAGCCCCTGGGCTTGGTCATGTCTCAGTTGCTGGAGTTTCAAAGGTAAGATCAGGAACATCAGGAAGGGATGTCCGCTGCACTCCTCGGGTTGCAAGGCAAGATGGAGGAGTCCATCCACCTTCAGGCTGAGGTGATAGCGCTGGCATGCCAATGCACTGAGGTCAACACTGGTAGGATGGCGGCCACCATGGAAACCTTGGTCCAGGATGTCACTCCTGCACTGCTGTGCGAGTTGAACTCCATCGCTGACGCCATTGTTGGCCTCCAACAGTGTATATGCGAGAGGGGTACAGGGCAGCTCAATCTCACTCCAGTTACCCTTTCTCCTCATGGGGCAAGCCAGGGGCCCTGGAGCAGCCATAGGGAGGAGGATCAGCAGGTGCACATCCAGGGGTCATCCACCCAGGTTTCCTGGGGAGTGTCCAGGCAATCCGAATCCCCTTTTCCTGTGATCCCAGCAGCTCCAACTCTGCTAGCCGAGGGGGGTGCGACTGCCACACAGCAAGACCCCAAAAGTAGGCTGGGTCCCTCCGAGTCTCGGCCCTCCAGAGGACACCCATCAAGGTCATCACAGACAGGGCGTCGCAGTCAGCAGGCTGTCTCCACCTCTGCTGTAGGTGTTGGGAGAGCACCAAGACGTAGCGGCATGGATAGGAAGGTTAAGAAGATGTAGTTGCACAGCCTGGGCACAGATGTTAATCACTTGCACATAATGTTCACTATTGTAAATAAACTTGTTCTGACGAGCAGTGTTCGTGTCTCACTTAGATGTCAAACCTTGGCTTCTGTACAAGATAAAGGCAGGTGCCTCAATCCTCAGCCTCTTCCCCGTGCTTTGTGCAGCCTTCAGACCAAAGTGATGGTCCAGCCCCACAATCCTTGGACACATTACTGATGCCTGCACCTCAACGGTGCTTGTCATTGCTGCCAGGATGTCGTGGGCAGGCCTCACCAAGTTCCGTCATTCTCTCTGTGTGCTCTCAGCACCTTTGCGGTGGGGCTGGCCCCCATCTCTTCAGCATCTGTGGCCAGTGACAATGTGCTCTTGAAGGAGTCAGGTGCTGAAGGCAGACAAAGGATCAGGTGCACTTAAAGTTTCACGGCTGCGTCTCCATGATACAATATTCAGTCCGGAAGGCTGCAAAGTGCCTAGTCGGAAGATGAGGTGCTGGTCCTCCAGTTTGCATTGAGCTTCACTGGAACAATGCAGCAAGCCAAGGACAGACATGTGGGCAAGAGAGCAGGGTGGAGTGTTAAAATGGCAAGCGACAAGGAGGTCTGGGTAATGCTTGCGGACAGACCGAAGGTGTTCTGCAAAGCAGTCACCCAGTCTGCGTTTGGTCTCTCCAATGTAGAGGAAACCACATTGGGAGCAACGAATGCAGTAGATTAAGTTGGGGGAAATGCAAGTGAAATGCTGCTTCACTTGAAAGGAGTGTTTGGGCCCTTGGACAGTGAGGAGAGAGGAAGTGAAGGGGCTCCATGATACAACCCTGATCACAAACCACAGGCAAGCTGCCCTTGGTCAGACAGGGGTCAGACATTCACAGAGGCTTATGTGAAGATCTATGGAGTGTCCTCATTGCATGTCATCATCATCATCCTGCAATTGAGCGACTATTAGAGCCTCCACTGCATCTCCATGACAGGTGCATTATCATGGAGGTTATGTGCACTGCCATAAGCCAGACTGGAGTCAAATGTTCATAGATGCGATGTGAGGATTACATTGCACATCGTCATCATCCTCCACAAATCTAGCAGCTATGAGGGCCTCCCAAGCGCGCCTGCCTCGTCTGGCCAGTGCGATGGCCTCATCGCCTTCATCGTCGCCTTTGAGGACCTCCTCACCCTCATCACCGTCAATGTCCTCCTCATCAGAGGAGACCTCCAACTCCTCCACTTCCTCCTCAGCCAGCTCCTCTTCCCGTTGCAGCGCCAGGTTGTAAAGGGCATAGCAGGCAACAACGATACGTAATGCCCTCTGTGGACTGTATTGCAGGGCTCCACCAGACCGGTCCAGGCACTGGAACCTCATTTTCAGCATCTTGATGGTTCGCTACCAAGCTGTGAGTTGCAGCATGAACCTCGTTATACCTTCACTCTGCTGCAGTCTGAGTCCGCCACACGGGTGTCATCAGCCACGTCCTCTGTAGGCAGTCCTTGTCCCCGAGGAGTTATCCCTGCAGCCACTGTGGACCCTGGAAGATGCCAGCAGGCACAGAAAATTCCACCCTATATGTTTCAATAAGATCATTTCTCATTCTTCTAAACTCTAATGAGTATAGGCCCAATTTGTTCAACCTTTCTTCATAAGGCAACCCCTTCATCACAGGAATCAACCAAGTGAACTTTCTCCTAAATGCTTCCAATGCAAGCATGTTCCCCCTTAAGTAAGGAAACCAAAACTGTGCACAGTACTCCAGATGTGGTCTCACCAATGCCCTGTACAGTTGAAGCAGGACTTTCTACTTTTATACTCCACCCCCCTTGCAATAAAGGCCAATATTCATTTTGTCTTCCTAATTACTTGCTGTAACTGCACGCTAACATTTTGTGATTCACGTACAAGGTCGCCCAGATCCCTCTGTACCACAGCATTCTGCAGTATCTCTTCAGTTAAATAATATTCAGCTTTTCTGTCCTTCCTGCCAAAGTGGATAGCCTCACATTTTCCCACAATCTCCTCCATCTGCCAATTTTTTGCCCACCCACTTAATCCAGGTATATCCCTTTGCAGGCTCTGAATCCTCCTCACAACTTGCTTTCCTACCCATTTTGTATTGTCAGGAATTTTTTCCCTTCATCCAATACATGAATATAGATCATAAATAGTTGAGGCCCAGACTGATCCCTGTGGCACTCCACTAGTTACAGCTTGCCAAGTTGAAAATGACCCATTTATCCCAACTCTCTGTTTCCTGTTAGTTAGCCAATCCTCTATCCACACCAAAGGGCATGCCCAACACCATGAGCTCTTATTTTATGTAGTAACCTTTTGTGTGGCACCTTATTGATTGACTTTTGAGAATGCAAATACACTACATCTACGGGTTCCCCTTTATCCACTCTGCTTGTTATGTCCTCAAAGAACTCTAAAAATCTGACAAACATGATTTGCCTTTCACAGAATCATGTTGACTCTGCCCGATTGTATTATGAATTTCTAAATGTCCTACTACCTCCTTAATAATGGATTCTAATGAAATAACAAGTGGAAGAAGACACTGGTGGGAGTAGTCTATATACCCCCGAGCAGTAGCTATACTGTAGGCAGAGAATAAATCAGGAGATAATGAGCGCATGTAAAAAAGGCAGTTCATTAATTACGGGTGACTTCAATCTTTATGTAAATTGGGGAAATCAAATTGGCACAGGTAGACATGAGCAAGAATTCATAGAGTGTATTTGGAACAGTTTCTTAGAACAATATGTTGTGAATCCAATCAGGCTATTTTGGGCCTGGTAATGTGTAATGAGGCAGGTTTAATAAATGATCTCAGAGTAAAGGATCCCCTAGGAAACAGTGACCATAATATGGTAGAAAAATTAGCATTCAGTTTGAGAGTGAGAAACTTGGGTCAGAAACAACTGTGCTAAACTTAAATAGGGGTAATTGTAATGGAATGAGGGCAGAGTTGGTTGGAGTGGACTGGGAAAGCAGTTTAGCAGAAAAGACAGTTGATGAACAATGGCAGATGTTTAAGAAAATAATTCATGACTCTCAACAAAGCTATACACTAGTGAGAAAGAAGGATTCAAGGAAGGGGATAAACCAACCATGGTTAACCAAGGAAGTTAAGGACAGTATCAAATTGAAAGAAAAAACATACAATGTGGCAAAGGTTAGTGGTAAATATTCGGAAAGTTTTAAAAACCAACAAAAGATGACCAAAAAAATAATAAAGAGGGAGAAAATAAACTTTGAGGGTAAACTAGCAAGTAATGTAAAAACGGACAGTAACAGCCACCCCACCTACACCCCCCTCACCACCCCAACCACCACCACTGCCCCAGGCCTCCGCCCTCCCCCTACAGGCCTCCAATTCCAACCTCTGGCCTCTGATCACCTTCGCAGGCCCACGACCTTTAAATTTAAATTCGGGATCCCAGCCCAAACCCACATGCAATCCGGCCGCTTCCAGCTTTAATGGAGACAAGGTGGGAAGATAGACAGGTGACCAATCCACTCCACACAGTGAGACAAGCTGGCACTTTAAATGTTATAATCAGGCTATGAATTTCATTGTCAATCATCTTTCCTCTGATCACCTTCCAGGCACTCAACCACCCTCCCGCCACCCCACCTACACCCCCCTCACCACCCCAACCACCACCACTGCCCCAGGCCTCCGCCCTCCCCCTACAGGCCTCCAATTCCAACCTCTGGCCTCTGATCACCTTCGCAGGCCCACGACCTCCCTGCCCCAGGCCTCCGAACTCCCCCCTTCAAGTCTCCGATTCCTCTCTTCTCAAGCCTCCAATCCTACCACTCAGGCCTTTAATATCCTCCCCCCACCCACAACTCCAGGCCTCTGATCCCACACTCCCCAATCTCCTCTATCCGGGTTCCCAACTCCCACCACCCCAGGACCACAACATCAATCCCAAATCTGAGATCACCTCCTCCAAATCGAACAAGCCCACCCCATCCAGATCAGGTCCCCTTGCCCCCCCTGTTCTTTGGATTCAATCCCTTCCCTCCTTGAATCCACCTACCCTCCCCAGGTTGCCTCCCACCCCTCCCCACTACACACAGGGTGCAAGGATTTCTGGGTTCCATGCACCTGACCAACCACTCCCCTGCCATCTCTCCATGGATTAATTAGGTTAAAATTTTGACCATGCATCAATTTTTTGTCTACTGTTTTGCCAGAGTTTTTAATCCAATATGGCTGCTGTACACACTTGTAGCTACTACAGTGAGAGAATCAATATACCATAAAAATGTAACAGCAATGCCACTTGTCAGCTCAAACCTGGATATTGTCCAGGTCTTGCTGCATTTGGACATCGACTGCTTCAGTATCTGAGGAGTCGCGAATGATGCTGAACATTGTGCAATCATCAGCGAACATCCCCACTTCTGACCTTATGATGGAAGGAAGGTTATTGATGAAGCAGCTGAAGATGGTTGGGCTGAGGACACTACCCTGAGGAACTCCTGCAGTGATGTCCTGGAGCTGAGATGATTGACCTCTAATAACCACAATCGTCTTCCTTTGTGCTAGGCATGACTCCAACCAGCGGAGAGTTTTCCCCCTGATTCCAATTGACTCCAGTTTTGCTAGGGCTCCTTGATGCCACACGCAGTCAAATGCTACCTTGATGTCAAGGGCAGTAATTCTCACCTCGCCTTGGGAGTTCAGCTCTTTTGTCCATGTTTAAGCCAAGGCTGTAATGAGATCAGGAGCTGAGTGGTCCTGGCAGAACCCAAACTGAGGTTATTGCTAAGCAAGTGCCACTTCATAGCACTGTTGATGACCCCTTCCATTACTTTACTGGTGATGGAGAGTAGATTAATGGGGTGGTAATTGGCCGGGTTGGATTTGTCCTGCTTTTTGTGTACAGGACATACCTGGGCAATTTTCCACATAGCCGGGTAGATGCCAATGTTGTAGCTGTACTGGAACAGCTTGGCTAGGGGTGTGGCAAGTTCTGGAGCAAAAGAGCTCAGTACTATTGCTGGAATGTTGTCAGGGCCCGTAGCTTTTGCAGCATCCAGTGCCTTCAGCCGTTTCTTGATATCACGTGGAGTGAATCAAATTGGCTGAAGACTAGCACCTGTGATGCTGGGGACCTTCGCAGGAGGCCGAGATGGATATTCCACTCGGCACTTCTGGCTGAAGAATGTTGCAAATGCTTCAGCCTTATCTTTTGCACTAATGTGCTGGGCTCCCCATCATTGAGGATGGGGATATTTGTGGAGCCTCCTCCTCCAGTGAGTTGTTTAATTGTCCACCACCATTCACGACTGGATGTGGTAGGACTGCAGAGCTTAGATCTGATCTGTTAGTTGTGGATCACTTAGCCCTGTCTATCATTTGCTGCTTATGCTGTTTGCACGCAAGTAGTCCTGTGTTGTAGCTTCACCAGGTTGACACCTCGTTTTTAGGTATAGCTGGTGCTGCTCCTGGCATGCCCTCCTGCACTCTTCATTTAACCAGGGTTCATCCTCTGGCTTGGTGGTGATGGTAGAGTGGGGGGGTGGGGATGTGCCAGGCCTGAGGTTATAGACTGTGGTTGAGTGCAATTCTGCTGCTGCTGATGGCCCACAGGCCTCATGGTTGCCCAGCCTTGAGTTGCTAGATCTGTTCAAGATCTATCCCATTTACGGTGGTGGTGCCACACAACGTGATGGAGAGTATCCTCAATGTGAAGACTGGTCTTCATCGCCACAGGCACTGTATTGTGGTCACTCCTATCGATACTGTCACAGACAGGTGCATCTGCGGCAGGCAGGTTGGTGAGGATGAGGTCAAGTTTTTTTTTCCCTCTTGTTGGTTAACTCACCGCAGACCCAGTCTAGCAGCTATGTCCTTTAGGACTTGGCCAGCTCGGTCAGTGGTGGTGCTACCAAGCCACTCTTGGTGATGGACATTGAAGCCCCAGGGTATATTCTGAGCCTTTGCCACCCTCAGTACTTCCTCCAAGTTGTGTTCAACATGGAGGAGCACTGATTCATCAGCTGAGGGAAGGCGGTACGTGGTAATCAGCAGGAGGTTTCTATGCCCATGTTTGACCTGATGCCATGAGACTTCATGGGGTCCCGAGTCGATGTTGAGGACTCCCAGGGCAACTCCCTCCCGACTGTATACCACTGTGCCGCCACCTCTGTTGGGTCTGTCCTGCCAGTGGGACAGGACATACCCAGGGCTGGTGATGGTGGAGTCTGGGGCATTATCTATAAGGTATGATTCCGTGAGAATGACTATGTCAGGCTTTTGCTTGACTAGTCTGTGAGACAGCTCTCCCAATTTTGTCACTAGCCCCCAGATGTTAGTAAGGAGGACTTTGCAGGGTCGAAAGGGCTGAGTTTGCTGTTGTCATTTCCGGTGCCTAGCTCGATGACGGGTGGCCCTACCGGTTCCATTCCTTTTAGCTAATACAGCAGTAATGAATGTGAACGATCACTGGGACGTCAAACTATCTATCAGCATCAATAGCATGCTGGTTCAGGTGCTCATCGGAAATCTTAAATACCACATTAATGCCTGCCATCCTGTGAATTTACTTGAAGTGAAGTTGAGCTCAATAGTTTAAGCTCGTATTACAATAAACTACCCTCTCCCACTTTGTGGCAGCATACTTTGAGATCTCAAGAAATGACAGCTGATTTACTGTTTGAATCTTGTGAACCTTTGATGGATAAATCCTAAGATTTGCTAGTATCAGTGACATAACACAAATAGGTGGCACTGTTATTGCCCCATGCTACAGGTCATCTGGCTATGGAAATGCCGAACTCTTAATTTAAATGTTTATGCGCTCCATAAGTGTTCTAACCTCTGGAAAATTTAAGTTATACAAAACTCTGCAGCTTGTGTCCTAACTTACACCACGGGCAGGAATTCCGGTTTGTTGGGCAGGCTCGCCCTCCCAACAACCGTAAGGTTGAACAAGCAGCGACAAAGAACACTTAATTAATACCTTAATGGCCTTAATAGGCCTCTTAATTGTCAGTGGGCACCCTGCTATTCTCGCACGTGCCCGCTGACTGAAATATCGCACGAGTGCGTGATGACATCGCGCACTATTCACACTCGGGCATGTTGGACACACGCCCGCACGCCAAGTGGATAATTCTGTCCCAAGTCTTGTTCACTCATCACCCCTATATTCACTGACCTACAGTGGTTTCCAGTTTAAAATTCTCATCCATGTTTTCAAATCCCTCCATGACCTCACTCCTCGCCATCTCTGTAATCACCCTAAGGCCTAGAACTCCTCAAAATATCTACACTCCGCCAATTCTGACCCTGATTTTAATTGTTTCACCATTGGTGACCATGTCTTCAGCCGCCAAGCCCTAAGCTCAGGAATTCCCTTCCTAAACCTCTCCGCCTCTCTACCTTTCTTTCTTCCTTTAAGACACTCCTTAAAACTTAGCTCTTGACCAAGGCCTGGATTTTTGCTCCCAAAACGTGCAGAGTCAAAAATATTCCACTGTAGAACTGGCATCACAGAATCAGAATCACAGAATCTTAATGGCACAGATGGAAGCCATTCGGCCCATCATGTCTGCACTAGCTCTTCAAGTGAGCATTATGATCTAGTGCCATTGCCCTACTTTTTCCCCGTATCCTTGCACATTGTTTCTATTCCAATAAGGGGGAGGCAATGGCATGGTGATATTGTTGCTGGACTAGTAATCCAGAGACCCAGGGTAATGCTCTGGGGACCTGAGTTCAAATCCCGCCACAGCAAATGGTGGAATTGGAGTTTAATAAAAATCTGGAATTAAAAGTCTAATGATGACCATGAAACCATTGTCAATTGTAAAGACCCATCTAGTTCAATAATGCCCTTTAGGGAAGGAAATCTGCTGTCCTTACCTGGTCTGGCCTACATGTGACTCCAGACCCACAGCAATGTGGTTTGACTCTTAAATGCCCTCTGGGCAAGTTGGGGTGGGCAATAAATGCTTGCCTAGCCAGTGATGCCCACATGAATGAAAACAAAATTCAAATAATCATCTAAGGTCTCCTTGAATGCCTCGATTGAACCTGCCTCCACCACACTTCCAGGCAGTGCATTCCAGACCCGAACCACTCGTTGTATGAAAAAGTTTTTCACGTCACACTTGCTTCTTTTAAATCTGTTCCCTCTTGTTCTTGATCCTTTTATGAGTGGGAACAGTTTCTCCCTATCTACTCTGGCCCCTCATGATTTTGAACATTTCTATCAAATCTCCTCTCAGCCTTCTCTCCAAGAACAGTCCCAACCTCTCCAATCTATCCTCATAGCTGAAGTTTCTCATCCTTGGAGCCATTCTTGTAAACCTCTTCTGCATTCTCTCCAATGTGTTCACATCCTTCCTATAATATGGTGCCCAGAACTATACACAGGATTCCAGCTGAGGTCTAATGAATGTCTTATATAAATTCAGCATAACCTCCTTGCTCTTGCACTCTATGCCCTTTTTAATAAAGGCCAGGATACAATATGCTTTATTAACTGCTGTCTCCACCTACCCTGCCACCTTCAATGATCTATGCACATATACACCCAGGTCTTTCTGCTCCTGCACCAACTTCAAAATTCCACCCCTTATTTTATGTTATCTGTCCATGTTCTTCCTACCAAAATGCATCACTTCACACTTCTCTGCATTGAACTTCATCTGCCCACTCCACCAACTTATCTATATCCTCTTGAAGTTCCACACCATCCTCCTCGCAGTTCACAACACTCACAAGCTTTGTATCATCCGTAAACTTTGAATTGTTCCCTGCACACCAAGATCTAGATCGTTAATCTATATCAGGAACAGCAAGGGTCCCAATACTGACTCCTGGGGAACTCCACTACTGACCTTCCACCAGCCCGAAAAATATGCATTGACTATTACTCTCTGCTTCCTATTTGTCAGCCAATTTTGTATCCACGTTGCTACTGTCCCTTTATTCCATGAGCAATAACTTTTCTCGCAAGTCGGTTGTGTGGCACTGTATCCAATGCCTTTTCAAAGTCCACGTAAACCACATCAACAGCATTACCCTCATCGGCCTTTTGTGTTACCTTTTCAAAAAACTCCAGCATGTTAGTTAAACATGATTTTCCCCTTTAGAAATCCATGATGGCCCTTCCTTATCAACCCATATTTTGCCATGTGACTTCTAATTCTATCCCGAGTAATTGTATCATCATAGGAGCATAGAAAATAGGAGAAGGAGTAGTCCGTTCGGCCCATTGATCCTTCTTCATCATTCAAACAGATCAAGACTGATCATCTACCTCAATGCCGTATTCCCATGCTATCCCTATATACCTTGATGTCATTATTATCCAGAAATCTATTGATTTCTGTCTTTAACATGCTCAATGATTAAGCTTTACAGCCCTCTGAGGTAGATAATTCCAAAGATTCACCCCCACTGTGTGAATCTTAGTCTTAAATGGCTTGCCCCTTATTCTGAGACTGAGTCCCCTGGTTCCAGACTCAGCAGCCAGGGAAAACATCCTTTCTACATGTATCCTGTCACACCCTGTAAGAATTTTGTAAATTTTAATGGGATCACCTCTCATTCTTTGAAACTCTAAGGAATACAGGCACAGCTTCCTCAATCTGTCCCCATAAAACAATACCGCCATTCTAGGGATTAGTCTGGTGAAACTCTGTTGCACTCCCTCTATGGCAAGTATATCCTTCCTATGCCAACCTATGACTGCCCACCCCCACTGACTCATCCTCATGGTTCTTTATAGCCCCATGTCAAGCTATGACCCCACTCCCCACTCATCCCCATGGCCCCTTATAGCCCTATGCCAACTTAGTATCAACTCATGCCAACCCATGACTCCCCACTCTCCATTTGGCTCCTTATCGCATCAACGCCAGTTCACCTAGCATCCACCATGAGCAGACATTGACGCTATGCTGAGATGAAATAAAATAAAACTCTAAGTATCTATTTCAGACCACAATGTAAAAAAATGCTTTAACTGATAAAAGCCCATTCAATACATTTAAATCTCCTTAATTACTCAATCCTTTATAAAACCAGACATTTATATTCATAATTCAAAATCAAAGGCAGCTAATCTCTTAATAGCCTCTTGGAGCTGTCAATCATCTGTGAATTTACAGCCTCCTATTGTGATAATGACAGATTGTAGAAGTCAAGCAATAATAATACAATGCTGATACCCCTCAGGCTTATGTCAATAAACAGCTATTGAAATTGGAATCACCATTTCTTTTCCACTCAAAGACACAGCAGGCTGGGTTTTTTTTTTAAAGTTAAAGAGGAGGGGATTTAAATAACTCGACAGCTCAACAGTTCCACAGGTCGTATCTACCATTTACGCATATTCACATCTACTCTTAAAAGCCATTGTGATTTTTTAACAATTGTACATTTGCAGTTATTGGTGTTCTGAAATCCACACTGTAATTTGCATATATTGCACCAGTCACCGCATTTTAAGTGATATGATGTTGTAAAAAGGCAAGTATTAATATAATTTCAGAGTTCGTGTATGAAAGACTACTTCAACTTCTGAAAAATAAGGTTCAGTTGACAAATGACTGTCTTTGGATTATGCAACTATTTAAAAGTACTTCAGTGAGGAGAGAAGAGGGTAGAAAAGAGGTTATACATCACTGTTGCACAATTAGTCAGAGGCTGATAAATATTATTGGCTGATCTGTCAAGTAGCAATTATCTCAACTCCTGCATGTCCTGAATTGCAATTGTTTAATCAAGGAGCACTGTGAAATGATAGCTTTGAGGACCATCCGTTATTGTCACGGAAAGGAGGGAGGGAGGGAAATGGGAATTAATGCACATATATAAAAGTTATGAATTTACATATTTTTTAAAATTACAATATCAGAGCAAGTAATAGTAGGTCTAATAATCCTATGAAAAAGATGACATTTATATTATAACTGTTATACGTTCTTTATCCCTTGCTGAGAGTAGAAAACTGTTGCATCACAGTACATTCGTACTTCATGCGTTCTATGTCAGTGAGGAATGGAAACTGCTACCTACTGACAGTAAATAAACCTAGAGCATAAATCAGACGTGACTGCCTGATCCAGCTCCAAACTGAAATGGAATGACCCTCCCTCCTTCAAGGAGTTTTGCTGTGCTCTGTTCTTGTATTAGCAAGCCCTATTCTGAATTTAAACTCTATTATATTAAAATTGCAGCTTTGTTGCAAAGTGTATCCACATTTCATACCGATAGTATTCAGACTATTAAACTTACAGTGAAAATGAACCCCTAGCTATACAAAGTAGATCAGGGGGAGGGCTAACTTAAGTGAGTTGAAAAGAGATATGGCATAGGTGGATTGGAATCAAAAATTGGTAGGCAAAGCAGTAATTGAACAATGGGAGGCAGCCAAAGAGGAGATGGTTTGGGCACAGTATAGAAACATTCTTGTGAGAGAAAAAGGAAGGACATCCAAAGCTAAAGCTGAGCAACCTAAGATACAGACATTAAAATAAGGCAGAAAAAGGAAGCTTTTAATAATTGAAAGGTTCATAATACAGTAAAAAAAATCAAGCTGAATACATAAAGTACAGAAGAAACCTACAAAAGGGAATAAGAGGACCAAAAAGTATGAGCATAGATTAGCAACTAACATAAAAGGAGACTGAAAAGTCTTTTATAATAATGCATAAGTAGTAAAAGTAAGTCTCTGTCTTCACTAGAGAAGTGAATGCTGCCAACGTAGCAATAAAGGAGGAGGCAGTAGCAATATTTGAACAGAAATGCTTTTTGAAACAACTACAAATATTATGTACTACAAAGCCAATTTTATGTTTAGCTCAACAGAATCAAAATTCAAACATATTAATTGCACAACTTTCTGCTCTTCAGCTTCATCAAAGGAGAACCTATGTCAGATATCTGCAAGTACATGTGGTATTGGAATTATAAAGTCTTGTGAAATTTGAGAGCTGTCTTGGTGTAACTACCGAATTTGCAACTTTTTCACGAGCAAAAAAATTTCTATAGTTCTATAATTTTATTCACCCTTTAATAGTTTTGCATGTTTAACAAGTTACTGGCAAGGTTACCCTTGACCTGTCTGTTGCATCTCTCCTCAGTTGATAGAGAAATAGCAACAATCTGTGCAGGTGTCTAAATTAATAAACATTGTACACAACAGAGAAAAAAGGATAGTTGGTTCAAGGTTAATATATCTCCAGTTCATGAAACTGGGACATTTGATTGTAACTGTTACATTAATATTTCTGGGTGTGAAAGTCAAAACAATACTGTGGTTTGTTCAGCAGATGTGAAGAGATCATGTCACCAGGACTCCCACTTGACATCAGGGTTTGGAGCGCAGACAAAACCTTCCAGTTTTAGTTTTGCTGTAGAAAAATATTTCCAACAACTTTTGGTGCCCAGACACAAACAGTTCTTTCTATTGTGCTTCTCTGATTTTTCTCTCCACATGGATGAAACAGGAAAAGGCTCTTTCCCAAATTTATGTAATTGGAATCATTCAGGATTTAACTTGTAACAAATCTTTGAATTTGAAAAATGTTAAAATGAAAGTATACGAAACCTATTGCCTTTATGCCACTTGCATGCTTGAGTCGAGACATCTGCTGACCAGAGCTAATTCAACAATAAATTGTGAGCTTAGTTTATTTAAATATCATATGATGGTTCGATAGCATGATGAGGGCAGGCAAGATAACAGACTGGCCATTGTCCAATTTCTTCTTTCAACAATAGCACACCACCTTCTAAAATGACCAGCTGCACAAGTCATCCTTGATACTCTTTCGAGTTATCAACAGTCACAGATTGCAACTCTTTTGAGTACAATCACAGTTCTTGGTTTCCGGGAGTGGGACATGAACCCACAACCCTCTGATTCAAAGGCGAGGGTGCTATGAACTGAGCCACTATGATTAAGGGAAGCACTAATTCAAAGTAGCTGTCTCCCTTAACAGCAATTACTTGCAAGTAAATCTTACAACCCATTCCTTCACTTTTTCCTCCATTTTAACAGGGCGATAAGAGCATCTGTCCCCAGCCCAACAACAAGCGACATACCACAGCCAAATGCCGCTCCACAGGACAGAGGGGATGGATACAGAGATCTAGCTTGCAGGAGGTGACACCCCCAGCATAGCATATGCAGACAGAATCCGTGTGTTCGACATGACAGAGCAACAGTGCCTCAGGGGACTCAGGCTTTTGTGACAATTTATTGCTGACTCTGCAATCTCCTTGGGCAAGACCTCTTTCCATAAACTCTGCGGCATGAGCCCCCCTCCCCGAAACACAAATTAGGCACACAGTCAAAAATTCAACCATTACATTCACACCCTTTCCTCCTCTTCCACTCTGATCATACCATCCACCTGAAGGCTTTTGTTTATTTGAAACTCAGGGTGCTACAAAGTAGATGGCAGGAGAATGAAGAATTCAAATAAAGTGTTCGATTCATTTAAATAAACATGTACATAATGCCATAAACATTGTGAATCCCCTTGTGCAACTAATATGTCTTTCTCATCTGTTTCCTATTGCTCCTATGTGGTGCTACCCCTGTGGCTTCAGCAGAGCTGGAGGCAGAATGCCCCTTCCCTGCTCTAACAGCTCAGATACCTGTGATGGACACCTCTGGGTTTTGGAACCCATAAGGGCCCCGCCAAAAATTGCTCCACCTGAACCTATGCAGGTGTAGACTTGGTCACCAGGTCAGGATGCAGTCTGTGGGGCTCTGTCTTGGCGGGGCAGAGGGGGACAAAGAATGAGAAGTGGGAGCACCTTGAGAAGAGACCCTACTTCCATGTCCCCTTTCTCCATCCTCCCTCTCACGGCCTATAGTATTAGGGTTGTAAGGGTTACCATATGACATGGTGGCAGCTGTGATGGACCCCAAGTCAGTTTTAAAGAAGATTGCAAGTCTGACCTGGAAAAATGGCATCAATATTGCAGAACTCAGTAAGGAAGAGTTGAAAAACTCCAAAGTTGCTCCATAGATGAAATGGAGGCAGGGGGAGTCAGAGAAACAACTGTTTAAATAATTCAGGGCTGCACCACAGCACATGGTGGTCCGTGAAGAAAATCCCGATCTAGCGATTGCACGTTACGAGTTGGAGAACCAAGCAAAGATCGCAGAACTGGTGAGCAACTCTTAAAAAAATGTAAAAACTTCATTTTAATGGTGCACTAGGTAGGCAGCAGAGTTTGAGAAATAAATACCTAAAAGAGGCAGTGATCGCAGCGGGTCTCGGTGAAAAGCTGACCACCGCGGGAAGGCTGCTATTACTGGAAGGAAAGTTTAAAACTTTGGGTAAGCCACTTAAAAGCTTACATTGATTTTAAATTTATGCTACATGAGGTTTGGACAATGGAAAGGCCAAATCAAACTCAAAACTGGGTACCTAGGGAAAGAAAAAGATTCTTGAGGTTCTGAATTGCTTTAGGGTTTGGGCAATATTCTGAAGTTGAACAAGTCAACACATTTTTTTGCTCCAAGACAGGGCATCAATGAGACCTGTGATTAATTTGAAGAAGTCTTAAAAGCCTTTGATAACTATTTCAAGCTAACGAGCAATAAGATGCTAACAAGGGCCAAAGTCAGCAAAAGGGTCCAGAAACCAGGTGAACCTGTAAATGCTTTTATTAATGATCTTCACAGACTGGCTTAAGGATGCGAGATAGAGAGCTAAAACCAGAATTAACACGAGACCACATTGTAGTCGGTGTTACTGATGATTCGCTGTCAGATTTTTTGCAATCTAAGGGAAACCTAACCTTAGAGAAAGCAATACAGCTGGTGAGACAAACAGAGGTCTCTACACAGAACAGGGCAATACTGAGAGGTAAGGAAAAACCTTGGCTCAGGAAACCTCCAGTGAAGCATCAGAAAAGAAGGCGCAATTTAGGAGGAAAGTACAAGATGCCAGCGCTGTGGTATCAAAAAGATCCACAGGTGCAAACAGTGTCAAGAAAACACTGCAGAATGCTTTCTCTGCAAAAGAATTGGACATTCCAGGAAGGTGCGTGGAAGTAGAACTTGTAACTTTACAGGGGTTAAGGAAAAAGTCTTCATGCATAAAGCTATTATTGAAGTCGCAGAATTTCAACCAGAAGAGGAAAAAAATGTTTCCTGGGTGAGATCAATGACCCCAATTATACATTCTGGAATGCAGATATATATGTCAATGGACATATCACCAACTTTATGGATCAAGTCTAATGGTTTTATCCAACAAAGAACTATCAGCTCAATGCTGCAGCCAACAGAAACCCAGCTATATGGTCCAGGGGGGATCAAACTACAAGTTATGGGAAAGTTACAGGCAATACTCCAGTACAAGGGAAAACAGATATTGGAAACAATTTATGTTCTACTGAATCAGGAATTCTCTCTTCTAAGTAGGAAAGCCGTATAGACCTCAACCTGAGTAGGAAGGTGGGTGAAGTCAATCAGCAAGGGTCCAGGTGTGACTTCAGAAAGGACTTCCTGAAATTATTTACTGGTCTGAGAAGACTTAAGACCAACAGAATCTCACACATTGGCTTTTACTGATCCAGAAGTTCCTCCTTGTGGATGGCCCCTGAAATTCAGTATCCAGGTCCAGGTCCAGGTACAGGTTTGATTGTCCTGTGTCCTCTAATGGGGACTCTCCACTGTCTCTAGTACCTGCTCCTGCTCACGTGACCTGCACTTCACAATAAGCTAGATATCTCTACTGCAGTACCCACTGAGGTGTGTGTATCTGTACTAGTGGGGGGCTGTGCATGAGCCATGTGATGATGCATCGTCAGTGTGCTCACCCTCCTCTGAAGACTCCTCAAAATCCTCAAACTGCAGCTCATTCATCAAACTTGATGGGCCTGTTGGAGATAAAGACATGATTTATTGCTGAAACAGGCAAAGGGTTCAAAATCTTCATTGAGCATACTTGCCATTGGTGACATCAATTCAACATGTGAATGCTATGTGCCAAGTAGTTGTGTGATATTGGAAACAGATGACAAATACATATTAGTTACACAAGGAGATTCACTATGTTTGTGGTGATTATGTACATGTGTATTTAAATGAACTGAAAACTTGATTTGAACTCTTTATTCTCCTGGCAGTGTGATTTCTAATATCGTGACCAGGGAGATAGATATCTCTCCATTGTCCCTGTCCATGAACTGTGCGACCCTACTGATGTCTGATGCTTGTTCCTTTGCAATCCTCATTGTTTTTTTTTTAAATGCTCCCACTTGCCACTTCCCTCTCCTGAACCCTCAGCTCACACTGTGAGTGAGGGCTCTGGAGATGAGCGGAAAGGCAGGAAGAGCAGCTTCAACAGCTTTAGTTTAAAAAACATGGATTATAACAGCCCCGGCTGGGAACTTCTGCACCATTCTGGAGCTCCAGAATCGGATCGGATCTGGATCTTAAAATGGAATACAGATTCAGGAGAGGGAAGCAGTAAGAGGGTGAGTCAGGGAGTGGGAGGTTCGGCAAGAGGGTGGGTCAGGCATGAGGAGAGGCTGCAAGTCGGAATTAGACAGCAGGAGAGGCCGCTCCAAAATGGCACCAATTGAGTCACATGGGAAATGACATTAAAATGAATCTCGCGATACTCAATGAGATCACAGATCCCATTAATTTACCGACGTTAAAGCAAAACAACAGTAAACAGGGCAATGTTAAATGGGGACTTACTGTAGTCCTCTGTTATGGCTTCACTTGGTTAGTATTCATTCTAAGGAATTACTGTTGCTGTTCTTGGTGTATTCTTCCATACCTTACATTGAATAATGGATGGGTAGTAAGTAGTAAAGAATCTGTTGGGTATTAAGGTTTCTGACTGTGGTGATATACAATTCTGCTGCTGTGGATTGTCTACCTCAAGGACATTAGTTTTGCATAGCTTTCAGATCAGTTAACTCCAAATGAGTTAGCTGATCTCAGTAATTGGGGTGTCAAGTTGGTCTCAGCGTTCCTCTGCAGGGCAGTGGAAACTTAGCCAAAAGCTAAGTGAGAATAGGAGTGGACTTGTCTGTGCTACCTCATGATTAAATACCCATCTGACACTCATGACCTTGCCTCATGCATGAAAACTGGTCATTTGTTTGATGCGCTCGAGGGTTACAGATGTCTGTTGGATTGTACTCCAGCTAGAAAGTAGTTTGCGATCTAAAACTCACTTTCTGAAAGGATAGTATAGGCACAAAGCCTCATCACATTTAGAAAATACTAAATGGATATGCACTTGAATTGCTACAGACCAAGAACTGGAAAATGGGATTAAACTAGATAGTTCTTTTCCGGCTGGCATGGACATGATAGGCTGAATATCCTCCTTCAGGTTCATAAATTTCTATGATTTTATGTTTCTAAACGTTGGTGTTGATTGTGTGGGGCTGGGGGGTGGGGAGGCAGGAAGAAAATAAATGAAAACACTTTCTTAAACCTATTGTTTAAAAATTGTTGTAAGTGTTGGCACAGTAACCAGATTCTTTGTTGAATTAATTTCCCACAGGAACACTAAAGCTCTGCAAATTTAATACTTGTAGGTCAATGACCAGTTTTCTGTGAATACATCTTGTAACCATTGGCCTTCCTTATAAACCACAGCATGAACTACCATTTCCTTTATCATTTTGCATGTGCTTCCCCTCAAATCCCACACTGTTACACATGCACAATGCTCAGCAAGCAAATCACAATAAAACCTTGGTCACCATCATTGCTAGGATTTTATTATGGTAAAAATACCATTAAAGTTAATTAATCTCATCTAATTGATTGGTTCATCTTTCACATACTTTAGTTGTGTTTCCGCAGTAGCATCATGCATTCCTACCATTTAACTACAGAAATGTTCAAAAAGATGAAAAATGTCTGACACGCAGACAGAATTATTTCAGGTAATCTTACATTCACAAATTCTATTTTAATTACATTCCCAGCAGTATACCTATTTATTATGTATCCCAAGGATTCTTTTCCCACATCACAAATTAGAGACCTGAATGTCAGCATTTACTGAGAAAACAGTAACTGAAAGTTTCCGATTGTTTATTTCTCTTCCATTTTATTACAAACATTTTACTTTTTAAGCATCTATTTTGAGCATATAATTTGTTATGCTTGAATATTCCCCTTTGTAGATGTGCCAAGAATTCATGGAAATGAGAGCATGAATTATTAAAATTAATATTTATGAAATTAAGGATAGAAGACAATTAAAAGGCTGAAGAATTCCATCTGCATCAAAATATAATAACAGGACAGATGGAATGTGGGACTGATTGATAAAAAGGGCACTGCATTAAATGCTTTTGAGTAATAGCAAGGTGCAGCTCGAGGATAAGACAGGTTTCCTACTAAAGAGGCATTGTTTTCATTCACAGGAGGTTAGGGTTGCTGGCAGGGCTGGCATTTATTGCCCATTCCTAACTGACATTGGTAAGGCATTGGTGAGCTGCCTCCTCGCACTGCTGTAGCATGTGTGATGAAGGTAATCTCAAAGTCCAGTTAAATAGAGAATTGCAGGCTTTTGACCCAGCCACGATGAAGGAATAGTGATATGTACCAAATTAGGATGGTATATGACTTGGAGGGGTACTTGCAGATGGTGATGTTCCCATGTGTCTGCTGCCCTTGTTGTTCTAGGTGGTAGAGGTAGTGGGGTTGTGATGTACTGTTGAAGAAGCCTTAGTGAGTTGATGCAGTGCATCTTGTGGATGGTAGTCACTGCAGCCACATTGCTCCAGTGGAAGGAATCAACGTTTAAGGTAATGGTTAGGGTGCTGATCAAGCAGGCTATTTTCTCTTGGATGGTGTCAAGCTTCTTGAACGTTGTTGGAATTGCACACATCCAGGCAAATGAAGAATATTCCATCATGCACCTTGTACCTTGTAGATGATGGACAGGCTTCAGACGGTCAGGAGGTGAGTTATATATGGGTTGGAGATGGAGCAGTCTGGGACATTGGCAGAAAGGTACAATTCTGTGGGTATGACTAGTCTGTGGGACAGCTCTCTGAAATTTTGAGAAAACCCCCAGATGCTCATGAGCAGGATTGGGATGCACTGTTTTCATATCTGAATCGGATGATTAGGTCAATGTCATGTGAGCAGTCTGGTGTTAATCTTATATTTTTTCATGGCAGTTCGATATAATTGATTGATTTCCTAGGCCCAATTCAGAGGCCAGTTTATACACACATATAAAGACCACACTGCAGATGGGCAGGTTTCCTTCACTAAATGGCATTAATGAACTAAATTGGTTTTTATGACAATCCAGTGGTTTGATGGCCATCAGATTTATTTAATTAACTGAATTTCCTTCCTCAGGAGCTCGAGTGGAATTTGAACTCATACCTTCAAAGTGCTACTCCAGGCCCTCTGTTTTACTAGCCCAGTAACATAGCTGTTCACTTGCATGATGAAGTTAATATTTATGCATGCTTCTGGAAATCAGGAAAGCTTATCATCTATATTACACCTTGAGGGGGTGGGGGTGGGGAGTGGGTTACCCAGGGGTAACAAAATTGCAATTTCCCATCATTTTCTAAACATCTTAGCAAAGGCCTATCTGACTGATGAACAGCAGTGGTAGAAATAATCCCACCAAGCCAATGGAGTGAGGTGAGAGAAATTAGGGGGTTAAGTTAGAAAAGTACTTTAACTAACTTAGTATCACAAATTTCAGGGCAAGATTTCAGTGAGGGATCAAGGACCTTCTACGAACAATGTGCCTTTTTCCAAAATAGGAACTTGACCAGCCTTTAATTATAAGAAAATGAAAGAAAAACTTGCATTTATATGGCACCTATCATGACCAGAGGATATCTCCAGGCATTTTTCAGCCCATGAATTACTTTTGAGGTGTAGCCACTGCTGTAATGTCAGATGTAATGTCTTTGCTGGATGTGGGATTTGAAGGTGGGTTAGGTTTAACCATAATACTAAATGTGGGCAACAGGAAATTGGAACTCAGATTTTCCAGCAAATGAAATGAGATATAATGGGCAGAAATTTTCACTCAGCAGGTGGGCGTGCGCCCAACGCCCTCGAGCATGAAATGACGCGCGTTGATCTCGACTGAGCATGCCAATGTCAACGCGCAGTCATGCGATAGTTCGGTCGGCCGGCGCGTGCCAGGGTCGGCAGCGTACCCGCTGACAATTAACAGGCTTGTTAAGGCCATTAAGTTATCAATTGACGTAAAGTTTTCGTTGCCCGTCCAACCTAACGGGCGGGATGAGGTTTCCAAAAGCAAATAAAAATAAAAAAAACTTTAAGTTTTCATTAATAACATGTCCCTGTTCATGTGACAGGGTCACATGAGAGGACATGTTTTATTACATTTTTATTTTAAATTTTTTTTTAATATATCTTCATCTCCGAGGCAGCTCTGTGCCTCAGGGAGATTATGCAGCGCTCACTCGTGCGCTTACGCAAAGTGCACACTTGGCTGGCTCGCACGCCACCCCACATGCAGCACAGTGCTGCCACTCGTGTTTCATGCTGGGCGGGCCTTAATTGGCCCGCCAGTGTAAAATCGCGGTGTGATGCTGATTGCGGGTGGCAGTCGGGAACCCGCGCACGCCAAGCCCGCCCGCCAAGGGCAAAATTCTGCCCATTGTGAAAATAAGAAAAGATGGACAATATAAGAGTTTAAGTTTTGTACATAAACCAATTTCACAAGTTAGACATAGCATAGTCTACCATTACCGAATACACAACAGACACAATTCAGAACCAACCATTAAGGCAGTTGTGAGGCTACCATTGGCATCAACGAGTATACATTAGGGAAAGAAAAGAATCAGCCAGGATTCCTGTTCCTTATCATTATCTAGTGACCATTGTGAAGAACTGCATGCACGCAAATGCTTGCAGAAGGCAATGTTGGATTTGACAATGACACTTTCCATACCCAGTCAATAATCAGTGCCTACTCCTTTAAATTCAATTAGAACACATATATCAAGTTATTTATTTCAAGGAGCTGAAGGTAAAGATAAGTTTAAAATATCCATACTGAAATCTTGCATGTTAAGTATAAGAAACTGTCATTTGATTTTCCAATATTAATTGCTGAGAAAACACATATCAAAAAACCCATGCATTTGGTGATAATATGGAGACCTATAGCACTTGGAATGATGATAACATGGAGACCTACAGCACATGGATTGGTCATAACATGGAGATCTATAGCACATGGATTGATGATTACATGGATGCCTATGGCACATGGATTGGTGGTTACAAGGAGACCTATAACACTTGGATTGGTGATAACGTGTAGACTTATAGCACATGGGTTGGTGATACCATGGAGGCCTATAACACATGGGTTGGTGATAACGTGGAGACTTATAGCACATGGTTTGGTGATAACATGGAGACCTATATCACATGGGTTGGTAATAATACGGAGACCTATATCACATGGATTGGTGATTATATGGAGACCTATTACATGTGGATTGGTGATTACATGGAGACCTATATATCATGGAATTTTTAGTGAGAAATGTTTGAAAATGAAGACTGTTTATGATATGCATATTAATGAGTTAGCTAAAGATCATTTTATTCAATGCAAGGTCAATAATTAAATCATAGGTTCATGCTCCAGGGGGATTTTGAAGTTGATAATCACCAGCAAGGACACCTACACATAGCTGCTTAAAACATTACATCAGCCCTGTAAGCATAACCATGTCTGTTTACACATGGTCCTTATTTTAATCTTTGCTTTGACCTTTGCATCAACTATTTAATAAATGAGCTTTCTCAATAATGTCAGTGCAACATTTAACCCAGCTTTCTCTCATCTCAAACATTGAATGACATCATCCCATTTCATGCAATGATTCAGATACTGGAGAAATTAACATTTTAGAGTGATCCCTTAGAATGGTGCATAAATGTCAGCTGGTAATCTAATGCCCGTAACCAATTAACCAACTTTTAAAAACCTCAAGCAAGATTAACATTCGAGGCAATTCCCTCTACCCCACACCCCCCTGCTCTCCCAGCACAGTCCCTTAAGTCATGATATATAGAACAAGGCCCCAATTAGAGACTTCATGCAATTTTGATTAAGAGCTTTGAAAGGAGTTGGCAAATATACATGTATGAGGTAAAACAGAGGTATAAGATTAAACGTAGTTAGGTATTATTAACTATATGATTCCCATATTGCTGGGACTGTGAACATATAACCAGTCTGTGGTGTAAGAATCCAGGTTAGATAAATACTTTGAAATCATGGTTAATTTACCTTTGGGGAATAGGTAGAAACTTTGCAGAACATTTTCAGCTAGGCATTAAATATATTTGAATCAGACATGTTTGAGGGGATTATTTGTGGTCCACGGAAGGAGGTTTTAATGGGCTTAATTACCTGGTCACAGGCTTTCTTCAATTATAAAGCTAAACAATTTGAAAGCATTTCTGTCTATATGTTGTTTGTAACAAACTAAATAACAACCAACCAAGAGTTGTACATTGCATAAAAAAATGGAAGATTTAAGATTTTAATAATAAAACAAGCCATTAAATTTGCAAATGGCATGCTTTACAAATTGGTATCCCTGGCGCAAAGAATCGAGCTTTGAAGGTATATTTTTGGAATTTAGTTGCAGAAGTCAGTGAGCTCTGTAGGATTTATTGTCAATACATTTATGGACAGAATATTCCATGGATCTCTCTGACCACACTATTCAAACTCCTGATATGTGTTTCTGACCTTTAAAATTATTTGTTGATGTTATAGAGTTGATTTTCCAGGCAACTTTTCTTGGACACATTGAAATTTATTTACAAGACAGCAGCAGCAATTACAGGTGTTAATCAAACTCCATAACTAAAGAAGAACTCTCTTGTCGAGGTTCCCCACACTGTTAACACGTTGGTGCACACAGGTCATGTAATCTTACAACACAAGATTATTCTTAAAGCTACAGTCCTACATTTCCCAAAACTATAATTACTACAGTTGAGCACACAAATTTCATTTAATCTATATTCAGTATTGCTCCTGGACCTCACCTCCCCCACCACTACTCCAGTGTCTCCCATGATCTGCAGCAAAGTGTTTTCCAGCTCATTGCCAACAGTGAAGTGTGGATGGGCCATGAGAAGGTTGATGGTGAAAGGGTACATGGAAACGAGGGCTTGGCTTAAAGCACTTCCATTTACCCCCTCCCTCCATTCAGGCCACATGCTGCCTCATGTCCTGATGGCTGACTCAGCCTCTGTACAGGTGCAAGTGGAGCAGTCTTCCGGCAGGACTCTCTGAGCCTCCAAAATCCAGAGGACATCAGCCAAGAGCAGCTCAGCAGTCAGAGTATGTATCTGATCAGCCTTCCTCTACCTCTGCTGAAACCACAGGGATAGCCCCATGTAGAAGTGCTAAGAAAAGGAGGGATAAAGATTTATAGTTGCTCAGAGGTATGCACATGGATGTGTAAAACAGTGTTTGAATGCTGTTCTAACAATGTTATTCTTCTGACCACTTTCCTGTCTTGCCCATTCTTGGTTGCTGGCTGGCAAGTGGCCTTTTCAGTTTTGTGAAGATGAATGGGCCAACATGAATGGACACTGAGCAATGAAGGCTGTGAAAGGGAGGCTCTTTTTTGCAGTGCTGCTTTGTGTTAGTGGCATTGGTTGAGGGAGGGAAACAAAAATGGCTTGTACATGTGGGTGAACTATCTGGCACATTATCTCTAATCCCATGGTAATTATTACATTACTGCATTTGGGATTCTGCCCTGCACAAATTGACTGCTGTGTTTCCTACAACAGTGACTACACTTCATAAAGTGCTTCATTGGTCGTAAAGTGCTTCGGGATAGGGGTGCAGTTCTGCCGGAGCACACCGGAGTGCCACTCCGGCACCTCCAACAAGGCCCCGGGAGAGGGGGCTGCAGAGTGTTCCAAAAACTGGGGCCTGGGGGGACCAGGGTCAGTGTTTTAAATTGAGTTCTCATCAAATAATCAAGGACAGGACCTCGTTCATCAATGCTGTTAAAAGTGAGTATTTTATGACAGATGCATCCTGAAACACAGGGAGACCATAGGAAGTGATTTTATTTAGAGAGGGGGAGACAGCACCGAACCTTATCAAACGCTAGGCAAAAACTATATGGGTGAAATGGGTTTTCTAGCTTTAAAAAAGTGTGCTGAATTTGAGAATTTGGAGAAGCCTGTTCGAGTAGAACTGTACTCTGCACAGCAGCCTCAATGCTGCAGAACAGATGTAAAATCCACTGCTGTGTATGCTTTTTGGAAACTCTCATTTTCATTACACATCTTATGTTGATTTGTATATGAGAGCAGGGGTGGCATGCAAATATGGTGACACCAACCCTTTGAGTTCTGTGTTCAGGAAAAGATGGTCTTTCTGTTGCTACAAGCCAAATCTGTTGGTGCCAACAGAGAGTGGGCAGTTGGGATGGAGCAGAGACCTTGTGTTAGAACTGAAGGTTCCTGTTGATGAGAGCTGCTCACTAAACCAATAGGTCAACAGGGCTAAGCTAGCCTGTGGTATGCTCGAGGACAGTTGTGACCAACTTCTCTGCTAAATCAGTTGGTGAAATCTTGATTATTGCCACTTGACAACAACAACATTTATATAGCATCTTTAACATAGTAAAACACTCCAGATGTAAGCAGGGAATTCCAGAGCTTAGGCAGCTGAATGCAAAGGCCAACATTGAATGGACTACGTGGGTGCGGGCACAGGAAAGGTCAGAGTTGGAGTAACTCAGGGTCCTAGGAGGGTTGTAGGCCTGGTGGAGGTTACAGAGATTGGGGTGAGGCATAGAGAAATTTTAACACGAGGATGAGAATTTTAAAATTGATACCATGTTGCTGATTGTCAAATTGCGAGAATTATTTTGAGGAATCAGCCTTTCAATTCTGTTTTGAGATATTCCTCCTGGAAATCCTCGTTCCTTCCAAAAATAAAAGGAATTCCATAGGATAATCACTTAGCGCTAAGAACAAGTCACTTTTTTGCAGAAGTACTGTCTCTAGTATTTTGAATCCTGCTTGAATGTCCGTCTATATTTGTCTCTGACACCTGACTTCCAACTCATCTGCTCATATGTCTTGGGTTTGGTGCCCACTTGATTTTTCTTTCCAGTGATCTCAGAGGAATCCACTCCATTAATTGTTTGACTGGATTTTCAATCTGTAAGATTGGTGTTGATTTTACTCCTCACTGCCTCCAATATTGAAGTTACATGTTCTGGGAGTGACACATGTAGGGAGATTTAGTTCATTGATGGTAACAATCAGAACTGGAGGAAAATCCTTTCACAACCACGTGGGACTGTGTGACTTGTGACGCAGAGGCGGCCGGTGCAGGGACCATGTCGAGTGAATTCTACCTGCTGTATTATGTGGGGCACAAAGGCAAGTTTGGCCATGAATTCCTGGATAAAAGCAAAATACTGCGGCTGCTCGAAATCTGAAATGAAAACAGAAAATGCTGGAAAAACTCAGCAGATCTGGCAGCATCTATGATGAGAGAAACTGAGTTAATGTTTCGAATCCGTATGACTTCTCTCTCCACGGATGCTGCTAGAGTTAACGTTTCGAGTCCGTATGGCTCTGAAGAAGTCATGCGGACTCGAAATGTTAACTCTGTTTCTCTCGCCACAGATGCTGCCAGACCTGCTGAGTTTTTCTAACATTTTCTATATTACATGAGTTCCTGGAGTTTGAGTTCAGGCCAGATGGTAAGAGTTGCCAGAATGTCCAGAGCTTGCCATGTGGCTGTGAATCTAGAGCCTGGGAAGGTCAAGAGGCGGCGGAAGGATGGCCAGGGTCCGAGGCCTCACACTGCTGGTGCTGAGTCAACATGCAGCAGCTACAGCAGTAATTCTCCTGTACAGCCCCCTGACTGTAAAAAAGTACAGACCTTACAACTCCCTGCACACAGCTCTCTCATAAACAGGCATTTCAGTGTCTTTGAAGCTCAAGGTGCCCAGGATCTAAAGCAGCATCAATGTCCCCAAACACCCCGCTGCATTTGCCTACTGAAGATTAATTCCTTGGTTGTGATGGCCTGAGGATGTGAAATGCAGTATAGTGTTTGTATTCCCTGCTGACAGTTTTACATGCGATTTACAGCACAGAAACAGGTCATTTGGCCTACCCCATCTATGTTAGTGTTTATGTTCCTCACAAGCCTCCTCCCACCCTTCTTGATCACACTATCAGTGTAACCTTCAGCTTCTTTCTTCCTCATATGTTTATCAAGTTCCTTGAATGTATCTATACTAGAATCATAGAATGGTTACAGCACAGAAGGAGATCATTCAGCACATTGTCTTTATATCTGTTCTCTGCAACAGCAACTCAGCTAGTCCCACTCCTCGACCTTTTCCCTGTAAAATCTTTTCTCTTTAGATAACCATCCATTTCCCTTTTGAAAACTGCAATTCAATCCATCTCCACCACACTCTAAGGCGGTGCATTCTAGATACAAACCACTTGTTGCATAAAGAAGTTTTTCCACACATCGCCTCCGGTTCTTTTGTTAATCACCTTAGGATTCTCGACCTTCTGCCGATGAGAACAGTTTCTCCCCATTTACGCTATCCAGATCCCTCATGATTTTGAGCACTTCTAACACGTCTCGACCTTCACTTCTCCAAGGAGAACAGCCCCAGCTTCACCAATCGATCCACATAACTGAAGTCTCTCATCCTTGGAACAATTGTCATAAATCTTTTCTGCGCTTTTCTAAAACCTTCACATCCTTCTCGTTGAGGCTGAACCAGTGTTTTATGAAGGTTCATAACGCCACACAAGTGCCAGACAATGACCATCTCCAACAAAAGAGAATCTAACCATTGCCCCTTGATGTTCAATGGCATTACCATCACGGAATGCCCCGCTATCAACATCCTGGGGGCTACCATTGACCAGAAACTGAACTGGACTAGCCACATAAATACTGTGGCTACAAGAGCAGGTCAGAGGCTAGGAATCCTGCGATCTTCTGACTCCCCAAAGCCTGTTCCACCATCTACAAGGCACAAGTCAGGAGTGTGATGAAATACTCCCCACTTACCTGGATGAGTGCAGCTCCAACACTCGAGAAGCTTGACACTGTCCACGACAAAGCAGCCTGCTTGACTGGCACACATCCACAAACATTCACTCCCTCCACCACCAACGCACAATAGCAGCAGTGTGCATCATGTACAAGATGCACTGCAGGAATTCACAAAGGCTTAGGCATCACCTTCCAAACCCACGACCACTACCTTCTAGAAAGACAAGGGCAGCAGATAGATGTAAACACCACCACCTGGAAGTTCCCCTCCAAGTCACTCACCATCCTGACTTGGAAATATATCACTGTTCCTTCACTGTCGCTGGGTCAAAATCCTGGAACTCCCTTCCTAACAGCACTGTGGGTGTACCTACACCACATGGACTGCAGCAGTTCAAGAAGGTAGCTCACCACCACCTTCTCAAGGGCAACTATTGATGGGCAATAAATGCTGGCCTAAACAGCGAAGCCCACATCCCATGAATGAGTAAAAAACAAAACTTACTTTTGTACTCTTTGCCTCTATTTATAAAACCCAGGAATCAGTATAAATTTATTAACTCCTTCTCAACGCACCCTGCCACCTTCAATGATTTATGCACATGTACACCCAGATCCCTCTGCTCCTACATTTTCTTTAGAATTGTACCCTTTATTTCATGTCACCTCTCCTCGTTCTTCTGACCAAAACGTATCACTTCACACTTCTCTACATTAAATTTCACTTGCCACATGTCTGCCCATTCTACCAGTCTATCTATATCCTCTTGAAGTCTATCACTATCCTCTTCTCAGTCCACAATACTTCCAAGCCTTGCAGCATCTTCAAATTTTGAAATTGTGCCCTATACACCCAGGTCTAGGTTATAAATATGAATCAAGAAAGGCAGTGCTGTCTCTATATGCCATCCCCCAGTCAGAAGTAAGTACGTTTTCTGTAATTCAAGTTTTTAATAGGCTTGAGTTAAATAATTAAACTGTTGCATAATGAAATTCTAGTTATGCTAAAGACTAATGATTTAAAATACCATACGGTTTGAAATAAAATGCCTACCGGCATTAATATTCTTCACTTTAAAAGCATAGTTTTACTGACGTTTGGGGACTCAAATGATTAATACATTTGAAAACAACGTAATGGTAGATTTAGAAATGATATGGCCAACACATTTCCTCAAGCTCAAAATTTGGCATTATACCCCTGCTTTGGGACGTCCTGTGGTCATGAAAGGTCCTACAAAATCCAACCCTTTCCTTCTTTTTCCCCCTAGATGGCCTCAGTGTTATCAGACAGCTTGTTTGAAATCAACTTCTGGATAGTCATTTATGTTAGTTCTACATAATACCAGGATTTTTTTTGTGGTCATAGTAGTATATAGATTAAATTCCTGTTAAGTGGAAAGGACTTTACTAGACTCCAAAAATCTGCTGACCCAGACAAAATGAAAGAGATTTTTGGGTAGCATATATGCAAAGTACAGAACATTGTTTATCTAAATCGTATCCTTGCCAACTATCTGGCACATTATATCTAATTATAAATCTAGATATGACAGTCATAATGAATGTGCAATGTCAGCGATTGCAGCTTAGACACCGTATTATGTAAGTTATTCAGGTAGCTTGACTATAGCAAGAGGTATTAACTGATAACAATTACATTATCATTTTATTCACCCTTGGGGCAGTCTCCTTCTGCTAGCAAAGCTGACTGTGTATTTGGATAGCTCACAAACAACCTGCCCTTGATGTTAAGAGAATTACTGTTTTGACTATGAGCCAATCATTTGGAATTTGGGTGGAGAAAACCTCAACAGGGTTGAAAGATAATTATGATGAACTCAGTCTTACTGAAAAATAACATTAGTTGGAGCCAAGTTCCACACAGCAGGCAATTGTCCTGCTTTTAGTTAACAGGTGTCAGAACTTTGAAAGGTAACTTTAAGTTTTCAGACCAAACCTTTGTAATGTTGAGTGGTGGCTACATTTCTTGTCCCTACTCAAGATTCTCTTGCAGCTTTTTGGACAGAATATTCTGGACAGTTGTGACTATAACATTCACCTCAGCACCACTAGGTCTAAATTTAGCAGAAGCCTTTATAGAGGCACCCTTTCAAGTTTGGTACTAGGAAGGCTGTGCTTCACCACTTTCCCAGTTAATTTACCAGATCAACAAATTGATAACAGAAGTGGCACGGCTGATCCTGGTATTTCTCAATCCATTGCTTCACAATCAATTGGCTTTAATGTGAAACAACCATACCACTATTAAAATACTTTCATAAGCAGGAAGAGGCAAACTGTACATAAAGCTGCACAAGAGTAGGTCACAGCTCATTTAAATTGCCAAATATTTTTGCTTAGCATCTAACTGAAATGAGGTTTTTGTAAGTTTACTGCTCAGTAGGAAGTAAAACAATCAGAACAGGAAGGATCCTAAGGTCTACCCCTGATGTGTGTTAAGTTAGCTGATCTCAGCTGTGGTGATAGTAAGGGTACTATTCAGGCCTTTGTATGAGGAAAACAATTCAGTCAGGTCCCTGCTCCTGATAACTACCGAGTAACCCCTACAGCTAACTGTGTGGACAAGGCACAATTTCTCCCTCCCCAAATAACCTCCCAACAATGTTAAGACTGGTAAATGGAAAAGGACGTGTCAAAATAACTTCCATTTATATAGCAACTTAATGTAAATAAATATTCCAAGGTGATACACAACAGGAGTTCTTCTTAAAGTAGAAATGTATAGACAGGAATTTCTAAAGTGTAGGGCCAACATGACTAAAGGCTCATCCACCAATTGTGAAGCAAAGGCTGGAAGTCACATGCAAAGCCTGAGTCAAAGAAACAGTGCTCGGGGTGGGGTGGGGTGGGGTGGGGTGGGGCGGGGCAGGGGGAAGGACCCGATTTTAACTGTGTAGGTGGGTTTTAAATTAGGTAAAATCTCAGTGTGGGAGGAATTTTCAGAGCTAAATTGGGACAAAGCCATGGGCAGATTAATGTATGAGGACAGTGATTTTAAATTGACTGTATTGGGGGGCAGGGAGCTAGTGTAGGTCAGTGAGGGCAGGGTGCTGGGTGAATGGAGGAGGACAGAACATGCAACCATTTTGGAGTTGATGGAAAATGGAGCACGTAAAGCCTGCGAGGAACATTAGAGTAAGGATTCTGGAGGTGGAAAAAGTCATAAAACAAGGAATTCAAAAGAGGTGGGAATAATATAGTGGAAAAATTGGGCTATGTTGTGGAGGTGGAAATAAGCAATATTGGCAATGGAAAGTGTGTAGGGGTTAAAGCCCAGCTCAGGATCAGAATGCTAAAATTGTGAAAGTTTCAATACAGGAGTATGGTTAAGGAGGAAGATTGACTTAGTGCCAAGAAAGCAGTTTCTGATAGGAGTCAGTGAATTTAGTGTTACTGATGTTGAGCTGGAGGAAGATAGGATTCGTCCAAAACTTAATACCAAACAAGCACATGAAGATAGTCAAAGGGTTGAGAGAAGTGGAGGAGAGTTGAACTTGGTATATAATCAGTGTACATGGGAAAGCTTATGGGTGCAGTCACTGAGGAGCAGCAAGTAGATAAAGAGGAGGTCAAGGATAGATTATAGAAGTTATCAAAAGAGATTGTGCAAGGCAGGGAAAGGAAGTTAGAATGAAGAATTGATTAATTTCTTATAGGACCAACTGCTTTTCTATCATTATCTCCTCAGTTGAGGAGATAAAGGTGAGTACTGCAATATTTTCTGTTGGTGAATGTATTTACATGTGCTGCATTCCATCTGCTCTTGGAATTATTAGTAAACTGGCTTTTAAAATTTCTAAAAATTCTTTCATGAGATGTGGGCATTGCTGGCTAGGCCAGCATTTATTTCCCATCCCTAATTGCCTTTGAGAAGGTTGTGGTGAGCCACCTTCTTGAACCACTGCATTCCTTGTGATGTAGGTACACCCACAGTGCTGTTAGAGGGGGAGCTCCAGGATTTTGACCCAGTGACAGTGAAGGAACGGCAATATAGTTCCAGGTCAGGATGGTGAGTGGCTTGGAGGGGAATTAAAAGAAGAGCTGGAATGAGTTCTTGTAACTAAACAAAAGGAGAGCTAATTGACCTAATCCCAAATTTCTGCCGATAATACTCTGACAATTCTCAAGCATTGAGACACGTATAGGAGTGACCCAGGTTTTCCCTCCAACCTAATGAGGGTGTGATTCACCAAATGCTCTAAGATGAGAAAATTCATTTGTGTAGAGAATAAAAGGCATGGTTCGGATATGTACAACAGGCCATGTTACCAGATCTTCTTACTTCTCTTTAAGTAATAATGAATCATCACAAAGTTACAATAACCTGCTCCTTTCCCGAATGGAACAGCAAGCTACTGAATATCTCGAGAGTCCAGATTGTGATAAACATTACTTCTTCATTTTTCTTAATACACTTATGATTTCCATTAATGAGAATCATACAAGAGCTGTCTGGCCTCCATAGAATGCTCGTTTGTTTTCATATTGCTGTACAAAATTGCAATGTTGATAATGCTATAGATAAAGGCACACACATTCACAACTTATTTTATTACATGCAAATAACCTGAACAGCCCAGATTGTTGTAGCTCAAAGTTTTGCATGTTATTAGGCTGTTAAACAGAAAAAAAATTGATATTTTATGCAGGCAAAACAGTTGCCAAGCTAATTAAGGAACTCAAAGTATTATAGTATTCTTCTGATAACCCAAGTAATTGTTTTCTGTGGCACTTCAAAAATATCCTCATCAATTTAAATCCTTTCCAACAGTTATGTGCAAGCTCTAAACCCATTAGGAATCACTATATTAAAAAAATTAACAGTTGCGATTTACAAATACAAGACACACAAATCTTAACTCTTGAAATAAGTGACAATGCTTTCCATCTTCATTACACAGTGAAAAAGAATCAATACCTACTGATAAGCATAAGCAGAGCTAATGCAATCAATAATATTGTGTATGCATAGTTTCCCCTTTCCTCTCCAAGTAAATCAGTTAAGTAATTATCCCTTATAATTCTTTCTTGTCCTCCTTTTCACACCCCTTTATTTCCTAGTCACTGATAGAGGCAGTGCCACACTCGACTCCAATAATTTGCCCTTTCTGACAGAAGACAGGATTGGATATTTTAATTAAAATCAACTGCCCTAATTGCTCACTGAAAGCATCAGAGTTATGGAGACCATACAGATCCTAGCTTAACTACAATGGTGACAGATACATTTGCTATTAACGCCGTTTGGGGAAAATTGGCTAGCACCCTGCTCCTGATCACCATTCAGGAACCTCTTTTGGGGGGCACATGGGAAAGATAGGATCAGGTTTTGCTGTGATGCCAGTGCAGGTAAATAGCTTGTTGACATTCACAAACAAGTGTCACTATGGCAGTGCAATAGAGCACTTCCAACAGACATTAACAACACCCTGGGAACGTACAAATGCATTTGAGAGAGATGGAGATGAGGGAAAATTAATAAGAAAAGAATAAAAGTACTAGCCATTGTGAAGCAAATACTGCTTATCCATGTTTGTGTTTATAGCATTGAATTTATGTAGGCATTGAATGCAAATGTGGTAGTTACTGTCGGATTGGACATTAGATGAGCGGTGCAACAGTTCAGCAAACAAGCACTAATTCCATAATTGAGTGTTCCCAGGGAGATTCTGATTCAATGCATCTGGGTGAAGAATTTTAATACATAGAAAATCAAGCTGTGGGCCTTTCTACCCAGCACTCCCCAAGATTGGCACTACCTGCTGGGAGCATCCCAGCACTCAGTCAATCTAATAATCCTTTCACATCTTGAATCAATGATTAGCAAACCTTTTCTCATTTACAAACACAGGGTGCAATCACAGCTCATTGATGGCATCACTGACAAAAAAAGGCTCTTTTCCAAACAATATCAGATTTTCCACCATTTTTTCATACAGACAAGGCCCTTTCAAAAACAAATACATGTTCTACATTTTTCTGAATGCAACAAAGTAAAATAAAGGCAAAAAGGTCACTCAACTCATCAAATAGAAGTGGATTGGAGAGGACTTTATCTCCAGCAACAAATACAGTTTCTTCCCTCTAACAATTGTAGGGTCCTATGTGAAATAGGTTTTTGTAATCTTAGATATGAATTTGGGGCACAAAGATTTGTCCAAATTCTAGTGTTCCACTCCAAGGAACCCTGAAGATAGCTAGTGTAAGAAATGGAAACGGTTCAGTTAGAAGTATCTTCTGAAGCTGTAGTTAAATCAGTGCAAATTTAGGTTTTTAAATAGAGATTCCTTGCCAAGGTGTCTGAGAAGATTTCAGGCCTCTATCTCTCTTCGATCAGGTTTTGATTCCTTCCATTGTGTTGATTTCTTGGCACATTGAGCCGGATTTTCATGTTAGAGGTGGATAATGGGAGTTGGCAAATTTCTAGGCTCGGCAAGCCCACCTCAGGGAAAAATGCCTGGAAAGCAGGAGGGTGGGGAGGAGAGTGCTGGAGTTGGGCCTGCCGTCTCCTGAAACAATTTGGAGGTGACCACAAAGGCGCTGAATGCCAAGGCTGGCAGGTTAAAATGCCCGCCTGATTCTCTGGGACGTTGTTCCCATTGTTTTATTTAACATTAGGCTCTCTAGCCCTTACCCTTCACATCCCCTCACCCTTCCAACCCAATCCCTCATGCCTCATCCATATAAACTCATGCCAACCCAAATCTCCCCACCCATCCCCAATGGCACCTCATACCCTCCATACCAACTCATTGCACTTCCATGCCCATTCACCCAGTTTACATTCGGTACAGAACCAATGAACCCTATAGTAACAATGGCACGTGTTGAAAAGCTTAAAAAAAGAACAGCCATTCATAATTTTCTTTAAAGACCTTCTGTTGCTAAAACCCTATAAAAGTGTCAATCAACCAAACCTTTAAAGTATCAACAGCAGAAACTACAAGCACTTGACACCTCTTTAATTTGTGTTAATAAACATTGAGCCATTGACAAAATAGATTTAAGAAAACAAGCTTCAATCAAGCAATGTTTTTCTTTGTGTGCACCTGTTTTAACAGGCTAATGGGTATCTCGTTCTCTGCCAAGCCTCATTCTGCATGCTTGTAGAGGGGCTGCCCCAACTTCCCACAGTGGTGGCCTGGCTGCAAAAACCATTTCAATTTAAACTTTGAAAAGGTTGGACAGAGGGTACTTCCATTTTGAAGCATCTTCTCATGCACTTATCTGCCATGGCATCCTGCTGCAGATTTCAAGCTGCAAGGCCTCTGATTGGCCCTCCAGCTTCAACAGCCCACTTGCCATCCTTAATTGGATGGCAAGTCCCCTCCATCTCCCCTCCCCCCGCATCCATCCCCTCAGCCATTAATTGGCTACTCCATGGAAAATCACATTGGTTGACAGTTTCCCACACAGTGTGGACTGCTGAGCCCGATTTTAACCCAATGGCAGGGTTCAAGAGCCCACAGGGAAAATCCTACTCCATATCTTTTAGAAACAGGCCTAGATGGCACCCTGGGAGCATGTCAGTATTTGCAGGAATTGCCACACGTTCCTCATTAGCATGAACAAAAAAAGTTACCAACAAATATTTTAAAATTATATTAACTCTAGCATCCTGTGGTATTTAGTCTCATTTTACTTAGAGAATCAATTAAAGACAGGAGACTGGAAAGAAAACAAAACTGAAGACCTAACAAGAACACGATATAAATAGGGAAGATGCAACTTTTTACCACCACATTGAATGGAATGAGGAATCATCAATGTCACAAATACAAAGGCTACCTATAAATCATTCTGCCATCGCAATTCCATGACCATAAGTGTGGGGAGATAACTTTGTCCACCTTGATACAAGAGGTGTCAGCTGTGGCTCAGTTCATAGCACCCTCGCCTTTGAATCAGAGGGTTGTGGGTTCATGTCCCACTCCTGGAAAACCAAGAACTGTGATTGTACTCGAAAGAAGTTGATACAATCTATATCAAATTGATATCTTGTCATTGTACATGTTAAAATATTCACACTGCAAATCAACAATTCTGTATTTATTTCAGTTTATGCAAGTGATTCTAATAGAAACTTGTGTTCCAATCCTACTACATTTAGCCTGAAAGTTCATTACCTTTCACAATCCACTAACAAAGTTATTCTGAAATCTTAATTCAGCAGGCAATACAAACCATGATGATACAACATGTACATGTTTCAGCCATTACTTAACATTTTGAAACATGCTGCATTTGCCATAATGTATGAAAAAAATAAAATGATTATTAACTTCAAGAGGTGCAATTTTGTAGAAGGGTTTGGCATTGAATTCATTAATGACAGATATGTGTACACGGTTATGCCAAAGGGTCAATAAGCTGGAATAATGAAAGAGGAAATTAAAGGCTAAATCCACCAGATGCAACCATTATTTCTGTTCAATCCCTTCTAAAGCTATATTACAAGTATATTTTAATTTTCAAACCAATCTGCCAGTGGATAAATCCAAAATCACATCATGGTTAGAACATCAAGGCATCACTAATTGATGTCAATAATCCTGAATCAATACAGGGCATCATTTAGAAGATTGGCAAGCAGTTCAACCGCTATTGAATTTAACATAACAATTCGTGAAAGACAAGAACCATTGACCTGTGAAGGGATCCAAAAGTGGTAACTTTACAACTATGCTGTGTTACTTGATGGAAACAGTTTGTTTGATTTCTGTAGCATAGTGTGTTTATGAAAATTCCTCAGCTATTAAACCTACAAATGACAAGTGCATTTTTGGGGGATCAGTACATCTTGTTCATGTAAGAGCATCCAATTGTGTTTGTATGGTTTCCAACTGTAGAAGATGAAAAAGGAACAACTGTTAGTGCTATTGAACGTTACCACAGCTATCATTTTAATGCATGGAATGTAGAGAAATGAAAGGTAATTTTTATTGTTCAATTTTCTCATGATCAACTCCAGACTGTATGATGCATTTACCACACTGCTTCATATTCTAACTTACCTATTGTTCAGGTATCTATAAAACATAGCCCCAGGCAGAATATATTAAACTTGGATATATCACCTGCTGCTTAACAAAATTTCATTTTACAATCCATTGTACATTAAGAGTTGTAAGGGATAACTTATTGATTAGAAAATGAATGGTAAAATACACTAGCATGCAATTTTAAAGCACTCACAAAACAACAAATTTTCTTTAAATTTTAGGCTGAGAAGGTAAATGGAAGCTGGGGACTTTGAGACTAGAGTTATGACATTTTTATTGCGGATAAGGAATGTTATAACTCTAAGGAGGGAAGTGTTATACATTTCAAGGGAAAAGAACTAGAATAGCGAATGCAACAAAAGGAGGTCCATGGCTGAGACCTGAAAAGTAACCTACATCATAGTGACTTATACCCTGCATGCTTGCAGAGTCAATTAAATAAATGGCATGTCCATAGCATTGCCAGCGCTAACACTCTCGTCTCAGAGTTGGGTGTTCAAGTCACACTCCAGAATATGAGAACAAAAATGAACTCTGGAAATCTGGTGCAATACTCAGGGAGTATGGCTGTGTTGGAGGTACAGTGTTTCAGATAAGATGTTAAACTGAAGCCCTGGCTTCCCTCTCAGGTAGACGTAAAAGATTGCACTATTTCAAAGAAGAGCAGGGGAGTTATCCTTGGTGTCCTGAACCATTAGTTAATCCTCAATCAACATCATAAAAGCAGATGATCACACAGCTGTTTGTGGGAGCTTGCAGTGCGCAAATTGGCTGCTTTCCTATACTGCTGCAGTGACTTTTTTTTGTATTCTTTCACTGGCACTGGACGCTGGCATTGCAGTGTAGGCTAGCATTTTGTATTCCCCATTCCTAATTGCCCTTGAGAAGGTGGTGGTGAGCCACCTTGAACCACTGCAGTCCATGTGGGGTAGGTACACCCACAGTGCTGTTAGGGAGGGAGTTCCAGGATTTTGATCCAGTGACAATGAAGGAACAGCAATATAGTTCAAAGTCAGGATGGTGAGTGACTTGGAGGGCAGCTTGCAGGTGGTGGAATTCCCATGCACCTGCAGCCCTTGTGCTCCTTGGAGAGGTCACAGGTTTGGAAGGCGCTGTCGAAGGAGCCTTGGTGAGTTGCTGCAATACACCTTGTAGATGGTACACACTACTGCTACTGTGCGCCAGTGATGGAGGAAGTGAATGTTGGAGGCGGTGAATGGGGTGTCAATCAGGTGGGCTGCTTTGTCCTGGATGGTGTCGAACTTCTTGAGCGTTGTTGGATCTGCACTCATCCAGGCAAGTGGGGAGTATTACATCACACTCCTGACTTGTATGGTGGACAGTCTTTGGGGAGTCATGAGTTCAGTTACTCACCGTAGAATTCCCAGTCTCTGACCTGCTCTTGTAGCCATAATATTTATATGGCTGGTCTAATTCAGTTTTTGGTCAATGGTAACCCCCAGGATGTTGATAGTGGGGGATTCAGCAATGGCAATGGCATTGAATGTCATGGGGAAATGGTTGGATTCTCTCTTGTTGGAGATGGTAATTGCCTGGCACTTGTGTGGCATGAACGTTACTTGCCACTGAACGTTGTCCAGGTCTTACTGCATTTGGACATGGACTGCATCAGTATCTGAGAGTCGTGAATGGTGCTGAACATTGTGCAATTAGGATGGAGGGCAGGTCATTGATGAAGCAGCTGAAGATGGCTGGACCTAGGGACACTGTCCTGTGAAACTCCTGCTGTGGTGTCCTGGAACTGAGAAGATTGGCCTCCAACAACCACAACCACCTTCCTTTGTGCTAGGTATGACTCCAGCCAGTGGAGAGTTTTCCCCCTGACTCTCATTGACTCCAGTTTTGCTAGGGCTCCTTGATGCCACATTCGGTCAGATGCTGCCTTGATGTCAAGGGCAGTTACTTTCACCTCACCTCTTGAGTTCAGCTCTTTTGTCCATGTTTAAGCTAAGGCTGTAATGAGGTCAGGAGCTGAGTGGACCTGGTGGAACCCAAACTGATTATAGTTTGAAGTGATTATACTTCAAAAAGTACTTCAATGGCTGTAAAGTGCTTGGGAGTATCCTGTGGTTCAGAAAGGTGCTAGATAAATACAAGTCTTTTTTTTCCTTTCCCAGGTATTAAATACTTTTTGAAGGGGTCTGTTGCCTGGCTCCAGAGACAAAGATAAATAGTTATATTTGTAGCTTGTTTACTAGTCTGCCCTACTCCCAGACAACCACCTAGCACCACCATGTAGCTGTCACCATGAGTTGCTTGCGAGTACCCATGTATGTTATTCTCTCCTGAAGGTATTTCAGACGTGTGAATCTTAGCTCAAATTGGGAGCTGAGTGGAGTGAGACATGATCTTGTAGCGGCTATTGTTACATCTTGAAAGGTAATATTTTAAAACTAAATTTGGAAAGTAATTCCACAGGCTTCCCCATTCACTCAATGAGTTTATCCTGTGAGTAACTGAGCTATACAGATCAGGGAGTATCAATTTCATCTCCAATTTTCATTTAGTTACCTGATCTCAGTTTTGGTGATGGCATTACACTTGGCTTTAGGTCTTTTGAGCAGGGAGGACAGGAATCAGCTAGGACTCTTGCACCTGATCATTATCGCTGTTACAAGTACATGTAGACGCACAGTGCAAACAGGATCAAGGTCAACTCTGATACTCTCTCCAGATAGCCTACTGCCACTCACTGTTGAGGGCTTACACATGAAGGAAGACCACTTCATTGAAATGCTAAAGTGCCTCCAGTACCTGTTAAATTGCAACTCAGCAAGCAGCCACTCAAAGGAAGGGAAGAAAGGGTGAAGGTCACAGCTAAGCTGGATTTACACTCAGCAAAAGTTGTGTACTTTCAGCAAGCATCACAATGATCAGAAACATTGCCAGGGATGCCCTCCCTAACTCTCAGATTGGTAGTAGTCTTTTGAACAGACCCAAAAACCAGGATCCTACTTTAAAGCTCAACAATTCTCAAGATAAATTTGCTCACACGTTGGGGAGCCAAAAAGGCTTTCTTTAAGACAGATGGCACGCTTAAAAATAAGTAGAATATTCAATCAAGATGAAAAATTCTTTCCACATTAAATTAGGAACATGCTGGCCATTACTAATGTTTGTTGTAAAGTCAATTCTCGAGAGTGGTCTATCAATTTGCTGATTTACTACAAATAAAGGATTACTCACCTTGTTGTAAAATTCTAAAAGCTCTCCATGGTTAAATTCCAACAACATCTTTTCTGTATTCTGTATTTAAAACAAAAATATTTTTTCATTTGTAAAGAGAATGTATTTCACTAGTCAGAAAAATCAGTATTCGGTTTGGTTTATTACAAATATGATAAACTCTGCAGCCCAAATACACACGTCAACTGTTAGAATTATAGGGGAGTAGGACCTGACACCAAATGATCACGATAAAACTCTTGTCACATAGCAGAGATTAATACATTTCATTGTTTAGACAGTAATTTCCAGTTCCAAGTAGATCCTATATTACCCATTACTTACTGGATGCATAATAGCAGCTGCTGTTACAGCTTGAAAGTCTAAATTAGTCATTAATCCTAAGAACTTCTCTAAAAATCAATGGCCTGACTGAACTGTGCGTTTTAAATAGTGGAGGGAGAATTAAAACTAATGTTTCAGATGGGTGAACTCGGTTCTGATAAATGGTCAACCTAAAACATTAGCTGTGTTTCTCTCTCCATAGATCCTGCTAGACCTGCTGAATATTTCCAGTGTTTTCTGTTTTATTTCAGGTTGAGAATCTGTAGTACTTTGCTTTAATATTAGGATTGTTAATAGTCCCTGTCCAGTCATGAGGTTTACACGTTAAAATTTCGCAGGCTACGACATTTCTAAAGTTCTTGGGTTACTGCATCTTGAAAATTTATTCACATTACTGCATTATCAAAGACAGAATTCCATGAAATAAGCCAAACATCTCTCCCCTTGACATTCAATGGCATGCCCAACACCCTGAGGTTACCATTGATCAGAAACTGAACTAGACTGGCCATATAAATGCTGTGGCTGCAAGGGCAGGACAGAGGCTAGGAATCCTGCAGAGAGTAACTCACCTCCTGACTCCCCAAAGCCTGTCCACCATATACAAGGCACAAGTCAGGAGTGTGGTGGAATACTCTCCGCTTGCCTAGTTGAGTGCAGATCCAAAAACATCTCAAGAATCTTGACACCATCCAGGACAAAGCAGCCCACTTGACTTGCATCCCATCCACCAGCTTTGACATTCACTCCCTCTACAGTCACTGTGTATTGCGAATAGTGTATATCATCGACAAGTTGCACTGCAGCAACTCACCAAGGCTCCTTCTACAGCACCTTCCAAATACACAACCTCTACCACCTCAAAGGACAAGAGAAACAGATGCATGGGAACACCACCACTTGCAAGCCACACACCATCACTCCCTAACAGCACTGTGGGTGTATCTACACCACATGGACTGCAGCAGTTCAAGGCGGCAACTCACCACCACCTTCTTAAAGGGCAATTAGGGGTGGGTAACAGCGATGCCCACATCTCGTGAAAGAATAAACAAAAACTAAATAAAAAGATTATTCATGAGTAAATCAATCCATAATAATTTTACGCAACCATTAGAAATGAAGGATAATAATAAGACTGAGTGTGGCATCAAGGAGCCCTTGCAAAACTGGAGTCAATGAGAAACAGGAGGAAAACTCTCCACAGGTTAGACTCAAACCTAGCACAAAGGAAGACGGTTGTGGTTGTTGGAGGTCAATCATCTCAGTTCCAGGACATCACTGCAAGAGTTCCTCAGGGTAGTGTCCTAGGCCCAACCATCTTCAGCTGTTTCAAAAATGGTCTTTCCTCCATCCTAAGGTCAGAAGTGGGGATGTTCGCTGATGTTTGCACAATGTTCACCACTATTCGCAACTCTTAAGACACTGAAGCAGTGCATGCCCAAATACAGCAAGACCTGGATGATACCCAGGGCTGGGCTGCCAAGTGGCAAGTGACAGTCATGCCACACAAGTGCAAGCAAATAACCATCTCCAACAAGGGACAATCTAACCATCGTCCATTGACATTCTGAATCCCCAAAGCCTGTCCACCATCTGCAAGGCACAAGTCAGGAGCGTGATGGAATACTTTCCACTTGCCTGGATGAGTGCAGCTCCCAACAGCACTCAAGAAGCTCAACATCATCCAGGCCAAAGTAGCCCCACTTGATTGGCACTCCAATCACCACAACAAACATTCACTCCCTCCACCACCGACACATAGTGGCAGCAGTGTGTCCCATCTACAAGATGCACTGCAGGAACTCACCAAGCCTCCTTAGACAGCACCTTACAAACCCACTACCACTACCATCTAGAAGGACAAGTGCAGCAGACAGATGGGAACACCATTGTTCCTGGGAGCTCCCCCTCTAAACCACTCAGCATCCTCACTTGGAAATATATCGCCGTTCCTTCACTGTTGCTGGGTAAAAATCCTTGAACTCCCTTCCTAACAGCACTGTGGGTGTACCTACATCACATGAACTGCAGCGGTTCAAGAAAGCAGCTCACCACCATCTTCTCAAGGGCAATTAGGGATGGGCAATAAATGCTGGCCTAGTCAGCAGTGCCCGCATCCCATGAATGAATAAAAAAAAATTCAAATAAAATCAAATTGCATCAATCATTTGCAGGAAAGTTATCCATTTTCTCAGAGATCTTTACATTTTGCAGTCAGTGAAACAGCTGTTTTAATGAATACTAGAGTTGTTAAGTCTAAACCTTAGAAATGGTTTGACATGGAAATGCTCCATTAGATAAGCTAATGGAGCCCCAAGTGCTGTGAAAATTGGTTTACCAGAAAATTAAACCAATTCGTATTCAAATTTAATCATAATTTAGTTTTTTTGCATACAGCACAAATTATCCTTCGCAAGAGGAGGAAGAAGAAGAAAAAAGGAAAGAGAAAAAAAATCACAACTTATTTTTCAGCTCTTAATTGCTCAATACCATTTTTGATCGTGATGAAAGGGATACAGATGAAACTGAGCATTACATTCGAAAACAGTGCCCTAATTGGCACAGTTGCACTACTGTCTTAACTGCATCATTATTAAGGCAAATGAAAGAAGTTACCAAAAGGATATTTCTATTCCCTCTTCAGTGATAGAAAATAGGTTTGAAGTCCAAGCACGATTCTACACTTTCATTGACTTGTTCAGAGTGAAGTTTGTTTTCCTTCAGCTTCAAAAGAAGTTTTAGCAAAGCCCCCAGGCAATTCGGTATGTATGATGTATGGATTTGAAATACTTGATGTATTTTGGAAAGTAGCAGTAAGAGCAATTTTCAGGAAAATTTCACAAGTATAATGGCAGTCAATTAGACAACTTTCTCCTCAACAACACAATAATTTAATGACACGAAGACACTCGAACATGAATATCAACCACTCATTCATCGCGAATGACTACCATCACCACAATGTCTGTTGCTTCTGTTGTGAACATACAAGCATACAAAATAGGAGTAGAAGTAGGCCATTCGGCCCATCGAGTCTGCTCCATCATTCAGTAAGATCCTGACTGATCTGCTTGTGTTGAGTTCCACAATCCTATCTACCCTCGATAACCTTCGATTCCCTTGTTTAACAAGAATCTTTCTACCTCTGCCTTAAAAATATTCAATGACCCCGCCTCCACCGCCTCCTGAGGCAGAGATTTCCAAAGTCGCACAAACCTCAGAGAAAAAATTTCTCCTCATCTTTGTCCTAAAAGGGCGACCCTTAATTTTAAAACAGTTCCCCCTAGTTCTGGACTCACCCAGAAGAGGAGACATCCTTTCCACGTCCACCTTGTTAATACCATTCAGATCTTATATACTTCAATCAAAAGGATATCCTTCCATTAGTCTTTTAGATTGCATGCCGTACCTGCATACTAACGTTTTATGACTCAGGCACAAGAACACCTAGATCCCTCTGCACCTCGGAATTCTGCAGTCATTCTCAATTTAAGTCATACTTTGCATTTTATTCTTCCTGTCAAAGTGAACAACTTCACATTTTCCCACATTATACAACACCTACTAGATTTTTGATCACTAACTCAACTGATCTATTTCCTTCTGCAAGTTCCTTATGTCATCTTCACAACATACTTTCCTACCTATCTTTATGTCATCTGCAAATTTCGCTTCCCTCAACTAAGTCATTGATGTAAATTGTAAGTTAAGGCCCCAGCACAGACCCCTGCAGGACTCCACTCATCACATCCTGTCAATTAGACAAAGACTTATTTATGCATACTCTCGGTTTTCTGCCAGCCAGCCAATCCCCTATCCAGGCTAATATGTTACCCCTTACACTATGAGCTTTTATTTTCCGCAATATCCTTTGATGCGGCACCTTATCAAATGCTTTCTGGAAATCCAAGTACAGTATGTCTACAGGCTCCCCTCTATCCACCACACATGTTACTCCTTCAAAGGACTCTTATAACTTGGTTAAACATGATTTCCCTTTCATAAAACCATGCTGACTCTTCCCGATTACCTTGAGCTTTTTTAAGTGCTCAGCTATAACCTCTTTAATGATCGATTCTAACACCTTCCCCATGACAGGTGTCAAGTTAACTGGCCTATAGTTTCCTGCCTCCCTCCCTTCTTGAATAGAGGGGTTATATTTGCTACTTTTCAGTCTTGATGGAACTTTTTCAGAATCTAGGGAATTTTAGAAAATTAACACCAACGCATCTACTCCCTCATTAACCAGCTCTTTTATCACTCAAGGAAGAAGTCCATCTGGACCCGGAGACTTCACCAAGTTCCTCTCTCCCTTCCACTTCCTGATTTACAGCTATTACTGGAATGTTTTTTGTATCCTCTATAGTGAAGACAGAAGCAAAGTATCTGCTCATTTCCTCTGCCATTTCCTTATTATCTACTATTAACTCTCCATTACCAAAGCAACCTATCTGTTCTTATATAGGCTGTGTTGAGTTGATCCGTCATCCCTACTTTTTTTTTTAAGGGCAACTTCCAGCTCTTGGCAGTGTTGGAACCACAGGCAGCATCTCAACGTCATATCATCCTGGTTAAATGTCAGTTCCGCTTTTGGATTTCCTCCTCCACCCAGTTGAGAGGAGGAACAAATTCCTAACATGATCCAGCCTATTATTTCTTGGGACAGACAGCAAGCATTACAGGTTGAAAGTTCCAGCCATCACTGATCATGGCTATGATTTCATTTTGGGAAAGGTGATAAACTCACAGCTATATGAAACGCAAAGTATTACTGTGTAAGGGAACATCCAGAACTTCAAGCAAAACAAGCAATCAAACAACTGCTTAGCAGTTGCTGAATCTACCAAAATTAAAAAAAATAGCTTGAATGAACAAACTCCCCAAGTAAGGGAATTCATTTTAGATGTTAGACCAGGAAATTACTTAATAATTGATGTTAGTCCTAGGTATTATGCCAAGGTGGAGCATCTTTGTGAAAAAGTGGTGAGTGATTGTAGCAGGGTAATCCCATGGTGAGATTTAAGGGAAGTTCAGCTTCTCGCTGTATCTACAGTATCAGAATCTACGTTGCGAATGAGCAACAATGACTCTTACTAGTATACGTATTGTGATTGAGCTGTTCTAGGACAACAGGTGGGCATATGAGCCTTTTGTTCTACCTACATTACTAAAAAAAAAACAACCATGGGCACATTCTAAAAGCCCCCAAAGGATACAGGCCCAATCCATCCAACCAACCACTATCGGTCATTTAGAGATTATTCATGACCTTCACGGTTTGGGCCAAAAACTGTGATGCAGTTTGATAAAAATGAAGTTCACATCTTGTTTGCATTTCTTGCATCCTTGTTGTAATGTGACAGAAAGTTGTAGTATTCTGGGTTAGCATGCCAAAGGTATTATCAAAAGCTGACAGCCCCAAATAAGCTGACAAGAAGAATGATAGGTAAAATAGAGTAGTTACTGCAGCCAGTAATTTAGTTAAGAGAGCCTACACAACATTCCTTCAATTACACGTGAGGGAAAAAACAAAAGTACACGAAAGTCTGAACAAGGAAATCAAAATTTTGAGGCATATAATTGGTAGGAGGTACAGGGGCCTATGCCCTGGATAATATGTTACATTTTCGCATTAAAATCATGCAGTCTGATTCTTTTGTAAACATTTTCATATATTAACAGTCAATAGGTTTTTAAATGCAAAAGAGGAAAAAGAAAATTAAAATTCCATTTTTAACAGAACAGCTGAATCATTATTTTCCTGAGTTACCTCAACAGGAATTCTCTTACATTCAATCACTCACCACTTTTTTCACAAAGATGAGCTCTCCTATTGCAGTGGAAACATCAAACACTCACTTGATTGCTACTGTGAATATCTAACTGGATCTGCTAACGCTCATTACAGATTTAAAGGAATTCCAGTCTTCTACGCAGTGTATCAATGTCAGACAAGACTCAAGAAAGCCATAATTACATCACTTTTCCTCACTGCAAATTCCAGGTAAATAGCCCAAGAAAACTAATTGGTTTTACCAAGCTGAAATATACATGAATTACATTAGAGATGCCCCTGTGCTTAACTATCATCTTGCTCATTTGTCATCACCTAAAGCAATTTACAAAACACTGTAGTTAAACAGTACTAAAGATGGTTTCTAATGGTAAAGATTTAAACAATAAATGACACATTCATAATTCAAGAAAATATTAACACAAACTGTTTTGCTGTATCTTTCTCAAGCCCCAGTTATATATCCCAGTTTTAATAAACTTTAGCCCTCACATCCTGACCTGCACAAAGTCCTGATTACTCGCTATCCCATTTTCACTGATCTATCCTTGCTTTCTGCCTCCCATGCAACAAATATAGAACCCCTCTACTCGTTACCATTATTTGTTCTCCCTGCTTCTGCAACCTTCTCCAATCTAGCCTTTCCTCCTTCAATTCTCCAATTTTGGTTTTCTTTGGGACTTGTCTCAACTCTATTATTTGGAAGTACTTCCTAAAACTCTCCACTTCTCTACTCTGCGCCATTACTTTTACTTTTAAAGTCTCCTTAAAACACATCTATTTTACCAAATCTTGATCAACTGCAACACAATGGCTGGAATTTTCCAGCCCCCCGTCCCCGCCCCTGTGGCAGGGCCGGCAAGCCATTGAAATCTCCGTTCGCATCGACAGGACCGGAAGATCCCACCAGCGTGAGGGGCTGGAAAATTCCAGTAAATGTGTCTTTTCCTTTTGTCCTCTATAAGGAATGTTAAAAAAACTCTATCAAAGAGTTTTGTTGATCGTCCATATTATTGGTCACGAACAAAAAAGTTTCAGTAATCCTATAACATTTCTGTTCATCTACTAAGTCTTGATCTCACTTGGTCTTTCACACTCCATCCATCCTTTACCTCTGTCTCTGCATCGATTTGACCATTTTGCTCTACTCTTTTGTGTAAGCCTCTCCTTGTTGATGTGCCTTTATCTTTGCCGCTCACACCCTTCACTGTATGGCTCTTCCCTCTTTCTTTCAGCAGTCTTTCACACACTTTCTCTCCTCCCCCATTTCTAGTTGTCTTTTTCAAGTGAAGCTGGGTGATATAAAATTCTAGATTAACTGGAGTTTTTGAATGATGAGAAAAGACCATTCAAGAAGACAATTCTTAAAATGAAGGCATGGATTAGAAAAAACGCATTGGGACCGCAAGGGGCCGTGTTATAGATGTGGGATCATACTGTCTTTGTCAATGACTGGATGTGGGATGGGAAAATAAACTGAGTACTGAACAGATCACTAAGGCTGTACACCACCTGATTTAAGCTAAGCATACAGCTAATAACATGTATGTTATGTTACTGATGAGAATCAAGGTGATATATTTGGTTTGCTCCTATTGAGCCACATGGAATGTGAGATCAGAGAGAGGATTCGGCAGCTTGAGAGAGTAGTGTTGCATTATAAATGTTAGTTTGGGGGTATAGATAGTGGAGATGGGAAACTGTCAAAATAAGTGTTAGCTCAAGGCAATGGCCCAAATCTTCCAGTCAGCACCAATGCTGTGTGCGTTGTCACTGACCACGAAGATTTCTGCACCCCAGCCTTTTAGCCATTTTTCAGCCAGGACTTCTGATCCCAGCTACAGCAGCAATGATCCAGCGCAGCCTCCCCCTCGGAGGACTGATGAGCACAGGAGAAGATGGGCGCAGAGAGAACAGGCCCCCTTTTTACAACATTCGCTGCCATATTCAGGTTAAGTTTTTAAGGTCTCAAGTATTTCAATGGAGTGGATGAGTGGGTGCGTAGGTGAGCGAGTAAACAGTCCAGTCAGGTCGGTGGGGCTGGGGTGGTGGTAGGGAGGGAGGGTCTGGTTGGGCGTGTCAGGTTGTGCGTGTCAGGAGGGGTAGCTGGATCACGGGTTGGTGGTCTGGTCTGGGGGTGGTCGTGTTGTGTTGGGTGGGAGTAAAAGTTGGGTCAGGTCGGTGTGGTGGGGGTGGGAGGCGTGGGGTGATTGGAGAGGTTGTTTGTGTTGCTTAGATCAGTTACACTGGCTAATCACAGATAGAGCAGGTATTAACTAGTGTAACAACATTTCTAGGGGAAGCATCTGGGTAAGTCCCACGTATCTGGCCCAAGTCTCTGACACTGAGCTCAGGGTTAGAGACTTTTGCAGAGGGTGCTGGGCAATGGAAATCAGCCATTGGAAGTTTAAACTTGTGTGTGTGCACATGTGTGCGCGCGTGTGTGCGTATGTGTGTCACAACTTCCACAGGGTCCTGACATGCATCTCCCAACTTAAGTTCCAATTTTGACAATACGGAAACTTGAAGATTTATGCCTTTACTTTCGTAGCATTCAAAAATCACAATAGGATCTGACTGGATAAAAATTAGGAATGATCAATTCTGACTGACAGTGTTTTCTCATTCCCTGATTTAACTGGTCAAATCTATACCACAATGAAACACCACAGTGTAAAATTGTGCTCATTTTATTAAGTCCATTCAATCGTTTTTGATTTATTGTAATCACATCAGTTACCATTTGCTAGGGCTGTTTTCCATGTGTTCAATACATTTCTAATACCGGATACTCTTGTAAAGCACAGTAGGACATTTTTATACCTTAAAGGCACTACACAAATGCAAGTTGTGCATTGATTTTATCTGTGATTAATTAATAACCGATCATTACCAGAAAAATTGATTTTAAAGCAAATGTTTGGTGTAGTGGTTATATTTAATATAGTAACATCTCTATGATGAAACTTGCCCATCATTAAGTGTCACTTCTTGAATTTATAAGCCCAATTTTAAGCTGGGGTGAGTGACGAGTATGGGGCCAGCAGAAAAGCCTTTTTAACCAAGTGCAATCTCAACATGAGCCTTGGTATGTATGAGAAGCATGGCCGCCACTGGGAACCTACAGGAACACTGTCTAATAGGCAAGTTAAGTGCTGCAGGATTGCAGCGGCCATGATCACAGCTGGGGGTGGCTTGAATGTAAATGGGGGTGGGGTAGGGAAGCCAGATTGGGAGTGACCCATGGGCCCCTCTGCCCGGAGACCACAAGGAAGCATGTAAAAATTTCAATTTGCCAACCCTATCACCCCTCTTTCTGCCTGTTGCTGGTGAGCCTGGAACTGGGCACGGCTAAGTAACCGCGCTAAAATGGCGTCCGGTCTGATTTACCAGACTCTAACTTGTACATTTCAATGAGGCCCTTGCCCAATTCCACAATCCAACATAACCAAATAATTCTGACCACATAAAACACCAATCCTTGTTATCACTTTTTTTTATTTGTTCATGGGATGTGAGTATTATGTGCAAGGCATGTGTTTGCCATCCCTAATTGCCCTCAAGAAGGTGGTGCTGAATTAGCTTCTTGAACCATTGCAATCCATGTCATGCAGGGTATGCTCAAGTGATGTGAGGGAGTTCCAGGATTTTGACCCAGTGATAGTGAAGTAACTTGATATAGGTCCAGGTCTGGATGCTGAGTGACTTGGAGTTCCCTTGCATCTGCTGCCCTTGTCCTTCTAGGTGGTAGATGTCACAGGTCCTTGCAAACTATCACCCCATCTAAAATCTCTGCTTCCTCTCCAAAATCCTTAACCATGAGGCCACCTTCAAACCTTGTTCCCATCTTTCCCGGAACTCTGTTTGAATCCCTCTAATCAGGTTTCCTCCCTGCTACAGCACAGAAACAACTCTTATCAAAGTCACAAATGACATCCAAAGGTGAACTATCACTTCATTTCCTTCTCAATCTGTCTGCAGGATCACAGAATCACAGTGCAGAAGAGGCCCTTCGGCCCACCGTGTCTGCACCGACACGTGAGAAACACCTTACCTAATCCCATTTACCAGCACTTGGCCCATAGCCTTGAATATTATGACGTGCCAAGTGCTCATTCAGGTACTTTTTAAAGGATGTGAGGCAACCCGCCTCCACCACTCTCCCAGGCAGTGCATTCCAGGCCGTCACCACCCTCTGGGTAAAAACGTTTTTCCTCACATCCCCCCTAAGCCTCCTGCCCCTCACCTTGAACTTGTGTCCCCTCGTGACTGACCCTTCAACTAAGGGGAACAGCTGCTCCCTATCCACCCTGTCCATGCCCCTCATAATCTTGTACACCTCAATCAGGTCGCCCCTCAGTCTTCTCTGCTCCAACGAAAACAACCCAAGTCTATCCAACCTCTCTTCATAACTTAAGTGTTTCATCCCAGGCAACATCCTGATGAATCTCCTCTGCACCCCCTCCAGTGCAATCGCATCCTTCCTATAATGTGGCGACCAGAACTATACACAGTACTCCAGCTGTGGCCTCACCAAGGTTCTATACAACTTCAACATGACCTCCCTATTTTTGTAATCTATGCCTCGATTGATAAAGGCAAGTGTCCCATATGCCTTTTTCACCACTCCACTAACATGGCTCTCCGCCTTCAGAGATCTATGGATACACACGCCAAAGTCCCTTTGTTTCTCAGAACTTCCTAGTGTCATGCTGTTCATTGAATACTTCCTTGTCAAATTACTCCTTCCAAAGTGTATCACCTCACACTTTTCAGGGTTAAATTCCATCTGCCACTTATTTGCCCATTTGACCATCCCGTCTATATCTTCCTGTAGCCCAAGACACTCAACCTCACTGTTAACCACCCGACCAATCTTTGTGTCATCTGCAAACTTACTAATCCTACCACCCACATAGTCATCTATGTCGTTTATATAAATGACGAATAACAGGGGACCCAGCACAGATCCCTGTGGTACGCTCTGGACACTGGCTTCCAGTCACTAAAGCACCCTTCTGTCATCAGCCTTTGTCTCCTACAACAAAGCCAATTTTGAATCCACCTCGTCAAATTACCCTGTATCCCATGTGCATTTGCCTTCTTTATAAGTCTCCCATGTGGGACCTTGTCAAAGGCTTTGCTGAAATCCATATAAACTACATCAACTGCACTACCCTCATCTACACACCTGGTCACCTCCTCAAAAAATTCAGTCAAATTTGTTAGGCATGACCTCCCTCTGACAAAGCCATGCTGACTATCCCTGATCAAACCTTGCCTCTCCAAGTGGAGATAGATTCTCTCCTTCAGAATTTTCTCCAATAGCTTCCCTACCACTGGCGTGAGATTCACTGGTCTGTAGTTCCCTGGCTTCTCTCCACTACCCTTCTTAAATAGAGGAACGACATTAGCTGTTCTCTAGTCCTCTGGCACTTCCCCCCCCATGGCCAGAGAGGAATTAAAAATTTGGGTCAGAGCCCCTGCGATCTCCTCCCTTGCCTCCCTCAGCTGTCTGGGACACAAATCATCTGGACCTGGAGATTTGTCCACTTTTAAGCCTGCCAACACCTCCAATACCTTGTCACTCCCTGTATCAATTTGCTTAAGAACCTCGCAGTCTCTCTCCGAGTTCCATACTTTCATCCTCATTCTCTTGGGTGAAGACGGATGTGAAGTTTTCGTTCAACACTCTACTGATGTCCTCTGGCTCCACCCATAGATTGCCCCCTTGGTCTCTAATGGGCCCTACTCTTTTCCCTGGTTATCTTCTTCTCATTGATATACTTATAGAATATCTTGGGATTTTCCCTACTTTTACCAGCCAGAGCTTTCTCATATCCCCTCTTTGCTCTCCAATTTGCTTTCTCAAGCTCCACACTGCACTTTCTGTGCTCCACTAATGCCTCTGCTGATTTGCTCCCTTTGTACCTGCTGAAACCCTCTCTTTTCGTTCTCATTGTATCCTGAATATCTCTGGTCATCCATGGTTCTCTGGGCTTGTTACTCCTTCCTATCACCCGAGAGGGAACATGTTGAGCCTGTACCCTCCCCATTTCCTTTTTGAATGCCTCCCACTGCTCTTCTGTAGATTTCCCGACAAGAAGCTGTTCCCAGTCTACCTTGGCCATATCCAGCTTTATTTTACTAAAACCTGCTCTCCCCCAATCCAAAACATTTCTTTGCAACTTGACTATTTCTTTGCCCATAACAAGCTTAAATTGCAGCCTTTGACATGGTTGACCACACCATCTTCCTCCAACCGCTCTCCACTGTTGTCTGGCTGGGTATCACCTGGTTCCATTCTTATCTCTTTAATTGTAGACAGCATCACTAGCAATGACTTCTCTTCCCACTCCTGCACCATTACCTCAGGTGTGCCCAAGGCTCTGTCCTAGGTCCTCACCTATCTTTCACCTACACGTAACGATCTCATTCAAAAGCACAGCATTAGTTTTCATGTGTACACTGAAGACATCCATCCAGATCTACCTCACCAGTCCATCTCTCAACTCCTCCACTGTTGCTAAATTATCAAACTACTTATCCAATATCCAGTACTGCATGAGCAGACATTTATTTTCTTCAATTAAGTATGGGGGAATACCAAAGCCATTATCTTCAGTTCCTGCTCCAAAATACATTTCCTAGGTCTCCATCCATCCCTGTTTAGCAACTGCCTAAGTCAGACCATTCACAACCTTGACATCATATTTGAGCACAAGATGAGTTTCCGACTACATATCTGGGCCATCATGATTTCCACCTCTAACATTATTTGAATTCACCCCAGTCTCAATTTGGCTGTTGTTGCATGCTCACTTATATACTCGTTACCACCAGGCTTGATTATTCCATTGCAATCCTGGCTGGTCTCCCAAATTCTACACTCTGTAAACTTGAAGTCATCCAAAACTTTGTTGCCTGTACCCTTATGGAAAGTCCTGTTCACCTTTCATCCGTGCTCGCTGACCTACATTGGTCAAGCAAAGCACTGCTGTTAAAATTCTTGTCCTTGCTTTCAAAATTCTCCACAGACTTCCCCCTCTCTGTAATCTCTTCCAGCCCCACAACCCTCTGAGGTATCTGTGCTCATCTGATTCAAATCTTTTCAGCAACCCCAATTTCAATCGCTCCACCATTGGTGACTGTGCCTTCAGGTGCCTAAGCCCTAAGTTCTGGAATTCTGTCCTTATCCTCTCTGAATCTCTGATCTCTTCCTTTCTATAAGATGCTTCTTAAAATCTATCTCTTTGACCAAGTTTTTGGCCATCTGTCCTAATATTCCTTATATGTCTACTTATGCTTTATAATGTTCTTGTGAAGCATCTCAAGAGGTTTTATTTTGCGAAGGTGCTACATAAATATAAGTTGTTGTTGTAATGAAGCACTTGCATTTGTAACATCCTGAGGCTGTGAAAATGGTTTTCTTCCTAAAATAAGTTGCGAACTTTTAATCTAAAACCGCCAGAGAATGCCAATTGGAAATTCTGGGACCAGTCTAGCACTGATTTTTGTTGGGTTTAAAGAAAGGTTTAAACCATTAGCAAATGTTGACTAGCCTTCTTTCTAAAAAATAGTCCGTGGACAGAATGTTAGAGCTACTGATAGCAAGCGTAGTCATGGTTCTGTAATATGAAAACTATGAAGCAACGCTTCATAACCCGAGAGATTTTAGATTTGTTCAGTGTTGTGCCTCAAGACATCAAAGTGCCAGAGAGCCCAAAAGTCAATAAATTTATAACCTCTAGTTAACAAATGTGCAATTATACGGGAGACATTTTGAGTTGATGAGTGTTACAGGATGCTGCTTTACGGCAATCTAAAACATTAGCAGTTGAGATAGGTTCCATTTTGACAGCAATGTTAGGTTGCCTGGTATCATGGACCATGCCATGGAGCAGTAAGATTCGAGTTTGCATTATATTGGAAAGGAGGTGGAAGCAACCACAATCAAGAAATGATGCATGATGCAGGAGTAACTAAAAATAAAACAGTAACTTAAAAAAAGAGGTCTGGTTACATAACTTTAAAAAAATTGTGGGGGAATTTAGGTATGTAAAAACTTGTTATAACCTGATACACTCATTCCATGTGCCCTCCTGCACAATCACAGGTGGCTTCCTAAGTGCTTACAGCATTTTCTGTTTTTACACAATTAAAGTTGGCTTCTTTGCCCTAACAGCAGAGTTATAGATACATATTTCCATGCATCTATTGGCATTGTGATAATGGAGGCAGATTTAGTTGTACTAATGAATGTAGCTCACAAGAGGGAGATCTAAAATTAACTGCATTCCTATGTAGTGTAAAAGTGGCTAAGGAATCACAAGATACTTTCTACTTTTGTGCATAAAAGATACTAAGCCCCTTAATATTTCCTGTCTCATATATTCAGACCATTTAAAATTTCACACTGCTCCTCTTCAACTCCAATGTCTGCATCATCCCCCTCTTTCCTCATTAAGTAATATGCCCACTTCTTCTATCTCCACATACAGGTTATCTTTTTGGTCTATAATTGACCCTACTCTTTCCTTAGTTCTCCCCTTACATTTTATGTGTTTATAAAACATCTTTGGGTTTTCCTTGATTTTACTTGCCAGAAATTTTTCATGTCCTCACTCTGTTCTCCTACTTTACTTTCTAATTTCACTCTGCATTTTTATACTCCTCCAGACTTTCAGCAGTATTGAGCTCTTAGTATTGGACATAAGCTTCCCTTTTTTGCTTTATCCTATCCTTTACCTCTTTGACAACTGGGGTGGGGTGGGGCCATCTAGATTTGGGAGTCGCACCTTTTTTTCTTCAATGGAACATATTTGTTCTGAACCTTCACCATCTCCTACTCCCAGTGCTCTAACGCTGATTTACCTTCATGTAGCTGTTTCCAGTCCACATTTGTCAAATCCAATATCAGTTTAGTAAGTTATCTTCCCCTCCCTCCCACCACACCTCCGCCAACCACCCCCCCCACACCCCCACCATCCACCCCCCTACTGAGAGTTTTTATTTCTTGTCTATCTTTGTAATTTTCCAAAACTACCCTAAATCTAACTGAACTATAATCATTACCATCAAAGTGCTCGCCCAATAATACCCTTGCCACCTGCTCAGCTTATTTTTCTAAAAGGACATCAATATTGCCCCTTCTCTTGTTGGGCTTGCTGTGTAGTGCAAAAAAGATGTTGTCCTGGATACATCTTACGAATTCTGCATCCTCTGTACCAGTTAAGATTATGGTAGTTGAAATACCCTAGACTGTATTATTGCCCTATGGTTTCTGCACTTCTTAGCAATTTGCCTACATATTTGCTATCTCTGTTTAGCAGTTTGGCAGTCTATAGTATAATCCTCACAGTATTACTGCTCCTCTTTTGTCAGTTCAATCCAGGTGGCCTTATTTGATGATCAATCTAGTGCATCATCCCTTCTTACAGCTGTAATTGTTTCCTTAGCCAATATTGAGGCCCCCTCCTTTTTAACTCCCTCTCTATCCTGTCTGAAAACCCTGTAACCAGGAGCTGCCATAAGTCATATTTAATAATAGTAATAGCTATGAAAGCTCACTTACAAGTGTTTATTTGTACCCTCAGCTCATTTGCCTTACTCACTAGACTGAGATATGTGTCATTAATCACTGAACAACATATTTGTTCTCTATTTTCCAGACTTTGTTTTCTCTGCCATCTACATTCATTAATTTCTGCCTTCCATTTCCAGCTTTGGTTCTCTCCCTTCTGAATCTATGTTCAGGTTCCTAGTTCCCTACCAAGTTAGCCCCAACAGCACTAACAAATCTCCCTGCCAAGCTATTGGTCCCAGCCCTGCTGAGGTACAACCCATCTGGATTGTACAAGTCCCATCCCACCAGGACCAGACTCAATGCCCCAGGAATCTAAAATCCTCCCTCAGGCACCAACACTCCAGCCACTCATTCATCTGCACTATCCTCCGATTTCTGTACCCTGGTCTCCAATAAGACCTAATAAACTGACAGTAAAGTGCAATGCATGACTGATTTCCCACACAAATCATTTTAGAAGCAATTAAAAAATTAAATGAGGAAAAACTTTTTTACGCAGTGAGTGGCTAGGAACTGAAATGCACTGCCTAGGAGTGCAGTGGAGGCAGATTCAATCATAGCTTTTAAAAGGGAATTGGATAATTATCTGAAGAGAAAAAAAATTGCAGGGCTACGAGGAAAAGGCAGGGATATGGGACTGGCCGAGTAACTCGTGCTATAACCATTCTATGATTCCATAAACTTGACAAAAGGAATCTCCAGTTAAGTTTTAAGAAATCTGAAGGGGTAACTGATATGATCCAAAATTAAAAAGCACACAAAATCTCAAATTTATATTGGGAAAGCACTTGTTACATACATCACAAGGAACATGCAATCAAATCTGGCTGAAGTATGAAAAGTTGTCTCCTGGTTGCTCACTGGTGTGGAGCCAAGCCATTATTATATAGGTGTCAGGGGTCAATTCCTCAGGTTAGCTGGTCTCAGCCAGAGGTTCTGGGGTATAGCAACTCACCTCAGCATGAGGGCAGGTGAGAAAATCAGGCTTGGCTCCCAAACCTAACCTCCAAAAAAATTTGCAAGTTGATAGTTAGTAAGGGCAGGATCGGGCTTGACTGTGATGCTTTTCAGACTCAAAACATCTGCTGATGCTTACTGTTTTAATCACTCCACCATTAGCAGCCATGCCTTAATCTGTCTTGGCCCTAAAGGGTGTTCTCTCCCTAAACCTCTCCACCACTCTCCTCAGAACCTACCACCAACCTTTTAGTCATCTCTCTCAATATGTAACTCAATGCCAATTTCTTTTTTTTTTTTGATAATCACCCCTGAGAAGTACCTTGAGCCGAATTGCAAGTTGTTGCTGTTGTTTAGAATTAGACATAATGATTTCTTGAGCAAGGAGGGCTGGAGGGCTGATGCATCGCCGTATTGCTCCCAAATATTAACTTCAAGGAAGGGGAGAAAATATGAAGAAGGAATGAAGAAAAAGAGGATCTAACAGTTTTAAATTATATAGGTCACAAGTTGGCCTCTGCAGTCACTATCCTAACCATGAATTATCCCTGATAATTTGTAATGGAATGGGTACTAGGGAAAACAAGTCCACGGAACAACTCTCGCAACAAAACAAATTTACATTTCAGTACGAGGAAATAAATATCTAGCACTATGCTAAATACAGAGGGAAAACAGTATATTTAACATAACCAGTGCAGTGAAGGGTTAAAAGAAAACATCAATTAAAGTTAATTAAAATGAATGAAAAAAAGATGAAAAAGGCCATAAAAAAAATTATGGTTTATTAGTTAATCCACACCAAATGGGGAGTTATGCTCTTGAAAGCTAGTTTTGTAGGTTGGCCCCATGAACAATCCTCCAGCTTTATTCACAAAACACCCTGAAATGCAGCAGTGTGTGGTCTACATAACAACTAGTTTGTAGGTTTAATGTCACTTTCTTACAATCAGATGCTAGGTAGATTGTCAGCATATCCATCCAGCATCACTAAAAGTATTTGTTCAAACATGACTGCTTCATTCCAATCCACACATTTTTGGATTTTATAAATTGCCGAACAGTTTGAAATCAGCAGAAGTGAATAAAAGACTTCAATCCTGATAGGAAAAGTTTGGTAAAAGACTATGTACTTTCTCTGTGTTCCATTAATAAATTCGATGTAGACTTGTAAAAGTATAGAACATTCCAACTGCGGTGTCATTTTGCCAAAAAACTCATCCGTTTCATATAAAGTATTATTTAACTCTTTTAACCAACGAAAACAAAATAGTCTCTGGACCATGTGCACTGAATTGCTCACAGACGCTTGCCTCTGCCGAGAGAAGACCAGCTTGAGGAGGAAAGGCTTCTCCCTTTGAACAGCAAGTTTTAAGTAGATATTTCACTTTTGAATTATGAGAACTAATAGCCTGTCTCATTATAGCTCTTTTTAAAAATAAGAAAAAATTTAGGAATAACGATCCCTACATTTTAAATCCTAAATAGCCTACACATTTACTATTTATTTCATTACACGAACCAGGATATTTTCTCCTCCCTTATCCTGCCTTCCAAGGGAGTCTAAGGGCTGGATTTTCAATACCGAGGCAGTAGTTCGAGTCAGGAAATTTTTCGGCAGACCTGCCTCGATACAGAAGGCCCCATCACATGCAATTTTCACTCCAGGGAGCAGGGGGAGGGATCGAGTTGGGTCCACTGACCCCAGAAGCAGATTAAAAGCAGTCGCGGGAATGGTGAGTGCTAGTTAGGAGGCTTGCTTCGGTTATTTGGGACTTTGTCCCACTTTTTTTCAAAGCCCTCTATCACTTACCCCCACCCACTCCCCATGCCCCCTCATGCCAGCTCCATGCCACTTCATTCTCCCATGACACCTCCAATGCCACTCACCCAGTATCCACTATGGGCAGACCTCAGGAGCCATGTGGACATGAAAAAAAAACTTCTAACAATCTAATAGAGCTCATTCACACCTGATACAGAACAAAACCTCATTCATGAAACCCATTCAAAGGTTTTAAATCCCTTCAAGTGGTCAATCTGTTAGAAAAACAAATAAACTTTATTCAGTAACCACATCGAAGACAGTCTTAATCCTTTGATAGGCTCTTTAAACTATCAAAATGTAAACTCTGCTCTCCCCTGGTGAGAAAGGCGCTCATGGAGCTTTTGAAATTCAGCCAAGCATTCAAAATGATCTTGGCTATAATAACAGCCCTTGGGAAATGTCAATGAAGTCTACTGAAACTGCAGGAACTGATGGTAATGGTTTTTCTAAGCTATGCAAGATGGCCTGTCAATCAACATAGCCCAGCAGCCTTCTTTTTAACTCAAACCTACAGCTGCAGCCTATTTTTTCCCATGTTTGATGGGCTGGGGATTTAAACAACTTCAGGTCATGATACTTAAAAAGGCCATATCCACCCTTCAAGAGTGTTTATGTCAACTCCATAAACTTGTGACTCCCACTCTGCAGGTTAAAGCCCTTGGAACAGCAAAAATGGGTTCTGTTTGAACTCAGCACTGATATCAAATGGCCCTGCTGAGTTTCTTGCCTGTGTGATATATGCCCCACCCACTTCCCCTGCTGGCAAAAAAGGGATCAGTCAGAAATGAGGGCAAGACTTCCACAGCAGGTCCCACCTACCCGCCAGTTTTTAGAAATCTCCGGAATCAGCCTGACTCTGCAAAAACCCAGGCCCTCAGTGGAAGCTGTGGTGCAGCCATGTTCCTTCTATTAACAAGGGGTATTTCCTAGCCCAAAAGGAATCCAACACTGATGGTCACAATTTGGCAATTCAGGCAATACCCTGAATCATTCAACTGACCATTCACTCTGGGCATTACTTCAATACTTTTACATAGAAACATAGAAAATAGAAGCAGGAGTTGGCCATTCGGCCCTTCGAGCCTGCTCTGCCATTCATTATGACCATGGCTGATCATCCAACTCAATAGCCTGCTCCCGCTTTCTCCCCATATCCTTTGATCCCTTTCACCCCAAGAGCTCTAACTAACTCCTTCTTGAAAACATGCAATGTTTTGGCCTCAACTACTTTCTGTGGTAGCGAATTCCACAGGCTCACCACTCTCTGGGTGAAGAAATTTCTCCTCATCTCAGTCCTATATGGTCTACCCCATATCCTCAGACTGTGACCCCTGGTTCTGGACTCCCCCACCATCGGGAACATCCTTCCTGCATCTACCCTGTCTAGTCCTGTTAGAATTTTAAAGGTTTGTATGAGATTCCCCCTCATCCTTTTGAACTCCAGCGAATATAATCCTAACCGACTCAATCTCTCCTCATATGTCAGTCCCGCCATCCCAGGAATCAGTCTGGTAAACCTTCTGCACTCCCTCTATAGCAAGTACATCGTTCCTCAGATAAGGAGACCAAAACTGCACACAATATTCCAGGTGTGGTCTCACCAAGGCCCTGTATAATTGCAGCAAGATATCCATGCTCCTGTACTCGAATCCTCTCGCTATTAAGGCCAACATACCATTTGCCTTTACCGCCTGCTGCACCTGCAAGCATACCTTCAGTGACTGGTGTACGAGGACACCCAGGTCTCATTGCACATTCCCCTCTATCAATTAATAGCCATTCAGATAAAAATCTGCCTTCCTGTTTTTGCTACCAAAGTGGATAACCTCACATTTATCCACATTATGCTGCATCTGCCATGCATTTGCCCACTCACTCAGCTTGTGCAAATCACACTGAACCATCTCTGCATCCTCCTCACAGCTCACCCTCCCAACCAGCTTTGTGTCATCTGCAAATTTGGAGATATTACATTTAGTTCCCTCATCTAAATCATTAATATATATTGTGAATAGCTGGGGTCCCAGCACCGATCCCTGCGGTACCCCACTAGTCACTGCCTGCCATTCGGAAAAAGACCCGTTTATTCCTACTCTTTGTTTCCTGTCTGCCAACCAGTTTTCTATCCATCTCAATACACTACCCCCAATCCCATGCGCTTTAATTTTACACGCTAATCTCTTATGTGGGACTTTGTCAAAGGCCTTTTGAAAGTCCAAATAAACCACATCCACTGGCTCCCCCTCATCAACTCTACTCGTTACATTCTCAAAAAATTCCAGTAGATTTGTTAAGCATGATTTCCCTTTCGTAAATCCATGCTGACTCTGTCCGATTCTGCCACTGTTTTCCAAGTGCTCAGCTATTAAATCTTTTATAATGGACTCTAGAATTTTGCCCACTACTGACGTCAGGCTGACTGGTCTATAATTCCCTGTTTTCTCTTTATCTCCCTTTTTAAATAGTTAGCTATTAACTATTTTTAAATAGTTAGCTATTTTAGCTATTAAACAACTATATCTGTGGAAATGCCAGGAAATTATTTCTATTAATATTTTTCACGTTAAAGGGTTAGCATTAGTGCAAGCCTGGTAATCCCAATGTTTTGCTAAAATCAAGGGGAGGAATTTTATCTATATCCAAGGAAAACAATAAAGGGGGGGGTGGGGGGGCGGGAAGAGAGGGGACGATTGAGGACATGGGGTGATGGGGGGAGGTAGGTTGAGGGAGAAGATGGTCAACTTGGGGAGTACAGCAGATGTCAGGGGAAATGGAGGGATGGAGGGGGATAGTGAAGAGATCGCTGCAAGGTGTTTGGAACTAACTTTCCATACACAGTCACTTACCTGATGAAGCTCATCTTGGAGAATTCCTTTTGAATGAGTTACTAGGTTTTATAGGGGTTCATTTGATTGTTTACATATCCAGGCACAAAGGCAGCATCTCGGTCAGTGCAGCACACACTGCAGAATTGAAATCCTGGCGACTAAAGTGAGTAGAGGCCAGGGAGGCTACTTTTTAAAAGGTTGATAGGACTCTTGCATCGAGTGAAATTTTTTTTTCCAAGCTGCATTCCTTTAGCTTAGTCTATTATATATTTATAATAAAAGAAAAGAATGGATTTTCACAATATATTCTGAAGCATGCTTTTCAAGATCTATTGATGCAACAAAGCACTTCACAGCCAATGAAGTACTTTTGAAGTGCAGTTACTGTTGTATTGCAGACACATGCAGCAGCCAATTCATCAACAGCACAGACCTACAGAGAGCAAGGAGATAAGTAACCAGATAATCTGTTTTTAGTGATGTTGGTTGGGGGACAGTGGGAGAATTTTCTTTCTCCTCTTTGAATAGAAACACAGAATCTTTTACGTTCAGCTGGAAGGGCAGCTCAGGCCTCTGCTTAACATCTGAAATATAGCACCTCCCATTGCCAAAAAGAATGAAATCTGCTTCCCACACCAATTCCCAATACTAACACATTGCACTACGGTTTCCTAACATTTAAAGAGTCCTTACTGAATTATAAATCAGGATTTTACAGTTACAAGTCTGCAATAATTTATACAGTCATAGAAAATCAAATAAATCTTTTCAGAAACTAACAATAATGCATCTATTCAAAATATTCTTCCTAGTCCAGTCATTCAGTATTCGCATGTGAAGGAACAATTCATAAATATAAATAGTCTAAAAGCCAAAATACTGCAGGTGCTGGAAATCTGAAATAAAAATAAAGGGTGGAAATACTCATCAGGTCTGGTGGAGAGAGAAACAGAGTTTATGTTGAGTCATATATAACTCTTCTTCAGAAGTGAAGATTCAAAACATTGGGCAGAGCCTTGTGCTGACGACAGGATTCTAGGCTACTGGCTCAAGTGCCGGCAAGGCCACTCCTTCGTATCTTTCCAGGAAGGTCCGCAGGTAGTACATGCCCAATCAGGCAGTTGACAGGACAGTTGTGGGTCTTTCCACTGGATTAGGACTCTGGGGGTGGAGATCCCGCTGAGAGCTGCCGGCCTCTGCAGTGCCACCTGGATGGAGGTGGCTGCTGCTAGAACAACAATCACCCGAGGCCCAGGATCCATGCCACAGATGAGAAGGAGGGGGCTTGCGGGGTGAATGTTGTGAAGAGGGGGTGCAGGGAGTTGGCAGCAAGGCCAGTGGTGTAGCTCTCTGTGGACCACCCCCTTCCCAATGCTGGGTCCCTTGACCAGGCATCGAGTACCCTTGAACAAGAGATACCTCCCCCCACCCAACCCCTGCCAGGATTTGCTGGTCATGCATGCCACATAATGAGCCCCCTGCCAGCTGCTGGGTTAATACAAGCAGCGGTGGGATGAGGCTCCTTAAGTGGCCACTTAAAGACCTCAATTGGCGGCAGGGTGGGAAGGTGGTCCATGGGCCTTGCTACCACAGACTTAATCGGGGAGAAAGTGGGGAAGTCCCTGCCCGCCACCCTCCCGCATGACTAAATGCCCCCGTCAAACTTGCCAAGGGGAGGGCGCATGATTTTGCCCGTTAACTGTTTCTCTCTTTACAGATACTGCCAAACCTGCTGAGTATTGCCAGCACTTCCTGTTTTTATCTATTATTAATTAGTCTGGGCATTTCTGAAGAAAAATCATCTCAATTTAAAAAAAAAATCAAATTTAAATCCACACCATAAGAGCTCAAGACAAGTCTGTGCTGTGCTCTGTTCTTTTCCTCATGTCTAACCACAAAAAACACTTAGAGAATGGGGGAAAACATATGATTAAGAAGGAATAAAAAGGAAAATAACGAGATGTCCTCCAGGCTAAAGACTATATTATGATTGTGGAACTTTTGAAATTTCAAGCCAGTAAAGCCTCTATAAAAGTGTTAAGGCTGTGATTTTAACAGCTGAAGGCTCTTCATCACCTTGCTGCCTGCTGGAACTCAACATCATTACATTCATAATGTGCTTGCAACAATACTTTTGTTGTCACACATTGGGTACACCTAGGCTAACTCCAAAACCCGAGATTCCTGGCAGAATTTTAAACCATTCGTATAATCTTTCAGCCATTAAATAAGAAGATTTGATTTAATTTAATTGCACGCTCAAAAGTTTACATAATCAGTGCCAATAATTGCAAAAGCCATCTGTTCTTTTGAAAATCAAGATTCTAATACACTTAATGCAGTGACAGCACATGAATCAATCAACACAATTTTCCTGCACACAGCAGATAATAAAGAAAAATAGCTGTTTCTTAACGAAACTTGTTTTTTGTAGCCCAGTATGTTTCAGCGCCTTTGTCTACAGCATGAAGTGTGAAGGGACATGGGCATTTTTTCAGATAACCCAAATACTGGTGTGTCAAGTGAGAGAGGGTAGAGTATAGAAACCAGGCAAGAAACCAAAATAACAAACTTTTTTGTTCATTATTCTTCTCTCCTCTTTCCTGATGTTTCCTCAACCCTACAGCAGATCTCTTATTGAGGTCTGGCAATACTGGTCTGGGGTTACTAACCCACAAATAATGGGCCATAACTTCCTCGGAGTCGCAACCAGTGTCGGTTTGTCATTCCGTGCCTAATTACTTACGCAAAATTTCTTCCATGTCTGTCTCACCTACGTTCCGACTCAGGCCGGGTGAGATCCGGGCAGCGCAGCTGTCTCTGAATTCCGATGTCACAGTCCAGCAGAGTCGGATTGAAGAAGGACACGCCCCCTTTTGTATGGCACTAGCTGCCGTAAACCAGGTAAGTTAAAGGTTCGATTAAAATTGACAGCCCAGGGAGAAGGTAAGAGCCAAAGGTAAGTGGATAGGATTTGGGGGGTCAGTGGTGTTGGACATTTTTTAAAAATTTGTTCATGGGATGTGGGCATCGCTGGCTAGGCCAGCATTTGTTGTCCATTCCTAATTGCCCTTGTTCAGAGGGCATTTAGAGTCAACCACATTGCTGTGGGTCTGGAGTCACATGCAGGCCAGGTAAGGACAGCAGATTTCCTCCCCTAAAGGAAATTAGTGAACCAGATGCGTTTTTACGGCAATCAGCAATGGTTTCATGGTCATCATCATGTTGGGGAGCTGGGGGGGGTGGGCGGTGGGGTTCTGGCATCAGTGAGCATGGCTGGGGGTCTCAGGTATCAGACATCAGGGGAGGTGGGGGGGTGGATTGGACATTGGGGCTAGAAGTGGGGTGGGGTCCGAGATTTGGGGAGTGGGGGGGGTATCAGAGGTTGGGGATTGGTCCGATCGGCTCGGCAAGGTGAGTGAGTGTCCGGTTGGGTCGGGTTGGCTTCGGCCTATGGAGTGGGGGCGGGGGGGCGCGACTCGGGTTGGGGGGGAAATCCCCAGGGAGTCATGGGGAATACCGTATGTGGTAGGAGGTTGGTGGGGAACCCTGGGGGGTCGGGAGTGTGGGACGAGTCCCGTCAGGGTGGGGCGGGTGTCTTCACAATCGTTACTCAGGAGTTAGAGGAAGTTTTCATTCTTCTAACTTTATCTGAGTATCTATTTGTGTAACAGAGCCAGAGCCATCTGAAGTTTGCGATTTAAACTACACTTTCGGATGGTTCCCAGAGCAGGACAATTGCCCAGTGGAAGTTCGCACTTCTGGACAATTGCTGTGCAAACCCTTACTTTTGAAGTTCCAAGTGGGATTCCCAGTTCATCTTTGGGGAACCCCCTAAATCCGACGCTGGGGAGCTCGGAAGTTACGGCCCAATTTGCGTTTTGAGGAAGCTGCTGGCCTCAATTTGGTTTCACTGAGTTTGGAGGATCTCAACCAATATTCTACCAACCTCACCTAAACCAATGGATAAAATATACCATTTTTACTTTCAAAGAAGGTAAACTTGTACAAGAAAGCAATCCCTGCTGTCAGTTCTGTGATTTTTAAAAATATATATCATACCCTATTGCACTTTCTTCTCCATTAATTCTTCTTAGTGAACTCAGCTGCCTTTATATTCCATTGCATCATACAGAATGATTTCTCCTATTTAACAAAAAAATCTCACTCAACATTTGTAATTCTTAGAGATAGGGTGGGACCCTAACATTAAAGGCAAAGCACTAAAACGACTTCAATTTATACACTAAACACAACAGAATCAAATTATCCAAAGCTGATTGCTATTGTGAGTTCCTCAGAAAAACACTTATCCACAACTGCAAAGTAAACAAAGTCGAGAGCACACATAATTGCTTCAAAGACAAATGGCCTTTGCATATTAAACAAACTGTTCAAGCATCTGGAAAAATTGCAATTCCAGCATTTTTCATACTTCTTTAAAAACAAAAACACATTTTCTCAAATATACAAAGCATAGATTTAAAGCCAAGCAAGCTGAACGGTTGGACAATATGTTTAACTTGCTTGAGTTTTTTGGTGAAGTAACTGAGTGTAATACGGTTGATGTCGTGCACATAGACTTCCAAAAGGCATTTGATACAGTGCCACAAACAGATATGGGAGCACAGTTAGAGCTCATGGAATAAAAGGGACACTAGCAACATGGATACAAAATTGGCTGAGTAGCAGGAAAGCAGTGAAGGATTGTTTTTCGGACTGGATTCTCCAGGGGTATGCGTTAGGGCCACTGCTTTTCTTGATGTATATTGATGGCCTAGATTTAAGTGTACAGGACACAAAACCTGGAAGCATTGTGAACTATGAGAAGGATAGTGTTAAACTTCAAGGGGACACGGACAGGCGGTGGACAAGTGGCAGATGAAATTTAATGCAGAGAAGTGTGAAGTGATTCATTTTGATAGGAAGAATAGGCAAAGGCAATATAAAATAACAGATACAATTCTAAAGGAGGTGCAGGAGCAGAAGGACCTGGAAGTATATGTGCATGAATCACTGAAGTGGCAGGAAAGGTTGAGAAAGTGGTTAATAAAGCATACAGCATCTTGGGCTTTAATTAGGGGCATCGAGTACAAAACCAAGGAAGTTATGATAAACTGCTATGAATCACTGGTTCAGTCTCAGTTAGAGTATTGCGTGCAGTTCTGAGCAGGAGCGTGATGGAATTCTCTCCTCTTGCCTGGATGAGTGTAGCTCCAACAACACTCAAGAAGTTCGACACCATCCAGGACAAAGCAGACCACTTTATTGGCACCCCATCTGCAAACATTCACTCCCTCCACCACGCACAGTAGCAACAGTGTGTACCATCTACAAGATACACTGCGGAACCTCACCAAGGTTCCTTTGACAGCACCTTCCAAACCCATGACTACTACCGTCTAGAAGGACAAGGGCAGCAGATACATGGGAACACCACCACCTGGAAGTTCCTCTCCAAGCCATTCACGTGGAAATATATTACCGTTCCTTTACTGTAGCTGGGTCAAAATCCTGGAGCCCCCTCCCTAACAGCACTGTGGATGTACCTACACCACGTGGATTGCAGCGGTTCAAGGAGGCAGCTCACCACCACTTCTCAAGGACAATTAGGGATGGACAATAAATGTTGGCCGAGCAAGCGAAGCCCACATCCCTTGAATGAATAAAAAAAAAGCTTAAGGAGATGTGACAGCATTAGAAAAGGTACAGAGAAAAATCACAAGAAGGACTCCAGGGGTTACTATCTGAATTGCTCTTGCAGAGAACTGCCACAGACACGATGGACTGAAGGGTCTTCTGTGCTGTAGCCATTCTATGATTCTATTCTATGAGGAAGTTCAGTTATGTAGATAGATTGGCTGTTCTCATTGGAGTAGAAGATTAAGAGGAGATTTTATATAAGTTTTCAAAATCATGAGGGGTCTAGAGAGAGTAGATAGGAGAAACTGTTCTCGTTCATGGAAGGATTGAGTACCAGAAAACACTGATTTAAGGTGGTTGGAAAAAGAAACAATGGTAGCATGAGGAAATTTTATTTTTACACTGAGTGGTTAGGATCTGAATGCACTGCCTGAGAGTGCAGTGGAGGCAGATTCAATCAAGGACTTCAAAAGATAAGTGGATCATTGTCTGAAGTGAAAAATAAATTGCTGGGCTACAGGGAAATGACAGGGGAGTGGGATTAGGCGAGTTGCTCTTACAAAGAGCCAGCATGGACACGACGAACCAAAAGGCCTCCTGCTGTGCTGTAACATTCTATGATATTCAGTATAAAATTAGCTTTAAATGGCAAAACAGAAGCCATTGTTCCTGGTCCCCAACATAATATCTGTTCCTTTGTCATTGACTCCATCATCTTCCTGGCAACTGTGAGGCTGAATCAGACTGATGGCAACCTTGGTCTTATATTTGATCCCAAGATGAGCTTCCTTTCACACATCTACACCACCACTAAGATCGCCTATTTCCAGCTTTTCAAAATTGCCCAACTTTAACCTTGCCGCAGTTTATTTGCTGCTGATCCACACCTTTGTTACTCTAGGCTTGATTAGTCCAACACACTTCTGGCTCGCCTACCACAATTTATCCTTCATAAACTGAAGGTCATTCAAAACTCTGCTGCCCATCTCGTAACTAGCACCAAGTTCCGCTCACCCATCTTCCTTGTGGTCACTGCATTACATTGGCCACAGTCAAGCAACACCTCTATTTTAAAACTCCCATCCTTGTTTTTAAATCACTACATGGTCTCGGCCCTCCCCACCTTTGTAATCTTCTTCAACTCTATAAACCCCTTTAGATCTCTGCACTCCTCTAATTCTGGTCGCTTAAGCAACCCCAATTTGAATCACTCCAACACTAGTGACTGTGACTTCAGCTACCTAGGCAAAGCTCTGGAATTCCATTCCTAGATCTCTGCATCTTTCTTCCCCTATTACCTCCTTTAAGATGCACAAGAAAACTTTTGGCCACCTGACCTATTATCGCTTTGCGTGATTCGGTGAAAATTTTGTTCCACAATGCTTCTGTAAAGCACCTTGGGACATTTTATTACACTAAGGCTGCCCTAAATGAAAGTTGTTGTTAAGACAAGAAGCTGCAATGAGCAAAAGGGAACAAAATGCAATATTAACAATTATAAACATCCTTAATCAGCTGGGAATTCATCTAGACCCCAGTGGACCTCAATTCACATCAAGAACAAAGGCCTGAAATATTTCTGCTACTACAGACTGCAAAGATCGGAATTTAGCCATATATGTGGACAAGGTGATGGTACTGACGTTACATATTAAAATGCAGATCCAGGTTCTTTATCATTGTAACAAAGCTATGTGATAACATTGCCCCAAATGGTATTACAAATCCTACAATAACGATACGAAATAGAGTAGTCCAGGGGCAGGAATGGTGGGAACTGAACTTTCCGCTGCAGGTCTAAAGCGAAATATTGCACGTCTTAGTCAGTGAGACGATGAGTACGGCTAACGTTGGAAACATTCATATTGCTGGAGTAAGTGTGTCTATCTAAGGCTAATGCTAAACAGCAATCTCTCATCATCAGAAGTGAAGAGGAAAACAGTAAAACTATGGATGGATCACTGTGGGAAAGTTTCTGGAATCTGTCCTCAGAGGCAGTGACTGAGCATTTGGACCTATTAGCTGATTAATGGTAGTCAGCATGAAATTATGAAGAGTAGGTCACGTCCGACTAACCTGGTTGAAATTTTTGAAGAGGTTACTAGCATGGTCCACGATGTGGACTCCTAGAAGGAATTTGATAAGATTCCAGACAAAAGGTTAACAAAAATGAGAAAGCATGGAATTGGAGGTAACCTTGTGCCATTATTCAGTAATTAGTTGGAGGTTGAAGATTGTCTCTGATTGATGGGATGTGACAAGTGATGTTCCCCTGGGATCTGCACTGGGGCTTCAGCTTTTCATTATGTACATTAATAATTTGGATGACTGAAGAAACAGTGGGGAGAGGAAAACTAATTGGATAGCACTTTCAAAGAGCCAGTGCAGGCACAGTGGTATGAATGGCCTCCTTCTTTGCTATAAAATTGCACAATTCTATAACTTTGAAGGAATAGAGAATTGTATATCCAACTTCATAGGTGACACTAATTGAGGGACACAGCAAGTTTTGTTGATGGGGCGAGGACATACTCAGAGTAAGAGTGGTACAAGTATGGGAGATGGGGTTCAATGTGGGAAACATAGAAACTAGGAGCAGGAGTAGGCCATTCGGCCCTTTGAACCTGCTCCGCCATTCAATATGATCATGTCTGATCCTCTATTTTAACGCCATAATCCCGATTCTCTCCATACCCCTTGATGCCCCTAATATCCAAAAAATTATCAATTTCTTTCTTGAATATGCTCAGTGACCCGGCCTCCACAGCCTTCTATGGTAGAGAATTCCACAGGTTGACCACCCTCTAAGTAAAGACGTTTTTCCTTATCTCAGTCCTAAATGGCCTGCCCCGTATCCTGAGGCTGTGGCCCCTGGTTCTAGACTCCCCAACCAGGGGAAACATCCTCCCTGCATCCAGTCTGTCTAACCCTGTTAGAATTTTATATGTTTCAATCAGATCCCCTCATTCTAAACTCTAGTGAATTTATAGGCCCAGTCAAACCAATCTCTCCTCATATGACAGTCCTGCCATCCCTGGCTAGTGAACCTTCGCTGCACTCCCTCTATGGCAAGTATATCCTTTCTTAGGTAGGGAGACCAAAACTGCATGCAGTACTCCAGGTGTGGTCTCACCAAGGCCTTGTATAACTGCAGTAAGACATCCCGACTTCTGAACTCAAATCCTCTTGCAATGAAGGCCAACATATTATTTGCCTTCTTAATTGCTTGCTGCACCTGCCTGTTTACTTTCATTGCCTGGTGTACAAGGACACCTAGATCCCTTTGTACATCCACATTTCCCAACATATCACCATTTAAATAATACTCTGCCTTTCTGTTTTTCACATCAAAGCATATAACTTCACATCTATCCACATTATACTGCATCTTCCATGTGTTTGTCTACACACACAACTTGTCTAAATTGCCCTAAAGCCTCCTCACAACCCTGCCCAGTTTTGTGTTGTCAGCAAACTTGGAAATATTGCATTTGGTTTCCTCATCTAAGTCATTTATATATATACTATGAATAGCTGGGGCCCAAGCACTGATCCCTGTGGTACACCACTAATCACCGCCTGCCAGCCAGAAAAAGACCTATTTATTCCCACTCTCTGTTTCTGGTCAACCAATTCTCAATCCATGCCAGTATATTACCCCCGATCCCATGTGCTTTAATTTTGCCCACCAGCCTCTTATGTAGGACCTTATCAAAAGCCTTCTTGAAATTCAAATACACCACATCCACTGGTTCTCCCTTATCTATTCTACTAGTTACATCCTCAAAAAACTCCAGTAGATTAGTTAAGTATGATTTCCCTTTCAGAAACCCATGCTAACTTTGTCTAATCCTGTTATTGCTTTCCAAGTGTTCTCTTATCACATCTTTTATAACAGACTCTAGCATTTCCCCCATTACTGATGTTAGACTAACTTGTCTGTGGTGTAACTGGTCTGAAAGTGTGAGGTTATCTACCTTGGATCTGCGAAAGATGAATCGGAATATTTTCTTCATGAAAAGAGACTAGGAACTGTAGAAGACCAAAGAGATTTAGGTATTCATGTACATAAATCTCTAAAAACTAGTGCACAAGCAGAAAAAGTAATTAGAAAGGCTAATGGGGTATTGGTCTTTCTCATAAGAAGGTTGGAATTCAAAGATGAGGAAGTGATGCTACCGTTGTATAGAAACTTGGTTCAGGGAGACCAACTCTCGCAAAGAAAATTAAGGTCACCCTGACTTAGTTGGACCCTAGCTAGAGTACTGCGTTTGGTTCTGGGCATCTTACCTCAGAAATAATATACTGGCCTTGGAAGGAATAGCACTAGAATTATACTAGGACTTATTGCTTGTATTCTCTTGAGCAGAGAATCTAACTCACACATTTAAAATGGTAGGGTAGATAAAGAGAATGTTACAAACGCAGCTGATGTTAATACTGGGCAAGTCAGATCTCAGAATGAAAACTTGGCTTGATGGATCCTAACTTTTTTTTATAGAAACCATGGAGGAAAGTTACTGAACAAATTCATTAAGAATCTGCTGATGAACTTATAACACAAAGAATAAGGTGAATAAAAATATTTATTAAAACAAGGAAAATGAACAATATTACGCCAGACAAAAGGTTTGGACAGATATCAATACCAACACAAGAAGGTGCTTCAATTTCCCAATATTCCTTTACCCAGCAATATCTTTACAGACACAAACCAGTGAAGAGTTATCACTGGCTTGACACAAAAGCTTCCTGCTTGGGACTGGCACATGTTCAAATGGTTTTCTTCTAGTGAATTCCTGAGCATTCAATTGATGTTTCTCACTCAACTTATATCTCTCCCCGCGACACCCAAAATTAACCGCACTTTAATGTCACTGTTTCAGTAGCGGCACCGCTAAACTGATCACGTTACTGAGTTCTATAACTACTGACTGTTCAGTTAACTACTGCCCCACCAGTCTTGTAATTTTTCTTCTGAGAGAGCTGAGAAAGCCTGTCTCCTTCTCTGACATGCACTGACTGAACTGCCTCTCAGCTCTTTCCTCTGGTGGGGGAATTCCTGAAAAAGGAGGCAAAATTTTAAAATTAGAACGAGGCCAATTAGGAGTGAAATCAGGAAGCACACTAATAGCAGAAACCCGAGACTCATTCCCCCAAAACTGCTATGGATAGAAGGTCAGTTGAAGCTTTCTGAGATAGAAGACTTTTGTTGGGCAAAGTATCAAGGCATATGAAATAAAGGTAGGTGCAAGGGTACAGATCAACCATGATCAAACTGAATGACTCTATAGGTTCAAAGGGTTAAATGGACCACTGCTGTTCTTATGCCCCTTCGATGATCATCCATGCAATGCCCGGCTTGGAAGGGCCTCATGCAGATAGTGGCTGCCTAAAGGGGTAAAATGTTCAATTCCTCAACACCAACATCCTTCAGACTAATGAGTACAATGAAAAATAACCAATACAGCAGCAGGGCATGTTACATTATCACTTTGGAGTCCACCTGGAGTTCTCACTTACATCAGCAGCAGACAAAAGTATATTCTGGGGGGAGGGGTTAAAGTGGAGGCCAAAGGGTGAGATGTCACACTGGAGAATAGAACAATTGCACTTTGTACTCCATTGACAAGCACCAGTTTCTCATACATCAGTGTTGTCTGAAGTATGGCCCACAGGTCTCATGCGGCCAAGTTCTGACATTCTGGCCACGAAGCTTCGGAAACTCATTTCATTCGTGCTTTCTTCGGTTTCTTTTTGGTTTGTCTAATTTTTTTGAAAATTCTGCAGGCCTGAAGGATGGTAAAGGATTGTTATTCCTGCTGCCTTAGTGGTGGATAATTTCTAAATCAGGACACCAAGTCTTTTATCCTACTGAAGATGAAATCATTCTTCTAAAGCTGTTTAGTCTGAACTGCTGTTAATTAAAGTTAGATGTTTGCATATTTGTTAGTCTCTGGAGTGAATTTATTCCAAGGAACTTGCACATTTGCTGTTTGTAGAAGTATGGTATGATTGGAAGAATCCATGTGCAATTCTTTTTAAACACTTCTGTGCTGTAAAATGCAGTTGATTGTACACATGCTGTTCTTACGCTGTTAGGCGCACTGGTCAACTTATTTTGTTCAGAAACAACAGAGATCTATTTTTGTGAATCTTGTAAATGCCACCAAATTTGCTTGCTATCCAGCCAGATGTAGTTAGTTGGACTCAATGTTTGATGTAAAACAGCAACTAGAAATGCAAATAATGGGAGATGTGACATCAAAAGTGAAAGGTGAAAGTGCCTTGCATTAGGTGTGGCCATGACCTGGGTATTCCCTCAGGCAACAAAAGGCGATTCACTGGGGGAACATTTAGGAGACAGTGATCATTGTATTGTACGTTTTAGGGTGATTATAGAAAAGGATGATAGGCAATCCAGAGTAAGAATAATTAACTGGACAAGAGCCGGCTACAACTGCATTTTACAGCACAGAAGTGTTTAAAAAGAATTGTACATGGATCCTTCCAATCATACCATACCTTTAAAAACAGCAAATGCATGTGCAAATTCCTTGGAATAAATTCACTCCAGAGACCAACAAATATGCAAACATCTAACCCTAATTAACAGCAGAACATGCGCAATTCAGACTAAACAGCTTTAGAAAAATGATTTTATCTTGGTGTCCTGATTTAGAATTTATCCACCACTAAGGCAGCAGCAATAGCAATTCTTTACAAACCTTCAGGCCCACAGAAATTTCAAAAAAATTAGACAAACCGAAAAAAAGCGCGAATGAAATGGAATTTTCGGAGCTTCACGGGCCAAGAGTGGAGCTGGGCCAGATAGGCTGGAACACAAGATTCACAGAATCACACCTTTGGCCCATCGAGTCTGCACTGACACATGAGAAATACCTGACCTACCTACCTAACCCCATTTACCAGCACTTGGCCCATAGCCTTGAATGTTATGACGTACCAAGTACTCATCCAGGTACTTTTTAAAGGATGTGAGGCAACCCGCCTCCACCACCCTCCCAGGCAGCGCATTCCAGACCATCACCACCCTCTGAGTAAAAAAGTTTTTCCTCACATCCCCCTAAACCTCCTGTCCCTCACCTTGAACTTGTGTCCCCTCGTGACTGACTGTTCAACTAAGGGGAATAGCTGCTCCCTATCCACCCTGTCCATGCCCCTCATAATCTTGTACACCTCGATCAGGTCACCCCCTCAGTCTTCTCTGCTCCAACGAAAACAACCCAAGTCTATCCAACCTCTCTTCATAACTTAAATGTTTCATCCTAGGCAACATCCTGGTGAATCTCCTCTGCACCCCCTCCAGTGCAATCACATCCTTCCCGTAATGTGGCGACCAGAACTGCACACAGTACTCCAGCTGTGGCCTCACCGAGGTTCTATACAACTCCAACATGACCTCCCTACTTTTGTAATCTGTGCCTCGATTGATAAAGGCAAGTGTCCCATATGCCTTTTTCACCACCCCACTAACATGCCCCTCCGCCTTCAGAGATCTATAGACACACACGCCAAGGTCCCTTTGTTCCTCAGAACTTCCTAGTGTCATGCTGTTCATTGAATACTTCCTTGTCAAATTACTCCTTCCAAAGTGTATCACCTCACACTTTTCAGGGTTAAATTCCATCTGCCACTTATCTGCCCATTTGACCATCCCGTCTATACCTTCCTGTAGCCCAAGACACTTAACCTCACCGGCCAATCTTTGTGTCATCCGCAAACTTATTAATCCTAGCTCCCACATAGTCATCTATGTCGTTTATGTAAATGACAATTTCAAAGCTTGCGGATGATACGAAGCTTGGGAGTGTAGAACTTCAAAAGGACATACACAAGTTAGTGGGGTGGGCAGATATGTGGCAGAAAAAGTTCAATGTGGAGAAGTGTGAGGTGATGCATGTTGGTAGGAAGGACATGGAGAGACAATATAAAAGGGGTGAAATTTTGAAGTGGGTGCAGGAGCAGAAAGACTTGGGTGTATATGTGCATAGATCATTGACGGTGGCTAGACAGGTGAAGAGAGCAGTTAGTAAAGAATATAGTATCCTGGGCTTTATTAATAGGGGCATAGAGTACAAGAGCAAGGAGATTATGCTGAATTTATATAAGACGATCGTTGGACCTCAGCTATAGTACTGTGTACAGTTCTGGGCGTCACATTGTAGGAAGGATGTAAACACATTGGAGAGAATGCAGAAGAGGTTTACAAAAATGGTTCCAGGGATGAGAAACATCAGTTATGAAGATAGATTGGAGAGATTGGGACTGTTCTCCTTGGAGAGAAAGCTAAGAGGAGATTTGATAGAGATGTTCAAAATCGTGAGGGGGCTAGACAGTGTAGATAGGGAGAAACTGTTCCCGTTTGTAAAAGGATCAAGAACGAGAGGGCACAGGTTTAAAGTGATTTGCAAAAGTAGCAAATGTGATGTGAGAAAAAACTTGTTCACACAGTGAGTGGTTCGGGTCTGAAATGCACTGCCTGGAAGTGTGGTGGAGGCAGATTCAATCGAGGCATTCAAGAGGGCATTAGGAGACTATTTCCATAGAAATAATGTGCAGGGGTACAGGGAAAAGGCAGGGCAATGGCACTAGGTCCTGGTGCTCATTTGGAGAGTCAGTGCAGGCACGATGGACCAAATGGCCTCCTTCTGTGCCGTTAAAATACTGTGATTCTCTGATACTATTGCACAAAACCTACAGAAAGAAAAATAAACTTATAGGACTATAGCTATGTTGTATTCTGCTGTTCCTACTGTGGTATATTCCAGAATGAACTCTTCACCACAGGGTGATAGCAAGATAGAAAGATAAACAAATGAGTTATAAAAATAACTGTAGCACTACACCTGCAGGATGTGAGGACGCACCATCCTTCAACTCCCTTCACCATAAATTTGCAGATGGAAACAGCTGGTGACAACCTTGTATCTTTTTGAAGACAATGAGGGAGTTAAAATACAAATTTGCACCTGCTTCCTCGTAACTCCACTTAGCATTGCCAATTTTTTTCAGAACACGATAGAAAGTGATAAATATTTCCTTTTCGAGTAGCAGCATCTAGAAGGGCACATTGACATCAACATTCTAGTTTCTTAACACACTTCCCAGAATAGACTGGCAACACAGAGGAAATGTGCAAGAACCTATCACTGCATTGAATATCATGCACTAATGAAAATGATCATTTTTCAAAAATGTTTCATTACTTTGTGCCTTTGAGCTTAAAAACCTTACAAAGGAACTCTTGTTCTCTGCATATGGATTAAGATGCAGCTTAATAAACTGGCTTCAGTTTCCAGAAACCATGAAAGTTCAGGTCCATGCTGCCAATCATTGTACATTTTAGCACAAAATACAATGGGCCATTAATGATTAGTGTTACTAGTTGAAACATTTTATTTTCTGCAATGTTTAACTTTGATTAGGAAAGCTCAGCATGATTACAATACAAACAAAATTGACAGAGACTTTAGAAACACACAAAAAAAAATTCCTGGGGTTAAAGGAAGGAAAACCAGCCCTGTTTTTCTGCTCACAGGTGCTATCCAGTGTCTCTCATCAACAGTTTTGGCCTGTGGACATCAGGTGAGGCTAAGATCCATCAAAGGTTTTGTGGATAAATATGCCGTGGTACTGAGCCATGTAGATCACAAGGTCAACTTAGCAAGGACAGGAATTTCAATGGTATAATGGCCTCAATACATTGGATTAGGGAAGGGAAATAGAGCTCCTCTTGATTGCTATGTAGTGACCCAGTGGGACTGAGGGTAATGTATCTATGTTTGCTGATGATACAATGCAAGGTGGGAAAGTAAGCTGATAGGATGGCACAAAGATGCTGCAAAGAGACACAGACAGATTAAGTGTGTGCACAAGGTGGCAGATGCAGTATAATGTGGAGAAATGTGAAACTGTTCACTTTGGTTGGAAGAATAGAAAAGGATTTTTTTTGAAAAGTGAGACACTAGAAAATGTTGGTAAGCAAAGGCCATTTGGGGGTCCTTGTACACAAATCACAAAATGTTAACATGTAGGTACAGCAAGCAATTAGGAAGGCAAGTGGTATGATAGCTTATACTCCAACCTGCTTCCAAAAGGCCTAAGAAAGTCTTGCTGAAATTAAATATGGCTTGCGAGAGGCCATGCCTGGAGCAGTGCATAAAGCTTTGGTCTCCTGCAAAGTCCAGGCCCAGGTGGGCAATGGGTGGTGCACAAAGTGCATCACGCTGGGGCCTGTGCTTTCAGGGGGTCATAGAATCAGAGGTCCACAGCACAGAAAAAGGCCCTTCGGCCCATCGAGTCTGCGCCAGTCAAGAACAAAGAACAAAGAAAAGTACAGCACAGAAACATGTCCTTCGGCCCTCCAAGCCTGCGCCGATCATGTTGCCCATCAAATAAAACATTTTGCACTTCCGGGGTCCGTATCCCTCTATTCCCATCCTATTCATGTACTTGTCAAGCTGCCTCTTAAACACCACTATTGTACCTGCTTCCACCACCTCCTCTGGCAGCGAATTCCAGACACTCACTACCCTCTGCGTAAAAAACTTGCCCCGCACATCTCCTCTATAGTTTTCTCCTCTCACCTTAAATCTATGTCCCCTAGTAATTGACTCTTCCGCCCTGGGAAAAAGCTTCTGACTATCTACTCTGTCCATGCCACTCATAATTTTGTAAACTTCTATCAAGTCGCCCCTCAATCTCCGTCGCTCTAGTGAGAACAATCAGAGTTTCTCCAACCTTTCCTCATAGCTAATAACCTCCAGACCAGGCAGCATCCTGGTAAACCTCCTCTGCACCCTCTCCAATGCCTCCATATCCTTCTGGTAATGTGGCGACCAGAATTGCACGCAATATTCCAAGTGTGGCCTAACCAAGGTTCTATACAGCTGCAGCATGACTTCCCAGCTTTTATACTCAATACCCCTGCCAATGAAGGCAAGCATGGCATATGCCTTCCTGACTACCTTATCCACCTGTGTTGCCACTTTCAGTGACCTGTGGACCTGTACACACAGATCTCTCTGCCCATCAATGCATTTAAGGGTTCTGCCATTTACTGCATAATTCCTGCCTGTATTAGACCTTCCAAAATGCATTACCTAGCATTTGTCCGGATTAAACTCCATCTGCCATTTCTCTGCCCAAGTCTCCAACCGATCTATATCCCGTTGTATCCTTTGACAATCCTCTTCACTATCTGCAACTCCTCCAACCTTAGTGTCATCTGCAAACTTACTAATTAGCTCAGTTACATTTTCCTCCAAATCATTTATGTATACTACAAACAGCAAAGGTCCCAGCACTGATCCCTGCAGAACTCCACTAGTCACAGCTCTCCATTCAGAAAAGCACCCTTCCACTGCTACCCTCTGTCTTCTATGACCAAGCCAATTCTGTATCCATCTTGCCAGCTCACTTCTGATCCCATGCGACTTTACCTTCTGTACCAGTCTGCCATGAGGGACCTTGTCAAAGACCTTACTGAAATCCATGTGTATATCAGGCACTGCCCTTCCATCGTCGATCATCTTTGTCACTTCCTCGAAAAACTCGATCAAGTTAGTGAGACACGACCTCCCCCTCACAAAACCATGCTGCCTCTCACTAATACGCCCATTTGCTTCCAAATGGTAGTAAATCCTGTCACGAAGAATCTTCTCCAATAATTTCCCTACCACTGACATAAGGCTCACCGGCCTGTAATTTCCTGGGTTATCCCTGCTACCCTTCTTAAACAACAGAACAACATTGGCCATTCTCCAGTCCTCTGGGACCTCACCCGTAGCCAGTGAGGATACAAAGATTTCTGTCAAGGCCCCAGCAATCTTCTCCCTTGGCTCCCTCAGTACTCTGGGGTAGATCCCATCTGGCCCTGGGGACATATCCACCTTAATATTCTTCAAGACGCCTAACGCCTCCTCTTTTTTGATCTCAACATGACCCAGGCTATCTACACACTCTTCCCTAGACAAATCGACCACTAAGTCCTTCTCTTTGGTGAATACTGATGAGAAGTATTCATTTAGTATCTCTCCCATTTCTTCTGGCTCCACACACAGTTTCCCACCTCTGTCCCTGAGTGGGCCTACCCTTTCCCTGGCTACCCTCTTGCTTTTTCTTGCTTCTTGCTCAAACAAGTACCTAACTATTCTAATCCCATTTTCCAGCACTAGGTCTATAGCCTTGTATGCCATGTAATCGCAAGTGCACATCCAAATACTTCCTAAATGTTAGGTGGGTTTCTGCCTCTACCACCCTTTCAGACAGTGAGTTCCAGATTCCCACCATCCTCTGGGTGAAAAAATTCTTCCTCACATCCCCTCTAAACCTCCTGCCTCTTACCTTAAATCTATGCCCCCTGGTTATTGATCCCTCCACCAAGGAGAAAAGTTCCTTCCTGTCTACCTTATCTATGCCCCTCAATTTTATACACCTCAATCATGTCCCCTCTCAATCTCCTCTGCTCCAGGGAAAATAGCCCCAGTCTATCCAATCTCTCCTCATAACTAAAACTCTCCAGCCCAGGCAACATCCTGGTAAATCTCCTCTGCACTCCCCGAGCACAGCTTGCAGCTTTTACCTTTACAGGCAGCACCGCTCCTCTCCATCTCAACCTGCCGCCAGACGCTTCAACGTATTCGCGCACAGAGGACACTCCACTAAGGTACAAATTCCAGTGCTCAAGATGCAATTGTCCAGAATGAGAGCCCGAGTCTCTGTGGCCATTTGTTTGAACAAGCTGCATTCTGGGTGATGTAGTTCACCCTTGGCCGCATTCTCGCCCTTCTGCACAGGTGCCAGCCCACTAAAGGACTACAGAAGTCAAGGTGCTGGAGCTGGTCAGGGAGGCCAGGAGAGCAGTGGTTGCTACAACATCAAGGCCAGAGTTGCTGGTGTGTCAGGCAAGGCGGAGAGGATGCGCGTCTTGCCACCTTCAACAGCCATCCCAAACTCCTGCTCAGGGATATTAATCTCCAAACCTCCTGGGCCCGGGGGTGACTAAGAGTGTATGCAAATGAGTGAGTGGATGTACGTGAGGGAATGAGAACACAGAGACTGGGAGTGAACCGGATAGACAGGGGCATAGACACGCCATGCACGCACGCACACGCCACACACGCACACACACGCGCACACACTCACGCCACCCACACACACACACTCACGCCACCCACACACACACACACTCACGCCACCCACACACACACACACTCACGCCACCCACACACACACACACTCACGCCACACACACACACACACACACTCACGCCACACACACACACACACACTCACGCCACACACACACACACACACTCACGCCACACACACACACACTCACGCCACACACACACACACACACACTCACGCCACACACACACACACACACACTCACGCCACACACACGCACACACTCACGCCACACACACACACACACACTCACGCCACACACACACACACACACACTCACGCCACACACACACTCACGCCACACACACACTCACGCCACACACACACACTCACGCCACACACACACACACACACACACACACACACTCACGCCACACACACACACACACACACACTCACGCCACACACACACACACACACACTCACGCCACACACACACACACACTCACGCCACACACACACACACACACTCACGCCACACACACACACACACACACTCACGCCACACACACACACACACACTCACGCCACACACACACACACACTCACGCCACACACACACACACACTCACGCCACACACACACACACACTCACGCCACACACACACACACACTCACGCCACACACACACACACACTCACGCCACACACACACACACACTCACGCCACACACACACACACACTCACGCCACACACACACTCACGCCACACACACACACACACACACTCACGCCACACACACACACACACACACTCACGCCACACACACGCACACACTCACGCCACACACACACACACACTCACGCCACACACACACACACACACTCACGCCACACACACACACACACACACACACTCACGCCACACACACACACACACACACTCACGCCACACACACACACACACACACACTCACGCCACACACACACACTCACGCCACACACACACACTCACGCCACACACACACACACACACACACACACACGCACTCACGCCACACACACACACACACTCACGCCACACACACACACACACACACACTCACGCCACACACACACACACACACACTCACGCCACACACACACACACACTCACGCCACACACACACACACACACTCACGCCACACACACACACACACACACTCACGCCACACACACACACACACACACACTCACGCCACACACACACACACACTCACGCCACACACACACACACACACACTCACGCCACACACACACACACACTCACGCCACACACACACACACACTCACGCCACACACACACACACACTCACGCCACACACACACACACTCACGCCACACACACACACTCACGCCACACACACACACTCACGCCACACACACACACTCACGCCACACACACACACTCACGCCACACACACACACTCACGCCACACACACACACTCACGCCACACACACACACTCACGCCACACACACACACTCACGCCACACACACACACTCACGCCACACACACACACTCACGCCACACACACACACTCACGCCACACACACACACTCACGCCACACACACACACTCACGCCACACACACACACTCACGCCACACACACACACTCACGCCACACACACACACTCACGCCACACACACACACTCACGCCACACACACACTCACGCCACACACACACTCACGCCACACACACACTCACGCCACACACACACACTCCTACACACCACACACAGACACCCACACACCACACACAGACACCCACACACCACACACCCACACACAGACACCACACACCCACACACAGACACCACACACCGACACCACACCCCCCACACACCCACAGACACCACACCCCCCATACACAGACACACACACCCACCCCTTCAGGCTGAAAGGCAACCCACTTTGGACCCAGGCTTTTGTATGAATTCCACTGAGGCCAGCTCAGAGTGTGGGCCACCAGAGGTGAACACAAGGTCGCCGTTAGTTGAACCCAATTCTTAGCTCAGTCCTGGTCCCCTCCTCCTTCCCTGGAGACAAGGGCTTGGCGTCTAGTCAGTGTCTCTCTCTAGCTCTGCTTAAGCGAAACTGGAAAAAGATTCTTTTGTTATCTCTGCTGTTTGGTCATTTTTATTAATTGGTCCTTTTTTAAATCATCAATTTATTGCTTTGATATTGTTTTTCTTTTGCTCAGCGAGTTGTTTATGTTTTCTTCATGCCTTAATTTTTTTAACTTGAAATTCATATTTAACATTGGGCCAAACCAGATCTCAGGCAGCAGCTGCTGATGGGTTTCATGCTGAAGGGGAATGAGAGACTCATTAGAAGTCTGACTGATTTTTGGAGGTTTGGCAAAAGGGCTTATTTTTCCTCCAATAGAAATGGGAAGTGTTGGAAATGCTAAGCACGCCTGGCAGCATCTGTGCAGCAAGAAACAGAGCTCAGTGATCCTTCGCCAGAGCTAGTGCAGATGGGGATCTGAAGTGTTTACTCTGTTTCTCTCTGCACAGATGCAGTCTGGCCTGCTGTGTATTTCCAGCATTTTCTGTTTATATTTCAGGTTTCCAGCATTTATAGTACTTTGCTCTCCTGTTATATGCTCCATGTTGGGCATTGGCAAGTGTGGTTAGTTTCAATTTAAAATGAGAAAATATTTATCACTCAAAGCAAAATGTAATTTTTGGGATAACAAAGACCACGTTTGTGGATAGAAGTGGCACATTATTGCAGCAAATCAATTGGTTGGTGCTAATTTACTGGAAGGTTTTGCCAATTTTAAACTTGGAAGTGAAAAAAAGGAGTCATGCGCCAATAGAATATATCACTGTTAGTTCAAGTTATTCTCATTTGTGCATGAGACTGTTGTTTGCGGCGCTTGTGTGGTTCAAGTCTTTTGGATGTTGCTGTTCAGGTATTGCATAGGGCCGGGTTCAAAAAAGTGAAGCTGGTTGCATAACATGAACAACCAGGTTGTGTGTAATTGTCCGACAAAGCTGCGTTGTAAAATATATCATACTGAAACCTGAGCTTACGATGGGCTTTATACAAGCACAAAAGCCCGGGACCCAGAGAAAGAGAAGCACCAGGGCCAATGACTTCTCTCCCTGGCCCTGGTCTCCCAACCTAAGGGAGGATATACTCGCGTTACAGAAGGTGGACCTCACTCTGGGAACAGGGGGTTGTTATATTAGGAGAGTTTAACTAGGATAGCCTGACCTCTCTGAAGTTTAGGAGAATGAGAGGTGATCTCATTGAAATATACTAAACATTTACAGGGCACAACAGGGTAGACGTTGAGAGGCTGTTTGCCCTGGCTGGAGAATCTACAATCAGGAATCATAGACATAAGAACGTAAGAAATAGGAGGAGTAGGCCATTCGGCCCCTCAAGCCTGCTCCGCCTTTCAATAAGATCATAGCTGATCTTCTTGTGCTTCGAGTTCCACATTCCCATCTACCCCCAGCAATCTTTGATTCCCTTGCCTAACAAGAATCTATCCACATCCGCTTTAAAAATATTCAATGACCCCGCCTCCACCGCCTCCTGAGGCAGTGTGTTCCAAAGTCGCACAATCCTCAGAAAAAATCTCTCCTCATCTCTGTCCTAAAAGGGCGACCTCTAATTTTAAAACAGTGCCCCCTAGTCCTGGACTCACCCACAAGAGGACACATCCTTTCCACATCCACCTTGTCAAGGCCGTACAGGATCTTGTATACTTCAATCAAATCACCCCTCACTCTTCTAAACTCCAAAGGAAACAAACCCAGTCTGTCCAACCTTTCCTTATAAGACAACCCACTCATTCCAGGTATCAATCTAGTAAACCTCCTCTGAACCGCCTCCAACGCACTTACATCCTTCCTTAAATAAGGAGACCAAAACTGCACACAGTATTCAAGGTGCGGTCTCACCAATGCCCTGTATAACTGAAGCATAACATCCTTACTTTTATGTTCAACTTCTCTTGTAATAAAGGATGGCATTCCATTAACCTTCTTAATTACTTGCTGTACCTGCACACAAAATTGTTGTGACTTGTACTAGAACACCTAGGTCCCTCTGCACCTTGGAATTCTGCAGTCGTTTTCCATTTAAATAATACTCTGCTTTTTTATTCTTCCTGCCAAAGTGAGCAACTGCACATTTTCCCACATTAAACTCCATTTGCCAGATCTTTGTCCATTCACTCAACGCATCTATATCCATCTGCAACCTCCTCATGTCCTCTTCACAACATACTTTCCTACCTATCTTTGTGTCATTTGCAAATTTAGCTACCATGCCATTGTTCCCCTCATCTAAGTCATTGATGTAAACTAAAAAAGTTGAGGTACTAGCATAGACCCCTGTGGGACTCCACTTGTCACATCCTGCCAATCAGAAAAAGACTCATTTATGCATACTCTGTGTTCTCTGCCAGCCAGCCAATCTTCTACCCATGCTAATATGTTGCTCCCTACACTATGAGCTTTTATTTTCTGCCATTACCTATGATGTGGCACTTTATCAAACACCTTCTGGAAATCCAAGTTCAGTACGTCTACAGGCTCCCCTTTACCTACACCTTCATCCAGCACATGTTATTCCTCCAAAAAACCCCAATAAATTGGTTAAACATGATTTCCCTTTCACAAAACCATGCTGGCTCTTTTCGGTTACCTTGAGTTTTTCTAGATGCCCAGCTATAACTTCCTTAATGATTGATTCTAGCAATTTCCCCATGACAGACATCAAGCTAACTGGCCTATAGGTTCCTGTTTTCTACCTCCCTCCCTTCTTGAATAGAGAGATTATAGTTGCAACTTTCCAGTCTGATGGATCCTTTCCAGAATCTAGCAAATTTTGGAAAATTAACACCAGAGCATCTACTACCTTATTAGCCACCTCTTTAAAGATCCTAGGATGAAGTCCATCAGCACCCAGAGACTTGTCAGCCCGCAACACCATCAGTTTGGCACAGGATTAAGGGTCAATCATTTTGGACTGAGATGAGGGCAATTTAATTCACTCAGTTGCGAATTTTTGGAATTCTCTACCCGGGAGCCATGAACGCTCAGTTATTAAGTATGTTTAGGACTGAGATTAACAGATTTTTGGATATTAAAGGAATAAAAAGGATTAAGGGATTAGGGTGGGAAAGTGGATTTTCGATGGAAGATCTTATTGAATGGCAGAGCAGGCTCAAGGGACCAAATGGACAACTTCTGCTCTTACTTCTGATGCTTCTATGACCCCTGCTGAGAAGTGCACATTGAGATTGGCTGAGATCAGATTGGGTTCAGCTGTGATACCAGGCAGGACCAAATCATGTGACAAATCTCAAAGATTATTTTACAAAAGATTAGTTCTAAGAGTTGCAATTTTTTTCACTTTTGTTTCCATTCAAGAAGTTAGCTAAATTACTTTAAGTATGCAAGTGTAAAAAATATTTGTTTGTTTGTTACTTTTACATTATATTCACCTAACATTTTAAGCTTTAACGATGAAGTCTGTGCGCTTCCACTTGCCGCAGCTGAAATTTTGAGATGTTTTACAGTCCTGAGCAAGTTGTTGAATGTTTACCAAGATCACAAGACAAGAGGCATTTTCAAAAGTTTGTTCATCAGTAATTATTCTCGGGCCCCAAAATATGAGAAATAATCTAGAAGCTGGTTAGAAAGACCAGGGAAAACAGGCATAATTCCCAGAATAGTTTACAATTTTTGCTAACGTTTCTTTATGAGAATGCAACGTTTCCATCATCAATTTCCTAAAAAGCAATGTCCTGCCTGGGGGGTCTTAAACGGATTAGATGTGCAACTAAGCATTCCTATAATACAGGACGCCTTGGGCATTCAAACACGCCCGACCTCCAGAGCATTATTTGCACACCTGTGCTGAAAACTGAAACTGCGGCACTTGCTGGGGCAGAGCTTTTATCCAGTATATCTGATAGGCGGCTATTATAGCGCCCTGACAGTATGTTCACATTCCCAAAACATTATACTTCTTGGATTCCTTTCTATTATTGTCATGATCTGTAGTGCCTCTGCAGCTGAATTATCATTTGTATAAAAAATTTCCTCAATGAATGATTGTGCGACTATTTGGTCAGCCTGCTCTGGTTCAGCAGTCGGAATATTACAATTATCTTTATTCTTTTCTCTAACCCAGGAAAGGTAATCAGTTAGGATTTGTGCCCTGATGAAAATCCGGTAACACCTTCTCAAGTCACTGAATAGGGGAAGGATTGGGTTCAGCTGCGATACCCTCCAAAATTAAACTGCTTACTGGTAACTATTGCTCAGAATGACCACTTGAGGTACCAAAAGAAATGTTGCTACTTACAGAAATATACCCCAGCAACAATCAATTCCTTTAGCAGAAAAGAGAGGAAATTGGAAAAGAAAGTGATGGAATGGAAATCCAGAGAAAGCCCATGGAGAATCATCATTTGCAACCTCGATCATGGCAGCTAGTGGTGCATCAAAAAATGCTACTGCACGAGCATTAAAACTATTAGTAGATCTGCTCAGGAGGTGTTCACATATGAGGCTTAGAGAACAGTTTATCCTGATCCGCCTTCTGAATCAGAAAGCTCCAAAAAGATTATTGACCTGCCTGGTATCACAGCTGAACTCCTCCACACACCACCCCCCCCAACCCCTTCCGTCCCTACAAGAGCTCTAAGAGTTGGCTAAAGGACATATTCTTTGTATATGCTTTGGACTCATTTATTTTGCATTATGAATGACAGTTGGAGCAATTACAGCATCACACTCAGAGATTCCTGGTCAAAAGATATCTTCTTAAAACAAGATTACCAGTTGGAGAAATTTTGTTTTAAGTTTCAGAACTGCTTTCATTCTAGATGGTTAGGGAATTGGAGTGTCCTACATCACTGGGACCTCCTCTTCGAGAGAGAAAGACCTCCAGGCATAATAACAATTCACACTGAAACAATACAAGTAGGCTTTTAAAGGGCATGTGCCGGGATGCCACAATGGTTAACTGAAAATTTCTTAGTGAGATTAAGCAAGATAGCAGAATATATAGTTTTGATATAGATAGATAGTTTTGGTCACGTCTTAAATAACATGAGAAAAATCATTCCACTTACAAGGTGTTAAGATTAAGTGGGTTATATGGAAGTGGGTGTAGTATAAAGGGTTATGGTAAATATGTAGTCTTCATAATCAGTGACATAAGATCATATGCCAGAACACAGAGAGAGATAGTGCTATGTAGAGCCTCGTGCTGAGTCTGTATTGTAAATAGTTAATATAATGTTCAATAAAAGGTTGAAATTACCAACAACATTGCCTCCTGCATTATCTGTAAGCCCAGGCCTACGACTACCATATCTAAGACCCACAACAATAATAACAGAGTGGGGGTGTAGCAGAAACAAGAAGAAAGAATACACAACTGGACATTAGTGGATTTCCATCTTTTTTAGTAAAGTAAGCTGAGACTTAGACCTAAAATTTGTTAAATCATCTAGGCTTAATTTTAATTTTGTGGCACAGTACGCACACCTAATATTGCTAAATTGTGTTAAACTATTGGGTTTAATATCTATCCCACCCTATCCCACCTATAGAACCATAGAACACTATAGCACAGAAAAAACAGGCCATTCGGCCCTTCTAGTCTGTGCCAAAATATTATTCCGCTAGTCCCATTGACCTGCACCCAGTCCATAACCCTCCAGACCTCTCCCATCCATGTATCTATCCAATTTATTCTTAAAACTTAAGAGTGAGCCCGCATTTACCACGTCAGATGGCAGCTCGTTCCACACTCCCACCACTCTGAGTGAAGAAGTTCCCCCTTATGTTCCCCCTAAACCTTTCCCCTTTCACCCTAAAGCCATGTCCTCTCGTGTTTATTTCTCCTAATCTAAGTGGAAAGAGCCTACTCGCATTTACTCTGTCTATACCCCTCATAATTTTGTAAACTTCTATCAAATCTCCCCTCATTCTTCTAAGCTCCAAGGAATAAGGTCCTAACCTGTTTAATCTTTCCCTGTAACTCAACTCCTTAAGACCCGGCAACATCCTAGTAAATCTTCTCTGCACTCTCTCAATCTTACTGATATCCTTCCTGTAGTTAGGCGACCAGAACTGCACACAATACTCCAAAGTTGGCCTCACCAATGTCTTATACAACCTCACCATAACATCCCAACTCCTATACTCAATACTTTGATTTATGAAGGCCAGTATGCCAAAAGCTTTCTTTAAAACCCTGTCTACCTGTGATGCCACTTTCAGGGAATTACGTATCTGAACTCCCAGATCCCTTTGTTCCTCTGCACTCCTCAGTGCCCTACCATTTACTGTGTATGTCCTACCTTGGTTTGTCCTTCCAAAATGCAATACCTCACACTTTTCTTCATTAAATTCCATCTGCCATTTTCTGGCCCATTTTTTCAGTTGGTCCAGATCCCTCTGCAAGCTTTGAAAGCCTTCCTCACTGTCCACAACGCCTCCAATCTTAGTGTCATCAGCAAACTTCCTGATCCAATTTACCACATTATCATTCAGATCATTGATATAGACAACAAACAACAGTGGTCCCAGCACAGATCCCTGAGGCACACCACTAGTCACAGGCCTCCAGTCTGAGAAGCAATCATCCACTACCACTCTCTGTCTTCTCCCACACAGCCAATTTCGAATCCAGTTTACAACCTCTCCATGGATACCAAGTTCTGAACCTGCTGAACTAACCTCCCATGTGGGACCTTGTCAAAGGCCTTACTAAAGTCCATGTAGACAACATCTACAGCCTTTCCTTCATCTACTTTCTTGGTAACCTCCTCGAAAAACTCTACAAGGTTCGTTAAACACGACCTACCACGCACAAAGCCATGCTGACTATCCTTAATCAGCCCTTGGCTGTCCAAATAATTGTATATCCGATCTCTCAGAACACCTTCCAATAATTTACCTACTACTGACGTCAGGCTCACTGGCCTGTAATTACCTGGTTTACTTTTGGAGCCTTTTTTAAACAACGGAACAACATGAGCTACCCTCCAATCCTCCGGCGCCTCACCCATGGCTAAGGACATTTTAAATATTTCTGCCAGGGCCCCTGCAATTTCTACACTAGTCTCCCTCAAGGTCCGAGGGAATATCACGTCAGGCCCGGGGGATTTATCTACCTTTATTCGCTGTAAGGCAGCAAGCACCTCCTCCTCTTTAATCTCTATATGTTCCATGACACTACTGCTTGTTTCCCTTCCTTCCTTATACACTATGCCAGTTTCCTGAGTAAATACTGATGCAAAAAAACGGTTTAAGATCTCCCCCATCTCGTGAGGCTCCACACATAGACAACCACTCTGATCTTCAAGGGGACCAATTGTGTCCCTTACTATCCTTTTACTCTTAATATACTTGTAGAAACGCTTCGGGTTTACCTTCACATTATCTGCCAAAGCAACCTCATGTCTTCTTTTTGCCTTCCTGATTTCCTTCTTTAGTATTTTCTTACATTTTCTATACTCTACAAGTACCTCATTTGCTCCTTATTGCCTATACCTGCTATACACCTCTCTCTTCTTCTTAACCAGGTTGTCAATATCCCTTGAAAACCAAGGTTCCCTATGCCTGTTAACTTTGCCTTTAATCCTGACAGGAAAATGCAAACTCTGCACTCTCAAAATTTCGCCTTTGAATGCCTTCCACTTACTGAACACATCCTTGCCAGAAAACAACTTATCCCAATCCACTCTTCCTAGATCCTTTCTCATTTCCACAAAATTGGCCTTTCTCCAATTTAGAATCTCAACTCAAGGACCAGACCTATCCTTATCCACAATTAACTTAAAACTAATGACATTGTGGTCACTGGACCCAAAATGTTCACCTACACATACTTCTGTCACCTGACCTGTCTGGTTCCCTAATAGGAGATCAAGTATTGCATCCTCTCCCGTTGGTACCTCTATATATTGATTTAGAAAACTTTTTCCTGAACACATTTGACAAACTCCTAGCCATCCAGTCCTTTTACAGTATGGGAGTCCCAGTCAATATGTGGAATGTTAAAATCTCCTACTATCACAACTTTCTGTTTCTTACATCGGTCTGCTACCTCTCTACAGATTTGAACTATACCACAGCTGGTGATATATTATTAGTCAACCAGAGTTGCATTTCTGTACTGTTCTTCCATCCTGAGCAAAGTATATCACTAAAGCAAAATGTTCAAAATCTGTTCAAAGGTAACAAGAGTTGCAACAACATTTGAACAGCTCATTTTAGATTCTTGGGGTAGGAGTGCTATTATTACTATAACCGCAAGGCCACCAAAACTCAGCATTTTTGTCAAAACCGAAGTGCTTTCTAACTACATTATACTTGTATTAAGTCAAAGTCACTTCATTCAAATGATTTGATCATTTAAATTGTTAAGCTCTAATTTCTTCCTTGCTGTCTTGATTGTGTTACTTAATTCAAATTGTTCAGCAATAGTGTTTCTGTACTGGTTAAAAAATACTTTAGGATGCATAAAAATTTGTATAGAAAGATTTAAATAAAAATTTTGCATGAGCATTTGCAAAATTCAATGACTATTGTTAGCAAATTTTTAAAAAATCCAAAATACAAACACAAGCAAAATATGTAAACTATGGTTTAACCATAGCATTGGAGATGGTCCTAAATCGTTCTTAAAAATATACAAATCAGAATACATAAGCAAAGAAACACCACAATTTTCTAATTATAATGTGTACCTGGGTTTCAGGCAAGTTATCAATATAAAGTGGATGTACGTTTCAAACCACAGTTCCTTATAATGAAACGAGAGTCACTCAGTGATGACTAAATCTGAGAAGACCAGGAGCTAAATTCAATGAATCTCAATATTCAGAGCTCACAGCATAAAAGGTTGTAAGAAGCAAAACATACCAGGCAGTATTTTGGAGTGTTTGCATGGATGTGGGATCAGGACTTTGGTCAAGGAAGTAATAATTTCCCACATTTGAAGATCTGATCCTTAAAGAGGCTAGAGTAGTCAAGTCAATTCATTGTTTAACTAATTAATAAAAGACAGGAAATACAGACCACAAACTTAGAAAATTAACTGTCCCTCGTACAGCCACATTTGATAATAATTCTTGGGCAAATATAAAAGTGTTTAATGAACAAGAAGATTGGCCAATATTTGATTGCACAACTGATTTTTGTTATATTACAATTTACAATATTACTGAATATGGGAGGTTCCTTCTCTCTCCGGCCATAAAGCATTAGCAATTGTACTTTGGCCTGTTCTACTCAATTTACATTTTTTTACCCAAATAAAAAGTAGGCTTAATGTAATGAGTCTTATTATTGCCTGGACACCACAGTTAGCCTTTCTGGTATGCAGGCTTCACTGATCAACACTGTGAAAGACAAGATCGACTTTACAGTATTACTGTGGGAACAGAAGTCTAACAGCACAAACATTCACAAAATAGTTTCTTTAACTTTGAACACAAAACAGGCAGGAATTCACTTTTTCTCTGAATGTCATCAATAGGCCAAAGGCTGACAGATAAATACTGAAATAAGTTCTTTGTGTATTCATATTTGACCTCAGATTGTATATGGCTGAATTCCACTGACTAATTCAATAAAAATTTAATCAAGAAAACATAGTGAAATGATTCGGCAGTGAAATGAATGCTCTTGCATTATGGCTTTACCCCAGTGTGTAGTTTAAAAAACACAGTCTGTGAAAAACTTAAAAAAAATAACACCACAGACAGACAACTTGCCACAGGCTATTAATTTCCTGACTGGAACCACTACTTTTCACTGGATTTCTGAAACTAGGCCCTGAAAAATGACACAGTTTCATCCATCATCAGCTCATAGTAACTCCATTAAAAATAACGTGCAACGGAGGTGTGAGAAGCCAAGTTTAGGTAGTTGCCTCACACTTCAATGCCATACCTCTGAAAGTAAAATAGCAGTCCTAATTGGGAAGCTTATAAACTTATAGTAAACTAGAACTTTTAATTTGAAAAAACATATCCTAAAAAATTTAATATAGTCTTTTTTTGGACAAATATCCAAGATATCCCAAATACTCTTAATTATAGAATAAATTTAATTTTCACCCAGAGTAGTGGACATATGGAAGATAGATCATGCAAAAGTAGTTAATGCTATGCTCATTATCTCTGTTTGAATACTCAGTTAGAAATAAGGGTTATGGTTATAGAGATAGGTGTAGAAATAATTGTATTAACTGCAATGGTTTCAATGTTGCTGGGGCCGCAGAAATATGCCTTGTGATTTACAACTAGCTGGACTTAATAATTTTGATCTGATAAATTCACTGGATTATCATGGAGACTGGAGGGTGGAAAAGGGTTTGAAGAAATAGCGCAGCAAATTACTTTCTTATGACTACTTCCCTCACTCAATTAAAGGTAGCGGCAGCTAATGCATATAAGGATCCTGTGCAGTATTATCTGGAGTAATCAGTGTAAAATGAAGGCCAAGGTGAAAGAGTTGCAGGTTTAATTGAGAACTAATCTGGAGAACTGTGTACCTTTTTGATCCTGCCACAACTAGGAAAAAACTCTGGCCTTAGAGAAGGACAACACATGGCATAAAAGTGAAGCAAGCTACGGAGATAAGGCTTTGTTCCTTGGTATGGATCTTCTGGAAAGGTGTGGAATTCGAAAAGATAGAATTTAGCTCTTCAAAATGATTAAAGGCACTCGGCAGAATCGTCCAGTCCCATTGATGGCAGGCTTCATAGCGGGCGTGAGTGGACAATATGGCAAGAAGGCCAAAAATCAGTTTCATGCCGTCATGAAACCAGTCTGCGATCGTCCGCTCCACCCGCCGATGGCGGGCCTGCCGCTGCACATCGGGAACCTAATTTCAATACTTTAGCATCCTATTATAAGCCCTGCTCCCCAGAATCATACCCCCCCCATGCTGGATCAGCTGGGCACGTCGGTGCGATTCGACTCCAACGTGTTTCACAACTGTACATAAGTGATGTGCATCTGGTGAGCGGCACTTCACTCAGGACTTCGACGTTTGTTTGCCTACCTTGCTGCAGGCAGCACTCGTGGTCATCAGTGTCAGGCTTCGCAGGCAGCAACACATCACTTTTAGGGGGGCTCACAGGCAGGTCTCTACAATTTTCAGTAATGCTGATCTAATTGCTTTCAAACGGTTCAGCGAGGAATTTTCAGAAGTTTCAAAATTGGCTATCTGTCCCCAGGTGGTGGTGGGGTGGATAGAGGAGGAAGAGTGAAGATGGAGACAAGGGTGAAAGAGGAAAGGTGGATGTGGAAATGGAAAGGCAGGCAGTGGCGTAGTGGTAATGTCACTGAACAAGTAATCCAGAGGCCCAGACTAATGCTCTGGGGGACATGGATTCAAATCCCACCACGGCAGTTGTTGAATTCAAGATCAAGTAATAAATCTGAAATTAAGCCAATGACTGCAAAACCACTGTTGATTGTAGTAAAAACCCATTTGGTTCACCAATGCCCTTAAGGGAGCAAAATCTGCCGTCCTTACCTCTGTAAGCCTACGTGTGACTCGAGACCCACAGCAATGTGGTTGAGTCTTAAATGCCCTCTGAAATGGCCTAGCAAGCCACTCGGTTGTATCAAACTGCTACGAAGCCTAAAAAGATCAGTCAGCATCGATCTTGGCACCGAAATAGAGAGCTGTCCCACAGACTAGTCAAGCAACAGCCTGACATAGTCATACTCATGAAATCATACCTTACAGACAATGTCCCAGACATCATCACCAGAGGTGGCAGCACAGTGATATACAGTCGGGAGGCGGTTGCCTTGGGGGTCCTCAGCATTCACTCTGGACCCAATGAAGTCTCATAGCATCAGGCCAAACATGGGCAAGGAAGCCTGCTGGCTACCACCTACAGTCCCACAGTGTTGAACTCCACTTGGAGGAAGTGGCAAGGGCACAGAATGTACTCTGGGTGGGGATTTCAATGTCCATCACCAAGAGGGGTTTGGTAGCACCACCACAGACTGAGCTGGCCGAGTCCCAAAGGACATAGTAGTTAGACTGGGTCGGCTGCAAGTGACGAGGGAGCCAACAAGAGGGAAAAACCAATTGATCTCATCCTCACGAATCTACTTCTCACAGATGCAACTGTTCATGACAGTAATGGTAGGAGTGACCACCACACAGTCATTGTGGAGACGAAGTCCCATCTTCACAATAAGGATACCCTACATTGTGTTGTGTGGCACTACTACTGTGCTAAATGGGATAGATTTTGAACAGATCTAGCAACTCAAAACTGGGCACCCACAAGCTGCTGTGGGCCATCAGCAGCAGCAGAATTGTACTCGAACACAACCTGTAACCTCACGGCCCGGCATATCCCCCACTCTACCATTACCATCAAATGGGAGAATCAACCCTGGTTCAATGAAAAGTGCAGGAGGGCATGCCAGGAGCTGCACCAGGCATACCTAAAAATGAGGTGTCAACCTGGTGAAGCTACCGCACAGGACTACCTGCATGCTAAACAGTGTAAGCAGCAGGTGATGGACAAAGCTAAGCGATCCCACAAACAACAGATCAGATCTAAGCTCTGCAGTCCTGCTACACCCAGTCGTGAATGGTGGTTGACAATTAAGCAATTAAAAGAGGAAGTTCAACAAATATCCCCACCCTCAATGATGGGGGAAGCCCAAAACATCAGTGCAAAAGACAAGGTTGAAGCATTTGCAACAATCTTCAGCCAGAAGTGCAGAGTAGATGATCCATATCTACCTCCTCCGGAGGCCCCCAGCATCACAGATGCCAGTCTTCAGCTAGTTCAATTCATTCCACATGATATCAAGAAATAGCAATTCTGGATACTGCAAAAGTTACCAGCTCTGACAACATTCCAGCAACAGTACTGAAGACTTCTGCTCCAAAGATAGTCGTACCTCAAACCAAGCTGTTGCAGTACAGCTGGAACATTGGCACTTACTCAGTAATAACCTGCTTACTAATGCTCAGTTTGGTTCCACCAGGGCCACTCAGCTCCTGACCTCATTACAGCTTAGATCCAAGCATAGAAAAAAAGAGCTGAACATAAGAGATGAGGTGAGAGTGACTGCCCTTGATATCAAGGCAGCATTTGACCGAGTGTGGCATCAAGGAATCCTAGCAAAACTGAAGTCAATGGGAATCGGGGAAAACTCTCCACTGGTTGGAGTCATAGCTAGCACGAAGAAAGATGGTTGTGATTGTTGGAAGGGCAATCATCTCAGTCCTGGGACATTGCTGCAGGAGTTCCTCAGGGTAGTGCCCTAGGCCCAACCATCTTCAGTTGCTTCATCAATGACCTTCCCTCCATCATAAGGTCAGAAGTGGGGATGTTTGCTGATGATTGCACAATATTCAGCACCATTTGCAACTTCTCAGACACTGAAGCAGTACATGTCCATATGCAGCAAGACCTAGACAATATTCAGGCTTGGGCTGATAAGTGGAAAGTAACATTCGCACCACATAAGTTCCAGACAATGACCAACTCCAATAAGGGAAAATCTAACCATCGCCCCTTGACAATCAATGACATTACCACTGCTGAATGCCTCACTATCAACATCCTGGGAGTTACTATTGACCAGAAACTGAACTGGACCAGCCATATAAATACTGCGGCTACAAGAGCAGGTCAGAGGCTGTAAATTCTGCAGTGAGTAATCACCTCCTGACTCCACAAAGCCTGTCCACCATCTACAAGACGCAAGTCAGAATTGTAATGAAATACTCTCCATTTGCCTGGATGAGTACAGCTCCAACAACACTCAAGAAGCTTGACATCAACCAGGACAAAGCAGCCTGTTTGATTGGCACCCCATCCACCACTTTCAACATTCACTCCCTCCATCATTGGCGCACAGCAGCAGCACTGTGTACCATCTACAAGATGCAGTGTAGCAACTCACCAAGGCTCCCTTGACGGCACCTTCCAAACCCACAACCACTACCATCTAGAAGGACAAGGGCAGCTGATGCATGGGAACACCATCACCTGGAAGTTCCCCTCCAAGCCACTCATCATCCTGACTTGGAAATATATCACCGTTTCTTCACTGTCGCTGGGTCAAAATCCTGGAACTCCCCTCCCAACAACACTGTGGATGTTCCTACACCACATGGACTGCAGCAGCACACCATCACCTTCTCAAAACCAATTAGGTGTGGGCAATAAATGCTGGCCTAGCCAGCAACGCCCACATCCCATGAATGAATAAAAAGGCGAAGAGAAAGGATGGCATAGCATACTAAAGGAAGGAACTTATGATGAACCTTCATAAAACACTGGTCTGGCCTCAACTGGAGTAGCGTGTCCAATTCTGCGCAGGGCATTTTATGAAAGATGTGAAGGCATTAGAGGGGGTGCAGAAAAATTTATGAGAATGGTTCCAGGGATGAGGGGCATCAGTTGTGTGGATAGATTGGAGAAACTGGTGTCGATCTCCTTCGAGAAGGTTGAGAGCGGATTTGATAAAAGTGTTGAAAATCATGAAGGGTCTAGACAGAGTAAATAGAGAGAAACTGTTTCCAGTGGTGGGAGGGTCAAGAATCAGAGGATACCGATTCAAGGTGATTGGCAAAAGAACCAAGGGCGACATAAGGAAAACATTTTTGCACAGTGAGCGGCTATAGGATCGGGGACGTACCAGCCCGAGAATATGGTAGAGGCAGATTTAATCATGGCTTTCGCAAAGGGAATTGAAAAAAGCACCTGAAGAGAAAATATTTTCAGGGCTATAGAGAAAAGGCAGGGGACAGAGACTAGCCAGGATGAACATGACAGGCTGTATGGCTTCTTCCTGTGCTGTAAACAATCTACAATTCTGTTGAACACGTGGGAATTATATTCAGGACATAAATTCACACGAGTTACAGATCGGGAAAAACAACACTCAAACTGTGCGTTTTAAGCTCAGACTCCGGGAAAAACAAAAGATCATTTGACAAAAGGAATTTAAAAAGTGAATTAGGACAATTTGGGAGTATGTTTTTTTAACAAAAGGGGGGTTTGACTTTTAGAAAAGTTTTTCTTTGTTTAAAGGGAAGACCTCTCATTCATTGTAAATTTGTACATAACTAAGTCTGATCTGTGGAGGGAAGACCTCTCTCAGAGCGATGCTATTTTCTTTTCTTTCTTTTCTCCAGAAGCAATTCGAACCAAGGACACAAAGGGACACATACCCTGTGGCTGAGCGTGGTGATGATCCTGTTTGGAGCAGGACAGATGGATTATGGGGTCTAGGGTGGAGGTGGGGGGGGGGGGCGGGGGTGGTGCGTGAAATTATGTTGGCACATTTGGTGGAAGGAGGAGCAAGGAGTTCGTGTGTGTTGAAGGGTCAGAACGCAAACGTCAGGGGAGGGGTGCACACAGTGTTGTGTTCATATCACCTGAATGAGTTTGACCGAATGGTGTGTGGGTTTGAATCAGAAAGTGCATAACCCATCAACTGCACGATGGAGGTGATGATCCAGAACTATGTTCCACCCCAGGTAGCATATGAGGCAACAAGACACACTGTTACCACCAGTGTGAACCAGTATAGGCTGAACAATGACGCGTGGTGTCCCGTTCAGGACCAAGCCTTCGGTTTTAAGCCCCTGTTGGAGGTCCAGGTTTCACAGGAACAGATATATGATATTCCACCACTGTCCAAGCATCTCACAAAATTGGTGAAGGAGGTGGAACTGTTTCAAAAGCACTATTATACTCCCGAACTGAGAAACCGAGACATGGAGAACAAGGTCAGGGAAAGAGCCTCCCCACCTTGGTGGGATATTGGTTTCAATATTGAAATTCCCTTCTGGATTTGAGTTGCTTCGCACGTGCTAGTGATTGTACAATCGATTATGCTTGTGCAATGTGTTATGGTTGTCATGTAAGCTGAAACAAAAAACCTGAAGGAAAAACATGGGGATATATTTAAAAGGGGTTTGGTAATGGATTCTAATGTAAAGACAGTGACTTGGCTGAGACTCGCAACTCCCGTTACACGGCAGAAGATTTCATTGAAGGTAATATCTCTAGTATTCGAGATATTAAAGTGGGGCTTAAAAGGATTGGAATCCCCTCCAACTGGACTTTATGAAATATGAAAAACCTCAAAAACCACAGACACAAGCACTGTAAATAAAAGCCAAACATCCAACACAAAACACACAGGGGCAGACTATGCTGTAGGGGGTTAATTTCAAACATTCCAGCATCGCAAAAGAACTGACACAATTAAAGGACTAGAAATGGGAACATTATCACAACAGTGGCATAATTGCCATCATGTAACCCAACTGAAAAATTGAGGAGGCTGTTGTTACAACCAAATGGCGCCAGACAAAGGCCATCACACAATAGCATTCACTGCAGTCAAGGAAGAAGAGAAACTTTTACATGCATATCAGCTTTGAAGCCAGGGGTCGCCCACCTTAGTGAAGTCCATTGTTTTCAGTTATGGAAAAAACAGCACTGAGTGAGTCTGTATGGACCAGGGCATGTAAAAGACTAAAAGAATTGAAAGGTGCTAAGCAGTGACCATCCAGCAGGATGGCTTCAGGAAATGTGTTTATGATATTCCGATAAGAATCATTATGAAAAGGACAAGACCGAAGGGCTTGGGGCAGCAGTTTGGGGGGGCGTCAGCAATTGTCAACCCGGCTCACGGACCTACAATTCACACTTGAAGGGCCAACCACATGGGAGCCAAATCCAAGGGGTATTGGGCTGAGGTCTTAAGTAACTTAAGTGTAACAACCAAATCCTGGGGGTGGCTTTGGGTTTGACTTGAGGAAGGTTTGGGGCACAAATGTGCAGATTTGCCTGTGGTTTTTCAATAAAGGCTTTTCTAATAAGTCGTGGTAACTTTGTGTGTTTGGGTGGCAGTTGAGGTTAAATCGTGGAGGGATTTAAATCAGACTAACCAGTTGAGTCTGTCCGCAAGCATTACCCAGACCTCCCTGTCGCTTGCCATTTCAACACTCCAACCTGCTCTCATGCCCACATGTCTGTCCTTGGCTTGCTGCATTATTCCAGTGAAGCTCAACGCAAACTGAAGGAACAGCACCTCATCTTCCGACTAGGCACTTTACAGCCTTCCGGACTGAATATTGAGTTCAACAATTTTAGATCATGAACTCTCTCCTCCATCCCCACCCCCTTTCTGTTTCTTCCCCATCCTTTTTGTTTTTTCCAATAATTTATATTGATTTTTCTTTTCCCACCTATTTCAATTATTTTTAAATGTATTTCCACCCATTGTTTTATCTCTACCTTTCAGCCTTTTTAGTATTCCTTCACCCCACCCCACCCCCACTAGAGCTATCTGTACCTTGTTTGTCCTGCTTTCTACTCTTAATTAGCACATTCCTTTAGATAATATCACCACCTTCAACATTTCTTTGTCCTTTTGTCTGTGACATCTTTTGGTTATCTCCACCTATTACTGGCTTCTTGTCCCAACAATCACGCCCCCCTTAAACCAGCTTATATCTCACCCCTTTCCTATTTTTACTTAGTTCTGTTGAAGGGTCATGAGGACTCGAAATGTCAACTATGCTCTTCTCCAATGATGCTGCCAGACCAGCTGAGTTTTTCCAGGTATTTCTGTTTCTGTTTTTGTTTTGGATTTCTAGCATCCGCAGTTCTCTGCTTTTAACCAGTTGGGGTGTTGTGTGGTGTTATTTAAACTAGTTTAGAGGTCTTTGTATAAGGACGTTAGGAGATTGTTTTTAATAGACAACAAGTTTGTGGTTTTGCCAAACCCTGTGTCTGTGCAATTTTGTTCTTTATAAAAATCTTAAAGTCAAGAACCATCCCTAAGGGCGAAATGGGAGCAGGAACCTCTAACAGATGCACTGCAAATCTTCAGCTGCAGGACTTTCATGATATAAGCCCCGTCCCACATTGTTGAATCATGCTTTCTAACTTATCTATCCTGTAGCCTGTCCACTTTGAATACTGATGGTGAAATGCTCTAAAATGGCAGGAATTATATGCATACACTGGATAAATAAATGTCAAACATGCCAGACCAGGAAAATATTCAGGCTTGGGCTGATAAGTGGCAAGTAACAGGCAGTGACCATATCCAACAAGAGAGGATCTAATCATTGTCCCTTGATGTTCAATGGCATTACCATTGTTGAATCCCCCACTAACAACATCCTGGGGGTTACCATTGACCAGAAACTGAACTGGACTATAAATACTATGGCTATAAAAGCAGAACAGAAGCTAGGGATAGGCAACAAATGCTGGCCTAGCCAGCGGCGCCCACTTCCCGTGAATCAATAAATTAAAATCGCAAAACACATTCTTATCATAATAAGAGCCTCATGAAACTGATAACTTTCCAACCAGAAACATGACAAAAGTTAATCTAATTGCATGGTTAAAAACACTCAGTTTAGTGACCACAATGAAACTTAAAATAAGTTTTCTAAAAAGTAAATATCCTCAAAAGGAAATGCTGTGCCATTGACCTAAATACACAGACATTAAATGATTTATTTTGCAGTGCTCATGGTGAAATCTCACACTTACTAATTTATGCAATTAAAATAATTAACTACACCTAATCATGACGTCAGGGATGAAATTTCATCACTGCCACTTCATACATTAACCACCACCAGCAGTGAAAACAAATAAGCAGAAAATCTAATTTTATGAGTGATCTGTAGAATCAGTGGACAACATTTATCTATTTGAATAAAGCAGCAAGATGTTTAGGCAGTACAAAATTAATAAAAATAAACATTGTTCAGAATCAACTTGCTTTAATGAAAATTAAGACTTCCTGTGACACTATTGCTTACTAAAGTAGTATAGCAACATTGGATAATCACCTGGACACAGCAGATGATATCACCAATCACATTGTGGGATGTTATATCTACCTCGTAATGTGATTGGCACTGAAAGGTCTTTGTTAGCAATACTCTCACAGCTGTACTTCCAAGTACCTGTGTAGAACTGGAATCAATTGAGGGAAAGATTGTAGACAATGGGTCAGGAATGGATTGCCTATGTTTTTTTTTATTCATTCATGGGACATGGGCGTTGCTGGCTAGGCCAGCATTTATTGTCCATCCTTAATTGCCTTTTAAGAGTCAGCCACATTGCTGTGGGCCTGGAGGCACATGTAGGCTAGGCCAGGACAGCAGATTTCCTTCTCTAAAGAGACATTAGTGAAACAGATGGGCTTTTACAACAATGATCATCATTAGACTTTTAATTCCAGATTTTTATTGAGTTCAAATTCCACTATGGATTCCCGCCATGGCAGGAATCAAATCCAAGTCCCCAGAGCATTACCCTGCGTCTCTGGATTGCTAGTCCAGTGACACCACCACCATGCCATTGGCTCCAACGTCCTCAAACCTATCGAATTTCTTTGTAATAGGAATTATGATTTTCAGCAATTGAAAAGTTTAGAGATTAGGAACCATCAAGAAGTGGTACTAAATTAGTTGTAAAATACTTTAGAATGTCTTGAAGTCTTGAAAGGCACTATACAAATGTAATGAAAGCAGGGTGCAGCAGGCCAGCTAATCAAAGGATTGCCTCATTTAAACATAAGAAATAGGAGCAGCAGTCGGCCATATTGCCCTTCTTGCATGATCCACCACCATTCAATAAAATTATGACTGATGTAATCTTGCTCTCAGCTCCTCTTTCCTGTCTGTTCTCCAAAATCCTTGTCTCCCTTATAGTTCGAGAATCTGCCTTACTCAGCCTTGAAAGTATTCAATGACTCCAAAGACTTCAAAGATCCAAAGAGGAGACATAGGGCTGAATATTCCCCCTGTCGAGAGGGTTGTGTGGGGGCCGGTGGGAGTGAGCGCGAACCCAATCAGGTGCGTGCTGCCATTTTACGTAAGCGGGCATGACACTCGCCCGGAAACGCTGAGTGCACCCTGTACGGTTGGGCGGGGATTCCCTGAGTCGGGAATGCGTTCTTTCGTAGATGAGGTTCCATGAAAATTGCGAAGGCCCCCCCTGGGCTCTTCGCCTGCCCGCCAACCTTAAGGTTGGACGGGCAGTGCAGCTAATTGTTTAAATTAGTTTCTAACAGGCCTTAGTAGGCCTTTGACAGTTCGGCAGGCGTGCAGCCGAGTTGGCTGTGCGCCTGTCAAACTGAAAATCTAAATGACGCACGGTGACATTGGGACACCTGCCCAACGTCACCGCGCGTCATTTTACGCGCCGGTGAGCGGGCCCCGCCCACCGACCGGAGAATTCAGCCCATATAAAATTGCCAGAAATAGCAGCAAGTCTGAGGATTGAGAGCAGTTTAGAATTCAGCAAATGTGGACAAAAATATTGATGAAGAAGGGGAAAATGGAGTTTGAGAGTAAGCTTGCAGGGAACATAAAAACTGACTGTAAAAGCTTCTATAAATATGTGAAGAGAAAGAGATTAGCAAAGACAAAGGTAGGTCCCTTACAATCAGAAATGGGGGAAATTATAATGGGGAACAAAGAAATGGCAGAAGAATTGAACACATATTTTGGTCCTGCCTTCACAACAGAGGACACGAATAATTTCCCAGAAATTTTAGGGAACCAAGGGTCTAGTAAAGGGGAGGAATTGAAGAAAATCAGCATTAGTAAAAAAAATGGTGCTACAGAAATTAATGGGGTTAAAGGCTAAAAAGTCCCCAGGGCCTGATACTCTACACCCCAGAGTACTAAAGGAAGTGGCCCTGGAAATATTGGATGCATTGGTGATCATCTTCCAAAATTCTATAGACTCTGGAGCAGTTCCTACAGATTGGTGGGTGGCAAATGTTTAAAAAGGCCACTATTTAAAAAAGGAGGGAGAGAAAAAAATAGAGTGTTATAGACCAGTTAGCCGAACATCAGAAGTGGGGAAAATGCTAGAATCTATTATAAAAGACGTGGTAACAGAACACTTGGAAAGCATTAACGGGATTAGACAAAGTCAGCATGGATTTATGAAAGGGAAATCATACTCAACTAATCTACTGGAGTTTTTTGAGGATGTAGCTAGTAAAATAGATAAAGGAAAATCAGTGGGTGTGGTGTAATTGGCTTTTGATAAGATCCCACATAAGAGGCCAGTGGGCAAATTTAAAGCACATGGGATCAGGGGTAATATACTGGCATGGATTGAGAATTGATTGACAGATTAGAAACAGAGAGTGGGAATAAATGGGTCTTTTTCCAGATGGCAGGTGGTGATTAGTGGTATACCACAGGGATCAGTGCTTGGGCCCCAGCTATTCACGATATATATATATATATATATATATATAAATGATTTGGATGAGGGAACCAAATGCAATATTTCCAAGTTTGCTGACGACACAAAACTGGGCGGGGTTATGAGGAAGAGCAAGGAGGCTTTAGGGAAATTTAGACAAGTTGTGTGTGTGGGCAAACACATGGCAGATGCAGTATAACTTAGATAAATGTGAAGTTATATGCTTCGGTGTGAAAAACAGAAAGGCAGAGTATTATTTAAATGGTGATATGTTGGGAAATGTGGATGTACAAAGGGATCTGGGTGTCCTTGTACACCAGACAATGAAAGTAAACAGGCAGGTGCAGCAAGTAATTAGGAAGGCAAATGGTATGAGGGCCTTCATTACAAAAGGAATTGAGTTCAGAAATAGGGATGTCTTACTGCAGTTATACAAGGTCTTGGTAAGACCACACCTGAAGTATTGTGTGCAGTTTTGGTCTCCCTACCTAAGAAAGGATATACTTGCCATGGAGAGAGTGCAGCGAACGTTCACTCGGCTAATACCGGGGATGGCAGGATTGTCGTATGAGGAGAGATTGGTTCAACTGGGCCTGTATTCACTCGAGTTTAGAAGAATGAGAGGGGATCTGATTGAAATGTATAAAATTATAACAGGGCTAGACAGACTAGATGCAAGGAGGATGTTTCCTCTGGTTGGGGAGTCTAGAACTAGGGGTCACAGTCTCAGGATACGGGGTAGGCCATTTAGGAATGAGATGAGGAAAGATTTCTTCACTGAGAGGATGGTCAACCTGTGGAATTCTCTACCATAGAAGGTTGTGGAGGCCGGATCACTGAGTATATTCAGGAAAGAAATTGTTCATTTTTTGGATATTAGGGGCATCAAGGGGTATGGAGAGAAAGCAGGAATATGGCGTTGAGATACAGGATCAGCCATGATCATATTGAATGGCGCAGCAGGCTCGAAGGGCCGAATGGCCTACTCCTGCTCCTAGTTTCTATGTTTCGACTCAGCTCCACAGTTCTCAGGTACAGAATTCCAAAGATCAGAGAGGAAATTCCCCCTCATCTGTCTTCAGTGGGTGACCTGTTCTTCTGGAACTATGTCCCATGATTCTAGATTCCTTCATGAGGAATTCCTTCTCAGCATCTACCCTGTCAAGTTCCCTCAAAACCTTATATGTTTCAGTAAGGCCACCTTTCATTCTTCTAAACTCCAATGAATTTGGCCCAACCTGCTCAACCATGCCTCGTAAGATAACGCCTCCATCAACCTAGTGAACTTTCTCTGAACTGCCTCCAATGCAAGTATATCCCTCCTAAAGCAAGGAGACCAAAAAACATAAGCAGTACTCCAGGTGCGATCTCACCAATGCCCTGTAGTTATATTTTCTATTCTATTCCCGTTGCAATAAAGGCCAACATTCCATTTCCCTTCCTAATTACTTGCTGTACCTGCATGCTAACCTTGTTTGTGTTTCATGTACAAGAACACCCAGATCCCCCTGTACTGTGGCATTCTGTAGTCTCTTTCCATTTAAATAACAGTTTGCTTTTCTATCTTACTAAAGTGGACAATCTTACTATTTCCCATATTATACTCCACCTGCCAATTTTTTTGCCCACTCATTTACCCTATCTATAACCTTTTGCAGCCTCTTTGTGCCCTCATCATAACTTGCTTTCCCATCTATCTTTGGATTGTCAGCAAATCTGGCTACTCTATAAATCGGTCCCTACATTCAAGTTGTTAATACAGATTGCAAATAGTTGCCACAAGAGCACAATCCTCTGTGGTACCACTAGGTGCAGTTTGCCAAACTGAAAATGACCCATTTATCTAGACTCTGTTTCCTGCTAGTTCGGCAATTCTCTATCCACGTTAGCACCCTGAACATCATGAACTCTCATTTTGTGCAGTAACCTTTTAAGTGGCATTTCATCAAATGCCTTTTGGAAATCCAAATACACTGCATCTTCTGGTTCCCCTTTATCCACCCTGCTCATTACATCCTTGAAGGGCCAAACACAATTTCCCTTTCATAAAACCATGTTGATTCTGCTTGATTGAACTGAACACAACTGTAAACTGGGAAGATCTTGTTCCAGGATCTGATTAAAGTGAATTTTCTGAATTAAGCCCATAGAGGAACGTGATGGTGAAGAGAAAACACGCTCAGATATAATCTGATTACAATTTAGAGAAACAGTTTAGCTATTAAAGACCTGCGTCACAATAGGATTACACAAATCCGCACAAAGGGCAGAATATGCTAATATTACTAATTCTTCAAGAGAGTATACTTGTGTGCTATGCCCAGCTTCCAGTGCCTTTCACCAACTGTCAGTAGGAATCTAATTTTTCTCTTCAGTTACTGCTCTGTGGGGTCCTACTGGCAGGTGAATAAAATAGGTACCAAAGAATGTTTGCTCATGTTGCCAAAGTTTTACATTTCCTGTGCATTTGTCATGCTCAGAAGGCTTTTGCCTTCTAACCACCAATTTGACCCCATTCTACACCCTGGGGTTAAGGTTATTGCATGAAGGTGTGGGCAACTAAACTATGTCCAGCAATCCATGGGTGCCTCCCTCATGAACGGCCGAGGAATTGTGGAAAATTAAAAAGGTGTATGGTTTTACTGTTGTTGATTTTCTAACAGCGAGATAATTGGCATTTTGTCTCCTAGCGAAGGCCATCTTTGTTAAGATTTTATCCTATACAAAAGTACACCTGTAAGTAGCATATTTTGCTTTGAGGTCAGCGGGGATGTTACTGGCAGGATGTCTGTCAGCTGATGGCTTCTCCTGATATCAGCAAAAATGTGGGAAGCATGTGCAATCAGGAAACACCAACCCTCACTTCTAAAGGAATTAATCAACCCAATAAAATAAAAGCATCCTGCCCACCCAAGTTCCAGGAATTTGTCGGTAAAAATCAAGGTGAACATTAAAAAGATTCATGGCACTATCCAAGAGGAGAAGAGTTCTTCAATGTCTGGCTTTGTTAAGTCCACACTCACTGCCCTGATCACCTCATTCCACTGATCGTGGGCAGCTCTCTTTGGGGTCTTGCATCACTATGCCAACCAAGGCCTTCCACTTCCGCCCAACATCCTCCAAGGGTACATCCGCAGCTACACGAGAAAGCCTTGTTGCTAGGGAAAGGAGATGCTCACTGCTCATCTGCTGGCCTGATAGATATTTTGTTCCACTGAACTTGTATGCACAATAACCAACTCAAAGATTTGCTATTCCTTTAGCTGCTTCAGGCCTTCAATCTTAAAATGGGTAGGTTTTTAATCAGAAGCATTTTGGGAGCCTGTAGCTTCCCCAAAATATATTACAACAAACCCTATAACCTACATCCAGCCAGGTCCAAGTTAAGCTATACCTTATTTCCAGGGAGTATCATGCCTAGAGAAACTTCTCTATGTGTATGGCACAGGTGGGTAAAAGCAGATAATAAATCAGAGTTTTATATTTTGTTTGACAGCTGGATTGACCATTCACTGAGCATGACTGCACTTATTTTCAACCATTTCCTGCCTGCAATGGAAATGGCAAATTAAATCCTAGGGGCCGAATCTTGTGAAGCTCCTGGGAGCAGCAAACGAGGTGGGCAGGAGGCAAAATATCAGCTTCCTGACGGTGGGAAGAAAGTTGGTTATTAAATTGGCGTTGGGCTGAGAGCGGACCCTGCTTCCCGAATGGCAAGCAGCGGGAACATCTTTTTAATACATTAGCATGTTACACATACTTTTTAAAACAAGCTTCACCAGATTAAATTGTACCTTTGGAATTAAGTATGCAGCAAACAAGGAACATGTGCCTTCAGGTAATGTGCAGCAGGCGAGGGAGTATTCCTGGTGTATGTGGATTGAGGAGGAGCTGCTCTTCTTGTACGGGGAGCTTTGTTGAACCAGGGGAGGAGGCACTGATGCAGTCACATCGAATGGCAGCTGTGAAAGGGGAAAGGAGCTTGGCTGAACAAGGGAAGGTGGCAGCCCTCCCGAAGGCTCATGGGGGACAGAGGGAGGAAGTTGCACTATACAGGGAAAGTCAGTGTCTACAAACAGTAGGCCACACATGATTTTAGGGAGATCTAGGGTAATAAAGGGAAGGTCAATGGTGAGGTCCTCACAGCCGAGGAAAATAGAGGGCAGGTCAAGGATGATAGAGGGAGGGCTGAGGATGATGGATGGTAGATCGAGGGTGAGGAGGGGCAGTTCCAGTATGTCAGGGCACTGACTGATGGTGACAGGGTGAATAATAGTTTGTCAAGGGCGATGGAGGGGCTGGTCGAGGGTCACCGAAAGCAGCGCAAGGGTGATGAAGTGAGGGTCGAGGGTGATGGAGGGAAGGTCAAAGGTAACTGAGGGAGGGTGCAGGGGGATGGCATGCAGTTCTAGGGGTCCAGGTGGGAGTAGGAGGAGGTTGCAGTAGTTCCAGGGGGTTCAGCCAGGTTGATGTTGCTGGATGGCAAAGAATGGATGCCTGTCCAGGTGCTGTCTATCATATGGTACCCGGACCTTTAACTCCATGGAGGTAATGGCAGGGCGGGCAGCTTCCGGCCTGTTCCCACTGCTTAATTGGCTGGGGTCCTCGCCTCTGCATATCTAATTGGCCGGCCACCATGTGATTGTGTGTGGCTAGCCACTCTGCCTTCGGGTGGGATTGCCGCACACTCTTCCAGTCCTGCTGTCAGGACCCGAGACCCGAGATGATGATTCCACACGAGGCAACTCAATATGTTGGAAAGATTGAAGACTTCCTGGCAGCTGTGATTTTTTTTTGACAGTAATAATGCAAATGTGTTGTTCTAAAGAACCAAGCTGCCATTTGCTCCAGTCTCTGGCCTCATTCCATCAGATGACTGAGCTCCCACTCTCAATCAACAATCTATGTCACTTCCATTTGCCTGATAACAGAAAAACTATCCTGCGTCATTCTCACTTCAACTCAGTTTGTGCCCAACTCCAGTTATCTCTTTTGTATTCCTTACTAGATTGCTCCAACTCCATCCTATGCACTATTGCCACCCAAATACTCCACTTCTTAATTCATGTTCCAGGCTTCCATAATCACAACCGCAGGAAATGTAACGAAAGCTCATGAAATATGTAAAAGAAAACAATATCTATTGATATATTAAAAAATTTGAATGGGTCACGACATTGTATTTTAGCATGCATTGAAAGTCAGGCTCCATTTATGGCACACAGTGTAATACGTAATGCAAGTAAATATGGATAAGTTTAAAATGGATTGTGCCATAAATAGAGCCTGACTTTCAATGCATGCTAAAATACATTGTGATTGGGGTTCCCAATGTAAAATGTTTGGTTTTGAATTAACTTTACACGACAGCCTAATTATATTTATTTTATATAGCGTGAGTATATTCGGTAGACTTGACGAAAAATGGTCAAAGCCAACAAGTTTTAAAGCATTAAGTCACACTGTGGCCCAAACTGTTCCTTTGTGCTGGAGCGTGTGTGGTTTTCTGTCAAAAGGCAAGCAAAAGGTAAGCATTGTTCCAATGTTTAAGCTTTTAATGCTGCTTAAAATATACACTAAATTATTTCTTAATCCCTCATCTTCACTTTAACCCAGGTTCTCCATTACAAATTCTAGTCTGCTACAGATAACCTGTCAGCTCTGTGATGTCAGTCACCCAATAAGTGATCTGAGCATCTTACTTTTACAGGAGCTGATTTGCAAGATGCATAATTTAGGGATGTAACAACAGCACCTCCTTGTGTTCTGGGCTGGATATATGCTCTTCACATTTATATTTCTTGAATCCCTCTCAAAGCAGACCAAGCAAACACGTGTTGAAATGAGGTTGGGTACAAAGTAGTACACTGTTTTATTTCAGACAGAACCATGCAGCATAGGTGTTACTTCTGGATCCACTCCATTCAGTTTGTAGCATTTATCATCGCTGAGAACAAATTAAAATTGCCGCACATCAGCAAATTGTCTGATTTGATTTAAATAAGATAGTTTCTAAGTACCGTCCTACATTTATAACCTCTTTATTCAGAGGAAATTGTAGCTCATCTTTTCTCTTTTGCTTCTATATGCTCACAGCAGGAAGGAGGGTAAGGAGTTGGAATCGAGATTTAGCTCGCCAAACGCCTAAAGAGTAAATTCTGGGATTGGATGGAAGGAGAGTGTAGCTCATCACAATCTCCAACACCTTCCAATATAAATCTTGGGCTTTCCAGTGACTTTTGCTCCCTTATCCGTTCTCCTGTTTTCTTCTCTCCCTAAGAGTGCATGGATGGTATTTTGTGCCCTCCCCGTGGCAAGTTTGGAGGCATGGGGGCATTTAATCAGGTGGAAGGGCGGCAGGGGGGATTCCAACCATCTTTCCGCCTCCTCTCTGATTAAGTATGTAGTAAGGCGGCCTGTGGATGGCAATTAATGCCCACTTAAAAGCCTCATCTTGTGCGGGTTGCTTGTCATCTCCTGGATCGAGGGACTCGGCATCGGTAAGGGTGGGGTGGTTCCCGATGACAGCCACTCCACTAAACCCCTCTTGCCTGAAACTCAAACCTGCGAAACCCTCCTGCCATCACTTACCTCTGGCCTGGGTTGCTCACAAATCCTGGGCCTCTGGTGGATGTCACTCCGACAGCAGCCACCTCCTGAGCTAAAGAGTTGCCAGCCACTGTTTGGTTGGCAGCTCTCGGCAGGCGGGACTTACTGCCATCGGAGTCCTTGATCCCATGGAAGGCCCACCAAAGGCTTGTAATTGCTGACTGGCATGTATTTTGGCAGGCCTTCCCCAAAGGAGGCAACACAGGTCTGTCGCCGATTCTCCAATCGGTGGCTGAGACCCCCCGCCCCCATTGCCTCCATCAAATCGTGAGCGCGCGTGCAAGCACAGGCACGGGTGTGATCAACTGTAAGACTCACAGGAAAACTGGGTGTGACAGCAGCTACCAGCTTACCCCAGCCTTTAGAAAAAAATAATAATTTGTTGGTTGGGGAGGGTGTTGCAGTGGAGAAAGGATGGAGGAAACAGACTTTCATGAGTTAATTACGGCATTTTTCTACGTGTGTTGGTGTACCTGACTGATATCTGACATCTGGAAGGGTAATCATTTCACTGTATGAGATGTCTGATCCTATCTTACTGGACTTAATATTAGTTTACATTCAAATGTTACTATATACTTTGAAAGTTTTAAACTGTCAGTGATGTCTTCAGATCTTCAAAGTTACATACAGATTCAATAAGTTTTAAGAGTAAAAACCCCAACAAGGGTCAAAACACAGATCCCTTTTAAGTTCACTGTATACCTCCAGGCCACATAAAGTGGCACCACTGACCTAAACTCAACTCAAAGCACTTGAAAAAGTTTGAACTTCAGTACAACTTCAGATTTTCTAATTGCTTGGCTGTGTGGGAAATCATGGCATTAGACTCAACTTCTTTTTGAACAAAGCCTTTGATCGATTTTGAGAGAAAAATAATGGTCGCTGAGCTTGCTCGTTTAACCATAAAAATAAATAGAAAAAGGGCAGTTAATCAATCTGTCAACAAGAGTATATAATTTATGATGGTATAACATGCACATGAGAGATTCCTTTGATGACTTTTTAAAAAAAAAATCATCAAATACTGCAGGAACATTCCAACAAAAGCATTAGTAGCCACATTATGTCATTAATTGAAGAGTCCAGGATACAAGAGAAACCTGTGTAATGCAAAGAAAATCTCCTGCTGCCCCACCCATAGCATCAGTATTTATTTACATTTAAGTTACTTACTTTCCCTTCCTAACTGCACTACATCACATGGACTGCAATGGTTCAAGAAGGTGGCTCGCCACCACCTTCTCAAGGACAATTAGAGATGGGCAATAAACGCTGGCCCAGCCAGCGACACTCACATCCAGAGAAAAGATAAAATGAAACATTTTGCCAATTTAAAAAAACACATTTACCCAGCAGAAAATGGGTATAATCTTGTTGAGGCACAGGGGTTTCACTTGTTGGCTGGAGAGCCAATGAGAGACCCACACTACCTCTTTTTGGGAAGGCACGTCGAACCACAAGCCACTCAGGCAGTGGCAAAGCCAGTGGTGGGTCTTTCCCTGGAATCAAGATGCCGAGGGTGGAGCTCTTGCCCGCTGAGAGCTGCTGGCCAATCAGAGGCTGGCTGTTCTTGTGCTCAGCAGCACCACAGGGGAGGTGGTGGCTGCTGCAGGAAAAACAACTGCCAGAGTCTCAGGGTCACAGAACGACCCAGGACACATTTGGGGGGTGGTGGCTCTTAGTGGGCTCTCCCCTTTCTGATATTGAGTCCCTTGATCAGGCACAGAGTGCCTTTGATCGAGGGACCAACCCACCCAGCCCCAGGTGGTGACAAGCTGGCTGCGCAGTTTTACCTGTTGTGCCACTGCGTGTCTACAGGCCCACCTGCCACTGCATTAATCCCTGTGGCTGGCCTTATTTCTGGCAGAGGTGGGAAGGGGGCGAGATTCCGTAAGGCCACCATCCCACCTAATTGCATGTCCTTCCTGCCTCCAAGTTCACCATCAGAGAGAGCAGAAGATTCTACCCTATATCTCCAAACTGCAATTTGTAGGAAGAAAACCACAGTGTAAAAATGAACATCGATAATAACTTTTTCAACCATGATAGCTTCTGTCAGCACACACAGCTTTAAATCTGATGTGCATTAGGTTTCTTTACAAATCTTTTCCGGGGGTGGGGGACAGAAATTAAGTTAGTAAAATGCCTTGTATTGAGTATCAGCACAGAACAGCAAGACGGCCCATCAGTATGAATAAATCTAGAGTACTCTTATTGGTTTACAGGAACTGCATCATACAACAGTAGAAAAATCAATTCTATGCTGCAATCTACTGCAGCTTTGAAGTTCCTTCACACTGAAAATCAGAAAAAGCCATGTCTAAGAAAAGCAGCATTTTTCAGTTAATGCTGTCAACAAGTGTTTAAAATGTCAAGAACAACAGCTTGGATTCTATAAAAGGAAACAGTGTTTTTCAGAGGTGGTTTTTACAGAAGGCATTTTCAATGGGACTGAACTGTACCACGCAGGCCAAAAAGCTTCATTAAATCCTGGCCATAATTCGATACCATTAGCAGGAACTTAGTTTAAAAAGGTACATAACTGAAAGAACTGAACACAAAACAGGAAATGGCTTTGCTACTGAGATTTTATATAGCTAATTTAATTATAGGCTTACAGTAGAAAAACAACTATTTAAGAGATCATTGGATTCTGTTAGACTAGAATGCATATAAATATAAATATATATAAATCAAAATTGTTTTAGTCATTACAATTAGCCTGTCAAACAATTATATTTTAATTCCTGCAACAGATGCAGCACATTTATCAATCTCTTCTACAACTATCAGTAGCTCAATTTATGATTTGGATTAGTCCAATTATATATCGTCATCACAGCTGATTTGGTATTGTTTGTCAGTGTTAGAAGCGACCAACAAAATTCAGTTTTGGTAACATTTGGATGTTAAGGGCAGAATTTAATTCAGGCGACAGGAATCTCGGCCGCTGGAGTGCCGGCAAGAGCCCTGCTTCACTTCCTTTGAAGACCACCCACTGCATTAAGTGTCAGTCAGGTACTCAAATGGCCAGCGGTGGGCCTTTCCCGGAATCAGGAACCCCGGAGGCGGAAATCCCACCTCCCGAGACTGCTGTCTGGAGGTCAGCAGCTCTTCAATGTCGTCAAGAGGAGCAGTGACAGCTGCCAGCAATGCACCCACCAGAGGCCCAGGACCAGCAAGAGTCCCAGGCCACAGGTGAGTGAAAGCAGGATGGGCGTCGCATGGAGGGGTTGCTATGGAGGTGGCTCTCAACGGGGCCCCCACTTCCCCTTGCCAGATTCCCCAATCAGGCACTGTGTGCCTTTGAACAGCTACCATTACACCTGAAGAAATGCATTAAGAGTGAAGTCCTAATGTGATGTAAAGTGAAATGTTATTTCAATTTATTTGTGAATTACAAGCTTAGCATAAATGTCCAAAGAAGTAAATAAGTTAAAGTAAATGTGGAAGAAGGCCACACTGACATGCAAAACTTTAAAACTGGGATGAAAATACCTTAAGAATACATGAGTAACAAGTCATTACTCACAAAAGCATGCTCAGACAGCTCCTGGTATGGCCATTTCTCATGGAATGTAGGGACTGATAAGGTAAGTGACGAACTGAATGAAACACTGGATTATTATTTATGGGGAAATTTGTAGCAAGACCTGTTCCCAGGATGTAAAGGCTATAAGGTTACTGCCTTCAGGCACATTTATATTTATAGTGTGCCTTTGGTTGCAGTGTACTCCAACAGCCAAGGGCACACTGTAGTATGAAAGAGGGTAAATTCCATGCCTTCGATGGTACTCTATATAATTGACCAAGAAAACAGAAGTCAGAAACACAAAGCAAGCTTCTTTTACGGCCCAATGGAGACTATTGGAATAGAGGCAATAAAAAGTGGAGTGATGCTCAGTGATCTGAGTCTCCATTTGGAGTTCACAAATCTCTGTCTAAACACCACCCTTACAATTTGAATATCAATTTAAAAGTGCCTTTCGATGCCACTATTTCTTGCCTACTCTTAACTATAGAGACTCCATTTTAGAAGTAATTCATAATTTTAAGCACATTGCTTATTAGGTTTTGTTTTTGCTTAAGTAATTTTGACTAAATGAGACAAATCAATGTTTCCAGATGCAGACAAGGAGCAAAGCTTCCATTTTCAATTTGGAACTAGTGAGGGCAAGAATTAACTGTCAAACAATTTACACAAATGATGATCCCCTTGTGATCAAAACAAAGATGGATCTTAAAACACTTAAATAGCTACAATATGAATACAAATAGATATAAAACCAGCAAGGAACTGGTGCCAAAGATATTGCAGAAGGCTGGAGGAATTACAGGACAACACAAGGTACTGATGGGGGAGAACACAACCCGCCCATCTACAAACATGATTTAGGAGCAGGAGTAGGCCACTCAGCCCCTCAAGCCTGCTCTGCCATTCAATAAGATCATGGCTGATCTGACTGCAACCTCAACTCCACATTCCCACCTACCCCCAATAATCTTTCACCCCCCTTGCTTATCAAGAATCTATCCACCTCTACCTTAAAAATGTTTAAAGAATCTGCTTGACCAGCTTTTGAGGGAGAGAGTTCCAAAGACTCGCTACCCTCAGAAAAACAAATTCTCCTCATCTCTGTCTTAAATGAGCAACCCCTTATTTTTAAAAGGGTGACCCCTAGTTCTAGATTCTCACGCAAGAAGAAACATCCTTTCTACATCCACCCAGTCAAGACCCCTCAGGACCTTATATGTTTCAATCAAGTCGCTTCTTACTCTTCTAAAATCCAGCTGGTACAAGCCTAGCCTGCCCAACCTTTCCTCATAAGACAACCCGTCCATTCCAGATATTAGTCTAGTAAACCTTCTCTGAACTGCTTCCAATGCCTTTACATCTTTTGCTAAATAAGGAGAACAACACTGTACACAGCACTCCAGGTGTGGCCTCACCAATGCCCTGTATAACTGACGCATAACCTCCCTACTTTTGGAATAAACAATATTGCAATACCTAGCAATAAACAATTTCTAGCTCAATCTTCCACTGTAACTTACTTGGAAATGATCATAGTACCAACTAACTGAATGCAGGAAATAACTGATGGGAGTAGGAGAACAACTGGGAAATGGTTACCACTAGATTTATTGTAAAAACAAAAAATGGATGATGAAAAGTCAATCTTCACTGAATGGAAAACATCAAAGTTGTCAGCTAAGAAATCCGTCGCAGATTATTTGGGCAGAACGGTTAACAGGTTGGCAAATCAACAGTAAAAAATCCTCAAACATGAGTTGCATAAAGAACAAAATTCATACATTTCTAGAAAGTGAAAAAGAATACATAATGAGGCTTGGCTAAGAGCCCAGAAATCCATTAGACTGTTGAAACAGCTGCACCACAGTGAAAACATTGCTTGATTAACAACTCTGGCTCCTGATCTCTTCTGTCAATTTCACAATGTTTATTTACACAAAACAGAGGTTTCAAGTGCTTGCAGTTTGTTATTGATACTTTAAAGGGTCTGGATTACTGAAAGCAACTTTTATGAACAGAAAACATAGAAAATATAGAAAATAAGAGGGGTCGGCCATTCGGCCCTTCGAGTCTGCAAAGAATTCAATTAATTAAATTCCAGCTGCCATGGTGGGATTTGAACCCATGTCCCACAGCATTAACCTGGGCCTCTGTATTACTAGCCCAGTGACATTACCACTACACCACCATCTTCCCCTGATGCAAATGAAATCTGAATGACTTTTCTTATAAGTTTTTTTTTATACATCCTATTGTTACAGTAGAGTTTGTTGGTTCTATACAGTATATAGTGGGTGAATGGGCATGGAAGTGCCAAAATTTGGCATGGAGGGTATGAGGGGCCACGGAGGGCAAGCGGATAGGGCATAGCTTGGCACAGAAGGCGTGAGGGGCCATGGAGTGTGGGTGCAGGGGCATTGCTTGGCATGGGGGCATGGGTAAAACCTTTGATAATTATCTATTAAAAGGTTCCCTCATCCAGGCCATGGGTCATGCCACCTCTGAGATGCTGTGAACCACAACTCTTTGAAAAGCTGGCCTGAGCCCATGAAAATTGCAGAGGACTAGGACATGCTTATCCCTTCAATGGAGTTGGCCAGGTCTGGAGTGCAGGGTGTGCGCTCGTGACACACACCAGCCCGCGCCCTTAAACAGCATTGGTGAAAATCGGAAACCCCCAGGAATGAGGTCGGGAATCCCGCAATCGGGCTCCAGATGCCATTTTCACCCCTCCCCAGTGTCTCCCCGGCTCCATGAAAAAAGCCAGCCCATTAAGTACATATTTTGGATTAATTTTCACAAATGGTGGAGTGAGAATGTAGGTGTAGCAGATGAGGGTACAAAACAATGATTAGAGATAGTGTAAAATAAAAGAATTGGATCTGAAAACAATAGCAGAACTCAAATTGGATACACTGCTTTGAAGAATATTAGACAGCAGACAGAAAATCCTCTGGGCAGAATGTTTCAACTCTCTTTAAATATGCAAATATGCTGTGGACCTAGCTATTGTTCTTGTTGAAGAAGGGAGAGAAGGATAATCCAGGTATAAATTAGATGTGGGCTCTTACCATTTTCATTTATATTATCCTTGAACTTATGAAATATATATATCACCTTTTTTTGCCCTAATCTTTTTCTTAGAATTCATAATTTAAGATAACGTTAGTGAGCATTTTGAACTGCACCGATTAAGCAAGGATAGTCAGCATGCATTATCAAAGGCACCTAATGTTTTATTTGGAAGAAGTGACCAATTGGATAGAGTAAGGCAATGCAGTTGATGGGTATTTTTAGAAGGTGTTTGATAAGGCATGTTACATCAAGCTGACTACAAAAAGTCAGATGAATGGTATACAAGGAAATATAACAGCATAGGTAGAAAGTTGCCTGACTATTAGGAAACAAAGAATTAAAATAAATAATTGGAGGTTGTTTGGATTGGAGAAGGGTTGTAAGTGATGTACCGAGGGCTCACTGGCGGATCCACTTGTGTTCTCAGTACAAATCACAAGCAGAATCACAGAGTATGCCAATGACAAGGAAGTATTCAATGAACGGCATGATACTAGGAAGTTCTGAGGAACAAAGGGACCTTGGCGTGTGTGTCCATAGATCTCTGAAGGCAGAGGGGCATGTTAGTGGGGTGGTGAAAAAGGCATATGGGACACTTGCCTTTATCAATCGAGGCGTAGATTACAAAAGTAGGGAGGTCATGTTGGAGTTGTATAGAACCTTGGTCAGGCCACAGCTGGAGTACTGTGTGCAGTTCTGGTCGCCACATTATAGGAAGGATGTGATTGCACTGGAAGGGGTGCAGAGGAGATTCACCAGGATGTTGCCTGGGATGAAACATAAGTTATGAAGAGAGGTTGGATAGACTTGGGTTGTTTTCGTTGGAGCAGAGAAGACTGAGGGGCGACCTGATCGAGGTGTACAAGATTATGAGGGGCATGGACAGGGTGGATAGGGAGCAGCTGTTCCCCTTAGTTGAAGGGTCAGTCACAAGGGGACATAAGTTCAAGGTGAGGGGCAGCAGGTTTAGGGGGGGATGTGAGGAAAAACTTTTTTACCCAGAGGGTGGTGACGGCCTGGAATGCACTGCCTGGGAGAGTGGTGGAGGCGGGTTGCCTCACATCCTTTAAAAAGTACCTGGATGAGCGCTTGGCAAGTCATAACATTCAAGGCTATGGGCCAAGTGCTGGTAAATGGGATTAGGTAGGTAGGTCAGGTGTTTCTCACGTGTCGGTGCAGACTCGATGGGCTGAAGGGCCTCTTCTGCACTGTGATTCTGTGATGACACTAAAGTAGGAGGTTTGAAAAAAATCAAGGAGAATCACAAAAGACATCAGGAAAAATATGATAGGTTAATAGAATGAGTTGACAGAGGGAAGATATAATTTAAATATAGAAAAATGGGACTCGGAATATATTTTGAAGTCAAAAATAATAAATGAGAGTAAACACTCTGGAAAGACATTAAAAGGTGTGAAACATAGAAACAGAAAATTTGCGGGTACAGAGGAGGCCATTTGGCTGGCTGACTGTACCGGTTGAAAGAGAACCATCTAGCCTAAATCGACTTTCCAGCACTTTGTCCCTACCCCTGTAGGTCATGGCATTTAAAAGTCCATATCCAAGTATTTTTATTTAAATGCAGTGAACCAAAACACACACAGTTCAAATGCATAACTCTGGTAATACTCAACTGCAGGTAAATAAAGCCTTAAAAAGATTTCATAAATAGAGAGATATTTCACAAGAGTAAAGTAACAATGATTGAACTGTACAATGCAATTATTAGACCACATTTAGAGTGCATGTGTGGTTTTGAGTGTCCCATTAGAGAAAAAACATTGAAGTCATTGACAGCAAACGTTGATTAGGATGACATCAGGGGAGGAATAGTTATAAGCATAGACTTGACCAAATGGACTATTTCTATTGGAGCACAGGAGGAGGTTTAGTCGAGGTTTTTTTTAAAAATAAACAAAATCGATGAAGGTTTTGTTAAGAGCAAATAGAGAAAGACCATTTCCTTCAGTTGGGGAGTCAGTGAGGGGGGGTCATCAATTTAAAACAATGAACTGGGAGTTGTGAAAAATGTTCAGAGAAATGTCTTCATACAGAGCGACTGTAAAATGTTTCCTCACAGAGGCAGAGACCATAGAATATTTCATGGGAAAACGGAATAAATATTTGAAGCAGAGGAAGATAAGGAAAGCAGTGACATTTACTTTGCTTTGTTCTAATAAAAAGCAGGTCCAAACAAAATAGTCGCCAAAGATTTTGCCTCAACTACTCTGTGTGAAAGATCATGCCAGGTGTTAACTACCATGTGTTATGTGCTTCCTGATGTCAGTCATCAATTTTTCCAATAATTGTAGTTTGAACTAGTGCTTCAGGTTAAACTTTTCTATTCTATGCAGGAACATATGTCTCTTTGACCTTGAAAGGAGGCAAATTTTTATAATTTTTTTTATAACTCAATCATCTGACATTAGGGATCAGACACGCAACCCTTCTCTGTACTGAAATTGTAATAACAGCCTTGATTTTGCTATCATTGGCAAACAAACTGAGCCAGCTGCTTATTACATTTGTCCACAGATGGGATTTTGCTTTGGAACTTGCAGTGATCAGTAATTCATTTCAGTGCAGTGTCATCTACAGGAGCCTGTGTGTCTCCTTATCAATCAGATTGAAGAATTCTTAGTGAAGCATTCAGAGTCTGAACCAGGAAGTGGAAGATTGAGCTAACTATTCTATGTTAAATTGTAACTTATATTTATATAGCACCTTTAATGTAATAAACCATTCCAAGATACTTCACAGCAGCATTATAAAGCAAAATATGACACCAAGCCACATAAGGACATTAGATCTGATGACCAAGTGCTTGATCAAAGAGGTAGGTTTTAAGGAGTCACTTCAAGGAGGAAAGTGAGGTAGAAAGGCGGAGAGGTTTGGGGAGGGTTTAGGGTTAGAGTTTAGGGCCTAGGCAACTGAAGGTGCAGCCCAGCAATGGTGGCGTAATTAAAATTGGGGATGCTCAAGGGGCCAGAATTAGATGAGCACAGATATTGGAGGGAATACAAAAAAAAATCATGAAATAAAGAGGGAAAGAAAAAAAGGTGGGATTAATAGAGGTGAGGCAGAGAGGTACTTTAAAAAGTGGTGGTAATGTCACTGGACTAGTAATCTAGAGGCCCAGGCCTCTGGGGCACAGGTTCAAATCCCACCATGGCAGCTGGTGGAAATTAAATTCAATGAATAACAAAATCTGGAATTGAAAGCTAGTTTCAGTAATGGTGTCGTAAAATCCCATCCGGTTCTCTAATGTCCTTTAGGGAAAGGAATCTGCCATCCTTACCTGGTCTGGCCTACATGTAACTCCAAACCCACAGCAATGTGGTTGACTCTTAACTGCCCTCTGAAATGACCTAACAAGTTAGTTACTTCACAGGCAATTAGGGCTGGGCAACAAATGCTGGCCTTGCCAGCAATGCCTACACCCCTTGAACAAAAAATTCTTTAGACAGTTCCGACAATAATTAAAATCTGGAGGAAGGAGTGAGACTCCACACTAGTACAAGTTAAGTATCTGGGTTAGAGGGATTGTTAAGGACTGTTGAACATTTACTTACGCTAGAATGGATAAGCCTGAATGTTTTCTTGTATGTTCACCTAACATGTAAGTACTGCAAGTTCACATCTTTCCATGTGTTTCAATGCCAAGTTATTCCTCGAGAGAGAGTATAACAGTTTCTGATAAAGCAGGGCAATTCAGTCAGCAACTTCCTCATTTTTGCACTTCACCGCGCATGTGTAGTTGATGGAAATTGTTATCCGATTTACTCTTTAGAACAGTTGCAAAATTTGGGCCATTTTGTACGCAGCTAAACAGATCTATTTAAGTGTCAGGGATGGTATTGTCATATATTCAAATCACACACACTCCTACATATGACCTCACACGTAGACTAAACAGCAAGCCATGATGCACAGTCAATCAAAATGTTGTTGGTTAAGAGGCTACAAAGCATTATGTGCTACTTCAACCGGATGGAAATGGAAGACTTAAAGCAGGGCTGTTTAACATTTTTGCTTCTGAGGCACCCCTCCCAAGTTGTAAAAGTTCCACGGACCCCATAAGTATTTATTTTCTGTATAAAAATAAGTTACATAATTAAACATATTATTTTTGTTTTGCTCAATGTGAAACTTGTTGCTGGTGCTGAGAGACAATTCTGTCAAGACATGGAGGTACCTTCGACAAACATGAGTTAAAAAATGGAAAATTATTAACCAAAAAGTCAAAAATGCATGCAGAGACCAAATCCTAAAGGAGAAAACATTAGCCAAAAAGCAGGGAATTCATTAAGCAGGAAGTCAAATATTGTTCAGAGATTGAATTAGTTAAAAAGCGTCTTCCTGAAAACAAAGTGCTGCCTTCTATGGATGAGGACCTGGAATTACCTGGGTTAATGATTTCACATAGGGCATTACCTTCAGTTTGTATGGTCATAGTCAGAAGCTTTTTGCTCCAGGTTCCAAATCAGACTTCCTCTGGCAATTGCTCATTGAAAAGTCTTAGTGCCAATGCTTTGTGACTGCACTGGTGCTAAGTGAGCAAAGATAGAGGGCGAAATAGTGACCCCACTGCCAGGTTGGGTATGCTCACCCAGTGTTCCATTTTCAGTTTGGAACAGGTCAACAGTAAGTGGAAGGTATTACTGAGCTGAGGAGGACAGTATCAAGCCTGTGTGATGGCACCTTTGCCAGATGGAGTGACAGCATAAGGCTGCTTTCCAAACTAATAAATCTGCTTTCTCACTGCCTTGGGTGCATCATTTAGACTACCCAGGGTGAAGGGACACCCATAATTAATGCAGTTGGCCACCAGGAAGGCAGTTGGCAGCCCCTTAATCCTATTGGATTTTACCTATTAAAACCAAGGGGATCGAGGTTGCCAGTAAGTGCACTAGTCACCTTGCCTCAATGATTAATTTTCCGTTCATCAGTTGATTGGATGTCTTTGTGCTTTGGAATTGAGCCCAATTTGGCAGATCCCTTGAAACCTTCTTGCAGAAACCCTGTCGAGAATCCCTGACCTGAAGTATTCATCATTTAAGAGCTGAAGAAAGATCACAGAAGCAAAAAGAAAATGGAAATAGAACACTGAACTCTATGCAACAAGAAGAATTAAGAGACTGTGGAGCACAGAGTGATTGGGGAACAGAGGGCTTTGTTAATCGAGTGCTGAAGTCAGGAATGTGATGCAAGTGGGATCACTGGTAAGAATTTCTCAAGCTGTAGTTTAGATTAACATTTAGTTTGACTAATAGCTTTAAAACTGCAAAAGGAATTGCAATAAAAGCAAAATACTGTGGATGCTGGAAATCGGAACTAGAAACTGGAAAAACTCAGCATGTCTGGCAGCATTTGTGGAGAGAGTGTTAATGTTTTTAAGTCCAATATGACTGTTCTTTGGAAACTGAAGAAATTGCAAGCCAGGCAAGATATTTAGTTAACAGAATCTACTGGTCAGTAGCAGAGGGTGGGGTGGGGGAGAGGAAGGAGGGGGAATGAGTTCTGCTATTTATGCATTTTGTTTTCTCGAGTAGCCGATGAGTGTTATTTGTCTGAGCTTGGAAACTGTAACTTATAGAATCATGAAATGGTTACAGCACAGAAGGAGGTCACTTGTATCCATGGCAGCTCTGTAGAAAAGCAACTCACCTCATCCCATTGCCTCACCTTATCCCCATAAATTTTCTTTTTTAAATAATTATCAAGTTCACTTTTGAAAGCCTCAATCACACTCTCAGACAGTGCGTTCCAGGTCCTAGCCACTCACTGCGCAAAAAACTTACCTCATGTTACCTCATGCCTGATTGGCAGACGAAACAGTGTCTTCTAGTTCTCAATCCTTCCATGAATCGGAACAGCTTCTCCCCATCCACTCTTTCCAGACCCCTCATCATTTTGAACACTTGTATTAAATCTCCTGTTAAATCTTCTCTTCTCCAAGGAGAGCAACCCCAACTTCTCCAATCTATCTGCATAACTGAAGTTCCTCACCCCTGGAACCATTCTCGTGAATCTATTTCGCATTCTCTTTAATGCTGTCACATCCCTTCTAAAATGTGGTGCTCGGAACTGGACACAATACTCCAGTTGAGGTTGAATTAATGTTTTATACAGGTTAATCATAAATTCCTTGCCTTTGTCCCCTTTGTTCCTATTTATAAAGCTAGGGGTTCTATATCCCTTATTAACCACTTTCTCCACATGTCCTGTCACCTTCAATGAGTTATGCACATATACCCCCAGGTCCCTCTGTTCCTGCATCCCCTTCAGAATTGTACCCTTTCTTTTATATTGCTTCTCCTCGATCTTCCTACCAAAATGAAGCACTTCACTGTATTAAATTTGATCTGCTTACTTGTCCACCCATTCCACCAGCTTGTCTATGTTTTATTAAAGTTTATCACTATCCCCTTCAGTTCACAATACTTCCAAGTTTTGTGTCATACACAAATTTTGCCCAGTATACTCAAGTCTAGATCATTAATATACATCAAGAAATGCCTGGGTCTCAACACTTGACCCCTGGGGAGCCCCACTGTATATCTTCCTCCAGTTCAAAAAGCACCCATTCAAACTACTCCCTGTTTGCTATCACTCAACTAATTTCATATTCATGCTGCTACTGTCCCTTTTAGTTCATAAGCTCTAGTTTTGCTGACAAGCCTGTTATGTGGCACTTTATCAAATGCCTTTTGGAAGTTCATGTACCCCATGTCAACCACATTATCCCTCTCTGTTACCTCATCAAAAAACTCAATCAAATTAGTTAAACAAAATTTGCCCTTAACAAATCCATGCTGGCTTTTCTTAATTAATCCACATCTGTAATTTTGTCCCAAATTATCGTGGTGGGCAGGAAAATAGAGTTGAGGCAGAAGATCATAATGAATGGCGGAGTAAGCTCAACAGGCCGAACGGTCTACTCTTGTTCCTATTTCTTGTTTTCTTAACCAGCTTAAAAAACAAAAACAAAGTGGAAGTCAGTATTTTACTGCAATTGAGGAAGAGACAGAGGTGCATATAACGTGTTTGTGCACAGTGAGATAGAATGTAAAAACTTTAGTTGAAACATTTCAGGAATATTTCATACCACAGAAAATTATGAAGCAAGTAGATGTTCAGTACCAGATTTCAAGTAGACAAGGGAAACACTGATCAATATTTGCAAAGATAAATGAACAAAAGGGCCAAAAGCAGAGACTATGGCCAGAATTTTGCCTTTGACGGGCGGGCCTGACCGATTTGGCGGCGGGCGGGCAGTCGATTGCCGCCGCTGAAACGGGCTGCGCCGCAATTTTCTGCGGGTGGGCCAATTAAGTCCCGCCCCGCGGCTTTGCTACTCCCGTGGAGAACAGGAACATAGTCGCAGGGGCGGGCGGCCTCAGACTGCCGGTTCCAATGGAGAACCGGCAGCCTGTTTAAAGAGTGGCCAGGCAGCCTGCTTGAGGCAGTGCACCATGGCCACTTGGGGAGAGAGAGAGGCAGCTGTGGTTCCACAGGAGCATGAGCAGGAGGAGGGGGGCAGGCTACAGGAGAGGCCAGCGGGGGGCCAGTGTGCCCCTCAATTCTCCGATGCATGCCTTGCTGTCCTCCTCCAAGAGGTTTCCAGCCGTTGGGATGTGTTGTATCCGGTTGATGGGAGGAGGAGGGCCCCCCCATGTCACCAGCCAGGTGTGGGAGGAGGTTGGTGACGCTGTAAGCGCCCATGATGATGTGCGGCGCACAGGCACCCAGTGCTGCAAAGATTCAATGTTTTGCTGCGCTCTGGAAGGGTGAGTACCATGTCGGCCTTGGCCATTTGACCCAGAAGGTAGCCTTAGCCTTTGAGCCCCCCCCCACCCCACGTCTTGCTGTCGTTACTGCATTGGGCATTTGGCGCACACTGGGTGGGCAAACAGATACTGACCATGCTTACATCAGCCTCAGTGGTTGAGGAGAAGATGGGTTCTCCCCGCAGCATATGTTGGTGTTTGTTGCATTTGAGTAGTCTGGGGGCAACCTGCAGGGGAGGCAGCTAGACACATACTCAGAACCCCAACACATGGCTTATTGATGGTGGAAGGGGAGCCTCAAGGTGTCGTGGCCAAGTGCCATCTGCTGGCATTGGCACCGCACCTAGTTGTGCCTCCTTGCCATGGGCGCCAAGACCCGTGTGTTATTCAAAGTGATGGACACCGAATGTGTCTAAGGGGACCATTGGGGGAGGGGGTTGGGAGCAGCCTTACTATCTTCTGGGGACTGATCACCAGTAGTGTGGACAGGAGCCGCTGGAGGCCTCAGATGGGCCACTGTGGTTGGGGTGCGGCATGCGCGTGCAGAGTACATGAGCGATCAGCCCCAATAAATGCTCTTCTCTGTTCTGCAGGCAAAACCTGAACACAATCAGTGGGAGCGCCAGAGGACTGGAGGTGTGCATGCCATGCTCCAGCGCCTCACCACCTACGAGGAGCAGGCCATGGAGCTGGGGAGAGGCAGACGGCCAGGGCGGCAGGTGTCAGCGAGGCTGGGGTGCAGCGCCCAGGTATTTGAGGGCCACAGTCCCATCCACTCTGTCTTCCCACCATCCAAACCACTGATGGTTGCTGCAATCATTAATGCTGCAACACTGCTCATTCACAGACTGATACAGTCAGATGTGTGGGTCATACACAAAGGTCCCTCGGCCCCTTGAGGATTCGCGTCTCCAACCACCTTCCAAAGTCACCTTATCCCATTAGTGACCACTATGCCCATGGCCTAACATGCCATGGCATCGCTGCTGCACAGCCAAAGACTTATTGCATCTTAGGAGGGTTTGTACCTCCACCACCCTTTCAGCTAGTGCTTCTCACATTACTCTGTCCAAAAGGTCCTCAGCACCTCAGCTGTCAACCTCATGGCACTCAACTTAAATAAATGCCACCACGTTACTCATCCCTGTGCCAAGGGGAAATGTTGTCTTCTGCCCACCCGGTCTATGCCCCTCCTAACGGTATGAAGGTCAATAATGTGACTTGTCAATCTCCTGTGATCCACGGCAAATGTCGCAAGTGTTTGCGATGTTTCCTCAGCACCGCAACTATCCAGGCCAGCATGCATCCAGGTCAGGAACCTCTGCACTCTCCCCACTCCAATGGCACATAACATGCCATGTGGCATTCCTGAGGCCATCTGACCAGCCTGTCTGTATGCGCATCTAATGGTTGGGCCTCCTCTTGACTCTTTTCCACCCCACCAATGTTCGTTTCCTTAGGCTCTTGACTTATGAGGCTGGGGGGGAAAGGGATGAAAGGTTTAACTGACGGTACGCTAACTGATGCACTGTCCTTGTTGTTAATTTCAGCATCACCGCCACATGGCCACGCCCAAAGACACCGCAGCCCCCCCCCATCACACCTGAGGCCCAAGACGTGCAACTTGCGGTACATCATTTCAGCCAGCCAGGCACCAGCGCAGACACAAACACCTCGGTGGGAAATTTACCGTCGGCTAATGTCCCGGGTCACAGTGGAGAGGGCACTTCACAATCGCTGGAGGAGATGGTAGGGACAGAGAGTGCCGATGGTGCAAGCAGCTGGAGGGCTGCAGGGGACCAGGCACATGCTGAGCCCGGCACTGATGATGTGCCTCTGGAGTTGTCACCAATGCAGCAGCTGCAGGACAAGCGACAGGAAGCGCGTTTGCATCTGGCAGGGTTACATGAGGGTGTGCTTCAGTTGGTCTCTGTGGTGGAGAGTCCAGGCAGAGTGTCAGTGAAGGCATGAACCTCAGGACAGAGCTTCAGGCTTCCTCCACTGAGAGATTGGTGACTCTCGTGGAGAGGGGATTCGATTGGATGGAAAATCTTCTGATTGGGTTACGTTCTGACCTGCAAGCCCTCACAGCGGCACTGGCCACAGGTGGTCATTCCCAATGTGGGAGATGTTGTGGGCACCAAGCGTCGGTGCTCGGTGCCCATGCATCTGCGGTGAGCAGGGAGGTCAAAAGGGACCTCACATCAGCGCAGCAGCTGCCTGTCGTCGCTGCGAGCTCCTCTCAGGGTGCTCTGGATGAGGGCAGCAGCTCCTCCGCCCCTCTGCCAGTCAACGTTGCTTCCGCTGAGGCTGCGACAACTGGGGAGGTGCCAGTTCTGGAACAGGCCACTCCCTCCCAGGCGGGGCCAGCACAGGCTCCACGGGCCAGAGGACACCCGCTAAGGTCATCAACGCCAACAGGACAGCATAGTCAGCAGGCTGTCTCACAAGCCACTCCGAGCGAAGGGGCGGCACCTAGATGTAGCACCCGCAAACGAAAGCATAAGGCAGGTTAGGCACTCCATGGGTTTGACACTGGTGACTTTGTGTTGGCCTTAGAATAGGGAACAAAATTCTTATGTTTGCAATGGAGAAGTCTCTGTTATATTTTGGACATAATAAAGTCCACTTTTCTGACCATGGCTGAGGGTGTTTTCTTTGTGCTGCATTTTTCTTTTTCACAGACGTATCATGAGTGTTTGAGTGGACATTGATGTTTCTGTACCAAGCCCTTAGTTGCAGCTGATAAGGTGGAAGATGTAGCACCTAAGTGCCACGTGTGGAAGCGCCAGGCAATGCTGGTCCTGCTGATCCAGGTGTGTGGAGCTAGCTGAAAGTTCATTGGATTAAATTGTCCTGGGTGTCCCTGCCTCCTTGGTGTAAATGTGGGTCGTGGTTCTGCCCCTCATCATCGCCCTGTGCTTCCTCATCCTCTGAGGCAGTGCTGGATTCATCATGTGCAGCCTTATCCAGTGCGTCAAGGTCTTCATCGTCAACTGCATCCCCCCTTTCCAGCACAAGATTGTGCAGAGCGCAGCAGATCACCACGATCAGAGAGACGCGATCTGGGGGGTACTGGAGTGCACCCCGAGCAGTCCAGGCAATGGAAGCGCATCTTGAGAAGACCGATGGCTCTCTCCACCACAGCCCTTGTGGTGCCCTGGCTCCTATTGTACCGCTGCTCAGCTTCTGTTCTTGGACGGCAGAGAGGCGTCATGAGCCACCTTCTGAGGGGATAGCCCTTGTCATCACTGAAGAGCCCCGGCACCTGGGAGTGTCTGAGGATGTAGGCGTCGTGGGAGCTGCCTGGGTACCTTGCACAGACTTGTAGAATCTGCATCCTGTGCTCACACACTATATCTGCACGTTCATGGAGTGGAAGCCCTTCCTGTTGACGAAGGCACCGGGCTCAACTGCTGGCGCCTTGATGGCCACATGTGTACAGTCTATAGCACCCTGGACATAGGGGAAGCCAGCAATGGCCGCGAAGCCTCTGGCTCGCTGTGCCTAACTTGCCTGGTCACAGCGGAAGTGGATGAAGGTCAATGCACGTCTGAACAGAGCACGTCTGTAACCTGCTTGACACAAGTGTGGACAGCTGATTGGGTGACACCACAAAGATCACCCACCAACCCCTGGAAAGAGCCAGAGACATAGAAGTGGAGGGCAACTGTGAGCTTCAGAGCCACTGGCATGGGGTGTCCATCCACACAGTTAGGGGAGATCCCAGAGCCAATCATCTGGCAGATATAGTTGCCTGTCTCCCTTGACAGTCGGAGCCTCCTTCAGCACTGCACCTCAGTCATATTGAGGTAGCTGCTTCGCCGCCTGTATACCCTGGCAGCAGGATAGTGGCGTCTTCTGCGGCCCCTTCCGCCTTGGTCTACCTCTTGGCCCTGCGCCCTTTGTGCCTGCGCCTGGCCTCCCAAAGGTGGCTCCCCTGGAGGCTGATTGTCCAGTCCTGGCCTCCTCCTTATTCTATCCCTCCCTTCTTCCTCAGAGGAGCTGCCTCCAGTGGAGAGGTCAGAACCCATACCCCCAGGCTAAATGGAGGCATCCGGAAAGCTGCAGGCCCGAGAAAGATTATTGTCTGCAGACTGGTTTCAAAGTACACAAAGAGCTCTTGGAACAGGATGTGAACTGCTAACAATCAAACAGGCAACTTTAAAACACTTTCTGTAATTAAAACTTCATGGAAAACATGAACAACCCCTCTGAGTCCACATATCCCACCAGTGCATGACTTTTATAAAAAAAATCTCCTACCCGCCTGCCCGTCGGGCCCGTGCACCGACCTGAAGTTCGCACGGACCCCTCAAAATCCTGGACAATTGGCAAGTGTCCCGCTGCTGTGCGCGCCCGCTGACTGAAATATCGTGATGCCGTGCGCTGACGTTGGGCTCTGCCACCCGCACGTCAGCCAGAAAATTCTGCCCTATGGATCTCTTGTAATTATCCCCAGACAGAATGCAGTTAATATAACAATAAACTACCTCTGACATGTTCATTGAGAATGAGTGCAGACACATCAAAAAGCAACTGCAATTTGAAGAGCAGAACTCCTAAGCAATACCAGCTATCAGTGCAGGGTGTCACGAGCAGAGCAGAAGCTGACAAACAGATCTTCACTTGCAAGTACTGGAGAATGTCATATAAGAGGAAAAAATGTCCAGGGTACAGTGTTACAAACAAAACCATTCTGTTAAAGCATGCAAAGCCAAAGCAAAATAAACTTGTCAGCAGAGCAAAGAATAAAGTTCAGAGACCAGAACAGCAGTCTGAAGGGGAGAGCGTGACTGAATTATTTGTGAATGCAACTCACATACAGAAGGGCATTAAAATGAGCAACTCTCCCGTACATTTAAGCAAGACAAGAGCATACTTTAAAGTCATACCAGTTTACAAGAAACTAAACACTAAATTTAGCAAATCCAGTTAGTGACATACTCAACATTGTTTGTTCCAGAATTTGGATGTATTTAATATTCAAAGAATGCAGTTAGTCCTAGGATTTTAAGCATGCAAAAAGCTAGAACTGTGTAAAAAAAAAATCACCTAATTTAAATGCCTAAAAGTGAAAGATGTATGCTGCTGTGTGTAAAGGCTAGAGATGCAAAGTGGGGACGTAAAACGTATAACCATAGTCAGATGCTTAACTAATCACGCATCCACCAAGGGAAGCTGCAATTCTATTTTGTCATAAAATTTGTGATGAGATGGATAGAAAGAAGAAGTGGTAGAATGAATCCAGACAAAAAAGAAAACAATTCCACTGGGTTAATAGTAGTCAAGCCAACAAGCGAATAAGTAAAAATATGCTTAGATCTTAAAGAGTTAAATAAAGCAATTGAAGCTATAGTATGCAAATCCTATAGGAAGTAGTGTTATGGCTATTAAATAGCAAAATCATGTTTGACATAAGTAGCTGGGTGAAGTCTAATCAAAGTTGTGCACATTTAATAGTAGCAGATATGCCTAGACCAGGATGCTCTTTGGGATTATCTCAGCTTCAGAAATTTTCCAATGTGTGAAGTCATATATGTTAGATTGCATTGAAGGAGCAGAGGTTATTACAGATACACTATTGAAGGCAAGAACAAATAGAAACAATGAACATTTGAAAAACAAGAGTAGACGATGTGAAGCTGTACAAATGTATACTCAAAACATAATAAATGAATTGCAGCCACAATGTCACACTGGAAGGCCACAAGGCCAATGAAAAAATTGAAGTAAGCAAATACAATGCAATTAAAAAAACAAGAAAAGATTTGCAATTCTGGGATTGTGAACCCAATAGGCACGTTTGTTTTGTTGTGTTTGACAAGATAGCAAAATTCTTGAACCTGCCAGCCTGAGAAAAAGTTTTTGATGTTCTTAGGAAAAAAAGGTTGAGAGGAGATTTGAGCGAGGTGTCCAAAATCATGACTGCAGACCTCTCTGATGAGAATTTCATTTCTATCGCTCTGCAGTAATATTGCAACGAATTGTGGTGTTCTTTACTGGGCACTTCCAGCATGGTGCTGGAATTATGTCAGCAGATTGTCCAAGCAGTCAATCACATTGAAGGATTTTCACAGACATACAACCAGGAAACAAAGAGCAGTAAAATAAAGCCACTTTAAAAAGATACACAGAACAAATTAAAGATTGAGCCATTTAGGGGGAGACGTTGGTATAGTGATAATGTCACTGGACTTGTAATCCAGGGGTCCAGGTTAATGTTCTGGGTACACGGGTTTGAATCCCACCATGGCATCTATCAGTTATTGTTGTAAATACCCATCTGGTTCACTAATGTCCTTTAGGGAAGGAAATCTGCCATCCTACATGTGACTCCAGATACACAGCAAGGTTGACTCTTAACTGCCCTCTGAAATGGCCTAGCATCACACTGGGTTCAAGAGTAATTAGGGATGGGCAACAAATGTTGACATCGCCAGCGACACCCGCATCCCATGAAAGAATAAAACTAAAAATTATACACACGGGGTGAAGGCAGAAGCTTAAATATTCTGAAATATGTTTTTGTTAAAAAAAAAGCTGAAAATCTATGAAATAATTATTTAACAGCATTCCACAGACATAAAATTATTTTTTTAGGACCAGTTCTTTTGTTCACATCACCATTAAAAATCCAGTAACACCTGATTGAATTTTCTGATGGGATTTCTAACAGCAATGTGGAAATGGGAAATTTGAAATTCTCACCAATTGCTTGCTGTTGGAGGTGGGGGGGGCAGAGAGAAACGTGCATAATGCAGCTTGTCTTAGAACCAAGTGACAGGCCACAACTTCAAGATTTTCGCACAAGTCTGCACATGACTGACAACCTGAAGTTTATGATGAGTTTTAGAGGAATAATGAGGGTGAACGCTGACAGTTTGCAGTCAGCCCCTCCCCACTCCCTGCAAAACCTGGGCCAAGTAGTCAACGAGTGCCAGGAGTCCAAGCATGATTAACATATTGGGACTTGAAATGTGCTGATAGTACATCCCAGATGAAGTAATTTCAATAACACCCTCGAATCATAGGGGCTATTTGGCAGTTTTGAAGACATTTGAACCTCATTATCTCTGAAGAGGCTCTAGTGATCTCCTGTGGGATGCAGTGACCAAATTCAAAGGGCCATCTACATTTCATGCCAGGCCTGACCAACCGGTGCCAGTTCGTCTGCTAGGGCAAAGGACCCAGATAAACAGATACACACCCTTTGTCAAATCCAAAGTGGAGAGGTGGGAGTCATGTGACATGAAGCCCCTAGCTGGTGGAACCTGTAATATTGCCTTATGGAGTTGCAAAGCTCAGTCTGCCATCTTTCCATCTACCAAGCAGCAGCACAGAAAAGGGGCTCTGTCCAGGTTTGAATGCTTGGTCCCCATCTGCACCATTTCTACTGGAACTTCTGTACCACCAGATTGATTAATCTCCGTGTGCTTATCTCATTGTGGAAGTCAATTCTACTGGAAAAGTGAATTATTCAGCATCAGTTCAGCCTGTCAACCTCTGTGAAGGAATTTACCATTTGACTTTGATTCTGGACTCTAGACACATGTGAAACAATAAATCTTTTCTGTGGTCTTTACCCTGCAAATCTTTCTTTTATCCCTCTTTTACTGTCTAAGTGAAAAGGAGGCAATGTTGTTACCCTCTTCCTACTTTTGAGCATGTGCAAAATAAACCAATCCTCCAAGTTCATCCTATCCAAATTTGCTGTGGGATTATTAATAGAAATTGGATCACACCAAAACTGAGGGGGTCGGGAAATACTCCACCACTTATAAAAGGGGGAAGAAAATCAAAAACACCTTTCTGTTTATGGACGAGAGGCAAGAGGAGAAATCCGGGCTGTTTACGTTAAACCCCCTCCTGTCCGTAACATCGGATAATAAATTCCAGTTTACAAGTATGGAATTCTAGAAATATTTAACAAAGCCTCATCATCAAAGTTTCCAGAAATTAACTGCAAAATTGAGAAAGTTGTTCAAATTGTAGGAACCAAACAAAGACCAAGGCACAAAGCAGTTCTTAGTTCAGTGTCATATTGCCCGGAGGTGGTATAGCCTCACCTCAGCCTAATTGTTGATGGGCCCTCTCACAATACAATAACTGCCATCTTAAAATGACTACTCTAACCAAGTCATCAAAAGGAGTTTCACAAGACAAGCAGAACAGCAAAAGATGTACTATTACCAAGGTTATTTCTCAATTTCAAACTGTGGATACCAGCAGATAACAGGAGAATGCATGTACCCGAGCAAAATGAATGGAAATAACCAATTGTTTTAAATTAGATGACAAGAATAAAAATGGAACAAGTGACCACAGAAGACATCTTATCGAAAGGCTTGAAAAATTGGGGCCAACATGAGAACAGCTGATTGAAGAAATCAGAATGCCAGAAACTAAACTTGACATTAGAAAGAGTGAACTGGAAAGACGAGAAACCAGAATCTGAAAGCTACCTAATAATTAGATTTATAGGTCTTGGCTTGAGCCACCCATCCCAGAGGACGAGAAGGGGTTGAAAATGTTAATATCTCACAACCCAACCTCAGATCAGACCATGGATGAGGATCTCACAAAAAGGTGGTGGTTTTGGGGTGGGGTGGGGGGGGGGGTGCTAATTAACATTCAAAAGCCATGGGCCAATGAAATCATAGGTGCCGTGGCTTCAACTTAACTGCAGGTCAGGGAGCCCCATGCAGTAGGCTGCCCAGCAGCAGCAGATCAGAAACAGGAGGCACTGACAGCCTAAGGAGCCTAAACAACTGTTGAAGTAAGCACTGGAGATGAGGAGGGCCAGAAGGCGCAGGACTGCTCCCCCAGAGGCATCACAAGGAAACCAATTGGACACCCCCAGCCCTGACCTTCTGCCTCTTCTGATCATAGCCCCAACCTTTCCCCTACTCAATTGCAGCCTGGAGTTTCTGCCTTCCCCGAGCACTGCCCTGACTGACTGCCAGGAACCTGCCCAAAATTATTTAAATGAGGCTCTGTCGTTAAAATAGACTCCAGTTTTGCTGGGTTTTTCATCTGCTACTGAGCTACTCTGCACCCTTCACACCTGCCCATTAATATAATGGCCATTGTACGTTACGATAAAATAATAAGCTTTATGTAAATTTCAGAGCTTATTTGAATTTTGAGATTCATTGCAAATTGTAATGATATGAATAAAGTTGAATGGAGGTAGTGTGTGATCAAAGATATAAATGATACAAGAACAAGAGCCCGTAACTTCTGTGGACTGGCAAAGCGGGTCGGATTGCCACTCCGTTCCTACTTACTTACCTGGAAATGAAGCCGCTCCATTCTCGCCCGACCTTCTGACACAGGTCGGGTGAGAGCTGTGTAGGGCAGTGTGTTCCTGAGGCCTTATGTTGAGGGCAGGTGAGTCGGAGGTAAGGAAGCCACGCCCCTTTTTAATGGCATTATCTGGGGGTCGGTGGGGAGGGGGGGGTCAGTCAGTGTTATAGTTACCCTGAAGTTAGAAGTGGTTTCAATTTCAACTTTTTCTGGGTAACTATTACCGTAAGACAGTTGGAATCATCCGAAGCTTGCAATTCATATCGTGCTTTCGGATGGTTCCCAATGTAGGGCAATTGCCCAACGGAAGTTTGAACTTCCTGGGCAATTGCTATACAATCGTTACCTGAGGACTTCTGTGGGGTGGGAGGGGTTCCCCAGCACATCTCGGAGCTCGGAAGTTATGGGTCCATGTAATGCAAGATGGCATTTGGACTAAAGCTTGATGTATTATACATAGTGACTCAAGTAGTGTTGTTAAAATAAATATCCATGACATGGATATTTCCCTTACTTTGGATGCCAGGTGTGAACTAACCTGGCCAAAGAATTATATGCCTTTAATCTAATGGACTGAGGTGAGCATTTCACTGATCAACTGGCAGATACCCCAGGGAAAAACTAAGCAGAGAAATAAAACACATACTGTAGCACCCACACCTGTGAATAAGTAACTGTAACTTGCTGATTGAAATGAACCATCTTAGTAGCGCTTTCCAGCAGTGGTCTTTCTGTTCTCAGTTCCAATCCATTGATGTCAAGTGGGCTGCTCTAACATCCAGTTTATTTGCAGGTGGGTGTCCTATTCCATTAAGTAGGCATTTGTTAGCAAGGTCAATTGTGGAACAGACTGCAGCAATGCATTACCCTGTTTTTCTCTGTAACCTTCACGTGAGGTACCTGTACAGGGAGGGCGGCCCATTTGATCCTTAACTTTTAGCAAAAGCACATTTTGTAGGGGGATAACTGCCTGAGCAGATTAAATGCGAGACATTCAAAAATAGAAGATAACTGCCTGAAAACCTGACAGAAGTTTTAGTGGAGACCCAAGACTTAATCTGCGAGAGGATAGCAGATTCCCAAATAGGTGAACTATCTAAAGGTAGAACAAATTTCTGGTACAGTAGGTTGCTCAAAATAATGCTCCTAAGAATATTGGCTTCTACTCAGGCTGTTACTGGGATTTATAAGTCCCATTTTTTTTAGCTCGAATTGAATATATGCTGTATGGGCAAGCTGAATGATATTGTGTATGGGGTTCTGATGAGGCAATTCATCAAATACAGATATTCATGTCGGTAGTTCATTCTGAAATGCATTGTGCTTACAGAGAAGCACTTTATGAAAACTTTGGTTGATTAAACTAAAAGAAGCCTTGCATTTTTAACTTTGCTCTTGAAATTCAACTCATTCCCATGTGGGAAGATGGATTTTGGCACAATTTGGATCTACAACAGCTAACCAGCTTTCTGGGTGAACCGCATGGATAATCTCGGATGGTGGGACTATTTAAGTTTCCCTGCTTTATCAGTTAGCTTGGGACTCCAAACCCTAGTAAAGGATACTCTCCTAACCAGTTTTCTTTAACCATAATCACACCAATATTAATAGCTTGCCCATCTAATGCTAACAATATATGTTACTGTACTGCAGCGACAACTGAATCTGATCACTCCAATGAAACAGTGACACATCTGTTAAATAAAGGAAGTAGTCCTCCCAGTTTATATCTGGAATCCTGCAAACCGTAGTGATCTTTCTCTATATGTCCCAAATTCTTGCAGGCAGCCTCCTGCTATATTAGATGGGAGGACGATGTGAAGCCTGAGGTACCCCAGATGTACAGAAAAATCTTCAGAGCCTCTGGCTATGAATGTCACTTGAAACAAATGAGTGAAATTCTGGTCTATGAGCTCAGTAAGTGGGCCCTAATTGTCACATAAAGCTACTGCTGAGCCAGGCGTGTGAATATGGTCTTAGCTGGATGAATGAGCAGGTGTTTCAAAAAGGATCAAGATTTTCAGATCTATCCCCATCATAAAATGCATTTCTGTATGTTTTTCTTAAAAAGTTCGATTCAGTCCTGTGCCTATCCTCCCAAAATATCTTCCTCATCAAATAGTGGTTACAATAACTGCTGACTGTAGCTCCTTCAGGAATAATGCTAGATGCAACATGCATGTCTGCAAAGCACTGCTCCCAGCTGCAACATGCAGATGACATCTTTGATTAAAAAAAATACTTAATACCTGTTGTGTAGTTCTTCAGCGAGCAAATTTACCTTTGAGCTTCATGGTATTCCATCCTAATCCAACCAACATGTTGGTAAATTTCTTGCCCCAATCCACCTGGACTCTTAGGCTTCAATTCTTTGGATTTTCCAAGTATCTGGACTGTACATTATGCTCAAGTAATTCATTGCTATCTTCCTCCTCCCTCATGAAGGTGTTCTGTTCATATTATGGCTGTTTGGACTTCTACTGGCTGTGCTTTCAAGTCAAGAGGAGCTCAGTGCTCCTACTATTCACATGAGCATGGTTCTTATAGGTTGTGCCAGGTCACTGAGTTTTGTTCAGCATTTTATGCAATATGCTCTTTAATTCCCTGGTATACTGTATTTTTATTCATTCGCAGGAAGGCAGGCCATCATTTATTGCTCATCCCTAGTTGCCCTTGAGATGGTGTTGGTAAGCCACCACTGCAGTTAAGTTGGGAGTCGCAGGATTTTGACCCAGCAACAATGAAGCAATGGCAATGTACTTGTGTGTGTGACTTGAAGGGAACCTTGGGAGTGGTGCTATTCCCATGCACATGATGCCCTTGTTTTTCTAGGGCAGAGGTCACAGATTCAGGATGTCAAAAGAGCCTTGGCAAGTTGCTGAAGTGTACCTTATATTTATCTGAGATGAGGGGAAATTTCTTCACTCAATGAGTTGTGAATCTTTGGAATTCTCTATTCCAGAGGGTTGTGGATGCTCCATTGTCAGATACGTTTAAGGCTGAGATTCACAGATTTTTGGTCTCACAGGGCATCAACGGATATGGGGAGTGGGTAGGCAAGTGGAGTTAAAGCTGAAGATCAGCCATGGTTATACAATAGCATAACAGGCTTTAGGGGCCATATGGTCTTCACCTGCTCCTACTTATATCTTGTACACATTGCTGCCACTGCGCACGAGTGGTGGTGGGAGTGAATGTTTAAGGTGGTGGATGGGGTGCTAAGCTACTGGACTGCTTTGTCCTGAATGGTGTTGAGCTTCCTCAGTGTTGTTGTTGCCTCATCTAGACAAGTGGAGAGTATTCCATCACACTCCTGACTTGTGCCCTGTTGATGATGGAAATACTTGATTCTGTCAAGCCACTGACAGTTCTGTTCAGGGCTTTATGCAGTATGCTCTTTAATTCCCCAGCTTGCTGTCTGAGGGCCGGATGTAAGATTTGTCTATTTTCTTGAACTCTCTCCCTGGCCGAAAGGTAGTGGATATCTCAGAGGACACTACTACAATGATGAAGGCTAGTCTACACCCATGCAGATGGAGATAGCTAACCCATCCTCCAAAATGAAGTACTAGGACCACTAAACAAGAGTAATTTAAAAGGTACATTAACAGGTTATAGTTTGCTGCAGGAGCAACATTTTTGCTTGGTTTTTACAATCCCAAACAAAGTACAGTCCTAAGGGCAATTGCATCAACCTGAATCACGGTTGCTTCAATATCACATTCCCAACTGCTGCAGGGACCTGTCAGCTTAAGAATCCATGTCTAAGGAAAATCAAATGCTAGTAGACCTACATTACCTTTTGAACAGGTTAATATTGATCTCTGCCTATTGCTGTTAATTTTTCGATGGTAGCACTTCCATTACCAAGGAAATGTCAACATTAAAGGATGTAAAAGAGCATCAGTGCCAGTTTCTACTGGCATTGTGCAACAATAGTGATTTGCCAGTCATCTGAGGCCACCATACAATGCCAACATTTTCATTAAGAGCCATGGTGCAGTTATTTAATATGCTTGTATTTTATAAACTTGAATAACATTTAACAGCTCAGTTTCTTACTTGGATAACAGTATTTGATCAAACAATCACAGACAAGGATTACAAATGGTCTATTGCATTTTGCACAGTATTTAAATAGTTTGAGCAACAGTGGTTAGATAAAGGCATTAGTTTGTTGATGTAGGTAATGTATTGTATAGGTCAATACCAAAAGAGTGTCCTATATGATCACACACTCGGCAAATTTTAAACAATCCACATTAAAGGTATCATAATTCAAACCAATCATATGTCTGCGAGGCAAGAATTCCTGACTGAAACTTAGTGCAGTTATTTTTTGCTGATTAGCTCAACTATACCAGTGATTAGTCAATGGGATATTTGATCTAATGAAAAACAGTTCCACTCAATAGATGTATGTAATCTATTCCCCATGTTGTCCTCATACTTCCAAGGGTCAGTAAAGCAACAGCACTGATGAAAATATAATTGACAAGACCTTTAATGTTCCTTATTAAAATCCTATCAAATTTTGAGATGTCTCACTTTTAAAATAAGTAGAGCTCTATTTATAACTATTGATTGTGTGGTTGTAAGTAGTAATTTAAGTTTGAAGTAGAGGTGTGTGACAGGTGACATAATAAAGGAGAAAGTGACACGCAGCATACATTAGATATGAATTACTTTCTCATTCACCTTGGTTCCTTTGACTACAATCAACTCAAATACTGCAGACATGTTCATGTGAAGCATGCATTCCATACAAGTATTTTCCCTTGGGATCACAAAACAGACTTTTGGGCTGGCATGCATTTGCTAATGACTTAATTACAGTCTACAATGCTTCCCAAGTTGTACTGACTATAAAGCAAACAAGGCATGTACCCTTGTGCCAGCTGAGCTCTGCTTTAGCTATTCCAATTGTAACAGGAATTTCTCTTCTGAAGCAGTGCACCATTATGATTTCTCAGGCAAGTGTCCTAATGCAAGGATTCAAATTGATATTGCCCAAAAATGGGCATGGTGGGGGGGGGGGGTTTCACGATGCTCAATTAACTTAATTGTGTCCATTCAAAGTAATGCAGGATAAATGATAGTGGCGTGTAGCCCAGTGCTAAATGCACTGCTGAGTAGCTGCATGTCTCAGCAAGGAACCAAAATTCATGTGAGGCTAGCACTTCCTATAGTTAGCTTACACCTCTTAAAGGAGAGGTACATTGTGGCTGCAACAGGTATTGGAAGCTGTTGAAGAGTGACTAACCTAGAGGAATAGTGAAGATGGCACAACCTAGGGGTCAGAAGGCTCTTCCCACAAGTATTTAGAAAGGAATAGGGGTATATAGCCATGGAGGTCAATGTGAACAGTGGCACCCCAATGACCTGCATGCAGGGTCACAAGAAGTTCATTGATTTCACACAAGTGGTCAAGGTAAATTACTGCATCTTCAAATACCCTAACAACTGAACCACTAGCCTCACACAATGTTCAATTTACCACATCTCCTTCACTCACCTAGCAATATTCTCTATCAAGCACAACAGACCTCACAGTCATAGTTTAACCACAGCTTCACACTTAGCACTGCCACAAGCCTCTCATCCACTTCTCAAAGTGCCAGCTATTCAACCATGACAGCCACATCACCCAAACACATTGCACCACACTTCCATCTCCCTTGCAAGACAAGGTGGCACAGAACCAGATGCAGTATCAGCAGCTAACTGGCAGGGGACAGGCAGCCCAACCCCATGGAGGAGATGTCACCATAATTATATTGGCCGTTGCTGAGGTCCTGCCCAGTGGCAGGGTTGAGACCATAAAAGGTGAGAGTATGTCCCTACCTAATTCACCTTGTCTCGTCCCCCTCACCCCACAATCTTTTCTGATATGTAGGCTGCAGATGCTATCAGCATGCACATGAGAGGAGATCTAATTGAGGTATACAAGATGCTAAAGGGGATAGACAAAGGAGACATGGAGCGGATGTTCTCCCTTCTGGGGCATTCTGGAATGAGATGCCGTAGTTTTAGGCTAAGGGGTGGTATATTTAAATCAGAGATTTCTCAAAGGATCGTGAATCTGTGGAATTCACTACCTCAGAGCGCAGTGGATGCCAGGACGCTGAATAAATTTAAGGAGGAGATAGATTTTTAATCAGTAACTGGTTGAAAGGTTATGGGGAGAGGGCGGGAAATTGGAGTTGAGACTGAAATAAGATCAGCCATGATCGTAATGAATGGCAGGGCAGGCTCGAGGGGCTGAATTGCCTACTCCTGCTCCTAGTTCTTATGTTCTTATTATCCAAGAATTGTCACCTGGCCAGGCACAGCTGCAGGAGCCTGAAGGCCAAGAGGTACATGTCACCAGTGATGAAGAAACACTGATCACTCAGCTTCACACTCACCCACCAGCTCAAATACTGATACAGGATCTGAATGGGTGACCCACCAGGCACCGGTGGCCTGCTGCCAGGGCAGGGAAAGGTTCGCATGGGTGCCAGCACATGGGTTTTGCTAGAGAAAACTCAGGGGGTTGGGGGGGGGGGGGGGGGGGGGGTACAGAAAATGGCTGACATGCATACAGACCAAAACACTTGGTGCACTGGAGACCTGCCAGAATGCCTGCTGTCACTGCTTAGGAGCATGGAGGAGCCCAGTTCAAAACTAAAGGCACAGGGTTTTACACAGAGCTTGGAGACCATTTTTTCCAACTTGGAACTGACGGCCAACTCCATGAGACACTTGATCATGAAGTAGCGTCTGATGCTTTCATTGCAGCAGAGAGGCCACACAATGTCTGCAGTGGATGCTGTCTGAGTCATGAAATCTAAGCTTGTAGCTGTGCAGGTTCATACTGTTACCATCATGGCTGCAGATACCAGAGCTCCAAAAGGTGTTCAGAGTCTTACAGCAGCCTAGTAATCAGTGCTCGAACAGATAACAAGGGTTACTGAGTCACTACCCCAGGGGGAGTGGCAGTGCTTCCATGGAGCATGAACATGCTGTCCTCTCTCAGGATGACTGCATTCGTGTTCCCAACATTCCACTTTGCCAGTAGCCTCTCAGCCAGCCAGCCCAGACTGCTGCCACCCATGCCAAGGTGCTGCAGATTGAAGCTGGGCCTTTTAAGCCCAGAGATGCATGGGGCATTCTCAAAACCATCTGCAATTTTGTCTACTTTTAATCAGCAGCCTTCTACCTGCCATGCTGCAGCTACTGGGGTAGCAGTGCATAGGAGCAGAAGGACAGGCAAAGGCATCCACAAGACAGGCACTAAGGAAATGCACAAGGATGAGAAGTTGACATTTATATGGAGTATTGAATGGTTTGTTTGATAAAGTTGGCATGGAAAGTTTGTTTAGGGATGACTTTCATTTCAGCATTGTGGCCAAGAGGATGCAGTATGGTCAGTGAAAGGAGGATGGTAGGTGTGGGGATGTTATAGAATGGGCTTGAGGGAGCGAATGGCCTACTCCTGCTCCTAATTCTTATGATCTTAATGGGGATTTTGGGTTGCGTTCATGAGAACTGGAGTCAAATGAAGTGATCATAGGCAGCCTGGCTGGAATGTGGACATACCAGCTGCCTCAACCCTTCCTCTGGCTCTTCCTATTGAGGGTGCTTGCCATATCACTGGTGGCAAGGGCTGTGCCCTAATGACAAGCAGGTTGTAACGAATACAGAAGAACACTATGAATCTAGACACCTGCTGAAACAAATAAACAGAGGGCTCGTCCAGAGTGGTTAAGACAGCTGAACCATTGTTTCCACACCCAAGTCGTCTGCTTGATGATGTTTATTGTGGCAGCCTGGCTCTTATTGTATGCATGCTGGTCACATGTGGTTGGATTGCAGAGTGGAATCATAAGCCAGGTGTTAAGCAGATAGCCTTGGCCACTCAGTAGTCACCCTACTAGCAAAATCACATGCACAGTCCAGCTGCTTCTCTCTGTTCAAAGGTACAACAAACTCCCCTCTCCTAGCATAGAGATCTCTGGTCTTTCTGGTGCAGCATGATGGTGAACTGGGAAGTGCTAGATTTGTCACCTGCTCCAGCCTGGAAGGATCATGACACAGAAAAAACTGAAAGCCATGGTCACTTTCCTAGCCAGTGGCAGCGCTGTCCTTGCCCTGATCTTGAAGCTGCAGTTCTGGTTGCAAGAGATGGCAGAGTTCTGTAAGCACCTCCTTTGTAAAGAGCAGACGATGCAACACTGCTCTTGGCTTAGGTTGCGAACACCCAAAACACCCCAAATGGATAAGGCCTCCTGCAGAGGGTCCTTCTCCCCCTCCTCCTCCTCCCTCTATGAGCAGCTTGTCCTCTCTTTGCCACCTCCAGCTCATGCTGCAGCCCAAGAGGAATTGCAACTATAGCACTCATGATAGGGAGCAAGAAAATTTGCAGTCATATCCACTGCCTTTTCCACATTCAGCACCACTCCTTGCAGGTTTCAATTGTAACCACCTCCTCAAAACACTCAGAACATTCACAAACACAAACAGAACCAGTAAATAATAATCAGCTACTAATATACAAGTTGTTGATGATCCATTTAAATTGTACTGGTGGGGGGTCCTCCCTGCTGCTGAACACATTTTCAGCTTCACGAGGTAAAGCGAGGGCATTGACGAGAGCAGTGAAGTTGAAAATGGCAGCATTGGCATCAAATCAGCATTACCCACTTACTGACATCACAATCTGCTTATTCTGCATTCTTCCGCTGTACACTCCTAACGTCTGCGTTAATGCCTTCACCAAGATGGCATTTGGCACAAGCCATGCCAGAAGTGTGCACATGCGGCACAGACAACAACTTGGGTAACAAAATGGCATCAAGCGCCAAAGCGACAGTTGTTCTGGAGCCCAATTTCAAGGTAATGAATTGTAAAATTCCACCTAATATGCTTTTATTGCCACCTGCTGGAGACCAAGGTTAAATCAAGAAAATTAAAAGATCTACTGGGCATAACATAATTAATGAGCTTCATGCTTTATTCATGAAAGATGCTCAATGAAGCAGTTCATTAATATAGATTGATGGTCCTTATGTTATGGAGTTCGCCCAGTTTATGTCATAGGGCAGACTCATAATTCTATGAGAACAACTACTAGTTAGATCTAGCTCCAGGGAATGAAGGGGGCAAATGGAGCAGTTTTCAGTGAGAATAGATTAACAGGTAACATAAAAGGGAACCCAGGTGCCTTTTATAATCTTATAAATCGTACAACAGTAGTCAAAGGAATGGTGGGATTGATTAGGGGACCAAAACATCATCTTCTGGAGATAAGGGGCAGAGGTATTAAATGAGTACTTTGCCTGGATCTTCACGAAAGAAGAGGATACTGCCAATGTCACCATAAAGAAGAGGCAGCAGATAAAAATGGATAATGGATAAATGGATAAATTGTTAAAAGGTTGGCAGTACTCAAATGTAGAAAAGTCACTGATCCAAATGGGATGGTTCCTGAGCTGCTGAAGCAAGTAAGGGTGGAAACTGAGGAGGATCTGGCCAAAACCTTCCAAATCACTTTAGATATCGGAATGGTGCCAAACGACTGGATGAACCCTGTACAAAGTAGGGGAGAGGATTAAACCCGAAAACTACAAGCCAGTCAGCCTAATGTTTGGAGGTGGGGAAACATTTAGAGGCACTAATCCAAAGACAAAATAAATTTGCACTTGGCAAAAATTTGCATCAGTAAATGAAAGCTAGTGTGCATAATTAAAGGCAACTCATGTTGACTAACTTTATTGAGTTTGTTCCTAAATTATTGCAGAGGTTTGACACGGGTGGTGCATTTGATATTGTGTATGAATTTTTAAAAGGTGTCTGATAGAAGTACCACGTAATAACTTGTTAGCAAAAGTGAAGTTCAGAGGACTAAAGGAACAGTGGCTGTGTGGATACAAATTGGGCTAAGGGACAGAAAGCAGAGAGTAATGGTGAATGTTTTTTTTCATAAATTGGAGGGAAAAGAGGGCTGTCCTTTGAGGAGAGATAATGTCAAGTGGGCCCATATGCTCTGGGGTTTAGAAGACTGAGAGGTGATCTCATTTAAGTGTATGAAATTCTTAGAGGGCTTAACAAGTTAGGTACTGGGAGGGTGTTTTCCCTGTTGGAGTGTCTATAACTGGGAGGGGTGGACATAGTCCTGGGATAAAGGGTCAGCCATTTAGGACTGAGGTAAGGAAAAATTTCTTCACTCAGAAGGTTGTAAATCTTTGGAATTCTCCATCCCAGGAGGTTTTGGCTGCCCTGTTGAAGAGTATATTCAAGATTGAGACAGTTAGATTTTTGGGCACTTATAGAATCAAGGGATCTGGAAAAAGGGTGGGAAAGTAGAGTTGATGTAGAAATTCAGCCATGATCTTATTGAATGGCGGAGCTCAAGAGATTGTATGGCCTACTTCTGTTCCTATTTCTTATGTGCAGTGGTGTCCCGCAGGGGCCAGTGTTGGGGACCTAAGCATAAAGGGCATAATTTCAAAGTTTGGAGAGGCCAAGAAACTAGGAAATAGTGTGAACAATGAGGAAGATAGTAATAGACTTTGGAATGATGAAATGGACAGACATATGGCAGAAAAGATTTAATGCAGGAAAGAGTGAAGTGACTAATTTTGGGAGGAACACTGAGGAGAGCCAATTAAAGTAAATGGTGCAATTTTGAAGGGGGTGAGGGAACAGAAAGGCCTGGGTACCTCTGCACAAGTGTTTGAATGTTGCAAGACAAATTAAGAAACTTGTTAAAAAAAGGCATGGGGATCTTTGGCTTTATAAATCGAGGCAAAAAAATGGAAAAACATTTGCAGGGCAACGAACAAAAAGCAGTGGAGTGGGACTAACTCGGTAGCTCTTTCAAAGAGTCAGCAAAGGCACAACGGGCCGAATGGCTTCCTTCTGTGCTGTATCATTGTATGATTCTGTCCAAGACTGTGGCCATAAAAGTGGATTAGACACAGTGACAAGGATTTTGTGGCAGATTGGAGAGAATGACCCGACTGGAATCCCTGTATAGGGATACCTAAATTAATGCAAAGAACTACCATTTTGGTCATACAGCTTCAATCTTTAGTAGTGATAGTGCTGATTGTGTCCACATCTTTCATAAACATAATTGTCGAGGTTATGCCCCTTTAATTTTGAAAATATGGTTTTCAAACTTTCAGCTGTCTGAAAACTTTGCAATTTGAAATGAGAATGAACAAACTATTTAAAAATGCAAGGCCACCTTCCAAGGTGAAGGTGAAAAACAAACAAAGCTTCAGATCCATCGAAACTCATCACCGTCTAAGGAAGAGACGCTAAAATGCAAAATGCTGGATGTTGAAACAATGGCTGCCACACAGACCCACCCAAAACCCCATGGAAATACATAATGGGTGAAGTATAACAGGCCAGGCACAACCACTGCAGGGAGATTGCAAGTGACACAGGGAGGGTCAGGAAAGTTTTCAGCAGAGGAAACAGGCTGAAAAGCTCCACTTCTCTCCCTCTCTCTCTTTTGGAAAAAGTGTATTAACTGGTTTGGAAACCAACTTTAATTGAAATCCACCAGCTAACCGAGATCTCATAATAATTGCAACATCTTCTACATCTGACCGTGTCTACGAAACCAACTAACCCAAATTGGCCACAGCATTTTTAAATCTACACCTCAAGGAAAAGCAAAGCATACTTAACAATGTATTCTTCTAACTTATTTTTTATTGGACTCTAACTTGCCTCATTTCTGATAACGCGACATCACACACAGTTTTTTTCCCCCCCTCAGGTTTAGTTGATAATAAAATTTGCTCTTTCTTTAACTCAAGAAAGCCTTGTTTAATTGGCTCCTTATTGCTCACTGCATAAATAGTTAAATACATTCTGGTTTGAAAAAAGCACATCCTTGTGAAAAAGGAACAAACTTTTATCGTGACCAACCGAGGAGGTTGAATAGCGCGGAGCCAGTTCACTCCTCTTCACCTGGTCATAACATAATACACTATTACATTTCCACAGATCAGACCTTTCCTAAGATATAGCTCTCTTACCTTAAAAGGAATTATCCTGTAAGTATATCATTACATATACAAAAAAAAACATCTTTGTTTTAAAAAAAAACATTTTTCTCCCGTCCTCTCCAGAAAGTGGTCAATGGTCAGTGGTCAACTATGGCACAGTTCCACAGGTACCAATGTCAAACAATTAACCTGCTAACAGTTAATGCCTAGGCTCATATAAGAAAAGGGTTACTTGAGTGAGGTATGAGAAGGTAAGCAATGCACATAGTAAAATAACTGAGCAGGAGTCAACCATTTCAAGGACAAAGTGGGAGGACTGAGGCACACAAAAGAAAACTCTGCACTGACTCAAGTCTGTTAATCACAAAATACTTTTGGGTCTAGACGCACAAAACTTATTTATACATGTGAATGGTTCCAGTTGTCTAATACAAACTATACCAATTAGTATTACAAGACAGCTTTCCTCTTAAAAATATTTCTGATTCATTTACCTCAGAGTCTTCACTGTTGACTCCAAGCTCAAGAATAGCATGAGGAGATTTCATTTTGGCTTGCGTTGAATGACCCATTTCAAGGTTAAGACAGAACCCAATTTTTTCAAGCTGTAAATATGATCAAATTTGAGATATTAATACAGAATAGATGTTCGGCATTGGAATTAATTTTTAGACTACTTATTTATCTGCCTTCCCTCGCTCTCCCACCTTAGCCCTACAGTGTAACCCTGCTTGACTTAATACAGCACTTGGTCTTGACTCAGCATGTGCAACACCATGCAGCTGTGTACACAAATTTACCCCAAAGAGCTTGCCTCAATACTGAAAAGCAATCATAGAACCATAGAACACTACAGCACAGAAAACAGGCCATTCGGCCCTTCTAGTCTGTGCCAAAATATTATTTCACTAGTCCCATTGACCTGCACCTAGTCCATAACCCTCTAGACCTCTCCCATCCATGTATCTATCTAATTTATTCTTAAAACTTAAGAGTGAGCCCGCATTTACCACGTCAGATGGTAGCTCGTTCCACACTCTCACCACTCTCTGAGTGAAGACGTTCCCCCTAATATTCCCCCTAAACCTTTCCCCTTTCACCCTAAAGCCATGACCTCTCGTGTTTATTTCTCCTAATCTAAGTGGGAAGAGCCTACTCGCATTTACTCTGTCTATACCCCTCATAATTTTGTAAACTTCTATCAAATCTCCCCTCATTCTTCTACGCTCCAAGGAATAAAGTCCTAACCTGTTTAATCTTTCCCTGTAACTCAACTCCTTAAGACCCAACAACATCCTAGTAAATCTTCTCTCAATCTTACTGATATCCTTCCTGTAGTTAGGTGACCAGAACTGCACACAATACTCCAAAGTTGGCCTCACCAATGTCTTATACAATCTCACCATAACATCCCAACTCCTATACTCAATACTTTGATTTATGAAGGCCAGTATGCCAAAAGCTTTCTTTACAACCTTATCTACCTGTGATGCCACTTTCAGGGAATTAAGATTATCCACATTTCTAACAAACATGAGGTAATATTGGTTGTTTGAAATCAATGGAAAAGATAATTGGGTGCAATGTAATGCAGGCTGTTATGTACTTGTATCCATCTTGCACTATTGCTGAAGATTAACTTCATCCCAATAAGCCTTTATTTATAATATATGTTTGTAAGAAAACACAGCACACTTATTTGAACTCCCATACACTTCTCTACTCTAATACTCTAACTTATGCCAGAATTTTGTAAGCACTTTAACAGAACAACATTAGATGACTTGAGACCAAAAATGCTGAAATTATAAGTATAATTATTATACATTGTGTTTCCCAGAATTCTTGGCTTTTCATGATTGGATTCTAAAGCTCCAAGAGAAAAACAAGGATTCTGCCTGTAGGTAGAAAACAAAGCAAAGAGCTAGAAGTTTTAAAGAAGCCAAAACTATTCAGGTTTTGATATGGCTCAGTTGATTACATTCTCATCTCTGAATCAGGTAGTCACGGATTCAAGGCACACACAAAAACATTGCCAAGGCACTCTAGTACAGTGCTGAGAAACTGCTTCCATCTTTCAGAGAAAAGGTTAAATTGAGGCCCGCATCTTCATGTCCACATGAACCACAGTAACATTAGAGCTTAAATGGCACCGTTAGAAAAATAATAGGTAATTCTCCAAGGGTGTTGGCCCATTCTCTCACCACTATTACCAAACATAAATAAAGTCATCATTCAGTTCTCTGCCATACGTGGATGCCACCTCTATTGTGATAAACTGTAGTTATACTTCGAAGTAATTCACTACACAACAAGTGCTTTGGGATATTTTTGTGATATAAGTCCAAATTCTACCTTTGAGAAAGAAAACCCCAGTATTTATTTTTGATCATCTCGACTTGTATTACCTTTTTAGGAGCAAATGTACTTTGCCTCAACTTTTCAACAATATCTTGGCCCATATTTGTCCAGGCCTGGGCAAAGGCCTCAGCTTTCTCTTGACTCAGGTGAATATTTTCTAGTTGTTGTTGAAGAGCAGCAGGTTTCATGTTGTAATAAGCTGCCTGATAAGAAACATATAAGTAAAGTGAAAATTCAAAACAGAGACAAACCTGCAGAGATGATCAATGATTTTAAAAGGAAATTGGATAGGTGCTTGAAAGAAATAAACTTGAAGGGCTAGGAGGATACAGCTGGGGAATGGAACTGACAGGATTGCTCTATGACGAGCTGGCATGAACTCCATGACTGAATGGCCTTCTTCTGGCTCTATGACATTTTTGGGAATCTTGCAAATAAACTGTCTCAACAAAAGTGTACTTGCTGCATTATCTTGACTTTCTATTTAAGTTAAAGAATTCTATCTCTGCTTATTTATGCTGCCCTAACTTTTCATTTGCCTCAAGCTACTCATCCTGAAGCCAGCAGAATGGTTATGTCAGTTCCAGGTCTAAAAGTAGCTAACTGTAACAAATACATTTACACCAAGTATTAAAACTTTAAAAAGCAAGGATTTGCCGAAAACAGTGGAACTGCTGTTTTAGGAAATCTCACCAAGCACTTCGAAAGCCAGTTCTGGGCTCTGGCCTCTCACCAACACAAGATTTTGAAGGAAGGACATAACGTCAGTTGACCAACACAGATCAGAGAGACATGATGGGTACATGATCTTTAGGGCAGTCAACGTATTGACTAAAGATTACAGCCTGGATTTCCGCAGAGTTGTAGAGACTTCACGGACCTTTAAAAATGGCAGGTCTGAAAATCCCATCCTTATTTCCAACAGATCCCATTTTCAACTGTAGGGGAAAGGTGGTGGGACGTGATTCACATAGGAGGGAAAAGTGAACTCGGCAGGGACGTTTGAACTCAGTTCCAACAGACCCCAGTTCCACAGGAGCAAAGGCCTAATTCCCCAATGTAGGAGTAACAATTTTTTTAAAGAGTAATTGTAAAGCTCTTGAAGGGCAGATAAGAGACCAAAGGGGTGGATGGTGGGGTGGGGAAGATATGGTGGGTATGAGCAGGCATTGGGGGTGGGCAGGGAGCATGAGGAGTGGGTGCGAGGTGATGGGGTGTGAAGGGCGAGAGCTACAGGGCCTACTATTTAACAACACAACTGGGATAAGTCCCAGAGAAGAGGGGTGGGCCTTTTAAACAGCCCACCTCGGCACTCGACAGCCCCTGTGGCCACCATCGATTTGCATCCGGGGTGAGGTGGTAGGGGGTGGGGAAGGGGTGCAGAGGGGGGTGGTAACTCCATTTCGCACCAACCATCTTTAGCTGTTTCATCAATGAACTTCCCTCTTCCTTCCATCAAAAGTGGGGATGTTTGTCGATGACTGCACAAAGTTCAGCATCATTCGTGACTCCTTAGATACTGAAGTAGTCTATGTTCATATGCAGCAAGACCTGGAGGACATTCAGGCTTGTGCTGATAATGGCAAGTAACATTCATCACACAAGTGCCAGGCAGTGACAATCTCCAACAAGAGAGAATCTAACCATCTCCCTTAACATTCAATGGCATTACCATTACTGAATCCCCAAAATCAACATCCTGGGGGGTTACCACTGACCAGAAACTGAACTGGACTAACAATATAAATACTGTGGCTACATGAGCAGTTCAAAGGCTAGGAATCTTGCGATGAATAACTCACCTCCTGACTCACCAAAGCCTGTCCACCATCTACTAGTCACAAGTCAGGAGTGTGATGGAATACTCTCCACTTGCCTGGATGAGTGCAGCTCCAACAACACTGAAGAAGCTCGACATCATCCAGGACAAATCAGCCCACTTGACTGGCACCCCATCCACCACCTTAAACATTCATTCCCTCCAACAATAACACACAATGGCAGCAAGATCCACAAAATGCACTGCAGCAACTCACCAAGGCTCCTCCGACAACACTTTTCAAAACTGCAACCTCTACCACCTAGAAGGACAAGGCCAGCAGGTGCATGGGAACCCCACCACCTGCATGCTCCCCTCCAAGCCACACACCATCCTGACTTGGAAATATATCACTGCTCCTTCACTGTCACTGGGTCAAAATCCTGGAACTCCCTCCCTCCCTAACAGCACTTTTGGTGCACTCATACAACATGGACTGCAGTGGTTTAAGAAGGTGGCTCTCCACCACCTTCTCAATAGTAATTAGGGTTGGAAAATAAATGTTGGCCTAGCCAGCAATGCCCACATCCCATGAATGAATAAAATCTCCCCACCCGCCTCCAAAGCCAGAGGGAGGATTATACTATTCGGGTGAGTTTCTCCCTAGACAGTTGCTGCGAGCCAAGAGATTTCCCAACTCTCACTGTCCAACTCGGGTGTGAGAATCCAGGCCTATATATTGTAATCTTACATTTGCAAATATTTCTGATTAGACTCAGTTTCACGCTGTACAGTTTTAAAAATCACACTTGTCAATTTTCTCCTCATTATCAATTCAAATATCCACATTTATAATGCTCCATTCCGATCCCACATAAACACAAGCTGTCAGTGCAATCCAACAACCAGGTTTCCACAAACCAGAAAAGATTTTTTCATCTGCTTTTTTCATCTCGGCAATATCACAACTACAAGTCTAAACAAAAAAAATGCGTAATTCACACTGATATAATTAAATTTATCCACTGAATTGTCTCGTTAAAATTCATTAAATTGTTTACTTAAAAGGTCTGACATTTCCCAAAAGAACTTGGATTTGATGCATTTCCCAAGAGCTGTGATGCAGTGAACTGAATCTGGATTATGTTGTCTGAGTTTTTACACAGACAATTCCTAGGGTGTACTGGCATAGGCTGTAATTTGCACTGATAAGAGTATTTTTTGTCTTGTTTCTGGCAGTTTCAGTCTGAAAGCTTTCAAAATTATTTTGATAAACATTAAAGATAAAATTTATATTTAGCATTTTCTTTTTAAACAGAGGCTGTGCCTGTTTTAAAAGGAGGAAATTAGACAGGTTGCATATGTGCAGAAGAAAAAGGAACAATGACAGCGTACAGAGTATATACCTATTATAGTTATGTTTTGTGTTCTATAAACTTTGGAAAGTGCATTAACTAGGCTGAGCCTCATTTCCACGCTAACATATATTGTATTGTAAAAACTGCCAGTTGAATAGTCAAGCCAACAAACTTGCTGGCCTTACCTACTAGCAAAAGCATAGGTGAAAATTATTCGCTTTGAGCCTCCTGTGTATTCATTTTTGAAAACTGAGCATCAGGCAGAACAGAGACTCTCATCAATCTCTCATCATAATACATGGTTCTGATACTTTTAGAGCACAAAACAAAAGCTACAACAGGTATCTGACTTTTGTTCCCTGCACACAGGCTCAATATAAATTAAACTTGAATAAAGCTTTTGAAATTTGCCCTCTTGTTTCCATATTAATTAAAGATAGACTACTGGTGAAAAAAAATGCTGAAGCTGAAGAAAAATATTGCATCAATACTGCTGACTATGGTATTGATACATTTTGGGAAATTAGGTGTATGATCCAAATTCGTCTCAGACAAATTCAAGAGTCTCAACAAATGTATAATCAACAAGCCTAAAGTTTTAGGAAAAATTGAAGTCTTCAAATAAAAACTTGTATAAAAGCACTAAAAGGCAAATTCAATGGATGAATTGCATAATATGTAAGTGAACTTTTTTTTGAAAAGTTTTTAAACCCTTAGAGCAATAGATAATTCAGTTACTCATAAGAAAATTTCAGAAAACATTTTGAGTGATCTGCCTGTCCCCAGTGGTCTGATTGCAGAAAGTGGCAAGCTAACAAAGTCAAAAGGCAACCAAATACAGAATCATGGAGAAATACAGCATGTAAGAAGGCCGTTCAGCCCATTGTGCACTGCCAGCCCTTTGAACAAGTTATTCAACTGGTTCCATTCCCCTGCCTTTTCCCCATAGTCCTACAAATTTTTCTCCTTCAACTATTAGCAATTTCCCTTTTGAAAGTGTATTGCATCTGCTTCCGCCACCCTTTCAGGCTCACATGCTAGATCATAACAATCTGTTGTGTTAAAAAGAAAATTTTTCATTCACTTCTGGTTCTTTTAACAATTACCTTAAATCTGTATCCGCTTGTAGCCAACCCTTCTGCCACAAAAACAGCACCTCTATGTGCACCATCAAAAACCGTACCTAATTTTTAATACCTCTATTAAATCTCTTCTGAACCTTCTCTGCTCTAAAAGGAGAAAAACCTAGCTTTTCTAACAGCCCTGTTGAGGTGGAACCCATCTATTTTTGACAAGTACCTCCTGCCCGAAGGTTGGTTCCAATGCCTCAGGAGTAAGAAACCTTTCCACTTGCACCATTTCTCTAGCCATGCATTAATCTGTCTCAGTTTACTGTCCCTAACTCATGTGCATGTGGTACAGGAAGAAGAATATGGGAGAAAAAAATTGTTAGTGGTCAATGAACTTGTAAACTTTACAAGAAATAATTAATTTTAAAGTATCAGATAATTTTGAGCTTTTCAAAACACTGTCCGGAATGTTACTGTCCTACTTCAGAGAACTTTACACTAACTAGCTCAATGTGCACTGCCAATTTACACAAACCAAACTCCACTATTTTAGATATGTAATATACCACAAAATAAACAAATTAGCATTTTTAAAAGCAAGCCCTTAAAGAACTTCTACTATACTATTCCACAACTTTTATAAAATGCCATACTACTCAGTGGAATGCTTTTGCCAAGCCTTTGAAAGTGTTAATCAAAACCAAGAAAATGAATGTGGCCACACCCAAATCTTTATGCATGGCAATTTCCCATTATTTTACCTGTTCCAGGAAAAAGGAGACAGTTTCCAGCACCAAGCGGAGGCCTTGTTTTTCCAGAGAAAGTGCGACTTGAAGCTTTTCTTTCTCTTCTTCATTAAATGAATGCTCATCCTAAAACCATAATTAATTAGTACTGTACTGATACAAGAGGTTCTAATCAGCACTGTAAAAAGATAGCAGTAAATTGTAGAAATAATTCGTTAGTTTTGAATACTAGCTCATTACATTCCAAGAATGCTCTTATAAAGTTAACTTTTATCCAAACCAAGATAAGGCTTTAAACAACATTTTAAACAGACTGCCAGTTTAGAGGTCCTTTGCTGTAAATTGCCAGTTTGAGACCAGACCAATTTTCACTTACTCTACATTTAAGTTGATTTTAATTTTTAGTTACATTCCAAGTGCAAAATAAACATGTATACCAATGAAAAGTAAAATGCCAAACAAAATGAAATTAGAAAATTTACAGTAGAGGATGAGGTTAGCAAGCCATGCATCTCAAGGAAACTATTATTCAATCAGGGGCAGGGCCTCGACAAAATTAACATAAACAAAATAACAGTAATAATGAATGGCACTAAACAACAAACCCCCAAGGCCAGGTTTCCAATTCAAAGTTTGAAAAGTAGTAGGTGAAAACATTGGAGTTGTCCTAACGACAAGCTTCCAAAGTTCTCTCAATTCGGGAATAGTTCCTTTAGATTGGAAAACTCTGCATGTCACTTTGCTATTTAAGAAAGGTAACAGAGAGAACTGGGGAATTATGGACCAGTTAGCCTAACATCTGTTGTCAGAAAATTAGAGAGTCTATAATTAAGGATAGGGTGGCTGAACACCTTGAAAATTTTTAATTGATCAGAGACAGTCAGCATGGATTTGAAAAAAGGGATGATAAACCAGATGGAATTGTTTTTTTGAAAGAGGTAGCTAGTGTAAGTGGATAGGGGAATGTCTAATAATGCTATTTATTACTTCCAGAAGGCACTTGAGAAAGTCCATCAAAAAAGACTGTTAGCTAAAGTTGAAGCCCATGGGACTGAAGGCAAATGACTGACCTGGTTAGGAAATTAGCTGAACATAAGTGGAATCTTTGTCTCCTTAGTCTCAGGCGACACAATGGGGTCATTTTGCATCAGGAACCAGAGCCTCCAAGCACTGAGCCCTCCAGTTACTCTTTCCAGGAGTCAACAAATTAAGAGCCTGTCTCCAGGATTGCTGCCCAATTAGAGACAGCAGGTGGGATGAAGCATCAGAAGCGCTAATGAAGGATCAGTATTTAAAAGATCAGCTGCTGGGAAAGAGGCATTGCAATTGGAAAATGGCTTTTAATTGCCATTTTTAATTGCCTTAAATGGTTCCCCACCTCAGACATGACTGTTTCAGATTTCACTCCCAACCCGCTCCTAGGAAAATGGAAGAAGATGGAAACACATCGGGACCCCAGTTGAACGTCATTTTCTGCAATTTTCCCAACACTTTGAACATGAAAAGGATATAACGGGATACTTTCTCAATGGGAAGAAGCTAGAAACAATGGAGATCCAAAGAGACTTTGGGGTCCAAGTGCATACATCATGAACAGGTACAGAAAATAATTAAAAAGACTAATGGAACGCTGGCTTTTATATCTAAAAGAATAGAATGCAAGGAGGTAGAAGTTATGCTTCAGCCACACAGAGCACAGGTTAGAACTAGACTCGAGTACTGCGAGCATTTCTGGGCACCATTCCCTAGGAAGGACATATTGGCCTAAGGGATTTATGAGAATGACACCTGGACTCCAAGGGTTAGAATCACAGAATGGATATGGCACAGGAGGGCATTCATCCTGTCATGTCCCTGCCAGCTCTCTGCAAGAGCGACTTAGCTCCATTCCCTCACCCTTTCCCTGTAATCCTGCAAATTTTCTCTCTTCAGGTAATTATCTGATTCCATTTTGAAACTCTGCCTTAATTAATCCACATTTATCCCAAGAGATTGTTAATTTTACCTGAGATTGCAATTTCTAAAACCTTTCCCACTACTGAGGTTAAACTGACTGGACTATATTGCTGGGTTTATCAGTGCGCCCTTTTTTAAAGAAGGGTGTTACGTATGCAATTATCCAGTACACTGGCACCGTATCTAAGGAGGATTGGAAGATAATGGCTGGTGCCTCTGCAATTCCCACCCATACTTCCCTGATTATCCTTGGTTTTATCTCATCCAGTCCTGGTGACTTATCAACTTTAAGCAGAGCCAGCCTTTCTAATATCTCCCCTTTATCAATTTGTAACCCATCAAGCCTCTCAACGACTTGCTCTTTCACTATGACTTTAACAGCATCTTCTTGCTCAGTAAAAGACATATAAAAAGTGCTCATTTAGTACCTCAGCCATGTCCTCTGTCTCGTGCATAAATCCATTTTTGAGTCCCCACCCAGCCCCACCTCTCCTTTTACTGTTTATATGGCTTTGGCAGACTTTTGGATTCCCTTTAATGTTAGCTGCCAGTTTCTTCTCATAGTGTCTCTTTGCATCTCATTTCTTTTTTTCATTTTCCCTCTGAACTTTCAATATGCAGCCTACTTCACTTGTATTATCAGCCTGACATCTATCATACGCACCCTTTTGCTGTTTCATCTTAGTGTCTATCTCTTTTGTTATCCAGGGAGCTCTGGCTTTATTTGTCCTACTTTTCCCCTCCTTAGGGATGTACCTTGACAGTACCTGAACTATCTCCTCTTTAAAGGTAGCCTATTTTTCCACTACAGATTTGTCTGCCAATCTCTGATTGCAATTTACCTGGGCCAAATCTGTTATAACCCCACTGAAATTGGCCCTTCCTCAGTTTAGGTATTTTTACTATGGGTTTCTCCTTGTCCTTTTCCATAGCTAACCTAAACCTTATGGTACTATAATCGCTTCCCCAACCACAAATGTTCCTTTACTGACACTTTATCCACTTAAACTATCTCATTCTGCAGAACCAGATCCAGCAATGCCTCTTTCCTCATTGGGTCGGAAACGCATAGATCCAAAAATTCTCCTGAACTTACTTCAGAAACTCTTCCTCATTTCTGCCCTTTTTACTAGTTATCCTAATATTGAATGCAATATTAATAAAGTCCCTCATTACAACCAATAGTTCTTGCAGGGAGGACTTGTGGCACAGTGGTAGCGTCTCTATCTCTGGGCCAAAAGTACTGGGTTCAAGTCTCACTTCAGGAATTGATGGCCGTGGAAGATGCAATCATAACATGGTGAAACAGGTTGATCAACAGACTCCAAATCTTTCCAATACGCCTGACAGCAGGCAGTAAGAGTGGGAGAGTTTCCTTGTCAGCCACACTGCAGAAGACAACGGCAAATCACTGCAGTACTTTGCAAAGCAATCATGGACCAATCCAATGAAGTCCATGGGCACCAACACCCTCTTAGGGCATGGTACCCGGAGGAGGAGGATAGTTCTTGCACTTCTCTGTAATTTTGAGGCAGGTCTCTATTACTGCCACATCATACTCCACTTGGCTATCAGTGCTTGCAGCTCACCAATCTTATTTACCATACACTCCATACATTCACAATATGTGAACTGCAAACATAATTTAGTTTTTTAATTAAGTCTGACCCTGGCTAATACTGTACTATTTCTTACTTCATGCTATCTGCCTCTTCCAATCATTTATACACCTTGTTTTTCCTTTCTAATGTTACATCCCAGTTCTCATCCCTGTTAAATTAGTTTAAATCCTGTGCAACATCACTAGCACGTCACCCCATGAGGACATTGGTCCCTGTTCCGTAGAGGTACCACAAGCCCAGCCTGTATGGATGCCACCTCCTCCAGAATTTGTCGCAGTGCCCAGGCATCTAAAGCCCTCCTGCCAGTATCATCTCTCCATCCACGCATTCATCTGCTCTATTCTATTTCTGTACTCACTAGCACATGGCATTGGGAGTAATCAGAGATTACTTTGAGGTTCTCCTTGCTAGTTTTTTTTATTCATTCATGGGATGTGGGTGGCACTGGCTAGGCCAGCATTTATTGCCCATCCCTAATTGCCCTCGAGAAAGTGGTGGCGAGCTGCTGCAGTCCAGTACGCCCGCAGTGCTGTTAGGGAGGGAGTTCCATGATTTTGACTCAGCGACAGTGAAGGAATGGCCCCTAGGTCCCTGAAATCTGACAGCAAGATCTGATCTTTCTCTCTACCCATGTCATTGAAACCAATATGGGTAAAACGGTACATAGTGGTAATGTCACTGGACTAGTAATCCAGAGACCCAGGTTAATGCTCTGGGGTCATGGGTTCAAATCCCACCATGGCAGCATTGAATTCAATTCAAAAGAAAAATTAGGGACTTAAAAGAGGTGGCTAACGAGATAGTAGATGCTAATTTTCCAAAATTCGCTAGCTTCTGGAAAAGTTCTATCACACTGGAAAGTAGCACATATAAGCCCTCTATTCAAGAAGGGAGGGAGGCAGAAAACTGGAAACTATAGGCCAGTTAGCTTGACATCTGTCACGGGGAAAGTGTTAGGATCGATCATTAAAGAGGCTATAGCTGGGCACTTAGAAAAATTCAAGGTAAGAGTCAGTATGGTTTTGTGAAAGGGGAATCATGATTAACCAATTTGGTACAGTTTTTTGAAGGTGTAACATGTATGGTGGATAAAGGGGAATCTGTAGACATACTGTACCTGGATTTCCAGAAGGCATTAGATAAGGTGCATCATCAAAACTTACTGCGGAAAATAAAAGCTCATGGTGTAGGGGGTAACATATTAACATGGATAGAAGATTGGCTGGCTGGCAGAAAACAGAAAATATGCACAAATGGGTCTGTCTGATTGGCAGGATGCAATAGTGAAGTCCCACAGGGGTCTGTGCTGGGGCCTCAACTCTTTACAATTTACATCAATGACTCCGATGAGGGGAGCAAAGGCATGGTAGCTAAATTTGCCGATGACACAACGATAGGTAGGAAAGCAAGTTGTGAAGAGGACATAAGGAAGTTACAGACAGATATAGACAGATTGAGTGAGTGGGTAAAAATCTGGCAAATGGAGTATAATGTGGGAAAAGTTGTTCACTTTGGCAGGAAGAATAAGAAGGTTGAGTATTACTTAAACAACTGCAGAATTCCAAGGTGCAGAGGGATCTAGGTGTTCTCGTGCATGAGTCACAAAAAGTTAGTATGTGGGTACAGCAATGAATTAAGAAAGCTAATGGATTGCTTTCCTTTGTTACAAGAGGAATTGAACATAAAAGTAAGGATGTTTTGCTTCAGTTATGCAGGACATTAGTGAAACCACATCTTGAATATGGTGTGCAGTTTTGATCTCCTTATTGAATGAAGGATGTAAATGCAGTGGAGGCAGTTCAGATGAGGCTTATTGGATTGATACCTGGAGTGAGTAGATTGTCTTATGAGGAAAGATTGGACAGACTGGACTTGTAGTTAAAGAATGAGAGCTGACTTGACTGAAGTATATAAGATCCTGAATGGTCTTGACAAGGTGTACATGGAAAGGATGTCTCCTCTTGTGGGTGAGTCCAGAACTAGGAGGCACTGTTTTAAAATGACGGGTCACCCATTTAGGACAGAGATGAGGAGAACTTTTTTTCTCTCAGAGGGTTGCGCGACTTTGGAACTCTCTGCTTCAGGGGGTGGTGGAGACGGGGTCATTGAATATTTGTAAGGAGGGATTAAATAAACTAGGATTGCATTCCCTGAAGGTAGTTTAATCAGTTTTCAAAATATTAAGGAAAACAGTTAGGGTAGATAAAAAGAAGCTATTTTTGCTATTTGGGGAACGTAGGACTGGGAAACATATACTGTAAAATTAGAGCTAGACCTTTCATGAGTAAAATTAGGAAAGACTTCTTCAAGCAGAAGGGACAAACAGCAACTGATGCAAGGCCAGTTGTTAATTTTCAGACTGAGATTGCTAGGTTGTCAACTAAAGATATTACGGTATTATGGGACAATGGTGAGTGTATAGAGTTAGGTCACAGATCAGTCACTGAATGGTGGGCAGAACAGGCTTGAGGGGCTAAATGGCCTACTCCTATTCCTATGTTTTCCAGTGTTTTCTGTTTTTATTATAGGGTAGAAGCATTATTTGCTGATCAACATACATAAGAAAATAAGTCTGGTTTAATTAAATGTTTAAATTGACTATGCGTGAGAATGCTGGGCTTTGCACATGAAATCACAGTTCCAACTAACAAAGAAGAGAAAGGTCGTCTGTCCCAAACTCAGAAAGGTCAGGGTTTTTAATAAAAACATCCATTGTGCCAGCAAGATGAATGTATGTTCGCCAAATTAAACCAGGCAGCATACAATAGGGTTACTTTTGTAAAGAGGTCCAATACTTCTCAAAACATCAACAATACACATAATGGTGGCAATCTAATTTAGTTGTTTCATTTAGATACCCTGTTGTCATATATAAAATAAACATGTTTTCCATCAAGTACCTTCAAGTGAAGTTTCTGAAGGATGCGAGACAGCAGTCGTGGAAATTTACCAGCATCAATTCCATTGATTAATATTACAGCTTGCTTTATGCTGTTCAAAAAGAAAATGAGTCAGACAGGTAACTATACTCAGTTTCTATATAGTTTTAAAAGGCAGATTTGAGCACAAAATTCAGGCTAAAGCTTCAGCTCAGCCAACATTAGGGAAATATGGTACTTTCAATGGTGCAATTTGACAAGGCACTGCATTTTCTGAGATGTCATTTTTCGATACCCCATTAAACTGAAGTTCCTGATCAGGACATGAAAGATTGGTGTTTACAGCAATATTCAAACAGGAACCAGGAGTTCTCCCAGCGTCTGCCAAACATTTCTCCCTCAATCAACTTTAGTATCTGGCTAGTTATTTATTGTTTGTCTATCTTCCTGGCTGTTGTATTTCTCTACATCACAACTGTGACTACAATTCAAAAAGTGAGTCATTGGCTGTGAAGCACTTGGGGTATTCTCAGGAAATACAATGCTATATATTGCCCTTAAAAAAAACAGTGAACATCAATCCAAATCATGGTGAAACAGCATGTTTCAGGAGTCCTTAATTAATCTAACCTGAGCACCAAGTGAGCCTGAGAACTGGAGTTCAAGCATTTAATTTTACTCCCAAGTTTCTTTGACAGTTGTCAAGGGAGAGATAGAATAATGATATTATATGTCATATTCAAAACTAGCAAGGGATTCAAATAACTGAATAAATTAAGTTTGTAATTATTTATTTTAATGAAAATAGAGGGAATTCAGCTTCTCTGGTTAAGTGTGTGTCAGGCTAGATGCTCATCAAACTAGGTAGCATACCAAAATTTCACATATCCCTCACCATGAGGCTTTTTAAAAATCCTTTCACAGGATGTGGATGGCCTTGGTGAGGCCAGAATTTATTGCCCATCCCTAATTGCCCTTAAAAAGGTGGTGGTGGGCTGCCTTCTTGAAGTGCTGCAGTCCATGTGTTGCAGGTACATAGAACCATAGAAAAATTACAGCACAGGAGGCCATTTGACCCATCTTGTCCATGCCAGCCCGAGGACACCGAGGTGCCCTTTCTAATCCCACCTTCCTGCACCCGGCCCATAGCCCTGCAGCTTACAGCACTTTAGGTGCAGATCCAGGTACTTTTTAAAAGAGTTTAAAGTTTCTGCTTCTACCACCAACTTGGGCAGTGAATTCCAGACACCCACTACCCTCTGTGTAAAAAAGTTCTTCCTCATGTCCCCCCTACACCTTCTGCCACTTATCTTGAATCTATGTCCCCTGGTTCTAGAATTCTCCATCGAGGGAAACAATTTTATCCTGTCCACTCTATCTATTTCCCTCATAATTTTATACACCTCAATCAAGTCACCTCTCAGCCTTCTTTGTTCTAAGGAAAATAACCCCAACCTATCCAATCTCTCCTCATAGCTACTATTTTCTAACCCTGGCAACATTCTTGTAAACCTCCTCTGCACTCTCTCCAGAGCTATTACGTCCTTCCTGTAATGTGGTGACCAGAACTGCACACAATACTCCAGTAGTGGCCTCACCAGTGTTTTATACAATTCCAACATTATATCCTTACTTTTATATTCTATACCTCTGCCAATGAAGGAGAGCATTCCATATCCTTCTTTACAACCTTGTCTACTTGAACTGCTGCCTTCAGGGATCTGTGTACTTGTACGCCAAGATCTCTCACTTCATCTACCCCTCTTAGTATATTCCCATTTATTGTGTAATCCCTGTAACTGTTTGACCTCCCTAAGTGTATGACCTCACATTTCTCTATGTTAAAATCCATCTGCTACATTACCGCCCACTCCACCAAACCATCTATATCGTTTTCCACAGTGATGTTTGGGAGTTTCAGGATTTTGACCCAGTGACAGTGAAGGAACTGTAATATAGTTCCGAGTCAGGATGGTGTATTGCTCGGAGGGGAACTTACAGGCAGTGTTGTTCCCATTCATCCATGGTAGTTGAACCTCTAGGTGGTAGAGATCACAGGTTTGGAAAGAGCCTGGGTGAGATTCTGCAATGCATCTTGTAGATAGTACACACTGCTGTCACTAAGCATTGGTGGTGGAGGGACTGAATATTGAAGGTGGTGGATGGGGTGCCAATCAAGGGGGTTGCTTTGTCCTGGAATGCGTCAAGCTTCTTGAGCATTGCTGGGGCTGCACACATCCAGGCAAGCGGAGAGTATTCCATTGCACTCCTGACTTGTGCCTCGTAGATGGTGGACAGGTTTTGGCAAGTAAGGAGGTGAGTTACTTGCCACAGAATTCGCAGCCTCAGACCTATTCTTGTAACCACAGTATTTATATGGCTGGTCCTGTTCAGTTTCTGGTCAGTGGTAACCCCCAAGATGTTGCTAGTGGGGGATTCAGCAATGGTAATGCCATTGAATGTCAAGGGGAGATGACTAGATTCTCTCTTGTAGGAGATGATCATTGCCTGGCACCTGTTTGGCGTGAATGTTACTTGACATTTATTAGCCCAAGCCTGGTATTGTCCAGGTCTTGCTCCATGTGGGCAAGGGCTGCTTCAGTATCTGAGAATTTGCAAATGGTGCTGAACATTGTGCAATTATCCACAAACATCCCCACTTCTGACTTTATGAAAGAGGGAAGGTCGTTGATGAAGCAGCTGAAGATGGTTGGGCTTAGGACACTAACCTGAGGTACTCCTGCTGTAAAGCCCTGGAACTGAGATGATTGACCTCCAACAACCACTGACTCCAACCAATGGAGAGTTTCCCCCTTATTCCCATTGATCCCAGTTTTGCTAGGGCTCCTTGATGCCACATGAGATCAAATGTTGCCTTGATGTCAAGGGCAGTCACTCTCACATCATCTCTGGAGTTCAGCTCTTTTGTCCATGTTTGGACTAAGGCCGTATTGAGGTCAGGAGCTGAGTTGGCCAGCGGAACAAAACTGGGCATCTGTGAACAGGTTATTGCTGTGTAAGTGCCTTTTGATAGCACTCTCAGCGACCCCTTCCATTACTTTACTGATGATCGAGAGTAGACTGATGGGATGGTAACTGGTTGGGTTGGATTTGTCCCACTTTATGTGGAATTACCTGGGCAATTTTCTACATTGCCGGGTAGATGTCAGCATTATAGCTGTACCAGGACAGCTTGGTTAGGGGCACGGCTAGTTCTGGAGACCCATCTTCAGTACTATTGCTGGAATGTTGTCAGGGCCCATAGCCTTTACAGTATCCAATGCCTTCAGCCATTTCTTGATATCACATGGGGTGAACTAAATTGGCTGAAGACTGAAGATGCTGGGGACCTCAGGAGGAGGCCACGATGGATCATATGGTAATAAAGCTCTTTGCGATATATCAAAATGGTGATTCTTTGCTTTCATCCTATTAGATTTCATCCACTGAATTTTCTTTGTTTAAATTTCATTATAACAATACAGGAATACAAACAAGTGAGGACATGGACTAAGCACGATTACTCTTTCAAAGAGTTCGCACAGGCATGATAAGCCAAATAGCGTCCTCTGCTCTCTAAGTTTCTATGATTCCCAGACAATAATTGTTTGTGAAAATACTGATGCACCTTTCTATTCAGAAAATCTTCAGTCAATATTTTAACAACCTATTAGCAGGGGTTTCCATTTATTGTTTTACTTGTTTATCAAATACTCTTACCCAAAGTCAGCACTGGCATCCTTGGTGATTGCTTCGCAGACTTGGACATGAGCAGCTGTAATACCAGCCTCCTCCAATGCCCCTCCTTCATCGTCCAGCTCAATGAGATGGCACTCACTTGATGCCATTAGGAAATATCTGATTGTAGCCAGAGCAATGCCTCCTTTTCCTACATCCACATCGTTACATTCGCAGCCCCTGCCTCAATCCCACCCCACCAAAGGAACTTTCCTTCACCCCCGTTGCCTCTGCTGGCTGTTAACATCTTCCCCGGAATGAAATCACTATCCACATGTTTAATGACAATACCAAACTCTGTCCCTCCAAAACTTCTTTTGATTCCACTCTCCATCACATAACCAGAAACGCCCCACTCCCCCCAGCTTCTGTGTTGTCAATTTGTTCAACATCCAATTTTATATAAGCTGCAATTTCCTCCAGTGAAATATTGGGAAGAGCAAAACCATCCCCTTCAGCCCCTGCCACTAACTCTATACCAGTTCCAGCTCCCTCCCTGCTTCAGGCTGAACTAGTTCACAACCTTGGCATCCTACTCAACCCCAAGTTGAGCTGTCAGCCCCATAGCCTCTCTATCAGAGACCACCGACTTCCCTCTCCATAGCATCATCTGCCTCTGACCCAGCCAAACTGCTGCTGAAACCCTCATCCACGTTCTATAAATGCAAGTTGCTGTTGTTTAGTAAAGGAGAAGCATGGTCGTCAGAGCAGATTTTAATACGTAAAGTGCAGAGTTTTTCACTGAAGTAACAAGTGTTCTAATGTTCTACTTGTATTTGCTTTTACCTCTGGGTTTCTTTGACAATTGCAGCCATCTGATCGGGAACCTGTCACCAGGTGTCACTCTCTGTGTATCGAGCTCGTGGGTAAACGGGTCCCTCGCTGTCTCCGGGTTCCGCGGCCGAACGCTGTGTCTCCGGGTTCCGCGGCCGAACGCTCTGTCTCCGGGTTCTATTTTACATCTAATCCTTCAGTTCCGCTCGCTGTTGCAGAATCACATGACCAATCAGCTGTGCAGCTGAGGAGCGACGGAAACCTAGGAGGCTCAGGTTCATACAAAAAGAGAAGCGGTGCAGAGTAGGCTCAACAATGAGTGGTCAGTGTAAGTGGTCCAGAAACAGAGACGGGCTCCATGTTAAAGATAGGATCGTAGAATGGTTACAGCACAGAAAGGGCCATTTGGCCCGTCATGTACGTGCCAGATCTTTGCAAGAACAACTCAACTACTGCCACTCCGGTGCCATTTCCCCCAAAGCCCCGCTAATGTTTTTTCTATCCAGGTAATTGTCCAATTCTCTGCTTCTCTGTAATTGAATCTGCTTTTAACACACTCTTTTAGACAATGCATTTTCAGATCCTCACCATTCACTTTTCCCACATATCATCAGATCGTAAGAAATGGGAGCAGGAGTAAGCCATTCAGCCCATCAAGCCTGCTCCATTCAATAAAATCATGGCTATCTGATTGTGACCTTAACTCCATTTTCTTGCCTATCCCCCGTAACCCTGACTCCCTAGTCGATCAAAAATCTGCCCAACTCAGCCTTGAATATATTCAATTCCTCCTCACAATTTGCTTTTCCTATCTTTGTATCGTAAGCAAATTTAGCTACAATACAGTCGGTCCCTACATCCAAGTCATTAATATAGATAGTAAGTAGTTGAGACTGCAGCAGTGATCCCTGTTGCATTCCTGGTGGCTCTGCAATTATTTTCTATTTAGGTAATTATCCAATTTCCTTTTGCCATCCTGAAAATGACCTGTTTATCCCAACTCTCTGATTCCTGTTAATTAACACCTCTACCCATGCTAATATATCATCCTCGATTTGGCTCTTTTTGCCAATCACTTTAAATCTGTGTCCTCTAGGATGACCAGCGCCAGAAGACACTAATACGGACACCATTGGTTGCACAAGGATGACATCATCATGTATGAGAAAGACCTCATTGTGTATGGGTGAAGTCATCACGCTCGGCGATTCAGTGCCAACCTAGAGACAAACAGGGTGGGGCAGGAAAAATGTATTGAAAAAAACTGTTTCCTTCATCCCTATTACATCAAGGCATCTGGAAAAGCAACAAGCATGAGAGGAGGGAGCCTCTGCCAGTGCTTTATTGAAGTAAGTGTACTAAGGGTCAAAATACCAGAAATGAAGCAATCATGTACCAGACAGTGGCTAAATCTGGACTGTCCGGCCACTCTAGTGTCCTCTGGTTCTTGACCCTTCTGCCAATGGGAACCTTATCTGCTCTGTCCTGGCCCCTCATGATTTTGAACACCTCAACCAAATCTCTCTTTTTCTTAAGAACAACCCTAACATCTCCAACCTATCCACATAACTGAAGTCCCTCATCTCTGGAACCATTATCATAAGTCTTTTCTGCACTCTCTCTAATTCATTCACATCCTTAGTAAAGTGTGGTGCTTAGAAGCAGACACAATACTCCAGTTGAGGGAGAACCAGTGTTTTGTAAAGGTTCACTGTAACTTCTTACAGGTGCATAATGTGGGAACAACATGGTACCATGATCCAGAATGCCCCTCCCAACACTGCAAGGCTTTCAATATTATCCAGAATTCGTAAATCTTGAGAATTAAATGAACAGAATGATTATTGACATGGCACCCACCCTTTGTTGTATATTCCCATTAATCCATTTGTTGACCTCTGGCATTGTTCATTGACTGCGACCTTTGTCTTCAGTTTACTCACTTTGCCTCTAAGTCTCTGGTTTTTATTTTCTTTTTAGACTGGTATTGACTTAATTTACTATATATTTGCATGTCTGGGCTGTTGGCTAATATGCTCTACTTTTATGAAAAACAGAAGATGAAAATACACAAGGTCTGATAGCATTTAGGGAGAGAGAGAAACAGTTAATGATTCAGGTTGATGACCTTTCATCAAAGCTAACAAAAGTTAAAGATCTAATAGTTTTTAAGGAAGAATGGGGAAGTGGCGAGGAGAGGAAAGAACAAAAGGGAAGCTCAATGGTAGGGTGGAAATAGGAGAGATTAAATGACAAAAGAGATAATAGTGTGAGGTTAAAGAGGGTACAAATGAAACAAGTAAAGAAACAAAACATGGGTTAGACATCACTTGCTTGTCTGATAAATGGGAACGATGGTTATAATCTGCAATTATTGAACTCAATGTTGAGGCCAGAAGATTCAACAATTTCAGATTATAACCACTGCTGCAATTTTTTCAGATAGCAGTTGCTGGTAATTGTTCTGTTGTCACTATTTACACCTCTCCAGGCCGACCTCTGTTTCTTTTACTGTCCCATGATTACCCCCTTTCCCTGGTACCATCCTTTTGTCATTTAATCATTCCTGACCACCCCACCCCATAACAGACCTTCCCTTTTGTTCCCGTCCCCATCACCATTGCCCCCTTCCTTGCCTCATGCTTGTTGTAGCATTTAACCTTTGCCAGTTCTGATGAATGGTGATCGACCTGACTTTGTTTTGTAGCCAGTCCTTCAACATGAATGTATTCAAAAAGAAGCCCAATATTTAAAAGCCCAAAGATGGTACTATAGAAAGGCTATTTGTAATGGGCAATTTTCAGAAATTAGTCAAACTTTGTCTCCAAGCATTCCATGGAATCTTAGAGATGAATCTAAAAAAACCTTTGAAAACCTGACATAGACACAATGAGTGGCTTTTTCAGTATGCTAGTCAACAGATGACAGAAGCAATTAATCCACGCAGAGAAATGCACCTATCCAAGATTTAAAGGATTTGTCTGAACCATCTGATTGCTCTGAACTGGTATAGAACCGTAAATAATACTTACAGGCTAATGAACTATGGAACCACTGTGCATAGGTGTGTCCCCACATTCCTTGGAAATGTTCATCCCAAAGAACTGTTTCATTTGAGTGAAGCCTGGTGTTCATAAACCAGAATCTTCTCCATCAAAATGCTTTCATATGTTAATAGACTATTCATGAACCCAGGATGTGGGATTATTGCAATATGTAAGAAGGTACAATCAAAAGTGGGAGGGGTTTGCGGCAGTCATTGTCACTGGTGCGTTTAGCAGTAGCAGCACTGTACAGTATGGACCTTCTCAGAAAATAAGTATAATTACGGATTAGATGAACTAAAATGGGATGACTGAGCTGAAAAAATGTTAAAAAGAACAGTAACTCTTCAAGGTGTAAAAATGAGTGCAGTTTAGAAGGTACAGGAACAACGTGCTTAACGTAAAGCACTTACGAATTTAAGGGGTCTGATGCTTGTAAGTTATTGATGTTAAAATAAACTATTAAGAAGAAGAGTTGTTAGCCTTGACTGCTTTCTCCACCCGGACAGGTTCAAGCCAACCCTTAGAATCAGGATCATAAGAGGAGGGAGGGGTGTGGGTTCACATTTTCTATTTCTACAGATGCTACTTGACCTGCTGACTTTTATATTTTTATTTCAAACATGCTGGGCTATCTGTCCTACGTTCAGGAAATAAAGGGATGAAAGTTAAAAGTAAGATTTAAAAAGTAAGAAAGAGAAAATGTTTTTATGAAGTGATGAGCTGAGTTATTTGTCCTACAGGTATATGGACTGAATGAGAAGGTATTAAAGCTGAAAGTCAGACCACAAAAATGTTTCTATAAAGTAATTTATTTGAAGCATTTCTTATATCCAAGGAATTTCATTCAAAAATTCACTGAATTACCTTCTTTCACACAATTATTTTAATTAACAAATTTAATCCCACAAATATGAAACACAAAAACCTAAAATCACACAAAATTATTATACCTGAAAACATTATTTGACAGAAAAAAATGCTTTTCACAATGAATTTATTTTCATATACTCGATTTGACTCTAGTTTAATTAGATTTACATATGGGAACATAACCTACATAAAACAAACGAAATGTGAGTTTAAAAAAACAAGTGAAATACGAAAAAAGACAGGGATTTATGACATAAATTCTCCCACTGAAGCTGGTGTTATGGAGGCCAGAGGCCCTCTGAGAGGGGAATGCAGGGCCTCTGTCTGCTTATGGTGTGGCCTGTGCTGTGCCCCATTGGGAAGGGCACTCACAGGGGTGTGCTGTGCATGAGCTTCCCAAATCGCCAGATCGTGATGTCAAACAGCTGTCCCAGCTGATTTGGCACACAATTTACAAACTTGGACTATGCAGGTCTGCTCAATATATTCACTTGTCATTCACCAAAGAACATTCGTCCAACTGCAAGAAGGACCTAGCACCAACATTATTTAAAGGGCTGGAAACCCAATTTGAAGGAAAGGTGACTTAGCCTAACTTAGACTATATAAAGTTTCTGGAAGTACTGCAAAGTGGTTTCGGAGGTGTTATGGTAAGTTGGTGGATGTGGCAGCGAATGTTACTGCATCCTCACAGCAAGGACAGAAAATTTAGTGTCATGTCCACATAAAGGATGCAACATGTTTGAGGGCAGCAATTACAGTGCCCCTAGGTCTGCAGAATGACAGGGAGATAGAGCAGAGGCTATGGAGGGGGTGAGGGGGGGTTTTGCCTGATCCCCTTGTCAAGTTGGAGTCGGACTCCTCCATACTCCTGGACAGTGACAGAAGACTATCTGGTGGGCCAGCCAACATACTCAGCATCTCGGTATGCATGTCTATCAGCATTCTCCTTTAGGCCACCCTGTCAAATTCCACATTGAGTCCCATGGAGCAGAAATCATCTGCATGTCCGAGGAGCTGGTGGCTGCGAGTATCAGATCAAGTGACAGGGCCTCCTCATTAATGTTGAGCTGTAGCCCCTTCCCTTCCTCCTGGGTGTGCTGTGGCTGAGCAGGCAGCAGTTCTTCAATGTTTGAAAGCAGAAAATCTGCAGGAGAGGATTGGTGTGAGGTAAGTGGGGTGGAGCAAGACATCCTTGGTCATACCATCAGCAGCTGGCACATCATGCCAGTTGGCAGGATGAGAGTGAGCTGGGAGTTGAGAAGGGGCATTAGGAAGGAACATACGATCATCCTCAATGTTCTCAGGGATGCCGGATGCCACAGGCTCTTTCACAGTTGGCCCCATGATGTGTAGAACCATCTTCTTCATTGGGTTCAGGAGATGTGACGTCCTTTGCTCCACCTGTCCTGCCCTGTGCTCTCCTATGTTTTTGACTTTATCCTGTAAACAAGAATGCAGAATGTTAATGATTGTACAGCACTACATTTGGGTGAGGTACCTGCCATAGCTAAATAACTTGAGGTATGTGGGACCAGCAACCATTGGGTTTGAGGCTGGCATCATTGGAATGTGTGTGATGGTGAACTGGAGCATCTGGTTGTTAGGTATGAGTTATAAGTGTCAGGGAATGCTGATGGATGAGTGATGGGGGGTATGATGCATTGAGTGGCACTTGTGATTGGTGGTTCAGTGGGTAGAAGAAATCAAGTGAAGATGCATTCATTGACCTTAACCCAATTGAAGACATTGAACTCCTCATGGCACTGCTGCCAGGTTTTCGGGGCCAGGCCCCATGCATTGCCTTCTCTGGCCGACTGCTCCCATTCCCTTTGGAGGGTGGTCCCTGTGGGCCTCTTGGCCCCTGGCAGAAACCTGACCTCTCTGTTCCACCACTGTGGCCTCTTTCCTGGCACTTCCATTTGTGCAACTCCTAAATGCAGCCAGCCTCAATACTGGCAGCCTGCAGCAACTCCCTCCCATTGACTGCAGCTTCCCTTTAGGAGGGCCACAATACCTTTAAGAGGAACAGGCTGGCTGCAACATGTGCTATCAATTAATGTTGCTCGCCCCCCGCCCCCACCGAGTGCTTAGGCAGCTGGAAGCACAGGCTCCGCTCCACAGGGCTAACACTACAGTCTGGTAAATAAGGAAGCAGTACCAAGTTTGCTGCTACTGCCTCAATCCCAGCTGGCGCCCGCAGGTCACAAACCACACACTCCACTCTTGAAAGTGGCTATTTAATCAATTTTTAATCCTAAAGGTCTGTACCTGGATGTCTGAGGATGTTTTATAGAATTAGCAACAGAAAGCCTAGTCAAACTGAGCATCAGTTCACTTTATTTAGAACATAACATGCATTTCTCCACTATTTTGAAGCATATGAAAAGAATTAGGATGCAGGGAAACATGAAAAAGCAGCTTGTATGGCCTTGAGTTTAGAAGGTTGAGGGGTGATCTAATCTAAGTGTTTGAATTGATAAAGTGATTTGATAGGGTTGATATAAAGAAACAATTTCCCCCGGCTGGGGAATCCAGAACAAGGGGACACATCTTTAAGAGTTAGACCATTAGAAGTGAAATCAAGATGTACTTTTTCACATAAAGGCTGTGGATGCTGCATCAATTGAACTTGTCAGGACAAGGATCAATATATTTTTATTAGGTAAGAGCATCGAGATTTATAGATCAGAAGTGGATAAATTGAGTTGAGCCACATCAGCCATGATCTTATTGAATGGCGGAGCACGTGAGGGCTGCATGATATAATTCTGTTCTAATGTTCAGAGGTATGCCCAGAGTTTTAAAACATTGATATTACAATATTGAGGACATCAAATAATTTTTAAAAACTATGTGTATTAAGATCAAACAAATTCACCCATTTCACTAATTTCCTCTTTGATCTTCTCTCTTGTCCTCTTCTGAGCTCATCTTGTCCATGCTGATGAAAGGTCATCTCGACCTGAAGTATTAACTTTGTTTCTGTCCACAGATGCTACCAGACCTGTTGAACATTTCCAGAATTTTTTGTTCTTCTGTACAAGATCCACCCCCCTGCTTCCTCAACACTATTCCACTGCTGACCACCCAGCTTCCCTTCCTGGCTCCCATTTTAGCTGACATTGTTAAGAGTTCTCTCTGCTCGGTTCTCTTTCAAATCTGTCGTCATCACCCCCTCATCAAAAAACAACCCTTGACTCCTCCATTGTTGCAAACTACCAGCCCATCTCCAACCTCCATTTTCTCTCCGGTCTTTGAATATGTTGTCACCTCAAAAATCAAGTCAATTTTTCTGAGAACTCCATGTTTGAATATCTCCAAACAGGTTTCTGCCCCTGCCACAGTACCAAAAGAGATCCTCTCAAAGTCACAAATGACATCCTATGTGACTGTGATCAAGATAAACTATCCCTACTCATCCCGTGAGAAGCCTTTGACACAGTTGGCGACATCGTCCTCCTCCAAAGTCTCTCTACAGTCTTCCAGCTGGGTGGAACTACACTTGCCTAGGTCCATTCTTATTAATCCAGTTCTAGCCAGAAAATCAGCTGCGATGGCTTCTCTTCCCACTCCCACACCAATACCTCTGGGATCCCCAGAGGGGATTCTTGACTTCTTCCTATTTCCCATGTACATGCTGACTCCTGGCAACTTGTCAGTTTATACATATAGATTGACGATACCCAGATATAATTCATCATTACCTCTCAATCCCTCCAAATTTTCAGAGTGTTTGTCTGACATCCTGTATTGAATGAGCAGAAACTTCCTCCAACTAAATAATGGGAAGACCAAAACCATTGTCTTCGGTCCCTGGCACAAACTATGTTCCCTACCTACACCGCTCCATCCCTCTCCCTAGCAACCCCATTCCATTCCTCTCCCTAAGCAAGCATCCGAACCAGACTGTTCACCACATTGGTGTTATTTGACCTTAAGATGAGCTTCCAACTGCATGTCATGTTATATGTGCTCTTCCTGAAGGTAGGTCCTTGGCTTATCATCTGCTGTTACTTCATCTTGAGCCAATTTTTTGGCAGCTTTTGTCAGTGGTGGTTTGCCATTACCTTCCACTCTTAGGAGCCGAGTGAGGAGGCAAGTCCCAAATCTACCTCAGCCAGGATGGGAATCAAACCCATGCGGTTGGTATTATTCTGAATAACATACTGGCTATCTAGCCAACTGAGCTAACCAGCCCCCCTCTCACTGCATAACCGTGACATTAAACCTGCCTTATTCCACCTCTCCAAAGTTGTCTGACTCTGCCCCTCCACAGCTCATTTCCTGCTGAATCCTTCAATCACACCTTCTTCTTACATAGAGACTCGACTATTCTAACATACCCTCTGCTGACCTCCGATGCTGTATGCTCCATAAAGTCATACAAAACTCTGCTGCCTCATCCTAACTTGCACTATATATTCCATTTATCCACCATTCCAGTATTTGCTGGCCTATACTGAAGTTAAGCAACACCTTGATTTAAAATTTTCACCCTTTTTCCAAACTCTCCATGATATTACCCCTAACCTATCCCTAATTGCTTCCAGCCCTACAACCCTCGAGTTAAGCCGATTCTAGCCTTTTACAATTTTAATTAAACTCCCATTGACCGTGCCTTCAGCAGCCAAGGTCCTAAGCTTTGGAAATCCTCCTCTAAATCTCTCTGCCTTTCTTTCCTCCTGTAACACACTCTGTGAAACCACTCATCTGCCCTAATATCTCCTTATGTGGTACAGTGCCAAGTTTTATTGGTAACACTCCAATTAAATCCTTTGTGAGGCCTTACCATATTAAAGGCACTATATAAATACAAGTGGTTGTGGAGAATCATGTCCATTTTCTGATCACATGGTCTTTACAGGAGGAAAGTAAGTATGCAAAATGTTTTGCTTAGATGACTTATGTAAAAAAGATAATTTCCAGAGATTGTGTCAGTGGCCTTTGATAACTATACAAAGAAAAATGAAATACATATTTTTCCTCCTTCCTCTTCCCCCAACTCCAGCATTCTCCAAAATCAATGGAATGACAGGCACCTTGTTCTGCTATGCTGAGATTGAACTGCTTTAATGTAACATCCGGGGTCTGAACAGGTTGAGAATATTCTTACACTGCTTCTCCATCCCAAACTCCCAACTCTATCGACTTCCCTCTAATAAAGTAAAAAATAAATCAAACCCGAGGCATTATTGTATAACACATTGTGTTGTTGAACCTATGCTTTTGTGCCAATTTTATGTTTAAACAAAATGGTACCCAGAAGAGAATTTTTTCTTTATTCATTCATGGGATGTGGGTGTTGCTGGCTAGGCCAGAATTTATCACCCATTCCTAATTGCCCTTGAGAAGATGGTAGGTACCTTCTTGAACCACTGCAGTCCAGATAGTGTAGGTACACCACAGTGCTGTTAGGGTGGGAGTTCCAGGATTTTGACCCAGTGACAGTGAAGGAATGGCAATATATTGCCAAGTCAGGATGGTGAGTGACTTGAAGGGGAACTTCCAGGTGGTGGCATTCCTATCTGTCTGCTGCTTATGTCCTTCTAGATGGTAGTGTTCATGGATTTGGAAGGTGCTAAGCAGCCTTGGTGAGTTCCTGCAGTGCATCTTGTGGATGGTACACACTACTGCCACTGTGCATCAGTGGTGAAGGGAGTGAATGTTTGTGGATGTGCTGCCAATCAAGTGGGCTGCTTTGTCCTGGATGGTGTCAAGCTTCTCAAGGGTTGTTGGAGCTATACTCATCCAGGCAAGTAGCGAGTATTCTATCACACTCCTGACTTGTGCCTTGTAGATGATGGACAGACTTTAGGGAGTCAGGAGGTGAGTTACTCACCACAGGATTCCTAGCCTCTGACATATATGGCTAGTCCAGTTCAGTTTCTTGTCAATGGTAACCCCCAGGCTGTTGATAGTGGGGATTTCAGCAGCGGTAATGTCATTGAATGTCAAGGGATGATGGCTAGATTCTCCCTCTTGTTGGAGATGGTCATTGTGTGGCACAAACATCATTTCCACTTGTTAGCTCAAACCTGGATATTGTCCTGGTCTTGCTGTGTTTGGACATGGATTGCTTCAGTGTCTGGGGAGTGCACAATGGTCAGCGCCATTTGCGAATCATCAGTGAACATCCCCAGTTTACCTTATGATGGAAGGTCATTAATGAAGCAGCTGAAGATGGTGGGGCCTAGGACACTACCCTGAGGAACTCCTGCAATGATGGCCTGGAACTGAGATGATTGACCTCTAACAACCACAACCATCTTCCTTTGTATGACTCCTGTAGAGCCTAACAAAACTGAGGTTTTTAATGCCGCACTTGGTCAAATGCTGTTTTGATATCAAGGGCAGTCACTCTCAGCTCATATTTTGAGATGCTTTCTTTATTTTTATTGATAGCGTTAGGCTAGTCTACATTATTAGTTCAGACAATCATTTCTACCTTTATTAGATTTGTACTAGATACTATTGACAAATTAAATAGTTTAAAGTGCAATATCTGACATATACAAATTAATGCTATTATAGAAAACAATTGAAGGTTTGTGCAAATCATGTTATGCACATCAAAAAACAAAAATGTTCACTTTGAAAACTCATTACTGTATACACACCATTCAGATCTATACAAATTCAGTTAGAATCCAAATTAGGGAACTTTTGAACAACATCACTTCCTTCTGTTTCAATTCCATCATAGATCCACTTCCGATTACAGCGACATGTAGAGCCACATTTCCAAGAACTGCATTTGGAGCAGGGATAGAAACAGCCAGGGCAGTTTTCATCCAGACAGTCGCAAAGGTCTATTCCATTGAAAAGCAGCCTGCCAGTGTTGTCATATTTTCTCTGCCAAACAGCACTAATGCAGAAAAAAAAAATCAGAACATATTTTAAAGTTACGCAAAAAAACAGCAACATAAACCCCCTCTTCAGATTCTACAATCATTAGTATTTCCACAAAAATTGCTGGAGTGTCAAATCTGATGAAGAGCCTTCAAGTTTTATTAGGTTAGAGCCACAAATTACTGGAGATGTGAATTGATATTGGTGTAGTAGTGCCAACAGGGTATCTGGGAGCTCATGAATGTCTGATCCACCAGTCCTCTCTTTAACAAATTAAATTTAAGCATGGAGAAAGAACAGAAATAAACCGAGTGCAACTTTACAGTGAGTTGGGTGAGCGCTAGGGAATCTTAAGGGTTAAACCTCTTTAAAAATCTAGTCTTGTTTGCATTTCTAAAAATTACTGTTTAAGTATAAATTTCTTCTAACTTAAGCAGGGATAAATAAGATGTCTACTAGGGAGCAGCTCTGTTTAGTTAATTAGGCTTAATCTAATTTCTGTAGCTATAGCAAGGCTGACTCATCGAGTCCTAGCTAGTATAAATTCAGGGCTCTCAGTATGAATTGCACTAAGTGCAACTTCACAGTGAACAGCTGGGAGTTTGATGAGTGAGGGAGAACGCTGAAGAGGGGAAAGAAGTGCTCCTTTCATTTTCTATCTTTTTCAGCCTCCGGTATTTGGTTCTTACTTTGGTACAGGAGAAGAAGCTGATTGGTGAGAATAAGGTGAGTTATTCTCCTTATTCTAATTGTAATAAATAGGTTATAAAATGAAGGTATGGCAGGACTGCTTGGCCAAGTAGAATGTGCATTCTGCAGTATGTGGGATGTCAGATACACCACTTGTCCTAGACAAACATCTGCAGGAAAAGTCACTGGCTGCAGAATCTCTAGCTCCAGGTTTTTGAAACTCAAGTGGTGGCTGGAGTCACTGTGGTGCATCTGACACAGAACTACATGGATAGTACGTTTAGGGAGCTGTTCACATTGCAGGTTAGGACAATGCAAGCAGAGGGAATAGGTGACCACCAGGTAGTTTAAGAGAACCAGGCAGTTAATGCGGAAGTACCTCGAGTCAATCTTGCTTGTTAACCAGTTTTCCCATCTTGGATACTGGTGCAGGTGATGGTTTCTCAGGAGTTCGGCAAGTGACACGTCTGTGGCAATACAGGTGGCTCAGCTGTACAGGAGGAGAGAAAGGCTGGAAGAGCAATAGTGATAGGGGATTTATTGGTTAGGGGAACAGACAGGCATTTCTATGGCTGTAGACGTATTTCCAGGTGGTATGTCGCCTGCCTGGTGCCAGGGTCAAGGATATCACAGAGCAGCTGCAGGACATTCTTCTGAGGGAAGATGGACAGCAGAGATCGTGGACCACATTGGTACCAACAACATAGGTAGGAAGGGCGATGAGGTCCTGAAAGCAGATTGCAGGAGTCAGGAAAGAAATCAAAAAGCAGGACCTCAAAAGCAGTAATCTCAAGATTACTCCCAATCCCACGTCCTAGTGAGCATAGAAATAAGAGGTTTGAGCAATTGAATATTTGGCTGGAGAGCTGGTGTAAGAGGGAGGGCATCAGATTTCTGAGGCATCAGGACAAGTTCTGAGGCAGGTGAGATATGTAAAAGTTGGATGTGTTGCACCTTAGCAGGACTGAGACTAACATCCTCACAGGGATATTTACTAATGCTGTTGGGGCAGGTTTAAACTAGATTGGCAGGGGGATGGGATCTGAGAGGGAGCTCAGATTTGACAGAAGCAAAATTATCAGAAAGTAGAAAAGTAGTAAGTGGAATTAAAAGGAAGATGAAGCGAAGGCAAGCATCAATCAGGATCAGAATGCAGAATAATCTTGAAAGATAAGAGCACACAATCTGAATGCATGCAGCATTCACAACAAGGTAGATGATGATCTGAAGGCACAAATAGAGATAAATGGGTATGACTTAATTGCCATTATGGAGATGTGGTTACAGGGTGACCAGGACTAGGAACTAAATATTCAAGGATATTCCTCATTTAGGAAGGATAGGCTAAAAGGAAAAGGACGTGCTGTTAATAAGGGATGAGATCAGTGCATTAGTGAGGGGGGATTTTGGATCAAAGGATCAAGATGTAGAATCAGTTTGCAAGGAGTCAAGAAACAGTAAGGGACAGCAAACTTTGGTCGGAGTCATTTATAGGCCACCAAACTACAGTGGTAACGTTGGGCATAGTGTAAATTAGGAAATTAGAGCTGCATGCAACATGGGTAATACAGTCATAATTGGAAAGTTCTCTACATATAGACTGGGTAAACCTAATTAGCACTAATGCTGTGGAGGATGACTTCCTGGAGTTTGTCTGAGCTGGGTTCCTGCAGCAACATGTTGGAAGAGCCAACTAGGGATTGGGCTATTTTAGATTTAGTATTATGTAATGAGAAAGGACTAATTAATAACTTTGCTGTAAAGGAGCCTTTAGGAGATAGTTTATTCTTAGTGATCATAACGATAGAATTTTGCACTAAGGCCTTAAAACTGAACAAAAGAAACGATGAAGGTATGAGGGGCAAGTTGGCTATGGCAGATTGGGAAAACACACAAAATTTGACAATAGACAGGCATTGGCTAGTATTTAAAGTATTACATGGTCTACATATATTCCTCTAAGACAAAACCAAACAGGAAAGGTGAATCAAATGTGGCTAACAAAATAAGTTAAAGATTGCATTAGCTCAAAGGGAGTGCCTTATAAGGTTGTCAGAAAAAGTGGCGCAATTTCGAATCCAGCAAAGGAGGACAAAAACTGAGAAAGGGAAAAAGAGAATATGAATGCAAGCTAGCAAGAAACAAAAGGTGGAGTATAAATGATTCTTTAGGTATGTGAAAAGGAAAAAAGTTAGCAAGGACAAATGTAGGACCATTACAGGCAAAGACAGGAGAATTTATAATGGAGAATAGGGAAGTGGCAAAGAAACTAAACAAATACTTTGTTTCTGTCTTCATGGAGGAAGATACAGAAAATCTCCCACAAATACTAGGGAACCAATGGGCTTGTGAAAATGAGAACTTGAAAGAAATTAATACTAATAAAGAGGCAGTACCCAAAATTAATTGGATTGAATGTTGATAAATCCTCCGGACCCGATGAGCTACATCCCAGTGTTGAAGTAGGTGGTCATACAAATAGCGGATGCATTGATGGTTATCTTTCAAAATTCTATACATTCTGGAAAGGTTCCTGCGAACTGGAAAGCAGCAAATATAACCCCGCTATTTAAGAAGGAGGGCAGAGAGAAATCAAAAAACTACAGACTTGTTAGCTTGACATAAGCAGTAGGAAAAATGTTAAGGATGTGATGACCAGACACTTGGAAAATAATGTTATGATTGGACAGAGTCAACATGGATTTATGAAAGGGAAATCATCTTTTGCAAACCTGGAGTTTTCTTTTAGGACTTTACTCGTAGCATAGATAAAGGAGAATCAGTGGATGTGGTGTATTTGGATTTTCAGAAGGCTTTTAGTAAGGTCCCACACAGGAGGTTAATAAACAAAATTAGAGCACATGGGATTGGGGGTAATATACTGGCATGGATTAAGAATTGCTTAACAGATAGGAGAGTAGGAATAAACCAGTCATTCTCCGGATGGTAGGCTGTTACTAACGGAGTATTGCAAGGATCGTGCTGGGACCACAGCTGTTCATAATCTGTATAAAGTATTTGGTCCCCACATCCAAATCAAATATTTACAAATTTTCTGATGACACAACTAGGTGGGAATGTGTATGTGGAGGATGTAAGGAGGCTTCAAGGGGATTTGGACAGGCTAAATGAATGGGCAAGAACATGGTAGATGGAATATAAATGGGAATGTGTGTAGTTATTCACTTTGCTAGCAAAAAACAAAGGCAGAGATTTTTCTTAAATGGAGAGAGGTTGGGAAGTATTGATGCATGAGTCACTAAAAGCTAACATGTAGGTGCAGCAAGTAATTAGGAAGGCAAATGGTATGTTAGCCTTCATCGCAGTGGGATTTAAGCACAGGAGTAAAAGATGTCTTGCTGCAATTGCATAGAGCCTTGGTGATACCACGTACAGAATAGTATGTACAGTTTTGGTCTCCTTATCCAAGGAAGGAAATATGTGCTATAGAGGGAATGCAACGGAGGTTCAACAGATTATTCCCTGGGATGGCAGGATTGTTTTGAGAGATTGAGGAAACTGGGCCTGTATTCTCTAGAGTTTCGAAGAATGAGAGGTGATTTCATTGAAACTTAACATTCTTACATGGCGAGAGAGGGTAGATGTGGATAGAATGCCTCTCCTGGCTGGTTAGTCTATAACCAGGGACACAGTCTCACAATAATGGGCAGGCCATTTAAGACTGAGATGAGGAGGAATTTCTTCAATCAGGGTGGTGAATCCATGGAATTCTCTACCCCAAACGGCTGTGAAAGTTCAATCATTGTGTTCGAGACAGAAATCAATAAATGTCTGGATATTAATGACATTCAGGGATATGGAGATAGCACAGGAAAGTGGCATTGAGGTAGATGATCAGCCATGATCTAATTGAGTAGAGGAGCAGGTGACGGACTGAATGACCTGCTCCCATGTTCCTAACAGACTGAAATGGAGATATGGTGAATTAATCACATTCTATACAGAAAGAATTTAATTGAATTAAAAGCGCATAAAGAGAGACAAAGGAAAATAAAAATTTTAAAACTCTATGAACAATTTACTACCTAAAGGACAAACTCCACAGTTTAATTCTTCCTTTTCCAGTGCTTGGGTTCAGTAGCATTTCAGAACCATAAATCATGTAATTAACAGGGTCCTTTACAATATCAATTAAATAGCTGCAACAAGATCCATTTCTCAACTCAGTCATATCAATGGAGTAAATCCAACAATTTCATGACATACATGGGGAGGCTCATGGCAACATGGTAATTTTCTTGGTTTTGACAAGACTAATGAAGGTGTGGCACAAATCATCCAGCAAACTTTGTGGTGAATCCAAACTTTTGTATCACCTTCACCACCATTGCTGAGGTTTAAAAAACATTAGGCACCACAAACTTGCCACTATTTTTCCTGAAATTTTGGGGCCTTAATCATCTATTAATGGGAATGCTCCATCCCTAGTTGCTCCATCATACAAGACTTCCTGAGCTATTCCTTCTAAACAGTCACTAGAGTAGGCAGGTAACTTGTTCCCAGGCTTGCAACAATATTGCTCTTAACTTGCTAAGCATTGTGCACATGGGATGACTTGTCCTTGAATTATTTATTCCTTTGTGGCAAAGGGCTTAACTTTTACTCAGTGCCCTACCCGTCACTGTACTGGTAGCTATCAGCAGCTTTGTATTTGTGGACTGGAAATACTGTACAACAAGTGCACTGAGACATTTGTTACCTTTCAGTACAGACCCATCCAGAAGTGTTGGGGACTGGGAACAGGCAGATAACATTATTACTTAAAATTAATACTTAGATGTTCTGCCACCAAAGTTTTTTTTCCCCCAAATTGTGCAAAGCAATTATCTGGTTGTAATCATCTTTTTGATTTTTTTTTTAAATAGCAGAGATAGATTGATCCCCTTGTCAGTCCAAAATTTAAGGGTATAGGTCATAGACAGGAAAGCAGAGGCCACAAACCGATCAGCCATAACCTTATCAAATGGAGGGGCAGAATGACCTACTCCTGCTTTTAATTCATATGTATATTTGCCTCATTCAGCAAAACAGAACAACTTGCACATACAAAGACCAATGTTCTGGTACACTCAGACAAAACTGCTAAAAATGAAAGTTAAATTTTTTTGGGTCATGCACAATTAGAATACAAGGGAAGAAAAACTCAAACTTCAAAACCTAATAAAATTAAGCCCGAAATGAAATTAGAGGGTGTTCAGAGACATGAAAAGAGTCTATGAAAATCATGTTGAGGAACTTTACTTGCTTTCGAAGACCAGCTGTCTTAGCTTTGTCCTGCGAATCTCTTTTGTCTGCAATCGGGTCTCAGGGTTGAATTCAGCTAGCAGAGGGCCAGGGTTCTGAAATGCTAAGCATTTTAACTGGCGTTCTGTTTGCTTCTGCAACACAAAAAGGGATTGTGTAAAACATGTTCAATGATACACGACAATAAAAGATAATTCATGTTTCAAATATAACATTAATTCAGGTTTATTGCTCCTGAAAAAGTACAATGTTGTCCATTCTTCCTTAAATGTTAAAGCAATCTGAAAGTGATTGTTACAAACCTAGCCTAAATGTGTGCAGAGTAATAATTTAGGATTGACAATGCTTGCTAACAGCTATACTTGGGGGAAGGGGTAGGTGCTCATGATATCTGCAGGAGCAACTTGAACAATGGATACATTTCACTAAACTTCCTTCAGATTGAGGAGTGGCACAGATGGACAATTTGGCAAAGTGGTCCTTCATTACACTCTAGATGATAAACTGGTGTCTCCAGCTATCTCTTGTGATATACTTTGGGGAAAATATTTCCAGCACAAAGAAAATTTGCTTTGCAGCTGCAGGTGAATCAAATGGACAGAAGTATAAAGCTGTAACATACTGTTTGTATGCAGTTTTTCATGGTCAGCACATCAGAATTATTGGTAATTCCAAGTAGAGCTTTACAGGGGGTAGCCTAGTAATGACAACAGAAAACTGATTTGGGTGATGAAAGTGAGTGCAAGGGCACTAGGCGTGCTTTGATCTGCCTGGCATTCCTAATCCTGCAAAAGCTCACTCTCACTAACAACCTGGAGCTATTAAGACAGAGAAAACAAAAATCAGAACCAAACAGTGACCACAGAATAAAAATAAACAAACATGTAAAGCCATTGAGAAATGACCCTTGTTCAGTGTAGTCCAACTGAGGTGTTCATCATAATGCTTAAACCATTAGTTAATGGGATCTACAGTTCCACAGTTCTTCAAACTATTCTATGAAAATCCTGATAATGACTCAATAGCAAAACAATCCACAGAGTCAATGGGAAAAATAAGGTTCCAGCATCAAAAACTTTAAACAGGACTGGTAATCCACCCATTTTACTTTTTTTTTTCCACCTTGATAATGAAACTGTGAGGGACTAAGACCTCACACTATGTATATAATTTGCTGTTTACCATTTAAAGTGGCAGCCTCACCGAAAAGGAGCTCTGCCCAAGTTGAACACCTAGCCCCATCTACCACTGCTTTTGCTGGAACTTCTATACCATCGCCTACAAGGCTGAGGCACACAGAGATGAATATCTCATCGTGTGAAGTCAACACCACCGAAAAAGTGAAGTGAATTTGGTTTTTCAGCCAATTGACCTCCATGAAAGAATACTTCATTGAATTTTGATTCTGGACTCTGGAAACCACAAACCAATATTTATTTTCTGTGGTCTCTGCACTGTAAAACATCCTTTTCTCTCTCTTTACTGTCAGAGTGTCGAGGCGATGTTGTGACCCTCCTCCTACATTTGTGCAAATAAGCTAAACTGAGTTCATCCTACCTTGAGTTTGCAGTGGGATTAATAGAAAATTGGATCACACAAAAACCAAGGGGTTGGGAAATACGCCATCACTTGTAAAGAGAGAAATGTATTTCTGTTTATGGACAGGTGAGATGATGAAAAATTAGTGCTGTTTAAATTACCCCCCCACCCCCCACCCCAACCCCAACCCCAACCCCAACCCCAACCCCAACCCTATCTGTAATATGCTAATGAAACCCAAAACTTCACATAAAAACACAACACATATCACAAAGTTTCCTCTCATACCATTTTCTTTTGGGCCTGTGTTTCTGATGCATTTTCCTCTTGCAACAATTTCTTTCTGGTGTTCATGATAGGACTTTGAATATGTAAAGTCATCCTTTTTTGGTTATAAGTGTGCTCTTCAAGAATCTGCTCCATACCCAGCAGACCTGGATTCATTTAAAAAAAACAGGAATTTATAAAAGCAAAAATGAGAATAGAAAACCTCTCCAGAAAGGCTACCTGGATGACAATCTCTAATCAGTACTTAAAAATTGAGCTTTATATAGCTTTGATTTTATATTTTGCATAAACAATATAAATCAATGTCTGGCAGACATACTTCGTAAGGGTTGGTAAGGCTGTGCGTACCTGTGCGATTGAACACAACACTAAAAAGCTGATTATTTGGAAGTTTAAGCAGAGTTTCCTTTTAAGCTTAACTTTTCATTTCCAATGTGATAGGAAATAGCTGCAAGGAAGAAAAGCAGAGATTAAGCAAAACATGAGTGATAGTCAGATTGGAAAGATGATGGTTTTTCTGTCAGGGGCTGAAATTGAAACAAGTAAATAATTGATGGCTGTCTATATGTGAAACAATTTTATATTAGTTTCAAAATTAGATTCTCCAGACAGCTTAATGGACCAACTGAATTTCATTTGTCCTTTCTCATATTTACCTCATCAGCCCATACAGAAGGACACAAAAAACACACAATTATGCTCAGAATTGCTCCAAAGATAAAATTAACTAATATCTAGAATAGATTCCAAGCTGGAACTGATCCAGTGGGCAGCACAAAGTATGAGCATATTTACCCTTAAATAGGTAACTGAAGTGTTACTATGCAACAGAGATCAGTGACTAGGGTTGGCATGTAGGACGTTTTTAAATATAAAACACAAACTGGATGAGTTCACCTGGAATTAAGTCTGTTCTTAAAAAGGGCTGTTGCGTTTCAATAAGTGAACTGGTCATTCGGAGTGCCGGTGTAGACACGATAGGCCAAACGATTCTGTAATAGGATCAGTTGGGTGAGGCAGAAACTCTCTGTTAGCGACAGGCCCGTTAGTACCACAGACCTACCCACTGATCATCAACTGTTCTTCTGGATAACCTGTTGGTAATACCATACTTGAAAATGAAACCATTGTCTTTAATTTTCTCAATAAAAAGGGAAAAAAACAACCATAGCAGAACTGCTACATAAACAAAATGCACAAATAATTTAAAAACTTTGCAATTAGGATTATCTTGTATAGGTTTTTGCTAACCTCCAACCGTTCAAACAAAACCTTTAAGTCTAATACACAATGCTTTACCAATTAACGAGACAAGTGTCAGGCGTTTGAGACACCGCTTAATTCAACAGAGATTTGTTTTACAATTAAACAATAAACCTACAGACACGGCTTCAAACTCCGAACAATTCAAACTTGTTATAATCGCAATGACTCCTACTATAAACCCCAATGTGTTTAAAGAAACGTGCAAGAGATTCCGAAAAAGTAATGCCCATGCGCAGTTTGTTTTTAACTAATTATCTGAAAAATAATTAGTCTCTGGATCACTCGACGCTCTTTCAATTTGTCGTATTCGTTTATCTACTAATCGCCTTCAATCTCCAGATCTGCCCGTCAATCACACACAAATAATCAATGACAGCTGTAGCCAGCAACCAATGCTGTTCAGTGATTGGCTACAGCGCGCAAGGAGGCCATTCGGCCCATCGTGTCCATACCTGCTCTCTGCAACAGCAATTCAACTGCTCTTAGGCCTCTTAGCCCTGCAAATCTTTTCTCTTCAGATAATTAGTTTGTAAATCATCTTTCACTTTTAATTTCTATTAGGAACTAGTTTTGGTAGTTTGTATAAATAAACACAACAGGAAGAATATTATGTAACCTTTTGGTACAAAGCAGCACTTTAGATTTGCTCATCCATTCACAGTTAGTCTCCTGACTCTCAGCCCCCGGTGTATGGGGGAAATCATCCTATCAAGACTCTCGGGACTGATTTTAGACGGAAATCAATTAGAAAGTGTCCCTCGAGAGAAGAAAACATCAGCTGCCACAAAGCTATTATTGGGTAATGGATGGGAAGGAAAAAGACTAGTCTCCGCTTGATAATTGAAAACCAGGTCTCACCTCGTGTAAAATACTTCTGTTTTATTTCATGCTGCAATTGCAAAAATCCTGTATCAGTTGATCAATAGTGACGAATTGGAGAAAATCTCAATCAAATATTTTCTTTCTTTTTGCTTGCCTTTTGACAAATGTTTAGATTAATGATAAACATGAAAACGTTTTGATAAAAGCAAAAAACTGCAGATGCTGGAAATCCAAAACAAAAACAAAAATACCTGGAAAAACTCAACAGGTCTGACAGCATCTGCAGAGAGGAACACAGTTAACATTTCGAGTCCGTATGACTCTTCAAACAGAACTAAGGAAAAGTAGAAAAGAGGTGAAATATAAGCTGGTTTAAGGCGGGGGTGGGGGGGGGGGACAGGTAGAGCTGGATAGAGGACCAGTGATAGGTGGAGATTGCCAAAAGATGTCATAGACAAAAGGACAAAGAGGTGTTGAAGGTGGTGATATTATCTAAGGAATGTGCCAATAGGTGACATTAATGGTAGAAAGCAGGTCGAGTAAGGTACAGATAGCCCTAGTGGGGGTTGGGTGTGGTGGGGGGAAGGGATTGAAATAGGCTGAAAGGTAGAGATAAAACAATGGCTGGAAATACATTTGAAAATAATGGAAATAGGTGGGAAAAGAAAAATCTATATAAATTATTGGAAAAAAGGGGGATCGGCTTCCTGTAAGGACTTCATCCCATTCTCTCAATTCCTTCGCCTCCTTTGCGATGCCACTTTCAAGAACAGCTCCTCTGACATGTCTTCCTTCTTCCTTAACCAAGGTTTTCCACCCACGGTGGTTGACAGAGCCCTCAACCTTGTCCGGCCCATCTCCCGCGCATCCGCCCTCACACCTTCCTCTCCCTCCCAGAACCATGATAGGGTCCCCCTTGTCCTCAATTATCACCCCACTAGCCTCCGCATTCAAAGGTTCATCCTCCGCCATTTCCGCCAACTCCAGCATGATGCCACCACCAAACACATCTTCCCTTCACCCCCCCCCTGGCGGTATTCCGCAGGGATCGTTCCCTCTGGGACACCCTGGTCCACTCCTCCATCACCCCCTACACCTCAACCCCCTCCTACGGCACCTTCCCATACAACTGCAGAAGGTGCAACACCTACCCCTTTACTTCCCCTCTCCTCACTGTCCAAGGGCCCAAACACTCCTTTCAAGTGAAGCAGCATTTCACTTGCACTTCCTTCAATTTAGTCTACTGCATTCGCTGCTCCCAATGCGGTTTCCTCTACATTGGAGAGACCAAACGCAGACTGGGTGACCACTTTGTGGAACACCTTCGGTCTGTCTGCAAGCATGACCCAGACCTCCCTGTCGCTTGCCATTTCAACACTCCACCCTGCTCTCATGCCCACATGTCCGTCCTTGGCCTGCTGCAATGTTCCAGTGAAGCTCAATGCAAACTGGAGGAACAGCACCTCATCTTCTGACTAGGCACTTTACAGCCTTCCGGACTGAATATTGAGCTCAACAATTTTAGATCATGAACTCTCTCCTCCATCCCCACTCCCTTTCCGATCCTCCTTTTTTTCAATAAGCTATATAGATTTTTCTTTTCCCACCTATTTCCATTATTTTTAAATGTATTTCCATTCATTGTTTTATCTCTACCTTTTAGCCTATTTCGATCCCTTCCCCCCACCCTACCCCCACTAGGGCTATCTTTACCTTGCTCGTCCTGCTTTCTACCCTTAATGTCACCTATTAGCACATTCGTTAGATAATATCACCACCTTCAACACATCTTTGACCTTTTGTCTATGACATCTGTTGAATATCTCCACCTATCACTGGTCCTCTATCCAGCTCTATCTGTCCCCACCCCCCTTAAACCAGCTTATGTTTCACCTCTTTTCTATTTTTCCTTAGTTCTGTTGAAGAGTCATACGGACTCGAAACATTAACTGTGTTCCTCTCCGCTGATGCTGTCAGACCTGCTGAGATTTTCCAGGTATTTTTATGTTTGTTTACAAAAATATTTCTCTTGCCTAATTTTAGGAATAACTGGAACAATACGGAGATTTCGCCTCATGATCATACCACTAGGTGGCAACATAATGCAGCCTGATAACTCAATCCAAGTAAATAAAACCATTAGGAGGCATTAGAAGCTGAATAAAAGAACATAAGGTGACAAGAGAATCTGCCAGGACAAGGTCAGGTTAAGGTAAATTTCAGTACTTAGTGACAACACTATAATGAGTGCCGGAATGGTTGTTAGGAAAAAGCCTGCAGTTACCTTAGGGCATCGCAAACTTTCAAGGCCAAAAAGTCACAGTTGTGAAATTGGCAAGTTTAGCAGTGTGTTTGCACAGAACAAGACCTCCAAACACCAATGAGATAAATTAATCCGTTTCTTTGTGGTAATAACTGAGGGACAAATGTTGGCCGAGACCTCCGCTGCTTTTCTTCAAATAGTGCTATGGAATCTTTTACATCCACCTAACATGTCAAACAAGGCTTTGGCTTTGTTTCTCATCTGAAAGACAAAACTTAAACAGTGGAGCACTCCCTCAGGGCTACACTGAATTGTCAGGCTAGACTTTGTGCAATAGTATCTGAGTGGACCTTAAACCCATGATGATCTGCCTCAGTTGGTGGATTGGGCAGACAAGTGGCAGATGAAGTTCAATGTGGAGAAGTGTAAGGTGATTCAGTTTGGCAGGAAAAATATGAAATAAAGGGAGAGCCTCTAAAGGAGGTGCAGGAACAGAGGGACCTCCGTATATGTGTACATAGGTCATTGAAGATGGCAGGGCATGTTGAGAACAGTTAATAAAGCATATCGTATCTTAGGCTTTATTAATAGGGACATTGAGTACAAGAGTAAGGAGGTTATGTTGAACTTGTGTAAGACATTAGTTTGGCCTCATCTGGAGTTCTGCGTCCACTTCTGGGTGCCATACTTGACGAAGGATGTGAAGGCGTTGGAGAGAGTACAGAGGAGATTCGCAAGAATGATTCCGGGGATAAAGAACTGTAGCTATGAGGGTAGATTGGAGAGGTTGGGACTGTTTTCCTTGGAGAAAAGGCTGAAAGGAGACTTGATAGATGTATTCAAGACCCTGAGGGGTATGGACAGGTAAATAATGAGAAACTGTTCCTACTCAAAAGAACATAAAGAATGAGAGGGCACAAATTCAAAATAATTGGCAAAAGGAGTAAATGTGAAGTGAGGACATTTTTTTCTCACCCAAAGGGTGGTTGCAGTCTGGAACAAACTTCCCAAAAGGGCGGTGGAGGAAGGTTCGACTGAGTTATTTAAAAGGGAATTAGATTTCTACCTGGAAAGAAATAATGTGTAAGGTTATAGGGATAAGGCAGGGAGTGGGATATTCTTTCATTGATCCAGTACAGACACGATGGGCCAAATGGCCTTCTGCACTGTAAAGATACTGTAAAGTTTGAGAGGTTGAGGTTTTCAGGAGAACAGGGAACAGTGGCAAGAGTGCTACTACTGAGCCGAGAGCGCCAATTTATTTGTTTACAATTCTATAATTTTTATACCTATGTATGTACAAAGTCACCAACTTTTGCAAGTTTAAAGCAGGATGGGGATAGGAGGTGAATCATGCCATAATCTCTGCTTCTCTAAGTTTTCTCTGCTGCTGGTGAAAATGAATTGAAGATCTTAATAACTGATGCCTCCACACCGAAAGAGAGACAATTGTGTTGAGGCTAATCCATTTTCAAATGAAGAGTTTTTGATTTTTTTTTTTGCTAAGACTTATAATGAGAAAAGGAATTGATGTACACAAATGAGGAAGATCGGTGGTAAAAAGAAACCTACTACAAAGTGAATTTCTCTCTTGCTCCTTTCACAAAAGATTGAAAAAAATAACTGTTTTTGAAGGACTATCATGTTTTGGAATTTTTTCTAATATTGTTGATGGGGGATAGCGTTCATGGTCTGAAATTGTTGAAGTCAATGTTGAGCCTAGAAGGCTGTAAAGGGTCTAATTGGAAGTTGAGGTTCTGTTCCTTGAGCTTCACTGGAATGTTGCAGCAGGCCGTGGACAGAAATGTGAACGTGAGACCAAGGTGGTGAATTAAAATAACAAGCAACGGAAGCTTGGGCTCATGCTTGTGGACTGAGTGGAGGTGTTCTGTAAAGAAGTCACCCAATCTGCATTTGGTCTCGATGTAAAGGAGACCACACTGTGAGCAGTGAATACAGTATAATAAATTGAAAGATGTGCAAGTAAATTGTTGCTTCACCTGGATGGAATATTTGGGGCCTTGGACGGTGAGGAGAGAGGAGGTAAAAGGGCAGGTGTTACATCTCCTGTGTTTGCTATGGTTTGCTTGTGTTCACCCCACGACCAGTCTTGCCTTTCAAACTAATGTCCTTGTGTTAATAATTTCTAAGGTGATGGAAGCTGCTTTTAACACTCAAATTATCCATCACCTAGACTCATCAATATAGTTGCCTATATAACTGTTGTACTGGTAATCTTGTTGCTTTTGTTACACATCTTTGGAAATCTGTTTTGATGATTAATCTGTGAAGAGCAAGTTATCATAATATCTCCCACCAAAGCTATGTTGAAAAGTATCTGATTTCTTCTCGAGTCGCTCAAATTACACTACAGTTGATGCCTAATCCGCTGGTCCCTTTTCCATTATCTTGAAGATTTCCAGTGCTCTCTTTGGTCTCCCACTCTTTTCCTCCTTCATATGAAACGTCTCCATTATTTTGCTGACAATTTCATTGTCACCTTCCTTTAAATCTCACAGCCTCAGTGAATGGAATATCCCTTCCTCTCAGTACTTCCTGATTTACAGCATCTCATTGCTTTTATGCTTTTCCTGTCTACTCAGGTCCTTGGCACTTCACCTTGCACTCTCAGTAAGTAATGGTGTATGAAAACTATCCTATGCGATGGAATCTATAATTTAAAAATTAGTCAGCTAAGTTGAAAGCTGCCTTCGACAAACTAGGCAGAACAAAACAGATGTTCAGCATTTAAATTCTTAGATTGCAATCAGTATACAATACTCATAATACAATAGAATTGAAGTCTTTAGTAAATAAGCAGCTGAAGGTGTGCTTGAAGGTAAAGGCAAATCCTTTAACTTGGATACCACTGCATTCCTCTAAGGAAATTATTTCACTAAACTTTCACCCATGGGACCTACGTTTGCATCCACTCTGAAATAAGATGCAAGTCTCCTAGATTATTTTTAAGTTTCCATGTTGTTTAGTGTGAGCCCCTTTACCCAGTACGTAGAAAAAGGGAATAACACAAAATGTCTAATTTAGCCACATTGTGCCGAATATTGTCAATCTCGCTGGAAGGCCGCAACAGGGCAAATACTTCACTTTTCTTTTGCAGAATATCATCAATTATGAGATATAAGAGCCATTCCTTTTTATTTTAACATTATTTTATAAAATCTTACATAATCATAATGCTAACATTAACTCCTCCATAATATATAAGCAGGTTTGTATCTGTAGTTCAAGTATGGGACCTATATTATTTGAAGGGTAGCTGCCTCTGCCCATCTTTTTCTCTGATATATCCATGTCAGAAAGCTAGATTAAGATCTAATATTGATGTTTGCATCAATAGTCAGAAAGTCCCTATCTTGGCAGTCTGACATGTAGCTGCAGACCTCAGAGACCTGTAGCTATGTTTACATTGACAGCGCCTTCTGCCAGGGGACTGTTATAAATACCTAGTTCATAGTAATATTTTAAAGGTAATTTTTAGTTCAGAGAAGATTAAAGTTAACTGTAGAAAATAGGAAATGTAACTAAAGCAACTTGAAGACTAGTGCACTTAAAAGGTTGGAGCCATTTTGATCTAAGGGGTTAACAGCGAGAAAGGTAAGATCATAAAACAGCAGGTGGACTTACTTAGCTGGAGAATTGGAGATGAGGTAGATACAATGCTTGCAAAGAAATGTAGCCCAGAGAGTTGTTTCGTTTTGCGAGTTAAAGCTACAATTAATTTAAAAGCATTGTGAGCCCTGGAAGGTTATGTCATCATGGAGATGGTTGGAGGTTAAGAAATTTCTAGGATTTCAATTTGTGTGTTTGCTGGGGGAATGAGTGTTCAGCAGCAGGGGAAAGACCACACTGAAAAGGTGCTGCTGTTAACTGGCTCCAGGCAGCAACAGTGTTTCTGTTAGCTGGCTCTGTCATTCGGGCTCTGGAGAAACCCTGGGAGCAGTTTGATAGCTCTGTGCAGCTAGGGCTGAGGAGAAGTCCCACCTGGGGAGCTGAGAAAGTGGCAGAAGGTCACTGGCTCCATGCTGGAAAGGGTTAGGGCTCAGGAGAAGTCCTGGGAGCTGTTTATAGCTTAGTCCAGTTGGGGAGGTTGGAGCTTGGTGAAATCCAGGGGCAATGCCAGCCCGGTGAAGCTAGCCAGCTATTAAAGCTTAAATTGAGCCAGTATGCAGAAACTGGAGTGCAGACTCGGAAATCCAGGGGAACAGAGTTTCAGGAGACGAGATTGAAACCTGGGAGGTGTGCAGTCATTGAGGCAGTCCAAGCTGGAGCAGCTTTGAAGGAATTCAGAGGCTTGATCTTCAAAAGTGAAAAGTTTGGAGTCCCTTGTGAGGGAGACCAGGGCTTCAATGAGATTGGTTGACTTGGTGTTTACTAATGTCTGAGTGGGTTGCTGAGAAATCCATGGGATCTGGCTTGGTTGCATTTGCTATTTATAGTGTGGTGTGTTCGACTGCAGTTTGCCTGCTAATTCACATGTACCTCATATTATACTCGAGCATTCAGGGTTATGGTAGATATTGTAAATTGTTTTATCTTTTTGATCTTGTATAGTAAAGTTTATTTTTTGTTCAAAACCCCTGGAATGGAGAAAACTTTATTCTCTTAGCCATTGTCTTGAATCTCAAACTTTGTCTACTGTAAACAAAAGGTTACTGGTCCCGAACCAGATCATACCAAACAATTGGGGGCCTGGTCCAGGATCATCATAACTGTCTAATACTGGATGTGTCCTTGGGTGATGGCTCGCATAAAAAAATCCCATTGTTCCTGGGTTGGAACAGTGCACTGTTCCTATACAGCTCTAGATTCACATATCAAAGTCATAGAACAACACCTATGCTATCTTAGAAGGATTTGGCGACTTAAGTGGGAGGACAAAAAAACAAACATGAGCATCCTCAAAGACACAGACATACCAAGTATAGAGGCCATGACCTCACATCAACTGAGATGGATGGGACATGATGTCAGAATGCCCGACTCATGACTGTCCAAACAGGTCATCTAGTTAGAGCTATGCCAGGATGCCCATTCTCATGGGGGCCAAAGGAAACATTTCAAAGGCCACCTCGAAGCCTCCATGAAAGTTTGCTCTATTAACAGCAACACATGGGAAGCAGATGGCCAATCACAACCAAAATGGTGGTACATCATTGAAAATTGTGCCAAGTCGCCCAATCAACAAGAGCAGCCATTGAGAGTGGACGATGAGAGAGATGGAAAGCGAGGGCAACTGCTTGAGCCAGCGATCCATCAACACCCCTAACAGCCGACAACTGAGGTCCTCATTGTGGGAGAGCCTGCAAGGCTAAGATAGAGTTCATGAGCTATCTGTGAACCCGCAGTGAATACTGACATCTCGCTTAAACCCAGCCATCCGCAAGGAATCATCCTTGACATGAGGGATTGTTGAAGAGAATAGACAACTCTATAACAGGAAAAGGATCTGGAAATTTATCTTTAATATTTCAGCCATTACTGCATTTTGACTAGTGACAGTGCAAGAGTTTGATCTCCAAGATTGCAATAGGAGGTTAGCAACATTAAGTTTACAGGGCAAGAACTAGTGCTTTGGATGCAATTAGGCAAATTGTGCTTGGAATTATGCTTGAAAGTTCTTCCCAGGCGAAGTTATGGTTCAAGTTTCTGCCCAAATTCATTTGCATACTCAAATGTAAAATGTAAGATCTTCCATGAACCAGTGTTATCGATCAGTGTAATAGAATTTAATTGGTTACTTTGTCACTCAACTTTCTAGACCTTTGCAACTTTACCCAACTGCAAAAAGCACCGAACACTTGTTGAATCAAAGCAACAGCCAGAAGAAATTAACCACCAACTAACAAACAAGTAGCTAATACCCTAAAATAGTGATGGTCCGGTGTTCTTCCTACTGCTGAAAGCAGTTCAACTATGTGAGTTTGAGTTGTTTACTGGAGTGCTGAGCTATAAACTAGCACTACTGCCATTGTATATTGTTTGATGTCATGATATTCTTGCTCTGCATCCTTTTGGTAGCCCTCACTAATATGGTGTTCTGAGTGGTTCACCTCAAAGTTGTGCGCATGCCACTGATGCCATTTTGCAGTGTGGAAGAGCACTTAGCACCCAAAAAAAAGGCAAAAATGATCCCAATTTCACACTACTTTTCATTTTAGTATTTTCAAACTTTTAAAACTTGAACTAGTGCCTTTCCACCCTTTTTTAAAAAAAAGTCTCTCTTTCTCTTCACATTGGTGCAATTGGCAGAAACTTGCCATCCTCATTATTTTGAACTTGGAGCATGGCCAGTTTTGTGTTATAGATCAGAGAATCTCAATTTATGCTCCATGTCATTCGCTTTAAAATTCCATTAAAGTCTTTTGTACTGGTTGGGCCAAATTCAGGTGGATTTCACTGAAGAAAAACAATGAAAAATAATGGAAACTGAATGCAACAGTCTGTATTTAATAGCCCATAATTTGCTGTAGCACAGAATCTAATTGCGTCTGCTATTAGTTGAATTTGCCTAGGTTTTAAAAGTTGTTTAGGTTTTAAAAGTTTTGGCGTGGTAAGTTGCTAAAATGTGAATCGATAATGTAGCAAGGGAAACTGGGTCTGAGGCCTGAATGAATAGGGAAAACAACTATCCCCATCAGTCAGCTGGCAGGATTGTGAAATTAATTGCACAAGGATTGAGAAGGAATGTAAATTATAGAGGGTGAACTCTTAGCCAGATCAGGCACAGAAAGAGGAATAAAGGGAGGGAAAGAAAGAAACTACATTTAAAAAATCTCCAAGAACAATTGAAACCTGAAGGAATGAGACTTTAAAATTGTAAGAATTAATTTTCAGTGCCAGGGACATTCATTGGTAATAAAAAGCACTTATCACACTTTATAATTGTAAATAACACTTACCAGGGTAGGCGGAATTAGAGATGAGGCTACAATCAGATCAGCCATGGTCTTATTGAATGATAGAGCAGACTCAAGGAGCCGAATGGCCTACTCCTCCTAATTTGTATGTTCATATGTAAAAGGATCCTTGAACTGGAACGTACAAGATTTTCTGTGGCGAGGTTTGTCCACTCTTTACAATTCAAATACAGCAACGCTATGCTATTCAATGCATTTCAATGGTGATCCAGGCGGCAAGATGCCATTTGCGCAAAACTAATGGCAACTTGGACAGCAGTTTTTAGACATTTGATTTAAGTATGCATCTGCCCTCGCTTGAAGTTGCTATACCATTTGGGCTTTTATGCAACTATGGAAGCAATGAATTAAACCGACATTTGTCATGGCTGCATTAAAGTGTTTTCCCCAAAGTGACTCATGAACAATGTGAGTGTGTATATTTTGAAACAAAAACAGAAAATGCTGGAAAAACTCTAACAGCATTTGCGGAGAGAAAGACAGAGTTAACGTTTCGAGTCTATATGACTCTTCTTCAGAGCTAAAGTGAAGTACAAACAGAAATCCTGTTGGAGAGAAATGCAGTACTTCTTCAAGGTAGGCATTCCTGGAAGAGAAGTGGCAGAGAATTAAATGCTAAGATAAAAGCAAAATACTACGGATGCTGGAAATCTGAAAAAACAGAAAATGCTGGAAAAACTTGTGTGTATTTTGCCCTGGGATTGAGTCATTCAATTTAAAATAACACAGCGGAAAAGCTTTTGTACTGAAAAAGAAAAGGTTAATTTATTTCGCTGTATTGCTCTGGAAGTTACTTTAGAATAGATAAAATTACTGATGCATACAGAAAGGTTAGTTACAAATGAAGATAAAACAATACTTATAAACATGATTTAAGTCCAGTCTGTATTCAGTGTAGGCCTGATATGTTTTTAAGTCGATATGTTGAATTGCCTGAAGTGAAGGTTTGGAGGTTGTAGAGTTGTTTCTGCAGCTGTGATGGCTTCTATTGTCAAATTGCCAGCGGTTGCTATAACAGGTGAGCTTAGTAGGTGGAATCAGATTTACAGGGAAGAGAGAAGGTTCCTTCTAGTTCCACAGACCTGGCACTTTTAGCTGCTTAATTGCTTTATAGCAGACTAGTAGCTATTTTTAGATAAAAACAAAAATAAAAATACCTGGAAAAACTCAGCAGGTCTGACAGCATGTGCGGAGAGGAACACAGGTAACGTTTCGAGTCCGTATGACTCTTCAACAGAACTGTTGTTCTGTTGAAGAGTCATACGGACTCGAAACGTTAACTGTGTTCCTCTCCGCAGATGCTGTCAGACCTGCTGAGTTTTTCCAAGTATTTTTATTTTTGTTTTGGATTTACAGCATCTGCAGTTTTTTGCTTTTATCTCAGCTGTTTTTAGATGCCTTTTTATGTCTCCCTGGGTTGAAGCTTCTTCAAGATGGATCTCTGTTGTAGGCAGCTTCCTGACCTTTTTGATGCTTTTTGCAGGTAAGCCAAGTTGGCCACTTATATCATGTGGCCTGAACAAGAATACCAAATCATTTTTATATAAGGTAAGTGGCAGTTTCATTACAGTTATCTGAAGTCTCTTTACTCCCTGTAGCGATCATAAAGGCCAAGTTTGTTTACACCTTCAAGTGGCTTATCATTTAGTATCTTTGTGTTTGGAGGAAAAGCAGTTAAATTGATCTTCTGTTTACTCATTTGGAACATTCATTGAATTTCAAAGTGTCTTCCTTTCATATATGTATGGGAATGCACCCTTGTCTCCTCGGGAGGTAAGGGAAAGATGGTTGAAATCTACAATTTTTGCTTGGAGCCATTTTTAGAACAGGCTTTAAACTCAGTCCAAAGATTCTCTTGAAGAAAGATGTAACATTTAGAATAGATTTCTAAAAATTTGTAATAATATAACTGTGTGCCATAATGCATTCCACAAACCTGCTACTTGTTATATTTATCTATTGATGAAGAGTCAATAAAACTATATTTCAATTGTTGTAAAAATATTCTTGCTTTGATTAGAATGCTAATTCACTTGTTTGTGTGTTCTCTCTTGTACCAACCTTGCATAAATTAAACAAATGGAATATTATAAAGTGAACAAAAAAGCTATTGTTGCAATACCATATTAGCATTGATGTACAAGTACTAATGGTAATAGCAGTAATAGCAAAACCAAGGCTGCAATATTATGAAGTGGGGTGAAAGAAGCATTTCATTTGTGCTTTATCACTTAGACCATATCTTCTCAACTGAAGGTCCACAGCCCCTTCGGGGCCTGCAAGTAGGTGTCAAGGGGTCCACCAAACACATGGCCTTGTCAGAAGGGCAAATATTACTGCTATGTTTAAAACCAATTAAACCAAATAAGCAAGCTCTGCATTGGAGCTTCTTACAACAGAAATAATCTCTGTAAACTCACTTTCCAGGCCATTGATTGGCGAGTTTCCAGTCTGTGAGGAGCTCTGAGGGAAGTGAATTGGCTAGCCTCCCTGTCACTCAGAGTGCTTCCGTTAAGGTGCTTCTGGGCAATTGGATTGGTCAGGTCACCAGTGACTTACCAGGTTCTCACTGGAGAAGAGCAACTTTTAATTAGAGATCTTGGGGTAGACAGAGAGTAGGGTAGATTATAAAACCAATGGAGGAAATTCTTCAGGAAATTCAAAACAATTGCAATTCTATTGACCAAGGATAGCGCAGTCAGTAATGCATCAGACTTTTAAACTGAATGTCCAGGGTTCAAGACCCTGTTTGGATACTTTCTGCATGGACTCAATGGGCTGAATGGCCTCTTTCTGTGCTGTAAATGACTCTGAGAAAGTTTCAAAGTTGCAGAAACAAATGAAGATAAAAGACGGGCTGACCTTTCTGAAAGTGAGGGATTATATAATGGTTCCATTCAGTGAAGCTTCATGCAGTCATAAAATAACCAATGATACCTGCTGAAGAAATCGTCAACTGGTTGTTTTGTCTATTCCAGGGTGTTTCTGTTATGTCGCCAAACTAATTTTCTTCCATACACTCTGCAGAGTCCCAGGAACACCCACAGTCTCAACAACAAATTGCATTTATATGACACCTTCAGCATACCAAAGCTGCTTCACAGCAACGTTACCAAATCTCCAGAGTCGTGGAGATTTCAGTACCAGTAACATACGAACATATGAAATAGGAGCAGGAGTCATTCAGCCCCTCGAACCTGCTCCACCAATCAATAAGATCATGGCTGATCTGTTTGTGTTCTACATTCCCATCTACCCCCAATAACCTTTGATTTCCTTGCCTAACAAGAATCCATTCACTTCTGCCTTAAAAATATTCAGTGACCCCACTTCCACCGCCTTCTGAGGCACAGAGTTCCAAAGTCTCTCAACCCTCGGAGAAAAGAAATTCTCCTCATCTCTGTCCTATAAAGGCTCCCTAGCTCTGGACTCATTCACAAGAGGAAACATCCTTTTCACCTCCACCTTGTCAAGCCCATTCAGGATCTTATACTCTTCAATCAAATCACCCCTTACTCTTCTAAACTCCAACCTATCGTCATAAGACAACCCACTCATTCCAGCTATCAACCTAGTAAACCTTCTCTGACCCACCTCCAACACATTTGCATCCTTCCTTAAATAAGGAGACCAAAACTGCACATACTATTCGAGATGTAATCTCACCAATGTCTGGTATAACTGAAGCATAACACCCTTACTTTTAAAACGAAAATTGTTGGAAAAACTCAGCAGGTCTGACAGCATCTGTGGAGAGAAAGACAGAGTTAATGTTTCAAGTTCAGATGACTCTTCTTCAGAACTAAAGAGAAGTAGAAATGTGGTGAAATATATACTGTTTAAAGGGGGGGTGGGACAGATTAAGATGGATAGAAGGCCAGTGGAGGCAAAGGAGAGATTGTAAAAGATGTTAATGATGGTGATAGATCTCCTTTAGCCAGTATCACCACCATCAACACCCCTTCGACCTTTTGTTTATGACATCTTTTACATCTTTAGTTCTGAAGAAGAGTCATCTGGACTCGAAGCATTAACTCTGTCTTTCTCTCTGCAGATGCTGTCAGACCTGCTGAGTTTTTCCAGCAATTTTTGTTTTTGTTTCAGATTTCCAGCATCCACCGTATTTTGCTTTTATCCTTTTATGTTCAATTCTTCTTGTGACAAGGGATATCATTCTATTAGCCTTCTTGATTACATGCTGTACCTGCATACTAACTTTATGACTCATGCACAAGAACACCTAGACCCCTCTGCACCTCACAATTCTGCAGTCATTCTCTCAGTAACACTCTACTTATTTTCATTCTTCCTGCCAAAGTGAAAAACTTCACATTTTCTCACAATGTACTCCACCTGCTAGATTTTTGCCCACTCACTCAACTTATCTATATCGTCTGCAAACTCCTTATGTCTTCTTAACAACATACTTTCCTACCGATCTTTGTGTCATTTGCAAATTTAGCTACCATGCCTTCGCTCCCCTCATCTAAGTCATTGATGAAAATTGTAAAAAGTTGAGGCCCCTGCGGGACTCCACTAGTCACATCCTGCCAATCAAAGATGCATTTATGCATACTCTGTTTTCTGCCAGCCAGCCAATCCTCTATCCAGGGTAATATGTTACCCCCTACACTGACCTTTTATTTTCCGCAATAACCTTTGATGTGGCACCTTATCAAATGCCTTCTGGAAATCCAAGTACATTATGTCTAAAGGCTCCCCTTTATCCACAGCACATGTTACTCCTTCAAAGAACTTTAGTAAATTCGTTAAACGTGACTTCCCTTTCACAAAACCATGTTGACTCTTCCCTGTTACCCTGTGTATTTCAAGGTGCCTAGCTGTAACCTCTTTAAAGATGGACTCTAACGCCTTCCCCATGACAGATGTCAAGCTAACTGGCCCATAGTTTCCTGTTTTCTGCCTCCCTCCCTTCTTGAATAGAGGGGTTATATTTTCTACTTTCCAGTCTGATGGAGCCATTCCAGAATCTAGGGAATTTTTGAAAATTAACACCAATGCATCTACTACCTCATTAGCCACCTATTTTAAGACCATAGGATGAAGCCCATCTGGATCCAGAGACTTGTCAGCCCTTAGCTCCATCAGTATGCTCAGTGCTGCTTCCCTAGTGATGATGATTTCACCAAGTTCCTCTCTACCCTCCATCTCCTGATTTACAGCTATTACTGAAATATAGAAACCTATAGAAACTCTTGCTATCCACTTGTACATTTCTAGCTAGCTTCCTCTCAAACTCTAATTTCCTTTTCTTGATTAACCTTCTAGTCAGTCTCTGTTCTTTATACGCTGACCAATCCATTTGACCTGCCATTCATCTTTGTCAAGTTATGTGCTTTTTCCTTAAGTTTGATGCTTTCCATAACATCTTTAGTTAACCATGGATGGTGGGTCCTCCCTTTAGAATTTTTCTTTAGAGTAGGAATATACTTATTCTGAGTGTTCTGAAAAATCCCCCTAAATGCCTGCCACTGCTTCTCTATTGATATATCCCCTAGCCTAGTATCCCAGTTAACTTCAGCTAGCTCAGCTTTCATGCCCACATAGTTGCCCTTTTTTAAGTTTAAGATACTAGTCTTAGACTCTTTCCCCTTTCATACTGGATGTAAAATTTATTCATGCTATGGTCACTGCCTAGGGCTGCCTTTACCCTGAGGTCATTAATTAACCCTGTCACATTGCACAATACCAAGTCTAATGTAACCTGCTCACACACAAATGGAAAATGCTAGAAAAACTCAGGTCCTGCAGCATCTATGGAGAGAGAAACAGAGTTAATGTTTTGAGTCTGTATGATCCTCCTTCAGAGTTCTGTTTCTCTCCACAGATGCTTCTAGACCTGCTGAGTTTTTCCAGCATTTTCTGTCTTTGTTTCAGATTTCCAGCATCCGCAGTATTTTGCTTTTATCCTAATGTAACCTGCTCTCTGATTGGTTCCGGCATGTGTTGCTCTTAAAAAAAAAACTATCTCGAAAGCATTCTGTGAACCCTTCATTCCGGCTGCTACTGCCAATCTGATTTTTCCAATTTATAGGTAGATTAAAGTCACCCTTGATTATTACTGACCCTTTATCATAAGCATCCAATATTTATTTTTGTATACTTTGCCCTTCATTGTGGTTACTGTTAGGGAGCCTGCAGACTACTCGCACTAGTGACTTCTTTCCTCTACTATTCTTCATCTCTACCGAAACTGACTCTGCATCTTGATCTGAACCAAGGCCATCTCTAACTATTGCACAAATGCCACCCTTGATTAACAGTGCTACCCCTCCACCTTTACCTAGCTTCCTATTCTTCTTGAAGGTCATATACCCCTCAATATTCAGGACACAATCCTTGTCATCCTGCAGCCATGTCTCTGTAATAGCTATCAAATCATATTGATTTACTTCAATGTGTGCAATCAAATTGTTTACTTTGTTATGAATGCTAAGTGCATTAATATACAGAGCCTTTAGTTTTATCTTTTATTATCTTTGTGACACCCTGTCTTGTCTTGTTCTTGGTTCATTCTTAGGTTTTTTTTCTCTGTACCTTTCCTGCCATTCTATGACCTTCATTTCCCATATTACTATTTTCCTCTCTTCCCTTGTCTCTACTCTTTGATATACCACATCTTTGCATATTTGATCCCTTGACCCCACTGTTTTGTTTAAAGCCCTCTACTTCTCTGGTTATGTTGCTCACAAGAACGCTGGTCCCAGCACAGTTCAGGTGTAGACTTTCCCAAATATTGGTGCCAGTGCCCCACAAACTGGAACCCACTTCTCCCACACCAGTCTTTGAGCCACATGTTCATCTCTCTAATTTTATGTAGCCGATGCCAATTTGCACGTGGCTCAGGTAACAATCCAGAGATTTTAACCTTTGAGATTCTGCTTTTCAATTTAGCACCTAGCTCATACTCTCTCTATGCAGAACCTCTTTCCTAGTTCTACCGCAGTATTCATCTCAGACAGAGGTTTTAAGGAGGAGAGAGATAGAGAGGTTTAGGGAGGGAATTCCAGGGACTAGCCAGCGAAAGGTGCAGATGCTAATGGTGTAGTGATAAGAATCCAGGATGTGGAAGAGGCCAGAATTGAGAAGGGCTGAGATCTTTCAAGTTGTAAAGGCTGGAGGAGGTTTTAGACATGAGGGGCGAGGCCATAGAGCAATTTGAAAACAAGCACCAGCAACAAGCTTCACATTAAATAAGACAAAATAATAATTTTGTCAGTTTAATTGTAGAACTAATTTTTTTTTTAGTGAAAAAATCTTGTGCCACAAGGCACTGAATGTAGACAAGGCTATGGGCCCTAATAACACTTGGCTATAGTATTGTACTGATAACTTGTGCTGCAGAACCAGATGTGGCTCTTGCCAAGCTGTTCCAGTAAAGCTACAACACTGACATCTAGCCATCAATGTGGAAAATTGCCCAGGTATTTCTCTCCCTGAAAAGCAGGACAAATCCAACGCGATGATTACCACTTCACTGGCTTACGCAATCATCAGCAAAATGCTGAAGGGTGTCATCAATAGTAGCATCAAGCTGCACTTACTGAGCAATTACCTGAGACCTTTTGACAGCGTTGGGCCAAACATGGACAAAAGATCGGAGTTCCAGGTGTGAGGTGTGGCATCAAGGCAGCTTTTGACATGTGTGGCATCTAGGAGGCCTAGCAAAACTGAAGTCAATGGAAAATAGGGACACGTTTCTCCACTGGATGGAGTCATACCTGGCACAAAAGAAGCTGGTGATGAAGAATTTAGCCTCACCATTATTTTGACAGGAAAATTTGGGTCAAAATATCAGTGGTAAATTTCCAGTTATGTGACTGTCTTTTTGTGATATGAATGCAAAATCATACAGACCTTCCTTTTGTGATAGACTAGCTGCTGTGGCATTGGCAGTGTTGCCTCCCTCTGGGATGTTCTGGCTTTACCTTTAGGGACACTCGTGGTGAGTTGTTGTCTATGCGTCTTAACTTCAGTAATTGTATTTTCTTTCTAGTTTTAGCTAACCTTGCACCTTGTGTGATTCTTTAGAACTACAATACTGTATTTTGCATGCTTGGAAACTGAAGATAAATTAACTGTTACAACAAATCTTAAAGTCTTTATTTCTACTTTAACACATAACCTTCCAACTGTAAGCACTCTTTCAGAGATCTGCTTTGAAAATTATGTCATTTTTCAAAGCTTTCTGATCATTTAAATGTGTCACTGGCTAAAAGTTCGATTAGGCCAGTTTGGAAGTCTGTTTGCTTCATACAATAAACACATTGGTCTGATGTTACACAGGTTTATGGATTCTACAGAACCAAATTATTCTGCATTAAGTTTATCTATACTTCATGCTACAAATTACACACATCTGCTCTCATGCAGCTACGAACACAGTGCTCAATTGAAAATATATCATTATTTCTTCATTGTCCCTGGGTCAAACTCCTGTAACTCCCACCAAACAGTACTGTGGGAGTTCCTTTACCAGGTGGACTGCAGTGGCTCAAGAAGGTAGCCCACCCAAACTTCTTAAGAGTAATTAGGATGCTGGTTGTGCCAGCGCCACCTGTTGTGATATCACTTTGAGAGAGTATGCTAATGAGTAAGTAGCCAGGATGTAAACCGTGACCAGCAGACATTGTTCAGGTGAGCTTTCAGTTTATCTAGCAGCATGTGGTGTGAAGGAGATGCAGCTGTACTTTCCTGTTAACAATAGCTGTTGAATCTTTATAGTAAATCTGTCTGCTGAGCAATCCTGTTCTACATCTTCAAATAAACCAAACCTATGTTTAGTTAACCAGTCCTGTGTGAGATTGGTAAGTTTGTATTAAGCAAACATAGAAATACAACATGGTGAGGAGCAGTGTTTTCTCTTAAACAAAATGCTGAAGATTTGAAGATCACAGAAAAGATGGCAGAAAATATGAAGCCATTGTAGCTGGACAGCGCACCTGCAAGCATTATGTGCAACTACTAGTGTTGGTGTGGTAGCCAGGATGCACAAAGCAAGCAAGTCACGGGGAGCACAGTCTGCTGCATCCACCACAAAGATGTCTTGCATTCCAAGGTCTTTTGCGGTGTAAAAGAACATTAGGTTCACCTGTGCAAGAAATCTGGTTCCAGAGGTATGACTAGAGTTAAGATGCAACCAAACAAAAAGTGCGTGCAGCATACTGGCAGCAACGGCAGGGAGTGTGCCAGAGACCCACAGAAGCACAAGCACATACATGAAATTAGTGGCAATACAGATCAAGGTGAAGATGCAGAGTGGGAAGATCCTCCACTGGAAGATGAACAGGCTTTCCACATTGACTTCATCCACACCTTGTGTCACATTCACAAACAGTTAGAAGCTTCAGCCACTATCAGCATTATATGCCCAAAGAAAAGCAGCTCGCACGCTCACAGCCAAAGTCAGCACAGGAGTGAGTGTGAATATCTTACCGTCCTGAAGAATATGTATCTGGATTGTTGGAAGTGAACGATACAATTTGCTACAGACAATCTAACTGCATGAGTCACCCATTCACTGCACTGGTACATTGACATTGAAATGCAGCTATGGCAGGTCTGCATGGAAACCAAAAGTATTCTACCTGGTGGCCACGAGCAGACCAGCAAAAGCAGGGTTACCGATATGTATGGAACTCAACATTGTGACCATACACATAATCACCAACATACCAATCACAGCAGAAGAGGCCAAGCATTAAGTCAGTCCATGATCTACGGCAGATGTACCCAGACAGGTTCAATGCCAGAAGGAACTGTTTGGGTTTCGAAATGCAACAGCACTACGTGTCCTATCTGGCTTGCTGTAGTCTTGTGGCCTCTGCCATGAGGCAATCTCTCTGGGAGCAGGCATTTTTGCATCAGTTCAATAGAAACTCTCACTGAGAGAGCACTGCTGTCTTTGAACGTGAAACAGTGTCAGAAAATGGAGATAAAATAAGAGTTTTGAAACCCTGAGAGTACTGCAGAGAAGACACAGCTCAAAGGCACACAAATGTTCAAATCTGCTAAAAGCTGCTGAAAAGCATCAAGGAAAAGCAAGCACATACCAAGGGCAAGGCTGTTTGGGTGAGTGGTCATGGCAGTAAATTTTCCACTCCCAGTTCCTGTCAAATTAAAAGTGATAGGTGGTAAAACTAGCAGTTTTTCCACTTGCAAGCGCAAAAACCTGAGCTGGCAACAGACTTAATTAACAAACCAGAACCTATAAGGGTAGCCACACTTCTAACACTGCTGGAGAGGGACTGCTGCAAATTGTATTACCACCCTAAATCTAACCAAAGAATGAAGAAAACAGACAGCAGAGATCTTGAAAATCTTGAATGAACACTTTGAACCTGAGTGAAAGTAACTTCTGAATGCTATGTATTCAACAGGGGAAAATGAACCCATTGAACCGTATGTGACTGCAGTAACACAGCTTGCGGAATCATTTGAGTTAGACCGCTAGCAGATGACCTGATTAAAGATAGAATACACTTAGGCATATGCAACTCCTCCGGTGAGAACAAATCTTCTGAGGAGAAACCTACGCTCAGGAAAGTGATAGATGTGCGTAGAAATGCAGAGCTCGTAAAACGTCAGTTGGAGCACATGTATGGTAGAGCAGAGCAGGAGATGCGTTATGCTGAGATACATTTCAGACCTAAAGAGCAGGATGCAAATATTGCGGAGGACATCATACAAAGGAAAAGACAGATTGCCCAGCATAGGAAAAGCAATGTTTTAACTGCAAGAAGCAGAATAATTTTGCACAAGTGTTTGGCGAGGTGGGGCAAAAAGCATACCAAGCAGATACAGATGGCCACTGGAGAGAGATCAGCAGAAGAGTCTGATGACGAATTATACACGATACAAGAGGTCGATTTCATCAAGCCTATAGGTGAGAAATGGTTTGTGACTGTTACAATGATGACCACAGAAGAGTATCAAGTGAACAAGAGGTGTCAGATAGACACTAGTGTGTTATGCAACATAATGACCTTCACAGGCCTGTGTGAAGTGGCTCAACATGACGATCCAAAACTGAAGCCCTCAAAAGTGAGGTTGAGGCTATATAATGGCACGATACTCATACCAAGAGGACAAAACCAAGAGCCCAATACAATTGCAAAACGAAAGATCTTGAGTTCCAAATCCTAGATGGGACACAATGCCCACTCATCTCTGCTGAAGCAATTCTAAAGCTTGAGTTGGTAACTCTAAATGTGCTGACAGAAATTAGACATAAAACAGCAGCTCGACATGAACTGGAAGTCATCAACCCAGCAGAGACATTGAATCTGACAGACGAGTGCCTTGCTCAAATCAGTGGACTACCCAACAGGAAGCAACTCTCCAAGTACTACAAGAAATAGTGATGAGAGGCCTGAGAGCATCAAGGACACACCTGTGGTTATGAGCATATTGGGCATATTAAGGTGAATTGACAGTCCAAGATGGCATCTTGTATAAAGGAAATAAAGTCATCATCCCTAAGGAGATGAGAGGAGAGATGTTGATGTGCATCCATGCAAGCCACCAGGGAATTGAATCAAGTCTGAGAAAGGCAAGAGAAGTGCTCTACTGGCCAAACATGAGCAATGAAATTAAAGGCCACATTGGCTGTGGCCATATGGTGCTTGTAATGAGTAGCAAGCTAAACAAGCTAGAGAGCTGTTGATGACGCATGGCATCCCAGACAGACCATGGATGAAGCTGAGAGTAGACCACTTCACTATAGCAGGGACTGACTAACTTGTTACTGTAGCCTGCTATTCGGACTACTGGGCGCGGGTAGACCAGCTGACTTTAATGACAAGAGAAATAGTAGAATGCCTGAAAGCACGCTTCAGTCGGTACGCCATTCCAGACATTGTAAAGAGTGACAATGCCTCTCAGTTCACAAGTGAAAAGTGAAGAATTCAGCTGTTTCACAAAGGGTTGGGAAATTCAACACTGCACATCATCTCCGCACTTTCCCCAGTCAAATGGAAAGGGGCAGCAGTGAAAATCGCCAAAGGAATCATCATGAAATTGAGCAAGTTTAGCACAGATGTATATGAGGCAACCCTCAAGTGGAGAAACACCGAATTAAGTCATGGAAAGTAGTCCAGTCCACAGACTTGATGTCATGCCACACCAAAACTACTCTTCCAATAGCAAAAAAAGCTACTGAAACCAGAATTAGTAACAAGCATGACTGGAAAAGATCAAGGTGAAACAGCAGAAAGCCAAGTTTCATTTTGACGAGACTACTAAACCATTGCCAGAGCTCAGCATTGGAGGGCCAGTCAGTGTACAAGCTTTCGACGCTCTCAACAGGAGTCAGGCCACATGGAAACTTGGGGCTTGCTTTGTGCTGGTGCGTTTGATCACTCACTTCCACTGCATGCGAACACATATGAGAAGGGTAAATAGGGTGGTCAACAGGACTTTAAACTAGAAAGTTGGGGGGGAGGGAAGGGTAAAACTCCAAGAAGTATGACTAATGGGAAACAAAGCAGCAGGTTAGCGTGTGGGGGGGTGGATTCAACTTCATGGAAAATTATGAAAAAACTGAAAAGAAAGGAGAGCCCAGGAGAGGCTATTAAAGTCCCCAGAACACAAAATAGGACAGTGTGTTTAGGAAGGGCTAGGAATCTAACTTCAAGCACATCAGATAAAGGGACGACAATGAAAAAGGGAACGGGAAATACAGGACTGAAGGTGTTGTATCTGAATGCACGCAGTATACGAAATAAGGCAAATGAGCTTGTGGCGCAGATTGAAATTGGCAGGTATGATGTGGTGGGCATCACGGAGACATGGCTGCAAGGGGATCAGGACTGGGAGCTAAATATCCAAGGATATACATCCTATCGAAAAGATAGGCAGGTTGGCAGAGGGGGTGGGGTTGCTTTGTTAGTAAGGAATGAAATTAAATCGATAGCAAGAAATGACGTAGGGTCAGATGATGTAGAATCTGTGTGGGTTGAGTTGAGGAACCGCAAAGGTAGAAAAACCATAATGGGAGTTATGTACAGGCCTCCGAACAGTAGTCAGGATGTGGGGCACAAGATACACCAGGAGATAGAAAAGGTGTGTAAGAAAGGCAAGGTTACAGTGATCATGGGGGGATTTCAATATGCAGGTAGACTGGGAAAATCAGGTTGGTAGTGGATCCCAAGAAAAGGAATTCGTAGAATGTCTACGAGATGGCTTTTTGGAGCAGCTTGTGGTGGAGCCCACTAGGGAACAGGCAATTTTAGATTTAGTGATGTGTAATGAGGCAGATTTGATAAGGGAGCTTAAGGTGAAGGAACTCTTAGGAGGAAGTGACCATAATATGATAGAATTTACCCTGCAATTTGAGAGGAAAAAGCAGGAATCAGATGTAACGGTATTATAGTTGAATTAAGGCAACTACAGAGGCATGAGGGAGGAGCTGGCCAGAATTGACTGGGAGATGAGCCTAGCAGGAAAGACAGTGGAACAGTAATGGTAGGAGTTTCTGGGAGTAATTTGGGAGACACAGCATAAATTCATCCCTAGGAAGAAGAAGCATACTAAAGGGAGGACGAGGCAACCATGGCTGACAAGGGGAGTCAGGGACAGCATAAAAGCTAAAGAGAAAGCATACAATGTGGCGAAGAGCATTGGGAAACCAGGGGATTGGGAAGCCTACAAAGTCCAACAGAGGACAAATAAAAAAGAAATAAGGAGGGAGAAGATTAAATATGAGGGTAAACTAGCCAGTAATATAAAAGAAGATTGCAAGAGTTTTTTTAGATATACAAAGGGTAAGAGAGAGGCAAAAGTGGATATTGGGCCGCTGGAAAATGACGCTGGAGAAGTAGTAGTGGGGAACAAAGAAATGGCGGAGGAACTGAATAGGTACTTTGCGTCAGTCTTCATGATGGAAGACACGAGTAACATCCCCAAAGTTCAAGAGAGTTGGGAGACAGAGGTGAGTATGGTGGCCATTACCAAGGAGAAGGTGCTAGGAAAACTGAAATGTCTGAAGGTGGATAAATCACCTGGACCAGATGGATTACACCCCAGAGTTCTGAAGGAGATAGCTGAAGAGGTAATGGAGGAATTAGTGGTGATCTTTCAGGAATCACTGGAGTCATGGAGGGTCCCAGAGGACTGGAAAATCGCTAATGTAACCCCCCTGTTTAAGAAGGGCGTGAGGCAAAAGACAGGAAAGTGCAGGCCGATTAGCCTGACCTCGGTCGTTGGTAAGATTTTAGAGTCCATTATTAAGGATGAGATTTCAGAATACTTGGAAGTGCATGGTAAAATAGGGCAAAGTCAGCATGGTTTCATCAAGGGGAGGTCATGCCTGACAAATCTGTTAGAATTCTTTGAGGAGGTAACGAGTAGGTTAGACAAAGGAGAGCCAATGGATGTTATCTACTTGGACTTCCAGAAGGCCTTTGACAAGGTGCCGCACAGGAGACTGCTCAGTAAGATAAGAGCCCATGGTGTTAGAGGCAAGGTACTAGCACGGATAGAAGATTGGCTGTCTGGCAGGAGGCAGAGAGTGGGGATAAGGGGGTCCTTCTCAGGATGGCGGCCGGTGACTTGTGGAGTTCCGCAGGGGTCAGTGTTGGGACCACAACTTTTCACTTTATACATTAATGATCTAGATGAAGGAACTGAGGGCATCCTGGCTAAGTTTGCAGATGATACAAAGATAGGTGGAGGGACAGGTAGTATTGAGGAGGTGGGGAGGCTGCAGAAGGATTTGGACAGGTTAGGAGAATGGGCAAAGAAGTGGCAGATGGAATATAATGTGGGGAAGTGTGAGGTCATGCACTTTGGTAGGAAGAATAGAGGCACAGACTATTTTCTAAATGGGGAGAGAATTCAGAAATCTGGAGTGCAAAGGGACTTGGGAGTCCTAGTCCAGGATTCTCTTAAGGTTAACTTGCAGGTTGAGTCGGTAGTAAGGAAGGCAAATGCAATGTTGGCATTTCTTTCGAGAGGACTAGAATATAAAAGCAGGGATGTGCTGCTGAGGCTTTATAAGGCTCTGGTCAGACCACATTTAGAATATTGTGAGCAATTTTGGGCCCCGTATCTCAGGAAGGATGTGCTGGCCCTGGAGAGGGTGCAGAGGAGGTTCACGAGAACGATCCCAGGAATGAAAGGCTTAACATAAGAGGAACGTTTGAGGACTCTGGGTCTATACTCGGAGTTTAGAAGGATGAGGGGGGATCTGATTGAAACTTACAGAATACTGAAAGGCCTGGATAGAGTGGATGTAGGGAAGATGTTTCCATTAGTAGGAGAGACTAGGACCCGAGGGCACAGCCTCAGAGTAAAGGGAAGACCTTTTAGAACAGAGATGAGGAGAAACTTCTTTAGCCAGAGAGTGGTGAATCCTATGGAATTCATTGCCACAGAAAGCTGTGGAGGCCGGTCATTGAGTGTATTTAAGACTAAGATAGATAGGTTCTTGATTGGTAAGGGGATCAAAGGTTACAGGGAGAAGGTGGGAGAATGGGGTTGAGAAACTTATCAGCCATGATTGAATGGCGGAGCAGACTCGATGGGCCGAATGGCCTAATTTCTGCTCCTATGTCTTTTGGTCTTATGGTAACTAGAGAAACTTGTTCTTTCACTGCAGCCTGCCAGTCAGGAAGATGGGATCTTGCCAGCCATACTGAATACAGAACTACCATCAGTGTCCAAAGTCCACTGATCCTCAACAATGGCAATGAAACAATAAGTTACCATGGAAACAAGTGTCATGGGAACAACAGTCACTCTCTCCGGACAAGGAACATCATCCAGACAAACACAAATAACAACACACACACGTACCATTTAAGAGACCTCCACAATTTAAAGGCTATGTATGCAGTGCAGGTGCAAAGACTGCATAGTAGAATAAACAGTTGTTAATGCATGAGAACAGTAGGTGTATAGTGGGTAGCTTGGGTAACTCGCAGTTACACCATGCATGCAAATGTGACTTCTGTTCATTAGGAAAAGCGGGATATTTGGGTTTTGAAATGCAATGATAGAACATGTTCTATTTGGCTTGCCATAGTCATATGACCTCTGCCATGAGGCAATCTCTCTGGTAGCAGACATTTTTACATCAGTTCAATAAATACCTCTCTGAGAAGACACTGAGAAAACACTGGCACTGCTGTCTTGGAACTCAAAATAGAAACTTGAGGTGATGCTGTACTACACTTTAATGAAGATGCAATTCCATCGATTGACATTCCTAGAAAATGCAGTGCGCACATACAGGAGAAACTAAAGAGTAAGTTGGATAGCATGGAGTGTAACTGCATTATCCATTGTGTGCAGTTGGTGGTGTAATTCATGTGTGTACTGAAAAAAGATGGCACAATCTGGGTATGCTTAGACCCAAGATGTCTAAATCTTGCTCTAAAGAGGTGCCCAAACAAGGTTCCAACCTTTAAAGGAATTGAATCCCAAATTCACAGGAACAAAACTTTTCTCCAAGTTGGACACCAAACATGGATATTGGTCAGTTCATTTGGCAGAGGGATCACAAGAAATCACTACTTTCAGGAGACCATTCAGAAGATACTGCTTCTGGAGATTACCCTTTGGTTTATCAATCGGTAAGGACCTGTTCCAGCAGCAAATTGACAGAAATGGAGAAAATTTCCCTGGGTGTGTAGACATAGCTGATGATATTGCTGTGATGGGCAAAACCAAATATCTATTCAAGTTCCGAGATCTGTCCTGACCCAGGTAAACTCAAAGATTTACGGGACATGCCTACTCCCCAGGACAAAGAGGACTTGCAGAGATGCCTCAGATTTTTCAATTTCTTAGCACCATGCGTACTCCACTTTACCAATAGAGCATCATCACTTAGAGAGCTGCGTGGAAAGGGTGTTCCATATGTATGGAAGGAGGACCATCAATGCGTGTTTGAGTCACTTAAACAGGCATTATCAGGAGAGATATGTGTTCTACAACACTACAACCCAAGAAAGGAGACTATCTTAGAGGTTGACACATCTCAAAAAGGGTTAGGAAACATGCATTATGCAAGATGGCAAACCCAATTGCATTTGGTTCCAACAGTCTATCACAAGCACAATCCAATTTTTCAAACATAGTGTGAGGAACCCATTTGTGGAAAATTTGAAGGACATTGAATTTTGGACATTCTGCCTCCTGAGTTATTTTGTAAATGTTTGCAATATTTTGGGCTGTGAAAATGCCATTCTTCAAGAAACCACAGGTCACGATATGTCCAGCAAAGAACACCTGGAGAGGGAAGAGGTATTTTGCATATCTAAGTTAACAAAGAGCTGCTGTTGCTCTTGCTGATTGGTTAAAAGCACATGGTCCAAGAGAAGTATTCTTTGAACATCTTTAAACTCTGAGTGTGAGTGTGGGTGGGCCTTAGAAATAGGCTGCAAGAAAAAGACTCTTTCTCTCAACCCCACCTTTGAGTTAAACCTTCCTCAGAAATGTCTCTTCAGGATAATTTTTTTTTGTTTTGAAAGTCTGCAAAGTTGTGATAAGTAAGAGTCATCGAGGACAGTTTCACCAAAAAATCTGCCTGAAAGAGCTTCCAGCCTGATTGTGACCAGAATTCTGTTAGATCAACAGCAGCAAGATCTCTGAATTTTATCCTTAAATGTTCCCATACTTCAGCCTCTGCAGGCGACTGTGTTTGTTTTGTCTTTGTGAGTGTGCGTATGGGGGTTTGAATATTTTTTTTTGTAAAGAGGAAAAATTGTTATCTAAACCACAGCTTGTATGTTAACTAGTTCATTAACTTGTTTTTTAAAAAAGTAGTTTGTTCTATAATCCTTTTTTTGTGTTTACTAAAAGCAGCCTGGTTAGTCTTTTTATGCTGGGAATAACAGTATCTATGGTAAACAATTGGCCAGTTTTGTAGGTGAGTTAAACATTTAAACTCTTACAACCTGTGGAGAAGTAGGGCTAGAATTAACTCCCCATCCTCCCATCACAGTCTATAATATAAGAGCATGAGGCACTCATTCTGGTATTCAGTATCACAAGATTCCACATGCACCTATTTGGTAAACGATTCATTGTGGAAACTGACCACAAGCCATTGGAAATGATTTGGTGCAAGCCACTGACATGTGCATCACCCAGACTACAATGACTTCTGAAAAAAGTACAGGACTACAACTTAAAAAGTCCAATACAAACCGGGTAGAAAAATGGTTACTTCAGACACACTCAGCAGGTTACCCAATCCAAAATAAAGTGTGGATGTCTTGCTAGACCTACAAGTAGATGGCATAGACATCGGCGTAGAAGATGTACTCAAGGTTGCTCTGTTAAATTCTGGTCAACACAAGTGCAATGAACTTCAGAAGGAAACAACAAATGGTCCTTGACTGAAGGCATTATGGAAAGTCATTGTAGAAGGTTGACCTGATATTATACAACAAGTGCCAGACACCCTTCGATGTTTTTGGCTATTCAGAGATGAACTAGGTATTTTAAGAGGCCTGGTTTTCAAAGGAAAATGGGTGCTTGTACCTGAAGCTCTTTGTCAGGACATATTGTCATAGTTACACCAGGAGCATGTGAGCATAATGTGAACAAGGTGCCTGGCAAGTTATACTGTGTATTGCCCATGGATCAACAACAATATCTTGACGGTGAGGTTGTGCAAAGCATGCTAGAGACACCAGCCACATCAATGCAAAGAACCTTTACACCCTCGCAAAGTTTTATTGTACCCTTGGTCTAAAATAGTAACAGATTTAGTTACTATTCATGATGACGACCTTCCCCTAGCCACTGACTACTTTTCCAAATTTCCAATCATCAGACAATTGAAGGATACTTCGTGTGTCCACGGCAGCCACACCTTGAATGCAATTTTCATCTTGTTTGTTCGATATGATCTCTTCAGGCACACCAATATGCAACAGTACAACCATGTTGTAACTGTGCTGGCAAACCTTTTATGGACATGTCTACTAAATGGGGCATAAACCATGAGACAGCCTGACCATACGGCCAATGGTCTTGCGAGCAAATGGTTCGCACTGTCAAGACACTAATCACAAAGTGCAGGGAAACAAAACAAAATTTCCGTATTTGAAGGCCAACGCAAACTGGAGGAACAGCACCTCGTCTTCCGATTAGGCAATTTACAGCCTTCTGGCCTTAACATTGAGTTTAACAATTCACTCCTCCATCTTTACCCCTTTTTTAATGCAGTTATTTTCCTGCATTTATTTATTTAGTCATGTTTTAAAATTTCTTTTATCGCTACTGACTCACTGACTCCACCTTTGTTAATCACAACATTAAATCCCAGAGTAGAAAGCTGGTGAGATATCTCTATCCCAATTAAGGGGAGAATTTCATCACCACACTACAGTAACTATACCTTTTACCTTGAGAGACACTAGAGTGAATCTAAAAATCCTACTGTGTGGTTCCAATTTTTATACCATAAAAGAGCTGAACTAGCAGGGAGCATGTTAAGCACACTTGCTGGAAAACATCCTTTGTTTTAGTCAACATCCTTCAAGTAAACCGGATACTGAAAAATCCAGGTGGTCACTTCCTTGTTACACTCTGTTTCCAGGATTGAGTTGACAAGTGACTTAGGGACATAATTAAGATTATCCATTGTTAGATTGTAGTATCTTACAATTTATCCACACCTTGCTGAAGTGATGTAGAGGCCAGTTCCTATTTTTTCTGGAATTGCCTTGTGTTAGAGGATTTACCATATCCCATGCCACAAGATGTTCATGTCCTTGAGCACACAATTATGCCCAGGCATGTTTATAAACTTCTAACTTTGTCCAGCAGATGAACTCGGCTTTTAATTTTTAATCACTCTCTTTAATTTTACAATTCCGTATTTATAGCTGGATTCTCTTATAACTCCATATTTATTGCTGCATTCCTTCACAGTGGATGAACATTTAGAAACAATCATCCTGGAACAAAATAAACAGGTATTTAGCAACTCTGGATTAATTAACAAAAGTCAATATTGATTTGTTGAAGGCAAATCTTGTTTAACCAACTTGGTTTGAGTTTTTTGAGGTAACTGAGCGGGTTCATGGGGGTAATGTGGTTTGATATAGTGTTCATGGACTTCCAAAAGACGCTTGATACAGTATTACATAATATTACCAGCAAAGTTGAAGCCCATGGAATAAAAGGGCAGTGGCAGCATGGATGCAAAGCTGACTGACAGGAAGCAGAGAGTAGTGGTGAATGGTGGTTTTTCAGACTGGAGAAAGGAACACCATGAGTTCCCTGTGGTTGAACAGACCAATGGTCTGCTCAAAATGAAGTTCTATTGCCTAAACAGAGCTGGTGGCACTCTTCAGTATGCGTTGGCAAGGGTCTCCTTCACTGACATGGTTTGCTGTGCTCTCCACGACCCGCACTGTAGAGTGGGGAGGAACTTAGAGTAAAAGGTGGGAAAGAGGAACGAACTCTCCAATGATGATTCAGAGGAGGAGAGGAGGATGCAGAGGAGAAGCAGCCTGAAGCAGCATTCCAGGCAGGCCGTGAACATGCAGGTGACCTGGATGTGGTGCTCATGAAAGTTGGGAGGCTGTAACTGGCGCTTCAGTTAACAAGGCAATGACCATGGAGTTTCACTGGGAAAGCCTTGCCCCCCAAGACACAAAGCCCTTTCACCATCTCAAGCCTTCCTATGCTGGGGCTCCATTATGACCCTCACAAGTGAGGTCACCTAAATTAAGATTGTCTATTGTACGCATAATCACAAAACCGTACTATTAAGGAAGCCCTTTAAATACAGATTTAACATATCCAAAGCCTTAATTCCACATAAAATCCATTCAAGGTCAAAGTGAAGTAGTTTTTTAAAAAAAGGACAAATACCTGCAACACATCACATGAAATCGAAAGTCTCATCCATGTTCACTCCTGTGTCTATAGTGTCTTTAATTAAACATTTTCCATATGCTGTGCTGTGGTTCTCCCCCATTACTGCCAACTGGAGGCAGGCTACCTTTGCTTGTGATGACTTTGGTGGGCATCCTCTGGCCATTCAAGGCCATGAGGGCTCTGATGTGATGATGGAGTCCTGCACAATGGCAGGCACCTAGGCAGAGGGGCGGATGAGAGGCTGACAGCATTATGATCACTCTGAGAGGAGATCTCAGAGGCTGTCAGATGCTGGCCACCTGCCGTTGTGAGGTCCATTTATTCTTCCCTGCTCACCTGAGAGGAATGAGGACCTGGCGGAGAGTCCATGTGCCTCATTTCCTACTTGCTGTGGGGCTGGCTGCTTGAGTGCAGTGACAAGGCGATGGCATGCAGGACAGCACAGCAACCACTAACTGGTCTGCTGGATTTGGCTCTCATGAGAGTTGCCAGTCTCTCAATGGAGAAGGTCATGCATGCACACAGGAGGGAGATTGCAGCGCTCATGGCCTGGACTGGATGGATTCTGCCACTGACCTGGGAAAGGTACTCATCCCCTCCTGGTATTCTGCCAGGCCTTCACACAACTCCCATTGTGCGTCTAGCATCTGCCACCTTACTGACATCTCTAGAAACTCATTATTAGCAGGAACTCAACAAGTCTCCTGAGACAGCACTTTCCACACCCTCAACCATTACCATCTAGAAGAACAAGGGCAGCAGATGCATGGGAACGCCACCACCTGGAAGTTCCCCTCCAAGCCACTCACCATCCTGACATGGAAACATATTGCTGGTCCTTCACTGTTGCTGGACCAAAGTCCTGGAACTCCCTCCCCAACACCACTGTGGGTGTACCTACACCTCATGGACTGCAGCGATTCAAGAAAGCAGGTCCCCACCACCTTCTCAAGGGCAATTAGGGATGGGTAATAAATACCGGCCTCATCAGAGGTACCCACACCCCCTGAATAACGAGCGCTCTCCCACTCCTCCAAATGTCATTGGATACCCTGACCCTGGGACATGATTCCCGGCAGTACTGATTGATCGGCAGTCCTGCTGTGTAGGCTTTAATTGGCCACATGGTGCTTAAAGGGGCCACAAGTAGAGTGTTGGGCAGTACTGGGTGCACTGTGTGTATCCACTTCTGTTGGTGGGAGCAGCCAGGCTGATTTTAAATCCACCTCTGTGAAAAGTCTGTTGAAACTCATGGTGTCCAAGGAAGAAAAGGGAGGGCAGTCAGTGTGTTGCCTTCATCAGATCACTGTCTTCTGGCACTGGTTTTTAGTCCTAGAGATGAAAGAGGTAGTACTTAGTGCCATTGCTACCTTCATCCACTTTGCACGTGAAGCCTATGTTTGAATTTTTCTCCTGAGCTCTCAATGAAACATACCTCACAGTTAATTTAACCTGGCAGAAAGCTAGCTCTGTTGCTCCTTCAGCCATGCTTTGTATTTTAAAAGGCAGCACTGTTAATTCCAGCACAATAATTCCATATCACACTGGATTTTCCCTAATAAACCACCAAAGTACATGCAGGGTCAGTGCTGTACCGTATCAATGGGCACAAGTTCCATCTGAGGGATGCAGCACCAGCGTAACTTGGATTTCAAGACCATTGTTCTGGGCTGAGTATAGGATTCTATTTTCTTTACAGAACTATTAATAGAAATGCTTTTAAGAAAATTCAAGGGACGTATACTAAATTTTATACTAATACTCATCATAGTAATTGTCAGCATTTGTTCCTGTAACCCACAGCAGTCATTGCAATCTTTCAGCTTTACTTTGAGAAAGGGCATTGGATATTTAATGAGGCAAAATGAATCTTTATAAATTGAATAGTTTACTGATTTCAATGATTTTCCTTTTATTAAATATTTAATTACAATAGTCCATTAAGTACATATTGTATCTAATTCAATGTTGGTCCCTAAGGTTGAGAAACTATTCATCAACAGTATAAATTGTGGGTACTCAATAAAAATACTTTTTAAACCACTTCATGTACAATGTTACAGAGAAGGTACGTACACTTTACAGTGTTTTTGATTATGAAAATATAATAAAGATACAATTCAATGTTTCTTGAGGCTGGTTCAGCTTGTACAATTATATTATAAAGACATGCAAAAACAAGTGAAAGAAACTTAGCAGATGAAACATCGAACTTAATATTGCAGGAACATCTCCAGTGATGCAAGGTTTTTCAAATATACATGTGCTAAACAAAGAACAACATGATAGAACAACAAAGTTATTGAACACTTATTTCATAGTTGTCTTTTCTCGGGCATCTTTTCTTCCTATTCCTGAGATGAATACATTTCCTGAGACTCCAGACCACTGATGGATCTCTCATACAGTAGGCAGTTTATCAGAAGATTAGGAACAATTAATCAGAGATTTTTTTTGATAAGAAGGTAACTTTTGGTGTAAGTGTAAACAGGGTGATATCAGATCATCCGCCTGTTATACATCTCAATTTTCTTTTCTCTTGACTTCAAAGGACACAAAAATCGAGAGAGATGTCTAACAGTGGCCAATCTGATATCTCCCCATTTTATACGATTGGCAAATGTTAAAATTGCCCCCAAGTTTCTTTCTGTACTTGAAACCCAGCCAGTGATTCAGGCTATAGGAAAATGTCACCCTAACTTCTAGTAACAGTGGTGGAGGAGCTAAACAATATAATGATATAGCAGGAAAGGGTTAGTTGTTCTCAAAACACAGGGCAGAATTTAATACCCTCCCACATGGTGAGTTTGACGGTAGGGAGGCATTTAGTCAGGTGGGTACCTGTTGCTTTCCAATCTCTGATTATGACTTAACTCGATGGGCCTTCCGGAAAAGAGGTGGTGTGAGGCTCTCGATGACTCTCCAGCCGACGGGTGAGACCCCTGTCGCCTCTATTAAATACCATCAAGAGTACTTAGTCAGAACTACTCTCACCTGCAAGTGGGAGTTCAAAGAATTACTATTTCAAATTAATTTGGCTCAGATTTTGTGGAAGGGATAACAATGAGGCTATCAGTACTAGCTGTTATTATGGAACAAATCTAACAGCAAGTTCTGCCATCTACACCTGTGCTGTAATATACTGAAATCCAGAAGTTACTGTCCAATTTGCCTTATTGATCCAGAAGCGTTGGTACACTGACACCTCAACATGAAACACAAGAATGATGTGAAGTTGTTGTACTTCCACTAGATCCTCACGAAACACACCAAGAAAAGGTAAGGCTTGTGCATTCAGATGTAAATATATTTCTGCTGGTGTAGCAAGTCTTAATTACAACTTAAGAACCTTTCTGGCACTGAAAGTTAAATTTTATAAGTATGGAGTCTCATTCTTTGATACAGTGGCAGCCAGTATCTGCAGTGATGCGTTCGCCACTGACTCTTCAGATGGCGGGAAGGAAAACTTCGCCATCCTAAAAATCCTGGCCATAGGAACAAATAAATGAGCATGAAGTGGACAACATTCTTCCATTCCACAAATAAAATGAAAGTAAAAAGGAAAATATAATCCCAAATTGCTGGGCATTTGAAAAGCACAATTTATTAAAGTTCACCTGGTATTGATTGAGAAAAGAGAGGTCTTATTTACCTAACCTACTGGAATCTTTAGAAGAAATTAATGGCATAGGGACAAAAAAAAAATATTTTTGATAGTTTATACTTGGATTTTCAGAAAGCTTTCAACAAGGCTCTATTATTAGTGATTAAAGAATAAGGTGATAAATCATCGAATATATGCTGCTAGATAGAAAATTTTATTAAGAAAAGAAAACAGAGAGGGATGGATCTTTATCTTTAACAATCCTGGTACTGAGCTTTCCTTGTCCCCAATGCACATAAGGGGCAGAATTTTACAGGTAACGTGGTTTTCTGCCCCGCCACAGTTTTTGCTTCTTCAGGTTTTGCTTGCCAATCTGATTGGCCAACAATTTTGTAGTCCCAGTGACGCAACAGGGAGCATTGGCCACTGCTGGGGATGCTTGCAGTTTTTAAAATTATTCATTTACGGGATGTGGATATTGCTGGCTAGGCCAGCATTTAATGACCATCCTTAATTGCCCTTGAGACGGTGATAATGAGCCACCTTCTTGAACCGCTATAGTCCCAGTAATGTAGGTACATCCATAGTGCTGTTAGGGAGGGATTTCCTGGATTTTGACCCAGTGACAGTGAAGGAATGGTGATATATTTCCAACGGCAGGGTGGTGAGTGGCTTGGAGGGGAAATTCTGGGTGGTGGTATTCCCATCTATCTGCTGCCCTTGTCCTTCTAGATGGTAGTGGTTGTGGGTTTGGAAGGTGCTGCCTAAGGAGCCTTGGTGAGTTTCTACAATGCACCTTGCAGATGGTACATACTGCTCCACTGTTTGTTGATGGTAAAGGGAGCAAATGTTTGTGGAAGGGGTGCCAATCAAGCGGGCTGCTTTGTCCTGGATGATGTCAAGCTTCTAGAGTATTGCTGTGCTCATCCAGGCAAATGGAGAGTATTCCATAACGCTCCTGACTTGTAGATGGTTGGCAAGTTTTAGGGAGTCAGGAGGTGAATTATCCACTGCAAGATTCCCAGCCTCTGATCTGCTCTTGTAGCCACAGTATTTATATGGCTAGCTCAGATCAGTTTCTAGTCAATGGTAACCCCCAGGATGTTGGTATGAATTGAAGTGCTGAAGCCCACAGGAACAGTTAGGTGTGAGATCTCATGGAGGGAATAGGAGGGGAGGCCTGAGGGTGGTGGGGTCTTAATGGGAGAGGCCAGGTGACAATGGAACACTCAGTGGGGTGACAGACATTGGGAGGGGGGGGGCTACCTCATTTGGAAAGAGGGCTGGTGATGAGATACACCCCTCTTTGCATTGCGAGTGATGATGTTGGGCCTCCCTCCCGTCTCTGAACCAATCCTTCTGGCCGCAAAATTGTGGCTGGGTGGGAAACAGCCCTCAAGTGACCAATAATTGGCCATTTAAGGGCTTCAATTTGAACAAGGGTGGATAGGCTGCCCTAGGCCTTACCCAGGCCCCAGAAAATTATGAATAGGTCAGGGGCAGGCAGGAGGGTGGCAGGCAGGCCAACTGGGCAATTTTATGGTCCCCCCGACTCTCCCCGGGTTTGCAAACCTGCTGGCGGGGAACCATCAAAATTCTGCCCAAGCTCAAATTAAGGATGAAAATTGTATTGGTACATATTGAAATTCCTAATGTGTGAAGCATGCTGCAGGGAAAGCTAAAAATGAACATTTATTTCAGGGTGTCCATGAGGTATCCCAGGAATGAGTCATAAGACCTTTGCTGTTTTTAAGGACTTAGGCAAGTGTAGCAAACTAAGTTTCTAACATTTGAGAGGGTATCAAACCAGGAAACTATGCAAATTTTGAGGAAAACTTTGGCCAGAGTTGCAATGATTTAGATCTATACATGGCAGGTGCAACTGAGGGTGGCTAAACGTCCAATAGTTAATACAGGAACAAATAATCTAAAGAATGTGTGTGAGTCAAATGGAAAGTGTTGATCAAGGAAAGGTCCTTGGAGTTATAATGGATAGATCTAAGAAACAGTAAGTATAATGCACAGCTGCAGATAAAATGACAAGGGTCTTGATTGCATTAGCCGAGTAACAGCACACAACCAAAAGAAATCATGATGTTACTATTTAAGGCATTATTCCATCTGATATATTGTGTGCATTTAATCATAGGAAATGTTTAACAGAGGTGAGTAACAAAGATAATTCTGTGTCATGATAAGGGAGTTGGGTTTGCTTCCTTTAAGGTCACTCCATTTCAGTGACACCTCCTTGGAAATGGCCTGCAAGCAGTCACAGAAAGGAGATAGGTCCTGATTCCAGCAGCTGAGGAGGAGGCCAGGAGGTCTCGCCAAGAAGGCATGCCTGGAGGTAACAGCCGTTGTAAGCATCCATGGGGTTGTTGCAAGAATGTGGATCCAGTGCAGTAAGAGATTTGATCTGCTGTGATCTGGATAAGTGAGTAGTGTTTAGAGTTGGAAAATAGAAGCTCAGCATCAATTAAAGGGTGCCCATGAAATGTGGGGCAAGGTAATAGGCCCATGTATGGAGCAACACCAGGCAGCAAAGTCCACATTGAGGCATCCAGTTCACAAGCACGCGAATGCCATTTTCTGTGATGGGTGAATGCTGCTTTCAGATGCTGAATGGCCCCTCACCATTGCGTCCCAGCAGGGCTGTGCTGCACATTTACAGTACTTCAGAGTGACCTGCACATAGTGTCGTTCCTGTCTTATGGTACATAAGTAAGTCCAGTCTTTCAGGGGAAACACACTCAGTATGCCAGGGAGTGTCAATGAACCAGAGGTGGAGTGCCATTCATCACTGCTTTGTGACTCCTCAGATACTGAAACAGTCCATGTCCATATGCAGCAAGACCTGGAGAACATTCAGGCTTGGAATGATAAGTGGCAAGTAAAATTCACACCACACAATTACATGGCAATGACTACCTCCAAAAAGAGAAACCAACCCATCTCCGCTTGACATTCAATGGCATTATGATCCTCCACCATCAACATCTTGGGGGATACCATTAAGCAGAAGCTGAACCAGCTGTAGGCAAGTAACTCCCCACCTGACTACCCAAAGCCTGTTCACCATCTACAAGGCTCATGTCAGGAGTGTGATGGAATACTCTCCACTTACCTAGAGGAGTGCAGCTCCCACAACACTCAAGAAGCTCGACACCATCGAGGACAAAGCAGCCGCTTGATTGGCACTATATCCACAAACCTTCACTCCCTCCATCACCGATGCACAGTGGCAGCAGTGTGTACCATCTACAAGATGCACTGCAGGAATTCATCAAGCCTCCTCCAACAGCACCTTCCAAACCTGCAACCACCTCCACCTAGGAGGACAAGAGCTGCAGATGCATGGGAACACCACCACCTGCAAGTTCCCCTCCAAGCCACACAGCATCTGACTTGGACCAATATCACCATTCCTGTACTGTCGCTGGGTTAACATCCTGGAACTCAACTAACAGCACTGTGGGTGTACCTACACCACATGGATGCAGCGGTTCAAGAAGGCGGCTCACCACCACCTTCTGAAGGGCAATTCGGGGATGGGCAACAAATGAGTGCCTGGCCAGTGATACCCACATCCCGTGAAAGAATAAAAATTTAAAAAACTGAAGATACTGATGGAGGAGGCTATGGAGATGGGATGAGTCATGGCAGGGCAGCCTGTCAGGGGGGAGGTGAGGCAGGTGTGGAAGGAATGGAGAGTGTGTAAAGGGACGGTTTCACCCAACATTCCCTACACCATGTGTAAACTGTGGCACCTGTGTGGCCCTTTTAACACCACTGGAAGCTCCTGACCAATGGGAGGACCAGGGATTGATTGAATTAGAAGCTGTTTCACTGAAATCATGTCTCTGTAGCTGGCACAGCAGCAGATGAGGAAGAGGTCAGTATTCCTGTGACACCGGAAACCATTTAAAGCCACTGCATTACTCCATTTCAGCGCACTATCCATCAGCGCAGATGCACTAACATTGGTGGGCTTTGTAGCATGTGTAGAATGGGTGGCACAATCTGGTCAACAATACACAGACACACAGGAGGTTGTAGCGGAGGCAGTGAAAACAGTGGCCCCTTCTCAGAGGAGTGGCCCACCAATGCTCAACTTCATGCAGGTGATGCATCTTGGGTGTCATCAGCGAAGTGACAGATGCTTCAGCAGCAGTGTGAAATGTGTGAAGATTTGCTGGAGGTTCCGGAGGCTGTGAAGTTCCATGCGCAAATGATGAAGGAGCCCAATAATACCATGAGTGGCTCTTTATCTTTGACTTAGGAGCACATGGCATCCTTCATTGAGAAAGTGATGACACTCATGGAGAGACAGATGGAACAAAGCACCCAGTGGATGCAGAGGGTGCACACAGACCTCCACAGCATTACCTCCTCCTTGCAGTCTAATGAGTGATAGGTGGGTGAGATGGGCCAGCCATACATTTTCCTGTTGCCTGAGTGGTTTATTTCTTGCCACCACAGGAGCGCATGCAGGGCCTGAAATGACTGAGAAGGGTCAGGCAGAAGGCAATAGGAGTTCATCTCAAAAACAGAAAATTGTTGGAAAAACAGAGCAGGTCTGGTAGCATCTTCAGAATGCGAAGAAAAGCCATATTGAACTTGAAACGTGAACTCTGTTTCTCTCTCCACAGATGTTGCCAGACCTGCTGAGTTTTTCTACCATTTTCTGTTTTTTATTTCAGATTTCCAGAATCCACAGTTTTTTGCTTTTATTTTGGGATTTATCTCAAGGTGCTGCGATCGCTGAAGGCAGATCCTCAGCCCCTCTGATGGTGACACCAGCACTGCATGCTGGTCTGATGATGGAGGCTGCCCCTGCACAGATACAGGTCACCCCTATTGTACCAGGCTCTAGTAGGATTAGACACCCAGAGGAAGCAAGCCACGGGCATCTAATGCAATGTAAAATTGAGGACCTGATGAGTGTCTGTGTTGACAGAAGGATTGCATGTGTCTCTGAGGCTGCAGAGAGATGCTAAGGATCTCTGATGAAACGTCAGCAATGCTGGCTGTGGGAGAGAACTGATTGTTTGGTGGCCCCTTGCACTTGTCCTAATGTGAAGTGTCTGCTGATCAAGGAGTTGTGAATCTCCGTCAGTCATGTCACTGCCTTGTGAGCTGGGCCCTGTGGTGCCATCTTCATCAGCTCGCACCAGTTGAGGTGCCTCATTCTCATTCTCCTTCTGTGGGGATGTGGCTCACTGTGTCTTCCTCTTGTTCCAACGCTACTCCCCTCTGGAGCACCAGGTTGTGCAATGCACAGGATAACCTTGAGGGTATGAGTTGAAGGGATCCTTCACATCTACCAAGGCATCTAAATCTTATAATCAAAAGGCCATGGCCTGCTCAATGGTGGCCCTTGTAGTCATATGGCAGTGGTTGTATGTGCCCTCTGCCTGTGGGGTTGCATACAGGGGTCAGAAGCCGTAACTTCAGTGGATACTCCTTGTCCTGCAGGATCCACTCACAAAGGCACTTGGCTGGTCTGAACAACTGAGGCATTTGGGACTGTCTAAGGATGTCAAAGTCATGGCAGCCTCTGGAAACTTTGCACACAGCTGCATGATCTGCATACGGTGGTCAAAGCTGACTTGAGGGAGTTGGACCCTTTCCTGTCCACAGGCTCCAAGGGAGCATTGGCAGTACTCATGTGGCCATAAATGCCCCACTGCACTGGGGAAATCCAGCCATGGCCCCAAAGCTGACTGCCCTCTCAGCCTGACTCACCCGAGTGTTTGTGAACTTGGTATATTGGCCAGCCTGATGGTGCATGACATCCATGACCTCCTTTATGTAGCGATGGGCTGCTGACTGATAAATGCCATATAGATCTCCACATGAACCTTGGAACAAACCGCAAGCAAAAAAGTTGACAGCTAACATCACCTTTAAATCTACAGACATTGGGTGTCCAACATTTCCCATTGGCACCAGCTCCTGCTCCAGCATACCACATTGATGCTCCGACATCTTCATGAAGCTAAACCTCTGATGGTACACCTTTGAGTTGTATAGCATTTCCTGTGAATGTGAAGCTGCCCTCTTGCTCCCTTCTCATCTACATCTACCTACTGACTGCTGACAGTCATTCCATGTGGCTGCATCCCCATTTCTGTGCCACTCTCCTCCTCATTAGATGAATCAGAATCTGAAAGCATTAACCCCATAGCCAAATAAGGACTCCACTATGATGAGTTTCTCAAGAACATTGTCCTGCTTCTGGTGGCTGCTGTGGACCTGGGAAACACCTTTCCAACAACAGCACTTCACTTGACCCTACCCTCTACAGTGCTCCTGCATCGCTCCTTCAACATAAAATGTGCAGACTGCTTCACATTATGGCTGCCAGGTCCCTCCACAACTTGCTTGCTGCAATGAATGCAGCTTGTTTGAGTGGGCAAGACTCTGAGCTTCCGTGCATCCCACGCATCCATTGGCAAATTCAGAAAAAGGTAGTAAAATATCTGACAATTGGTTGTTCAAGAACCTTAATTTTCTGCTCACCACCGATGTGTCAGCTGCTGAACCATATCGTCATCAGCATCTGGTAAAATCGGTCGATGGTAGGATGCCGGCCCACTCTGTTTTACTGGCCCCACGCGCCTGCTTCCAGTCTTGCCTTCATGGGGCTGGTAAAATTCTGCCCAGTAACATTCTTCCCAGTTTTTTATTCATTAGGATGAAGGGTTAGATGCCAGGGCGCATGTTGAAATTGAGATATTATAATTGGAAGGAAAGTCAAGCATATCTTTTACACTTAAATAATAATAGAATTGTGCAATAAATAACAGGAAAGGCAAATGAAGCTGTCAGTGTAAATGAGTTAAAGAGACCTTTGGAGAAAGGAGGCATTGAAGAATATAATGCAAAGTAGGTGGATGGGGTGATTTCTGAAAGAAAGATGGGCTTGTTTGAGCCTAAGGACCTTGTTGTGTTCCTGAATTTTTTTAATGTTGGTTTTAATCCTCAGGTACATTTTCACTTAACCAATTGTGAACATCAGTATGAATTTTCTTCTTCCAATTCAAAAGTTCCCGACTGTCTCTGATGATACGTTTAACCTCTTTTGCCCATTCTCCTTCTTCATCAATGGTACTGTTCAGGAATAATTCGAACTATATAAAAAAAAATGTAGGAAGAAGCTGAGTCATAGAAATATGGTTACTGTGCAAGTGATGGTATATTAGTCATTACTGCTTTATTTAGGAGGGCTCAAGAAAACTTACAGTAATCAGTATGAATGAGGTTTTTCTACTCTGCTGTACATTTAACCATCTAACTGGAGACAAGTGCCTAGAAGAGACAAAATTATTTCCCACGAGGCTGTGTGCCCCACCTCTGTCCATCTGCTGCTGAAACCTTCACCCATGTCATCTTCAAACATGTCTATTCTACTACTGTCTTGGCCATCTCCCATTTACCACTCTTTGTAAACTACTGATCCTGTAAAACTGCATTGCCTTAATCCTGTCCTGGATTGTTCCAATTGCTCATTAACTATGTTCTTCCTAGCCTACATTGGCTCTTGTTCTCCAATGCCTCAAATTTAAAACACTCATCCTCGTGTTTAAATTCATTCACAGACCCATCCCTTCCTCCCCCCGTAACCTCCTCCAGTATTACACATCCCCCGTTTCCAAACTCTTCATTTCTTTTATTCTGGCCGCTTGTGAATCTCCCTTCCCTCCACCCCTCTTGTGGCTGTGGCATGACCTCTCTATTTCCTCACTCTGATATCGCCCTCTCCACTATCTTTAAAGTTCTCCTTTAAAATTCACCCCATTGGCCATGCTTGGTCACTTTCCTAATATCTCCGTCTTTGGCATCCATTTTTCCCTTTACATTTTTCTAAGTTAAGTTAGAACATTTTTTTATTAAAGGTGCTATATAAGGCCTGTTGTTGTAACCATAAATTAAGGTCAATCCTTTCCATACTTGGGTTTAAGTTAGCAACGCTGATATCAAACTCTCATACCTCATTGAATTCAAAATCTGTTAGATGTCCTTCAGCCAATGTGGAGAATAAAGATATCAGTTCAATGTAGTTTGTAGAGCTACAATAAGGACAAATAATTTGAAATATAAATACAATGATAATCTTATGTAAAAATTGTTATTAGTATAATCTTGTCTCACTTGGTAGTATTCTTGCATCTGAATCAGAAGGTCGTGCCTTCAAACCCCATCCAGGGCTTTAATGCATAATGTAGACACATGCTCCAGTGCAGTATTGAGGGATTGTTATATTGCTGGATGTGCATTCTTTTGGAACAGGCATTGAATTCAGGATCCATGTGTTGCTTAAGTAGACAATGTATCCTTTACATCATTTAAAGAGAAACGGAGGTCTCCAGATAGCCTGATCCATGCTTTTCCTTTAATCAATTACACTTTTTTAAAAAAAAGACTGGTTATTTATTTATTTCTTTTGACTAGATTTCACAAGTTTTATTCATTAGTATGAAGTACTTTGGAACCTACTGAGGACCTGAAAGGGCAATCCCCAAATTATTATGAACAGCAGCCCTTCACCTCCAGAACCTGGATTTGAATCCCACGTGGACAGACAGGATGAATGTTTCAGTCTACTGGTGATAACAGTTCTACATGAAATTAGTTTGGGCAAACTTAACTTAATGCTTACTGGTCTTGACCCATTAGCACAAACATGCTGACATTTCAACACTCTTATGAACGGCTTTCTCAGAGATGCCTAAGATGGCTAGTGTTGGAAATGGAAATATGTCACATAGGCACACATTTTGAGATTGGGGCTGAGATGAATCTAAAGGAATAGAGGAGCTATATTCTTTAGCTATCAATGCTGCACCTGACACAGTGAGTATTTGATGCTTGTGATAACATTTTTCTCTGATCTCTATTGTAAGCAAAAAAAATCAATGTGAGTATAAAATGGGGAAAATACAACCACAGGCACCAAAGCTGAAATATTTCTATTCCTCAGTACTAATATCCTTCACCTTGATGAATAGAATTTTTTTTTTTTAAATCGAGTTCTTTAAATAAACTTCAACTTGTAAATTAAAAAAGACTGATATCAAAAACATATTTTCATGTATGGGTTAAAAATATAAGCTGACTTTGCTGATTGATCCGTAACACATGATTCTTAACATAATAGTTTACAAGATGGGATGCATTTAATATGTACCTCTAGTAATGGGGTGCTCGCTTATTAAGAGATGCTGAGGCTCTTCATGGTATCCACAAAAGATACTTAGTACCCTTTTATCTTGTGATAAAGCAAAAGCTCAAACAAAGCAGAAAAAGCAACAAGGAAGGCAAGACTTTCTAATGAAGTGCTACAGGCTGTTGTAGATGACGAGACTGAATATTCAATCAACATCTAATGAGTGATGGATATGTTACGAACAAACAGAAAAAGGACTTGGACTGGGAGGATTTGGAGAGAGGGTCAGTGTTATGTTTTGCCTGCCTACTGTAATGAAGTGTAAAAGAGGGTATTTGTGAGAAGAACTGCTCTGGTGACCAAGGATTCTTACTGTGATTTTTATCTGTGACAACAGGATTTTAACTCTGAGCAAATGAATGACTTTTGAGTAAGTTAAAATCAAGCCCATTAATGTCTGTTACGTCAGCTGCAGTGACCTATGAATTTTGAGCAGAGAAATTCGGAGCCTGCTCTGCTCATTGTCAACCAATTTAGTGCAGGCATACTGAAACTAGCTATAGGCCTCTTATTTACTTTCGTTAGAAGCTTAGGCTGAGATTTTGTCAATAGCGTGCATTCCTGACTTTAACTAAAACTGTGCGCCGCTTAGGCTTTCTCTTTGTGCCCTTCCCCATGCGATTATAATTAAAATTCAAAATAGCAGTGGTATCCATGCAAAACACGTGTGATTCAGCGGCAGGGAAAGCTTGTCATTTCAGCACTGTTAGCTGACAATGCTGCATCCACGAGTGGCCTATTAAAGAGCCTCTTGTGAAGCAGGGAGGGTCTGCTTCAAGGCCACAACTTGTGTGCTCAACTCCATTGCCATTAACATAAGGCTTATTGAGAGCACAAAGATGGCATGGGTGTTCTTCAAAATTAAATTTTGCTTGTAAATATTTTACATTGCATTTATTTCACTTTATTCATTTGTCCATCATTATATTTTGTTGAGACTAGTTTAGACAGAGAGCAAAATGTACTGGCATGTCTCATAGTTGGCACGTGTTGATAGTTACACGGGAGTTAGGGATATTTCCTTTATTACAGAAGAAACAATTTTGTGTATTTTGTAAATTTGTTATTGATTGTTCATGCAAGTGTCCAGTGTTGGACTCACTGCTCTAATGGGACATGGCTGAACTTGTAGGCTCAGCTGACCCTCCCTAAAGCACATTGTTCGGGATCACTCTCAGCAGGGATAATTGAAATGTTACAGGTGAACTCAAAGTCCTGTAAGAATTCTGCCAACCCACAGCCCGAGATGGACCCACATTTGAATATTTTCTTATTTGACTATAACTGTCCTCACCACCCCTCCCCTGTCCATCCATCCGTTTCCTCCCCCACCACCATCACAGCCAGGACATTAGGCCCTTCCCTCTTCCACTCCTCCATGCCCCCATCCCCCTCACCACTGACTCGCCCATGCCAGTCCTAATCCATCATGCAAGAGTCCATTCTCCTGTTCCCTCCCTTGTGCCATAGAGTTAAACAAGGAAAACCACTGATCTTGCACAAAACTGCACAAAGCCGACAGGTGCATGCCACCTTTAGGTGTTTGTGAACCGGGTGTCATGAGATTCTCATGCGCCGCTGACTTTACCTTGAAGATAGGACGTAATTTTAAAAACTTCTGCGCCATTGAGTATTCATGGTATGCAAATGAATTCCAAGTAGGCCGGTGTAATGCTCAACATGCCGCATACGCGCTGCTGACTTTATCTCTGCATCTGAACCTGCCCTCAGGAAATCAAATTTCACAATTAAGTCACCCTGCATGCCTCATTTCCTGCTCTTTGGGCTTCATAAAATCTTCCTTGTAATGTCTGTTTCAGGAGGCAACTGCCCATGCATTTGTTTATGTCAGTATGACAGTGCGTGTACCCCTGTGCTGTTTTGGCACAGGATATTGCTTCCAAAATTGGCACTACTTCTGCCAATTTTCTACTCCTTAAAAGTTCAAAATAGATAGTGGCTAGTGGAAAATGCAGGGTGGGTTGATGTTTGTAGCATGTTTGGATATTATTGTAATTTTATTTACTACATTCCCGTCTGGGGCTCTGCACCTTACAAGTCTCCATAGAATGTTCAATGTAAAGCCAGGATTTGGCATATCATGGGCCTGAGGGATGCTAGCCGAGGGGGGGGCCGGTGGATCGTTGTTTGGAGACTCACTTTCCCCTTCTGACAGCAGGAGGAAAAGACCCACAGTGCAAGAGAGAGGGTGAAGATGGATGGAGCTGTGCCAGACTAGAGAACCCCAACAGCTGCTCAGATGGAGATTTTTGACCTGGCTGGAGAGCAGGGTGCCGGGCTGATCGAGAGATTGGAGGGATGTACAATGAGAATGAAGATACTGAGAACATAGTGTCCGCCTCTGGGCAGAAAAGAAGCATACAGCAGGAATGGATGGGAGGAGTGAACTGGAAGGCCTAAGACCTGATAGTTTTGCTCTCCCATGTAAGTATCTGCAGTCTAGAGGAACAGGAGTCCACCTCTTCCTCTGAAGGCATTCAAGTCTCCCAGGACGCAGCATCACATGATTCCGCTGCATCCTTCTCCAGTGCAGATACATTCACCCTTGGTGGGTATGTGTTCGCAAACTTGTTTGGGGGTCACAGGCTGGTGAGTACCTCACAGAAATGCAGAAGCAGCTAATGGAAGCTGTGACAGCGGAGGGCCTGACAGTTGGGGCATTCAGAAGTATATTAGAAGGGGTACTTTCAAAGCACCAGGGCAGCACGGGTGTTTAAAACTTTGATGTTAATTAGTGCTTTTTATGTTTCATTAAATTGTGTTGGTGAGTTTATTCCTCCACCCTTTATTCAGTGACTAATAGCTTCTGAATGGCTCTGCCAACCCTTGGACCCTTATCTACCTGTTTGTAGGCGTGAAGGAGTCGTCTGGCCGTCTTGTATGGGGCACTGGTAAGTGATATGTCTGATATTATTTGGGGGAGACGTGGTTTGCGGCAGGTCAATTAGGTAAATCATGACTAATGGAAGTGACTGTAAATTGGGTTGTCACGAGCTTCCCTAGGCTCTGACGTCTGGTGCAGATGGCTCACCCTGTAGCCCTGCCTCCTTGGCCGCCTCCTCATCAGAAGAGGACTGAGTCTCCTCCATGTCCTCTGGATGCAAGGCTGCCCTGCTCTTCACAACCCTAGTACTGCGCAAGGCTGTGAAGAGCAGAGCAGATGACAATCTGGAAACTCTCTCTAGGTCATATTGCAGAGCTCCTCTGGAATGGCCCAGGCCATTCATCTTGGGCAGGCTTATTGTCTGTTCGATCATGGCTGGGTCAAACTGTGGCAATATTGGGTCATTCCTCGGCTTTCGTATGAGGGTTCCTCACTGGTGTTAGTAGTTATGACTTGAGAGGTTCCATCGAGGATCCATCCATAGAGGCAGGTGAGGAGCTGGAATGTGTGGGAGCTGCTCACTGGGAAATGGGCACACAACTGAGGGATGTGGTTGCATTGGTCGTATACCAGTTGAATGTTAATGGAGTAGAAGCCCTTCCTGTTGATGAAGGCTGCAGGCTGGTCTGTTGGAGCTTTGATGCCCCTTGTGTATAATCTAATACATCCTGCATATGTGGAAAGTCCATGGCCCTGAGGCCAACAGACCTCAGCCTGGCCGGCAGGAAATCGCACAGTTCAGAATTGCACAAACTGTCCAGCCTTTTAAGCAGGTGCTTTGGTCACCTCCCAAATGCAGCAGTGTGTGACTTCCTGGGATATCTCACACATGACCACTGCCGCACATGACCCGGTAGATCCTTGGAAGGAGCCATAGGTGTAGAAATTCAGTGCTGTGGTGATTTTCAGTGCCACTGGATTTGGGTGCCTAACAAGTCCCATCAGTTGCTATGTCATCATGCAGTATCGGACTCCCTTGAGATTCGCAGTCACCTCTGGCGCTACAGGTACCAGACCACGCTTGCATGCAGCAAGGGCCATTTTCAGTCTCTCTCCTGCTGCCATTCCCCATGGCATCCTGGTATGATCTGTCCAGCCACAGGTTCATCTCTTGCTGTTCCTGCTGCCCTGGTAATGCTGGTGTCTGATGCACCCTTCCTCTGAACCTCTCCTCCACTGCTTGTGGATCCAGGAGGACTGGGTGGATGAATCCCATCTTTGGATGACACCCCCTCCATTGGCTACTGCCCTTGGATGCAGTGTGCAGCTGTTGCTGCTCAGAGCTGCAATCTCTCCTACTTCTGGAAACTACCAACTTTAACGGTCAGGGTCCCAATAGTCATTGTTGCCCATTCACTGCTTATTGAATTTGGAGGGAAGCATTTAATTCCTATCAAACATATGTTAATTTAATTTAACGACCTTTTCAACAAGCTCAATTACCTTCCTGCCTCTTGCATGCGGCACCTTTGCCCTGCTGCCCGCCCACTGCCTGCATAATTCATAACCTCAGCTCTCGGCCCTTGACGTGCAGTGTCCCATGTCAGAATTTTAGCTATGAGGCAAGATTGGAAAGGCTGGATTTGAGGGGGCTGAAGAAAGATTTAATTGAGGTGTATAACATCGAGGGGCTTAGAGTGGATAGGAAGGATCTATTTCCGTTAGCGCAGAGGTCAATGATGGAGGGGCATAGATTTAAAGTAATTGACAGAAGAATTTGAAGGGAATTGAGAAATCTTTTCACCCAGGAGATGCTGGCGATCTGGACATCGTTGCCTGAAAGGATGATAGAGGCAGAAACCCACATTGCATTTAAAAAACTAACTTGAAGTGCCGTAAGCTACAGGGCTATGGACCAAGTGCTGGAAAGTTGATTTAGGCTGAACAGTTTTTCCTTGGTCGACACAGACCCGCTGGGCTGAATGACCTCCTGTGCCGCAAATTTTTCTAAGTTTCGACATAGAAACTGCGATTCTGTGGTTTGCCTGGCAGTGATTTTTCCACCCATTAAGTAAATAGAATATTGGTCACTGCTGAATACAGAATTGAATTTCTATCCTGATGCATCTATTTATACTAGAATTCTGCGGCAGATATCTGCACATGTCACATCTCTATTAGCAATTGATGCAATCTGTAAATAGAATTATAGATTTTTAAAAAATTACGCTTAAATGCATCCAGAAACAGGTGTCAGACGAAAACTGCACTCTGGACTCATTGACTTACTTAGTATCAATAGTATCCCAGTTTGCTCTTACGAAGTTCCATACTAAAGGCCAACCAATTGAATTTTTTGCCACAGAACAATAAACTAACAATGAATGATCAGGAGAGGTCATTGAGTCATCCAGAGTATAATATAAATATCTGCAAAAATAAAGATCCACAATGTTGTTATTGATCATTAGTGAGGTACAATATATCTATTCTCAAGTTTCATTATGTAATTCATGACTTGAGCTGTGTAAGGGTTTCATTCTGGCACTTACACAGGTAGAACAGTAGTCAAAATTCCAAATAGGATTATTATGGAATTTGCAAAAGGTCAAAGGTTGGTGTTTTATACAGGGTCTCTTTTGCATACAGGATCTCTTGTGGCTTTGCCCACTGACACTGAACGCTAGTAATTCCAGAATATGTAATAATATTAAAATTACAGTAAATAGAAGCAGTTTGTATGTCCCTGTGGCTTGCGTTCTTTTTATGACAGCTCTGCTCTCTCACTTTTCTGCTGCTATGATCCCTCTTGGTGGGTTCTTTGTTACCAGCGTTAGTTATGGTCCACCTTCTGCATCCCAGGATTCCCTTACAATTACCCTTTGACCTTGTTTTTCCCTTGTTTAATCGTCTTCATGCAGCTTTCTGTTGCTAAATTTTTTTCCTGCTTTCACATCTTTAAAAGCATTGACATTGATATAGATCAATTAAAGTAACACATACTACTTCTGATGATTTTTGTGATGCCGTGGTTGCTGGCTGGTTTGATGAAACCTGACATTTGATTAGGCTTGTTTTTAGGCTGTCACGTAACATGAGGCGATGTCTTATTATCATCAACTTATATTGTGTTACATTGACAGAATCACTTATTACCAGAAATTCTGGAATCCTGAGGCCTCTCATCAATTTTAATATAGAATACATATCTATGCATATATCCATTATATAGGGGTAACTTTGTTTACTCCTGATACGAATCCTAACTAAATTGGAGCATGGATCGAAGATAGGGCTGTAATGATTGAAGGGTGAGATTTGTGACCTCTGCTTTCAAACAATGAAGTTCCACCCCAGGAGCAAAGCTATCCCTTATGTATATTTATATATTTACTGCTATTCCAACGTTAACACGTTTTTGAAGACTCTTTTTGTTACCCTGGAAAAATCAATTAAAACTGTACTATTAAGCCACACTGTAATTGTTAATGAGCACACATGAACAGTAGTTACCACAGACTAATGATGGATGCGATTTTGAAGTCACATTATTTTCATAGACTTATCATTGTGCTCAAAAGCAATGAATAAAGATTAGCATGAAACACATGTATTCCAGGGACGAATAAACAGCAATTACCACAGACCAATGGCAAATGAACCCATATCCCTGTCTTTCCTTCCTACATTGGGATTGGTCCAGGCTCCCTCCAATTAAACATTTGAGTAATTAATTTGATCTTGTGCTTATTAACGTTCTTTAAGATTGCTAGATAAATGAGGCTACCAGAATGTTAAAAGCAAAATACTGTGGATGCTGGAAATGTGAATTAAAACCAAAATGCTGGAAAAACTCAGCAGGTCTGACTATCTGTGGAGAGAGAAATAGAGTTAATATTTCGAATCTGTATGATCCTTCTTCAGAGCTAAAGAGAAGTAGAAATGTATTGAAATTTAAAGGGGAGTGGAGCAGGTGAAGCTGGATAGAAGGCCAGCAATAGGCAGGGCTAAGGAGAGATTGACAAAGATATCATTGACAAAAAGACAAAGGGGGTATGAATGGTAGTGGAAAGGGCTAAAGGTGGTGCTGATAGTGGCATAAAGGTAAGAAAGCAGAATGTGTTAATAGCAGAACAAGGGTAAGCACTCAGTGAAAGAACAACATGGAACAAGTAACAGATGGCACTTCTGGTGATGGGCTGAGGGGGAGGGGGTGTTGTTTGGGGAAAAAGTGGGGGGAAAGGGATAAAACAATGAATAAATGAATAAAAATGAAAATAAGTGGATAAAAAATAAAAATAAATTTTTAAGACCACTTAAGACCATGAACTCTATCCTCTATATTCAAACTGTTTTTGATCGCCTTTTTTTAAATTGTTGAACTCAATGTTAAGTCCGGGAGGCTTTAAAGTGCCTAATTGGAAGTTGAGGTGCTGTTCCTCCAGTTTGCGTTGGGCTTCACTGGAACATTGCAGCAGACCACAAGGATGGACATTTGGCATGAGAGCAGGGTGGTGTGTTGAAATGGCAAGTGACAGGAAGGTCTGGATCATGTTTGCAGAGCGGTCACTCAGCCTGCGCTTGGTCTCCTCAATGTTCAGGAGACCACATTGGGAGCAGCAAATGCAGTATGCCAAAATGAAGGAGGTGCAAGTGAAGCACTGCTTCACCTGAAAAGTGTGTGTGGGCTCTTGGACGGTGAGGAGGGAGGTAAAGGGGCAGGTGTTGCACCTCCTATGATTGCATGAGAAGGGGATGAGGTGTTGGGAATGATGGAGGAGTGGACCAGGGTGTCCCGGAGGGAACAGTCCCTATGGAATGCTGACAGGGAGGAGCGAGGGGAAGATTTGTTTGGTGGTGGCATCATGCTGGAGTTGGCGCAAATGGTGGAGGTCATTCCTCTTGGAAACCCTAGTCCACTCCTCCATCACTCCCAACACCTCATCCCCTTCCCATGGCACCTTCCCATGCAATTGCAGAATGTGCAACACCTGCGCCTTGGCCTAAACACTCCTTTCAGGTGAAGCAGCATTTCACTTGCACCTCCTTCAATTTGGTCTACTGCATTCTCTGCTCCCATTGTGGTCTCCTCTACATTGGGGAGACCAAACGCAGGCTGGGTGACCGCTTTGCGGAACACCTCCAGTCTGTCCGCAAGCATGACCCAGGCCTTCCTGTCACTTGCCATGTCAACACCCCATCCTGCTCTCATGCCCACATGTCCATCCTTGGCCTGCTGCAATGTTCCGGTGAAGCCCAACGCAAACTGGAGGAACAGCACCTCATCTTCTTATTAGGCACTTTACAGCGTTCCGGACCTGACGTTGAGTTCAACAACTTCAGACCGTGAACTCTCTGCTCTATCTTCACCCCTTTTTAAAAAAGCTCTATTTATTTTTTATCCACTTATTTTCACTTTTATTCATTTATTCATTGTTTTATTCCTTTTTTATCCATTTTTCATCCTTTTTCTCCAAACCCCAGCCCACTCCCGAAAGGGCCATCTGTTACTTGTTCCATGTTGTTCTTTCACAGAATGCTGACCCTTGTTCTCGTTCTGTCAGTAACACAAGCTGCTTTCTTACCTTTCTGCCACTATCAGCACCTCCTTTAGCCCTTACCACTACCATTAACACACCCTTTGTCTTTTTGTCCATGACATCTTTGTCAATTTCTCCTTAGTCCCCACCTATCGCTTGCCTTCTATCCAGCTTCACCTACTCCATCCCCCTTAGACAGTATAAATTTCATCACATTTCTACTTCTCTTTAGCTCTGAAGAAGGGTCATAGTCTCGAAACATTTAACTCTGTTTCTCTCTCCACAGACGTTGTCAGACCTGCTGAATTTTTTCAGCATTTTCTGTTTCTAACAAAATGGTCATTAGTGATCCAGGTGACCAATGAGATTTGTTAAAACTATGAAGTAACTTTTGAAATAAGATCACTATTATCACATTTGGAGCTGGATTTAATAAGGCGCTGTGGTCCTAGTGCCCTTACCCTGTCTAAAAAGTTAAGGGTGAGTACGCCCCCACTTAACTGTGACCACTCCTGGGACTACAGTGAGTCCTGATGAAGAGGAACTCAGACTCGGCGATAAATCTGGTGTCAGGCTGGCAGGCCCTGGTGAGGGGTTTGATGGGTTTGTGAGACTGGGTTTGAGACACTGGGAAGGGGGTAAAGGGGGAGGTTGAGTAGATGACTTGTCCGACACCACCTCATATAGTTAAAGCTGCCATGCGTCCCACATGGCGTGACACCCCCACTATAGGTAAAATACCTGCAATGGCAGGATTAGGCCCTTAAGTAGTCACTAATTGATCTCTTAAGGATTTCAACTGGCCCAAGGGCAGGTGGGCCACCTATTGCCTCCACCCGCCCCACCCCCAATCTTGTGTATAATTTTGGAGGGGTCAGGGCCGGGTCTGTCAACAGCGGGCAGGGTGCTCACTGGATTTTACATGCTCCCTCCGCCCCCACCTTCAAACCTGCCAGAGGAGGATATAATCCAGCCCAAGGATTTTGAAGAATGCAGTTGAAAAGGACAAATGGTTAAAATTGTTAACAGAATTCCACAAAGAAGAAATGCACCGAATTAAAAAAATAAAGACATAAGGTAAACACTGGTTTGTTACATTGCTGTATGCTGGAAAGCTAATACCTGGTTAAAATCCATGGTTCTCTACTACAGCCCATAGCAAAAAGTAAAGCTTCATCCTCTGCTATTGATATTTGATCCAGATAACGTGTCCACGCAAAGTTCCATTCTTTATCAGTGCCAGCTTTAATGGCCTCACAGTAGATTAAGTATCTGACGTAACTTGGAATTCTGAAAAACAAGAATGTAGCAATATTTTCATATTTTCTTTCAATTGTCATTTTTCAAATTCTGTACAATCAAATTGATATTTTGAGGTGGCTTTCTGATGATTATGCCTGAATTTCTAACATGTGCACCTGGCAGGTGGGGGCTGCCTGCCTAGAATGCAGCGCTGAAGTTATGTCCACCTTCTCACGTTCTAAAATTTCCCCTAATCTTCAACTAGTATTCCTTTCAGCAGTAACTTCAGTGGATTTAAGTGTTGTAGATAATAGTAGATTCAATACAAAGATAATAAAAAAAAATATTTCTGGCAACTTTCATTTGGAAACATACGGCTGTTTTTTTGTAAACACTATTTTTTTTTTTTGCAATGACTCTTTCGATTTTTGGGTCATGAATTATTCATTGGCTTAAATGAAGGGTGGATGACAGTAAAGCACAGATGTTTTTGTTGCAAATATTCTTATTCACAAGTTTCAATATAGCCCAAATTCAAGCATTCCCATGCTAGGTTAAATGTAGATTAAAGCTTCCTCTACTCTGCAGTAAATGTGATTTAGTCACAAATTTAGAAGAGCATTCTATAGCACAGTGGCATTTTTCATTTCAATCATCAGGTCCTTGTTAGTACAGAACTTGAATATTGCTGAAAAGAGAGACATGTTGCTGAAGTTTTTCACCTTGCGCTCATCAGGATAAATGCAAGAGTGCCAATTTTCAAATGAACACAACAATTTATACTACAGGAGAAAAGGGTGTTGATTTTTTGGCGAGTTGACTCCGATTGCCGAGGCATAATGGAGAAAACAATGGGCAGCTATAGGCTCCCCAAGCTCTGGGTAGTTCAGAAAAAGATGCAAGACTTTTGTCTGCAGAGAACGGGTCCCTGTGGATGAATGTATGTTGCTTCTCGCAAGCGTAAATGAGCCACATTACGAGCTCAACTGATTATCTTAAATTGGTTGTTAGTGTAGCTATTAGCAAATGCTGCCCAGTCGGGGAACCACATCTAACAGTAGATGTTTTGTTTTGGATTGTGCAAGTGCAGGTTGATTGAGTACAGTCTGTAGTCTGCCTATTACGATCAACCAAAGGAACATGCTGGTAAAAGCAAAATACGGCGGATGCTGGAAATCTGAAATAAAAACAAAAAATGCTGGAAAAGCTTGGCAGGCCTGACAACATCTGTGGAGAGAGAAACAAAATTAATGCATCGAGGAACATGCTATTTGATTCGATCAGCCAGTCATTTGGGATGTATGACCGACGTACCAGGTAGTGCACCGGCACTGAAATTCATACATGATGTTGCTCAATTGTACGGCAGGCAAGACATCATCTTGGACTGAAGGCAGTGGAAAATACCACTCACATACTTACCGCATAGCAGCAGCGTGAAACAGCTTCCTTAACCTGCTGTTCAAATTTGTGGTAGACTCGTGGAGAACCTATTAGCGGATTTCTCAGCTAGCACGTTGAGGAAATTAGATTGCTTCATCTCAAAAGTCAATTGGAATGTATTAAGGTGTAGGGGTCAATATATACATTGGGATTCATATAGCTCCACGTGCTATAAGATTGGCCTCATCAGCAATCTTGTAAATAGGGCCCCAGACATTTGCTGCTCTTGCAAGATTGATGAAGAAATTGAGCGCATCAGAACTATCCTGTGGGACAGTGGCTATCCTGATTAGATCAATGTTTGCTGTGTGTCTTGCAAACTCTCAAATGGACCAAAGGCCGATACCGTCGGACCTGAAAAATGCCTGTCTATCTAATATTACCCTGGAAAGGATATGTATCTCAAAAGTTTGAACAACAGGTTCAACAAGCAAGTTGTTTCATGCTGTTACTATGCAGCAGCTATGCAAGTGGTATTTTCTACTGGCAGAATGCTGCTGTCAATCCAAAATGATGTTCTGCCTACCACACAGCTGGGCAACATCGTGTATGAATTTCAGTGCTGATTGAATCAAACAGCAAATGCCTTTACAAAACCCAAAACAAAATGTCTACTGTTAGATGTAATTCTGGGATTGGGCAGCACTTGCTGAACAATCCTGAGTGCGTTAATAGCTACACTAACTTGGGGAGCCTATAGCTCCCCATTACTTTCTCCATGTTAATGTCTCAGCCAATCAGAGTTGACTTGTCAACAAATCAGCATCCTTCTCTCCTGTAGGATAAATTGTTATGATGGTTTTAAGTTTGGCATTTTTGTGATTGTCCTGATGAGTGCCATGTCTCAACAACATGTCTCTCTTTTCAAAAATATTTCAAACATCAATTACCTTATACTAGATTGACAATGAATTCTGTAGGATTGCCATTGCTGCACCTAAGGTGGTGACTGATAAGTTAATGGAGCCAAAAGATCCCCAAGGGGGATGCCAAAAGATACTTCAGCCTTGGCCATGAACAAGATTTAATAGGATATACTCTTAGGTCATTGTGGAAAGTATATCACTACTTGACCCTGTCCTTCCTTTGAAGTACTTTGGGGACTTATCACTTGCGCATATTGCTACCTTTTTTCTGGTGGTTCCTGGGAAAGGCAGACACAGCAGCAATAAGGGGGAAAATTCCTCTCCACAAGTCCCTTTCCCCTTCATCCTCCTCTTTCTCGATGCCATTTTATTGTGCCTAATGGGATAGGGTGACCAGCAGTGGTCTGGAAGGGGATGGAAATTAGGTGCAGGTGGGAATGTGGCAGTAAACCTCCCCATCTGACTCTGTGCCTTTTTTTGTTGCTATTTTGGAAAGTAATGTTTTTATTGATTTTTGTAATTTTGAAACACTTACGTATTGTTAGCTGGATTACTCATCAGTTGTGAATAAAAATGCGTTGCTCGATCCACAAAGTCCTTTACATCAAGTAGACGCACTATTTGAAGAGTTTCTTTGAGTATTGGTCTGGATGGCAAATTAAGTAGAAGCAATTCAGTGGCATTTATGTACTGTGACTCTACATTCGAAATAAAGAACGGTTTGTTAATCTTACACTACAATCTATTATATATTCAAGTGAACGGATTACATCTTTACATTTGAAAATGCACAGCAAACTCCTATTTCAGGCTTCCATCACCAGGACCCCCTACTTTCCATTTCTGTAACTTCACCTACCTCCCTTCCTCGGTTAATCTTCTGATGAAACCTTTATTTATGCCTTTGTGACCAGACTCTATGGCCAGCTTCACCATGGCCACAAAATGGATGGTAGTGGGTCAGCCTCCCGTTATATATGCCACCATTCTATCTCTTTATTGAATTCAACAGAAGGGAAAATCGGATAGGGTGTAAACAGGCCTCCACATTGTTCTCTCCTCCTCTTTACATTCCTTTACACCACATCCTCCCCATGACTCTGCCTTGTACCAATTATTCCCCCTGCCAACCCCCAAACCCTGCATGATCTGAATGCAGTACTTGGTTTTGACTTCACATATGTAATACCATGACAGTTTTATGTGTGTTAAATAATTGCTAAATGACAAAACCATGAGGAAACTGTAATTCTGATAATTGAAAAATGCCATAATTTCCTATGCAAATTATTTTTAATGAATAAATATATTTTTAATGAATTAATATATGGTTAACCTGCAATCTTGTGACTCATGGTATGCTCCTACATAGAATTTATTAATCATTAAAAGTATTTAATTGGTTGTAAAAAGCTTGATATGTCCTGAAACTCTGAAAGGTGCTATATTACTAGAATTACACAGAAATTACAGCACAGAAACAGGCTTTTCAGCCCAATTGGCCCAAACTGGAGTTTATGTTCCACACAAACCTTCTCCCACCTGACTTTATTTGACTCGACCAAAATATTCTCCTATTCCTTTCTCTCTCATGTACGTATCAAGTTTCCCCTTAAAGGCATTTCTACTATTTGTCTCAACCACTCCATTTGATAGTAAGTTCCAGGGTAAAGAAGTTTCGCCTGAATTCCCTTTTGGATTTATTAGTGATTATCTTATATGAATGACACCTGCACCAGGATTTTCGCTCCGTAGTCGGATAGCAGGAGTCAGGAAATCTCCCGGCTCACCATGCCTGCCTTGGGAGAAACTCACCTGAATGGTGAGGACCCTCATTCCAAGGGGTGGGTGTGGGATGGAGCCAAGCCCGCTGCCCCTGGAAGTAGTAGAGATGTGAAGGTGAGCCCTGTGTAGGGAACATGTCTTGGGCAGACTATAAAAGGTGAACTTGTTAGGAGTCCCTGCTGTGAGGCAGGAAGTTCATGGAAGTGCTGTTGGGCATGAGAGAAGTCCATCACCGGTCAGGTGAGCACTAACTGCAACTGGTTGCCGACACTGAGACAGATGACCCATTATTGGCCCTACATAAGAAAATGTAGAGATTGCATATTCACCTTATAATGAAGGAGCAAATTCCAGTAAGTTAAGATTAGCAAAGCTTCACAAGACACAGCCATGGCAATGGCAGCATCAGCTGCTCCTGACACTCTACATTAACTCAGAATAACACAGTGACTTGGATGATTGCTAGACACCACATGTAGAACCTTTGTCCTTCTACCCACTCTTTATCCACCCATTTCCCAGAGTGCGGCCATGCAATTGAGCCTTGCCCATGATCCTCTCAGCAGTACACTGTCATGGCAGACTAGTGTGACTCGGAGGGAGCCAGCCAGAAGGGTACTTTGCCCTTGAGAGCACAATATACCAGCTTTGAGTGGAACAGATGTGATTCATGCAGTGCACCCCCCAACATCAGGCATTGCTGAACTAGAGAACATGGTTCTTGTGTGTAAGCAGACATAGGTAATGTGTGGTACCAATCAAAGCTGGAAGCCTTACATGCCCACGAGCTTTTTTCATTTTCATGCCAAAACCTCGCAGAGCAGGCCAGCTGATGAAGGAGCAGGAGAGATGGTGCCCTGGTTCAGTGACCTCCATATCCTGATGGAGGAGGTCCAGGAAAGAAAGGATACGGTATACCCTACAGGACGGTGGAACCCAGCTTTCCATTAGCAAGCAGGCATGGCAGGAGATTGCCTCCACTGTGAGTGCAGCATGGGCATATGCAAAATCCTGGATCAAATGTCAGAAGAATTTCCAATATCTGCTGTGCTCTGGCAAGGTGAGTTTTTCGGCAGAAGCACACAGAGGTCCCTCTGATATCTGACATCTGAATGCTGCACCTGTGGTGCCAGACTTAGCACATATAAGTGTCCATGCTAAAGGAGAGGTATGTCCAATGCTCTCAGGTAGGTTCATGGAGTTATGGGGTGAAATTAGAATGGCCACTGTGGTGCACTGCTACATTGAAGAGCTTTGTCCATGGCTGACATCACTCTTTATATTGTTTTTGAAGGACAAGAGGGCCCATAATGCCAGGGAGAAAGCCTAGACTGGGGGAGGGTCCATGAGGTTATGGGCTATTCATAAAGTGAAGGAGCCAGCCATGGAGGTAGCCAGGGTGCCATCGCAGTTAATTGTCAGGGATGGAAAATTGTCTGTTGCAGGTGCTAAATGAGGTGTTTGGAACATGGTGGTAATTCTATTGGTGCACTATGCAGAAGGGGATGTTGGTATGAGGAAGAGTGCAAATCTTGGGTTGCATGATAAGGGCACTGCCATTATGGTTAAAGGCAATAGCATGTATCCGAGCATGCTTTCAGCATGTCGAGGGCCAAATCTCATTGCCTCCTTTTGTGTTTCACACAGGTCCCCACAGCATTCACAAGGCACTCTCCCTGAACTGCCTTATCCTTCGGGCATCAGGAGGACTAAGAACTGTCCAAGGGTGCACCGTTACATCTGACCAGCCCACACTCCACCAACATTGTATCACATTGGAGGGATGTAGCGCATGGTGAAAGGCACCACACCAGAGTGCAAGAGGAGGGATATTTGAGTCAGAAACCTCTGTGCCCCCTCGGAAGGGGGAGGCCAGTCACAATGATGCTTCAGTAGGTGTTGAGGAGTCACCTTATGGGGTACTTGGAGCAGCAGCTGCATAAGTGTGAACAACTGGTGGAGTTCCCTGAGGAAATGTGAGCTCATGCACTTCGAGTGGAGGAGTTCATTGCGGTGATGAGCTCTACCTTTTCTCAAGGGCTCGACCACATGAATTCCAAACATGACAGAATAGCCAATCTCATGAGCGACACATGCAGCATCGCTCTGAGCGTATTCAAGAGCTGTATACGAGTATATAAAGTATATGTTCTGTCTACAAGTATATAAAAGGAAAGAGAGTAGCTAGTGTGAATGTTGGTCCCTTGGAGGATGAGACCGGGGAGTTAATAATGAGGAACACGGAAATGGCAGAGACGCTTAATCAATATTTTGCCTCAGTTTTCACAGTGGAGGGCACGAGCACCACCCCAATAGTAACAGGTAGTGCAGAGGGTATAGAGAAGGAGGAACTTAGAACAATCACCATCACTAGAGGAAAAACTACTGAGCAAACTATTGGGATTAAAGGGTGACAAGCTCCAGGGACCTGATGGCCTACATCCCAGGGTCTTAAAGGAAGTGCAGTGGAGATAGTGGATGCATTGGCTATAATATTCCAAAATTCCCTGGATTCTGGAAAGGTTCCAGTGGATTGAAAAAATGCTAATATAACGCCCTTTTAAAATAGGGGCGGGGGGGTGGAGGCAGAAAGTAGGAAACTATAGACCAGTTAATTTAACATCTGTCGTTGGGAAATTGTAGGAATCCATTATTAAGGAAGTAGTAATGGGGCATTTGCAAAGTCAAAATGCAATCTATCAGAGTCAGCATGGCTTTATGAAGAGTAAATCGTGTTTGACTAATTTGCTAGAGTTCTTTGAAGATGTGACAAGCAAAGTGGATAATGGGGATCCTGTAGATGTAATATATCTGGACTTTCAGAAGGCCTTTGATAAGGTGCCACACAAAAGATTAATACACAAGATAAGATCACACGGAGTTAGGGGTAATATATTAGCTTGGATAGAGGATTGGCTAACTAACAGAAAGCAGAGAGTCGGGATAAATGGGTCTTTTTCTGGATGGAAAGCTGTAACTAGTGGGGTGTCACAGGGTTCGGTCCTTGGGCCACAACTATTTACAAACTATATTAATGATTGGATTCAGGGTTAGAAGGTACTACAGCTAAATTTGCAGATGACACCAAAATAGATGGGAAAGTAAGTTGCAATGAAGAAATAAGAAATTTACAAATGGATATGGACAGGTTAGATGAATGGGCCAAAATGTGGCAGATGGAGTGGATAAGTGTGAGGTTAACCATTTTGGTCGGAAGAATAAAAAGGCGACTCATTATTTAAATGGAGAGAAACTTCAGTGCAGAGGGATCTGGGTGTCCTCGTGCATGAATCGCTGAAAGCTAGTATGCAGGTACAGCAGGTAATAAGGAAGGTAATTGGAATTTTGGCATTTATTGCTAAAGAAATAGAGTTTAAAAATAGGGAAGTGTTGTTGCAACTGTGCAAGGCATTGGTGAGACTGCACCTGGAGTACTGTGCACAGTTTTGGCCCCCTTGCTTGAGGAAGAATGTAGTTGCACTGGAGGCGGTTCAGAGGAGGTTCACTAGATTGATTCCAGAGATGCGGGACTTGTCTTATGAGGAGAGATTGAGCAATTTAGGCCTATACTCACTAGAGTTCAGAAGGATGAGAGGAGATCTAATTGACCTATACAAGATGCTAAAGGGGATAGACAAAGTAGAGTAGATGTGGACTGGATGTTTCCCCTTCTGGGGCATTCTAGAACGAGAGGCCATAGTTTTAGGCTAAGGGGTGGTAGATTTAAATCAGAGATGAGGAGGAATTACTTTTCTCAAAGGGTCGTGAATCTGTAGAATTCACTACCTCATAGTGCAGTGGATGCCGGGACGCTGAATAAATTTAAGGAGGAGATAGACAGATTTTTAATTAGTAATGGGTTGAAAGGTTATGGGGAGAGGGTGGGAAATTGGAGTTGAGGTCGAAATGAGATCAGCCATGATCGTATTGAATGGCAGGGCAGGCTCGAGGGGCTGAATTGCCTACTCCTGCTCCTAGTTCTTATGTTCTTATGTATGACACCCTGCAAAGAGTTCAAGACTGACTCATTAGCAGAGCAGTCCATTCAGATTATGAACACTGATCTCCAGGGAATACATGAGGAATTGCTTACCCATACCCAGCACAATGGTGGCTGGAATTGACAACTCTCCACCCAGCAGTCAGCTGCAGCTAACCTGCCTGAACACCAGCCCTGGATATTGGCAAGGAGGATGAGGGCTCTGAGAGCATTTTAGCTCCCTCATCTTCTGCTTCCCCAGCCTCTCTGTCAGACCCCTTGTCTGCGGTGCATGTCTAAGTGATAACGGCTGCCCCTGCAGAAATGCAGAGCCCACAGCTCAGGTAGGACCCAACGGGTTACTACATGATTGGGAGGGATACCATACTTCTCAATGCCATATAGCAGGAGAGGTGAGCAGCCTGCTTTCACCGATTCCAAGGCAACCCCGGGGGGTGGGGGCACAACGTAGGAGTGTTCATGAGTGCAGGACGCTGCAGCGACTCGAGCACTGATGGGTTCTCCATGGTGTAATTTAGGAACACTGTTAATGTTGTAAATGCACATACTTTGTGTGATGGATGTGTTGGTCTGTCCTGGTACACTAATACCCTCAATTAGCATCTTAACAGAAAGCACTGGAGACTGCAGCCAGAAGTCCATCTCTGTTCCTGCACCCTCTTAAGATTGTACCCTTTATTTCATATTGCCTCTCTGTGTTCTTTCTAACAAAATGCATCATTTCCCATTTTTCTGCATTAAACTTGGTCTGTCATGTGTCCACCTATTGTATCAAACTGTCTATATTCTCTTGAATTCTTTCGCTATCTTTCTAACAATTCACAATACTTCCAAGTTTTGTCTCAACTGCAAATTTTGAAATTGTGCCCCTTTAACCCAAGACTAAGTCATTCATATATATCAAGAAAAGCAATGGCCCTAGTACCAACTCTACTGTATAACTTTCTCCAGTCCAAATAATAACTGTTCACCATTACTCTCTGTTTCCTGATATTTAGCCAACGTTGTGTTCATACTGCTACTGTCCCTTTTATTCCATGGGCTTCAACTTTGCTGACAAGCCTGTTATATCAAGTACCTTTTGGAAGTCCATGTGTATCACATGAACCACATTACCCTCATCACCCTCTCTATTACCTCATCAAAAAAACTCAATCTGGTTAGTTAAACACAATTTGCCCCAAACAAATCCATGCTGTCTTTCCTTAACTAATTCACACTTGTCCATATGATGGTCAATTTTGTCTTGGATTATCATTTTTAAAAGCTTTCCCACTACCGATGTTAAACTGACTGAGTTGCTAGGTTTATCCTTGCACCATTTTTTTTGGAAGAACGGTGTAACATTTGCAATTCTCCAATCCTCTGGCACCACCCCCATATCTAAGGAAAATTGTTAGAATATGGCTAGTACTTCCATAATTTCCACTCTACTTCCCTCAGCATCCTTGGATGCATTTGATCCAATCAAGGTGACTTATCAACTTTGAGTAAAGTCAGACTTTCAAATATTCCCTGTTTATCAATTTTTAGCCCATCTAATATCTTAACCACCTCCTTTTTCACTAATGCCTTGGCAGCATGTTCCTTGGTAAAGAGATGCAAAGTAATCAGTTAGGACCTCAGCAATGCCCTCTGTTTCCATGCATAGATCCCCTTTTTGGTTCCTAATCAGCCACACTCATCACTTTGCTATCTTTTTACTATCCATAAGCCAATAGAAGACTCCTGGATTCCATTTTATGTTCACTGCCAGTTTCTTCTCATCCTCTCTCTTTGCCTCTCATATTTAATTTTTCACTTCCCCTCTATACTTTCCTTCTTCAGTCTGGTGCTCACTTGTATTACCTGTCATAAGCACCATTTTTTTTGCTTCACCTTACTCCCTATCTCTTTCATCATCCAGAGAGCTCTGGATTTGGTTATACTACCTTCCAACTCAAATCTGAACCATTCCCTCTTTAAAGGCAGCCCATTGTACCTTTACACTGCACATTCATATGGTAACATCCCTTGGCATAATTTAATGCAGTTAGGAACAAAGTAGAGACAGAACCTTAAAATAAATGTCGATAATGTCAAAACACATTTTTCTGCATGTTGAGTTAATGTTTGTGGAAAAATGATGAAGATTGAATACGGATCTGTGGGTAAATCTTTGTGGAGGTCCTCCCATTGGTCTGTTGCAATTTTGGCGGAAAAACCATGAAAACCTCTCAAAAAGAGCGTAAACTGCATTGGTACATTTATTCAAGGATTTCCATGATTCTTCCAGCAAAGTTACACCAGATGAGCAGAAGAACCCCCACAGAAATTCAGCCCACTAATCATTGTACACAATGCATCGTTGGTGTAAATATTTCACTGTGTGAACAATGTGAAAGTGATTAATTGGGCTTTTGCTTGCAAAACCAAAGTGAAGCACCAAAACCAAAAGAGTAGGCAACATTGTGGTGAACGCTGGATACATTGTGTGTTAAATTGGAACATTTTTGAATTTTAAAAGGTTCCTTTAGCTAGCCTAACTATTGCAAATTTAAACTGAGTATCTACCAGCAGTAGTTTGGAAATGAAGCAAATAGGCAACGAGTTTCAAGGGAGGATGATCCAACTTGATTTATTTTGATTTCACACTAAAACCTAGTCAAGTCAAAATTTTTTGGCTACTAGCACAGAAGTTGTAAAATAAAATAATTTCAGGTTTATAAATGTAATTGTGACACCCATTAAAGGAACATTGGGCTGGGTTTTTGTGGAGCAGGGGAGACTCCGTGGAACTTTAAAAATGGCAGACTGGATCCAATTCCAGGATTCCTGAACCATTCCCAGCACATCTCAATTTTCACCAGTGCGGGAGAAAAGTGTGGGCAGCTAACTCGTACCCTGAATTCCGGACCTGGCCAGCTCCATTGCAGGGGTAGGCATCTCTTAGCAATTTTCATTGAGTTGGGACAGCTTCTCAAGGACTTGTGCTAGATGGCCCCACAAGGGGTCATGAACCATAGTCTGGACGAAAGAACCTTTTGAAAGATAACTTCAAAAAGTCTTACCCGTATCCCCCCATGCCAACCCATGCCCCTTTACCCACCCCCAATGCATTGTGCATTATGCATTCTTGGCTGAGAGCCCAGATTTCCATTAGTTTATTGAAACAGGTGCACACAAGGGAAAACATTTCTTGATTGACAGCAGTTTTTAGTTCTATTTTGTCAATGACTCAATGTTTATTCACGCAAGATAAAGAAGTGTCAAATACTTAAAGTTTCTGCTATTGATACTTTAAAGGTCTGATTGATTGACACTTTTATAGGGTTGTAGTAACAGCAGTTTTTAAAGGAAGTTATGATGGCTTTTTTTGAGCGTTTCCACACATGCCATTATTACATAGGGTTCATTGATTCTGTGCAGAGTGTATAGTGGGTGAATGGCCATGGAACTGCTATGAGCTGGCATTGAGCTTGAGGGGCCATTGGCATGGCTGGAGGGGCATGGGTTGACATGGATGGTATGAGGAGCTGTAGGGTTTGGGCGGAAGGGCATGGGTTGGCATGGAGGGTATGAGAGGCCATTGCATTGGGTGGAAGGGCATAGGTTGGCAGAGTTAGCATGGATGGGACATGGGGAGTGGGTGCAGGGGCAGAGGGTGGTGAGAGGGCTGGTGCCTAATATTGAAGGAAACAATTGCAACTGTTAAGGATCTGACCCAGTTAATGAAAGGGTTAAAATTTTAATTCAGCTAAATCTCAGCTAAAAATCCTTTGCAAAAAGCAGAGACACACAACATCACACACACCCACACACACATCAATTTCACCCAGATACACAGATGCTAAGGCCTGTAAAAGGCTTTTTCCAGATGGGCCTTGAGAAACTGCACCTGCTTTTTTAGAAAAAGAAACATGTTTTGAACCCATCAAGAATTCTCTTAAACAAAAGAGCCTCAGAAATATAACAGATAATATGTTATTCTAAGAGCAACAGATTTTCTTTAAAATAGACTGTTAGATAAACATTGGGGTCAGATTGGCGTGACCATCAATGAGTCAAGACCTTAGATAGGTTTCCTCATAACTGAGACAACAGAAAACTACGCTTTATACTTTTGATTGTAAGTATAAACTAGTTGTTATTTCTCTGAATATCCTACATTTATTTTTAAGTGGATTTGTATTTCCTATATATTTACTTTTAGGAAGATTAGTTTGTGATTTACTTTACACTCTGTAATATTGTAACCATTAAAATGTAATCCAAGATTCAAGATTATAATAAAATATTATTAAGTAACCATTATAAAATGTTATAGTTTCACTTTGTAAATCTCAGTGCCCTAAATTTTCTAAAATTCTTCCATGAAGGATTTTGTTCTGAAAGAGGTTGACTCTTCAGAGAGTTCTTTCTGTTATAATATACCATTTATATTTTATTCTAAGATATCTTTGTTTAGTTTAAATACTCCTGGGAGGGAGTTATTTTAAGGGCATGTCTATAACTAGTGTAGCTGACTAAGCTCTTATGATGATTTTAAATCTCCCTCAGTTGAGGATTAAGACTGGCAATAAGTTTTTGAGTGAATAAATTTACCTTGCCGATTATAAAGATACCAGAACCCTATCAGAACATCGTTCCAGAGAGCCAAGGCAGGTCTTTTAACCAGCTTTCCTTGGCCCTCGGCAGTCCCTGTGGCCACCCTCAAACTGTTTCCGGGGGTGGCAGGTTTGACTCCAGCATACACCTCCTCCCCTCTGGAATGAAAATCACACTTTCTGAGGCACATTTTCCCAAAGCAGGTGTGCTGAGCCAGGAAATTTTTGGACTCCAGCTACCTATTTCTACCATGAAAATCCAGCCCATCATGTTGGATAGGGATTCTAAATGTTTCTTTATTGGGCCTGAAATAGTAAACGCCTTTCAAGACAGTGATGGGACTGTTATTCAGATCTTCTCAGATGCTAGAAATAATTTAAATCATAATAACGATATGCTGAGTAAGAACTGGGGACTTCTTCAAAAACATTTGGCCTCCACCTCAAAAAAACAATCTAGACACCACCCTAGGGATTTTAGTTGACAGTTCAACTCAGAGGAATGTATCTTCTTAGGCATTGCCAACAGGTTAAATTTAAAAGCTTTGTAAAGTAATCTAAAATTCTGTAGAACTTTGCTTTTGTTAATTCAGGAAGTACCTTTTAAGTAAGTGTAATGCTTATCTACTGCATTTATTTTATTTTTTCCGTGTTTTTTGTTGGATTGGAAGTCCTACTGGTCATTTAGTCTGAACTATATGGTTTAACAGTTTGTTTCTTTTCTGCCTGTTGAAAAGATCAGAAAGAAAGGCTTGTATTTATATAGTTCCTTTCATAATCAAAGGATGCCCCAAAGTACTTCATAGCCAATGAAGTACTTTTGAAGTTTAGCCACTGTTGTAATGTGGAAAATGCCGTAATCTATTTGCGCACAGTAAGCTCCCACAAACAGCAATGCAATAATGGCCAGATAATCTGTTTTGGTGATGTTGATTGAAGGATAAATATGGGCCAAGACACTGGATCTCTTTTTTAAAATAGTGCCATGGGGACCTTTCACATCCACCTGAGAGGATAGAGGGGGTCTCAGTTTAACATTTCATCCAAAAGAATGCACTGGAGCATCAGCTTTGATCATTGTGCTCAAGTCCTAGATTAAGACTTGAATCCACAACCTTCTATTTCCGGGGTAAGAGTGCTATCAACTGATCCACAGCTGCCAGATCAGCAGGGACTGGGTATTTTGTATGCTACTCTGGTGTGAAATATCTTATTAAAAACATACTTATTAATCTTTCAGCACACTAATTAAGTCACTCAGTGCTTAAGGCAATACATTTTAGTTCACAGGAAACAGAGGTCTGTCTATAAAAAGTAATTTGTTGATGTGAACATTAGTAAAGAATTGGAGATATCGAAACATTAACAGATGTAAGTCAGAAAGTAACGATAAGGTGAGGCTAGTCTTTCATTTTTAAAGGATGAAGGTTGTTTTTAAAAAAAAATTATTGAGCAATGCAATACATTCTATGGTTTGAGCTGCTAAGAAAAGATTTTTCTGTGATAAACAAAGGTGAGGGATGTGCTAAGATAGGGTATCAGCCACAGCCACTCCAATGTCAAATATAATACAAGTAGATTAAAAAAATAAAGCTCCTTCTAGTCAACCCCCAAAATATGGTTTCAGTCCATCATCCTCAGAAGAGTACCTTCTACTGCACCATGTTTATCGATTTCTAAGACCACCGTCCTGTGGCTTCTCTCAGTGAGATGATCAAATTAGCGCCAAATTGGGGACCATTTAGTATTGTACCCATATGCCTGCATAGTTCAAGACTGTTCATACTCATTGTGTATGGGGTCTTGGCACTTGGGAGTACCTTTGTCCCATAAATCTGCCCCGGATTCTGTAGTATAAGGGTCTGGCACGTATAGAGTTAATGTGGGACAGAAACAGTACCACCCACGCAGTGATGCAAGAAGGCACATAACCCAGAGCCAGGGTCAACGTGGCGTTGAGCAGAAACGTGTGTAGACCTAAGCATGGAGACAGCTCCTAGCTTGTACCCTTTCATGTACATGTGTTAGTAGTTCTAGTAGTTGATAAAGACTTAGTTAACCTACAGAAGTCTGCGGAGACTTATTTAACACACATCGTTTTGTAACCAACACCCTCCCAACATGGTGACAGTAAAATGCAGAGACAAGCCAAAATGCTGAAAGAGAGAAAAATTCAACAAAGCATTCTAACCTGAAAAGAAGCTCCTAAAGAAGCAGATACGCAGAGGAAAAATTGCTAGAAAATGCTCCAGAGAAAGACCTGAAAACTGAAGGCAGAGATTTAAAATTCCTTACTGCAGCACAAGCCTCCATTGAATCATTTTCGAAGCCCAGCTTCAGGGTGCAGAGTCAACAGAGCTTGCAAAGGTGAGCTAAATCTTTTAAAATTCCAGGCTGCTGCAAGTCCTGAGATATCTTAAAAGCAATTCCATGTCAGAAGTGCCATTTGAAAGAAAGCCGTTGCTAAAACCTGATCCCTGAGTCAGAGCTTGAACATATGGCATTTGTGCTTATCAGATAGGAAAAAGAGAACAAATTAATGAAATATTTTGGGAATATTGCAACTGCCCATTCAGAAGAAAAAATAAGCAGAACCTCCAATTCACTGACTCGACAGTTTACAAAGTAAACAGCTGAATAAAAGGAAATCGGCGGAGCCGGTCCAGGCCACCATTGTTAATTTTTTTTTTTCCCCAAGAAGAGCGTCATTGGCATTTTGCGGAGCCTGCCAAAAGCGGGAAGCAAGGGAAATCCCTTTGTCTCTGAGCGAATGGCAACACCATCTTGACATTCAAAAAGCTCTTAAAGCTGCACATGCATTTCTAAATATTTTTTAACATGGATCACAATTCCACACTTCCAAGTCAATTTGGACTAATCCAAGGCCCAGACCAATCACAAACTTTGTGTCTTTGGAGGAAAAGATTCTTAAGATACAGCATTGCTTCAGATTTAAATAAGTCAGAAGAAGAGCAGATGAACACGCTCCTTTACTTGATAGGCCCGATTACAGATGATACAATTGTAAGACAGAGAATTAATGAATCAACAGCAAAATTTGAAGAAGTACTGGAATCATTCAACATTTATTTCAATCTAAGAAGCAATAAAATACTCAAAGTAAAGAGTCCAACTGGCAGGAGAGCCAGTTGATTCATTCAATGATCTGTACAGGATGGCAGAAGATTGTGATTACGGAGATTTAATGTCTGAACTCATCAGAGACAGAATAATGGTATGAGTAACAGATGATGCGCTGCCTGACCTCCCACAAGCAAAGGAAGATCTGACCCTGGAGAAGGCAATCCAGATAGTTTGACAGTAAGAACCCTGAGCAGCACAGGACAATCTTAAGGGGACAGAATAAAACATGGTGCAGAAGCTAATCCTCAGTCCAGCTTGGACACTAAGTCAGGGAGAGCAATTCCCAAACCGGCCTGCAGAGCGACTGTGCCAGCGCTGTGGAGCGAAGTGCCCTCTTGGGCAAGGTCAATGTCCTGCAAGTGCAGCCCAATGCTTCCCATGCAATAGGATTGGACACTATGGTAAACTGTGCAAGGCAAGAGCTCTGAAAAGGCACGGAAGGCCCAAAGATGATCTACGAGGTCAGGACTGCGAACCCAGAAGGCACACAGTCATGTTTCTTGGGTGAGGTCAAAGATCTTGGCTTCTTATTTTGGAATGCAGACATTTCAGTCAATGGCCATCTAACATTTTAAATTAGATACAAGAACCAGTGCGACAGTCCTTTCAGACAAAGAACCCTGCCTGAAAGACCTCTGACTTCAAACAATGGACACATTACTCCACAGGCCCGGAGGAATCCAACTTCCAGTCATTGGTATGATCCTGGAACCTCTGAGGTATGGTGACAACAAATCTTTGAGCTGATGTATGACATCCATAATTAGCCTTTCTCTCTCCTGAGCAGGGATGCCTGCGTAGCCTTAGATCTCCTCAAGACAGCAGGTGATATCAAGCCAACCATTGTTGTTAACTAAACAGAACTGCATGTTCCCAAGTACTCAAACTAAAAAGAGTATCCTGACTGGGAATTTAGCTCTGAGTTGTCTTCTCTCTTTGTGGAGCAGGGTTGTCCATTCTCATTACAGGCCCCAGAAAACCCTCAATGGTTAGACCAGCCAACAACTGAGGAGGTAACTATGATACCTCCTGTGGAAGAGGTGAAAAAGAGTGATCAGCAATCTGAGAAATCTCTACCTCTGGCCCCAACAATACAGTTAACCTACAGAAGACTCCAGAGACTTCATTAAGCCGTGGAGCAGCAGGTCAACACTGCAACCACAGTGCATATGCTGCAATTCCCAGTCAGCATGCCAAAGTCACGAGATGCTGGAAACTGGTAGCAGCCCTCCATGGCTGACCACAAAAAAGCAGAGGTGAGCGTATCACTAAACCTTCTTCTCGCCACAGGAATGCTCTTCCTCAGCCACAGAGGACATTGGGATGACCCACACAACAATGGATAAAGCAAAAGAAGTGACAAGGGGATGAACACAGTTTTCACCTACCCCTCAAGACACGAGTTAGAGTAGCAGCAACCACCGATCAACGCAACAGTCGGACTGACCAAGTGCTGTTCAACATGAAGGAATGGAAGAAAAGAATGAAAGCATACCCAGATGCCAGCTCAACCTTCAGATCAACAGGAAGAACCAGCAGCAACAGAGCCTACCACTCCTCTAACAGAACTACAATCGAGAAGGGTTAAAAGGCCTCCAGATCACCTGAACCTTTAAATTCAAGGACTTGAAGGGGGCAGATGGGGTAGTGCTAATGTGATAATTGTGCTAATGTAGTAACAACAATGCAACTATGGGACTGAGAACAATGTAAGACATGAAGTAAACTAGTATAACTCCAAATACATTGGATAAAGACGGGGGGTTGCAGTATAAGGAATGGCACACAGGGTTAATGTGGGACTGAGCAGGGTGTTGCCCACACAGTAGCGTGTAAGAACACACATGACCCAGACGCAGGGTCCCTGTGGTGTTGAGCAGAGATGTGTATAGACCTAAGCATGAAGATAGCTCCTAGCTTGTACCCTTTACTGTACATGTGTAAATAATTCTAGAGTTAATTAAGACTTAGTTAACCTACAGTAGACTCCAGAGATGACTTAGGATATGCAGTTCTGTAGCCAACATCCTCCTAATAGATTCTAATCTAGGTTGAAGAGATGAAAGGCTGATGCCATAGACAGTTCACCATATTCCCCACATTTACCTGCTTTCCACTGGGTATTATTTGATAGCAAGTAGAAGCCAGAGTCCTGATTTATATTTCACTTCCTTATCCTGTTCAATCCTGGTTAAGATCCAATACCTCAGCATAGGCAAGGAAGTAAGTGGGGTATCTCCCTGGTCTATTTAGCTAAGTACCATGCTGGAAGATGCAATTAGATGCTAAGGCATCAGGATAGCCCTATTTGGTTCCATTTTAACAGAACTGGGAAAAAGTACAAGCATAAGATTGGGTGGAAAATAAACTACATGTGGCACAAAATAAGTAAACGCTAAATTAGTTAGCTCATAATTAATGGATAGAAAATTGTAATACGTACCGGACAATGGTGCTATTATGAATGTTACTGAAATCTTCATTCATCAATTTCATCTGATAATGATAAAATGGAACAATTCGGCTGAAAATGTATTTCTGGAAACAACAAATAAGTAAATTAGACTGTAAAATAAGGGCATTAGTACAAATTATTTATAAATTTTTCAGTGGAACCTGACACTTTTAAGGCAGTTGAGCTCATGCAATCTGGTTAACAAAACATCAGTTTCATGTAAACAGGCTAAACACAAACACACACTAAAGCAAAATACTGCCAATTTTGGAAATCTGAAATAAAAACAGAAAATGCTGGAATACTCAGCAGGTCAGGTAACATGTGTGGAGAGAGAAGCAGAGTTAATGGCTGGAATTATATGTGAAGGCAGTGGCCCCACCCATCATTTGAAAAGTCAGTGATGAACCCATCTTCACTTGCCCAGGAAGTCACGGCAGTATTTTATGTCATCAGGCAGTTAACTCCCAACGCCATAGCTTCTGCCCCGATTAGGGTGGATGTTGCACCTCCAATCAAATGGCTGGCAACCCCCCAGACCTAGAACCCCCACTGGGAGTGTTAGCCACTGCTGAGACAGCAGTCAGACCCAAACGAGGAACAGCAAGAGATGCTGAATAACTAGGTAAATGAAGTGGCTTCGGTGGGGCAAATTGGGCAGGTTCTGGCAAGCAAGGGTTGCAGCGATTGGGAGGCCAAGTGGGGTGGACAAACGGGTGTGGCCTTGCCGCTGGGGGGTGGGGGGTGTGTGTGGTGCATCGACAGGAAGACTGCATCCTGAGCCCACAGTCAGGCTGCCAGGGTCTAGCTAGCAGCCTTGCCATATTGCATGGGCAATGGTGCCACTGGTAAAATATCAGCAGTGGTGGGAGGAGCCATTAATTGGCCATTTTAAGGGCCTCACTTTGCCTAAGGGCGGGCAGGCTGCTCGATATCTACCCCACCACTGGTAAAATCCCAGCAGATGTAGGTAGGGATGGGCATGGCACCCCCACCATGCCACCTGATTTTCCATCCCCTTCCCTCCATCTGCCAGCATGCTCCCAGGGGCAGTTGTGCGGGTGGGAGTGTGGGGCGGGGGAATGTAAAATTCCAGATAGATGACTTTGTGATGACAGGTCATCAACCTGAAATGATAACTTTCTTTCTCTCTCTCCATAGGTGCTGCCTGACCTGCTAAATATAGACTTATTGATCTGGATTTGGACCTCGCCCAGCTTTGTTCATGCAAAGGGTGTACTTCGTGCCTACCCACATTTGAATGGTGAGGCCTGAGGCTCTCTAGACATTGGGCCTCAGATGCCATTTCAATATTACTGAAAAAGTGCTAAAAAATCACTGTTTGGAATGCAGCAGTGCACAAGTAAGTATTGTTGGGTGTCAAGGCCTGGATTGGGGATCAGGGGTCAGGGCCTAAATGGGATACAGGGAATCAGGGGCTAGGTCAGGGTTTGGGGCGTTGGTAGGAGTATGGATTGGGGCTTGGGAAAGGGCTGGTGAGTGGGCCAGCATGTTGGGCTGTATGTCGGGTTTGGAGTTGAGCATTGGCATGAGGATTGGGGTGACGGGGCTATCAGGGTTTGGGAAGAGGCAGGTAAGGAGCATTTGGGAGTGGGAGTGGTGGTGACTGCAAAGGGACTTAAATATAGGGTCAAGAAGAGTAGGAATGCTTGCATTCAGGTAAGTTACTTATCTTCTTTGTTGCAGGCAATTCCTTTTGACTGTTTTCACTGAGTGTAGCATGTGATGATGCTGGCTGCCTTAAGGCAAACCAGCCTTGGAGATGGACCTCAAGCTGGCATTCGGTTCCTGATTGCATTTGTAAAGAATTTAATGTTCATTTCAGGCATGGGTAAAGGATGCCTGTTATTTGTCCTTACCCAATATGGTGGATGGTGCACTTCCCAACAGAAATATATGCACGCATCATGCTCACCATATTGGGGGCTTGGTAGTCCAAATAATGCCAAAAAACAGACACTGTATGCTCCAAGTTCTAGGACATTCCTGTTTGTCCATCAGAGTTGCCTGGTATAAAGGCTCTAGAGCCTTAGTCCTAAATAACCCCAACAGTTACAAATGGCTGAACCCTAATCTCCAAAGATGGGACCCTAACCTCCAAAGATGGGAGATTAAGATTGGGTGAGATGTTAAAACTTTATACATCTCAAACCCGGCACAAAATCGCCCTTCCAGGTTTAATGCAGGTGGGAGAAGGGGTGGGCAGATAACCCACTCGAAGAATGCAGGTTGGCCACTTAAATATTTTAACGAGACTGGCAGTCCCTGATTTAACCTGCACTGCAGCTTTGACTCTGTACAACTGGATTTCCCAGGCCACAGTAAACCTAACAGTTGAAGGAAGGTGTAGACAGCCTATGGGAAAAGGTATGTGCTTCTCACAGGCCCCATGCACTCCTGTCAACAGACACAACCCTCCCATATATCCTCTCCCCTAACCCTCCTGGATCGATGATCAGACCCCCCCACCAGAGTTGGGTATTGAATGACCATGGGATTGCCCCTCCCAGGGTCAGAAGTTGAACCTCTTCCCCCCCCACCCACCACCATTAATTGTATATTAATAGAGTATTTAATTGCATTCAGGTAGTGGATAATTAACTAGGGATTCACTTGTGCGCCAATATATAGGAGCAGATTGAAACTGTGGTTATCGAGTTTGGACGTGCATATTTGTAACGTGCTTCTCTGTATGTAGAAGCTTATCAAGTAAAGATTAGGCTCTAGTTCAATCCTTCACTGCCTGGCTATCTAGAGTGTGACACGTCCACCATGTTTCCAGTTGCAGCAGCAGTCACCCTACTTGCAGCTCTGACCTCCATTACTCCCTGCCTGACTGGAACCCAAGGCTGTCAATCAGCTGACTTTTGGGCAAGAAACCTGTCAAGGCAAAGCTTTTCACGCTGAGAGATAAAAATTAAAGCATGCGAGGAAACCCAAACTTCTGGATTCTCTGACAGCAACTCCACCCCACCCCTGCCTAGGCAGTGTGCCCCTGTCAAGATGCAGGTCAAATACTTTAACAAAGGAAACCATAAATATTCTTTAGTCTTTTGTTCTTTGTTCAATTTGACAGTGAATTTAGACCCAATAGTAGTGGTGATCTGCCTAAGGCCAGGTCCTCTGCTCATTTCTCCATGCTTTGCAGTTTTCCTTTTATTATTCATTCATGAGATGTGGGTTTTGCTGGCTGGGCCAGCATTTATTGCCCATCCCTAGATGCCCTTGAGAAGGTGGTGGTGAGCTGCCTTCTTGAACCGCCGCAGTCAATGTGGTGTAGATACACCCACAGTGCTGTTAGGAATGGAGTTCCAGGATTTTGACCCTGCGACAGCGAAGGAACGGCGATACATTTCCAAGTCAGGATGGTGACTTGGAAGGGAACTTCCAGGTGGTGATGTTCCATCTATCTGCTGCCCTTGTCCTTCTAGGTGGTAGTGGTTGTGGGTTTGGAAAGTGGTGTCTAAGAAGCCATGGTGAATTCCTGCAGTGCATCTTGTAGATGGTACATACTGTTGCTACTGTGCATTGGTGGTGGAGGGAGTGAATGTTTGTGGATGTGGTGCCAACCAAGCGGGCTGCTTTGTCCTGGACGATGTCCAGTTTCTTGAGTGTTATGGGTGCTGCACTCAGTCTTACGCTGTCCTCTTCAGTTGCTCTAGGAAGCCTCCCATTTTCAACTGCATGTTATCTTACATCATCATTCTTTCTTCTTCTTGATCTACATCCTTCTAATCTTCCTTCAATCACTTCCTTCAGAAAGTTCTCATACCTTAAAATATGGCCAATACAACCTTGATCATATTCAATAACAATCTTTCCACCTCCACCATCCTGAGAATTTCTTTATTGCTCTTGTGTTCTCTCTAACAGACCAGTTCCCTCCTTCTCCAGGACAGCATTTCACAACTTTCTCCTCTTTGGATGTCCGCTTTTCTGAAGGTCCATGTTTCAGCCTCTTACAACAAGACATTCCAAATCACAGTCTTGATAATTCTTTTCTTAGGATCGCTACTCATTCCTATGTTGAACAATTCTTTAGACCCAATGTGGTCATGTGAAACTTCGGTGATAGTGTAAAAAAACAAGTTATGGCTCAGCTGTCCTTTAAACATCTCCCCAGGTTTCATTTCCATTAAATTCAAAAGTTAAAATCATCCCCAAAAAATTAAAGGAATAATTTATGTGGAAAATAATTTTAAATTATTACTGCAGCCGCATTGTTGCATTAAAACACAGGGTATAGGAATATATTAATACCTTATAAAGCCCAAATGTTTGGGTGGTTTGTAATACTGATCGAAGCCTCTCTAAGTGAATGAAGGCTAATAGCCATACACTGTTGTCCTGTTCCTTGGCAAGATACGTAGTTATACTCAGAGCAATTTTGATGTCAGTATATCCAAACCTGTTAGGTAGCAAAAAAAAACAGAATAATTTTGATTAAAAACCTGCAATGAACCGAACAGTTCTGGATGAAAAAGATAAAATTTAATTTTAGGAGTTTTACTGAGCATCCTCCTTCGTATCACTTATTTGACTGCTGGAGACTATTCCTATTGTTCCTAACAGTGGCCTCCTGCTGCCAAAACTCTGCATCCACCTGCCTGCCAGGCATTGGATTCTGCTGGAATCGGGCGGGAGCTGCGGGCTGGATATTAAAATGAAGCCTGAGAGTTTTGGGCCTCAACATGCAAGCTTATTGCTCACCCAGGCCCCCCTTGCATGGACTGAATTTGTCCTGACTTAAAATAGCGATCAATGTGCTCAGTTTCCACTGATGGAAACATCAAGTCTGTTTGTAACACCACTAAAAAGTGATTAACTGTGACGGGGATTGCAAATTTATTTTGATGAAGGTTGAAAATTCGGACTTATGCGGAAAATAATTTAAAATAGGGCAAAACTATCTACTTAGCAATATTGGTTGATACTCCTTCCATTCATGGTCATAAGCAACAATCCATAACATTGAGGATGTTAGAAATAAAAAAAACTCAAATATTTGTCAAGGATCAGAAAGTAAACTACACGTGCTTTAGCCCTTAACGTTCATAGTGTTTCTAATTCCTCTAAGCCTTCTATATGCAAATCCCAATAGATAGGATAGATGTTTTTTCCCGAAATTGAGTTGATTAAACTTCATTTGTAATTCGAACAAAACCGTTAAGAATATACCCAGTGTTGAGGCTCTGATCACATTTACAGATAAGAGTTTTTATACTTCTATTTTGATGCATTACTCACCATTCTAGGTCAAATGCGTCGTTGACTAACTGTACTCTGTTAGAAACTGGAATAACCTATGGAAGATGAGCTCTCAGAATTAAAGAAATTCTTAAAACAATGATTAAATTCAAAACAATGCAAATGTATCCAACAATGAATTTTTATAATTTGGGTTTTCATGTGAAGATGCATTCAATGACATTGACCGCTCACGTGAGGTCATTAGGCTTCTTCTGGCACTGCTGCCAATTCCTCAGTCCCAGACTCTGGGAGATGATCTTGCTGCCCACCTACTTCCACTCCCTTTTGAGGGTTGACCATGAAGTTTTTCTAACTCCCTGTGAGACCATAGCACCTCTCCACCTGCCCATTTGCACTACTGATGCCTCCAGTGCCACATTGATCAATCTGGAAACTTCTGCATGCCTTGTTGTTCATTTTTCAGGATTTTCCATTTGGCAAACTTTTTTCTAACTTGTCTTTAAGAAACAAAGTACCTTTAAGAAAAGCAGGCTGCCTGTATCAGTGATTGGGAAACGACATTGCCAGCACAACCTACTGTGTGCAAACCATGTCGGGAGCACTGAGAAGAGGAGACCCCTATTGGAGCATAGATTCTTGCATTTATATCATTCAAATGAGGTAGGCAAATTAATTTTGTGCCTTGGCTATCTCAATCTGAATGGTCATGGGGGGTGTTGCAAATTCTGAGCCCACAAATTGAGGCAGATGAATTTCTAGCCCTCCATGTTTTAATAACCTATTGTGTGAAAAACCACCTAATTCTTGATCTGTTCTTCTTGTGATAGTCTAGTGTTTGTGCCTCCTTGGGCTGAATTTTCCCAGCCCTGTTTTGCCAGGCTTGAAGATCAGATCTGGGGAAAGTAAGGGGAAACCACATTGGGACAACTTCCAGACACATTACCGTGACCAGGGAGCTTTCCCAGGTACTGGTTGGAAAGCAGATCAGTTGTGTACTCCATGAAGATGGGCAGCCGATTAACATTGTTGGGTCCCCAGTAAAGGGTGATTTTGTGGCCTTTCCTTTATTTTGCCAGTGCTGGAGTGGCCCCCCTGCCTCAAGCAAAAGTTGCCAACTCAATTGAGGTGACTTCCTGTGGCAGGCTGGTGGTTTTCTGAGCTGGAGGCTCCATCCTGCAAAAGGGGTGGGGGGGGGGTGTTGTTGGTGGGGGGGGGGGGGGGTGTGCCAATTAGTTTAATGAAAGGCCACAATCGTGACCGAGACCAATCCCTATTAGATCGATTCACCTACTGGTCTAGGTACCAGTTATTTGAAGATGTGCAGGCCAACAATGTTGCCTCCACGTTGAGGTGTCCTCACAGTAACTGACCTACCTCAGTAGCACCCATTTCACCCGGTGAGGCTGCTGAGGCTGAGTTCCAGACCCTCTAATTGAACCTGCAGCATAGGGAGCCTACATGCCATCCTGAACAGGAATGGTAATCACGGAGGTGGTGAATTAAAGGCAGCCTCTGGGAAGATTGCTGCACTGAACTTGTTACACTGGCAAGTGCGGGCTTGAGACCTCCATTTAGTCCCTATTGACTAGCAGCATTTGGTGGGTTGGACTTCCACCCCCAGGGTCCTTGAGTGTAATTGTGCAGGCGTAAGTGGAAGCAACAGCAGATGATCGACAGTACTGATGTCTTTTTTTTATTCTTTTATGGCGTGTGGACATCAGTAGTTTGGCCAACATTTATTGCCTGGCCCTAATTGCTCTTGAGAAGGTGGTCATAAGCTGCTGTCTTGAACTGCTGAAGTCCATGTGGCGTAGGTACACCAACACAGTGGATTATCAAGTGCTTCCTCCTGAGTATCACTCTTATTTCCATCCTACCCCACCACCTCCTGACTGCCAGCCCAATAAAAGTCTGGAATACTGACAATTGACAGATGCTTGCAATATTTATTTGGAAGGCCTTCCTTCTCCATAAATCCAATAAGCAGACAACAATCGAGCTCCGAGAGATTGCCCATGGTTTTCATAAGAAATATACCCAAGAATAGCATTTGCTGAAAAAAGCCAAATAGAATTCTGAATTTTATGTATAGTGGTATTAAATATCAAGCAAGGAAATGCTGTTGAATATGTACAAAACATAAATTGGACCACAGTTCAAATATATTCGCTGCTCAAGAATATTCTGTGTTATTCCATGTAGGGAGCTGTGAAGATTCTCAGAGACCTGCATTAAAATTTAATCAGTTTGGTTTGAAAGACAGAACCTGGGTGAAGCCCTAGGGCTGGATTTTTGCTACCGAGGCAGATAGCTAGAGTCGGGAAATTTCCCTACTCGGCAGACCCGCCTCAGTTTAAGGGGCCCTGTTAGATTCAATTTTTGCTCTGGGGAGGCGGGGGCAGGATTGAGTTGTGCTCGATTGACCCTGGAAGCAGATCCTAAGAGGCCAAGAGGGCAAGCGAGTGCTAAGGCAGGTTGGTTAGAAGGCCCTGTTCAGCTCTTAGCACTCACCCCTCACATCCCCTCACCCCAGGCTCAATTATGCCAACTCATGACCCCCACCCAGTCCTTATAGCACCATGCCAACCCGTGCATCCCATACACTCATGCCTCCTCCACAGCCACAGTACCGTCCAGTATCCACCATGGGCAAACCTCAAGTGTCATGTGAAGATGAAAGAAAAAATTCTAACAATCTAATACAGCTCTCACTCATGCACACTTGAAAGTGGAAAAAAAACTCAGTTCAAGAAACCCATTGAAAGCTTTTAAATCTCCTCAAATGGTTAATCTCTTGTAAAAACAATCTTCTAGTCATACCCCATTATCAAAAACAGATATTCCTTTAATTATAACCTCTTTAAACCATCAATGAAAGTGTGAACTCAGAATCCCCTGCTGAGCTAATTGTAGGTTTTGAAATTTGACCAAGCATTCATAATGACATAGCAATAGGCTTTGGAAAATGTCAACAAAGGTATCTATTGAAACTGCATGAACAGATAGTAATATTTTTTTCTAACCTATACTAGTTGGCCCGTCAATCAGAGATTTTTTTCCTTAACTCTCACTGACTTTCAGCCTGTTTTTTACGCATGTAAAAAGTGGGAGATTTAAAAAGCTTCAGATTATGACACTTCAATGGATCTTATCTACCCATCAAGAGTTTACATCATCTCCATCAATTCGTGACCCCCACGCTGTGGATTAAGGCCCTTGGACCACCAAAATAGTATCTGTTTGACCTCAGCACTAAGTTCAAATGGCCCTCCTGACATCTGGTTTCCTTCCTGTGAGAGAGATGCCCCGCTCCCTTCCCCCTGCCAGCAAAAACTACATTTGTCGGAAATGAGTGTGGTACTTCTGCATCTGGGTTCCTCCCACACTTTTTAAGATCTGCAAAGTATTCCCGATTCTGCAAAAATCCTGCCTTAGTATCCATCTGTCCACTCCCCCTGTGCCTACAAATATTTGTGGCATCATGGATTGTTGCAAAATGAAGCCATTATGGTCATTTTTGGATTACCTCCACCTCCAATTCATTATCAGACTGATAAGACTGCTTCCTTTCACCTGCAAAATGGCCCTGGCCTCTACCTCTCCCAACTCTCCCCTCTCTCCTCTGCTGCTCACCAATGATTTTATTAACTCAAGGTTCAAACTTTCTAACTCTGTTTGTTGGCTTCCTGGCTTTCACAAATTATAACTCGCCCAAAACGCAGCAACATTGTCACTGGCACCAAGGCTGGTACCCTTACTAGCCCTGTCTTTTCCAGGTTCTGCTGGTTTCCTGTGCCACGCTGAATGACTTAAAGATCTTGGTTCTCACCTTCAAATCCTATTTTGGGTTCACCTTAACTGACTTTAATAACAATAATAATATAGCATCTTTCTTATCGTAAAATATCCCAAGGGTTAGGGTTCAGGTTCACAAGAGGTGTATCAGACAAAATTAATTCTGAGCCACATAAGGAGATATTAGGGCAGATAACCAAGAGCTTATTCAAAGAGGTAGGTTTTAAGAAACATCTTAAAAAAGGAAAGAGTAGAAGGGAAGCAGAGAGGTTTTGAGGTTAAGGAATTCCAGACTTTAGAACTTTGGTAGCTGACAATTTTGCTGCCAATGGTGGACTAATTAAAATCAGGGATGCTCAAGAGTCATGAATTGGAGGAGCACTGATGACTCTAAGGTTTGTTAGAAGTTAAAGAGAGGTAACAAAGACACAGATGAGGGTTTTGGCAGCTGATGAACTGAGGCAGGGGCTCAGCTGGACAATATTAGAGAGGGTGGAAATGGGTGGTCTTAGTGATCGCATGGATATGTGATCGGAAGCTCAACTTGGAATCAAACCAAGGTTGCGAACAGTCTGGTGCAGCCTTAGACAATTTCCAGAAGAGGGATAGAGAGAGTGGCTAGGGAACGGAGTTTATGGTGGGGCCCAAAGACAATGGGCGGAATTTTCCTTGCCCGCTGTCGCAGGTGTCGTGGCGAGCGTGAGCGGACAATATGGCAAGGAGGTCAAAACTCGGTTTCATGATGTCGTAAAACCAGTTTGCAATTGTCCGCTCTGCCCATCAATGGCGGGCCATGTTCCCTGCTGTTGGACGTCGGGGACTTCACTATATAACATCTGCATATCATTATAAACCCAGCTCGCCAGAATCATCCCCCCACGAAGGATCGGCTGGGGAACGCTGATGTGTTTCACAACAACATATATAAGATGTACAAAACAAAAAACTACTGCGGATGCTGGTAATCCAAAACAAAAACAGAATTACCTGGAAAAACTCAGCAGGCCTGGCAGTATCGGCGGAGAAGAAAAGAGTTGAAGTTTCGAGTCCTCATGACCCTTCAACAGAACTGAGTAAAGTTAGGAGAGGGGTGAAATATAAGCTGGTTTAAGGTGGGGGGGTGGGGTGGGGGGAGAGAAGTTGGGGAGGTGCGGGTGGTTGTAGGGACAAGCAAGCAGTGATAGGAGCAGATAATCAAAAGATGTCACAGACAAAGGAACAAAGAGGTGTTAAAGGTGGTGATATTATCTAAGAGAATGTGCTAATTAAGAATGGATGGCAGGACACTCAAGGTACAGCTCTAGTGGGGGTGGGGTGGAAAGACTGACAGGGCATTACAGGTATAGATTTAAAAATAATGGAAATAGGTGGGAAAAGAAAAATCTATATAAATTATTGGAAAAAACAAAAGGGAGGGGGAAGAAACGAAAAGGGGGTGGGGATGGAGGAGGGAGTTCAAGATCTAAAGTTGTTGCATTCAATATTCAGTCCGGAAGGCTGTAAAGTGCCTAGTCGGAAGATGAGGTGCTGTTCCTCCAGTTTGCGTTGGGCTTCACTGGAACAATGCAGCAAGCCAAGGACAGACATCTGGGCAAGAGAGCAGGGTGGAGTGTTAAAATGGCAAGCGACAGGGGGGTTTGGGTCTTTCTTGCGGACAAACTGCAGGTGTTCTGCAAAATGGTCACCCAGTTTACGTTTGGTCTCTCCAATGTAGAGGAGACCGCATTGGGAGCAACGAATGCAGTAGACTAAGTTAGGGGAAATGCAAGTGAAATGCTGCTTCACTTGAAAGGAGTGTTTGGGCCCTTGGACGGTGAGGAGAGAGGAAGTGAAGGGGCAGGTGTTGCATCTTCTGCGTGGGCATGGGGAGGTGCCATAGGGGGGGTTGAGGAGTAGGGAGTGATGGAGGAGTGGACCAAGGTGTCTCGGAGGGAACGATCCCTACGGAATGCCGCCGGGGGGGTGAAGGGAAGATGTGTTTGGTGGTGGCATCATGCTGGAGTTGGCGGAAATGGCGGAGGATGATCCTTTGAATGCGGAGGCTGGTGGGGTGATAATTGAGGACAAGGGGGACCCTAACATGTTTCTGGGAAGGAGGAGAAGGCGTGAGGGCGGATGCGCGGGAGATGGGCCGGACACGGTCGAGAGCCCTGTCAACGACCGTGGGTGGAAAACCTCGGTTAAGGAAGAAGGAGGACATGTCAGAGGAACTGTTTTTGAAGGTAGCATCATCAGAACAGATGCAACGGAGGCGAAGGAACTGAGAGAATGGGACGGAGTCCTTACAGGAAGCGGGGTGTGAGGAGCTGTAGTCGAGGTAGCTGTGGGAGTCGGTAGGCTTGTAATGGATATTGGTGGACAGTCTATCACCAGAAATTGAGACAGAGAGGTCAAGGAAGGGAAGGGAAGTGTCAGAGATGGACCATGTGAAAATGATGGAGGGGTGGAGATTGGAAGCAAAATTAATAAATTTTTGCAGGTCCCGATGAGAGCATGAAGCAGCACCGAAATAATCATTGATGTACCGGAGAAAGAGTTGTGGGAGGGGGCCGGAGTAGGACTGGAACAAGGAATGTTCCACATACCCCATAAAGAGACAGGCATAGCTGGGGCCCATGTGGGTACCCATAGCCACACCTTTTATTTGGAGGACGTGAGAGGAGTTAAAGGAGAAATTGTTCAGTGTGAGAACAAGTTCAGCCAGACGGAGGAGAGTAGTGGTGGATGGGGATTGTTCGGGCCTCTGTTCAAGGAAGAAGCTAAGGGCCCTGAGACCATCCTGGTGGGGGATGGAGGTGTAGAGGGACTGGACGTCCATGGTGAAGAGGAAGCAGTTGGGGCCAGGGAACTGGAAATTGTTGATGTGACGTAAGGTGTCAGAGGAATCACGGATGTAGGTGGGAAGGGACTGGACAAGGGGAGAGAGAAGGGAGTCAAGATAACGAGAAATGAGTTCCGTGGGGCAGGAACAGGCTGACATGATCGGTCTGCCGGGACAGTTCTGTTTGTGGATTTTGGGTAGGAGGTAGAAGCGGGCCGTCCAAGGTTGGGCGACTATCAGGTTGGAAGCTGTGGGAGGAAGATCTCCAGAGGAGATGAGGTCAGTGACAGTCCTGGAAACAATGGCTTGATGTTCAGTGGTGGGGTCATGGTCCAGGGAGAGGTAGGAGGAAGTGTCTGCGAGTTGACACTCAGCCTCCACGAGGTAGTCCTCACCCCCCCACCTTAAACCAGCTTATATTTCACCCCTCTCGTAACATTACTCAGTTCTGTTGAAGGGTCATGAGGACTCGAAACGTCAACTCTTTTCTTCTCCGCCGATGCTGCCAGACCTGCTGAGTTTTTCCAGGTAATTCTGTTTTTTTTTATATAAGATGTACACCTGGCATGCTGCACTTTTGAGGGGAACTGGGAGATGAGTGCACAGTAATGTTGCGCAGTGCTTGTGACAGTCGACTGTTGGACCTAAAGGTTGAGGCGCTGTGCATTCAGGTGAGGGCACAGGCAAATTGCTTTTTCCTGGCTGGCTGACAATGCGTTGCCAGAGCAAGGACTGCCCTGCAGCTGGGTGAGTTGGGGGCTAGGAGGGCAAGGGCTGCTCTGTGGTTGAGGCAACTTGGTGAGGGTGGGGGGTCGGAGGGGGAGGGGGGCAGGGGCTGCTCTGTGGTTAAGGTGAATTGACGGGGGGGGCAAGGGTGGCACTGCAGTTGATGGTAATGCAGAAGTACTTGCAGCGGGGGGATGGAGGGAAGCATCCACGCATGAGGGAAACTTTGTATAAAGTGACCATTCCTCCACAGCTGAGACAGTTCAGGCGCAGCCACATTTACATGCTTGGAGTTGCGCCTTTAGCTTATCTGCCCACTCGAGCAATGCAGAGACATGAAAGTGTCACCAAATGTTCCAGAGCTTTTCACCCCTTCGGCACAGGCTGCAAACTAATGAGCCTGGACTGCAGAACAATTGGACGCCTCCACACATTGTACAATCTCCTTAGAGCAATCACTGGTGGAGGCACACTCAGGTCCTTGCAATATCATCAGTCAGGTTTGGACCAATCTGCCCCTTGGTACAAGCTAACAGCACAGCCTTGCAGTGTGGGTTAGGAGAATGCCTGTGCCTGAGCTGAGAGCACAGCATCCAGTCCAGTGGCGAAGCTGCTGCCAATCAATCAGGTGGAGTGGGGCGGAGTAGGGTGGGGCATCGGGCAGCCATGCAGCGCATTAAACTCTGGCCATCCAAGTGGTGGCCAGCACTCTCCGGGATGCATTAAGGGGCTTTCAGACTTAACCAAGAGAGGTTCTTAAGACTTTGTGCATTTCGCCCGTGACCAGGAAAGCTAGGGTGCAAGAGTGCTAGGATCTGCCCAGAACTTGGGTTTTCCACTGGTGCAGGGTACCAACGATGGCACTCACGTGGCAGTCAGATCTCTGTGCCAACAAGCAGTCCACTCTGTCAACCGCAAGGGCTTCCACTCGCTAAATGTTCAGTTGGCCTGCGACCACCACAAATGCATTCTGCAGGTCAGCACATGATTCCCAGGGAGTGTTCATGACTCCTACATTCTCAGTCATTCTCAGTTCCCTGACGTCTTCCAGGGTCCACAAAAACAGCAGGGTTGGCTCCTCAGGGACAAGGGCTACCCGCAGAGGATGTGGCTGATGACCCATGCAACAGCCTCAGACCACAGCAGAGCGAAGGTACAACGAGGCTCATGCTGCAACTCGCAACTTGGTGGAGCAAACCATAAGAATGCTGAAAATGAGGTTTCGGTGCCTGGACCGGTCTGGTAGAGCCCTGCAATACAGTCCAAAGAGGGTGTCACGCATCGTTGTCATCTGCTGCACCCTTTACAATCTGGCGCTGCCAGAGGGAAAGGAGCTGGTTGAGGAGGAGATGGAGGAGCTGCTTGTCTTCTCCAGTGAGGAGGGCTTTGATGGGGATGAGGGTGAGGAGGTCCTTGAAGGCAAAGATGAAGGCAATGAGGCCATTGTACTGGCCAGATGAGGCAGGTGCACTCGGGAGGTCCTCATAGCTGGTAGATCCATGGAGGACGATGACGGCGTGCAGTGAAGAGATACCGTAGATCTTCCCGTTGCATCTATGAACGTTTGACTCCAGTCTGGCTGATGGCAGCACACGTACCCTCTGTGATAAGGCTCCTGTCATGGGGACACAGCGGGGGCCCTAATAGTCACTCGATTCCAGGAGGATGATGATGATATGCAGCAAGGACATTCCATAGATCTTCATTTAGCCTCTGTGAATGTCTGACTCCTGTCTGGCTGAGGGCAGCTCTCTTGCGCTGTATGATCAGGGTCATACCATAGAGACGCAGCCATGAAACTTTAAATGCACCTGATCCTTTGCCAGCCTTCAGCACCTGACTCCTTCAGGAGCACAGCGTCACTGGTCACAGATGCTAATGAGATGGGGGCCGCCCCACCTTAAAAAGGTGCTGAGAGCACACAGAGAGAATGATGGAACTCTGTGACACCTGCCAACAACATTCTGGCAGTCATGGCAAGCACTGTCGAGGTGCAGGCATCAGTAATGTTTCCAGGGAATGTGAGGCTGGACCATCACTTTGGTCTGAAGGCTGCACAGAGCACAGGGAAGAAGCTCTGGACTGAGACATCTGCCTTTATCTTGTGCAGGCACCAAGGTTTCACATCTGAGTGACACGAACACTGCCCATCATAACAAGGAGCCATAGGCAGGGATACATTCTTGGGAGTTTATTTACAATAATGAACATTATGTACAAGTGATTCATACCTGTGCCTAGGCTGTACAATTACATCCTCTTGTTGGCGTCTCCTTGTTACTATAGTGCCTGTCATGTAGGATACCAGGGTTCAATTCCCTGACGGGGAGGCAAGCCCTTGCTCCAAACGTCAGCTGTAAAAGGAGAGCTTGTGCTTTAGGGAGGGCGGTCAGGCGCTGGTGTGCCTACACACCTAAGTGGTGACTTTCTAGCTTCAGGCCCTGCGGCGATACCTTTACGGCAAGCCCCTGGGTGTGCCCTGGCGACCTATTTCTTCTGCCAGGTGCACGGCCTGAATTATGACATGCAGCTCCTGTTTGTAGACCTGAGGGGCCTTCGTGGTTCCTTGCAGGCATTGCCTGTCTTTACCAGGACCTGTTCAAAGTCTGGAACATGGTCGTCTTGCAATGCAGCTCTCTGCCGTCAGGAGTAGCAGCTATCGCCAGAGAGCCGCTGCTCAGGAATCCACCCCTCTGTCCTTTTCAGTGGCTGGCAGAGAGGAGGGCTGTGGCTGCTGGGGTGACCAGGATCAGGGACATGCTGGGTGGCAGAGGAATGGGCTGGATGCTACCACAGGAGTTGGCGCATCGCATGTCCGTGGGCATCCGCGGCCAATGTCATTCAAGACCTTAGGACGATTGTGCTCGGACCCTACGTCATTCTGGGTCTCGAGGTGGTGTAGGTGCGTGGTGGTCTTCCATTCATGTGTACCCCTGTTGGAAGGAATTCCACATTGGCACCAAGCCCCAAATCCTCTCTCAGGAGCCAGTGCCTCACAACCTGAGTCGCCTCGTGGAAATGCCCTCCATGGCCTTTAGCACTGCACAGAGGGGTTTCCTGTATGGGTTGCTGCTGCATACCAATCACTTCCTTGCCCTCGCCCGCTGTCCAGACATGCCCTGGCGTGCCTTGTTGCTGTCTGGTGGTGGAGGTACCCAGTGGGGGGGCTCTCTACATTTTACATCGGGGACCTGCGGTGGGGGGCATTGCACGCAGCAGTCCTATATAACCACAGGTTGTGTCAGTTCACGGACTCCCAAGATATCTGCATCTTTTGCGGCCTTATCGAGTCTGTGGATCATGTCTATATAGGGTGTTGTAGGCTGCTCTCCCTTTTCAGTTATTTAAAAAATCTTTTATTGTTGTTTTGCCTGCGGTTTAGTCCCACGCTGCTGATCTACGGGCACCCGGTGTGGAGCGGGGCCGGGAGGGAGGAGAACCTCATTGTGAACCTGCTCCTGGGCCTGGCCAAGTTGGCCATTAACAGGTTCAGGTAGCGGACGATTGAGGGGGTCATCTGACCCAACTGTCTGCCCCTCTTCCGCAGCTATGTTCACGGCCGGGTGTCCCTGGAGAGGGAGCACGCGGTGTCTGCCGGCACCGTCAAGGCCTTCCATGCTCGGTGGGCACCGCGTGGACTGGGGTCTTTTATTGACTTTGTTCATCACATTTTTGTTTAATGTTTACAAGTTTCCTTTAAATTTTGTCTTTGTTGTTGCAGTTTCCCTTTAAGGGACTGCTTTTTACTTTGTCCCTAATTTTGTTCATTTAGCTTATTTGGTTGACTCAAAAGAGTTACATCTTCTGAACTTTCCTAACTCTGCTGCTACATCTTGGTGCTCCCTGGACATCCATGGCGGAGGTGGAGGCAGCCTGCTGACTGCTACGCCCTGCCTGTGATGACCTTGACAGGCATCCTCTGGAAAGCCAAGACCTGAAGGGACCCAGCCTACTTTCAGGGGTCCTGCTGTGTGGCTATGGCACACTCCTCGGCCTGCAGAGCTGGTGCTGCTGGGGTCACAAGAAGAGGGTATTTGGATGGGCTGGACACTCCCCAAGCCAGCTGGGTGGATGGCCCCAGGGTATGCACCTGCTGATCCCCCTCTCTATGGGTGCCCGAGGGTGACGAGAAGGGGTAGCTGCAGTGAGGTTGAGCTGCCCTGCACAACTCTCATGTTGACAGTGCTGGAGGCCAACTATGGTGTCAACGATGGAGTTTATCCCCCCCAGCAGTGCAGGAGCGATGTCTTGGACCAAGGTCTTCATGGCGGCCGTCATCCTACCAATTTTGAACTCGGTGCATTAGCATGCTGGTGTTATCACCTCAGACTGAAGGTGGACGGATTCCTCCTTTGTGCCTTGCAATCTGAGGAGTGCAGTGGATATCCTTTCCTGATGTCCCTGCGCTTGCCTTTGCAGCTCCAGCAACTGAGGTATGGCCGAGTCCAGAAGCTCGTCATCTGACTCGGACTCAGCAGATTTCCTACCTCCAGCAGTCCTCCGAGTACTGGAAACCTGGGAAGATCCTGCCGCTGCCTGCTGTGGGTCAGACAGTGCAATGTGCTCACCAGATTGTGATCCCGGGGCTACTCAGAACTAGGTCCCACCGAAGTATGTGTCTGTGCTGGTGGAGGGTGTGGGTGAGCGCTGTGACAGGTCTTCAATGAAGTTGCCTTCAGATTCCTCTTCAGAGGTTTCTTCGGGGTTTGATTGGAGGCCCTGGAAAATGGACTCTTTTGGCTGTTTCCAGATGTACCTGCAAAAGCAAGGAGAGATAATTAGTGCATGGCAGTGACCTGTGAAACAGGACACACCACTCACGGCATGGTTGTCTGATGGATGTTGCATTGTTGGACCCTCACTTGGTAGAGCAGCACCGACCTCACCATCAGCACAGGACCGGTCCAGATCCTCGCCGGCCAGCTGTATGACTCTATTTTCAAAGTCTGTTAGGACTTTGATATTGGGCATTCCTCCACCAGTCTGCGACCTCTCCCCCTTGTTGTGTGCCAGTTTGTCCTGCATAAATACAGATGAAGAGAGTGTAAGCGGGACGCCTGCCAGGCCAGATGATAAGTATGCCTGGCATGTGTGGGTGGTGAGTGGTCCCATGGATGGAATGAGGACAATGAAGGTGTGTGTCTGAGAGTCGGCATTAGTGGGTCTTTTTCAGGTTGGAAAGGAGTGCCACAAGGATCAGTCCTCAGGCCTCAATTATTTACTATCTATATAATGACTTGGAGGAGGGGGCAGAGTGTATTGTATCCAAATTTTCTGATAAAACAAAATAGGTGGGAGGACATGTTGTGATGAGGAGATAAGGAATCTGCAAGGGGACAGGTTGAGTGAGTGGACAGAAACTTGGCAGATGGAGTTTGATATAGGAAATTATGAGGTCATGCACTTTGGTAGGAAAAATCAAAAGGCAGACTATTATTTAAATGGAGAGAGACTCCAAAAAAGTGCAGCACAGAGGGATCTGGGTGTTCTTGTGCATGAAACATGAAAAGTTAGCATGCGGGTACAGCAAGTAATTAAGAAGGCAAATGGAATTTTGGCCTGTATTGCTAGGGGGCTGGAGTATAAAAATAGGGAAGTCTTGTTACAACTGTACAGGGTGTTGGTGAGGCCACACCTGGAGTATTGTGTACAGTTTTGGTCCCTGTATTTAAGAAAGGATATACTGGCATTGGAGGCAGTACAAAAGAGATTCCCTAGGCTGATTCCTGGGATGAAGGGGTTGACTTATCAAGAACGGCTAAACAACTTAGCTCTTTATTCATTAGAGTTTAGAAGAATGAGGGGTGATCTTATTGAAATGTACAAGATTCTGAGGGGGCTTGACAGGGTAGATGTTGAGAAGATGTTTCCACTAGTGGGGGAATCTCGAACTAAGGGACATAGTTACAGAATGCGGGGACATTCATTTAAAACTGAGATGCGAAGGAATTTCTTCTCTCAGAGGGTAGTGAATGTCTGGAATTCTCTACTTCAGAGAGTTGTGGAGGCCAGATCACTGAAAGTATTTAAAGAGGCAGTAGTTAGATTTTTGAAATATCGGGGACTTGAGGGTTGTGAAGAGCTGGCATGAAAGAGGACTTGAGGCCTGGGGCAGATCAGCCATGTTCTTATCAAATGGCGGGGCAGGCTTGAGAGGCTGAATGGCCTACTCCTGCTTCTATTTCATATGTTCTTGTGTCCCTTGAACTGGCAGTGAGCAAGATGCCTGTGGATGTGTGATGGGTTTGAGTGTGAGTTGAGAGTAATGAGAAGGGTGACTTACCCTGGCAGAATGAACGAGATCATTCATCCTCTTGTGGCATTGGGTGTCTGTCCTCTTTTGCAGGGCGTTGGCACTGACCACTGCTGCCATCACATCCCAAGCTGGATTGATAATGTTGCTGCTCCTCCCGCAGCCAGAGCGGGGGTAGAGGACATCAGGGCAGGTCTCCATGGTGCCCAAAAGGCGCTCGAGGGATGCATCACTAAACCAGAGGGCTGCAGTCTTCTTGCCTTTCAGGGACATGTCTTCTTTGCAGCAGTCCTGGGCTGGAAGCACTGGGAGGTGAGCGTGCAGCTATATTTTAAATATGGCGCTTGGCATGATGAAGCGGTGAGGTGACGGAGTGGCGGATGAATCGAAGCCTGCCCACCATCAAAATGGCGTGTTTCCTGGGAATTCATAATTACTGAGGCAGGATTGGGACGATACAGTGTGAAAAGCTGTTATTGTGGCTGGTGGGTAAAATATTGTTTTTCCACCCGCCACTGCACTTAGTGCAAATCTGGGATGATTTTGCCCAATAACTTTTGTCTTTCCCAATATTTGGTTGGAAGAAATTTCTGCTTAACCAGTATTGGATGTCGGACAAGCAGTCTGGAAATTTCGAAACAGTGGAGGAGTTGAGAGAGGAAATGATGAGGTTAGAGCTGAGTGTCGTCAGTATACATGTGAAAACTGACTGTGTTTTCGGATGAGGTCACTCACAGGCCGCATAAAAGCACACTTTGCTCCTCCAGCAGTGGCCTACTCCTTACTGTTCCATCTCACTACTCCATTATTAGTGTAGTCACTATATTCCCCCGATGGCTGTCTGCACAGAACTTCCATCATGTCATTTCTGCCCCTTCCCTACAAACATTCTTCTTTTCAACCCACTTTCATATTTCCACCCCCTTTTTCCTTTTCACACTCCTGCTCTTCAAACACAGTACCATAAAGTGCTGTGAGTCATCTTTCTTCAAGTGAGAAGTGGTTTAGAAAGGAACATTATTGTTATGAGTTTTCAGTGATTATTAACTGAACGTTCTATTGTAAGGCAATATAAACTGACTGACATTCTTTGTGTTTAGTGTATTGAAGATGAATAAAAGTTATTAAAAGGGTAAGAAGATTATAACTTACTGAAGGGTCTTTGTTTAGTTGTAGAATTAACTGGTGCCAATTTGACTCATCGTAGATAATTCTATGGAGGCCGGAAGCATTGATATTTAGCAGGATCCATTCTTCATTTGTAGTGCGTTTTATCTCAGAGAACGTTTCTATGTACAAGCACCAAGAATGAAAATCAACAGTACAATAGTTTCTGCTTACTGTAGAGAAGAATGAGTAGTGTGTACTTGGACATGTGTCAATTTCCCCCATTTCAGTACAGTCAGCATTTTGGAGTCAGTGGGCAAAATCTTGTGGATCTGATGGGCATTAATTGCCCTCTGAAGCGCCTCAATTGGCAGCAGGGGTGGTCAGAAAGGCTGTCCATGGCCTTTCCACCATGGATTTAATTGGGGTGGAGGCGGGGGAAGGTGGTGGGGTCCCCTCCTGCCTAATTAAATACCCTCCACCACCTAACTTGCCATGGGGGTGGACACAATTTTCCACCCAATGTTTGTGAGAATCATTTCCAATCTGGCTCCACCTTTAATGTTATTTTCTGCTCTGGCTCCCTGCTGTAGGCTGTAGCTGTAGAGGAATGAATACCATCTGATAGTTTTACAACAACAGGAAATGCCATTCGCAACATGCAGCAACATTCACATTCTGCAATGCCTGAATAACAGCAATTTTGTCTACATCATACACAGACTGCAATATCAGCTTATGGTAAGTACTTAAGCAGGCCCCAAAGAAAAAAAACTTGGACATTCTGAGAGTTGCAGTAAGAAGTAATTTAACACCATGAAATTCTGTCACAAATTGCACAATACTGATGAACTTTCTTGAAGGTATTCCATTAACTTGCCTTAGGTAATGGAAAATAAACAAGTGTTACTGAAATCTTCAAGTAAAGAGTTAACTATCTGACTTTATAGTCCCAGAAGATGGGGAAAATTGTTGGGAATTAGTGGTTGGAAAATTAAGTGTAATGTGTGTCTGACTTTTTAATAAATGCAAGTAAAGTTCACTAAGAAGGATGTGACATCAGAAAACTATCCCCAGTTTGTTTCACTAAATGTGATTTTGTTCCTTTTTCCAAATTGGTAATATTTCTGATTGGTAATGTTTTCCAACTAACTCGACAAGGAGCATGAATACAACTTTACCCTAAGATAAAGTAAGGAGACCATACCAGAAATACTACTTACGAGGATTTTTCTCAAGCCAGAAAAATGGCTGCATGGATCCATTCTTCAACCAGGAAATAGGAATAAACCATGAGAAACTAAAGAGGAAATAATGGAACGGTAGGGGAGATTAACTTCTTGTATGCTTATTATTAGTTTTATATGAATATTTGCAATACTGTAAAATGTACTTCCAAAACTTAATTAGTCCACCTCCTCTGGCCTTGCATACATTAAGACAAGGTCAGTTGAAGTGGGTTTAAATGGCATGGGAAATCATTCAACCAGAGAATTCATTTTAAGGTCTTATATTTATGAACATACAAACATATCAATTAGGAGCAGGAGTAGGCCACTCGGCCCCTCGAGCCTGCTTTCCCATTCAATAAGATCATGGCTGATCTGATTGTAACCTCAACTCTACATTCCTACCTACCCCCGATAACCTTTCACCCCCTTGCTTATCAAGAATCTATTTAGCTCTGCCTTAAAAATATTCAAAGACTCCTCTTCAACCACATTTTGGGGAAGAAAGTTTCAAAGACTCTCGGCCCTCAGAGAAAAAAATTCTCCTCATCTCTTTCTTAAATGGATGACCCCTTATTTTTAAACAGTGACCCCTAGTTCTAGATTCTCCATCAAGAGGAAACATCCTTTCCACAAGCACCCTGTCAAGCCCCTCAGGATCTTTTTTGTTTCAATCAAGTCACTTCTTGCTCCTGTAAACTCCAATGGATACTATAGTAGAAGGGTCTGGTACATAAAGGGTTAATGTGGGACTGAGTACAGTACCATTCACACAGTCATGTAAGAAGACACCTGAGCCAGGGTTAGTCTGGAGATGGTGATAGTTGGTTTAGAATGGGGTCAGTGCCATATCTGTACCTTCTTCTGTAAATATGCACATAGTTATGAGTTGTTAATAAAGATTTGCTGCTAACGTACTCCAGACTGGAAGCCTAGTTCATGGTGTCTGAAGAAGGATTTTTCATGGTGGAAACCTCAGTATTGAAACCCCCATTCTCAGAAGAATGCTGAGAAACTAAGATTAAGAACACCTTCCATGGATTCTGCACTGAACCTAACTCTGAACTGAAGTGACAGATGCTGAGGAAATTCACCAGGAGGAAAAGCTCCAGAGACACAAGAGACTGGAAGCAGACAAGAAAGCTCGAAGTTTTATTCAAGCAGAAGACTCCATTTCATTCCCCTTGGAAGTCCAGCTTCAGCAAGCAGTGCTCGCAGCCTGCAAGGGCGAGATAATATTTTTTAAATTCCAGGACAGCCAATCCTGAGAAAGCCCTTTTTTAAGTAATTCAGTCAGAAGCACCCTTTGAAAAAGACCCGTCACTAAACCTGATTCCAGATTCCAAGTTTCAGTGCATGACTCCCTAGTTCGGCAAGTGAATAACAAATTATTAATAATTCATTTTGTCCGCTATGGGTACCTCACAGCCATTCAAGTTTGGAAACAGCAAGCCCGTGGCTCTTTTCCAAGAGGCCCGACTCATAATGCAACACCAACAAATTAATGAATTCGGCAGCCAGCCGACCTCTGCTGCCATTGCTGTCCCTTCATCTTCAGGCAAAAGTGCACCGCCATCATTTTGAAAAGCTCGCCAAAATCAAGCTCTTCCTATCCCTAAAGACTGCCTTTGTTTTGACAATTTATCTAGTTGCCCTTTCAATAATATTCAATAGAAATGCCATGCACACACATTGCAGTAAACGGTAGCACTGACAATGAATTGAATTTTGTTGAATTTCCTGGCCCCAAGCTGGTAAAGGATGAGGGGCGATGGCTGCAAATGTCAGAGGCAGGAGACAGATCAATAAACTTTCCTGTCACAAAGTGGGCTGATCTAACTTGGTGGAAAGGAGCTCTGTTGTTTAAATTACCTTCTGCTTAAACAACAAACCTATCCCACTGGAAGCCTTTGGGATTATGCAACTGCCATTTATGTCTCCTCGAGACAGAGGGCCTGGGCAGTTCACATCCATTTCCATTTCAGCAGGCCATAAATGACCAGCAGTTGGGAGGGAGTAACATGGATGCGGTAGCAGGCTGACATGTTGCTCAAGGAGTTTCTGTATCAAATCCATCCAACCTCTTCCTTAGGAAGACTACACACAGTGGATGATCAATATTTTGCTCATGACACCTGAAAAGCGGTGTGCATCGGAAAAAGTCTAAGGGAGGCCAGAATTCCCACTTAGTAGCTTGAACTTACCTAGCAGACTGGGGGTGTGGGAATGAGGATGAGGGAGAATCTGGGAGTGGAGCATACTAGCGGAGTGACATTGTGCCTGAAGGTTTACATTCACTGCTGACAGATGGGGGTTTACATTGGTGGGATGAAATAGGGTGGCAGAGACCAAAACAATGACTTATGAGGAGGAGGGGTATAGGGAAAATATTGCCAATTACTAGCTATCATATCCTGAAGGATATTTGAGTGCTTTTTAAGTTATTTCATGGAATGTGAACATTGCTGGCTAGCCCAGCATTTGTGCCCATCCTCATTACCCTCGAAGTTGGTGGTGAGCCACCTTCTTGAACTGCTGTAGTCCAACTGGTGTAGGTACACCCACACTGCTATTAGGAAGGGAGTTCCAGGATCTTGGCTGTGACGTTGAAGAAACTGCAATATCATTCCAAGTCAGGGCAGTGTGTGGCTTGGAGGGGAACTTGCAGGTGGTGGTGTTCTCGTGAATCTGCTGTCATTGTCCTTCTAGGGAATAGAGATCGCTGGGTTATAAGGTACTGTTGAAGGAAACTTGGTGAGTTGCTGCAGTGCATCTTGTTTATGGTACATACTGCCAGCACTTGCATCGGTGGTGTAGGGAGTGAATGTTTAAGGTGGTGTATGGGGCACCAATCAAGTGGGCTGCTTTGTCCTGGATTGTGTTGAGCTTCTTGAGTGTTGTTGGAGCCATGCTCATCCACGCAAACGGAGAGTATTCCAGCACTTTCCTGACTTATGCCTTCTGGATTATGAACAGTCTTTGAGGAGTCAGGAGGTGAGCAGAATTCCCAACCTCTGACCTGCTCTTGTAGTCACAGTATTTATATGGCTGGTCCAGTTCAGTTTCTGGTCAGTAGTAACCCTCAGGATATTGATCATACAAACATACAAAGTAGGAGCAGAAGTAGGCCATTTGACCCCCTTGAGCCTGCTTTGCCATTCAATAAGATCGTGGCTGACCTGTTTGTGTTACGAGTTGTACATTCCCATCTACCCCCGATAACCTTTGATCATGGGGCATTCAATGATGGTAATGCCATTGAATGTCATGGGCTGTTGGTGAGCTTCTCTATTGTTGGAGATGGTCACCTGTGTGGCATAAATGCTACTTGCTACTTATCAGCCCAAGCCTGAATCTTGTCCTGCAGGTCTTACTGCATGCGGACTTAGACTGCTTCAATATCTGAGGAGTTGCGAATGGTGCTGAACACAGAGAAAACATTTCCACTCGTGACCTTCTGTTGGAAGGAAAGTTATTGATGAAGCAGCTGATTATGTTTGGGCCTCGGACACTACCCTGAGGAACTCCCATGGTGTTGTCCTCAGACTGAGATGATTGGTCTTTTGCTAGGACTCTTTGATGCCACACTCGGTCAAGTGCTGCCTTGATGTCAAGAGCAGTCACTCTTACCTCTTTGGGAATTGTGAGAAGAGTATTTAAAATGGTTATGGGAAAACTGAAAGTGGCTTTATAGCAATACCTGAAGCTGGACAAAAGAAAATTACAGAACCAGTAGTGCTGGGTTTGGAACCATTAGACACGAGATGAGAGAGGGCCCTAAAACGGATGTGGATATAGCAATGCGTAATTAACCCAGACTGATTGCTTCAGAAAACTTTGTGCTGCTTGCTGATTTACATGATAGCTGCCTGCAGCCAGCGTAAAATATACTGTTGAGTGGCTGCACCCTCCCAGCAATTAAAGCTAGCCGGCACTACTTCAAAGTCAGCCTCCACCTCTTAAAGGAGAGGTACATTGTGGCAGGAGCGGATGGGGAATTCATCACAGAAGAGAGTGTAAACAACAAGAACATTGAAATATGGTGCAATAGGGCAGAAAGTGTGCTCCCAGCTTCTCTGAAACTGCACTGGATTCTCTAATCACTGAAGGCCTTTAGACCCTTCAGACAAAGGGTGGAATCTTCTGCCCCTGCAGCACGTAAGGAATGAGGTGGGATGGACTGAAAATTAGGTGGGTTGCATTGGCAATTGAAACCTGGCACCTTCCTGCCTCCACTTGTAGTAAGTTCTGGGGAGGAAGGCCCATGGTGGACCTTCCCACTCCACCTCCACTTGAGACCCCTAAATGGCCAATTAACAACCATTTGATGGCCTCTTGCTGCCTCTGCTGCAATTTTCACAGCTCCAGGCGGGTCTGCCAACCTGCGGCCTGCACAACTGGTAAAACTGTGTGGGCTGCATGTCAGTTGGAGAGGGGTCCCTCAATTTGCACTAATCTGTCCAGATCAAGGGCATGGGTACGATGAGGCAGTAGGCTGGCCGCTAAAAAGCATCCCCCTGCCCTTGCGGCCAACCCCTATGGCTTCCCTTTCCCTACGAATCCCCATCTAGCGAGAAGCACCCCCCCACCCCCAACAGCACTCACCTTTTTCCTGGGTTGCTCCGTGACCCTCTGGGGGCATTCTTCCAGTAAAAGCAATGGCCTCCTCCATGGCACTTCTGAGTGCAAGCGCTGCCAGCCTCTGATTGGCCGGTAGCTCTAGGTGGGCGGGACATTGTATCCAGGGATCCACAGTTGAGAGAAAAGCCTGCCACTGCCGTCTTATGTGCCTGATAGGCAGACGATACGGCGGGCCTTCCACCTAAGAGTCAGTGGGTGTCTCGCCATGGAAGGTAAGACACCTTCCGAAAAACTGTATAAAGACAATGGGAGCAGATAGCTGTGGTAGTCAATGCCAAGGGTTTAGCCCTGAGGACCTGTATGTGGTGTCACAAGAGGTTTAATGACCTCATGCAAATGGTCAAGGTCAGTGAACTCATCTCCAAATGATCTATTCCACCGACTGTACAACTAGCCTCACATACTATTCCAGATGTGGGATTGAAAGTCTGATGATGATGACCATGAAACCATTGTCGATTTGTCATTAAAAAAAACCCCATCTGGTTCACTAATATCCCTTTAGGGAAGGAAATCTGCTGCCCTTCCCTGGTCTGGCCTACACGAGACTCCAGACCCTCAGCAATGTGGTTGACTCTAAGATGCTCCTGAACAAGGGCAATTAGGGATGGGCAATAAATGCTGGCCTAGCCAGCAATGCTCACGTCCCATGAACGAATAAAAGAAAATCAGGGGTCACATGATGTTCTTGGAGACTCTGACCAATGAACCCTAAGTGTGGGTAATCTATGGGGTGGAGCTTTCCTGCCGAGGATCCTGTTCAATCATGTACCTTCTGAAAAGTTCTCTGTAATAAAGTTTATCTGTTTCTTGTTGAAATCTGTCCAGTACGTCAGGTCATTACACTCAGGATATACAGAACATAAATAGGTCATTTTTAAAATTCATTTATGGAATGTGGGAATCACTGGCTAGGCCTGCATTTATTGCCCATCCCTAACTGCCCTTGAGAAGGTGGTGTTGAGCTGCCTTCTGGAACCGCTGCAGCCCCTAGGGTGTAGGTGAACCCACAGTGCTGTTAGCGAGGAAGTTCCTGAGATGACTGATCTCCAACAACCACAGCCATCTTCCTTTGTGCTAGGAATGACTCCAACCAGTGGAGAGTTTCCCCCTGATTCCCGTTGGCTCTAATTTTGCTATGGCTCCTTGATGCCACACACAGTTAAGGGCAGTTATTCTCACCTCAGCTCGGAAGTTTAGCTCTTTTGTCCATGTTTGAACCAAGGCTGTAATGAGTTCAGGAGCTGAGTGGCCCTGGCAGAACCCAAACTGGGCATCAGTAAGCAGGTTATTGCTAAGCAAGTGTCACTTAACAGCACTCTTGATGACCCGTTCCATTACTTTACTGATGATCGAGAGTAGACTGATGGGTTGGTAACTGGCCGGTAGGATTTGTCCTGCTTTGTATGTACAGGACATACCTGGACAATTTTCCACATAGTTGGATAGATGCCAGTGTTGTAGCTGTACTGGGACAGCTTGGCTAGGGGCGCAGCAAGTTCTGGAGCACAAGACTTCAGTACTATTACCAGAATATTGTCAGGGCCCATAGACTTTGCAGTTTCCAGTGCCTTCAGCTGTTTCTTGATATCACGTGGAGTGAATTAAATTGGCTGAAGACTGGCGTCTGTGGTGCTGGGGACCTCCGGAGGAGGCCAAGATGGATCATCCACTTGGCATTTCTGGCTGAAGATTGGTGAAAATGCTTCAGCCTTATCTTTTGCACTGATGTGCTGGGCTCCCCCATTATTGAGGAAGGGGATATTTGTGGAGCCTCCCCCTCCAATGAGTTTTTTAATTGTCCACCACCATTCACGACTGGATATGGCAGGACTGCAGAGCTTAGATCTGATCCATTGGTTGTGGGATCGCTTAGCTCTGTCTATCACTTGCTGCTTATGCTGTTTGGCACGCAAGTAGTCCTGTGTTATAACTTCAACACGTTGAAACCTCATTTTTAGGTATGCCTGGTGCTGCTTCTGGCATGCCCTCCTGCACTCTTCTTTGAACCAGGGTTGATCCTCTGGCTTGATGGTAATGGTAGAGTGGGGGATATGCCGGGCCATGAGGTTACAGATTGTGTTCGAGTACAATTCTGCTGCTGCCGATGGCCCACAGCGCCTACTGGGTGCCCAGTCTTGAGCTGCTAGATCTGTTTGAAATCTATCCCATTTTGCCACACAACATGATAGGGGGGTATCCTCAATGTGAAGGCATGACTTTGTTCCCACAACGACTGTGTGGTGGTCACTCCCACTGATACTGTCAAGGACAGATGCATCTGTGGCAGGCAGGTTGGTGAGGATGAAGTCAAGTATGTTTTTCCCTCTTGTTGTTCCCCTCACCACCCGTCGCAGACCCAGTCTAGCAGCTATGTCCTTTAGGACTCTGTCAGCTCGGTCAGTAGTGGTGCTACTGAGCTATTCTTGGTGATGGACATTGAAGTCCCCACCCAGAGAACATTCTGCGCCCTTGCCACCCTCAGTGCTTCCTCCAAGTGGTGTTCAACATTCAATGATTCATCAGCTGAGGGAGGGTGGTATGTGGTAATTGGCAGGAGGTTTCCTTGTTTTCCATGTTTGACCTGATGCCATGAGACTTCATGGGGCCCAGAATCATTATTGAGGACTCCCAGGGCAACTCCCTCCCGACTGTATATCACTGTGCCGCCACCTGCTGGTGGTACAGGACATACCCAGGGATGGTGATGGTGGTGTCTGGGACATTATCTGTAAAATATGATTCTGTGAGGATGACTATGTCAGGCTGTTGCTTGACTAGTCTATGAGACAGCTCTCCCAATTTTGGTACTAACCCCCAGATGTTAGTAAGGAGGACTTTGCAGGTTTGGCAAGGCTGAGTTTGCCGTTGTCGTTTCCTGTACCTAGGTCGATGCCAGGTGGTCCGTCCGGTTTCATTCCTTTTTTGAGACTTTGTATCGGTTTGTTACAACTGAGTGGCTTGGTAGGCCATTTTAGAGTCAACCACATTGCTGTGGATTTGGAGTCACATGTAAGTCAGACCAGGTAAGGACGACAGATTTTCTTCCCCAAAGTGAACCAGATGGGTTTTTACAACAATCGACAATGGTTTCATGATCATTATTAGACTTTTATTCTCGATTTTTATTGAATTCAAATTCAATAAAATTCAAATTCAATTCAAACCTGGGTCCCCAGAGCATTACCCTGGGTCTCTGGATTACTAGTCCAGCAATAATACTGCTATGCCATCGCCTCCCCTCTGTCCCAGCTGTCAGTGACTTCATCAGCTCACAAGCTGCATTGACAGAGGAGACTATGCAGGAGGCCCTAAATATGCCCTGGTCCTCCACTCCTGAGGTAACCAGAGGTCGACAGCCAAGGTTACCTCAAACTATGGAATGTCAACAGCCTGCCTCTGCCTCAGCTGATAGTGAAGAGATTTAAGAAGAGTACCTAATTGCACATGAGGTTCTCAGATTTTCTTTCTGATTCATGGAGCCATGCAATTTTTTGTTCCACTATTAAATGATTAATGTGATGAGGCTTGAGGTCTCCTTGCATTTCTTGTGGGCTGTTGTGATTTCAGGAGTATACTGGCTTTGTCGAAGGTGTGACAGATGGAGCCACACCACTTAAGGTCGAGGTATTCCACTAGCTGCAGTGTGATAACTAACGGGGAGCAGGTAAATGGCAAGGTCAATAAATGTGGTGGCAACAGGGCAGCAAAGTGCTGAAGCTTTAGTGGATTGCACAGATCTGTCAGTAAGGATCGTGTGAATTGTGCCTGCATCAGTGCATCCCGAGCATTCCTTGCACATATCTCATGACACCTTGCATATGGTCCCTGGGCCTGGTCACCATCTTCCTCCATCTGCTCATCATTGGACGAGTCATTGTGTTCAATGATATCCTTATTGTTCAATTGCTTTCCCCTCTGTAGTGCCAGGTTGTGCAAGGCAGTGCAATCCATCACAATGTACAAGACATTGGGGCATGCTGTAGGGCTCTAACAAATCTATCGATACATCTGAACCACATCTTCAGAAGCCCTGTGGCCTGTTCGATGGTTGCTTGAGTTGTCATGGCAGGTGGTGTATCTCTCCTCTGCATCAGTGTAAGGGTTCCTCACAGGCATCATTAGCCATGTCTTGAATGATTAGCCCTTTACATCCAGTATCTATGCATCCTGGGGGTCTGAAAAGGTCTGGCACCTAGGACTGCTTTAATATGGAGATGTTGTAGCTGTTACCTGGGAATGGTACAGACACCTTAAGGAACTGCTCGCGGTGATCACAGATCAGTTGTACATTTAGTGAGTGAACCTGCATGAAATAGGCTTCATTCTCTCATGTTTTCAGTTCCTGGTGATAAAGGCTGCAGACTGGGCTGTGGGTGCCTTTGTGGCTACAGTTGAGCGATCAATGAAATACTGCACCTGGGGGAATCCAGCGATGGCCCATAACCAAATAGCCCTCTCAGTCTGATTGTCCAGACCAGTGAAAAAGTGACACATACTGGCTGGCCCTCATGAACATGACATTTGTGACCATCTTGATGCAGCGATGAGCCACAGACTGTGAGATCTCATACACATCCCCAGACAAGCCCTAGAATAAACCTAAGGTGTAGAAATTCAGCGATGCAGTAATCATCAGCGCCACAAGTATTGGGTGACTACCATTTCCCATTCAGCTCATCCTCCAGCATGGCACACAGCTCACTGATAGCCTTCCTGGAGAGAAATGAAGTCTTCTATGACACACTGCTCAGACATTTGAAGGTAGCTAAACAATGGTCAGTAATCTCCTCTGGTGAACAGTCTCTTCTTTGCACCAGAAGCTGGTTGAATGCCACTCTGCGCCCTTCTCCTCCGTTATCCTCTCCCCCCACTCTCCAAGTCTGGTGCTGCTGGTGCTCCTCTGGTTGCTGCTGCAGCTGGTCATTGCTACAGCTTTCTCCCTCTTTGATGCTCCTCCTCACAGGAGGAACCAAAATCTGATGAAATGAGGCCCATGGCATGCTGATTCATTCAGTCTCCGCCTCTTTCCATCCCTTCTTCATCCACACAACTGCCAACTTGGAATACGCCGCTCTGGCAATGTGCCTGCCCAGCTCTCATACTTATTCCCCTTCTCCCCATTGCAAATGTCGATATCCAAGCTGTTCCACGATCCTCTAAGGCTTGCTGTTCTTCATGATGCCAGAGCTAACCTCCAGGTAGCTCATCTCCTCCCTATACCTGGCGGTGTTCTGAAGTCCCATGGTTTACCTGTGGGTCTGGAAAAATTCAAAGTTCCTCGTAAAATTAAAGCTAAATTGCCTTTTAAATAGGCTTAATTACCTGCCCACCATGTGCAAGTGTGAGGTCCTCCTGCCATGCAAGCCACCCTTCACAATATCGTGTTTTAACATGATGGTGTCAGGCTTCTGTCCCGACGCCTGTCAACCCAATTTTCTGATGCCTCTTGCCTCTAGGATCACCTCCAATAGGCCAGAAAAGTTCAGTCCATTGTTTGTCAATATAGCTACCTATCTTATTTTCCATGTTCTATTTTCAAAGTCAACTTTTCTCCAATCTATTAACCTAGCTTGTTTTATGCTTATGTTCTTCTCTATCATCATCTTAAAGCGTATGGTCACCATTGCCTAGATGTTCCCTTACTTTTACTTCTCTTATTTGCTCTGGTTCATTCCCCATTATTAGATCCAATAATGAATCTTCCCTTGTTGGGCTTTTTACACAGCAGAAAGGAGTTCTGTACAAATTATTAGAACTCCATTGCCTTATCCCCTTCTGTCAGTGCCAGCTCTTTGCTGAAATGATCCAAAACTAATCCCATTGCTTTTCGTTCTCCTCCCTAGTCATCCTTGTGATGACATTTAAGAACATAAGAAATAGGTGCAGGAGCAGACCATATGGCCCATCGAGTCTGCTCCACCATTCAATATGATCATGGCCGATCTTGGGCATCAACTCCACTTTCCTGCCCACTCCCCATATCCCCTAATTCCCCAAGAAACCAAAAATCTGTCTATCCCAGCCAGCGAAAACAATTTCTCAGCGTCTGCCCTATCAAGCCCCTTCAGAATTTTGTAGGTTTCAGCGAGATTGCCTCTCATTCTTCTCAACTCCAGAGAATTTAAGCCCAATTTACTCAGCCTCTCATCATAGGACGACCCCTCATCCCAGGGACCAATTTAGTGAATGTTTACCGTATTGCCTCCAATATAAGTATTTCTTAAATGTGGAGACCAAAACTGCACATAGTACCCCAGGGGCAGAATATTAAGCTCGGCGGGTGGGCGCACGCCTCACCCAGCTGAACGTAAAATGACGTGTGATGACATCGGACGAGCGTCTGGATGTCATCACGCAGTCCCGCGATATTTCGTTTGGTGGGCGCACGTCGGAGTCGGCAGTGCCTGCCGGCAATTAAAAGGCCTGTTAACGCCATTAAAAAGGTAATTAAATTCAAATTTACGTTGCCTGTCCAACCTAATGGTTGGCAGGCAGGTGAAAAGGGTGGGCAGACAAAAAGGCCAAGCAGCCTTTGCACTTTTTAGGAAACCTCATCCACAGGCAGGATGAGGTTTCCTAAAGCAAATAAAAATCAAATAAAAATTTTACAACTTGAATTTATAACATGATGGACACATGAGGGACATGTTTTATGACATTTTAATTTTTTTTTTTTAAACAGCACATCACCTCCGTGAGACAGCTCTGTGCCTCAGGGAGATTATGAAGCACTCACTCGCGCACATGTGCAAAGTTCGCGCCCGGCCCGCTCGCCCTCTGCCCCCCCCGCCCACATAGGTAGCACTGAGCGCTGCCACTTGTGTTCCACGCTGGGCAGGCTTTAATTGGCCTGCCAGCATGAAATTGCGATGCGGTGCTGATCACGGGTGGCGGTCGGCTTCCTGACTGCCCCCGCCGAGCCCACACACCAAGGGCAAAATTCTGCCCAAATGCAGCCTCACTAAAACCCCGTACCACTTGTAGCAAGACTTCTTTATTCCTGTACTCCAATCCCCTTGTGATAAAGGCTAACATGCCATTTGCCTTCCTAATTGCTTGCTGTATCTGCATGCTAACTTTTGGTGTTCCTTATACGAACATATCCAAGTCTCTTTGAACATCAACACTTAAAAGTTTCTCACCTTTTAAAAAAATATTCAACTTTTTTATTCTTGTGACCAAAGCGAATAACTTCACGCTTCCCTATTTTACACTCCATCTGCCATTTTGTTGCCCACTCACCTAACCTGTCTATAACTCTTGCCGCCTCTCTATGTCCTCCCCACATCTTATCTTTCTACCTAGATTAGTATCATCAGCAAACTTAGATACATTACTCTGTCTCTTCACCGAAGTCATTAATATAGATTGTAAATAGCTAAGGCCCCAGTATTGATCCTTGCGACACTCTACTGTTCACTGCCTGCTAACTTGAAAAAACCCTGTTTATGCCACTCTCTGTTTTCCATTCATTAACTAGCCATCTATCCATGCTAATATATTACCCCCAACTCCATGAACCCTTATTTTGCCTATTAACCTTAAATGTGGCACCTTATCAAATGTTTTTTGGAAATCCAGGTTTATTGCATTTACTGGCCCCCTTTATCTACCCTACCAGTTATATCCTCAAACAACCCTAATATATTTGTCAAACAGGATTTCCCTTGACTAAAACCATGCTGACTTGTTCCAATCATACTATGCTCATCTAAGTACATTGTTAAGACTTCCTTAATAATAGGTTCCAGCATTTTCCCAACCACTGATGTTAGGCTAACTGGCCTGAAGTTCATTGTTTTCTCTCTCCCTCCTTTCTTCAAAGCGGTGTAACATTTGCCAACTTCCAATCTAATGGGACCACTCCTGAATCTAAGGAATTTTGAAAACTCATAGCTAGCACATCAACTATCTCAGCAGCTATCTCTTTTGGAAACCTAGGGTATAGGCCATCAAGTCCCGGGGATTTGTTGGATTTTACTCCCTTATGGTTCTTTATCTCTGCTTATATTAAATTCCATAATTTCCTCACGTTTTTTTAGCCCCCTAGGCTATTGTCTATTTCTGGTATGGAACTTGTGTCTTCTACTCTGAAAACAGACACAAAGGGCTGAATTTTGCGTTTGTCGGTCGGGCGAGTGGGCCCGACCGAAGTGGTGGTGGGTGGGGAACCGATCCCTGCCGCCGAAACGGGCTGCGCCACCATTTTGCGCGGCTGGGCCAATTAAGGCCCGCCCAGCACATTTCAGACTCCCGTGTTCATCGGGAAAATTAAATCAGCGGCGGGCTTGTTCAGACCGCCGGTTCCAATGGGGAACTGGCAATCTGTATAAAGAGCGGCCAGGCAGCCTCCTTTAGGCTGTTGACCATGGCCAGCGACCGGGCACCACGATGTGAGGGCAGAGGAGGAGGAGGGGGGCAGGCTGCAGGATTGGCCAGCAGAGGGCCACTGTGCCCCTCAGTTCTCCGATGCCTGCCTTGCTGTCCTCCTGGAAGAGGTATCCAACCATCGGGAGGTCTTGTTTCCAGAGAATAGGAGGAGGAGGGCCCCCTGCATGACCAGGCAATGCGTTGTAGGAGGTAACGGAGGCTGTAAGCTCTCATGATGCTGTGCAGCACACAGGAACCCAGTGATTTGTTGCGCTCTGGAAGGGTGAGTACCATGTCAGCCTTGGCCATTTTACCCAGCAGGTAGCCTTAGCCTTTGAGCCCCCCCCACCAACCCCTCCCACGTTTTAGTGTCGTTACTGCATTGGGCATTTGGCGCACGCTGGGTGGGCAAACAGATACTGACCATGCTTACATCAGTCTTAGTGGTTCAGGAGAAGATGGGTTCTCCCCGCAGCATATGTTGGTGTTTGTCGCATTTGAGTAGTCTGGGGGCAACCTGCAGGGGAGGCAGCTAGACACATACTCAGAACTCCAACACATGGCTTATTGATGGTGATGAGATGGTGGAAGGGGAGCCTCAAGGTGTTGTGGCCAAGAACCATCTGCTGGCCTTGGTGCCACATCTGGTTGCGCCTCCTTGCCATGGGCGCTAAGACCCGTGTGTTATTCAAAGTGATGGATGCCGAATGTGTCCAAGGTGGCCGTTGGGGGAGGGGGTTGGGACCAGTCGTTCTATCTTCTGGGGACTAATCACCAGTAGTGTGGACAGGAGCCGCTGGAGGCCTCAGATGGGCCACTGTGGTTGGGGTGCAGCGTGTGCGTGCAGAGTACATGAGCGATCAGCCCCAATAAATGCTCTTCTCTCAGACAAAAACTGACAGCAATATCCGGGAGTGTCAGCGGACTGGTGGTGGCCACGCCATGCTCCAGCACCTCACCACATAGGAGGAGCAGGCCATGGAGCTGGGGAGGAGGCAGGCGGCCAGGGCGGCAGGTGTCGGCGAGGCTGGGGTGCAGCGGCCAGGTATTTGAGGGCCACAGTCCCATCCACTCTGTCTTCCCACCATCCAAAGCACTGATGGTTGCTGCAAACGTTAATGCAGCAACACTGCTCATTCACAGACTGATACAGTCAGATGTGTGGGTCATACACAAAGGTCCCTCGGCCCCTTGAGGATGCACGTCTCTAGCACCTTCCAAAGTCGCCTTATCCCATTTGTGACCACTATCCTCATGGCCTAACATGCCATGGCATCGCTGCTGCACATCCAAGGACTTATTGCATCTTAGGAGGGTTTGTACCTCCACCACCCTTTCAATCAGTGCGTCCCACATTACTCTGTCCAAAAGGTCCTCAGCACCTCATCTGTCAACCTCAAGGCACTCAACTGAAATAAATACCACCACGTTAGTCATCCCTCCGCCAAGGGGAAATGTTGCCTTCTGTCCACCCAGTCTATGGCCCTCATAACGGTATGAAGGTCAATAATGTGACCTGTCAATCTCCTGTGCTCCACGGCAAATGTCACAAGTGTTTGCAGTGTTTCCTCAGCACCGCAACTACCCAGGCCAGCATGCATCCAGGTCAGGAACCTCTGCACTCTCCCCACTCCAATGCCATCCCTCCCATGAAGCGCAGGTCACAACTGAACGCAGAAGTGTAGATGTGGCCTCGACAGTGTTTTCTGCACTTGCAACATGACCTCCCTTTTCCTACATTCTATTCCTCAGCTAATAAAGGCAAGTCTAGCTTCGATCTTGTTAAACGCCTTATGTTCCTGTTCTGCTACCTTAACGGGTCTGCCCAGCAAGGTCCCTGTAATCATCGTGACTTCCCACGGTCCTACCATTACTGATGTATTCCTGTACCTTGCTTGTCTTGCCCAAGTGCTTAACTGAACGCTTATTCACATAACATTCCATGTGGCATTCCTTAGGCCATCTGACCAGCCTGTCTGTATGCGCGTGTAATGTTTGGCCCTCCTCTTGACTATTTACCAACCCACCAATGTTCGTCTCCTTAGGTTCTTGAAGGGTGAGCGACTTACGAGGCTGGGGGGGAAAGGGATGAAAGGTGTTACTGACTGAATGCTAACTGATGCACTGTCCTTGTTGTTAGTTTCAGCATCACCACCGCATGGCCGCCCCCAACAAGCCTGGAGCCTCTGCTCCACACCTGAGGGCCAAGACTTGCAACTTGTGTCATATCCTTTCAGCGAGCCAGGCATCAGCGCAGCGACAAACACTTCGGTGGGGATTATGACATCGGCTACTGTCCCGGGGCATAGTGGAGAGGGCACTTCACAATCGCTGGAGGAGATGGCACGGACAGAGAGTGCCGATAGCGCCAGCAGCCGGAGGACTTCAGGGGACCAGGCATATGCTGAGTCTGGCAGTGATGATGTCCCTCTGGAGATGTCCACCATGCAGCAGCTGCAGGACAAGCGTTCGGGTGCGCTGGAGCATCTGGCAGGGTTGCATGAGTGTGTGCTTCACTTGGTCTCTGTGGTGGAGGAATCCAGACAGAGTGTCAGTGATGGCATGAACCTCAGGACAGAGCTTCAGGCTTCCTCCATTGAGAGATTGGCTACTCTCATGGAGAGGGGCTTCGATCGAATTGAGATTCTTCTGACCTGCAAGCCCTCACATCACTAATGGCCACAGGTGGTCATTCGCAATGTGGGAGATGTTCTGGGCACCAAGTGTCGGCGCTCGGTGCCCATCCATCTGCGGTGAGCAGGGAGGTCCAATGTGACCTCATGTCGGTGCAGCAGCTGCCTGTCGTCGCTGCGAGCTCCTCTTAGGGTGCTCTGGATGAGGGCAGCAGCTCCTCCGCCCCTCTGCCAGTGACCGTTGCATCCGTTGAGGCTGCGACAACTGGGGAGGTGCCAGTTCTGGAACTGGCCACTCGCTCCCAGGTGGGCCAGAGGACACCCGCCAAGGTCATCAAGGCCAACAGGACAGCAGAGTCAGCAGGCTGACTCACAAGCCACTCCGAGCGATGGGGCGGCACCTAGATGTAGCACCCGCAAACGTAAGCATAAGGCACGTTGGGCACTCCATGGGTTTGTCAATGGTGATTTTGTGTTGGCCCTAGATTAGGGAAAAAATAGTTATGTATGTCAGAGCGATATTTGTGCTTAGTCCACTTTTCTGACCATGGCTGAGGGTGTTTCCTTTGTGCTGCATTTGTATGTTTCACAGGCATCTCATGAGTGTTAGAGTGGACATTGATGTTTCTGTACTAATCCCTTAGTTGCAGCTGATGAGGTGGAAGATGTAGCACCTAAGTGCCACGTGTGGAAGCGCCAAGCAATGCTGGTCCTGCTGATCCATGTGTGTGGAGCTAGCTGAAGGTTCGCTGGATTAAAGTGTTCTGGATGTCCCTGCCTCCTTGGTGTAGTAGTGGGTTGGCGTGCTGCTCCTCATCATTGCCCTGTGCTTCGTCATCCTCAGAGCCACTGCTGGATTCATCATGTGCAGCCTCATCCACTGCGTCAAGGTCTTCATCGTCAACTGCATCCCCCCTTTCCAGCGCAAGATTGTGCAGAGCGCAGCATGCTACCACTATCAGAGAGACGCGATCTCGGGGGTACTGGAGTGCGCCCGCGAGCAGTCCAGGCAACGGAAATGCATCTTGAGAAGACTGATGGTTCTCTCCACCACAGCCCTTGTGGTGCCATGGCTTCCTATTGTACCGCTCCTCAGCTTCTGTTCTTGGACAGTGGAGAGGCGTCATGAGCCACCTTCTGAGGGGATAGCCCTTGTCACCCAGCAGCCATCCATCCAGCTGGGCTGGAGCACTGAAGAGCCCCGGCACCTGGGAGTGTCTGAGGATGTAGGTGTCGTGGGAGCTGCCTGGGTACCTTGCACAGACTTGTAGAATCAGCATCCTGTGATCACACACTATCTGCACGTTCATGGAGTGGAAGCCCTTCCTGTTGACGAAGGCACTGGGCTCACCTGCTGGCGCCTCGATGGCCACATGTGCACAGTCTATTACACCCTGGACACGGGGGAAGCCAGCAATGGCCGCGAAGCCTCTGGCTCACTCTGTCTGGCTGACTTGTCCCAGCGGAAGTGGATGAAGGTCAATGCACGCCTGAACAGAGCGTCTGTAACCTGCTTGATACAAGTGCGCACAGCTGATTGGGAGACACCGCAAAGATCACCCACCGACCCCTGGAAGGAGCCAGAGGCATAGAAGTTGAGGGCAACTGTGACCTTCAGAGCTGCTGGCATGGGGTGTCCGCCCACACAGGAGAGATGTCAGGGCCAATTATCTGACAGATATAGTTCACTGTCCCCTTTGACAGTTGGAGCCTCCTTCGGCACTGCACCTCAGTCATATTGAGGTAGCTGCTTCACCGCCTGTATACCCTGGCAGCAGGATAGTGGCATCTTATGCAGCCCCTTCCACTTTGGACAACCTCTTGGCCCTGCGCCCCTTGTGCATGCGCCTGGCCTCCCAAAGGTGGCTCCCCTGGAGGCTGATTGTCCTGTCCTGGCCTCCTCCTTATTCAATCCCTCCCTTCCTCCTCAGAGGAGCTGCCTCCAGTGGATATGTAAGAACCCATACCCAGGCTAAATGGAGGCCACTGGAAAGCTGCCGGCCCGATAAAGATTACTGTCTACAGACTGGTGAGCCGAAGCTTCAAAATACAGAGAAAGCTATTGGAAATCGATCTGAACTGATAACAATCACACAGGCAACTTTAAGATACTTTCTCCATTAAATACTTCAGAAAAAATATTAACAACCCCTTTGAGCCCACATATCCCGCCCGTGGATGAGGTTTGTTAAAAAATCAGTTACCCGCCTGTCCATTGGGCCTGTGCGCCGAGGCGAAGATTGCATGGGCTCCTTAAAATCGGCTTCAATTGCCGAGTTAATGGCCTTAAAAAGGCCTTTAATTGATGGCGGGTGAGCGTCGTGCTTCATAGTGCGCCCGCCCACCTAAATATCGCGATGCCGCGCGCTGATGTCGGGACACTCGTGTGACGTCAGCGCGCGACATTTTAAGCGCTGACGTGCAGGCTCCGCCACCCACATGTCAGCCATAAAATTCTGCCCAAAGTATTTGATCAATGCCTCCGCTGTTTCCTTCTTCCTCAGTGATAATTTCTCCTGCCTCTGCTTCTAAGGGACCAACATTTACTTTAGCTACTCTCTTCCTTTTTATATACTTATAAAAGCTCTTGCAATACGTTTTTATGTTTCCGGGTAGTTTGCTTTCATAACCTATTTTTCCCCTTTTTATCAACTTTTTGGTGGCCCTTTGCTGATTTCTAAAACGTTCTCAATTCTCAGGCTTGCTACTGTTTTTGCAACATTGTCAGCCTCTTTTAATCTAAAGTTATCTTTAACTTCTTGAGTGAGGAACTGATGGGTCCTTCTTGCTGAGTTTTTGTTCTTCAATGGAATTTATTTTTGTTGAACATTTTGAATTGTTTTTTAAGGTTTTCCCACTATTCATTTACCTCCATACCTTTTAATCTATTTATGCAATTAACCTTAGCCAATTCTCTCCTCATACCTATGTAGTTGGCTTTGCTTAAGATTTTTGTTTGAGAGTGGAATATGTCACTTTCAAACTTAACATGGGGCAGAATTTTCTGCCTGTTGGGTGGGCAGTGCGGGAGAGGGTGTGGGTGGGCGCAGACCCGATCACCGCCCATGATCAGGTCCGCGCTGCCATTTTACGCGGGTGGGCCAATTAAGGCCGGCCCAGCGTGAATCGCGGTTCCCGAGGGCAGCGGGAGTGGGCGGGCGGTGGTGGGACTGCAATGACTGCTGGGTCCAATGGCGACCCTGCGGCCTGTTTGAAAAAGCTGCTGCAGCCTTTCAAAGGCTGTGAATCATGGCCAGTGGAAGGACTCCCCAGAGCGCTGCTGGTGAGCAGGCCAGGCAGGAGGGTGGGGCAGGGGGGCACTGTGCCCCTTGTTTTTCTGATAATTGCCTTGTTGCCCTCCTCGAGAAGGTGGCAGCATGGTGGAAGGTCCTCGTACCCCAGGATGGGGGAAGGAGGCCCCCCACATGACCAAACGTGCCTGGGAGGAGGTGGCGGAGGTGGTGAGCTCCTGCGACATGGTGCAATGCACCTGGATCCAGTGTCGCAAGGGCTTCAATGACCTGTTGCGCTCGGGAAGGGTGAGTACCATGTTGGCATTGGTCACTTAGCCCAACAGGTAGGCTTACCCCCTGGTACCTCCCCGTCCCGCCAAGTCTGAGTGCAGTGACTGCATTGAATCATTGACGGCATGTGTCCTTTGCTGGGTGGGCCAGCAGGTATTGCCCATGCCGAGGTCACCCTGAGAGGGTGGTGATGAGATGGATTCTGCACCCGCAGCATATGGTACACTGAGACCCACATTACTGTTTTGGGGGCAATCTAAAGGAGCTGCACCTAGACGCAGTGCTGGAACTCCAGGACATGTCAAAGTCAGGGTGATGACATGCTGGGAGGGGAGCAACAAGGTGGCGTGGCACCGATCGATCTGCTGCCCTCTGCTCTCCACATGCTTGCACCTCCTTGCTATGGGAGGTTAGACCGTCTGGTGCCTAATGTGATGTAGGCAGCATTTGGCCAAGGTGGGGGTAGGCCTAGCATCTTTGTGTGAATGTTCGGCAGCAGAAGGGGGAGGAGACACTGGAGCCCTGCAATGTCCCACTGTGGTTGGGGTGGGCCGTCTGCGAAGAGAATCCAGGTACAAGCAGCACTAATCAAAGCTTTTCTTTTCAGGAGAAGAATGCACATAATGCTGCCGAGTGGGTGAGGACTGACGGAGGGCCGGCCCAGTTGGCGATTCTCAGCCACTTCGAGCAGGAGGCCCTAGATTTGGAGAGGCGCCATGCGCCCAGGTCCACCGGTGTCGGTGAGGCTGGGGTGCAATGAGCAGGTATGTTTGCCCAGCAGTGAGGTCACCATTGTTCTCCCAACAGCCATGGCAGTGCTGAATGTTCAGTGATTGAAGTTTGCAACATGGCTTGACCATTGCTTATGGAAGGATGAGCGCAAAATGATCCGGAGGACAGGGATGCACATTGAGATTGATTCCACGTTAACTGACCCTATGTCTTTGTTCTTCCTTTCAGCATCAGCGGAGCAGGGCCGGGAGGAGCAGCGGAGGCCCCCTCTCACCCTGAAGTTACGGATTCACCAGCGTCACACCATCTCTGACCAAAATTTGTTTCTGGAATGAAGTTTGAACTGTGATACCATGGTGACATAATGTATTGAAGCAGCAAATCAAGGAATGATAGGATGCGGGTTCACACATGTAATTTCCTTTCACATGTTGAATTTCCAACCTCAGTTATGGTATTATCAGAAGAAGAAGGTGAAATTAAATGGAGGATTCACCCAAAGTCATCTCACTTGCTCACTAGCCTCAGAGTGGCAGAACATAGGACTTAGGAGCAGGAGTAGGTCATTTGGCCCCTCAAGCAGGTTGAGATTTGATATTAAGTTCTTTAATTAGTCTTTTTGACCTTAGCTTCTGCCAAGAATAGAAGCTTTAGAAGGGGACAGAAATTAAAGTATGTTTTAAAGAAAGATTTTCAGCTTAACAGTAACAAAAGAATCTTATCCAATAATGTTTTAGAATAATAATCAGGCTGTAATCTAATAAAAGGTTGCAAAATCATTTATATAAATACTGCAATAGTATAGAGCACAATTTAGGGGTAGAAATAATTTCGCTGTCTGATTGATAGTTCAAGTTACCTACCTATCACTGGTGAGAAAGAAGAATGACTGACAACATATTAGAAAATGGAACATAATACATACTTTGAATTTCTGTTTTCCATTGATTTTCCAAAGTACTCCTGTGTTATAATTCCATTCGATGTATTAACTGTAATAACAGGCACACCTTCCTGCGTTGTCCATGGGTCCATGATAGATTTTATTGTTGTTGGCAGTTTAATAGCATCCTGGCCATCTATAGCCTAGTGAAGCAGAAGTCACCAATTAGTAATTCATTAATTATGCTTCTACTGTATATACTGACATATTTTCTAGAAATCAATTGTTGAATGGCACTCAATAAACTCATAATCATTATGTTTAAATTCTTAATCCTTCCAGATGAATATCATCAAACATCACTCAGATAGCCTAAAAGGTACCTGTAAAAAGGTACCTCAAGGGCAATTAGGGATGGGCAATAAATGCTGGCCTAGCCAGCAATGCCCACATCCCATGAATGAATTTAAAAAAACTGCTACTAACAAACAATATGAAGTGTAGAATAAAATAAACTCTGGCCAATTTTAAATTACTTAACTTGACTATGAATAATCAATCCTTAAATAGTCATTTGGTGGTACAAAGCTAGAGTATTGCTGAAAAAAGAGATATGTCAAAGCCTATTGTCTTGCACTCATCAGGACACTTCACAAGAATACCAATATAAGGGGAAAACAACAATTTATAAATATTCTTGCAAAGTGTCCTGATGAGTGCAAGATGAAAAGCTTCGACATGTCTCTTTGTTCAGCAATACTCAATCCTTAAGTATTAAATCTGCATTGCACCCATTCAGACAAGAAGTATGATTTCCACTCTGTCATAAGAATGAAATGTAACACTATCATGAAAACCACAAGGCCTTTAAAACTAATTAAAAAAAGCTGAAGTCTGGTCAGAATCTTAAATGAGATTGAAGGAAATGGGCTAAAATGAAACCAGTTTGTTATAAAGAGTAAAAGCATTTGCTGACTTGAGGATTTTGAATCTCAAATATATCCAAATGTTCCAAAAGGATTTGATTAATGCGATAAGATTTTTGTATGACCGCAACTTTGAAATACTGTTCTTATAAGTGACTTGAAAAATGTAACTTTCTACTTGTTATGGAATTTAAGACTTCAGGTTTGACATGTTTGTTCTATATGGTGGTTTCCTGTTTGAGATTATAAAATGTAGATGATGGTTTATTGTTAGTAATCTAAGTAATTCTGAATAAAATGTATCAGGCAATTACTGCACTATATTAGGGGATTTACTAGGCTAAACCCAAATATTATAGAAGTTTAGATATGATACAATAATAAATTGGTTGTGTTTTTGACACATTGCATCAAGTGATGCAATTATATACCAAATGCTTCATCATGTCCTGAGTGCCTTGAAGGTGAGGCAAGGTACATTTTCTTATACATTTCAAGGGAGGATGGAGCTCTCTTAAAGCTATATGGCATTTTCCCTTCATAGGTTTTGAACAAAATATATTTAAAAATGTGTCAAATTATCAATTTGAATTATTAGTCAGTCTGGATTTAATATTCATAGGCAATGTTCCGTCTAACTTCTGTTTTCTGTGTGTGGCCGTTTGGTTGCGCCGTATGGTCTCTTTAAGATTGTCATGAGGTCATGCATGTGCGCATCTTAAAGGCATCATTGTTTGTGCACGTCCTCCCTGCATGGAACTTTCCTGACTGCCACGCAGTCAGGCACCCGCACAGCTTAGAGGGAGCATTGTTCAGGGCTGAAGTTTATTCTATTTATGCTACTGAAGGTACTACTGATTGTGAAATCATCACAATTTCAAATGTGACCTTAATACTATTTGGTGGTGGACCAGAATGGGCAGAGGTCAACTGCTTTTAGTGTGACACATCACCACCTATGTTAATCCAAAATATTTTTATATGTGCACAGCATATGACCTGGTAATATGGCATCACTTAAGTCATGACATAAGAGTAATGTTAATCAATCATTCTCATAACCCACCAGGGAAAAGTAATCGTTTCCCTGAACTAATGAGCTTCCATTCCCAATCGGAAATAGGAATATGTAATCAGGTTATGTGCCACTTAGGTCAATATTTCTCCGTTTCTTTTGATACAATCAGTCAGGTGGAATAAAAGCAAAATACTGTGGTTGAGAGGAGATTTGATAGAGGTATTAAAAATCACTAGGGGTCTGGACAGAGTCGACAGGGAGAAACTGTTCCCCTTGGCGGAAGGATTGAGAACGAGAGGGCACAGATTTAAGATAATTGGTAAAAGAAGCAACGGTGACATGAGGAAACCTGAAATAAAAATAAAAAATGCTGGAAAAACTCAGCAGACCTGGCAGCATCTGTGGCGAGAGTAACAGAGTTAATGTTTTGAGTTTAATATGACTCTTCATCAGGATTCAGTCAGGTGTAATGTTTCTTTATGTTGCCTGGGCATTGCGTGAACATTCCTCGCGATGCTTTGGCACAGGTCTAGGTTAAAGGTCAGGAGGTATACCTTTTCACAGAGGGTCATGTCCTTTGGCATAGCTGGGGTGAAGACAACAAGATGGGATGAGTGCTTCCTCACAATGAGGGGAAAACAGGTTGTACCTCCTATATCTCTAACGATTGTCTAGATGATTGCATTAGAGGAAGCTTAGCAGCAGGTGTCTAGCCCAAGCACTTAGTCAGGAAAAATGTATAGTAGCCATAAAGCCACCATGGAGGGTCAGAAGTGAGAGTTACGATCAGAACACATGATGCTAATTGCAAACTTACTCAAATACGCCATTCATACATATAGTATGGTGTTTTCAGAGTGTCACACATAAAAATAGCATCCAATAAAACAAGTTAATTTCAGACCATATAAACAACTGACTGACTGTGGTAGTCCAACTATGAAACAGGAAAGAAACAAAGAAAAATTGTAAACACCCACAGGATCAGTGTGCAAAACTGTATAATAGTACATGAAGCCCTTTTAAACATGTGCTAAACCCACCATCTGCAAATGATTCCACATGTCATCGGTCACAGCATTTGAGTAGGAAAAGGCCTTGAGGTATGACTGTAAAGCAAAGGGAAAAACTGAAATGCTATGTTTGAAGAAATAAAGACAAGCACTTGCTGTGACAAGAAACAAAAACTCTTGAAACAGTTTCAAATTATGTTGTGAATCATTGGCCAGAATTTTTACCTTGTCAGCCTGACCCAAATGAGTATAAAATGATGCGAAATATTTCGGTTGGCGGGCGGTGTGGGAGTCGACAGTGCGCCTGCTGACAATTAAACGACCTATCAAGGCCATTAAAGTTATAATTGAATTAAATTTTTCGCTGACCATCCAACCTTACGGTTGGTGGGCAGGTAAAAAGGCCAAGCGGCCTTTGCATTTTTTGGGAAACCTTATCCATGGGCGGGCTGAGGTTTCCAATGGCAAATCAAAATAAAGTAAAAATGTAAACATTTCATTAATAACATGTCCCTGCTCATGTGACAGAGTCACATGAGGGGACATGTTTTTTTTAACATTTTCAAAATCTTTATTTTTAATTTTCAAAATTCTTCATCTCCCTGAGGCAGCTCTGTGCATCAGGGAGCTTTTCTTGCATGCACTTGCGCGCCTGCACGAACTTGCATGCTCGCCCTCCTCTGCCCCCATCCCACCCACCCATACAGGCAGCGCTGAGCACTGCAGTGCACGTTTCATGCTGGGCGAGGTGATCTGGCCCTGACCGCGGGCGGTGGTCAGCTTCCCGACCGCTCACGCCTGCCTCCACCGAGCCTGCCCGATGAGGGAAAAGTCCTGGCCATTATTCTATTAGTAGAGAGCTTACAGACTCAAACCAGGAAAGATCTTTTTAAACTCACCCTGAGCCCTTTTACAAACAGCTCCTCTGTCATAAAATTGGAGATCATATGGATAATGGAGGCACCCTATGGTTGGAAGAGGAAAAATGGTTTATGTGTTAATATATTAGTGATGTAATACATTAGACACCTGACTACTAATGTTTGCAATTTAATTTAATGTCACAAGAAATTAAAGACAGCAAACTTCTAAAAGATCAAGTTAAAAAATAAATGCATCAATTTATAATATTAGGAGCATATGAATGTATAACAGATGTGGGCCATTCAGCCTCTGAGCCGCCATTCAGTTAGATTATGGCTCATCTGAAGCTTAACCACATTTACTCACCTTGGTTCCTTAACCCTTAATACTCTTGCCCAATCAAAATCTATCAACCTCGGTTTTGAAATTTTCAACTGACTTGGCCCCAACAGCTTTTTGGAGAAGGGAATTCCAGATTTTTACCACCTTTAGTGTGAAGAAATATGTCCTGACATCATCTCTGAATGACCTATTTTTAATTTCAAGGGTTTGCCCCCTGGTTGTGGACTCCCCCAGCAGAGTAAATAGTTTCTCTCTATCTGATCTATTGACTGCTTTAATCATCTTAAATACCTCAATAAGATAACGTTTAATCTTCTTTAAACAAAGGAATACACACCTTGTCTATGCACTCTGTACTCATAATTTAACCTTTTTATCCCAGTATCATTCTGGTAAATCTGCGCTGTCTTATTGAAGATCAATATATTTTCCCTGAGGTGTCGTTCACAGAACTGAATGCAGTATTCCAAATGTGATCTAACCAGAGCTTTATAAAACTGTAGCATAACTTACACTTCTTTGTATTCCAGCCCTCTTGAGTTAAAGGCTAACATTCCTCTTTAATTACTTTTTAAAATCTATATTCTATCATTTTTCTTGTCTTATTCATTTTGTGAAATATCTTTGATAATTTTATTCAGGATGTTATCATTCTAAAAAAAGAAAAACTATAAGAATATATAGCCAAAATAGAGAGACAGTAATGGAATTGTATATGAAGGAATAAGATGTAGTAGCAAATACAACAGGGTAGCCACATGTAATTTGCACAGGATGAAAATGATGCAAATAAGAGAGCATGAAATACCTGGCTATTCATTCTGTAAGACAGGGGCATGGTGGTGGGGAACAATAATTTGAACAGGCCATTCATTCTGTGGCCCAGGGGAGAGATCCAAAGCTGCCCAAGCCAAAGCTTGAGGAATTCAGGCTGTCCCAGTTACCCGTACATTCCACACCAATGAGATGGGGAGTCTTTGAGAGAAGAATGGAGTAGAAAACAAGTAAAGAAGAAGAAAGGAGAGGCACATTGGAAAGCGAATCCAAAAATGCACAGATTCAGCAACCCTCAAGAGAGTAGATGAAGAAATAACTCTTTGAAACATGGTTTTGACTGCTTTCCTCACCCCCAGCATGTTTTACTGAAAAGCCTCAGAATAGTTGACCTTGTGGAATTTGTCTTAACCCAGTTTCAATATGAACATGATTAACTGGGAAATGCTTCCTAGCATGAGTCCACATGAATGGTGATGGGAGGCTTGCCAGGCAATATATTCCCAGATTTTGCATCACGCAGCAAATGGCTGGGGATTAAGCAGGCAATGCACCTCAGAGTGGTAAAGGTCCTTCATGGGAGGTCCAAGTGGATCATACATGATAAAGGGTTATTCAAGGCACAGGCTAACAATGCTGATGGACTGAGTTTTTAAAAAAATGCAACTTTGACCTCTGATTTCAGTCTGATTTCCATCATGCTCATACTATAATTCAAGGCTTTTAAAGCATGTAGTGATGCAAGATAGTCTTAGCTTTATTCAGTTGGAGAGGAAACATTTCCTGAAATTTCAGCAGCTTTTGGTAGGTTGCTCAGGGTATAAAATAAAAAGAGAAAGTGCTGGAAAAACTCAGCAGGTCTGGCAGCATCTGTGGAGAGAGAAGTTAACGTTTTGAGTCCAATATGACTCTTATCAGAACTCAGGGTATAAATCACCAAAGCTGACCACCCTTGATATTGTGCTCATTTCCTCAGTGCGTGTGGGGTTTGATTAGCTCAGTTGGCTAGATGGCTAGAATGTGGTATAGAATTATGCCAACAGTGTAGGTTCAAACCCTGTTTCAGCAGGCTTCCTCCTCACCTTGCCCCATGCTTGATGCAGAGTGGTATGCCTTATACTCTATAACCACTTTTCCTTCTCCAGCAGAAAGGGGTGCCTATGGTCCCTGTTATGGACAGAGGAGAGAGGCAAACCTGAACTCCATTTTTTCTCACCATCTGTCTGCAAGCAGAGGTATTTTAATTTTTGAAATTGGCTGTGGCTGTTTTCCCAAACATTGGTTTGTGAGGTTAATTTTCAAAGTGATTTGCAGCAAACTCTCATTAAATCAGAAGTATTGTTTATTAAAACATTCAAACCCGGGCAATGATTGCAACTTAATACACAAACACAAGCAAACAATAAGAAGATAGGAAAGAGGAGTTTTTACAACTATGAATAACTTAAGAGAAAGAACCACAGACATAAATATCAATTCATGTGATTGATGGAGTCCAGAAAGTCAGAGTCTAGTGAGGGTTCCTTCATGGAGGAATTCAGCTAGTTGAAGCAGGAGTTTCTGAATTCCTTTAAAGTTGATGGTGATGCAGCGTGTTAAGGTTGGTATACAGAGACTAGGCCTGTTCAGCAGGTGATGGCAGGAATCTTCCAGAAAAATAGACTTCGAGGAGGCTTAGGGCAACTCTTTCCCCCTGTTGGGGGAATGTACGGGAGTGGACACGGACGGGTAGGTTCCCGATCGGCACCCCCAGTCAAGGGCGTGCTGCCATTTTATGTGGGCGGGCCCAGTGTGACGTCTGCCAGGAAGCGTTTTTCGCTCCCTGTGCGGGCTGGGGGGGTTGGGGGGGGGGAATTCCCTGAGCTGGGAGTGTGCTCTTTCGTACGTGCACACAAAAGAGTGCACAGATCTCCCTGAGGCAAAGTGCTGCCTCAGGGACATCAGCTCAGGTTTGAAACATTAAATTAAGATGAGAAAAAAAATTACTGACATGTCCTCTCATGTGCCACTGTCATATGAGGTGGGACATGTCAATTTCTTTTGTTTAGAGATTTCATACAAATTTTAATAACCTCATGAAACCTCATCCTGCCTTGGATGAGGTTTCACGTTTTTTCAGAAGCTGGCCTGGGCTCCCGGCCTACCCGCCAACCCTAAGGTTGGACAGGCAGATCCAATAATCACTTTAATTACTTTTTAAATGACCTTAATAGGCCTTTGACAGTTCGGCGGGCGCTCCGAATCTAAATGACGTGGGCTGATGTCATTTTACACGTCAGCGAGCGGGCTCCGCCCCCCCACTCGCTGACTGGAAGACACAGCCCTTAGAATTGATGCAGGTTGTTGGTTAACCTGGAGTCCTGTTTTGATGCTTGCAGGATGGAGGTTAAACAGCAGACTGAGTTGTGAGTCTAGATATGTAATATTAAAACTTTCCAAAGGTCAGAAGCTTAGGTAATGTGATGTTGCCCATTAATGAGTCAGTTGCAAGCTAACAAGCAGTTTCTAAGCCTCTGGTCAAAATTCATTGTTCACCACCACCTGGAAGTTCTCCTCCAAGCCACTTACCATCCTGACTTGGAAATATATTGTCGTTCCTTCACTGTCACTGGGTCAAAATCCTGGGACTTTCTCTTTAATAGCACTGTGGGTGTACCTACACCACATGTGTTGCAGCGGTTCAAGAAGGCAGCTCATCACCACCTTCTCAAGGGCAATTAGGGTTGGGCAATAAATGCTAGCCTAGCCAACGATGCTCACATCCCATAAATGAATTTTAAAAACTTAGGAGATAAATGGCGGTCATTAGTGCCTCTGTAGGTATAATGAGTTTTAATGGCTTTCCTTTTGTTATAGGACCAGGCTGGGGAGACAGGTTGTCTGTTGGGTCCCTGGTTTCATTGATTGTAATGTGCCTTCACAATGAAAGGTGTGATATTCCACAAAGAAGAGGGTTGAGCTTTGGTCCTATAACTACTGTTGGAAATTTCTAGAAACTCTAGCCAACTTGTGAACCATGTGACCTATAGCAGCCATCTTTTGGTTCAGCAAAGTCCACTTCTTAAATAAGCAAAAAAGGTTTGATTTAAACAGTTTATAATCTCCTTCATGTCTTAGGGGCATGACATCCCTCATGGACTATGGCTAATTACCTCTTCAGTGAGAGTGATTCCATGGTGATCAGAAGAATGCAAACCCATAATGCTGATGGCTATTGTGGTAATTGTAAGTTAAGCCTTTCACACTGTTATGGGGATCATGTGACTGTACATGTCATGTGACTGTGAATCAGCTATAAGCGCAAATAATCTTGGGTGGAGCTTTCTAGCCTTGGTCTTGGTACAAACATGTAGCTTCATCAGAAGTTACTGTTTCTAACAAGAAACCTGTCCGTACTCCCAGTTTATTGCAATTGGCGACAAGGATAAATAGCTCAGACGCTGCACCTCGCCTCACGAGTGTGAGCATTTTGATTTTTAAAGGAAGAAAAGAGAGTATACTTATCAGTCATGCCACTCTTCGGCAGAATTGACCCGTATGACTCATCCATCGAAGATTGGCATCAGTACATAAAGCGCCTAGGTTTCTACTTTGTGGTCAACGAAATAGCGGCAGAGGAGAAACAGAAGGCAATTCTCCGAAGTGTCTGCAGGAGCAAGGTGTATAACCTAATCCGTCGTCTGATGGCCCCAAACGTGCCAAATTCCAGATCTTTCAACAAACTAGTAGACCTTGTGAAGGCATATTTTCAGCCTAAACCATCGGTGATCATGCAAAGATTCGAGTTCAACTCCAGAGTAAGGGCCCCTGGTGAGTCGACTTCAACATGCGTTTTGAAGTTAAAACAGTTAACAGAGTACTGTGACTTCAGAGATATTCTAAACATCATATTGTGAGATCATTTGGTATGTGGTGTACATGACGATGCCATTCAGCACTGTTTACTTGCAGAAGTTAATATAGACCTGAAGCGTGCCATGGAGACAGCGCTAGCAATGGAGAGTGCTAAAAGGGACGCGCAGGCTTTGCAGGGTGTGCAACATGGCGCCGTCCTGCAGTTAGGGCGGGAACCTGCCACCCAGCGTGGCGCGGAAACCAGGGAGGCTACCGTGATGTGGGACAATGTCCCTACCATTCACAGAATCACACAGTGCAGAAGAGGCCCTTTGGCCCATTGAGTCTGCATTCAAAAGACAAAAAGAAATACTGGAAGCAGCTCACCAGTAATTCTGAAATTAAAGTGTTGCCAATGTGGGGGTAATCATGCACAGGTAACCTGTAGATTTAAAGAGACAGAATGCCACTACTGTCACAAAAAAGGGTATGTTATAAAACAGTGCAGGGTGAAATCAATGCAGCCATTCAGACAGCAGGCCAAGTTAAATGAAGTGTATAATATAAATGAATCAGAAGCTACTGATACTGATATCTATTCCTTATACATTCTTAAGGCCAGGAAAACTGAACCAATCACCATTACCGTTCAAGTAAATGGGAAGCCTCTAGCCATGGAGGTTGACAGAGGAGCATTGACCACATCTTTAAATACTTCAGCAAAGGTACCTAGGCATTGAGTTTGGAGCAAACCACAGCTCAGCTAAAAACATATACTGCCACAGCAAAACAGGTGAAAGGTATTGCCTCTGTACTTGTATCCTACAGGCAACAGACAGCCCAGCTGCCAGTAATGGTTGTAACAGGTGAAGGACCCTGCCATCTGGGCCATGATTGGTTGAACGAAATTAAACTTAACTGGTCAGGAATTTTTCAAGTCAAAACAGGAGGAATTCCTGAGTTGTTAAAAAAGTACAACAGAATATTCCGCGATGAGTTGGGAAAAATACGAGGCCTACAAGCTACAATATACGTGGACTCTCAAGCAATACCTCAGTTTTTTTAACGAAAGACCTGTGTCATACACGCTAAAGGAGAACTTGAATGCAGAATAGTGCCCCTTGGAGAAGTTAGGAATAATCCAGCCAGTCCAGTTTTCAGAATGGGCAGCACCCATAGTCCCTGTGATGAAACCAGGTCAAACCATTCTGTGGAGATTATAAATTAACTGTGAACAAGGCTGCAAAATTAGACAAATATCCTATCCCAAGAATTGAAGATCTGTATGTTAAACTTGCAGGACGAAGATCCTATACTAAACTACACATGAGCCATGCATATCAACAGCTAGAGCTGGACAACACATCAGAGGGTATGTCACCATAAACACGCACAAGGGCCTGTTATCAATATACATGCCTATCCTTTGGTGTGTCATCTGCCTGTGCAATTTTCCAAAGAACCATGAAGAGCCTACTACAAGCACTCCCCCGAGTTGTATTGTACCTGGATCACGTCCTGATCACAGGATCAATGGAAATAGAACATTTGGGCAACCTAGAAGAAGTTCTGAAGAGATTTTTGGAGGCTGGCGTACATTTGAAAAAAGAGAAGTGCACTTTCCAGGCGACTGAATTCACAAATTTGGGTCATTGAGTGGATGCCTAAGGTTGCATCCAATAAGGGAGAAAGTCAGGGCAATCATGGAAGTGCCCCCTCCGACCAATGTCACAGAGATCAAGGTTCTTTTGGGCATAAGTTATTACAGTCGCTTCTTGCCTAATTTATCTACAGTATTAGCCCCTTTACACTTATTATTGAAGAACCACCACAGATGGTCCTGGAAGGCACAGCGAGAGGAAGCCTTCATAAAAGTCAAGAAGCTTTTACATTCGTCATGTCTGCTAGTGCACTATGACCCGTCAAAGGAATTAAGACTCACTTGTGATGCATCTCCCCACAGAGTGGAGGCAGTATTGTCACAAAAGATGGAGGATGGATCTGAAAAGCCAAAAGGATGTGTCTCCAGATCCCTGTCTGCAGCTGAGAAGGGTTATTCACAAATTGAAAAAGAAGGCTTATCCATTATATTTGGAGTGAAGAAGTTCCATTAATATTTGCATGGTCAACACTTCACCATAATGTCAGCTTACAAACCACTACTGGGTTTGTTTAGTGAAGATATCCCACTGATAGCCTCTGCTAGAATTCAGAGATGGGCTTAAATTTTGTTGGCATATGAGTACACTTTTATGCACCGTTCGGGCGTGCATATAGCAAATGCTGACACCCTCAGTGGTCTTCCTTAGGCAGATAGCATTACTCATGCTCCAGTACCTCAAGAAGTTGTACTTGTGTTGAATTTCCTAGACTCCTCACTGGTCTGTGCAAAGCAGATAAAGAATTGGACAAACTGGGATCCAATTTTATCAAGAGTCCAAGAACAGGGATTGCAAGGATGGTCAAATACCCAAGTCCTTGAAGAATTAAAACCATTCTATGTTCATAAATCTGAACTAAATTGTCAAGATGGTATCTTCTTGTGGGGAGCAAGAGTCATCGTCCCTTCGCAAGGAAGAGAACCACTATTGACAGAGCTGCATAGTGTGCATCCAGGCATTCCGAAAATAAAGAGGCTTGCATGAAGTTATATCTGGTGGCCAGGTATAGACAGTGATATAGAAAAAATGGTGAAATATTGTCTCAAGTTTCAGAAACAGCAGAAATTGCCCCTTTCAGCTCCACTGCATCTATGGGAATGGCCTGGTTGACCGTGGGTTAGACTACATATAGACTATGTAGGTCCATTTTTAGGTATCGTGGTTTTAGTGATCATCGACGCACATCCAAAGTGGATGGATTTGTATGAAGTGAGATCACTGACATCGTGTGCAGCTATTGAAAAGCTGCGCCAATGTTTCAGTGTACATGGCCTACCAGAAGTCATTGTGTCGGATAATGATACTGCTTTCACTAGTACAGAATTCCAGAGATTTATGAACCTAAATGGGATTAAACATGTCAGAACAGCACTGTATCATCCCTCATCCAATGGGTTAGCAGAAAGGGCAGTACAAACCTTTAAAACAGACATGAAGAAATTACCTGAGGGAACGTTGGAAACACAAATTTCAAGGTTTCTTTTTAACAATCGCACGACTCCTCATGTAACTATAGGTTCAACACTGTCTGAATTGCTAATGAAATGTCGCCTTTATACAAGATTGAGTCTAGTACTCCCTAATTTATGAGCGGAAGTTGGAGAAAAACCAGAGTAGTCAGAAAATGAACCATGGTGTTCACAATAAAGATCGAGAATTTACTGTGGAAGAGTGTTTTTTTGTGAAATTTTGCAACTGGACCGAGATGGGTCCCTGGTATAATCATCTCCAAAGCAGGACCTTTGTCACATCATGTAAAGTGGAAAACAGCGTTGTTAGGAAACACGTGGATCATCTCAGAAGTAGAGAGACACTCCAACAACCAGTTACTCTACCTGAAATTGAAGTTGAACCTTTGATCCCTGAGGTGCCACATCGACATAGAATAGACATACCTGATGTCTCTGTTGATGTAAATAATTCTGAACTGTCATTGTCTAAGGATGTCCCTGATGCTGGAGTTCCTGGTCAAGTTGATCCAGTGGAAGGATCTCAAATTGTAGAGTTGCATCGCTCTACCCGAATCAGAAAATCACCCCAAAGATTAAATCTATAATTGCATGAACTATATACATTTGTATACGTTATAAGAACATAAGAACTAGGAGCAGGAGATGGCAATTCAGCCCCTTGAGCCTGCCCTGCCATTCATTACGATCATGACTGATCTCATGTCGGCCTCAACTCCAATTTCCCGCCCTCTCCCCATAACCTTTCAACCCATTTCTAATTAAAAGTCTGTCTATCTCCTCCTTAAATTTATTCAGCGTCCCGGCATCCACTGCACTATGAGGTAGTGAATTCTACAGATTCACGACCCTTTGAGAAGAGTAATTCCTCCTCATCTCTGATTTAAATCTACGACCCCTTAGCCTAAAACTATGGCCTCTCGTTCCAGAATGTCCCAGAAGGTGAAACATCCACTCCACGTCTACTTTGTCTATCCCCTTTAGCATCTTATCTACCTCAATTAGATCTCCTCTCATCCTTCTAAACTCTAGCGAGTATAGGCCTAAACTGCTCAATCTCTCCTCATAGGACAAGCCCCGCATCTCTGGAATCAATCTAGTGAACCTCCCCTGAACTGCTTCCAGTGCAACTACATCCTTCCTCAAGTAAGGGGACCAAAACAGTGCACAGTACTCCAGGTGCGGTCTCACCTATGCCTTGCACAGTTGCAACAACACTTCCCTATTTTTAAACTCTATTTCTTTAGCAATAATGCCAAAATTCCATTTGCCTTCCTTATTACCCGCTGTACCTGCATACTAGCTTTCAGCGATTCATGCACGAGAACACCCAGATCCCTCTGCACTGAAGCATTCTGAAGTTTCTCTCCATTTAAATAACAAGTCGCCTTTTTATTCTTCAGACCAAAATGGATAACCTCACACTTATCCACGTTAAACTCATCTGCCAAATTTTAGCCCATTCACCTAACCTGTCCATATCCATTTGTAAATTTCTTATTTCTTCATTGCAACACTTTCCCACCTATTTTGGTGTCATCTGCAAATTTAGCTATAGTACCTTCTATTCCTGAATCCAAGTCATTAATATAGGTTATAAATAGTTGGGGCCAAGGACCGAACCCTGTGGCACCCCACTAGTTACAACTTTCCATCCAGAAAAAGACCCATTTATCCTGACTCTCTGCTTTCTGTTTGTTAGCTAATCCTCTGTTCAAGCTAATATATTACCCCTAACTCCGTGTGATCTTATCTTGTGTATTAATCTTTTGTGCGGCACCTTATCAAAGACCTTCTGGAAGTCCAAAGATACTACATCTACAGGATCCCCATTATCGACTTTGCCTGTCACATCTTCAAAGAACTCTAGCAAATTAGTCAAACACAATTTACTCTTATGGGTTAAGATATTTTTGTAAGAGAGGTAAAACAAAATAAAAGGGGGAGGAATGTAGTAATTGTAAATTAAACCTTTCATACTGTTATGGGGATCATGTGACTGTACAGATGAATCAGCCCTAAGTGTGGGTAACCTTAGGGGTGGAGTTTTCTAGCCTTGGTTTTGGTACAAGCATGTAGCTTCATCAGGAGCTCTGTAAATAAAGCTACTGTTTCTAACAAGAAGCCTGCCTGGTGCTCAAAGTTTATTTCAGCTATGGTGCCCTTATTTCTACAGTTCAGACTCTACTGCTTGTGTACTGTCACTTTAACCCATCTAGGAGTGAGTCACGGACTCAGCCAAGGTAAAGCTCCTTTTTAAAGCTCAGCCACTGCATGATCAGCTCCTTGGACATCTACTTGAATGTCAGTTGAAGCTTATACATTCTTAAGGCCATGTACTTACATGTGAAGGGTTGTCTCCTTTGAGTGATGCTTTACTCTCCATGCCTTCTATCTGTGGTGCTCTTCCTTCTTTTCATCCTCCTCTGTGATAATGGTAAGCAAGGGGTAGAACCAGCAAAAGGACTGGAAAATGACTGCCTGGATTCACAGTATGACAATGGCTTCAATGCTTCCTGGAGCAGCTGCTTTCAAGTTTTTCAGTTGCCTGTGCACCTAAGAATCTGGCTATGTTCTTAACAAAGCTGCTAAGCTGACATTATTATGGAAATCTGTGTAAAAGATTTTGTAACTTGTGGGTGGGGCATTTTCTAGACCAAAAATGTTTGGAGCTGGAAATTCCAGGTACCGAGAACTACCAGGTTAGGTACAACATGACAAAACATAGACAATAGCTGCTCTACTATAATTCAGTAATCAGTAATATAGGGTTACATAGGAGAGATACCATAAAAACAGGCCATTCAGCCAACAAGGCCATGCCGATATTTATGCTCCACATAAGCTGTACCCCAGTTTTTCTCATCTAAATTTACCATCTGTTCCTTTCTCTTTCATCTGTTTGTCCAATTTCCCTTAAAATACATCAATACTACTCAATTTAACCATTCTCTGTAGTATTGAGTTCCATATTCTCACCACTGTTCGATAAATAAATTTCTTCTGAATTACCTATTGGATTTTGTGGTGACTATTTTATATTGATGGTCTTTAGTTATGCCCAAAAGTCGTTTCAAATAGAGCCAATAAATGGGGGAAACTTTCAGCCCATCATTCTGGACTGTATTTGAACTGAAGCCATAGCAGTGAAAAAATCATTTAATTACCTTGACGTCCCTTACCTTGGAACTGATTATCTATAACTCTATTAGATTTTGGACCCTTTAAAAAACATACCTGCATTATCGAGTCTCTTTAATTGTGCGCATTATATCGTTTTTGAACAGGACAGATTCTATTAGAAAGCAAAACTTTATTAGAGATGCCTATTCTACAACCAATTGCACATTCTGCATCCTCCCTTCCATTTGATCTTCGCTCCCAACATGGCTGACATTTCAAGCTAAACCAGCAGCAGATGCTGGGTTGCGCTATACAGCAAAGACATTACTCCATGCCATTTACTTTCCTTCCAGACAATTGATCAAAAACCATAAGACTGAACTTGGCTTCAAGGTACAACTACAAATGCCAATGAATACTGAAATTTAAACCTGAGTTTCCTCACTAAGAATCCATTGTCCTCTCATTATAACCAGAGGTCTCTTTCAGACTCATTGGGCGGAATCATCCGGTCCCGTTGGCGTCGGGCGTCAAGGCAGGTGTGAGCGGATAATATGGTGAGAAGGCCAAAGATCGGTGTTATGTCATTGTGAAACCAGTTTGCGATCATCCCCTGCACCCATCAATGGCCGCATTTCCCACCGCCGCCCGTCAGGAACCTAATTTCAATGCTTTAGCATCTCATTGTAAGCCCTGCTCACTGGAATCATCCCTTCATGCTGGATCATCTAGGCATGTCGGCGTGACTTCAAAGTTTGTTTGCCTAACTTGCTTCAGGCAGCATTCGTAGTCACCAGCGCCAGGCTTCTCAGGCAGTATCACATCATTTTTAGGGGGGCTCATGGACAGGTCTCTACCTACCAGACCAGTCGGCATGCAGGGGGTGGCTTTTCAATGACTGCAGGGCTAGGGCTTGCTTGGGGAAGGAGAATAAGTGGCTTCAAGCAAAGGAAGAAGCTTCAAGGTGAGGGCATTACTGGGGAAGGGGGGTATCCCAGGATGTGGGTGTGGGCAGATGTTGATCCATGTAAGTGACCTCATGATGATGTGGGCTGAGGTGGCAGTGTCCAAAGGAGATCAGGCCAGATGGAGATGTGAGGGTGTGTGTGAGAGACTGAGTGGTGATGTCCCTTGAGCTGGCAGTAAGTGAGATACCAGTGAGTGCGTGAGTTTAGAGTGATAAGATGGTTGCCTTACCCTGGTGGCACGGATGAGATCATTCATGCCCTTTCTGCACTGGATGGCTATCCCGTTGTGTGCAGCATTGGCACTGACCACCTCTGCCACTGCCTCCCAAGCCAGAGCAGTGAGTATGAGGGGCCTTCTACAGCCAGAGCTAGGGTAGAGAACTTCGCAGCAGGCCTCCATGGCATCCAGGAGGCACCCCAGGATATGTTACTGAATCGGGGGAGTTTGAGCGGGGATTGAGGGGTTGGGGGTAGGGGGGTGGGGGGTGGGGGATGCAGTTTGGGGGGTGGGGGTTGCAGTTGGGGGGGGCGGTGGGGGTGCTGCACACTTCTTGGCTTTTGAGGCCATGTCTTCACTGCTCCAAATCCTAGGATGCAACATTGAGAAGTGTGCATGCAGCTACAGTTTAAATGTGGCGCCCTGCTTGAGGAAGTGGACAAATCAGAGGCCGTCCGCCAGCGAGATGGTGTGTTTCCTGTGACTGCATAACTAATGAGGCGGGAAGGGGACAACACGGCACAAAAACCTGCCATTGTGGCCAGTGGGTAAAATGGTTTTTTTCACACCTGCTGACGCTTAGTACAAAGTTGGGACGATTCAGCCATCATTTTTAGAATGTATCTACTAATGAGAGGAATGATAATTAAACTTGACACATGGAATGTTGTGGAGTAAAGTTGTACTTGGATGCTCTAGAGTATTAGTTACACAACCATGATGGGACTGAATAGCTCAATAAGAACATAATTTCCTTGAATGTGTGATAAGAATAACTGAGGCTATCAGCTATAATATGTTATAATGGAATAAAGCTGACAACAACTTCTGGCATTTGCACATATGCAGTAAAATATGGCATTCCAGAAGTTGCTGTTTGTTTGGCCCTGCTCCTCCACAAGTTTCACTACAGTGATAAATGCTGAGAGATTCAGCGCTCAAATACACGAAGGGCATGACATTGCAATGCTGACTCACTAGATACCCGCTAAACATGTCAGAAAAAGTTAAGACTTGCCTGTTCAAATGTAAGTGAACTTTGTAACAGTGTGATAAGTCTTAATAGCTACAAAACAACTTTTCTGGCACTGAAAATTAACTTTTACAAACATGAAGTCTCATTGCTTCACATTTTACTTATTGGAGATTTTTTTTTAAATGTAATATTAAAATAAAAACTTTTTTGTAACTTATTCTTTCTAGCTCTTTTCTCTTTCTTCAGCCCACCTTTCTCTCCCTCTCTTTATTTTGTTTTCTGTACAAGATTTTATATTTACTTAAATATTCCAACTCATATTCTTACTCTGCAGCCTGGATTTTCAATTCAGGGTCAGGAACTCGAGGCCCGAATCATTCCTGAGTCTTGGCCATGCGTACTGTCAACATCTGTGATGCAAGCAATTTTAAAGTGCAAAGGGCCTGGGGTCGAATTTGTTGCCCAATTAGTAACACAGGGAGCGGCCTGAAGGCAGGATCCAGAAATTTACAACCCTTTGAAAGGTGAGCGGCAACTAAGACTGGGCACAGGAGGGCTCACATAGGGCCAGCACTGGCACAGGCAGACATCCACAGGTGGCCCCAAGGTTTTCAGATGCCTCTCTTGAGGCGTTAACTGGGCAAGAAATATTTTTCCCGGCATTCAACAGAAAATTTCCAGCCAGAGACACCAAATGGGCTGGATGGAGGTGGTTACCAAGGGTAGCAGTACAGGAGTGGCCAGGAACACATGGGTCCAGTATCAGAAAAATTCAATGACCTGATAAGTTCTGGGAACATAAGAGGAAAGTGAAGGGTTTTGTCACTTCTTAACAATTAAGAATACACACACACATACACACACACACACACACACACAACTATTTGCTTCTGAACCCCAGCTTCCTAAGTGAAAAAGGTTCCTTTATTCCTTATTCTACACAAGAGGACAATATATCCGGACTTAGCACACCCAAGTGGCAGGTTTTTTTTATATAACACTTCTTTTTAACTAAAATGTCCTTTTACAAATAATCATTAACGCTAAGCACAAACCTCACATCTTCTCTCCCTTTAGCCAGGAACAAATCAGTCAGGCGGTTTGCAGATTCATTTCGGTCTAGAGAGGAGTGTTGGCTTAGGTATCTCAGTTTGTTTGCTTAGAAATGGAAGGTTCTGCTGTTCCACTTGTTTCTGTTCAGGTTCATTAGTTGCAGCTACAGGTGCTATAGGTTTGTCAGTTGAATCAAGTTGGGTTTCAGCAACTGGAGCAGATGTCTCCCAGAAATCTTTTGCTGTGACTGGAGATCCCTGGAAATTTGGTTCCTTGGATTTGGCTTCTCTAATCTGGTCAGTGTGTCCCTTTCAGATTCCACAGGAAGATTCAGCATCATAGGTCAGTGCTCCCGACACTCGATGATTCTTCCCAGGAGCCACTTTGGTGTTCCACAGTCATTTCGGACCCAAACAGACTGATCCAGATTAAACTCACGAGCTGGTTTACTTGTGCCATGTGACCTTTTCTGAGCAAGTTGCCTTGAACCCTATTTTCCTTTCAAATCCAGACACAGTAAATCCATTGTGATATGCAGCCATTCCAAACGCCAGCACAGCAGGAGATGCATCTATTGTTGAATGTGGAGTGTTACAATACAACATCCAAAAATTCTTCAGCTTCAACTTCCAATCTGTTTGCGTCCTCTCCTTCAATATGGCTGTTTTGAGTGTCTGGACAAAGCCCTCCGCTTCACCATTTGAGGATGAGTGGTAAAGCGAGATGAGAATCTGCCTGATCCCATTATTTTTCAGGAATGCTTGAAATTCACATGATGTAAACTGTGTTTGTTAGAATGTTAGACACATTCTGCTCTGGCATTCCAAAAATAGTGAACACATTCTGGAGGGCACCAATGATCTTTGTTGAAGTAGTCGACTTCATGGGAATAACATGAAGCCACTTTGTGTGGACATCCACCACACTCAGGAACATATATCCGAGAAATGGTCCGGCAAAGTCCACATGAAGTCCCTGCCATGGGTGGTCAGGCCAAGCCCACGAATGTAATGGGGCAGGTGCAGGAGAAGACTTCATTTCTTGGCATGGAAGCCAATCACTGGCCATGCCTTCAATGTCTTTATCCAGTGTGGCCACCATACATGTGGACGAGCTAATGTTTTCATTTTGATGATTCCCATGTGACTGAGGTGAAGTTCTTCTAACACTCGTGTTTGGAATTTTGGAGGAATAACAACTCTGATTCCCTATAACAAACAACTGTCTTACAGGGTCAGCTTAAATCTATGCATGTAGTAAGGTCTAAGCTCAGTAGCCACTTCTTGAGGTGCACACCAACCTTTCTGTGTGTACAAATAAACTTTGGAGAGCACAGCATCCCTCTGCGTTTCAAGTCGAATTTGATCTGCTTTAACAGGTAACATGTCTATCAGGTTTACATTGAAAGCAGTGACTTCACTTCGGGTTGTGGAGCTGTGGTGTAACGGAAGTCTGGAAAGCGTGTCTGCATTTCCATGATTCTCAATAGAGAGAAATGTAATTTCGTATTGGTAAGCAGATAAGATCAGTGCCCAACTTTGTAGGTGTGCAGCAGCAAGTGTTGGGGTTTATGACTTCAGACTAAGCAACCAGGTCAAAGGCTTGTGGTCTGTAATTAATGTGAATTTATGTACAAGTTCCACCATACAAGTATTGGCGGAACTTCTTAACTCCATAGATTAGTCCAAGAGCTTCCTTCTCAATTTTGTTTCTGCCTTGGACAATGTGCGTGAGGCATTTGCAGTGGGCCTTTCACTTCCACCAGGAAATGTGTGGGAGATGACAGCTCCAACAACATATTCAGATGCATTACAAGCCAGGTTGACATGTAACTTTCATTGAAATGTGCCAGGACTTTAGCAGAAGCGAGCTCTTGCTTGAGTTCCTTGAAACTTTCCTGACAGGCTTGTGACCAATCCCATTTTGCATTCTTCTTCAGCAGATTATTCAGTGGTGCTGCTTTGGTAGCCAAACTGGAAATGAGCTTGCTGTATTAATTTACAGGTCCTAAAAACGAATGAAGCTCCTTAAGATTTTTGGGCTGTGGTGCATTCACCACTGCCTCCACCTCTCTGGGTGAGGTTGAGAGGCCAGTTTCATTGATCACAGGTACTCCACTGAGGGCTTCAGGAACGAGCATTTGGGTTTCTTACAGAGGATGCCGTATTTTTCCAGTCTGTGCAGGACCCTGCCTAGGTTCTGTAAATGAGTTGGGAGGTTTTTCCCGGTGATGAGCATGTCGTCTTGGAAGCAGGTTACACCAGGGAGGCCCTGCAGTATTTTGTCCACAGCCTGCTAGAATAAGGCTGGTGATGACATGATTCTGAATGGTAGTCGTTTGTATTGATATAGACTTCTGTGTGCGCTGATGATTGAATACTTCCTGGAATCTTCACTCAGCTGCATTTGCAAAAATGCCTGTGACAGGTCAAGATTTGTGAATAATTCACCTCCACTCAGAGCAGCGAGCAGGTCCTCAATTTTCGATAGCATGTACTGATGCACTTCCAGGAAAGGATTAATGGTGATTTTATAGTCACCGCATATTCTGATAGACGCGTCATCCTTCACTACTGGGACTATTGGAGCTACCCACTCTGCATAATCAACTTTCTCAATTATCTGAAAGTTTTCAAGTTGTTTTACTTTGTGCTCGATTTTTTTGTCACATTGAGTAGGGAACTGAACGTGGTTTGAAGAACCTTGGAGAAGCTTCAGCTTTCACAGCAGGTTTGGCTTCAATGTCTTTAATAACTCCAAGACCTTCCTTGAAGACATCAGTATGCTTGTCTAACAAGGACTGCAATATGGGTTGGAATGCTCTTTATTTATTTTATTCCAGTCCAGCCAAATTTCTTTTAGCCACAATGATAAGTGGCAACATTGATATTTGATCTCCATATTTAGCTTGAACTAACATTTTTCCAAGTATATTCACAGGTTCGCCAGGGTAAGTGCTAAGCTGGAGGAGGATTTTCTCCAATGGGCATTTCTTAAAAATTTCCAACCATGTCTTCTCTCTTTTTTTATTCGTTCATGGGGTGTGGGCATCATTGGCTAGGCTAGCATTTATTGCCCATCCCTAATTGCCCTTATTCAGAGGATATTTAAGAGTCAACCACATTGCTGTGGGCCTGGAATCACACAGGTAAGGACAGCAGATTTCCATCCTTAAAGGACATTAGTGAACCAGATGGTTTTTACAACAATCAACAATAGTTTCATAATCACCATTAGACTTAATTCCAGATTTTTATTGAATTCAAATTCCACCATCTGCCACAGTGTGATCAGAACCTGGGTCCCAGGAGCATTACCCTGGGTCACTGGTGTACCAGTCCAATAATAATACCACTATGCCACCGCCTCCATCTGAAGCAGTACAAACAGATGCTCCAGTGTCAACCTCCATTTCAACCATTTTACCATTTAAGGCAATGCCAACTTTTAGTCCTTCATCTAGTTTCAGATCAGACTGAATGCAATACAATTGCTCTTCTGCATTGTTGCTGTTAGTTTCACTTTCTGTCTCATCTGTACTCGCATTGCTTTTGTATTTTGTTTCCAAGTAGTGTACCTTATTAAACTGCCTGTTTATTTTCAAGCACGATTTGTCTGTGTGTTCCTCATGATGCCCTTTTCTTGGCGGTACTGCTTTACTGTGATCAGCCTTTGATCTACATGCACACTGTGTGTGTCCTTTTTTCCACAGTAGTGACAATCAGTGGTTTTCCACTTACAGGCTTCTGTATTATGCCCTATTCCATTGCAGCGGTAACATGTTTGAAAGCGAGTTTACCCTGACTTTACTATTTTAACTTTGGCATTGTTAGAATGCGCTTTCAAATCTCCTGCTTGTTTCTCTGCCATTTCTATGCTTTGCACAACCTTAAACACTTTCTTCAGTGTCAACTCTTGGTCTGCTAACAATCTACGCTGAATTCTTTCATTTCTTAGTCCACAAACCAAGCAATCACGCAATGCTTCTTCCAGGTAACCTTTAAGGTCACAATGTTCCGCTAATTTTCTCAACTCAGCCAGGAGCTGGGAAACTGACTCACTCTCATGCTGTTCTCTTTGGTGAAACTTGAATCTCTCAGCAATAATTGCTGGTCTGGGATCGAAGTGTTTTTTCAAAACGTCCACAAGCTCTTTAAAGCTTTTATCTGCTGGCTTGTCAGGGGCAACGAGATTTCTCAGTAAAGTGAAATTTTTCATTCCGGTGACTGTAAGAAACACAGGCCTCTTTTTCCTCTTCAATCTCATTCACAATGAAAAACTGTTCCATTTGCTCGACATAAACTACAAAGTCCATAGTAGGTGGATCAAAAGCCTCTAAAGCCCCTAATAATGATGATCCCATCCTCGGCGCCATTTGAAGTGTTTTGTCACTTCTGAACAATTAAGAATGCACACACAGCTATCTGCTTCTGAACTCCAACTCCTTGTGTGTGAAACAGAAGGTTCCTTTGTTCCTTATTCTACACCAGAGGACAATATATCTGGGACTTAGCACACGCTACTGGCAGGTCTTTTTATAAGTCACTTCTTTTTAACTAAAATGTCCCTTTACAAAAAAATCATAAGCTGTAAACACAAATATTACAGAAAGCAACAGCAGCATGCACATGAGCTGAGCAGATTGAATGTCCGTAATTCTCTTTAGCATTGTCAGAGTAAGTGGCCAGTTGCATCTCTGAGGTGTCAGCCACTCTCAAATATGGGGTGTGACTGAGGAGCACAACAGCTCTTGTCATTCTCATGCTGGAATAGGAGATGGAAGCCAGGCTACTCATACATCATTCTCTTCTTATCCTGCAGGAAAAGAGAGCTCACACTCTCGCGAGCTGTCTCGTAGACCTGGACAGCCTGGCACCAATGGAGGAGGCAGTGCTGGACATCATATAATGCCATCCAGCAGGCTGTGTGCAATAGTGAGGTGGGAGGCCATGAGGAGCAGGGTCTGATAGCTCTATCCTCGGATGAAGGCTATGGAGGAAACTCCTGCCCAATGTGTGCTGTGGCTCTTCGACCATTGTCACTTATGGGGTTGGTTGTTTTTAGGCATCTGCTGAGTAGCCTGAGTTCTCATTAATTCCTTCTTGTGTTTGCCCACAAAGCCTATATTGGAGTGGGAGCTGCGTGTCAGTTGTTGCCATTCTCCTTGGTGGAGGAAGACCTCACAGAGCTTGGACTGTCACATCATAACTCTGCACCTTCCACCACTGCAGACTTACTCACCTCAGCCTAAATCAAGATTCAGATGGAGAGCAGTGGATAAGCAGCACATCACAAGTGAGCAAAAGAAAAGTGAGGCAGAGTCAGCTGTGGACAGTTCCCTTCAGAAGACGTGTAGTATTCAATTGTTCGGTGTCTGATTATGTGTGTCTGTTGACACTTCTCTGTTTTGTGTGTTATTAGTCAAGCCTGGGTGTGGTGACAGAGAGAAACAGAAACTAAACTGAAAGAATCAGCTGGAAGCATGAGGGAGCAGACATTTTAAAAATATTGTCAATAAACTGTTGTTCAGACATAGAAACCTAGGGCGGAATTTTCTGCTCCGGAGACTAAGTGCAGGTTTCCGCGTCAGATCATCCACTTTTCAGCTCATTACACATGCATGAATGTGATGACATTGTATGATGTCCAGCAATGTCTCCTCCATCGGTGCCAGGTTGTCCAGGTCCACGAGACAGCTCGTTGTATCTCGTGGTGGGGTGAGCTGGGATTTGTCTGCCCCACCATTACCTCATAGGCTCATATTTCCAGGCGCCATATTTAAACAGCGCCTGTGAACACATTCCCCATCTCCAGCTCAGGACTTGTTTTGGCAAGCACCAAGATGGCCCCCAAAAGTAAGAAACCCATAGCCCCAAAGTGCAGCGGCACTCCTCCAGATAGTCGAGGATCGGTGGGAGATACTTTTCTGCCATGATGAGAGCTGGAGGTCCGCAAATGTCACCACCAAGGCTTGGGAGGAAGTCGCCAGTGCGGTCAGTGCTAATGCCCTGCTTAAGAGGACTGCAATCCAGTACAGGAAGAGGATGAATGATCTCATTTGCTCCGCCAAGGTAAGCCAACCTTCTTCTCACTCTCAACTCACACTCTCACAAGGCCATCAGGCATTTGCAGGGCTGCAGTCCACAGGGATCTCACACCCTGCCAGCATAAGAGATATCATCACTAATTCTCTCACAATCACTTTTACATCTTAATCTCTTGTCTCATCCTGCACAAGTCACATTCTCAGCCCTTACATAGGTCCACTCAGTACACACACAATGCAGGCACGCTTATCATCTGCTTTGGCATCCATCCTGCTCACACTCTGTCCTCCTGTCTTTAAGCAGGACAAGATTACCTATAACAACAGGGAGAGATCCCAGGCCGGAGATGGGATGCCAGAGTTCAGGCCACTCACCCACTATGAGGAGCAGGCAGCAGAGCTGGCTGGTGAGGACAGGGGCTATTCCTGCGCAGAAGGTGAGATCAGTGTCTCCCAACAAGTCAGAGAGGCTTCATCCACTATTCTTTGACCACCCGTTGAAACTGTGAGTCTCTTTCATGTAGGTGACTATCCAGCCAATCACCAATTATCTCTTCTCTCTATTACAGCCACCAGTAAGAAAAGGAGGAGACACACCGCCAGCCAGCCCATTGGCCCTCAGAGAGATGTTGGAGCTCCAAAGACAGGCAGTGGTACAGCAGGCAGGGTTGTCAGAGGCCATCACCAGATTAGAACAGAGGATGGAAGAGGTTGTCCATGTTCAGTCTGCTTTCGTTGCACCAACATGCCAGCACTTTGAGGTCACCATTGGAAGTATGGCGGCCACCATGGAGACCTTGGACCAGCAGAATGCTCACTTTCTGCTGAATAATCACGAGGACCTGCACATCACTTCTATAGCCATGAGTGGGATGCACCAGTGGCTATTCAAGAGGAGGATAGGGCACCTCGAGCTCCCTCCAGAATCTCCTTCTCCTCAAGGAGTCAGGGAAGAGCCCTCAAGCACCCATAGGGAGGAGGGGCATCAGCTGGACACCCTGGGGCAATCCACCCAGTACTCTCCTGGGCTTTCCATCTGCTCCTAGTCCCCTCCTCCTGTAACCCCAGCAACTCTAGCTGCTCGGGCTGAGGAGGGTGCACATGCCCACAACAGGAGACTCAAAGCAGGCCGGAGCTTCCAGACCTCAGCCATCCAGAGGATGCCCGCCAAGGTTATCTGAGACCTCAGGGCGTGACAATCAGCAGGCTGGTGGTTGTGCAGTGCATATCTGAGGCATGTGTCAAAGGATCATATCATGTGGCCTCGTGAGTTTAGATCTTGCATTTTGGCTTATTCTCCTGTTGCTTCTGCTCAATGTGGATCTTATAGACTTTAATGGCAACCCACAATGGAGTCAATCTCACTTGGTGCTTCTTTCAATAGCCTCCATGGAATGCCTGTCAGGCTTGAATGTGGCTTACATTTCCACTAATAGTGAGGGATCTTATGCATTCATGGCGCCTGCAGCATTACATCCTGTCCACGTCTACAGCTAGACATAACCCCTGTAGTGGTTCACACTTCTCCACCTGCTTGATGCAGACCTAGACCTAGCTGACACTTGGTGACCCTTGAAATGCCTGTTAGGGGTCAACAACTATGTGAGGTCAGAGGTGCATGTCAAGGCCCCAGGTGCTGGGTTATTAAATGTTGCTCTGGACCTAAAGGTTTGGCTAGTGTGGCTTGACATAATCCCTGAGCCAGCTCTTCGATGGGCAATCGACATGGTTATCTGACATTACAATGCCATCAGTGTGCCTGGTTTCCGTGTGGATTTCTGAGACTGGTGGAATGAAAATTTGGAAGACTCAAATGGGATCAGAGAGAAGCTCAATTACATCTGATGTGTGCTCTTTATTATAAACTTGATAAAGTAATGCCTTGATAAAGTGTCACCATTTTCTGGCCCACAGATGCCAAGGCAAGGCTGGGCAGGAGCTTGGGATACTCCAAGACTGTATCATGAGCACTTGTCAGTGATCAGACAATACTGCTGCTGAAGCTCTCTCTGTGTACACAAAGGTGACCTGATTCACTGGCTTGCATCCATGGCTGAGAGTGACAGATCGCTGCATCCTAAAGAACAAGCTCATGCTGGGGACTCAGTATGATGATGAAGCCAGAGCACAAATCTGGCATGAGGGATTGCCTGTGGAGAGATGCCACAGCCCAGATTCAGATCAGACCTCAGACATCAACATGAGAACCAGTGAGTGCTGATTGTCCTCCTTGAGGCTCCTTGCATCAATCCACAAGTGCGCTAAGGTTTGCAGTGCTGCTCCTGCCTCTTGAAGGCTGCCATAGGCAGTGAAATGTTAGTGAGAAGCTTGCAGAGACTGCATCATAGCTACTCTGCTCACAATGCGCGCTGGTGAAGTTCTTATCCCATCACAGAACAGCCACATGCTCTAGAAGCTACCCAGCATTCCAAGGGCGAGGCCATCATCAGGCAAGATTTCAACTACTCAGTCTGAGATTGATGTCATTCATTGAAATGCAGAGGATAGAAAAGAAAGTGTTAATGTTGAGCATGCATGGAGGGCACAGGTGAAAGAGGCTCATATGAGTTGGTTGTCATCATCGTCCTGGAACCATGTGGCTATCAGGGTCTCACAGGCACATCTGCTGCATCTGGCCTGTGCAATGGCCTCCTCCTTTGGAGCCTCAACTTTCTTGCCGTCATCGAACTCAGCCCTCTCGACGTCCTCCACATCGGAGGAGACATGCAACTCCTCCATATCGCAACTCATCCCCTCTTTGGAGTGCCAGGTTGTGTAGAGCGCAACAAACTGCGATGATGCAGGATACCCTCTGGGAAGAGTACTGGAGAGCACTGCCTGATCATTCCAGACATCTGAAACACATTTTCAACATGCCAATGGTCTGCTCAATCAAGGAGCATGTTGATGAATGAGCCACATTGTACCGCTCCTCTGAAGCACTCTGTAGCCACCGAGCTGGCATCATTAGCAACATCTTTTGTGGGTAGCCTTTGTCACCAATGAAACAACCCTCAATGCACTGAGGACCCTTGAAGGTGTGTGGCACCTAAGAGTGACTCAAGATGTAGGCATCGTGGGAAATCCCTGGGTATCTCGCACAGACCTGTGTAATCTGATCAGATCAGCTGTACATTGAGAGAATGGAATCCTTTTCTGTTGATGAATCACAGCTCTTAAAGCCACATGTGTGCAGTCAATGGCACCCTGCACCTGTGGGAATCTGGAGATCACTGCAAATCCCACTGCTTTGGAAACTTGTCTGGCTTCATCCAGGGAGAACTGGACATAATTGTGTGCCTTACTAAATAGGGCGTTGGTAACCTCTCAGATGCATTCATGAGCGGAAGTTTGGGATATAACGCAGATGTCCCCAGTGGAGTCCTGAAACGAGCCACTTGCAAAGGGCAGCACAAACCTTTAGACCCACTGGCAACGGATGGACTCCCAGTCTCTGAGGAATCAGCTCATCCCGAAGAATGTGGCAGATGTGAGCCACCGCATGCCTTGACAAGCAAAAGCATCCACAGCACTGTCTCTTGCGCGTCTGCAGGCATGAGAAGTGGCTCACTCCAGGGCTCCACTGGGAACCTCTGCGGTATATCCCTAGCCTCTGCTTATAAACGTCGTGCCAAATGCCTCCATGGAATGGGTCTGTCAGCTTCAGCTTCTGGGTCTTCATGGGGCCTCACTGGCCCATGTTCCTCAGGGTGAGGCCCTGCCCTGCCTGATGGCGACAGGCCTTCTTCTCCTCCTCAGTTGCCTGAGAGCCATGAGAAAGGCAGCATTGATTGCTCCATCGATTCTCCACTCCTCCTCATATTTACAGTTGGATCCTTCTGTCCCTTTTGCTTTCCTATGAGAGGAACAAATGATCATTGGAACTCACTCAGAATATGGCCCCAAGGTGGAATGCATTCTCGCAAGAATGCACACCATGAGTTAAGTTGCCCAAATCCTTGAATTGGCATTTGAGTCTTCCTGGCATGTCTCAGCTGAGCCTTGCTGTCCATGTCTGAAGTGGAAATTGTTAGGTTGTCCCTTCAATTGCCCCAAAAGTGCAGTAATCAACATCCCCCACAATCCCCAAGGCCTCTGCCCTGGCGAGTTTTTTTCATCAGCCAGTGAAATGGTGGTGCTGAGGCTGTATCATCAGACCAGCTTTCAATGCCACTCCACCCCTCACCCCGCCACCCCCATGACCGTCGAAAACCCTCCCATCATACTGGAAAAGCATCACGTACAGGTTTCCCTCCCTCCGATCACTCTCCTTCCTCCCCCTCTAATCCTGGATCCCATCGTGATTGTTGTGGATATCCCTGTCCTCCCACTGAACCATTTGATGTTGATGCCCTGATGCCCCTTTTTGAACTGACCCCTTTCCATGTTGAGGCCCAACGCACAGTAACATACAGAAATCTCCCACAACCGTGAGACCATTGAGAGATCCCACCCCCCACCCACCCCACCATATTACCGGTTTCCCTCCTACAGGCTGCAGATGCTTCCCCTGACTGTGACTGTGTCATCTGCGGCCCAGTACCAAACCACTAATCTCCAGGACCGACGTGTGTGACAGCCTGACCACACCATGCTGGGCGTGATTGACACCGAATGGACAAGCTCCCTGCTCTGGGACCGGGACATGCATGCCAAATGCAGCCTTGTAGCAAGGAGTGCAATGGCCCAGGACTGTCTCTACTTTTAGACCCGGCTGCTTGTTGCACAACTGTTCCAGTTATGTGTCTGTGTCTACCCCTTTCCCAGCCATTCCTCCCCAGTCATGTGTCTGTGACTAACCCTTCACCAATCATCCCCCCTCAGCCTTGTGCCTGTGACTAACCCTTCCCTCCCAGGCCCCAGCCAACCAAACCCCCAACCCTGGTCAAGCCTTTGCCTTTCAGCCTCTTCCCTTGCCTCTGTCTTATCTCACACCATCCCTCTAGTCAAGCCTTTGCCTTCCAGCACCCAATCCCCCTTGTTTTCTTGCTGGTCTTGCCTGAGCAGCTGTGCCACGGATCCCACTACCCCCCCCCACCGGCCTTCCCGCTGGTCTTGCATGAGCAATGTTGGCATGGAGTTGGAGAAGCCACAAACGCAGCACAGTGAAAGGTAAGCAAGCGCTGTGTACATGAACTTTGAGGCTGCGAGTGAAGTGCAGTTTGCCAGATGCATGTCAGTTACATCTGTTTGTGATTGACAGCTTGGCCATTTGATCTGAGGGTGCGGGGAGGGGCACGATTCCGGCAACCTGCATTTTAATGAGTATTCATGATATTCAAACGCATGCAAATGTGGTTTCTGACATGGCGCGTTGGCTACCCGATCCACCATGAAAGTTGGCAGTGGAGAATTGCATACTATTTTTTGCCAGCAGAAAAATGGCTTTTGGGCGCACTCTGAATTTTTCCATCTCACCAGCCATAATGCCCGCCAATTGTGGGACCAGAAAATCCCACCCATAGTGCACCACATTGCTGAGCCATAAAACACAGCAGAACAGAGGACAAACACAGCCATGCTCCACTGGGTGAAGATTGTTGGGCCTGTCATATACAAGGATGAGTCTTTCTGAAGCATCAGAGGAAGGTGAGTTCCTGATTGTCAGAAACTCCTGAGGCATCGTGGACCCATCGGCAGACAATGGAGGAGTCCATGCCCAGTATGTACTCCATCGTAGCTCAGGTATTTGAGCATGAGCTCGTCCACAAGGAGTGGCATCACTCTTGGGGAGCCATATGCAGCACCACTCAGTGGATGGAGGAGTAGCGCATTGACATGCACAGGAAGAGTAGCATGGACTCAGTGTGCGGAAATTTCCCATCCTGCCTGCGGTGGGTTTCATGACAGGTGGGAGCGGAGAATCCAGCGGCAGGCAAAAAGTCTGAAATCCGCCGGCATAAAAACAGTTTGCTATTCTCCTGATGTTGGGTTATCTCACCAACTAGTGGCGCGAATTCCATTTGCATTCATTAACATCTCATGAATGCTCATTGCCAGGCCATGATCTCTGTTTTGGTCCGTAGTGCCCTGTGAGTGCGCTCACTCTGGGAGCTGAGAGTCCACTGAGGAACAAGAGCGATGCGAAAGCCTTTGCCGCCATCTAATGTTGCAAACACTGCTGTGACTGAGATGTGGACATGCCTAGGGATCTCTTCCTCCCGTGCTTGTCTTGTCTTCTGCCACTACCACTGAGGAGATGCACATGCTGCTAGGTTATCAATGCCAATGAGCTGCCCTTACTCAATGGTGTTCCTTGAGGAAGAAGGGTTAGAAACGCTTACATCGCATACTTCAAATAAAGATTTAAACACATTTCCATGACATCACGCAAGGATGCAGAGACAAATTCAACTGAGGTTGACATCACATGAATGTTAATCTCACAGTGGGACACTATCGCTGAGTGGGGGGATGGATAAACCTCAACATAAGAGAATTCCAATGTACAAATTCACAATTTCTTCAGTTGACCAACACAGTTACATAACCATCAAATGTATTCATAAAAGTGACATTTCTTTACAGTTATAGAACACCTGTGATCCAAAAGTGACATCAAAATTCCTTAACTTTCCCAACCCTCCCGCTACGCCTGGGTGCAGCCCCAACATCCACAGCAGAGATGGAGACAGCCTGCTGACTACTACATCCTGGTGTCTGTGATGACCTTGGTGGACATCCTCTGGTGGCTCGAGGCCTGGAGGGTCCCAGTCTGATAAGGGTCACCTGCTCAAGGGCAGAAGCATCCTTGGTGGCCTCAGCAGCTGGAGTGAATGGGGTCACAGGCTGAGGGGGCTGTGAGCGGATACACAGCCTTGGAGTGTCCTGAGAGGATGCTCCTGGGGTGCCTGGATGACTTTCATCCTCTCTGTGGGTGCCCGAGGGCCCTGTGCTGACTCCTGCAGTAAATGGTGCACCTGGAGTGAGGTCAACGTGCCTTCTCCCCATGTTGCTTACATCTTGATGGTGCCCACCAGCGTGTGTGGCCATGGAGTGCAGGGCCAAGCGAAATCTGGAAAGACCTGCTGGACCAAGGTCTCCATGGTGGTCGCCGCCCTTCCCTTGGTGACCTCGAGGCGCTTGCATATCGGAGCCACGACATCAGACAGAATGCGGATGGATTCCACCATCATTCACTCTAGTCCACTGAATGACTGCCGAATCTCTGCCTGATGTTCCACCGCCTATTGTTGCATCTCCAGCACTGAGTTGGCAGCTGCTTCTAGAGGCTTATCATCTGACTTGGACTGAGCGGATGGCTGGTCTGCAGCAGACCTCCAAGTGCCGGAGACCTGGGTTGTCCCGGCCTCCAACTGCTGCGGGGTGTTCTCCAGAAAGTGAGCCCAAGCCTAACCTACAGCTGCACCCCACCAATGTGTGTGTCTCTGAGCTGGTAGAGGGTGCGTGTGAGCGCTGTGATGGTTCTCCCAGAGCTCCATCTTTGGACGTGGGTCTGGGGGTCAGACTGCTGTTCGACTGGCTTGTGGGCCTTGATCTGCTGGTGCCTAGAAAATAGAGTTTCCATTGATGAGCATGAGGTAGATAAGGCTCCATGTGAGCCACTGTGATTGTCAGGGTTTGATGAAGCAATGGAGCTGTGACCCACACTAGGTTGGTGGGAGGGGCCGATCTCCCCTTCCCCACAGGAGCGATCCCTATTCTCCCCAGCCAGCTCTCCTGCAGCCTCCTCAAACTCAGTGAGAGCAATGACGTCAGCCATCCCTCCCCTGCTCTGCTATCTTTCGCGCCTGTTGTGTGCCAGCTTGGACTGTATGAAGAAGAAAGGCATATGATGAAAAAGGATGGAGCAGAGGTTGGGTGAGATGCATGTCCCCTTTACGTGGTGAGCTCTCCCAAGAAGGGCCAGAGGATGGAGTATGAGCAACATGATAGATGGGATGGTGGTGATGTGAAGTCTCCATGACAGAATGATTGATGATATGTGTCCCCCACTAATGGTTGTGTGAGATCCCTGAAGAGAGTAGCTGTTTGAGTGCATGATGCCATGATGTGAGCTTGATATCGGAGGGAGTTGAAGGATGACTTACCCTGGCGGAGTGGATGAGATCACTCATCCTCTTCCTGCACTGGATGGCATTTCGGGCACAATAGCCAGCTGCCCTGTCCTGCTCCATGATGGCCTCCCAGGCCGGAGACGTGAGGCTCTTGCGCTTCTTGGAGCCATCCCTGGAATACAGGACATGCCTGTGTGCCCGTAATCCTTTGACCAAAGCCTGGAGGGCCTGGTGGGTGAAGCGAGCTGGTGTCTTCTTCTTGGGGCTTTTGGCCTTCGTCTTGAGGCTGGAAGACATCACCGTATGTGTCCTGAAGACAGGCGGGCTGGAGAGAGTGAGATATATGTGCTGGACTGGCATTTAAATGTGGCACCCAGACCTTCAACCCCATCAGCTGATAGTGGGCAGATGATTCAGCTCCCGACCCGCCAGGTGATTACGCCCAATACTCACTTGTGCATAACTAATGAGATTCCAAACGCGGAATCGGGCGCAAGGTTCTGCCATTCTGGCCAGCGGGGTGGGTGCTGTCGAAACCACCCGCCATCGCACTTCGTCTCATAAATGGAAAATTCCGCCCAGTGTCACTAATGCTTGAAGTATTTTCTTTTAATTCTTTCACAGGATGTGGGTGTTGCTTGCAAGGCCAGTATTTTTATTGCTCATCTCTAATTGCCCTTGAGGAAGTGGTGGTAAGCCACATTTTGAACCACTGTTGTGGGGGGAGCCGGTGGCGTAGTGGTATTGTCACTGGACTGCTAATCTAGAGACCCAGTGTAATGCTCTGGGGATCCTGGTTCAAATTTCACCACGGCAGGAATTCAATAAAAATCTGGAATTAAAAGCCTAATGATGACCATGAAAATATTGTTGATTGTCGTAAAAACACACCTGGTTCACTAATGTCCTTTAGGGAAGAAAATCTGCTGTCCTTACCTGTTCTGGCCTACACGTGACTCCAGATCTGCAATAATGTGGTTATCTCTTAAATACCCTACGAAATGGCCTAGCAAGCCACTCAGTTGTATCAAACCGCTAAAAAATCAATGAAAAGGAATGAAACTGGATGGACCATCTGGTATCAACTTAAGTGCTGGAAACGACAACGGCAAACCCAACCCTGTCAAACCTGCAAAATCCTCCTTACTAACATCTGGGGGCTTGTGCCAAAATTGGGAGAGATGTCTCACAGACTAGTCAAGCACCAGCTTGACATTATCATCCTCATGGAATCATACCTAATAGATCATGTCCAGACACCACTATTACTATCCCTGGGTATGTCCTGTCCTACCGGCAGGACAGACCCAGCAGAGGTCTGTGGTATAGTCGGGAGGGAGTGGCAGCACAGTGGTATACAGAAGGGAGGAAATTGCTCTGGGAGTCCCCAACATTGACTCCGGACCCCATGAAGTCTCATGGCATCAGGTCAAACACGGGCGAGGAAAGCTCTGCTGATTAGCACGTACTGCCCTCCCTGCCAACCCCCACCTCACAGGGACTGCAGCGATTTAAGAAGGTAGCTCGCAACCACCTTCTCAACAAGGGCAATTAAGGATGGGCAATAAATGCTGGCCTAGCCAGAGATGCCCACATCCTGTGAATGGATAATAAAAAAAAGGTCCATGTGGTGTAGGTACACCCACAGTGCTGTTTGGGAGGGAGTTCCAGGATGTTAATCCAGTTACAGTGAAGGAATGGGAATATATTCCAAGCCAGGATGGTGAGTGGCTTGGAGGGGAACTTGCACATGGTGATGTTCCCATGCATCTGCTGCCCCTGTCCTTCTAAGTGGTATAGGTCGCGGGTTTGGAAGGTGTTGCTGAAGGACCCTTGGTAAGTTGCTGCAATGCATCTTGTAGATAGTACACACTGCTGCCACTCTGCATTGGTGGTGGAGGAAGTGAATGTTAGAAGTGGTGGATGTGGTGTCAATCAAGCGGGCTGCTTTGTTTTAGATGGTGTCAAGCTTCTTGCATGCTGTTGGAGCTGCGCTCATCCAGGCAAGTGGGGAGTATTCCATCACACTGCAGATTTGTGCCTTGTAGATGGTGAACAGGCTTTGGGGAATCAGGAGGTGAGTTACTCGTTGCAGCCTCTGACCTGCTCTTGTAGCTATAGTATTTATATGGCTGGTCCAGTTCAGTTTCTGGTCAACGGTAACCCCCAGGATGTTGATAATGGGGGATTCAGCAGTGGTAATGCCATTGAATGTCAAGGGGAGATGGTTGGATTCTCTGTTGTTTGGAGATGGTCATTTGTGGAATATAAATGCCTGGCAATGTTACTTGTCACTTATCAGCCCAGGCCTGAATGTTGTCCAGGCCTTGCTGCACATGGGCACAAACAGTTTCAGTATTTGAGGAGTCACGAATGGTGCTGAACTTTGTGCAAACATCAGTCAACATCCCCACTTCTGACCTTATGATGGAAGGAAGGTCATTGATGAAGCAGCTAAAGATGGTCGGGCCTAGGACACTACCCTGAGGAACTCCTGCAGTGATGTCCTGGGACTTAGATGATTGACCTCCAACAACCACAACCATCTTCCTTTGTGCTAGGTATGACTCCAACCAGCAGAGAGTTTTCCCCCTGATTCCCGTTGACTCTAGTTTTACCAGGGCTCCTTGATGCCACACTTGGTGAAATGCTGCCTTGATGTCAAGGGCAGTCACTCTCACCTAACTGCTTGAGTTCAACTTTTTTGTCCATGTTTGAACTAAGGCTGTCATGAGGTCAGGAACTGAGCGGCACTGGCAGAACCCAAACTGAGTGTCAGTGAGTAGGTTGTTTCTGAGTAAGTGCCACTTGATAGAACTGTCGATGACCACTTTCTTCACTGTGCTAATGGTCGAGAGTAGACTGATGGGGCAGTAATTGGCCAGGTTGGATTTGTTCCGCTTTTTATGGACAGGACACGCCTGGGCAATTTTCCACATAGACAGTTAGATGCCAGTGTTGTAGCTGTACTGGAACAGGTTGGCTATAGGCAAAGCAAGTTCTGGAGCACAAGTCTTCAGCAATTTGCTGAAATGTTGTCAGGGCCCATAGCCTTTGCAGTATCCAGTGCTATCAATCAATTCTTGATATCATGGAGTAAATTGAATTGGCTGAGAACTGGTGTCTGTAATGCTGGGGACCTCAGGAGGAGGCTAAGATGGATCACCCAATCATGTATCAGTTGCATCCCTGCTGGTGACCTCGTCCAGCTATCAACAGCACCGTGAACAGTCTGAAGCAACAAAGAAGCTGATGAAAGGCCACTCCTTGGGGGCATCAGCATCATCCATTGTTTCCTCAGCATCTCCGACTCAGGACCCAACCATGCTGAAAGGCCTTGAGAAGGCAGCTGCCCCTGCAATGATGCAGGCACAGTAGCCTGCTGAGGAGACTCTCCACAGACATCTCCACGATGAGGAGGGAAGTCACAGGCATTTCAGCCCAATGCAGAGAAAATGGAGCAGCCTACCTGTACCTCATCCTCAGCCAGAGGTTGAGATAGGACCCTATAGAAGTGGGTGTGAATGCAAGGCATCATAAGCTTATTCAGCTCTTTTTGGCGCTGCTACCAGGTTCTCAGCTCCAAACACAAGGAATTGACCTCCCTGGTCACCTACTCACAATCCTTTCTGAGGATTGTCCTTGAGGGCCTCCCAGCCTTTTATCTGCCTGCACCACAAAGCCCTCCAGTGCTGCACCTATGACCCCAGAGCCCTCTCTCTGCCCTGGTGGGTTTTTTTCTTTGTTTAGAATTGCAGCAATCACATTCAACCACAGCTTCCAATCATTCCCTTTAAGAGCAGCAGGCTGTCTTTAAGAACAGAAGGCTGGTTGTATTAAATACAGAAAGTCCTGGAAAAACTCAGCAAGTCTGGCAGCATCTGTGGAGAGAGTTAATGTTTTGAGTCCAATATGACTTCTTCAGAACTGAAGAGAGATAGGCGTATGATGGGGGAAGAGGTAGGTGGACCAAAAGAGAAGGTCAAGGATAGGTTAGAGGGTGAGGGAGATTAAATGACAAAGATGTCATGGAACACAAGGCAAAGGGAGTGGTAATGATAGTATTAAAGATACAAAGCATGGTCCAGAGTGGGTGTTAATAGCAGAATAAGGTCAGCACTCTCTGAAAACAAAAATGGCAGAACAAGATGTAGACTGACACTTGGTGGAAAAATAATTCAAAATGGAGGACAGAGCTCATAGTCTGAAGCTGTTGAACTCAATGTTGGACTCAGAAGCCTGTAAGGTGTTTAATCAAAAGATGAGGTGCTGTTCCTCCAGCTTGCTTTGGCCTTCACTGGAACATTGTAGCAGGCCAAGGAGAATATCTGAGCATGAGAGCAGAATGGTAAATTGAATTATCAAGCAACCAGAAAGTCAGGATTATGCTTGCTGACTGAGCAAAGGTGTCCGGCAAAGCGATCACCCAGTCTGCGTTTGGTCACCGCAGTGTATAGGAGACTGGATTGTGAGCAGCAAATATAGTAGATTGAATTGAAAGAAGTGCAAGTGCAAGTGCTTTAATCTTGCAGGAGTCTATCCTCCCTGATCTCTTTGCACCTCAAGCAGCCTTACTGGCTGCCTGATTGAAGAGAAGGGATATACACAAAAACATGGCGAATGACACTCGAGGACCCCAACTAATGAGGACCAGGTGTGATATGGTGAGAACATTATGACAATCAGATGTCACTGGGCAAGCCATTGTCACACTGAAGATGCACATAATGTATCTGGCCCTGCAATACACAGCAGCCGGGATCTCTAGTGTGGTGTGCTGCACTCTTCAAAGCATTGCACAACAGCAAGGTTTGGACCTTCAGGAGGAACATTGTACAGATCACAGAGCCTGTTCTGACAATTCTGGGGATGAGGATCAGGAGGAGACAGAATTTGCAGAGGGGTCTTTTAAAAGATCTCAGGCAACTCCCTGACGGCAGCCCAGAGTTGGTGAGGGGCCTCAGGAAGCTGTCCATGAGAGAATATAAGATTTTCCAATTGGCAGGAGTTATGGTCTCAGCACCCGCTGGACATACCAAGCGGGAGGGCACTGTGCCCGCACACCCCCCCACCCCCGATTTTCTGATGAGTACCTATGGACTTTTGTGGAGGCAGTGAATGCCTGACATGACATTATCATGCTGCGCGATGGCAAGAGGAGGCTACCCCACCAGACGAAGGAGGCCTGGATGGAGGTGGCTGCCCAGGTGAGCAGGCATAATGTTTTGTGCCGCACATGGATCCAGTGCCGGAAGAGGTTCAATGATCTTTTATACTCCACAAGGCTGCTTTGAGGTGCAAAGAGATCAGGGAGGATGGACTCCTGCAGGACTAAAGCATGATGGCAATTTTCCCAGAGTCTTATGTACATCTGCAGAAAGATCTTTTTGTGGTTGCACACCAGCTGCATATTGATAGAGTTCTTGTGGATGACAAACACTCCTGGGTGATTTGGGGATGCCCTTGTTGGCATGCGTTCAGCTGATGATGCCCTGCACATGTGGGAAATCAGCCAGAGCCGCAAATCCAAGTGCCAGATCTTTCTAACTGGCATTATCGCAAGACATGGAACTATGTATAGATGACTTAGAGAATGGCCGTTCTTTGTGGGATGCAGGGTGCCAAGTGGAACATATCCCTGTGTTGGCCAAGGCTGGGAGATGTGCCCACTTGCCTTGGATGTATAGAAGGATGAGGCTAATCTGATGGGCACCTCAACCTGGGTCTCCTTGGGGTGGGGGTGCGAGGCTGGTATGGTTCTGGCAGGTAGAGGGTGCACTAATGAATGCACTTTTGTCTGTACAGGAGAAGGGAAGCCATAATGCACTGGAACGCTCATGATTGGGTGGTGGGGTTATCAAACTGCTGATACTTTCCAAGTTTAAGTTGGATACTGTGGTTACAGAATGCAAGCATGGAGCAAGGTCCACAGGTCGCAGAGAGGCAGGGGTCTCAGGGAGCGGTGAAAGTCCAGTGGACAGGTGAGACATTGGGGAGTGTGTAATAGATGTAGGATCGTGGCATCTCCAATGAGGAGCTCAAATCAATTGTCCTCATTGCTCATTCAGTCGCAGTGCCTCAGTGAGACAGTTGTCCATCGTGACAAGAAACTGTTGTGCCTGCACAGTCACTTTGTTACAATGTAATTAACTGACATATTCTTTTCCTCCCTCAGATGCACCATCCTCACCATGCCTGAGAGACCCCAAGGATCCTCTCTTGACACCCGAGGAGGAGCCACGGACAGATGCACCCGCATCACATCCTCTCTCTGCGCCAAACATTGATGATGAACCTCTGGGATCGTCCATCAGGTGGCAGATGCTGGATGTCCAGTGGGATGCATGGGAAGATCTGGCAGAGATCCCCGAGGGTCTGCATGCCATGGTCTCTGTCATGAAGGAGTCCATGCAGAGTGTGAGCGCTGCATTGACCTGGAGCTCCGAATGAACAGCCTCCTCTGTAGATAGAGTGGCAACTCTCATAGAGAGGCAGCTCCAGGAACAGAATCAAGGGTTTCTGGGGCTGTACTCAGACCTGCATGCCCACACACTGGCAGTGACCTCAGCAGGTCAGTTGCCAGTGTGAGGGATGGATGAAGCACCAAATCACTCTGTTAGGTGCCCATCCATCAATGGTGAGCAGGGAGGTTCAAACCTACCTCACGCTGGTGGACCAGTTGTATGTCGCATCTGTGGGCTCCTCTCAGGGTGCTCCAGAATGAAGGCACCACTCCTCTGCCAGTGCCCGTGGCATCTGATGAGGCTGTGATGACTGAGCAGTGCCCAGCCATCGTGCTGGACGCTCCATCCCGGGTGGTGCCTGAACAGGCTCAGCCGGCCAGAGAGTGTCCGCCAAGGTCATTAGGACAGACAGGGCATCACTGTCAGCAGGCAGCCTCCAATGCTGCTACCAGTGAGTGGGGGGTGGTGGCGGGGGGGCACCAAGGCACAGCACCCGCAAGCAAAATTTAAGGCACTACTAAGGGGTTGTCACAGGTGATAGAACTTCAGTAATATGTGTTCTATGTTCAGACTGTGTAAACATGACCATTTAAAGATGTTATTATGTTTCATGGCCTGAATGCACCTCATGTTTTTCATAGGTGTTGGGCATGGGAGTGTATTGTGACAGACAGGAAGGGCTGCAAACTTTATTTCAGAGGTAGTTCATTGACATAGGGGTCACAGGATGGCCTCATCAGGAACGTTCAGTGAGGAGGCGTCACCCTTGCGCTCACTAGTTAGCCGTGCCTTGGATGCCTAGCTGAATGAACACAGAATCAAGGTCTCTCTGGTCTCCCTGCCTCCCAGAAGGTTCATCGCTTCTGCAGTCGCATCCTCACCCTGGGCCTCCTCCAGCTCTCCATCAGACCCATCAGCTGACTCATCCTCTGCGGTTTGGGCAGCAGCCTCACTGTCTTCATCTTCCAATGGTCCCCCTTGACAGAGGCAGATTGTGCAGAGTGCAGCACACAATGGCAATAAGCGAGATGCGCTCTAGAGGATATTACAGTTCTCCCCTTGATCGGTCCAGGCGGCAGAGCCTCATCTTTAGCAGGCCAATGGCCCTCTCAATTACCGCCCTTGTAGAGGCATGACTTCTATTGTACCTCTCCTCTGCCTCTGTCCTTAGGTGTCTGAGTGGACACAGGAGCCACCTTTTCAGGCTATAGCCTTTGTCACTCAGGAGCCAAACATCCAACCGAGCTGGAGCGATGAAGAGCCTTGGCACCTGGGAGTGCCGCAGGATGTATGCATCGTGGGAGCTGCCTGGGTACCTGGCGCAGACCTGCAAAATCTGTGCCTTGTGATTGCAAAAAATCTGGACGTTCATCGTGTGGAATCCCTTTCTGTTGATGAAGGCACACGGCTCATCCGCTGGCACCTTTGTGGCCACATGTGTGCAATCTATGGCACCCTGGATACGGGGGAACCCAGAATTGCAACGAAGCCTCTGGCTCGCTCAGCGTGGCTGGCTTCATCAGTCCAGAAATGAGTGAAGTTACTGACCCGTCTGAACAGAGTGTCAGTGACCAGCTTGATGCAGCTGTGGACAGCAGATTGGGAAACACCACATAGATCCCCGGTGACCCTTGGAAGGAACCGGAGGCAAAAAAGTTCAGGGCCACTGTCACCTTAAGAGCCACTGGCACAGGATGGCCACCTACACTGTTTGAGGCGATCTCTGGGCCAATCATCTGGCATATGGAGGTGACAGTCTCCCTAGAGAGCTGGAGCCTCATCCGGCACTGGACGTCAGCCATGTCCAGGTAGCTGGAGCACTGCCTGCAGACTCTGGCTGCAGGATAATGGCATCTTCTGTGGATCCTTCTGCCTTGCACTTGTTGCTAATCATGCAACCCCTTGGCTACGCCTCTCTTCACACAGGTCATTCTCCGGGATGCTGCCTGTGGACACCCGGCCTTCTCTCCCTTCTGGCCCTTTCCTCCTCTTCAGAGGAGGTCCCTCCAGCAGAGTAGACAATCCCCATTTGCTGGAATACAGAAGGCATAGGATAGTGCACTGAAGGGTGCACTTGGCAGAAAGCCTCTGAGAAAGCTTGTAAGTCAAAGAATCCTCTAGAAAACACAGGAAATGCAATGTCAGAAAACCATCTACAAAACCACCTACAACCAACTCTTACCGGTGGCCTGTTAAATCACACTGGCCGCGTAAAATTTCATACAATTGCCTTTTTAATGCCCGTTTAATTGTGGCAGGCACGCTTTCGACTCCAACGAGCAGCCGCCGACTGTAATATAGTGCAACAGTGCGATGATGTCAGGACGCACACCCGTAATTTTCTCGTGTGAGCTCGGGTTGGCTGCCCGCCCGCTCCTAGAGTGTAAAATTCTGGCCCCTGTCTTTCTCGCAACGGCTTTCAATCTCCACATGCGAAGAACTCGCTTTGGAATTCTCTCCCAAACAAAGCTTTCTCTCGGACGTCTCCAACAAGGATCCATCTCCAGGGTTTCAACCTCTCTCCCCAATGCTCCTATCCCATTGATCTCTTCGTGCATTCAAACTTCACCTTCCACACACACGCATGCAAACTTCCACGGTTTCTAAACAACCACTCTAGAGATCCTGGCTGGTGTGTATTGTAGGGCCAGATACATCATATGCATCTTCTGTGCACCAATGGCTTGCCCAGTGACATATCTGATTGTCATAATGCTCTCATCATATTGCACCTGGTCCTCATTGGTTGGGGTTCTCTCGAATGTCGTTAGCTATGTTTTTATGTGTATATCCCTTCTCTTCAACCAGGCAGACAGGAAGACTGCTTTGAGGTGCAAAGAAATCAGGGGGGGGATGGACTCCTGCAGGATGGGAGCTGCAGGGAGCAGGTCCCAAAGAACAAAGAAGAATGGTCCCAAAACCAGGGAGATGGACAGAAAGAGGTCCCAGGAAGATAGTCAAGCCAAGAGACAAGAACAGGAATATGAAACAGGCCCTGTTAAGTGGAAGTGAGAGTAAGGAGTAGAAGAAAATTCTCCGCATTAAAGAGACAGAGCTGCAGGGAGCAGACTTAAGTAAAGTGGGCTTGAGAGAAGCTAGAAGATCAGAGAAGACAGAGGAAGTTTGGTGACTCCTTACTACGGGCCTTTGGAGTAGTGGTGTTCTGCTTGGCACAGCCAAGTATCTGAGAGTGTGCGTGGAAGGTGAAGCATGAATGCACGTGGAGATCCAGGGGAAAGGAACACCGGGGAGTTAGCTTGGAACCTTGGAGGCGGATCCTTGTTGGAGACATCAGAGAGAATGCGCCATTTGGGAGAGAACTCCAAGGTGAGTTCTTTGAACGTGGGGATTGGAAGCCCTTGTGAGAAAGACAGAGGTGCAGTGAGACTGGTTGACTCAGTGTGTCAAGCATCTGGGGGGTTGATGAGAAATCCGTAGAAGCGTGGTTTTGGAATTTGGTGCCCGACCACCATTCACCTATTAGTTCACATGGACTGTACACTTACCGTGAACATTATAGTATAAGATAGATTTTGCATCTTGTGTTATCTTTACGAATTTGTATATATTTGTAAAGGTATAGTTGGAGTGAAGGAATGGTGGAATATCTTTCATCTTTTCTTGATTAATAAATGTTTTATTATTTTGTTAAAAGTACAGTAGCAGACTCCTGTGAATGTGTTCAGTAACTGCTCCCCCCCACACCCAAGGTACCTAAACAAAAATAAAAATTAAGGTCTATCAAGCCAGGTTCCACTCTGGGAGCTGACTTGTCCAGCATTAACATCAGCTGGGATCGCAACAGTGATCAAAACTGTCCTTTGATTTTAAAACCTTTTAATCTAAAACCTGAGAGAGAGAGAGAGAGACTGGGCAATCTGCAGAACACTAACAACAACATCACATCTGCAAAGAAACGGCTGTGTTATCTTGCCTTTTCAAGACCTGGGAGATTTAAAACCTTTTCAAAGCCTCTTCCAACCTGTTTCAAACAGCTCTGGCTTTGCCTGTAAGAAATCGGACCTCTGGTTACAGCAGCCATCAAGGCCTGTCTACATGATCTGTTGGAACTCTGCAGTTAATCCTGTTTTGACCCCAGCCATCTGAACTTACCTAAACTTCAATTCCAGAGTGGAAAAATCTCCCTCCTTCACTGGACTGTCCAGGTCATGTGAACTGTTAACTATTCTGTTTGGGTTTAATATTTGTAGAAGTGCACTACTGTCCGTAACTGTATCTTTCTTGGGTATGTATTATGTGGTTGATGTAGGGATAGACCTTTCCGGAGTTAGTGTGTGAATAAATAATATTCCTTGTTTAAATCCATGAAAGTCTGCCGCTGGTGACTTTTAAATTGACCGCACACTAACGGGGGTTTAGAAACACACATCAGCCGAATCAAAACTAAACTATTCTGATTACAGAAAGAAAGAAAAGGGAATTGGGGGTTTCGGACAATCTCTCTCCCCTGTCCATAACACTTAATTGGCACATGTTCGGTTTATGATGTTCTGCATGGTCCTGTACACAACCAAGGATCCTTTTCACAGCCCTTCATTGCTCAACATCAATTCTTGTCTTACCATTCATCACAAGTGAAAAGGCCACTCGTCAGGCAGCAACCAAAAGTGGACAATATGGAAGAGTAGTGGTGATAAATAATATTTAAGTGAAATTAAAATTAATTTAAAAATTAGACAAATTTAACACTCTGACTATGCGTAACACAACTTATGTACGTGACCTTTGACAACTACAAATCTTCACTCTTCCTTTTCCTAGCAGGTTTTAGCAGAGGTAGAGACAGGCTGTTCAGATCCCCCGCTCAGACTGCTGAGATGCTCTAGGCTAATACCCTCTGGGTTTTGGAACCTGGGAATGCCCTACCAAAGACTGCTCCACCTGTACCTATACAGAGCGCACATGGTGCTTGGGACAGGAGGCAGCAAGTGGGGTACTGACTGAAGGAGCATGGAAGGGGGGAAACCGGTGACAAGTGGAAGCACTTTAAGTCCTCACTTTCATGATTCTTTTACCATCATCCCTCTTATGGCCCACTACACTTGCCTGCTAACAATGAGCATGAGAGAACATTGCTGCATTTCAGTGTGCTGATGAATGGCCAAGATTAGGGTTTGATCAATCCTATTTAAGATGGCATTCATAGCATACAAGCCAATGCTGACAGGCAGCATGCACTCACTAGATTGCTGTCTTTGATGGTCCATGGAGTTGGCCATCGACATCCCATTTAATTGTTTATTATAGTACACAGTCAATTAATTTAAGTGTGCGGTATCTTTACATTTTTATGTGCACACATCCAGTATCTTAGAGCAGATGGTTTGTGCGTGGCCTGTACATTAAAATTTGAGTTGCTACACAGACACTCAGCTGTACATACTAAAGGAAACATTGGTGGCCAGTCTTTCCATGGATGATGACAGCATTACAAAGGTCTATGACATCATGCCAGTCATGCTTGAAATGCCAATCTTTCTGCAAGCATGTGCAGTGTAGTTGGAATGCCTGCCAGCACATCACACATTTCCCCTGCAAATACCTCAGATGTTGAACTGTTCATCTCAAAGGACAAACAAGAGATTATTTAAACAGTACGTCCTGATGATAAATGTGTGCACTTGGATTTCTTCTTCAAAACCTTCAATGACAAGCTAAATCCCATATTTAAAATGAAACCCAATTTCATCTTTTACATGTGTTCTAAAATTTACCTTGTAGTACGTGATGTCGCTAAACATTTCCATGATTGTGTCAAAGGTTTTAACATCTTCTTTCTTCATAGACAATGAATGTGAACCAAAGCGTGACTCACTTTGGAGCACATTGTATTGCAAATGAAATGGGTACGTATGGTTCTGAAATAAATCAGTACAGCAATTAGTTCACTACATTTGAGTGACACAATAACCTATTCCTTTCACAAACAAGTACAATTTATCCTATTCTGAACGCTACCTCACTAAATTAATGTCCTTACCCAAGGTTCTGCATAGATTGTTGCTGACCCCCAAACAAAATTATTCCATATTCCAGATTATGGATTACATCCTCCTAATCAGGCAGCCTGGTGTTCATAGCTGATTTGGGCCAGGGCATTGCTCATCTAACCAGGAATCCCAGTCCTAGTCAGATACTTTCTAGTTCTGGCTTTTAGTTTAGTTAATCAACATAGTGATAATTACTTTTGCTGTAAATCTGTTTCACTTCCGCACCAGCCTGTTGAAAATTAATCTTATCTCACAATGCTGTAGCTTCATATTTTATTGAAAATGTCAATTTTTCAAAATTATTTTGAATTAGCTAATAAAGTCACAGTTTTGGAACATGTACTTCTGAGGGACTCAAATTCCAATTGGGGAGAAACGCACAAAAAACCTAGCCAATTATGACAAACTTGTAATAAAGTAGCATTTAATTATCTTTCTCTGCAACAATCTCAGTAACCATAATTTCCCCTCTGAACCAAATTTTCTTCCACTTGTCTTTTAAAGTTAATTGATGAAAAAGTCATTACCTTACTGTGTATCTGCTTCAAATTCCGAATCATGGGCAATGTTTTCCTGAACCCTTTCTTCCACGATTCATAACAGGCACTAGTGCGTAAATATTCCGAGGCATCCATTCCTGCATTCACTAGGGGAGGAATTTAATGGTTGTGACGGTAGGCACATCAGCTGGCCAAAGAGCCGGTGTCAACCCTGCCACGGCCATTTCCGGGAGTCCTGATAGGATTAAATGCTAATCAAGCAGCCTGCTGGCCATCATTGGAGTTCCTGATTCCTGCAGCAGGAATTCCCCGCCTCCATTAGCTGCCTGTCAATCAGAGGTCAGCAGCTGCCCAGTACCTACAGTGCCATAGGGAGTGGTGGCCATTGCCGGTACTGCAGTATGCCCGAGGAGGAGGAATGTCACCGAAGCCCTGACACACAGGTAAGTGAGGCAGCAAGCAGCATCACTGGGGCCAATCAGGGAGGTCATGGCGAGGGAAGAGCCAAGGGTTGATGTTAAAGGGAATGAGGATCCCTCCCTTGCTGCTGGCAGGTCCCTCCATCGGGCATAGGGTATCTGAGGAGGGACAGCAGGGACCCCTCCACCAAAAGGCTGTAGGCATGCCTTCCAGGGTTTACCTGGCAGCTTTTCTACATGGTGTGGCCCCCACCAGCTGCTGGTTGAATACTAATGGCTGTGGGATGAGGTGCTTAAATAGTCCTCATGGGCCTCAATTGGCCTCTAGGCAGGAAGGCTGTTCTTGACCTTTCCTGACCTGGTTTTAATTGTGGGGTGTCAGGAAGACAATGGGCCCTCTACCCTGAACAATGACTCCCCCTGTCTCCCAACCCGTTCCTGGGAGGAGGATTAAATTTCTCCCTAGGAGTGCATATCACAAAATTGTATCTTCCTGGCACATGATTTTCTGTTCATTAAAGTGCATTGATAGAAAATTGCAGGCTGAGAATGTGCAATCTTAGCATATGACCCAAGAGGTGATTTTTTTTTTCTCCTCCTCTGCACACTTCATGACTTCTGGTGTATCCCTGGAGATCACTCCTAGCTTGCTGTTCTTCATTATTTACCTTCTACACCTTGGCAACATTATCCAGAAAAGGGTCATTATTCAGAGGAAAAGCTCACTCTATCTTGCTGTCTGGTCCACTGGCCCAAAGGCTATTGCCATATTTTCAAATTGTTTCTCTGACTTTCGAAGACTTGGATGAGACAAAAGTTCCTTCAGTCAACAGTAAGGAGACTGAGACTACCCACTTCAGCTCCTGCTAGCTTCGCTGTGCCTCTGTTCACAACTCCATCAAATCCTTGGCTGCCACCTCAAGCTGAGTCAGAAGGGAAGTGGCCTTAACATTCTGCTCGACTGTACTTCGGACTTCTCACCCACACCCGCCCTATTTCTAAAATTGTTTTCTTCCACCTATGCAAATTAACCATCTGCATCCTATGTTTCCAATTCCAATTTTGTTATCTTAAAATTTGATTATTCTAAATCTGTCTAATTGATCTTCTTACTTCAGTGTTCCAAAAAATTATAACTCATGCAAACTGATGCACCTCATTTCTTATCCAAGCCTCACTGGCCAACTGTATTCATTTTGAAATTAATGTCCTTGGGCTGTATTTTACATGCCCCCTGCCAGGCATGTTTTGGATGGGAGGGGCAAAAAATAGGGTGGCTGTCCACCTGGGTGCTCACCCCACTACCTTCCCACCCACCCCTAAGCTCACCCCTATAATAAAAGATGTGGGCAGGTACCAAAATTGGCAGCCTGCTCACCATATTCGAATGCATAGTTGTTTTTAAAAATGTTTGACAAGATCTTTTTAGAATATGCATCAATTGTAAAGGGATGAAGTCTAATTTTCTTGAATAATAAATATTGGTCCATGTGACCTGGTGACCCTTGACGTGGCAGCAGTATGAACAAGAAGGAAGTTAAATTACAGAAGCAATGTGGCTGGATACAAAGGAGAGCTAGAAACCGGAGAGCTGGAGGGTGAAGGCGATCAGCACACAGATGCAGACAGCATTTTCTGGCCCTGCCCACCTGCCGCTGTTATCACCCGGTCCCACTGAAAGTCAATGGACTTTTGTCTGGGCTGCCACATCCCCAGTGATGGGTCCCAGCACGGCAGGGCCAGAAATTCCAAGCCAATGAGAATGCAGACAAAGATAGAAATAGGAACGCACAGAATTCTTGCAAGGATAAGATGCAAATCCGTTCAGGAAGAGGTTAGTTTCTTTGTTTGGCAGAAAAGGAGACAGGAGCTTTTGGAATGTGTGAGCTGTCTAAAAGGAGTCTAAAACCTTGAAAGCTTCCTTCCTAATTCAGAGATGCTAAAGAGCTGGGTGTATTCCCGAGTAGCCAAGTTGTGAACCAGGATGTCATTTGTCGGTCAATTGAAAAAGAACTCTGGAAAGCTACACCAGCAGGACTATTGTGGCCTGAGGGAGAGAGAGTTCATAAAAGTTTGTCTTGATGATAATTATACCCATGAAACTCGGAGGTGAAAGCTGTTGTCAGATGGGCCCCCTGAGCTATGCCCTGATCTATCCTGCATGAATAAAAACTGGCATATTGTGGAACTGTGTCATTACATAGTGCCATGTATCTGTGGGGAGTGATGCGGATGCTTCTGGTTGTGTAAGGTGTATCTTTATTGTATTGACTATTTAAAGTGAAATTTCTTTTTTATTTGAAGTATCATTTGTCTGTTAATTCACCTTTAATATACATTGATTCTGATTCGTGTTAAAGTAAAAGTTACATAAAGTGCAAAGGGGGTGGTGATGGTGTAGTGGCATTGTCTCTGGACTAGTAATCCAGAAACCCAGGGTAATTCTCTGGGGACCTGGGATTAAATCCCACAGCAGATGGTGGAATTTGAATTCAATAAAAATCTGGAATTAAAGGTCTGATGATTGTTGTAAAAACCCATCTGGTTCCCTTTAGGGAAGGAAATCTGCTGTCCTTACTTGGTCTGGCCTACATGTGACTCCAGATCCACAGCAATGTGATTGACTTTCAAATGCCCTCTGAAATGGCCTAGCAAGCCATTGTATCTCAGTTGTATCAAACCACTACAAAGTCTCAAAAAAAGGAGTGAAACTAGACGGACCACCTGGCATCAACCTAGGCACCGGAAATGACAATGGCAAACTCAGCTCTGTCGACCCTGCAAAGTCCTCCTTACTAACATCTGGGGGCTAGTGCCAAAATTGGGAGAGCTGTCTCATAGACTAGTCAAGCAACAGCCGGACATAGTCATCCCCATAGAATCATATCTTACAGATAATGTCCCAGACACCACCGTCACCATCCCTGGGTATGTCCTGTCCCATTGGCAGGACAGACCCAGCATAGGTGGTAGCATAGTGGTGTACAGTTGGGAGGGAGTTCCCCTGAGTATCCTCAACATCAATTCTGGACCCCATGAAGTTTCATGGCATCAGGTCAAACATGGGAAACTGATTACCGCATACCGCCCTCCCTCAGCTGAGGAATCAGTGCTCCTCCGTGTTGAACACCATTTGGAAAAAGCACCGAGGGCGGCAAGGGCGCAGAGTGTACTCTGGGTGGGGGACTTCAATGTCCATCACCAAGAATGGATTGGTAGCACCACTACTTACTGAGCTGGCCGGGTCCTAAAGGACATACCTGCTAGACTGTAGGGTCTGCAGCAGGTGGTGAGGGAACAAACAAGAGGGAAAAACATACTTGACCTCATCCTCACCAACATGCCTGCCGCAGATGCATCTGTACATGGCAGTATCAGTAGGAGTGAGCACCGTACAGTCATTGTGAACACCATACACTCAATGTGAAGTCAGGATTTCCTGACTTCACATTGAGGTTACCCTCCTTGGGTTGTGTGGCACTACTACCGTGCTAAATGGCATACATTTTGAACAGATCGAGCAACTCAAACTGAGCATCCATGAGACGCTGTGGGCCATCAGCAATAGCAGAATTGTACTCGAACGCAACCTGGAACCTCATGGTCCAGCAATTCCCCCCGCTACAATTACCACCAAATCAGGGAATCAACACTGGTTCAATGATGCATACAGGAGGACATGCCAGGAGCAGCACCAGGCATACCTAAAAAATGAGATGTCAATCTGGAGAAGCTATAACACAGGACTACTTGCGTGCCAAACAGCATAAGTAGTAAGTGATAGACAGAGCTAAGCTCTACAGTCCTGCCACATCCAGTCATGAATGGTGATGGACCATTAAACAACTCTCTGGAGGAGGAGGCTCCACAAATACCCCCATCCTCAATGATGGGGATGCCCAGCAAATCAGTGCAAAAGAAAAGGCTGAAGCATTTGATACAATCTTTAGCCAGAAGTGCCAAATGGATGGTCCATCTCGGCCTCCTCTGGAGGTCCCCAGCATCACAGATGCCAGTCTTCAGCCAATTTGATTCACTCCACGTGATATCAAGAAATGGCTGAAGGCACTTGATACTGCAAATACTATGGGCCCTGACAATATTCCAGCAATAGTACTGAAGACTTGTGCTCCAGAACTTGCTGCGCCCCTAGCCAAGCTGTTCCAGTACAGCTACAACACTGGCATCCACCCGGCTATGTGGTGGTATGTCCTGTACACAAAAAGCAGGACAAATCCAACTCAGCCAATTACTGCCCCACCAGTCCACTCTCAATCATCAGTAAAGTAATGGAAGAGATCATCAACAGTGCTATCAAGCGGCACTTGCTTAGCAATAACCTGCTCACTGATGCCCAGTGTGGGTTCCGCCAGGGCCACTCAGTATAGCCTTGGTTCAAACATGGACAAAAAAGTTGAACTCCCGAGGTGAGGTGAGAGTCACTGCCCCTCACATTAGGCCGCATTTGACCGAGTGTGGCATGAAGGAGCCTTAACAAAACTGGAGTCAATGGGAATCAGGGGGAAAACTCTCCACCGGTTGGAGTCATGCCGAGCACAAAGGAAGCTGATTGGGATTGTTGAAGGTCAGTCATCTCAGCTCCAGGACATCACTGCAGGAGTTCCTCAGGGTAGTGTCCTCGGCCCAACCATCTTCAGCTACTTCATCAATGACCTTCCTTCCATCATAAGGTCAGAAGTGGGGATGTTCACTGATGATTGCTCAGTTTTCAGCATCATTCATGACTCCTCAGATACTGAAGCAGTCCATGTCCAAATGCAGCATGACCTGGACAATATCCAGCCTTGGGCTGACAAGTGGCAAGTAACATTCACATCACACAAGTGCCAGGCAATGACCAACGGATTGGCCGGCAACTCTCTAGGGTGGAACGTCTTGTCTCTGAGGAGCAAAAGTCCCTCTCTGCACAAATTAAGGCCCCTCCCAATGTATTATCACTGTGGGAATGCCAGATTTCACGTCGGTGAGATACCTTGGGTTGGGGGGTGGGGGAAGGAGGGAATTCATTCAGCCCGCCCACCATGTAAAATCAACCCCTATATGGTTTTTTTAAATTCATTTTCAAATTGTAATCATTGTTCTTTAAAATGAAATTAAATGCTGGCTTAAAAACAATTTGATTTTTGCTGTATTTTCATTATATGCCAACTACTTTTAATACTAAAATTAAATTAGTAGTCTGTTTATTTCCAAGCTAATTGAAAACATATTTGTGCTGAAAATCTATTTCTAATAATAAAATGCTGACTTTGGAATACATAGCACAGTGACTAGCTAATTAAAGGTTTGGTTTTCAAAATGTTGCCTGTAATGACGGGCTAAAATAAAACATCAATTATTATTTTTTTTAAAATAAGCTGTTTCCATGCAACAGACTAAATTACCCCCCCCAGTTTATTTAATACATTAATATATTTAATCCTGATTACAGATTCTGATTGGGCCAGGATTTTCAGCTCGGCGTGCGGGTGCACGCCCAACACATCTGAGCGTGAAATAGCGCATGATAACGTCAGGCAAATGTCCTGATGTCATCGCGCACTCGCACGGTATTTCGGTCGGCAGGTACGCGTGAGAGTCGGCAGCACGTCCGCCGACAAGTAAGAGGCCTATTAAGGCACTTAAGCAGCTAATTAAGCAGGATATTTCACTGCCCATCGAACCTTATGGTTAGCAGCAGGAAAATAGGCCAGGCGGCCTTTGCATTTTTAGCAAAACATCATCCACGGGCGGGGTGAAGTTTCCAACAATAAGTGAAAAAAAAAATGGATTTTTTTTAAAACTCAGTCACATGTGGGGGCATGTTTATATTAATTGTAGATTCTTCTTTTCTCATTTTAGAAATCTTCAGCTCCCAGAGGCAGCTCTATGCATCCAGTGAGCTTTCAAGGAAGGCACCCCAGCACTGATGTGCAAACATCAGCGCTCACCCTCCTCCCGCCCCCACCCCAGCAGTGCTGAGGCTCTCAGTGGATGTTTCATGCATTAATTGGCCAGCCAGTGTGAAATCACGGTCGGGGCCAGATTGCGGTCCGTGGACCGTTTCACTGCCGCCCCCAGGTCCGCCCGCCGCACCCACTCGACAAGGGGACATTCCTCCCAATAAAGTTTAGTTCTGGTTATACTTTGTGGTTCTCTTGTTACAGGTTAGAGCCCCAAGTTCAGAAACATTTCTATCCCTCATGCCTAAAGCCTCTCTAATATTTTCACGTCCCTTTCAAGGTTGGGTGTCCAAAATTGCATTCAATATTCAAAATATGATCCAACTAATAATCTCTGCAATGCTAAATTAAACTTGTGATAACTTCTAATCAACTCGTGATGCATTTTTGTACATACTCAGTTTGTTGATAACAGCTTCACTTTGACTGGAAATGTTCTTTTTATTAATTTATGGGATGCAGGCGTCGCTGGCTAGGCCAGCACTTATTGCCCATCCCTAATTGTCCTTGAGAAGATGGTGGCGCAGTCCATGTAGTGTAGGTACACCCAGAGTGCTGTAAGGGAGGGAGTTCTAGGACTTTACCCAGCGACAGTGAAGGAACAGCATATATTTCCAAGTAAGGGTGGTGAGTAGCTTGGAGGGGAACTTCCAGGTGATGGTGTTCCCATGTGTCTGCTGCCCTTGTCCTTCTAGATGACAGTGGTCGTGGGTTTGGAAGGTGCTGTCTGAGGAGACTTGGTGAGTTCCTGCAGGGAATCTTGTAGATAGTTCACACTGCTGCCATTGTGCGTCAGTGGTGGAGGGAGTGAATGTTTGTGGGTGTAGTGCCAATCAACTGGGCTGCTTTGTCTTGAGTGGTGTCAATCTTCTTGAGTGTTGTTGGAGCTGCATTCATCCAAGCAAGTGGAGAGTATTTCATCACACTCCTGATTTGTGCCTTGTAGATGTGGACAGGTTTTGGGGAGTCAGGAGGTGAGTTACTCGCAGCAGGATTCCTAGCCTCTGACCTGCTCTTGTAGCCACAGTATTTATATGGCTAGTCCAGTTCAGTTTCTGGTCAATTGAAACCCCCAGGATGTTGATAGTGAGGGATTCAGCGATGGTATTGTCAATGAACATCAAGGGGCGATGGTTACATTGTCTCTTATTGAAGGTGGTCATTGCCTGGCACTTGTGTGGCACGAATGTTACTTGCCACTTTTCAGCCCAAACCTGGATATTGGATATCGCGAATGGTGCTGAACGTTGTGCAATTCACAGCGAATATCCCCACTTCTGATCTTATGATGGAGGGAAGGTCATTGATGAAACACAGAAGTGTGAGGTGATTTATTTTGGTAGGATGAACATGAAGAGACAATATAAAATAAGGGGTACAACTCTAAAGGGTGTGCAGGAGCAGAGGGACCTGAGTGCATATGTGCATGTCATTAAAGGTGGCAGGACAGGTGGAGAGAGCACTTAATAAAGCATACAGTATCCTAGGCTTTGTTAATAGGGACAGAGAGTACCAGAGCAAGGAGGTTATGCTGAACTTGTAAAAGACTCTGGTTAGACCTCAGCTGGAATATTGTGTACAGATCGGGCACCACACTATAGGGAGGATGTGAACACATTGGAAAGAGTGCAGAAGAGGTTTGCAAGAATGGTTCCAGGGATGAGAAACTTAATTTATGAAGATAGATTGGAGAAGTTGAAACTGTTCTTCTTGGAGGGGAGAAGGCTAAGAGGAGATTCAATTGAGTTGTCTAAAATCATGAGGGAGCTGGACAGAGTAGATTGGGAGAAACTTCCCGCTTGCAAAAGGATCGAAAATAAGAGGGCACAGATTTAAAGCGATTTGCAAAAGAAGCAAATGCGATGAGAGAATAAACTTGTTCACACAGCGAGTGGTTGGGGTCTGGAATGCATTGCCTGGAAGTGTGATGGAGGCAGGTCAATTGAGGCATTCAAAAGGGCATTAGATAATTATTTAAATAGAAACAATATGCAAGGTTATGGGGAAAAGGCAGGAGAATGGCACTGAGTCATAATGCTCATTCGAAGAACCGGTGCAGACACAATGGGCCAAATGGCCTCCTTCTGCATTGTAACAATTTTGTGATTCTGTGATTCTGTGAAGAGCAGGAGAGTTTTTCATGATGTCCTGGCCAGTATTTATTTATTCCACAATCAACATCATTGAAACAAATCACCTGGTCACTAATTTGTTGCTGTTTGTGGGAACTTGCTCTGTGCAAACTAGTTGTCATGTTTCCTATATTACAACAGTTTTGTCTTCTTTTAAATGTTAACAAGAGCTTTGTCTACTTTTTCTCCAACATTTATCCCTCAATTACCAAAAATAGATTATCTCCTCTTTCTCGTTGTGGTGTCTTGCTATAAGCAATTTGGCTGCCACATTTGCCAATGAATCAGTAAATTCCTTTTAAAAGTAAGTTTTTGACTGTTAGGGGACTTAGGATATCCTGAGGACTTGAAAGGTGCTATATAATTGCAAGGCTGTTCTTTCTTTTGGAAGAACTAATGTGAATTTAATTATTCAATGCCATTATGATATCGTGTTAACTCCCCACGTTTTGTAAAGAGGATTGTGAATAGCTCAACTTCTTCAAGCAACCCTTCTCAGAGTCTAGTAACAAAACTTTTACTATATTGTTGTTTTGGAATTGACGGATTTTCTTACCAAATTTTCTAAAGTGTCTATAGAGGCAATATTAAGGTGCTCGAAGTATGTTGCAAATCCTTCATTAAGCCACAGATCATTCCACCATCTCATTGTAGCCAAGTCTCCAAACCACTTCAAAAAGAAACAGAGAAACAAAACTTGTCATAAATTGAATACTCCAGAACTTTCTAATCCACAAAGGTCCCTAGTTTGTAAATTTGAAGATAATATTTAAGCATGCTTACAGCAAATATAGTTCATGCCATCGCAAACCAACATGTTGTTTTAAAAGCCCTTTTTATTGGAACCGCACATGGACATGCTTGACCTTTTAGGTGCGGTGTGGGTAATTCACATTTTCAAGAAGTTTAATGTTATTGGTGACATGAGTATCACTTGTAACTTATTTTTGTTGTGCGAGCTCATACAATCATGCTGCCACACTGGCAATGATCGTTCACTGCCAGCAGGATAGTGTCCCCTTATCGAAACAAAAAGCACATGATATACTAGCTGGGGATGGTCTATGCTCTTATCGTATATTTCTCATCTGACATTTGAAGATGCATGTATTGATGCACACTATAAGTAAATTGGTGATGTACCAATATTGTCAGAATTTTCCCAGTCTCAAATTTACCATGGCTAAGTTTTAGAACGTCGATATAACCTTGAAACGAACATTGATTTTGACAAATAATACATCATGGTCACAGCAGCCATTGCATTCCATTATCTTTATACAGTTGCACTGAAGGTAGTTCAGAGAAGATTCACTAGGCTGATTCCTGGAATGAAGTGATTGTTTTATGAGGGAAGGTCGAGCAGGTTGGGCCTATGCCCATTGGAGCGAGAATGAGATGTGTTCTTATTGAAACATATAAAATTCTGTGGGTTCTTAACAGGATAGATGCTGAGAAGATGTTTCCCTTCATGGGTGATCTAGTGCCCATCGTTAACTGCCCTTGAGAAAGTGGTGGTGAGCTGCCTTCATGAATCACTGCAGTACATATGTTGTAGGAACACCCACAGTGCTGTTAGGTAGGGAGTTCCAGAATTTTGACCCAGTGACAGTGAAGGAACGGTGGACGATATAAATCCAAGTCAGCATGGTATATGACTTGGAGGGGAACTTGCAGGTGGTGATGTTCCAATGCATCAGCTGCTCTTGTTCTTCTAGGTGGTAGAAATCAGAGGGCCATTAAAGAGCATGGAGAGAGAGAGAGGCAAGAGTCAATTAAACAGCGTGGTGAGAGAGAGGTGAGAGTCCATTAAAGATCAGGGAGAGGGAGAGGCGAGAGTCTATTAAAGAGCGCAGAGAGAGAGATGAGAGGCCATTAAAGAGCGTGGAGAGAGAGACCATTAAAGGGCATGGAGAGGCCATTAAAACAGCATGGAGAGCAGCTGATTGGTGAGTATGATTGTTATGCATTTCTAGGCTTTAAAGTAAAAGTAAGGCCTTTAGTTTTTGTTTATGTCTCCAGTCTTTTTTTTCTTTTTTTCTTAAAAATAGCTTGTTAAGTATAGGGTTGATCCTGGTGTAAAAAATAATTTCAATAAAGTGTAAAGAGCGGGGGATTCTTCAAGTGTCAAGAGTAATTATTTAATAAATTAAATAAAATATGATAGCGATGGCAGGATGGGCGATGTGTTGCTGGGGCAGCATGTGGGAGCTGCTGGACACCAAGGTGATCCAGAACGAACACACCTGTAGTAAGTGTTTGCAGCTCGAGAAACTTCGGATTCAAGTTGAGGAGCTGGAGTCCAAGCTGCAGACATTGTGCCACATCAGGGAGGGGGAAAGTTACCTGGACACTTTACTCCAGGAAGCGGTCACACCCCTCAGATTAGGTAATTAAAATTCGGTCTGTGATCAGGGACGGGGGGGTGTGACTGCAGGTGCAGCAGGTATGAGCACCCTGGGGGGTAGTATTTGAGTAGCCTTGGCCCCTGCAACTGTCCAACAGCTACGAGGTTTTTGCTGTGTGGACGAGAATGAGGACTGCAGGGAGGATGAGTGAACTGACCACAGCACCGTGGTACAGGCAGCCATTCAAGAAGGGGGGTGGGAGGAAATAGGAACATAGTAGTGGTAGGGGACAGAATAATTAGGGGGATAGATACTGTTCTCTGCAGATATGAGCATGAGTCTTGAAGGCTTGCCCAATGCCAGGGTTAAGGACATCTCCTCAGGGCTGGAAGGTGGGAGTGGGAGGACATTGTTGTCATCCATGCTGGTACCAATGACGTTGATAGGACTAGAAAGGAGGTTCTGCTGAAAGAATTTGGACAGTTAGGAGCAAAATTAAAAAGCAGAACCTCCAAGGTAATAATCTTGGGATTACTACCTGAGCCATGGGCAAACTGGCACAGGGTAAATAAAGTCAAGGAGTTAAATGTGTGACTCAAAGATTGATGTGGGAGTTCATGGGGCACTGGTGCCAGTACTGGGGTAGAAGGGAGCTGTTCCGGTGGGACGGGCTTCACTTCAACCATGCTGGGACCAGTGTCCTGGCAAATCGAATAACTAGAGCTGTAGAAAGGGCTTTAAAATAAAAAGAACGGCGGGAAGGTTCTGGAGAGGGGATGCATAGGCTTACAAAGCAAAAGGATACGGCAGCATTGCAGGGCAGCTATTTAGGTAATGGCACCCAGAGTGTGACAGGAAAGGACAGAGTGTACCAACATAAAAAAAGCAGAAAATAGGGTCAAAGGGGGAAAAATGGTAAAAAGACAAAATTAATGGCTCTTTACTTAAATTCACAAAGTATTCAGAACAAAATAAATGAATTAACAGCACAGATAGAGGCTAATGGGTATGACCTTATAGCCGTTACAGAGACATGGTTACAAGGAGATCAAAGCTGGGAACTAAATATCCAGGCGTATGTGACTTTTTGAAAGGACAGCAGGAAGGAAAGGGTGGTAGGGTAGCTTTGTTAGTACGAGATGGACTAAGTACAATAGCAAGAAATTATCTTGGATTGGAAGATGTAGAATCCATATGGATGGAGGTAAGAAATAACAAGGGGAAGAAGGCACTGGTGGGAGTAGTCTACAGGCCTCCTAACAGTAGCTATTCTGTAGGACAGAGAATAAATCAGTAGATAATGAGGGCATGTAAAAAAAAGCCAGTACATTAATCATGGGTGACTTTAATCTTCATATAGATTGGAAAAATAAAATTGGCAGAGGTAGCCACGAGCAAGAATTCATAGAGTGTATTTGGGACAGTTTCCTAGAACAATATGTTGTGGATCCAACCAGGGATCAGGCTATTTTGGATCTGGTAATGTGTAATGAGGTAGGTTTAATAAATTATCTCAAAGTAAAAGATCCCTGAGGAAACAGTGACCATAACATGGTTGAATTTAGCATTCAGTTTGAGAGTAAGAAACTTGGGTCTAAAACAACTGTGCTAAACTTAAATAAGGATGATTACAAAAGAATGAGAGCAGAGTTGGTTAGAGTCGACTGGGAAAGGAGTTTAGCAGAAAAGATGGTCGATGCACAATGGCAGACGTTTAAGAAAATAGTTCATGACTCACGACACAGATATATCCCAGAGAGGAAGAAGGATTCTAGGAAGGGGATAACCAACCATGGTTAACCAAGGAAGTTAAAGATAGTATCAAATTGAAAGAAGAAACATACAATGTGGCAAAGATTAGTGGTAAGCCAGAAGATTGGGAAAGTTTTAAAAGCCAACAAAAGATGACCAAAAATCAATAAAGAGGGAGAAAATAAATGTTGAGGGTAAACTAGCAAGTAATATAAACATGGACAGTAAGAGATTCTTTAAATATATTAAAAGGAAGAGAGAGGCCAAAGTGAAGATTGGCCCCTTACAGAATGAGGCTGGGGAAATAATAATGGGGAACTAGGAAATGGCAGAGGAGTTGAATAAATACTTTGCATCAGTCTTCACGGTAGAAGACACTAATAGCATTCCAAAATACAAAATAATCAAGGGGCAAAATGGTGGGGAGGGGGGTGGGGAGGAAATAAATACAATAACTATCACTAGAGAAAAAGTACTAGGGAAACTAATGGGGCTAAAGGCCGATAAGTCCCCTGGACCTGATAGGTTGCATCCTAGGATATTAAAGGAAGTAGCTACATAAATAGTGGATGCACTGGTAGTAATCTTCCAAGAGTTCTCAGATTCTGGAAAAGTTCCAGAAAATTGGAAAACTGCCAATTTAACACCCTTATTCAAAAATTGGGTGGGGTGGCGGAGGAAGGGGGGGGGGGGACAAAAAACAGGTAACTATAGGCCAGTTAGCTTAACATCTGTCATTGGGAAAATGTTAGAGTCTATTATAAAGGATGTAATAGCAGGGCATTTAGAAATGCATAATATAATCAAGCAGAGTCAGCATGGCTTCATGAAGGGGAAATCATGCCTGAAAAAATTATTAGAATTCTTTGTGGAGGTAATAAGCAGGATAGATAAAGGGGAACCAGTAGATGTAATGTATTTGGATTTCCAAAAGGTGTTTGATAAGGTGCCGCACATAAGGCTACTTAATAAGGTAAGAGACCATGGTGTTGGGGGTAGTATATTAGCATGGATGGAGAATTGGCTACCTAAGTGAGTGGGCAAAAACTTGGCAGATGGGATATAATGTGGGAAAATGTGAGGTTATGCATTTTGGCAGGAAGAATAGAGGAGCTGAATATGAAAGGGTAGATGCTGAGAGGTTATTTTCCCTTGTGGGAGAGTCTAGGACCAGAGGGCATAATCTCAGGGTAAGGGGTCGCCCATTTAAGACAGAGATGAGGAATTTCTTCTCTTAGAGGGTTGTGAATCTGTGGAATTCTTTACCGCAGAGGGCTGTCGAGGCTGGGTCATTGTCTATTCAATGTTGCCAATGAGATAGACAGATTTTTAATCAGTAAGGGAATCAAGGATTATAGGGACAAGGCAGGAAAGTGGAGTTGAGGATTATCAGATCAGCCGTGATCTCATTGAAAGGCAGAGCAGACTCGATGGGCTGAATGAACTGCTTCTATTCCTACGTCTTATGGTCTGTCAAAGGAGCCTTGGTGAATGCTGCAGTGCATGTTGAAGATGGTACACATTGCCACCACTATACATCAGTGGTGGTGGAGGGAGTGAATATTTATCATGGTGAATGGGATGCCAATCAAATGGGTTGCTTTGTCCTGGATGGTGTCAAGCTTCTTGAGTGTTGTTGGAGCTGCACTCATTCAGCCAAGTGGAGAGTATTCCATCACACTCCTGACTTGTGCCTTATACATGATGGACAGGCTTTGGGGAATCAAGAGGTAAGTTTCTGTCTGCAGAATTCCCAGCTGCTGACCTGCCCTTGTAGCCACAGTATTTATATGGCTAGTCCAGTTCAGTTTCTGGTCAATGGTAACCCCCAGGACAATGAGAGTGGGGGATTCAGCAATGGTAATGCCATCAAAGGTCATGGGGAGAGAATTAGATTCTCCTTTGTTAAGATAGACATCGCCTGGCACTTATGTGGCACAAATGTTACTTGCCACTTATCAGTCCAAGCCCGAATATTATCCAGGTCTTGCTGCATTTGGACATGGACTGCTTCAGTACCTGAGGAGTCATGAATGATGCTGAACGCTGTGCAATCATCAGCGAACATCCCCACTTCTGACTTTATGATGGAACGAAGGTCATTGATGAAACAACTGAAGATGGTTGGGCCTGGGACACTATCCTGAGAAACTTCTGTTGCGCTGTCCCGGGACTGACATGACCGACCTCCAGAGAGGGTGGCTGTGATTGGGACGCCAGGAAACTGGGAGAAGTGGTTGAAGCAGTGTGGTCATTTCACCTGGGTGAGTGGGAGGGGTCCTCTGTGGGGCACAGGGTACTTGAACAGGAGGGACCCCCCCCAAACACCACCTGCCCCCGTGAACCTGCAGCCGGCTTGCCAGGGTTTAATTGGCCACTTATGGACCTCAATTGGCCCAAAGGTGGTCAAGCCACCTGCTACCTTCCCCGTTAATGGCAAGATTCCAGTGGTAGGCAATGGGCACGGCACCATCCCACCTGATTTTAACCCTGCCATTCCCGACTGCCAGTCCGCTTCGGGATGGGGCAGGGGTTGCAGAACATTCCGGCCCACGTTTGATTAGGAAGTAGGTGTGTGATATTGATGCAGTTCCTGGAATATCCAAAGCATTGTAGATGAAGGCTTGTTTACAGACAATGCAGAGAGATGTAAACAATTCCATGAATGGAACAGGCATATTTCAGAGAAGGGGGCCAACATATTCTCAGTACTTGGATGTGTCATTCCTCACTGAAATCACAGTTGCAAAGGCTTCTCATTTGCTGGTAAATGTGGTGGTCTTGGTGAGTAGTGGGACAAGAAAGATCAATGAGGATTTCACTGGTGTCCATACAGGCTACCTGCTGTCAATCAACAGGCTGCAATACTTTCCTGCCACTCAATCTCTACCAACCAAATAAAGTTTCATGGCAACCCACTATTCGAAACTGGTGAATGTCCCATAGAATATTAGACAAGTCAGAAACCAGTTTAGTGTAAACACGATACAGCATACACATACAATAAAATTTTTCAATACAAGCTTTTAACATCACAATTACTTCATTATTCCAGGGTTCTGTATAATGCCAACTTTTGTTTGTGAGACAGTTTCTTCAAACCCGTATTCAGTACTTGTAATCACCTAATTCAAACGACAATTTAAAACGATCACCATCACAAAATATAGAATATAGCTGTGTGCCCTGAACAGTTTCTGCACCATCCCTAACTCCCAACAGAAATTAATACAGCGACTAATATGTAAAAAAAGCATTGCGCAAACGTGCCTGATGTGCCAGCTCATGTGCAATTATTGTAGAAATGCTTAATTTATCATCAAAGAATCTCATCTTTGGACGATATAACAGCGAATCCTTTCTGAACATCAGCAGACCCCAGGTTTCCATTGCTGCTGCTCCATAGTAAGGCAATGCTATTATATCTAAAAGGATAAGAACACAATGAGTCAGTTGCAATGCAGTCATGTAATAAGTTATAGTGCACAATAGCCTAGCAATTGGCTGGTGCCACATCCACATTACACATGTAAAATTGATATCAAAGCATTTAATTTGGCAGGAAGCATGAGGTGCAAAGTTCACCATTTTGGTAAAGCACAAAAAGGAAATTCCAGGACCCATGCCTGAAACAGTCATTAGGCCCTTTGCAAATGCAAATAAAGAGCCAAAAATGTGTTTGAGGTCCCTTTTGCAAACTTGGTCTATCTTGAACACACTGGCACTAAATGTGCTGCATTCAGGACAGCATGTTTGACATGTGCAGGCCATCATCAAAAGGTAAATTTTCTAAAAAAAAAACCTTACTTGAACGTGGTATCAGGAGGAGCAGGAGTGCTCCTCTCAACCCTACTACAACCCTGAAGACTTGGCAGCTTCTGCTTGACCCTCTCTCTCTTAATCGCTCATCTACTCTCCTTCAATGTTTGGTGTGCCTCAGGCCTAACCAGTCCAGCGTGTGGATTATTCCCTGTGCCCAGTTCACACCAGCAAATAAATTTCTAGGTTAATACCTTAGTAGAGTCAAACAATGAGTATAGAAGATTAAGGGATGCTCTAATTGAGAGACAGAAAGATAGAAAATAGGAGCAGGAGTAGGTCATTTGGCACTTTGAGCATGCTCCACCATTCAATATGATCATGGCTGATCTTCTATCTCAATGCCATACTCCCGCTCTCTCCCCATACCCCTTGACACCTTTAAAGTCTAGAAATTTATCTATTTACTTCTTAATCTTCAGTGAATTGGCTGCCACAGCCTTCTGTGGTAGAGGATTCCACAGGTTCACCACCCTCTGAGTGAAGAAGTTTCTCCTCATCTCAGTCCTAAATGGCCTACCCCACATTTGAGACTGCGACCCCTTATTCTGGACACCACAGCCAGAGGAAACATTATCCCTGTATCCAGTATTTCCAGCCCTGTCAGAATTTTATGCATTTCAATGAAAGCCCCTCTCATTCTTCTAAACTCCAGTGAGTACAGGCCTAGTCGAGCCAATCCCTCCTCATACAACAATCTTGCCATCCCTGGAATCAGTCTGGTGAACCTTTGCTGCACTCCCTCTATGGCAAGTATATCCTTTCTTAGGTAAGGAGACCAAAACTGCACATAACATTCCAGGTGTGGTCTCACCAAGGCCCTGTACAGCTGCAGTAAAACATCCTTGCTTCTATACTCAAGTCCTGTCACAAAGAAGGCCAACATATCATTTGCCTTCTTAACTGCTTGCTGCACCTGAATGCTTGCTTTCAGTGGTTGGTGTACAAGGACACCCAAGTCCCTTTGTACATCAACATTTCCCAATTTATCACCATTTAAATAATACTCTGCTATTCTGTTTTCTTATCGAGGTGGGTAACTTCACACTTATCCACATTTTACTGCATTTGCCATTTATTTGCCCACTCGCTTTGTCTAAATTGCCTTGAAGTCTCTTAACATCTTCCTCACCACTCACATTCCCACCAAGTTTTGTGTCATCAGAAAAATTGGAAATATTACATTTGGTTCCCTCATCTAATCATTGATAGCTGGGGCCCAAGCACTGATCCCTGTGGTACCCCACTAATCACTGCCTGCCACTCTGAAAAAGACCCATTTATTCCTACTCTCTGTTTCCTATCTGCTAAGCAATTCTCAATCCATGCCAATATATTACCCCCAATCCCATGTGCTTTAATTTTGCACACTAGCCTCTTATGTGGGACATTATCAAAAGCTTTCTGAAAATCCAAATATAGCACATCCACTGGTTCTCCCTTATTTATTCTGCTAGTGACATCCTCAAAAAACTCCAGTAGGTTTGTCAAACATGATTTCCCTTGCATAAATCCATGTTGACTTTGTCTAATCCCGTTGATATTTTCTAAATGTCCTGTTATCACATCCTTTATAATAGACTCTAGCATTTTCCCTACTACTGATGTTAGACTAACCAGTCTGTAATTCCCTGTTTTTTCCCTCCCTCCTTGTTTAAATAGTGGGGTTCCATTTGCCACCATCTAATCTGCCCGAACTGTTCCAGAACCTATAGAATTTTGGAAGATGATAACCAACGCATCCACTATTTCCATGGCCACCTTCTTTAGTACCCTGGGATGTAGATTATTGGGCCCTGGGGATTTATTGGCTTTCAGTCCCATTAATTTCTCCAGCACTATTTTTTTAATAATACTAATTTCCTTCAACTCCTATTCATCAGACCCTAGGTTCCCTTGCATTTTTGGGAAGTTATTTGTGTCTTCCTCCATGAAGACATAAAGTAGTTGCTTAATTGCTCTGCCATTTCCTTGTTACCTCCCGTTCTCTTGTTTCAGACTCTAAAGGCCCTACATTTGTCTTCACTAATCTTTTTCTTTTTACATACTTACAGAAGCTTTTACAGTCTGCTTTTATGCTCCTTGCAAGTATACTCTCATACTCTATTTTTCCCCTCTGAATCAATCTCTTGATCCTCCTTTGTGAATTCTAAACTTCTCCCAATCCTCAGGCATGCTACTTTTGCTAGCAAATTTATATGACTCCTCTTTTGATCTAATACTGTCCTTAATTTCTTTTGTTAGCCATGGTTGGGCCGCTTTTCCTGTTGTGTTTTTGTGCCAGAAAAGAATGTATAACTGTTTCAATGCATACATTCATTCCTTATACATTACCCATTGCCTATCCACTGTCATGCCTTTTAATGAAGTTCCCCAATCTATCTTAGCCAACTCATGCCTTATGCCTTCATAGTTTCTTTTGTTTAGATTTAGGACCCAGACTCGGATCAGACTACTTTACTTTCCATCCTAATGAAAAATTCTATCATGTTATGGTCACTGTTCTCTAAAGGACCCTGCAGAACAAGGTCATTAATTAACTCCTTCTCATTGCACAATACCAAATCTTGGATAGACTGTTCCCTAATTGGTTCCTTGATATCCTGGTCTAAAAACCATCTTGTACACACTCCAGGAATTCATCTGCCACAGTATTATTGCTAATTTGGTTTGAGCAGTCTATATGTAGATTAAAGTCACCCATGATTATTGTAGCACCCTTGTTACATGCATCTCTAATTTCTTGTTTAATACCATCCCCTACCTGACCACTACTGTTTGGAGGCCTATATACAACACCCACTAATGTTTTCTTCCCCTTGTTGCTTCTTAGCTCCATCCAGACTGATTCTACATCTAGATTTTCTAAGCCAATATCCTCTCTCACTATCGCACTGATTTCATCCTTAACTAACAATGCCACCCCACCTCCTTTTCCTTTTTGCCTGTCATTCCTGAATAGAGTACTCCTGGACATTCAGTTCCCAGCCTTGGTCACCCTGCAGCTATGTCTCCGTAATTGCAATCGTATCGTACCCATTTACATCTATTTGCACTGTTAATTCGTCTACCTTATTGCGAATACTTTGTGCATTCAGATAGTGCCTTTAGACTTGCTTTTTAACATTTTTATACATTTTTTTGTACTATGGCCCTATTTTCTGTTAGCCCTTGTTTCCTCTGCCTTCCACATTTGCATTCTCCTTTTCTGTCTTTCATTCCTATCTTTGTTTCCCTCCCTTGAGTCTCCCCACTCAGGCTCCCATTCCCCTACCACTCTAGTTTAAACCCTCCCTCACAGTACTACTGAATACCCCTGTGAGGATATTGGTCCAAGTCCTGCTGGAGTGCAACCCGTCCAGCTTGCACAGGTCCTATTTTCCCCAGAATCAGTCCCAGTGCCTCAGGAATATAAATCCCTCCCTCCTATACCATCTCTCCAGCTACGCATTCATAATGATCTATTCTCCTATTCCTGATCTCGTGAGCATGTGGGACTGGGAGTAATCCTGAGATTACTAATTTTGAGGTCCTGCTTTTTCATTTATTTCCTAGCTCCCTATATTCTGCTTTCAAGACTGCATCACTCTTTTTACCTATGTCATTTGTACCAATATGGACCACAGCCTCTAGTTGTCACCCTCCCCCTTCAGAATGACCTGCAGCCACTCAGTGACATCCTTGACCCTGGCACCAGGGAGGCATCATACCATTCTGGTCTGTGCCGCAGAAATATGTCTGTTCCCCTTATGATAGAATCTCCTATCACTATTGCTCTCCCACTCGTTTTTCTCCCCCCTTACCCACCCACACCCTGTGCAGCTGAGCCATTTGTGGTGCCACAGACTTAGCTGTTGCTGCATTCCCCTGAGAAACTATCTATCCCAGCAGTGTCCAAAACAAAAAATCTGTTAGAGAGGGAGATGGACCCTTCTGCACTACCTGTCTAGTGCTTTTACTCTGTCTGGCAGTCACGCATTCCTTTTCTGCCTATGCACTCTTTACCTCCGGTGTGACCACCTCACTGTCCATGCTATCCACAAAGATCTCATCCTTGTGGATGCTCCACAGTGATGCCAGCCATAGCTGCAGCTCCAAAACAGGAATTTCAAATAGCTGCAACTGGAGACACTTCCTGCACACGTGGTCACCCTGGACATTGGAAGTGTCCCTGACTTTCCACATTGCACAGGAGGAGCATTCCACTTGGCTGAGCTGCCCTGCCATGACCTACCTTAAATTACTCCCTTTACTTCTACTTCCTCTAGTTTAGAGAATATTAAGGATAAAAGAAATGCTTATGAGTCCTACTTACCAAGGCTGCCGCTCTTCTTACTGAGGAAAGGTAGAAAATGAAAGGATCCCTCATTCCCTCTTCAGCGAACTCCCTCTCCCACCAAATTCCAACCTAAGCACTCTAAAGCAGCCCAAACCAGCACTCCAGTGCATATTAGGCAGCACTGTTGACGGCCTACTTTTAAGCTCTCTGAATCTAGCTTCTGAAAACCTGTTTAAGCAAGTTATCTAATTAACTAGCTGCAGCTGCAAGCAGAGCCATTTTAAAGTTGGACTAAAACTCACCTTCTCCCAATACAAAGAGCAACTTTTAGGTGGTTGCTAAACTAAAGAAAGATTAGACTTTAGATAGAAATTAACCCTTAAATTAACCCTTAAAAGTCACCCTCTCACCAAACTCCAACTTAAGTACTCTAATGCAGCCCAAAGTAGCACTCTAATGCAGATGTTTAAGATTAGAAGGGAGAGAAGTTATTTCCTTCAATGACAACAAAAATTGGGAGATATGTAAATTAGGCAGCCAATTTGGTAATGGCCATTTTACACGATCACTCAGGCCCCTTCCCTGAAGGACATTAGTGAACAGGTTGGGTTTTTACGACTATGTCATTTTCTAGTACTAGTCCACAAATGACCAGATTTACTGAATTCAATTTCCTAATTTGCTGCAGTAGGATTTGAATTCAAGTTTGATTTTAAAACCATGACCCCTGAAGTGAATGGATGAAAATGATGGTTGGGTTCTACCTGCTGCCATTTTAACCTCATCAATTCTGGTTAGTGGATGCCTCATCAAAATTGAAAAAAATGAAGCCTGCTAAAATAATCTGGACTCGTTGTGAATTTAACAGAAAATCAGGCAAATTGTGCAGAGTCCCTCAGCCATCTGCTAAAACTGTATCCTGAAATTCTGCTTCTGCCCATGACCTTCAAGTTAAAGCCTCCAGCTTTGGTTGGGAGTTGGGTTTGACTAATTTGGATGAGACCCGGGAGATAAAATGGTTCAGACATTACTCACAAAACCACAGAATACTGAAATGATTATGATTGTAAACTGCATTTTTAAATAATAGAGACCGACAAATAGATAGACAGACTGATAGACAGATGAAATGAATCAAGATATTTTAGTTTATGTTGCAGTTGGCCTTAGAATCATAGGATAAGAGTATACAAACAAGTGACTTACCTAATTTGGGGAGGGGGTAACTCACATTAAAATACTCTTCAAAGTATGCAAGTATTGGACCTGTTACATTTAATGCATAATCAGCTTCACCTTTTGATATGGCTGCTTTATCAGCCCAAATGCGAATCTGAAAAAGTTGTTGAATTTAAAGTACAGCATTTATAAGTAATTTTTAATTAAAATTTTGGTTTCATATTAAAACTTAGGACCATCTCCTCTCTACAGTTGATGTAATTCTTTGTCCTTGCTGATTGATTTGTTATCTCTAGTAATTCAAACTTCTCACATTTCCTACATTACAACAGGGACTACATTTCAACATTACTTCATTGTTTGAAAATCGCTTGGACACCCTGAGGTGGTGACAGGCACAATATTGCATAGAATTACACAGAATATACTGCCCCCAAACAGGTCATTTGGCCCAACTTGTGGGTGCTGATGTTTGTATTCCACATATGGCTCCTCCCATTCCAGCTGTCTCATCTCAGCTTTCAGCATATCTTTCCATTCCCTTTGGAAAGAATCTAAGCTATTTGCCTCATCCACTTCCTCTAGTAGTGAGTTCCGAATTCTAAAAACTCTTGAGTAAAAGAAACTCCTCCCTATTCCCCCATTGGATATATTAATAACTACCTTACTTTTAAGGCCCTTAGTTTTGAATGAAGGAACCAAATGTATGGTAGCTAAATTTGCCGATGACACCAAGAAAGGTAGGAAAGTAAATTGTCGAGGTGAGGTAGAGAGCCTGCAAAGGGATATAGACAGGTTAAATGAGTGAGCAAAAAATTGGCAGATAGGTGGAGTATAATGTGGGAAAATGTGAACTTGTCCACTTTGCCAGGAAGAATAGAAAAGCAGCATACTATCTAAATGAAGAGAGATTGCAGAACATGGTAGTACAGAGGGAGCTGGGGGTCCTGGTACATGAATCACAAAAAGTTAGTATGCAGATACAACAAGTGATTAGGAAGGCAAATGGAATGTTGGCATCTATTGTAAGGGGAATGGAATATAAAAGTAGGAAAATTGTGCTGTAGCTGTTCATCACAATGGTAAGACCACATCTGTAAACAGTTTTAGTCTCCTTATTTGAAAGAAGATATAATTGTGCTAGAAGCAGTACCGAGAAAGTGCACTTGACTCATTCCTGGGAATGAGGGGCTTAGTCTGTGAAGAAAGGTTGAACAGATTGGATCTATATCCATTGAAGTTTAGAAGAATAAGAGGTGATCTTATTGAAACTCATATGATTCTGAGGGGACTTGGTAGGGCAGATACCGGGAGGATTTTTTCACTTGTGGGGGAGACTAGAACTAAGGCACACAGTTTAAGAGTCAGAGGTCTCCCTTTTAAGACTGAGATGAAGAGCATTCTTTCTCTCAGGGGGTCATTAGTAAATGGATTTCTCTTCCCAGGGAGCAGTGGAGATTGGGTTTTGATGTTATTCAAGACTGAGTTAGACAGATTTTTGATAGACAAAGGAGTAAAGGGTTATCGGGACAGATAGGAAAGTGGAATTGAGACCACAATCAGATCAGCCATGATTTTATTGACTGGCAGAGCAGGCTCAAAAAGACGAATGACCTACTCCTACTCCTATGTTCCTAAATATTTAAAGGGAGGATTTTTAAAGCCTTGAAGGTTGAAAGCTCCTTTTTTATAGTTCAAATGAGCTTAACAGTTCCAATGAGTTTAAGCACTTCATTCACACATTCATGCCTAATTTTAACAATCCCAAAGTGAACTTTACCTCCCCCAAAGGTGTCCTGGGACCATATCCAAAAGGCTACCTTACCTCTCCTTAAGGGCACCTGACCTCTCGCAAAGGTGTCCCAGGGTCATTTTGAAAAGTGTACTCTACCTCTCCAAAGAACTCTGGCAGCTTTAGACCTTCTCCGAGCACATTTAAAGTGCACATCCCATCAGCAAAAATCAGATCAGCTGAGGCAGCTGCACTTTAACATGTGTAGCTCCCTCCATGAACCACAGATTCACACATTACAGCCTGCCCCCATTCTCCCCACCCCGCTGAGAAAATGGTAGGTGCCATGTTCGGTGGCAGGACTACCAGATTTGGGCTTCTGCCGCCACTTTCATAATGACAGAGAGCTCTCCATCTTTACAAAAGTTCAGGCCATAAATTTAAAAGTCTCAATCAAGTCTTCTAAGTCTTCTCTTTCTAAAGAAAACATCCTCAACCTATTCAATCTTTCCCCAAAGCTGTAGTGTCTCAGTTTTGGTCCTATCCTATTTTGCACTTTCTCTGTCTTTTTTGTTGAATGGAAGACTTACATTTATGTAGCACCTTTTATGACCTCAGGATTCCTCAAAGTGCTTAACAGCCAAAGAAGTATTTTTGAAGTGTAGTCACTTTTGCAATGTAGTAAACATGGCAGCCAATTTGTGCACAGCATAGTCCCACAAGCAATGTGATGATGAGCAGATAATTTGTGTTTTTGATGTTAATTGAGGGATAAATATTGGCCAGAATCCCAGGGGTCACTCCTTGCTCTTCTTCAAAATTGTGTCAGGGGATTTTTTATGTCCACCTGAGAGAGCTTGGTTTAACTTCTCATCAGAAAGATGGTACCTCCAGAAATGTGGCATTCCCTCAGTATTGCACTGGGGTTTCAGCTTAGACTTTTGTGCTTGAGTATCTGCAGTCTTTTCTGTAGTACAAACAGCAGATAGTGCACAATTCTCAGTGCGACCTGACCATGTTACTATGTGACATAGCTTATTAATTTTGAATTCTATACCTCTAGAATTAATACCAGTGCTGTTAGCATTTTAATTGCTTTGCTGACCTCTGATGCTGCCTTTAATTTGTTTGCCTGTATCCCAATTGATCATGTTAGCCCTCTAATCCATTCAGTTTCTTATTTTCTAAAGTGTGGCTCATCTTTATGTTCTTTTCTACCAAAGTGCATCATCTCAGATTCATCTATTTGACAGTTTATTTACACTTAACTGCCCAGTTTGCAAGGTTTCTAATATTAAGTTGCATTCTTCCTCGATGTTAGCTACACACCACAGTTTGATGTCATCAGCAAACATTGATACTGAGTTATTTGTTCCCAAATTCGAGTCATTACTGCAAATTATGAATTATTTGTGGACCCAGCACTGATCCTTGTGGAAGAATAATTTCTACCTTCTTCCAGTGTGGATAACTATTCTTTACTAATATTCTCTGTTTTCCATATTTTAGCCCCAATTTGTTATCCATTCAGCTATTTATTCCCTTACTCCACATGTGCTAATCTTTATAATTCCAGTTTTTTTTTCTTTTTTAAGTTTTCCTCAAAATGGCTTCCATTTAAAAGCTGCTAAACTAGTTCAGAAACATGTCTTTCCATTAACCTAATTTATTTTCAACTTGAATTAAATATGATATAGTCAATACAGCAGAGTTAAAATTTCTAAAGGAAAAAAATACAAATAACACTTCTAGAAATAATAAATATTAAGATCATTGATAGTTACCTCCATGTCATTGAAAGTTGTGTTAATGTAATCATAGTCACAAATAGCAAAAGCAGTTACATAAGTAGACATCTTCACACTGGTCTTAAATGTTGTAACTTTCCATTTACCATCCACGTCCAGTCTTTCAGAAACATCTAAAAATTCAAAACATTCAAGTTGAATAGTTTCCTATTGCTTCTGCAATGGTGAAAATGCTGGCATTATACTGACTTATCTATTAGTACTCATGGGTTTAGTCTCTGACAGATATTTTTTCAAGGAAATGCCTGACTTTGCAGCAGGTGTGATGGAAACCGGGAGTTTTCTGATATTCTGAAAGAATTCATGGTTGCTTCATCCAAAGCAAAAGTACACTGATAATAGCCCAGAAGGAAAAAACAGTTCGGACCAGTAGTCTTATTTCCCAGTTTTTACTAGTGTTCCATTTTAAGGTATACAAGACCAGTTTGGACCAGTATTCTTATTTTCCAGTTTTTATTGTTTTTTTCGCTCTGGGAAATGAGCTATTGGAAAGAATTTTCTGGTCGGTGAGCAGGGATGGGGCTCCTTCGCTGACACATAAAATGACGCGTGGTGACCCCGGGCGGGTGTCCGGACGTCACCGTGCGACACTTAGATTTTCAGTTTGGCGGGCTCACGGCCAAGTCGGCTGCACGCCTACCAAACTGTCAAAGGCCTATTAAGGCCTGTTACAAACTAATTGATATAATTAAATGAGCTGGCGGTCCAACCTGGCAGGCAGGCGAAGAGCCCAGGCAGCCATTGCATTTTTTATGGAACCTCATCCACGGGCGGGATGAGGTTTCATGAAGTGTTTAAAAATGCAATAAAAATTATTTTAAAAATTTATTGACATGTCCCAGTTCATGTGACACTGTCACATGAGGGGACACGTCTTAAAAGTTTTTAATTACTTTATTCAGATGTTTAAAAGTTAAGAAAATCTCCCTGAAGCACTTTTGTGCCTCAGGGAGATTTCTGTGCTCTTTTGTGCACAGGCCCGGACTTAAGGAATTCCCCCCTGCCCACACAGGGAGCGCTCAGCACTTCTGAGCAAGCGTCATGCTGGGGAGGTCTTAATTGGCCCGCCCACGTAAAATGGCGGCGCGGACCCGATTGAGGCGCTCGCTCCTGTCTGCCCCCACACAACACCGCCCGAATTTGGGGAAATTCAGCCCATTATCACAATGATTGCATGTGAACTGGCACACCAGATGTTGACATGAGAGAGAGGTGAAGTTGAAGAGATGAAGATTATCCTAGCAACAGTTAGTGTGTTTAAGGTTGACCTGTTTACTAAACAAGGGGCTGAAACCTGAAGTCCTGCCAATAGAAACTTTCAGACTGTGACTTTTACAACAAGGACAGTGCAACTGCTGCAGTAATCACAGGGTGGTTGAAGGATGCCGGTGCACACTGCATAAATAAGACACTAGGAATTAGTCTAGAGATTATCGTATAAGGCAATATATGAACTTATGAACATATGAATTAGCAGCAGGAGTAGGCCACTCGGCCATTCGAGCCTGCTCTGCCATTCAGTAAGATCATGCCTGACCTGACTGTAACCTCAACTCCACATTCCTGCCTACCCCCAATTTTCTAAAGTGTGGCTCACCTTTATTTTTTTCTACCAAAGTGCATCTTCTCAGATTCACCTATGTGACAGTTTATTTCCACTTAACTGCCCAGTTTTCAAGGTTTCTAATATTATGTTGTAATATTCCTCAATGTTAGCTATGCACCACAGTTTGATGTCATTAGCAAACGTTGATATTTGTTCCCAAGTTTATGTCATTACTGCAAATTATGAACTATTTGTGGCCCCAACACTGATCCTTGTGGAATAATTTCTAATTTGTAGTAATGACTCGGACTTGGGAACAAATAACTCAATATCAACGTTTGCTGATGATATCAAACTCTGGCGTGTAGCTAACATTGAGGAGAAATGTAACTTAATATTAGCAACCTTGCAAACTGGGCAGTTAAGCGTAAATAAACTGTCACCATTTAGATAATATTTCTTTTTTATTTTTACCCCCTTACTTATCAAGAATCTATCCATCTCTGCCTTAAAAATATTCAGAGACTTTGCCTCCGCCACCTTTTGCGGAAGAAAGTTCTAAAGACTCACAACCCTCTGAGAGAAAAAAATTCTCCTCATCTCTGTCCTAAATGGGTGACTCCTTATTTTCAAACAGTGGGCTCTAGAACTAGATTCTCCCACAAGAGGAAACATCCTCTCCATATCCATCTTGTCAAGACCCCTCAGGATCTTATATGTTTCAATCAAGTCGTCTCTTACTCTTCTAGACACCAGCAAATACAATCCTAGCCTGTCCAACCTTTCCTCATAAGACAACCTGCCCAAGCCAGGTATTATTCTGGTAAACCTCCTCTGAACTGCTTCCAAAGCATTTACATCCTTCCTTAAATAAGGAGACCAATACTGCACACAGTACTCCAAATGTGGTTTCACTAGTGTCCTGTACAATTGAAGCATAGCCTCCCTACTTTTGTATTCAATTCCCCTCGCAATAAATGGTAACATTCTATTAGATTCCCTCATTCATTGCGGTATCTGCATACTAGCCTTTTGTGATTCATGCACTAGGACACCTAGATATCTCTGCATCGCAAAGCTCTGCAGTCTCTCACCATTTAGACAATGTGCTTCTTTTTAATTTTTTTCTGCCAACATAGTCAATTTCACACTTTCCCACATTTTACTCCATTTGCCAGGTCTTTGCCCATTCACTTAACCTATCTATAACCCTTTGTAGCCTCCTTGTGTTCTCTTCACATCTTACTATCCTACCTATCTTCATGTATTCAGCAAATCTAGCAAGCATACCTTTGGTCCCTTCATCCAAGTCATTGATATCAATTGTAAAAATTTGCGGCCCCAGCACAGATCCCTTTGGCACACCACTTGTTACATCTTGCCAACCAGAAAATGACCCGTTTATGCTTACCTTCTGTTTCTTATTAGCTAGCCAATTTTTTTATCCATGCTAAGATGTTACCCCATACACCATGAGCTTTTATTTTTCGCAATAACCTTTGATGTGGCGCTTTATCAAATGCCTTCTGGAAATGTAAATACAGTATATCTACTATATTTATTGGTTCCCCTTTATCCACAGCATATGTTACTTTTTCAAATAACTCCAGTAAATTGGGTAAACATGATTTTCCTTACACGAAACCATGTTGATGTTACCTAATTGTGCTGAATTTTTCTAAACGCCCTACTATAATGTCTAAAATAACAGCTTCTAACATTTTCCCTATGACAGATGTTAAGCTAACTGGCCTGTAGTTTCCTACTTTCTGTCTTTCTCCCTTTTTGAATAAAGAAGTTACATTCGCAATTTTCCAATCTAATGGAACCTTCTCCGAATCTAGGGAATTATAGAAAATTAAAACCAATGCATCAACTATCTCACTAGCCACTTCTTTTGAGAGCCTAGGATGAAGTCAATCAGGACCCGGGCGCTTGTCAACTCGCAATTCCATCAATTTTATCAGTACTACTTCCCAGGTGATTTAATTTTCTCTGTGTTCTTCCCTCGCTTCCATTTCCTAATTTACAACTATTTTTGGGATGTTACTTGTATCCTCTATAGTGAAGATTGACACAAAATAATGGTTTAATTCATCTGTCATTTCCTTATTTTCCATTATTAATTCCACAGACTCACTCTCTATAGGACCAATGCTCACTTTGTTAACTCTTTTCTTTTTAAAATACCTATAGAAACTTTACTATCTGCCTTTCTATTTCTAGCTAGCTTTCTCTTGTACTCTAATTTCTCCTTCCTTATCAATCTTTTGATCATTCTTACATTCTGTCCAATCTTCCGACATGCCACTCATCTTTGTGCAATGATATGCTTTTTCTTTAATTTGAGATTATCTTTAATTTTTTTAGTTAACCATGGATAGAGCGTTCTCCCCTTGGAATTTTTCTTTCTCATCAGAATGTATCTAATCTGTGTATTCTGAAATATTCCTTTAAATGTCTGCCACTGCATTTCTATTGACCTATCCTTTAGCCAAATTTTCCAGTTCTCTTTAGCTAGCTATGCTTTCATGCCCTAATAATTGCCCTTATTTAGGTTTAAAATGCTGGTCTTGGACCCACTCTTCTCTCCCTAAAACTGAATGTAAAATTCAATAATATTATGATTGCTGCTACCTAGGGGCACCTTCAATATGAGGTAATTAATTAATCCTATCTCATTGCACAATACCAAGTCTGGTATAGCCTGCTCTCTGGTTGGTGCCAGAACATGCTATTCTAAGAAACTATCCCGAAAACATTCTATGAATTCCTCATCTAGGCTACTTTTGCCCATCTGATTTTTCCATATGTAGATTAAAATCCCCTATGATTATCGCTGTACATTTCTGACAAGCTCCCATTATTTCTTCCTTAATACCTTGTCATACTGTATGGTTATAGTTAGGGGGTCTGTACACCATTCGCACAAGTAATTTATTGCCTTTATCATTTCTCCTCTCTACCCACACTGTTTCTACATGCTGGTTTCCTGAACTTAGGTAATCCCTTTCTGATGTGCAAATATCATCATTAATTAACAGAACCACCCCTCCACCTTTTCCTAGCTTCTTGTCCTTCCTAACTGTCATTTACCCTTCAATATACAGGTTCCAATCTATGTCACCCTGCAACCATGTTTCTGTGATGGCTGTCAGATTGTACTTATGTATTTCTATTTGTCCTATCAATTCATCTGTTTTGTTTTGAATGCTACATGCATTCAAATACAGACGGTAGAATTGTTCATGCTCGCTGGTGTCAGGCACATTTGGCGGCATCAGCAGATAATATGGCAAGAAGGCCAATCATCGGGTTTCATGACTTCATGAAACCAGTTTGCAGTCGTCCGCTCCAACAATCAATGGCAGGCCGCACTTCCCGCCATCGGACGTTGGGAACTTCATTGTAATACATCTGGATATTATTATAGGTCCAGCCCACCGGTATCATCCCCCCACATTGGATCATCTGCCAGTGTGTTTCACAACATCATATATAAACTGTGTACTTGGAGGGCTGCACTATGAGGGGAATTTGGAGGTGAGTGCACAGTAAGGTTGCGCAGTGCTTGCCAGGGTTGTCTTTTGGACTTCAAGGTTGAGGCGACTTCGGCGGGGGGCGAGGGCAGCACTGTGGTCGAGGCATGTTTGGCAGGGGTGGAAGGGCTGCACTGCAGTTGAGGGCAGTGCACAATCAAGTATGGGGTGGGGGGAGGGAAGTGGCCATGCATTAGGGAGACCTTGTATAAAGTGACCATTCCTCTGCAGCTGAGACAGTTCAGGTGCAGCCACGTTGTTATGATTGGAGTCAGACCTGTAGCTTATCTACCCACTTAAGCAACATAGGCATGAAAGTGCCACCAAGTGCTCCAGAGCTTTTCACCCCTCGGGCACAGTCTGCAAACTAATGAGCATTTGTGTGGTCTGCAGATCAGTTGGACAACTGGGCACATTATACAATCTCCTTGCAAAAGCTGACCATGGAGCAGCCACTGGTGGAGGCGCTCACAGCCCCTTGCAATGTCAGCATTCAGGTTTGGATCAGTCTCCCCCATGGTTTAAGCTAACAGTGCAGCTTTGCAGTGTGGGTTAGGAAAATGCCTGCGCCTGAGCTGAGAGCAAAGCATGCAGTCCAATGGGCAAAGCTACCACTAATCAGCCAGGTGGAGTGGGCAGAGTTGGGTGGGGTTTCAGGCAGCCATGCAGCACACTAAACTCTGGCCATCCAAGTGGCAGCGAGCACTCTCCAGGATGTGTTAAGGGGCCTTCAGACTTAACCAAGAGAGGCTCTTAGTACACCCATGCTATCCCACGTGTCTCTCTCTTTCATCCTGCAAGAGGAGTACATACAGAGCATGGAGCCTGGTGAACTAGCTGTATGCCTCGTGGCGTACAGAGAGCAGAGACGACTGAGAAGAGAGCGACGGAGGCGCTTGGCTGTGCAGAGGGAGGAGCAGCACCCTCAGGAAGAAGGGGCAGCTGGGGCTCCCGCACACACCACAGAAGAGCCACAGCGAGCCATCGCTGGTCAGTGCCTAGCTAGACGCTGCCTTTCATTCCTGCAGATGACCGACAACCAGTGTCGTTGAAGACTGCACATGTCTAGGGAACTGGTCGGTCACACCTGCCAGTTACTGCAGGATTTGGCGCCACAGGGACATGGAGGGCATCCATTGCTGGTGGCCGTGAAAGCGACTGCATTGCTCAATTTTCATGCCAGTGGCTCCCTTCAGGGTTCTACAGGTGACATCTGTGAGATACCGCAAGCCGCCACTTACTAATGCATCCATGAGGTCATAGATGCCATCTTCGCGAAGGCACACACCTTTGTGCATTTCATCCTGTACCAGAAAAGCCAGGAGGAAAGAGTGCTGGGATTTACCCAGATTTCAGGTTTCCCATAGGTACAGCATGCCATCGACTGCACTCACATGGATCTCAGATCTCCGTGGCAACAAGCGGTTGACTACGTCACCTGCGAGGGCTTCCACTCGCTGAATGGTGATCTGATGTGCGACCACCACAAACACATCCTGCAGATGTGTGCACAGTTCCCAGGGGATGTCCACGACACCTACATCCTTAGCAGGTCTCAGACCCCTGATGTCTTCCAGGGTCCACAGAGACAATGGCAACCCACAGAGAACGAAGCTGATGACACCCGTGTGGGGGCCTCATACTGCAGCTCGCACCTTGGTGGAGCAAACCATTGGGATGCAGAAAATGAGGTTCTGGTGCCTGTATCTGTCTGGTGGAGCTCTGCAATATAGTCCACAGAGGGTGTCATGCATCGTCGTTGCCTGCTGTGCCCTTTACAACCTGGTGTGCAACTGGGAGAGGAGCTGGCTGAGGAGGAGATGGAGGAGCTGCACGTCTCCTCTGATGAGGAGAACATCGATGGGGATTAGGGTGAGGAGGTCCTTGAAGGCGGCGCTGAACGCAATGAGGCCATCGCACTGGCCAGATGACGCAAACATGCTTAGGAGGCCCTCATAGCTGCTAGATTTGTGGAGGATGATGACAACATGCAGTGAGGAGACATCATAGATCCTCACGTTGCATATGTGACCATTTGACTCCAGACTGGCTGATGGCAGCGCACATACACTCTGTTGATAAGACTTCTGACATGGAAACACAACGGAGGTCCTAATAGCTGCTCAATTGCAGGAGGATGATGACGGCATGCTGTGAAGGTGCTCCATAGATCTTCACACAGCCTTTGAGAATGTCTGATTCCTGTCTGGCCAAGGGCAGCTCACTTGCACTCTGTGATCAGGGTCATACCATGGAGACGCAGCCATGAAACTTTAAATGCATCTGATCTTTAGTCAGCCTTCAGCACCTGACTCCTTCAGGAGCACAGCGTCACTGGTCACAGATGCTGAAGGGATGGGGGCCAGCCCCTCCTTAAAGATGCTGAGAGCACACAGAGAGAATGACGGAAATCTGTGGTGCCTACCCATGACATTCTGGCAGCAATGACAAGCTCCATTGAGTTGCAGGCATCCCCAATGTGTTCAGGGAGTGTGAGGCTGGACAAAGCACAGTTGAAGAGGCCCTGGACAGAGACACCTGCCTTTATCTTGTGCAGGAACCAAGGTTTCGCATCTGAGTGACACAAACACTGCTCATCATAACAAGGAGCTATAGGCAGGGAGACATTCTTGGGAGTTTATTTACAACTGTGAACATTATGTACAAGGGATTAACATCTGTGCCCAGGCTGTGCAACTACATCTTCTTAGCCTTCCTAACCCTGCTGCTCTGTCTTGGTGCTCCCCCGACATCAACAGCAGAGGTGGAGGCAGCCTGTTGACTGCTACATCCTGTCTGTGATGACCTTGACGGGCGTCCTCTAGAGGGCAGAGACCTGGAGGACCCGGCCTGCTTTTGGGGACCTGCCAGGTGGCTGTGGCACCCTCGTCGGCCTGTGGACCTGGAAATGCTGGGATCACAGGAAGAGGGGATTTGGATGGGCTGGGCACTCCTTGAGTCACCTGGGTGGATGGCCCTGGGGTGTCGAGCTGCTGGTCCTCCTCCTTAAGTGTGCCCGATGGCCCCTGGCTGACTCCTCGAGGAGAAGGGGAAGCTGGAGTGAGACTGAACTGCCCTGCACCCCTCTCGAGTGCACACTGTTGGAGACCAATTTTGGCGCCAGTGATGGAGTTCAGCCTGCGCAGCAGTGCAGGAGTAATGTCCTGGACCAAGGTCTCCATGGCTGCTGCAATCCTACCAGTGTTGACCTTGGTGCGTTGGCAAGATGGCACTATCATCTCAGACTGAAGACGGATCGACTCATCCATCATGCCTTACAATCTGAGGAGTGCAGTGAACATCCCTTCCTGATGTTCCCGAGCTTGCCTTTGCAGCTCCAGCAACTCATGTAAGCTGAGCTGGGGGCTTGTCATCTGACTTGGACTCAGCAGATTTCTGGTCTCCTGCGGTCTTCCAAGTGCTGGAGACCTGGGAAGTCCCTGCTGCCACCTGCTGTGGGTCAGACAGTGCAATGTGCTCACCAGATTGTGACCCCTAGGCTACTCTAATGTTAGGTCCCACCGAGGTATGTGTCTCTGCACTGGTGTAGGGTGTGGGTGAACACTGTGACAGGTCTTCAATGAAGCTGCCTTAAAATTCCTCTTTAGAGGTTTCTTCAGGGCCTGATTGGAAGCCCTGGGTCATGGACTCCATCAGCTGTTTCCCAGATGCGCTTGCGAAAGCAAGGAGAGGTAATTAGTGCATGGCAGTGGATTGCGGAACAGGGGAACTCACTCACAGCATGGTTATCTGATGGACGTTACACTGCACTCACTTGATCCTCACTTGGTAGAGCACCGCTGACCTCACTGCCAGCACAAGAATGGTCCAGACCTTTGCCAGCTAGCTGGGTTACTCTATTTTCAAAGTCCATGAGGATCTTGATTTCCAGCATTCCTCCACCAGTCTGCAATCTCTCCCTCTTGCTGTGTGCCAGCTTGTCCTGCATGAATACAGATGGGGAGAGCACAAGCAGGACACCTGCCAGGCCAGATGATAAGTATGCCAGGAATGTGTGGGTGGTGAGTGGTTCCATGGATGGGATGAGGACAATGAAGGTGTGTGTGAGAGAGTGAGTGGTGATGTCCCTTGCACTGGCCATGCGTGAGGACCCTGCAGATGTGTGATAGGTTTGTGAGCGTGTGAGTTGAGAGTGATGAGAAGAGTGACTTATCTTGGGGGAACGGAGGAGATCATTCATCCTCTTGCAACACTAGGTAGCTGTCCTCTTTTGCAGGGCGTTGGCATTGACCATTGCTGCCACCACCTCCCAAGCCAGAGTGGCAATATTGCTGGCCTTCCTGCTGCCAGAGCGGGGGTGGAGAACATCGCGGTGGGCCTCCACGGAGTCCAAAAGGCGCTTGAGGGATGCTTTACTGATTCAAGGGGCTGCAATTTTCTTGCCTTTAGGGGCCATGTCTTCTGTGGAGCAGTCCTGGGCTGGAAGCACTGAGAGGTGTGCACGTGGCTGCACTTTAAATATGGCGCCTAGTGTGATGAAGTGGCGAGGTGATGGCATGATGGGCGAATGAGATCCTGCCCACCATCGAAATGGCGCATTTCTCGGGAATGGGGACGATACGGCGTGAAAACTCACCATTGCGGCCGGCTACTTAGTGCTAATCTGGGACGATTCCCAGAGCCTTTAGTTTTGTCCTTTTATTACTTTTGTAAACTTTAGCTTTACCTCCTGATTTACTCTTAGATTTGTAGTCCATGTACACTCTGTCCTTTCCTGTCACGTTCTATCATTTCCCACATTAATGACTTTCTCTCTTGCCTTGTCTCTACTCTTTGATTTACCACATCTTTCCAAATTTGATCTCTTTCCCCCATTATTTAGTTTAAAACCCTCTCTACTTCCCTAGTTATGAGGCTCACTAGAACACTAGTCCCAGCATAGTTCAGGAATAGATTGTCCCAACGGTACAGTCCCCACTTTTCCCAGAACTGGTGCCAGTACCCCACGAACCAGAACACACTTCTCCCACACCAGTCTTTGAGCCACGTATTCATCTCTCTAACTTTATGTACCCTATGCCAATTTGCATGTGGATGAGATAATAATCCAGATATTATAATCTTGGAGGTTCTGCTTTTTTAATTTAGTGCCTAGCTCCTCATACTCTCTATGCAGAGCCTCTTTCCTGGTTCTACCTATGACGTTTGTACCTACATGGACCACGAAAACTGGATCCTCTCCCTCCCACTGCAAGTTTCTCCCCAGCCCTGAGCAGATGTCCCAAACCCTGGCACTGGGCAGGCAACACAGCCGCCTGGACTCCCGCTCTTAACTGCAGAGAACAGTGTCAATCCCCCTCATTATACTGTCCCGTTCTACCACTACATTGCTTTTTGCTCCCCCACTTGGATGGCTTCCTCCGGTGCCACATAAGTTTGTTGTTCATCTACTTTGTGGCCCTCGCTCTCATCCAAACAAGCTAAGAGAACCTCAATCCTATTGGACAATTGCAAAGGCTGCAGCTCCTGCACTCCTGCCCTCTGTGTCCCCTTACCTGCCTCACTTGCAGTCACACCCTCCTGTCCCTGACCACTGACCAAATCAAGACCCTATCCTAAGTAGTGTGCCTGCTTCCTGGTACAAAGCATTCAGGTAACTCTCCCCCTCCCTGATGTGCAATGTGCAGTATAAGAACCAATTGGAGAGAAAAGAGAAAATTCCAGCTTGTTAAGGAAAAATAGTATACAAGGAGAATCAACTTCTTCTCTTCATTACTACAATGAGCAGAACGCATGCTTATTTCAATTGTGCTGTCTGCTGTTAATACTGTGCTTGTAAATTGCTTTTTATGCTGAAGTAAAATTATCGTAATCCAAACCACCAACTGACTTTGTTACTATTCAAGAGCATAACGCAAGACTTTTTAATAATACCAGACATGTTTGTGTAATGTTCTGGGCACCCGTCTACCTTCTGCAATGGTGACATTTTCATTTGTGTGAGTCAGGCTTTTGCAACACTAAATATGGGATGGCAGAAATCATCTCATGCACAGAAACTGGCATGATACTTTTACACAATATCCTGGAATGGTGAAGTGCATTTTTCGAACTTTGTAGGTTTCAACACTAATGAGGAACTTATGTGCTTTATTGTTATTGAACAGATTCTTAAAGTTTACCCTGTCTTTTGGGACATTCACCAGTCTCCTATAGTGGTTTGTTATGCAGCCATATTTGGTTGATAGGAGTAGCAGGACGTACAGAAGCCTGTTGACTGACAATAGTTGGCCTGCATGAACATCATTGAAAACCTGACAAAGGCTCACTGTCCCCACTCTCATGCAGCTTGAAGACCAACAGCTTGACGAGCAAATGAGAAGCTTTTGAATATGTGACTTCAGTGGGGAAGGGGAGTGAAACACTAGTGAATGCCCAGATTGGAAATAGTCAGTAAGTTAAGCAGCATCTGTGGAAGGAAACAGAGTTAATGGGCAGAATTTTACATTTTGGAAACTAAGTGCCGTGGTGGGTGGGTGGGTTTCGCGATGCATTCCCGCTGGTCTGCGAGGTGGGAAATCACGCCCGATTTCATGCTCAGAAGCTAATTAATTATGCATTGGCAAGTAGCTTCCCACAATCACATGGGCAGTTTGAATCAGTTCATCCACTCCGCTGTTACCTAATGGAATCGAATATCTGGATACCATATTTAAATGTCACCCGAACACACAGATTCACTCTCTCCAGCCCTGCTGCGTTCAGGAAACCTCTCAAGATGGCTGAACCCAAGAAGAAGGCTGCACCAAGGTTCAGCAATGGCTTCCTTGAGGCTGTCATCCATAGAGTCCGCCAGCACTGGGATGTCGTCTACACCAGGGATGGCCCCAGGAGGCCTAACAGTTTCACCTCGTCGGCCGTGGAGGTGGTTGAAAGGGCAGTCTGCTCTCTGGGCACCCACCCGAGAAAAGCCATCCAGTGCAGGAAGAGAATGAATGATCTGATCCACTCCGCCAGGGTAAGTCAACCTTCAGCTTACTCCAATCTCACTGTCATAATGGCATCATGCACCCAAAGGGTTACACTGTCAGGGATCTCACACAATATTAGCGGGGACACTGATTGTCGCACGGACACTTTAACACCACCAGCATCTCATCTATCATGCTGCACGAACTCCATCCTCAGCCCTTACTGGGAAGGGCTCACCACACACAGGAGGCATGCATGCTTCCCAACCTCTGCTCCATCCCTTCTCATCACATTTCATCTATTTGTCTTTATGCAGGGCAAGCTTGTCCACAATATTATGACACAGCCGATGGTAAAAGGCCGAGTTGCTCAAATCCCAGAGGGAAACTTGAAACAACTGTCAGAACTCATTTTGCAATTTGTATGTTTCGCGGTGCAGGCTTTGAATTCAATAGTAATAAGACCACTGAGTCTCAAGAGGGTTTTTAATAAAACTAAATTAAACATTTATTAATACAAGAGAGATTGTAAACACATACTATAGTAGTAATTTTGTAGACGTACGTAACTACAAAAATCCCCTAATAATCTCTCAGTTACACCCCCGTTAAGACAACAGTAAAATTAATTGATTTAAAGAGATGCCTGGCAGAGCACACCCTGGACAGCCGCGTTCAAAATGGGTTTCTTTCAGCTCTGGGTCCTTGCAGACAGCAGCTTGAGGCTTCTCACATTTGTTGGATCTTAAAATGCCTCTGCTTACACACAATCTCTTTTCTGCTTTGTACATATCTTTCTCTTTGAATGTAAATTTTCCATTGTATCACTAGGCTTTTAATTTTACCTCTTCTAACATTAACATCCTTTCGTTCCATCAATTTTATTAGTAAGCTGAAAAAATAAACACATTGATTGGCGTCTTCTAGCTAGGTGCAAGATTCTACCCATTCTTTTGAATGGTTTACTTAAAAATGCAAATTGCCTCCTTGACACCTCTGTTTCTAAACTTCCCCATTTTTATCTAATTACCATTTCAAACCTACTTCTTGCTGTACATCAAAGCCTCTAGACCGGCTGGCTTTAATCCAATTAAGACACACATACATACATGTACATAAACACAGACACCACTAAACCTTATTTTAAAAAATAATTTCTACTAACATTATGGACATTAATCTCTTTGTGACACCAACAAGAGGGATAGATCCTAGACTGGAGGTGGGATGGCCAACGTACAGGAGCTTTATCGGATGAGCCCTCCATGAGTTGATCACATTTTTAAAAATTCATTCAAGGGATATGGGTTTTTCTGGCTAGGCCAGCATTTATTGTCCATCCCTAATTGCCCTTGAGAAGGTGGTGGTGAGCTGCCTTCTTGAACCGCTGCAGTCCCTATGGTGTAGGTACACCCACAGTGCTGTTAGGGAGGGAGGTCCAGGATTTTGACCCAGCAACAGTGAAGGAATGACGATATATTCCCAAATCAGGACGGTGAATGGCTTGGAGGGGAACTTCCAGGTGGTGGTGTTCCCATCTATCTGCTGCCCTTGTCCTTCTAGATGGTAGTGGTCATGGGTTTGGAAGGTGTTGTCTAAGGAACCTTGGTGTGTTTCTGTCATGCATCTTGTAGATGGTACACACTGCTGCCACTGTGTGTCGATGGTGGAGGGAGTGAGTGTTTGTGTATGGGGTGCCAATCAAGTGGGCTGCTGTGTCCTGGATGGTGTCAAGCTTCTTGAGGGAGGTCATAGCCAAGACACTCTCAGTGAGTGACATGCAATATTGTACTCAGCCTGTTCATAAACTAAATCTATCTTCTCTCTCTTTTAGGCAGCAGCAGGTCCAGACAGAGCAGCAGAGCCAACATAAGCTCCAGCCCCCAGCCCACCTCTGAGGAAGATGATGAGGATGCATTCACTGAAGAGCCATCACTGCATTCATCTGCACCCTCCATCAGCACGGAGAAACACACCTTGGTGGATCATAGTTCAAGAATAAGCTCAGGGTCACTTTCTGGAGAACACCTCATGGACATGTCTCCACAGCAGTCAAGGTCTCTGGCACTTGGAGGACTGCTGAAGAACAGCCACCAGCTGAGTCCGAGTCAGATGATGAATCTCTGGAAACGCTCACATCACACATGCTGGGGGCGACAGAAAATCAAGTAGAGATTTGAGAGGCAGTCAACAAACTAGAGCAATGGTTGGAGGAGTTTGTCCAAGTTCTGTCTGATGTCGTGGCTCCAACATGCGAGTGCCTCAAGGTCACCATGGGAAGGGTGGCGGCCGCCTTGGAGACTTTAGTCCAGCAGATCCTGCTTGATTTGCGCTCGGACCTGCACTCCATCGCTATAGACATTGGTGGAATCCATCAGTGGCTAGGCGAGGGGGCAGGGCACCTTGACCTCCCCCCAGATGCCCCTTCTCCTCAGGGTGTCAGAGCGGGGCCCTCCGGCACCCATAGAGAGAAGGACCTGCAGCTGGAGAGCCTGGGGCCATCCACACAGGTGACTCTGAGAGTATCCAGCCATTCCCAATTCCCTCTGCTTATGACCCCATCACCTCCAGCTGTACAGGGTAGGAAGGTGCATCTACCCTACAGCAGTAAATTGAAAGCAGGCTGGGGCCTTCCAGGTCTCGGCCTTCTAGAGAACGCCCACTAAAATCATCACAGGCAACAGGGTGTAGCAGTCAGCAGGCTGCCCCCATCTCTGCTCTGAATGTCGGGGATGCACCAAGACAAGAAAATTTTAGAAACTTTGACATCACTTCTGGGTCACAGGTGACTGTTTACATCATGTATCTTTATAAATACATTTGCTGTTCATGATAATTATCTCGTCATTTGAAAGCGTCGTGCATATGCATATGTGCCCTCTAATTGCCAAAGTGAGCCATGCTCCCATTCAGTGTTCACTCCCTTTGTGAGCCTCACATTCATGTGATATGTTGATGACTCACGATAGCTACTCGATCCTTGTGTTGTGTCAGGGAGATGTGTCAAACTCTTTATTGTAAGTGTTGCAAAACGTATTAGTAATCTCTACTCCTTACAAGACAACATGGAGTTAGCCCTGCTCACTAGCCTTGGAGGGGCAGCTGCAATTGTTTCTCAAAATAAGATGGCTGCCTTCACTGGTAGTGCCAAAGCACAAGACCTGCAGCCATGATGGTTTATCCTACCATGCGTGCGTCTCAGTGTCTGCTGAAAGTTTCTCATTAAGGTGGCAATGATTGCATCAAATCGTTTGACGCAGCATTTGCGCTGTTGTGCCAACTTTCACCTCCCAGAGCGCACGGATACAGGGTTCGCCGCTGGCCTTTCCAAAGATTGAGGCCTGGTGAATTATGAGGGTTGAAGGTGCAAGTCTGAATGCTGAACTTGCTCTTGATGTTACTGGTTGTAAAGGCCTCTCAGTGCGTTGGCATGGCACTAAGGGACAGAAGGAATGTGGCTGGATCCCTTTGTCTGGACCTTACTCCTCCTGGAGCCTTGTGGTTATCAGTGTGGCACGGCCACATCTTCCACGTTGTGCTTCTTTGAGAGTATCCTCATATGGAAGCAGACCCCCATCTCCACCTTCAGGTTTCTGCCCTTCCTGCTCTTCATCGTCCGAGGAGCTCTCTGCCTCCTCCATGCCTCCCTCTGGCAAGGGAACTCCCCCCCCGGCTTTGAAGTGTCAGTTTGTGAAGGGTGCAACAGACCATGATGATGCAGGACACCCTCTCTGGACAGTACTGCAGAGCCCCAACTGAGCGGGTCAAACTTTGGAAATGCATCTTCAGGATGCCAATGGTCTGTTCGATGATGGATTGTGCTGAGCTATGTGCACATTGTATCTCTCCTCCGAGGCACTCTGAGGATGATGCATGGGTGTCATGAGCCATTGTCCCCAAGCAGCCAGTCCTGTAATCGCCGAGGCCCTTCGAATATGTGAGGTACCTGGGAGTGACTCAGGATGTATGAGTCATGGGAACTCCCAGGGTACCTGGCACAAATGTGCATGATGTGCTTCTGATGATCACACACCAGTTGAACATTGGGGGAGTGGAACTCTTTCCTGTTAATGAACATCAGAGGAGCTCTCAACGCCACCTGTGTGCAATCGATTGCACCCTGTACTCTCGGTGAAGCTTGAGATAGCTGCAAACCCCAGAAATCTAACTGCCTGGTCAGCTTCAGCGAGTGTGAACTTCAGATAATGATGAGGCTTACTGTGGAGGGCATTTGTCACCTCCTTGATTCATTTATGTGCTGAGGACTGTGAGATGCCGCATAGGACCCTGTGGATCCCTGGAACGAGCCGCAGACAAAAAAATTGAGTGCTGCAGTGGCCTTCAGGGACACTGGCAGGGGATGTCCTCCCAACTCATGGGGTGTTAGATCCTCCCGCAGAATGTGGCAGATATGATCCACCAGCTTTCTTGACCTCCTCATCCTCTGGGTGTTGCTGACCTCCCCTGGACCATGGACCTCAGGCTGGGTCTGCTCTCGAAGTTGAGCAAGGTAGCACCGAGCCCTTCTTCACCTCCTCAATTGAATCACTGCCATCAAGGAGGCAGCTTTGAGCACAGGCTCCATTATCCAAACCTCTTCTCCCTGTGGACTGATAGATCAACAGATTAATAAATAGTGGGCAAATATAGTCAAACCCCCCCACTCGCAAACAGAAAGCCACTGTCATGCCCTAGAGCTCCGTCTGTGCAACTAGCTTTTCGCTGATACTGCCTTGTAGCTGCAGCACAAACTCACAGATCTAGGTAACCCTGATACTTTACATATCAATCCCAGAGAGGATGGAAGGGGGTTGGACACATTCATGAAGTGTGCCACCTTACCAAAGAAACTCCTAAAACCTCTGATCTGGTATACTGATTAAGTTCAACTTGCATTTCAACAATCACTGGATGCCCTTTGGACCATTATCCATGTCAATTGGAGAAAGCATTTTAGAAGCTTTCTTTGATGATCTGGGAGATATGCAACAGCTGTGCTTCCTTCATGGTTGCCTGCATTTTCCATTATCACATTCCTCTCTGTTAACACTCAAATGGAGCAACTATATTGTTAGGCCAATGACCTATGCAGTCTCTTGTTAATGCTCATCAAAAGGCATTGGCTCCAATGGCACCTTTGTGTCAGCTGTGGCTCATTTCATAGCACCCTCGCCTTTGAATCAGAGGGTTGTGGGTTCATGTCCCACTCCCGGAAACCAAGAACTGTGATTGTGCTTGAAAGAGTTGCAATCTGTGACTGTTGATAACTCGAAAGAGTTTCCCACTCCCAGAAACCAAGAACTGTGATTGTACTCGAAAGAGTTGCAATCTGTGACTGTTGATAACTCGAAAGAGTTTCTCAAGGAAGTCTTCCTCTTCTCTCACAGCTCTGACTCTATTTCAACGTTGTGACTCCAAGAAGTTTGATACTGCCCCTGAAAGATCCCCTTAGTCTAGCTGTGGGCTCCTCCCACACTGCCACAGACCCCTCCCATGTAAATACTTTTCCAGTTTCGATTTTAAACTGTGCCAGTACTTCGTGGTTTCAAGATGGTGGTGTTGAATTTTTATTTTGAGACCAGCTTCGACCCTCCCCCATCAATGTTTGAGTCCCTCCAATTTTCCTGGAACCTCACAATGTGCAGGTAGACCCTCCCTTCAGTTATTCTCCAGCCACCCCCAGTAACCCTGGATTTTTTTGTCATTGTGGTGGACATTCCTGCCCCCCCAGGAGAGCTTTGAGATTCCCCCTCCCCTTTATTACCTTTTCCCCATTTACAGGCTGCAGATGCCTCCCCTAACCATGACCAACCCATCTGCAGCCCAGTACCGAGCCAGGTAACCTCACTGCCACCGACTGTAGGACAATGACCATGCGCTGCTCATCAAACTGTCTTATTCCAATTGAGCACACAGGCCTTACCCCTCTGTGTGCGTTCCATGCAAAGCCCTGTGGCATGGCCACAAAGCTCCATGACTGCCTTTAATCTCTCACCCTGACTATGAGGGGCACAAAACCCCAGGACTGCCTTTAATCTCTCACTCCTGCCTTTTGGCCCTGGACCAGGGATAATGACTTTCTTCAATGAGCTCCCTGTTTCCTCATGACTAATCACAACACAGTTTCCCTTCCCCCTGCATCCCATAACTCTCTGTGCAATTTATCCCTCTTGGACCACACTAACACAACCCCACCACCCATCCTACAGTATTCTGGAGTCTGCGTACATCCCCTCCCATTCATATGGTTCGATTCCCATTCACCCCCTTCTGTGTCTGCGTTCAAATTTTCCATGTCGGGTGCCAACTTTCCTGTCCTTGGTCCCCCACTGCCTGTCATCGTCCCCCATTTCCAAACCCACCATACCCCATTGCCCCCCATGTCTCCATCATCCTTCCCCCCCAACCCCACCATACCCTATTGCTCCAATGTTTCCATCATCCTTGCATCTCACCCCTCCAACCCCCACCATGGTCACAATTCTGATCTCTCTTTCAGGATGCAGCCCTGCCTGAGAGCCGCTGCACAGTGGTGTCCTCCCACTAAGCACCCACCATGAGCAGACCAAAGCTACAGCCCCACCAGCATTGCATCACACTGCCATTGCTGAGAAACCGGAGTAGCGCTGTTGCAGGTAGGCTTTGAATATTGAACTCACCTCAAAGTCATGAGTGAAGTGAGGGCGGGCTGCTGCATGCCAGTCATTTCCAAATGTATTTCAGGCCGGTATCTTGCCCGCTGGCGTGACGCAAGATTGGGAGGGGGAATGCGATTCTCGCGAGTGGCGTTTTTAATGAGCATTCATGACTTGCAAATGGCATTCCCAAAAGGGATCAGCAGGAAACCCGGCCCACTATCAACCCACCATGAAAGTGGTGAGGGAAAATTCCAAACTGTTTTCCCACCACTGGGAATCCGATTTTTGGTCTCTGAATTTTCCTCTCCCACATGAAACCCACCCATGGCAGGAGTGGGAAATTCCGCCCAATGTTTCAAATTGATGACCCTTCATCAGAGACTTGGGTTGTGGGAATCTCAGTCTTGATGGGAACCATTGGTCTCTGCTGAGATTTCAGAGCCCCTTACCCCATGGCTGTGTCACATTTGTTTTTAAGTTCTTCCGAACTGGCCTTTATTGCATCTTGGATTTCTGAACCCAAAGCCTCAATATGATCAATGAAGATGCTCCATGTGTGATCACACATTGTGTGCCTGAAGGAAAGAGTTGGTAATTGAAAATGCTCCTCCATTGTGTTAGCTATGGTAGCTCTTAATCTTTTAAATTACAATTCCCTGCAATTTCTCCATGTTTCTTTCATCTTTATTTCCCAAGTAAATACCTACTTTCCCATTAAAACCTTGAGTAATGCTATATTTATGGATTCCAGAGCAGTGCATTGTTCATTCTCTCAACCCTTTATGGGAAGTTTTTTTTGGCAGAATTGTCCCCTCCTGCAAGTGGTGGGGATCGTGGCGGGTGGAGGCGGACAATATGGCAGGAGCTCAAAAACTGGTTTCCTAAAGGTGGGAACTTCAGGTCCCAGCAGTCATTGCAGGATAATGGCAGGTCACCATTCCTGCCAGAGGCCATTGGGAAGCCATTTTGCATCACATTGTCAGGATTCAAATGAACACCCGATTGGAATTGTTCCCCCACCCTCCCATCCATTCACCCACCCCGCCAGCGGGATTTTATGCAGGTCCAAAACATGCCTGGACCAGTGTGGCATGCACATGTCGTGGCTTACCTGGATGGAGGCCTGGAGCAGCATGTGGACCCTGAAGCAGATGATGAAGTCGCGTGGTAGTGGACATTGGAGCAGCATGTAGACCAGTGAGTGGGTGGAGCATCGGGCAGCACGTGTATGGCTACAACAGGTAGTGGAGAACATTGATGGTCTTTGTGGGGGGGTGGGGGAGAATAGTGGGAGGAGAGGCACAAAGAGGTTGGGTGGTTGTGGAGGCCAAAATGCCGGGGAATGGGAAGAGTTTGAAGTCCTGCGAGGTTCATGGATGGGTGCGGATGGGGAATGGAGCAGGAGCATGGGAAGGGCAGTGGGGGAAGGGGGAAATGAGTGAGGGGGTGCGAGTGGAGAAAGGGACTCTGATTGGGTGGGCAGGTTTAGAAGGGGATGCTGAGTAGGGGGGGGTGGGGGGAGGGTGCAGGTTTAGAAGGGGACGGTGAGTAGGCGGGGGCAGGTTTAGAAGGGGACGGTGAGCGGGGGGGGGGGGGGCAGGTTTAGAAGGGGACGGTGAGTGGGCAGGGGCAGGTTTAGAAGGGGACGGTGAGTGGGGGGGGGCAGGTTTAGAAGGGGACGGTGAGTGGGCGGGGCAGATTTAGAAGGGGACGGTGAGTGAGGGGGGCAGGTTTAGAAGGGGACGGTGAGTGGGGGGGCAGGTTTAGAAGGGGATGGTGAGGGGGGGCAGGTTTAGAAAGGGACGGAGAGTGGGGGGGCAGGTTTAGAAGGGGACGGTGAGTTGTGGGTGGGGGGCAGGTTTAGAAGGGGATGGTGAGTTGTGGGTGGGGTGGGGGGCAGGTTTAGAAGGGGATGGTGAGTTGGGGGGGCAGGTTTAGAAGGGGAAGGTGAGTTGTGGGGGTGCAGGTTTAGAAGGGGACGGTGAGTTGTGGGTGGGGGGCAGGTTTAGAAAGGGACGGTGAGTTGGGGGGGCAGGTTTAGAAGGGGACGGTGAGTTGTGGGTGGGGGGCAGGTTTAGAAGGGGAAGGTAGGGTTCGGGTTCAAAAGGAGCTGTCTGTGGAATCGATTGATGAATCCTTGGTGAAAAAGCCAGGGAATTGGTTGTAGGATGGAATTTTAACTCTTAAAAGGGCAATGGTGTGCGGTAGGTTGGGAAGGTGAGTGTCCTGTGATGATGGGTGAAAGGGCAGTTAGGGTTGTTGGAGAAGAAAGAAAAAAAAACACGGATCTTTGGGGTGGGAAGGACAAGTTGGGCATTTTGACGGTAACTGGGGTGGGCTCTTTGGGGAGGCAAGATTCTTGGATGATGACTGTGATGGGCTGAAGGGTAACAGGTAGGGGTGGGGGGCGTTCAAGGGTGACCATGGAGAGGCTGACTGTGATACGGGGTGGGGTGGGGTGGGGGGGGTGTGTGTGGGTCAATCGTGATGGTCAGGGGAGGTGGAAGGCTGCTGTGAACCTGCCTCTGTGCAGATATCTAAATGCTACATGAGAGTTGGGTCATTGGGTGAGCGGAGCTGCAGGTCAGCTCAACTAGACAACTGAAGGGGAATCCCAGTAGTTCTGAAGGTGCAGCAGCATCTGGATCAAAGAGGGCGTGAAGGACAAAAGGACCAGCGTGTGTGGGAGTCTTCTCGCACATTACTCGCGAGGTCCCTCGCTAAGATTTATTCCTCCCTGCACATGCATGATTCTGGGGGACACAGACACAGCCTGTGTTGTCCCCTTCAATACAGAGGGTGTGTACAGACTTTAAAACTAACAGACACATTAAAAACACATCCGACCACCTTAAAGTGCAACAAGAAAGTGACAAGGAAGTATTCAATGAACGGCATGACACTAGGAAGTTCTGAGGAACAAAGGGACCTTGGCATGTGTGTCCATTGATCTCTGAAGGCGGAGAGTCATGTTAGTGGGGTGGTGAAAAAGGCATATGGGACACTTGCCTTTATCAGTCGAGGCATAAATTACAAAAGTAGGGAGGTCATGTTGGAGTTGTATAGAACCATGGTGAGGCCACAGCTGGAGTACTGTGTGCAGTTCTGGTCGCCACATTATAGGAAGGATGTGATTGCACTGGAGGGGGTGCAGAGGAGATTCACCAGGGCGTTGCCTGGGATGAAACATTTAAGTTATGAAGAGAGGTTGGATAGACTTGGGTTGTTTTCATTGGAGCAGAGAAGACTGAGGGGCGACCTGATTGAGGTGTACAAGATTATGAGGGGCATGGACAGGAAGCAGCTGTTCCCCTTAGTTGAGGGGTCAGTCACGAGGGTACACAAGTTCAAGGTGAAGGGCAGGAGGTTTAGGGGGGGTGTGAGGAAAAACTTTTTTACCCAGAGGGTAAATGGTGACGGTCTGGAATGCACTGCTTGGGAGGGTGGTGGAGGCGGGTTGCCTCACATCCTTTAAAAAGTACCTGGATGAACACTTGGCATATCATAACATTCAAGGCTATGGGCCAAGGGCTGGTAAATGGGATTAGGTAGGTAGGTCAGGTGTTTCTCACATGTCGGTGCAGACTCGATGGGCTGAAGGGCCTCTTCTGCACTGTGTGATTCTGTACATATGTTAACAAATGGTATTAACAATGAACAATGATAGTGCAGCCGTGCTTGTCAGGAAGATATAATAATTTCCACAATGTTATTGGAATTTATTGTAAAATAGGGTAATAGTGGGATGTGCGTGTGTGTGTGTGTTAATTGAATTAGAGGTAGCCACTCTGAGTGCTTTGGTGAAAGAAGAGAAGTTAGGTTTGAAATGTTAATTAGGCAAGCACGGGAAGTTTGAGAATGTGAAGTGTAAAGGGAACATTTGCATTTTTACACAAACTATAGTGGCTTGAATTCAAAGGAGGGGGTGTAATGTATACATAGCCAGCAGAAGTAGTAAGGAATAGTGTGTTCATTTATTTTTTCCAAAGGTTACTGGTGGAATTGCAATGAAGAATGCAGAAAGGCATGCCAGGAGCAGCACCAGGCATACCCAAAAATGAGGTGTCAACCTGGTGAAGCTATAACACAGGACTACTTGCATGCCAAACAGCATAAGCAGCAAGTGATAGACAGGGCTAAGCGATCCCACAACCAACGGATCAGATCCAAGTTCTGCAGTCCTGCCACATCCAGTTGTGAATGGTGGTGGAAAATTAAAGAACTCACTGGAGGAGGAGGCTCCACAAATATCCCCATCCTCAATGATGGAGGAGCCCAGCACAGCAGTGCAAAAGATAAGGCTGAAGCATTTGCTATAATCTTCAGCCAGATATGCCAAGTGGATGATCCATCTTGGCCTCCTCTGGAGGTCCCCATGATCACAGATGCCAGCCTTCAGCCAATTCGATTCACTCCACATGACATCAAGAAACAGCTGAAGGCACTGGACACTGCAAAGGCTATGAGCCCTGACAATATATCAGCAATAGTACTGAAGACTTGTGCTCTAGAACTTGCCGCACCCCTAGCCAAGCTGTTCCGGTACAGCTACAACACTGGCATCTACCCAATGATGTGAAAAATTGCCCAGGTTTGTCCTGCAGACAAAAAGCAGAACAATTCCAAACTGGTCAATTACCGCCCCATCAGTCTACACTCCATTATCGGTAAAGTAATGGAAGGGGTCATCAATAGTGCTATCAAGCAGCACTTGCTTAGCAATAACCTGCTCACTGACGCTCAGTTTGGGTTCTGCCAGGGCCACTCAGCTCCTGACCTCATTACAACCTTGGTTCAACATGGACAAAAAAGCTGAACTCCTGAGGTGATGTGAAAGTGACTGCCCTTGATATCAAGGCAGCATTTGACCGAGTGTGGCATCAAGGAGCCTTGGCAAAACTGAAGTCAATGGGAATCGGGGGGGAAACTCTCTGTTGGTTGGAGTCAAACCTAGCACAAAGGAAGATGGCTGTGGTTGTTGCAGGTCAGTCATATCAGCTCCAGGACATCACTGCAGGAGCTCCTCAGGGGAGTGTCCTCGGCCCAACCATCTTCAGCTGCTTCATCAATTTGGGAGCTGGATGAGTGCAGCTCCCACAATATTCAAGAAGCTTGACACCGTCCAGGGAAAAGCAGTCCACTTGATTGGCACCACATCCACAAATATTCATTCCCTCCACCACTGACACACAGTAGCAGCAGTGCATACCATCTACAAGATGCACTGCAGGAATTCACCAAGGCTCCTTCAACAGCACCTTCCAAACCCAGGACCACTACCAATAAGAAGGACAAGGGCAGCCAATAGATGGGAATACCACCAACTGGAAGTTCACCTGCAAGTCCCTCACCATCCTGACGTAGAAATATATCACCGTTCGTTCACTGGCGCTGGGTCAAAATCCTCGAACTCCCTTTCTAACAGCACTGTGAGTGTACCTACACCAGATGGACTGCAGCGGTTCAAGAAGGCAGCTCAACACCACCTTCTCAAGGGCAACTAGGGATGGGCAATAAATATTGGCCCAGCCAGTGAAGCCCACATCCCATGAATTAATTTTTAAAAAAACTATGATAGATTTTCTATTAGTAGAGAGGTAATGTTCAAAAGACACAGTGAAACAATGGGAATTTGCATTCAAAGAGGAAAATATATATATAAAGGAGAGAAGACTGTTTGTAAGGGAGGCATTTTGAGATTTAACAAGGGTGAAAAGCCTTCAGCATCTATGCCTCAAGCTGCTGTCTTCAAAGGACTGAAGTTAAGAAAATTCACTTTGAATTTGACTTGTTCAGGGTATCATGTTTCTTTGCCTGGGTCTTTTAAAATCTGTGTGTCTTACTATTGCCTTAATGAAAGTGTAACTGGGAGTTAGATTGATTAGGGGATTTAGAAGTTATCATAGTAGAAATTTGTAGATCTATGTATGTGTTTAAAAACATTTCTCTTATTAATAAATGTTAATCTAGTTTTGTAAAAACCTATAAGACTTGGTAGTCTTATTACTACTGAATTCAAGGCATGTATCTCGAAACTTATACAAACAGCAAAACAAGTTGTGGCAGTTTCAAGTTTCCGTTTGGGATTTGAACAATTCAGCACTTACCATCGGCTATGCCATAACAGTGTTACCATCGTGAAATCAGAACTTCTTCATTTTACTTTAGTTGCTACTGCGTTGAGGTGCTTCCCCAACATCCACAGCAGGGGTGGAGGAAGCCTGCTGACCACAATGCCCTATTGTCTTTGATGACTTTGGTGGGTGTCCTGTGGATCTTCGAGGCCTGGAGGACCCCAGCTTTCTTTAGGCTTCCTGCTTTGGGGCATGTGCACCCTCTGTGGACCCAGAGGCTGAAGCTGATGGGGTCACAGACAGAGGATTTGGAAGGGCTGGACACCCTCAGAGTCCTGAGTGCAGGGCCCATGGGTGTCAGCCTGACATTCCTCCTCCCTTTCAGTGCCCGAGGGCCCTTGCCTGACTCCTTGAGGGAAAGGGGCACCTGGAGGGAGGTTGAGGTGTTCCGTTCTGCTCTTGTGTAGCCACTGCAAAAGCTTGCCCTTGGCTCCAGCGATGGATTGCAGGTCTGCATGCACCTCTGGTGGAAACTGGGAATTCTGCTGGGCCAGGTTCTCCATGGCATCCGGCACTCTCCACATGGAGACCTTGATGTGCACTGCAGTGCATGTGTTTATTCTAACAACGATCTCCTGATATTCTCTGTCACTGTACCAACTCAGTCACCCTGAAACAAGCGTGGACCCTGGATCCTTTAGTCACAACAAACCAAGGGCACTGGATCCAACAGAGAGTAAAATATGAAAAATCAACGAAAAAATGAGGCAAAAAGTAAAATAAAAATGAAGGAATCCAGAAGAACTGAAATCGGGCTGTACCTTGCACGATAGTTGTAAGTAAAGAAAAATTTCCTTCCTGAGCGTCTAAGTGATCCCCTCAGAGCATGCCGCAATTTGGAAGAGTGGAGACTTTCGATCCAACCTCGGACGATTGGTCTCATTATGTTGAACGCCTCATGTTCTTCTTCCAGGTGAACGACATTGCGGGGGTGGAGAAGAGGCACGCGATCCTTCTGTCCATGTGTGGGGGTAAGACATATGGATTAATTTGAAATCTGTTGGTGCCCAGTATCCCAGACTCGAAAAGTTTTGATGATTTAGTGAACCTTGTTAAGAATCATTACCAGCCCAAGCGTCGGTGACAATGCACTGTTTAAATTTAACTCAAGAAATAGAGCTGCTGGGTAGACAGTCGTTTGTGGCAAGTCTGAAGTAGTTAACTGAATATTGCGAGTTTATATCAATGATATGCTTAAAGATTGTTTGGTGTGCGGTATAAATGAAAATGTGATTCAGAGGAGATTACTGGTTGAAACAAATCTAGACTTTCAGAAGGCATTGGAAATCACTCTTGCAATGGAAGGTGCAGTGCGAGACTCAGAAGCTATTCAAGGAGGACAAAATTATGCCATCCTCCATGTTGGGCGGGGAACTTCAACCAAAAAGAGATAAGGTAGATGCCGAACTGGACAGATTAGAGAAGCTGGGAGTGATACAACAAGTACAATTTTCAGGGCGGCCAGCTCCAATTGTACCTGTTCTCAAACCTGACCGAAGCATTAGAATATATGGGTACTACAAATTAACAGCTAATAAAGTGGCAAAATTGGATAGACACCCCAAACCTAAAATAGAAGGTTTATATGCTAAACTGGCAGATGGAAAGGTCTACACAAATTTAAATATGAGTCATGCCTACCAGAAATTGGAATTAGAGAAGGCATCCCAGAAGTTTGTCACCATAAATACACATTAGGGATTATACCAATACACCTGTTTACCATTTGGCGTATCTTCTGCTTGCGCCATAATCCAAAGGACCATGGAAAGTTTACTACAGGGACTGTCCCACTTTGTAGTTTATTTAGATGGCGTCCTCGTTACTGGACTGAGAAGAAACATTTGATGAACTTGGAAGAAGTTCTGAAATGATTTTTGCAGGTTGGAGTGAGACTGAAAAAGGAAAAGTGCACATTTCAGATGAAAGAAGTAACTTACCTAGGTCACAAGGTAGATTCACAAGGCCTACACCCAATTGAAGAAAAAGTGAAAGCCATTAAAGAAGTCCCAGAGCCAAAGAATACATCCGAACTGAAACCATTGTTGGGGATGATCAATTATTATGGATGCTTCTTGCCTAATTTGTCGATAGAACTGGCACCACTATATTACTTGCTGAAGAAAAACCAGCGATGGGAATGGCAAACACCACAAGAAGAAGCTGTCACAAAAGTGAAACAGTTGCTATAATCATCTACACTTCTAGTACATTTTGATCCAAAGAAAGAGTTGATATTAACGTGTAATGCATCACCTTATGGAGTGGGAGCAGTGCTTTCCCATTGAATGGATGATGGATCAGAACGACCTATAGGATGTGTGTCGAGAACACTCAGTATGTAGAGAAAAAGTACTCACAAATTGAAAAAGAAGGCCTGGCAATCATTTATGGTGTTAAGAAGTTTCATCAATATGTACATGGTCATCATTTTACTATCATAACGGACCACAAGCCATTATTAGGATTATTTGGTGTGCAAGAGTACAAAGATGGGCATTGATCTTGGCAGCAAATGAGAATACTTTTATCCATAGACCCAGAAGTCAAATTGCAAATGCAGATGCACTCAATTGGTTACCCTTGCAAGTAAAAGATTATGATGTTCCAATTCCTCAGGAGTACGTTTTGCTGTTGAACTTCCTGGACTCATCACCGATATGTGCTAAACAAATTAAAGATTGGATGAACTGAGACCCAGTCTTATACAAAGTGAGAAACCAAGTTCTTTATTGTTGGTCACAAACACAAGAATCTGATGAAATGAAACCGTATTTCCAGAGAAGATATGAGATAACCAGCCAAGAAGGTATCTTATTGTGGGGAGCTTGAGTGATTGCTCCTCCAAAAGGATGAAAGCCCCATTGTTATCTGAACTTCACAGCGCACATCCCAGAATTTCCAAAATGAAGGCAATAGCACGTAGCTGTATGTGGTGGCCAGGAATGGATGGAGAAATAGAAAACATCGTGAGAAGTTGTATGCAGTGTCAACAAGTTTGAAAATTACCTTCAACAGCTCCATTACATCCCTGGGAGTGGCCAGGAAGGCCATGGGTACGAGTACACATCGACTATGTGGGACCTTTTATGGGAACAATGTTTCTCCTTAACATAGGCGCTCATTCAAAATAGATGGACATATAAGAAGTGAGGTCACCCACATCTTCAGCGACAATAGACAAACTATGACAAAGCTTCGCTATAAATGGATTACCTGAAGTGCTAGTATCAGATAATGGAACAGTATTCACAAGTACTGAATTTGACCGATTTACAAGCCTCAATGGTATTGTTTATGTGAAAACATCGCCATACCACCCTTGTTCAAATGGACTCGCTGAGATAGCAGTTCAGACATTCACAGAATCATGGAATCACAGTGTAGAAGAGGCCCTTTGGCCCATCGAGTCTGCGCCAACATGTGAGAAACACCTGACCTACCTACCTAGGCCCATAGCTTTGAACGTTATGACATGCCAAGTGCTCATCCAGGTACTTTTTAAAGGATGTGAGGCAACCCGCCTCCACCACCCTCCCAGGCAGCGCATTCTAGACCATCACCACCCTCTGGGTAAAAATGTTTTTCCTCACATCCCCCCTAAACCTCCTGCTCCTCACCTTGAACTTATGTCCCCTCGTGACTGACCCTTTAACTAAGGGGAACAGCTGCTCCCTATCCACCCTGTCCATGCTCCTCATAATCTTGTACACCTCAATCAGGTCGCCCCTCAGTCTTCTCTGCTCCAATGAAAACAACCCAAGTCTATCCAACCTCCGTCATAACTTAAATGTTTAATCCCAGGCAACATCCTGGTGAATCTCCTCTGAACCCCCTCCAGTGCAATCACATCCATCCTATAATGTGGTGACCAGAACTGCACACAGTACTCCAGCTGTGGCCTCACCAAGGTTCTTTACAACTCCAACATGATCTCCTTACTTTTGTAATCTATGCCTCGATTGATAAAGGCAAATGTCCCATATGCTTTTTTCATCACCCCACTAACATGCCCCTCTGCCTTCAGAGATCTATGGACACACACACCGAGGTCCCTTTGTTCCTCAGAACTTCCTAGTGTCATGCTGTTCATTGAATACTTCCTTGTCAAATTACTCCTTCCAAAGTGTATCACCTTACACTTTTCAGGGTTAAATTCCATCTGCCACTTATCTGCCCATTTGACCATCCCGTCTATATCTTCCTGTAGCCCAAGACACTCAACCTCACTGTTAACTACACGGCCAATCTTTGTGTCATCTGCAAACTTACTAATCATACCCCCCACATAGTCATCTATGTCGTTTATATAAATGACAAATGATAGAGGACCCAGCACAGATCCCTGTGGTACGCCACTGGACCCTGGCTTCCAGTCACTAAAGCAAAGAAGATATAAAGAAATTATCTGGAGATTCGATAACGACTAAATTAGCACGTTTTCTTTTCCATTATAGAACCACCCCTCATTCAACAACAGGTGTCACACCTGTGGAATTGTTGATGAAGCATCGTCTCCGATCAAGACTGAGCCTGATTACACCAAACTTGGGGAGTAGGTAGAAAGGAGGCAGGAAAGTCAGAAAATAGGACATGATTGTCACAGTCAGGACTGAACATTTAAGATAGGAGAGAAGGTATTTGTGAAAAATTTTAGAGAAGGACCAGCATGATTATTCAGTGAAATAAATGTAGTAATGGGACCTCTTTCCTACCACGTGGAAAGCGGAGATCAAATAATAAGGAGACATGGATCACATACGAGGTGGAGAAACAAAATATCCAGAAGTGATTCCATCAGTGTTCGAGACTGAACCAACATCTCCTGTTAAAAGAACTCAGATGAGTACAAGTGTATTTGAAGGGACGACTGTGCCTAAAAGAGTCGAAGAAACAAATTTACAGGTACCTACTGTGGAACCAGATGCTCAGATGACTTTGATAAGGGAGATCCCAAAGCAAACTTCAGAAGCTGTAGAGTTGAGACATTCTACATGCATAAGGAAACCTCCAGAGAGACTGACTTTGTAAATAATTGATCTGTGTAAATAACTTGATATATTGAAAAATTGTAAAATGTATTTTTCAGTAAAGGGGGAGAGATGTAGTAATCTGATATGTAATATACCTTCAAGACAAGTACTGTAATATAAGGTCACATGATCTTAATATCCAATAGCAGAGTAGTGCGGACTACCTCTATGTGGAAGAGTCTTGAGTTAGACACTGAGGAGTGAAGACAGAATTTTGAGTTATGAGCACATAAGTGTAGCTGCTGAGTTTAGTTTGTAAATAAACAGCATGTGTTTATTCTAACAATGATTTCCTGATGTTCTCTGTCCCTGTACCAACTCAGTCACCCTGAAACAAGCGTGCACCCTGGATCCTTTAGCCCCTAAAAACCAAGGGGACTGGATCCAACACACACACGTCGGTACCACTTCAGAGAGCAGGTGGACAGACTCCTCCACCTCATGCGCCACTCTGTCAAGGCCCTCCGACATCTCTGCCTGATGTTCCCCCACCTCTCGTTACATCTTCAGCATCTTCTCTAGAACGCTCCCTGAGGCTCATCATCAGACTCAGACTTAGCAGAGGGTCCTTGCCCAGAAGCCCTCCGAGTGCCAGTGCGCTTGGCCCTGCCTCCTCCTACTGTGGACACGTATTCATGCTGTGACCACCAGAATGTGAAACCCTGCATGAACGAGTTCTAGTACCCACCATGGTGTGTGTCTCTGGGCTGGTGGAGGATCAGTGACTGGTGTAATGGCTCAACAGGTCCAATATCATTGTCATCCTCATTGTCCTTGCTCCTCTGCAGGCTGGAGCTGGAGCTAGACTAAGGTTTGGGATTGGGCTCAACCCTCTTCTTGATGGCACCTGTAATGGAAAGAACAGAAAATGAGTGACTGCATGGGCAGCCTCCAACATTGCATTGAGCATGACCCTGAGGTTTCTTTGTGAAGACATTAAGCACGGCTGCATACTGGATGGTGGGTGGACATCGACATGCCATCTCCAAGTTCACGGTCTCGATCCTCCCCTGCCAGCTTGGAAGCCCGCTCTTTGAATAGTTTGAGGAGGCGGAGATTGGGCATGCCCCCTCCTGTCTTCTCTCTCTCAGCATGTTGTGCAATAACTTGCCCTGTGCAAGGTGAAAAGATGCTTTGAGAGCAATTGGGATGCAGGTGGTGTTCACATGCTGCTAATCTTCACTACCAACCAACGGGCAACTCTGTGCCGTGTGAAAGATGCGCTGCAGCTAATCCACAAGGGTTCTTTGGCAACACCCTCTAGAGCAGTGAGCTCCTGCAGCCAGAAGGACAAGACCAACAGAGGCATGGCATCATCAGCGCTTGATGCTGCCCTCTATGCCAACAACCCTTCCCCGCCAAATGTGAGCTCTCGATGTGGCAGGGTCAGAAGCATACAGTCACCTCGATACCTGAAGACTACATGGACTGCAGTGTGGCGATGAGGTAATAACGCAACACGTTGAGACTTGCTTATGCATGGGCAGCGCAGATGGTGGCCTTGCTACTGAGACCCATGTTGCAGTTCTCATTCAGTCAGATGAGCATGGGCAGTAGAGTGTTCACTTACACTGGCGGTGCATATGAGGTCACTCATCCTTTGTCTGCACTGAAGGACGGTCCTCCCATGCATGGAGTTGACACTCACCACCCTGGAGACTGCTTCCCATGAAGTGGTGGTGAGACGGGTAGGCTTCCTCCTCCCATCCCTAAGGTAAAGGACGTCCGTCCTGTCCTCCTCTGCATTCAGCAATACCTCCAGCGATGCATTGTCTAATTTGGGGGCTGGTGCTCCTTGGCATCTACGTGCCATGTCCTGGTCTGTTGTAAAGAGCGAAATTAAAGTTGCTGTCTGGGCGCCTTTTAAATATGGCACCTGGATATGACGACAGGACACGTAACATCCTGCCCAGCCCACCAGGAGAAATGTTGGGAAAGCCCCGACTGCCTAATTAATGAGCCCAGCATCGCACGATTTCCCGCTGGGCTCCGCGGCAGTGAATGCTCCAACTTCCTGCCCCCACATGGAACTTCGGCCCAGAGTGGCAATTCCACCTTTCATTTAGGATTCTCCCACTAAAGGGAAAAGTCCCAACCAGCTTGTCAAATCGCTTCATTATTTTAAACACCCTCTTCATATTTGAGGAACATGAGTTTATCAGGTCTCACAGCAGAGCAAAATCACCCTAGGTATCACTCGGAAGAATCATCACTGGACCAGGATCCTTCTGAAGGTAGAAAGCCCAAAACTGAAAACAGTGCTCCAAGTGAGAACTGTGAATTACTCCCTTGCTTTTATATCCTATACATCTTGTGCCAAAGCCTAGTGATTCATTAGATTTTTTTCCATTGCATTCTCTAGGTTGGGAGGCTGGTTCGCTCATTTGGCTAAAACGTGGTTCAGAATAATGCCAACATGGGTTTCAACTGCTGTTCGGGCTGAGGTAGGTTTGCTGGGGCCTGCCTCTTCACCCAGCCCCTGTGCGTGGAAGGCAATGGCAAACCATCACTGACTAAAAAAGACTGTCAAGGAAAATGTCTCAGGCTGAAGCTTCAGCAGATAATGAGCCAAGGATCTGCCTTCAGTCAGAGCACACATGACATGCTCTAGGTTATAATGATTTTATAAATCTGGATCGCTAGATCTGTTTTATCTATGTTGTAGGGTGGCCGAGTTGTACTGTTAGTATTAGAGTTGATCTGCAGACAACTTTCTAAGTGGAAACATTAAGCTTATTTACAATATACTCAGCAGCAACTATATGTGTGCTTTCAACTCCAACCCTATCTCTATACTGTCTGCTGAGGTAGCCCGTGCTACTCTCCTATTGATCATGTGATCTTTCCTAACAAGTATTATTCTTAAAGGTACATTACATTAAATAAAACCATAATTACTACAATCTACTCACCTCATTTATACTTTTTGAGATCTGGAGTGGGCCAGGAAATAGGCTACATGTACTAATATTGTAAATATGTATTATTCAAATACATTTACAACATCACTACAAGTGGTAATCTTCTGCAATATTGGAAGAAAGAGGAATTTCACCACCAATTTAGTTATGCCTGGATTGGGTTTGTCATTAGCGGCATCTCTGATCTTAATAAGACCAACACTGCCCTTCTCTACAAAAACAATATGCATATGAGCTCATACACTGGTTGATGAAAGTGCCCAGAATCAAAATCATGTTACTACAGGAAAGTGTGCATTTTTAAAGTTATATATGGAGCAATATCTGAAGTACTTTTTTAGAAGCTCACACTCCTGGTCCAGAGTCTTATCCTTTAGGAGCATCTATCAGGAAGTTGGGTGCATATTTGGGATGGACAATAATGGGAAGTGTGCACCTGAATTCCTGGAGTGAAATCTTCCATTGGTGGTGAGGGTCTCGCCTGCTGGCTGGAGAGCTGACGAGACCCCCACGCTGCCTCTCCTTCAGAAGGCCTGCCGGATCTTATGCCAATCAGGCAGAATCAGGGACAGCAGTGGACCTTCCTCCAGAATCAAGTCCCCGGAGGCAGAAGTCCTGCCTGCCAAGAGCTGCCAAGCTAGCCAGAGCCGGCTGGCATCAACAGAACCATGGAGGAGGCTGTGGCTGCTGTTGAAACAGCACCCCCTGGAGTCCCAGGACCCAGGGAAAAGGTAAGAAATGGCCGGGTGGTTGGTTCTTTTGGGGGGGCGAGGAGGGGGTGGTGGAGAGGTGGAGCAGGGGGGTCCGCAGCCACTCCCTGCCCCATGTCCATGCCCTTAATCATGCACAGATTAGTGCAGATTGAGGGACCCTGCTCCAGCTGATGTGCAGCTCACACAGTTTAACCTGTCGTGCAGGCAGCATGTCGGCAGAGGCAGGAAGAGGCTTCTAAGTGGTTGTTAACTAGCCACTTAAGGGTCTCAAGTGGAGGCAGGGCAGGAAGGTCGACCATGGGCCTTCCTGCCCAGAACTTACTTTTTGTGGAGGCGGGAAGACATTGGGCATTGGGCCTAAAGCCCTCCACCGAATTTTCAGGCCCTCCCACCTCCTTCCTCTCCTCCTGTAGGGGCAGAAGGTTCCGCCCCTCATATACACTCATTGGAGGGTCAGGGATACCCCGGCAACGCAATGTTTTTTTAAAATTCAAACTCTATCAAGATTATTCAAATCTCTTACTTTGACTGTAACACTGCCCCCTAAGTCATGAGCAGAGTTTTGGCCAAGACTGAAGTGGCAGAGCACCTTCCAGAGAATCTAGCAGTACTTGTGGAATTATTTGCACCTGGTCATATACAATCTATATGTTCAGTAAGTTCAGAAAGTTTAGGAGGCTTATTGTACGTACACACAATGTTACATGAATGTCACCGATTGAACTCTGCACTTTAGGAAACAAAGCAACTGAATAAAATGCCATGGTTCTATCAGGCTGCTGTCCAGCCAAACTGAATGAACTAAAAATGATTGTCAGTGAGTTAACAAATGAATGCCTAGATGGAATCTTTGGTGGTATTCTAAGATCCCCGGAGATATCTTGTAATTAACTAATGTTGTAAAAGTTGAGAGCCATGGTTGTATTTACTATCTCCGGCAGAATTCTCTGGCTAGATGATGTTGGCTGCAGATCTTCATGAAAAAGTTGGACCAAGCTCTCCTATAGGCTTCCTTGGCAGGGGTCTTCATTGAGGTTTTCGTAAGATCTGCAATGCCTGTAAATTCTTTAGAGAAATGTAATATGTTGTTGAACACACCCTTCTAACTCTCTTTTACCCAGTGCCTACTGCTTTTATTGCACCTTCAGTTAGACTGCTCATTGGGATTCCTACAACCCCAGCCACGAGGCTGTGCCCCTTTACTTTTGAAAATATGACTTTTCAAATCTCAGCTGACTGGAAATTTTGCAATTTGAACTGAGACAGAGCAAACTGCTTAAAAATGCAAGGCCACATTCTAAGGTGAAGGTGAAAAACAAACAAATCACCCCCAGGGGTGTATGGAGAGAGACATTTCCTATAATCCAGACACCCATCAAAACTTGTAAATGTCTAAGGAAGGGACATTAAAAATTAACAATACTGGATACTGAAACAATGGCTGCTGCAGACAGACACACTCAAAACCTCTTGGAAATACACAATTGGTGGAATAGTCCCTGAATTGCACTAAGTGCAGTAGTGGGCGTGAAAAATGTTTTTCCTGCCGGCTGCAATGGTGGGTTTTTGTGTCATATCATCCGCTTAATAACGCATTCATGGGAAACTGGATCCTTGATGAGCTGAATCGCTGATGGGCGGGCTCGGATTTGCCCACCACGCCATGACCTCAGCGCTTCCTTGCTCCGGGTGCCATATTTAAAGCACACCAGAGCACAGCCTACTTCATGTCTGCAGACCAGGACTGCTCCAGGCAACAGGTGGCCCCAAAAAACAGGAAGAAAGCAGTCACCAATTTTAGTGATGCCTCACTGGAGCGCCCTTTGGATGCCATTGAGGCCAGCCGCGATGTCCTCTATCCACGCTCTGGCCGTAAGAGGTACACCAGAGTCACTAATCCGGCCTGAGAGGTGCTGGCATTGGTGGTCACTGCCAATGGAGCACAGAGGAGGTCAGCCATCCGTTGCAGGAAGAGGATGAATGCTCTCATCCGTTCTCCCAGGGTAACTCTCAACACACACATTCACAAACCCATCACACATCTACAGGGGTCTCACATCTCAAGGAACAACACCACTAACTCTCACAAACACCCTCACATCTCCATCGAGCTCATATTCTCTGGAGTTTGTGTCCTCATCCCGTCCATGTCTCTGCTCACCACACACACATTCCATGGAGTGCCATGTGTCCTGCTCACACTCTCTCCATCTGTTTTCATGCAGGAGAAGCTGGCTCACAGCAGCAGGAAGAGGTCCCAGACCAGGGGTGGAGTGGCCCACATTAGGCCCCTCGCTCACTTTGAGGAGCCTGACAGCGCGCTGACTGGTGAGGACATGGGCCATGCCTGCGGCGATTGTGATGTCAGTGGCAAACACCCACGAGAATCCTGTACTCCATCATCCCTCTCTCAATGTAATTGTGAGTGCTCTCTCTCCTGTTTTTGACTCTGCTGACACGCATTAATTATCTCTACTTAGGTTCACATGAAGCTTGGCCAAGCGACTGACACCCTCAGCCAGCCCGTCCCTCAGCTCCATCCACGTCCTCACCTCCAGCCAAGAGGCCATCTCCTCCATTGAAGAGCTGGAAATAAGCAGCCTGGAAAACCCATCATCGCGCTTACCCACACGCTGCACCAGCGCAGAGACACACGTCTGTGGGACCTAGATCTAGAGCAGGCTCAGATTCACAATCTGGTTGTCACCACACGGACACTTGTCTGAGCTGGAGGAGGCAGGTTCAGCTGAGCTCCCCGGCACTCAGAGGACTGCTGGGGAAGAGGCATCTGTGAGGTCCAAGCTGGATGACAAGACGCTGGATTCGGCCTTCCAAGTCATCCTGGAGAGTCAGCATAAGGTGGTGGAACATCACACAGAGCTGTTGGAAGCCCTCAACAGCGTGGCATGTGAGTCAGAGGAGTGCGTCTGCCTGCTCTCTAATGAAGTGGTGCCCATATGTACGCGAATGGAGCTCTCCATGGTGAGGATGGCGGACACTATTGAGACCCTGGTCCAGAAGAACGGGGAGATGCACGCAGACCGGCATTGCATCGCAGTAGCCACAGGTTAGTTCCTGCAGTGGCAATGTAAGGGGGAAACAGGGCACCTCAACGTCCCTCCAGGTGCTCTTTCCCCTCGAGGAATCAGGCTGGGGCCCAAGGGCACCCAAAGGGAGGAGGAGTGGCAGTTGGACATCCCTGGGTCATCCACTCAGGAATCTCAGAGGCCCTCCAAGTCCCCTTTGCCTGTGATCCCCTCAACCTCATCCTCTGTCACTGCAGAGGGAGCAGCTGGCCCACAGGAGGACAGCCAAAGCAAGTCGGGGCCCTCAAGGTCTTGGGTCTCCAGAGGATGCACGCCAACGTCATCAGAGGCAACAAGGCCAATTGTTCCACAGGCTGTCTCCACCCCTGCTGCGGATATCAGGGCAGCATCTAGATGAAGTGGTAGACCTAGAAAAGTTAAGACATTTTGATCACAAGCGCACAGGTGAACACAGAAATAGTCACTTTTGCTGAATAATGGGTAATGTTATCTTTCAGCTTCACTTACAGGCTTTGCAAGTGCTTCCCCTGCACCTTCCACCCACCTTCCACCTTCCTTCCCTCCAAACTTCACCCCACCGACACCCTTGCTTCCCTCACCAACGTCACCCCCCTGATACCTTTGTCCTCCTCCTCCCCACCGCATCCCCCCCACCCCCACCCCGCCCCCCCACCACCACCACTCACACCTAGACCTTCTTCTCCCTTCCTCTCCTGTACCGCGCATATCTGCCCATGGCAAAGACCCTGAAGTTCCGAAGCAGCTCCGAAGCATCAGCGAAATCCATGAAGTTTTCAAAGCCTCAGCAAAGTTGAAATTGCTGTGAAATTGCACCTCCCACCTTCCAAGAGCTGCTTCGCAGCAGAGCCATGTGCATGAGGATCTATCCACCATACAATGCATGTGTTCTTCCAGGGTCCGGTAGCTGTTGGCCTCCAGCATCTTCTTTTTCTTGGATGTCCACGATCTGAGCAAGGCCCTAAAGATAAGTCCCAACTTCTGCACACCACGCTTGTCCAGACATGTCCTGGACCGGCATATTTTCCTCCTGGCATAATGGTAAATCGGGCATCGGGGGGACGATTCTGGTCGTGACTTACTTTGCATCCCAGTGGATGCAAAGTTATTATTTTTCTCAGATTTAGTGGTTAATAAATTTGCTCTTTCCTTGACTCAAGAAAACCTTGTTTGATTGGCTTCTTATTGCTCAGAGTTTAAATAGTAAAATACATTTGGGTTTGGAAAAGGCATATCCTCATGAAAAAGAAACTTAAACCATTGTTGTGACCAACTAAGGAGGTTGTTAGAGGGGAGCCAGTTCACCCCTTCTCACCTGGTCAGAACACTCTGACCTACCTTGTGGGGATGGAAAAGTCTTGCAGTATTTTCATAGGTCCTCGGGCTGTCGGAGGCAAGATCAGTTCTCTCCTGAAAATCAAAAATAAACTACAAAAATTCTCTGGCAGGTCCAGCAATCACTCCTCAAAGATGATTACCAGACTGCAAGCTCCAAAATGAAGCATTTCTGCTCATATCTGCTGTTGCCAGCAAAAAGTATACCTCCATCAACTAGTTCATTGCTCTTACTGCATGAGGAAAAGATCCCAAGTTTTGGAAACTCCAACACTCTACATATTGGGAATATATACTCAGTTTCATTCTGTCTGTCCATCTAATGATCATGGTCATGAACATCTCTCCCCCACCCTCCCCCCACACTCCCACCTGACACCCCCCCACCCCCGCTCCCTGCACCCCCCTGCCCCACCCACCCCTCCGCCCCGAAGCACTTTCAATGATTGGCCACCCATCCTTGGCCTGTCTTGGGTCCCCTACCCATTCCATTTTGATCACTTATTTCCCTGCACTGAAGTGCATACCAGCAGTTTAATTTTGAAAGTGTACACATATCACTATAGATCAACTCACTAAGCTCAGGAACCAACTTTGAGTTTAAGCTGCTAGTGAGGAGGGGATGCTGGGGGTAATAAAGGGATAGGAGGAGAGGGATAAAGGGGTGCTTCCCTTAGATGCTTTCCTTACATTCATTCGAGATGAAGATTAAAATTGCAAACCTGAGGCAAAAACTGGGAAATTGTGCTGGATATTTACTCAAATGCTTTTGCCATTCAGTTTTATGAAGAGACAACATAAAGTGTGTGGTGATATTGTAACACACAAATCAAAGTTGGCCAGGAAATGCTGAGCAGAAGAATCAGATGGAGAATATATCTACGGCCATCTCATTCAATTATCCAATCTCATCTGCAGCTGTTCCGCATCTGTCCAATGCCACAGTTGATTGGAGTACTACCCTTAGTAACAAATATTTCATTAATGTGACATGCAGGGGGCAGACTTTGCACGTGAGGCTTCACAGGCAGAAGTGCAGGTCAGTAAATCAGTCTGACAGCCACGATTTTCCATTCACAGCAGAACATCATAACAGTATTTTCATGATTGCATGAGTACTTTCTCTTTTTAACCAAAATTAGATGTTAATGAGGCAGAATTTCTCTTCACATGGTAATTGCTAAATAATCTTGCAGTGCATTACAGATCGACTAACACAAATGCAGAATATGTGTAGAACAATGCTGCTCTTACTAGTTGCCAATGGCATGGTTTATTTAGAGAAACCAGATTGCTTTAGAGTTACCACTTTTGTCTTCTTACTCACCAATTGCTGGCATGTTAGAAAGTGCCACAAACTGGGAGCGGTGCACAAGCCTGATGTCGAAAGTTGCCTTCATAGCAGGTTCATCAAAGCATGGGAAAACTGATCGGGCATATGTTGGTTCCAACAGTGATGCAATGATAATTCTGATTGGAGGAAAAACATACAACTAATTATTGCTCTTTTCATTTAAGAGTAAAAGAGCAAAATTGTGGAAGTAAAAGACCATTCAGATTATGGAACATGATCCTTCAGCACAACAATTACAAGTCTTGAAAATCAGTAGTCTGAGATCTTGGAGGCTTGCCCAGAACAGTGTCTATTAATGGCCCCAGCATTATCCTTGTCAGAGTATTTGGTATAACAGGAGAGCACCATAATTGCTTGAGGCTAGTGGGTGCCCAGTACCTCTATATGTTCATCTTAGGCATCTGCCAGACTGCTGCTACTGGAAGCCATTGGGTGGAGGCTGCCCAGGCCTTGATGTACCCCCGGAAAAAAAATAAAGATAACTCAATAAAATATCTCAGTCACAGAAATCCACTAGTCTTTTTTGTACACTCGTCATGTAAGTCCAACAGGAGACCAGCAAAAGATCTGGGAATATGTCAGGTCCAGGCCTCATGAGCAAGTTTCTGAGAGGGCTGTTTGGAGTAGAATGTCTACCTGTCCCAAATGTGACTCTTTATGTGGGTGGTTGTGCCCAAGGAAGAGAATTCCCTGAGTTCCAGTCTAAGTTTCACCAGGCAGCCAGTGCACTGGGATGAACAAAGCATACCAGCCTGTTGAGTGGTACAAGTGAGTTCCATCCGCAGATCCAGGCTCAAGTCCTGGCTAAGACTGTTGCAAAAAACCTGTATTTGTGGGATGAGATCAGTTCTTCACAAACTTTCACTAAGGCTGGAACTACTGGTTCCAGATTCAATGTCACAGAGGGTGAGGATTATAAGTCCATGATGCCAGCAGGAAACCTCGCCCGTTACATTGATGTATTAAATGAGTTCCTGCTGTCTCCATGTCCCTAGCAACACTAACCCATCATGATTATTCCGAGAAACAATTAATTTTCTAATGCCACAATTATCCTTGTAACCGAACTTATAAAATTGATGGGCAGGAAAAGACCTGCTGGTCCATCAAGCTTGCCCCACACCATGTTAACCATAGCATCATGACTATTGTGCTTTTACCAGTCTTTCTATTCAAAGTACCTCCCTGTACATCCACCTCCAGTTACCTACTGAATCAGATTTGTATTTTCCTTATTTCTGCTAAACCTTTAGGTTTGAAACAAGATCTTTCACTGAAAAATAATCAGTTAACTGGGCAGAGGCAGGCTTCAGACCAGTAGAAAGGCTACAGTTCACAAATATTGGCAAAACAATACAGGACTCAAGAGCCAACCTACTGGGCCCAGCCTGCAAAACTCTCTGTGTCTCGTAACAACTGAGCATGTCTGCTTTACATCCAATTGACTTCTGAAATCTATACAGGAGGCCTTCAAATACTGATTATTTTACAGTAAGTTAAAGTTATTGTGGTGAAACATGCAATAAAATAAATGCCTCATCCTGCACTAAATTTCCATTTTTAAATGTATAAATAAAGTTATTTTTCATTTACTGTATGGTCTCACAGTTCACATTCTCAACATTGAAGTTGCTATAAAAGCAAAGTACTGTTGACGCTGGAAATCTGAAATAAACATAGAAAATACTGGAAAAACTCCACAGATCTGGCAGCATCTGTGAAGAGAGCAACAGAGTTAATCCTTCAGCTTGATGACCCTTCGCCAGAACCATTGAGAATCTGGTTCTGGATCATCTCCTACTCCTCTTCAGGTACCATGCCCTAAGAGGGGATTGGGAACCATGGACTTCCAATGGATTGGTCCATGATTATGCCTGGCAAAGTACTGCAGTGGTTAGCCAATGCCTTCTGCAGTGTGGCTGACCAGGAAACTCTCCCGTTCTTACCACCTGCCGTCAGACGGATTGGAAGAATTTACAGGCTGACAGTCAACCTGTTTGGCCACGTTATGAATGCACCTTCTGTAGCCATCAAGTCCTGTAGTGGGACTTGAACACAGAGCTTCTGGCCCAGAGGTAGGGATGCTAACACTACACCACCCTATGGATCATCTACCCCTATTAAAATGTAAGTATCACTCTCTGATTTCTTTAAACAGTCCAGTATGGTTCTATTATAGTAATGATAGAACTGATGTTTTTCTAGATAAGCTTACATTTGTGCGTCAGCAGAAATGGAGCTGCTTATTTTCAATGATAAATCTGGGTTTAGGTCTACATCCAGAATTCAAGGCATTTTAAACTGGTTGCTCTGTAAGGCAAAATGGACATCTCAGTTGTTCTCTGGAAATTAGGTAGGGATCAGTCCCATCTAAAATAGACAGGCAATTCACAAACATTTGTCCAAAATGTTCCTGGCATCAGCTGTGCGTACAATGTTTAAGGCAGACAGAAGTTCAAAGTGCCAGCAGGGAATCATATTGGGTCCCAGCACAGGACAAAAGATTTTTCCAGGGCTTGGCTGAAGAAGAACATCCTAGAGAGAGTGTTAAAACATTTTCTTGGCAGTGATGTTGGCTGCAGTGTTAGTATCTTGATAGCGACATATTTCCTGACCCTTTCACAGTAGCACAGGTACCCTTGCTGGCATAGTAATTAGTGATCTACTCCCAGTCTTAGATAGCTCACTGCTGACTCTGCCAAAGTAGATGCGATCAAGAGGCAGGCACTTGAATTGCTATGGGAAGCCATAGTATTAAACTTCAAAACATTTCACAAGACCAAGACTGCCATGTTTTAAGTTTTTAAACTAGCTATTTTCTCACGCTGTGGAATGGCCACTTCTATCAGCAGACTTAGCATTCCCTATTCATAGACTCATAGATGTTTACAGCACAATAGGAGGCCATTCGGCCCATCGTGTCTACGCAATCAACAAAGATCTGACTACACTAATCCCATTTTCCAACGCTTGGCTCATAACCCTGGAGGCTATGGCAACGCAAGTGAATATCCAAATACTGCTTAAATGCTACAATAGTTTCTGACTCAACCACCCTTTCAGGCAGTTCCAGACTCCCACCACCCTCTGAGTGAAAAGATTTCTCCTAAACCCACCTCTTAGCCTTCTACCTCTTACCTTAAATCTATGCCCCCTGGTTATTGACCCCTCTACTAATGGAAAAAGTGCCTTTCTATCCACCCCATCTATGCCCCTCATAATCTTATACACCTCTATCAGGTTCCTTCTCAACCTTCACTGTTCCAAGGAAAACAACCCCAGCCTATCCAATCTTTCCTCATAGTTCAGACCCTCCAGCCCATGCGGCATCCTGGTAAATGTCCCCTGCACACCCACTCCTGTACAATCACATCCTTCCTATAATGTGGTGACCAGAACTGCACACAGTACTCCAGTTGTGGCCTAACCAACGTTTTATACAGTTCCAGCATAACCTCCCTGCTCTTGTATTCTATGCTTCAGCTAATAAAGGTAAGTATCCCATATGCCTTCTTAACCTTATCTACCTGCCCTGCTACCTTCAGGGATCTGTGGATAGGCACACCAAGGTCCCTCTGATCATCAGTACTTTGCATCCTATTGTTACGATGCCCAGTTATTAACTGAAAAGACCATGCAACAAGATTTCACATTTTAAAGGAAAAGACTTTGACTGCCAGAAACAAGAGGAAAAACAAGCATCATTAAATTAATGCTGTTTCCTGTAAGCACTTTAAACCCAAAATTCCAAACAGAACACTTCCCATTTCACTTTGAATTTTAACCGAGAATCCCTTTTTACATTACCGTTTCTCGAGTGTCAATTGGTGAAACAAGCCAATATGCCTCAGCTTCCAAGGATTTACTGTGGTTTTTCTCCTTTTCCCAGTTATCTTCTGATGTTAGGAGTTCCTTGGGGATTCTCCCACCAGCATCTGGCTAGGGGAATCATTCAGCCCTACTTCAACACAAATTTGGATTTCTCCAGCCTGAGCATGGGCCCACGACTCCCATCTTTGCGCAGTGACTCCAGATCAGAAACACCACTGGTTCCTGACTGCCCTCTGCTCCTTGCTCTGGCTGCTGGTAGATTCTCTCTCTACCTGCTCCAAAACTGCTGCAGACACATACTGCTTCCAGCATGAATGCCTCCCAAACTACCAAATACAACCAAGGTAAACAAAAACAAAAAAAAATTCCTAAGCCTCACAACCCATCTCCATTAACAGGCTGCTATCATCAGTCCAGAAAGTTGTTCTGCCTACCACACAACTGAGCAACGTCATATATGAATTTCTGTACCAGTGTGTTGCCAGGTACATAGGCCATACATCCCAATGAGTGGCTGACTGAATCAAGCAACAGGTTCGTCCAACTGTCTGTAATAGGTAGAGCACAGACCATAATCAACCCACACTTGCAAAACCCGAAACAAAATTTCTACTGTTAGATGTATTCCATGATTGGGCAGCAGCTGCTGAACAATCCTGAGTGTACTAATAACTACACTAACAACCAAATTAAGATTATCAGTCATGCTCGTAACGTGGCTCATTTATGCTTTCTTGAAGTGACATACGTTCATATGCAGGGACCTGATCTCCACAAACAAAAGCAGTATGTTCAAGTCTTGTGCCTTTTTTTCAATTACCTGTAAGCATGGGGAGCCTATAGTTCCCCGTTGCTTTTTTCATGGCAATGCCAACCAATCAGCACCCCTTTTCTCCTGCCTGTAAATTATTGTGATCGTTTGTAATTTGGCATTCTTTCATTTGTCCTGATGAGTCCAAGATGAAAAACTTCAGCAATATGTCTCTCTTTTCAGCAATATTCAAGTTCTGTACTACCAAGCGGCCATTGATATCATTGGGTATCTGGTTTGGAGGAGTAACTGAACTTGACAGCATGATGGAGTTGAATTAATAGCAGGAGATAAGATTGTTGATTCAACATGCTTCAGTAATCTCACTGGTCAGGAAATTCCACAGGGCTTTCCTCAATCTCCTGCTCTAACTGTAGCAAAATAAAAATCAGGAGAACACCTGCAGGATTTCAAGGCCTCTGTCTCTGCGTTAGCTCAGATCCTGTCCGTAGCTTCGCTCAGTGAAGTATTTCACATAATTCTTAAAAATATTATCAGCATTCACCATTTAAACACACATATTTTAAAGCTTAACCAAAATAAGCAGAAGAAACAAAAGTAGGTTGGGATAAATCATAACTCTTTTTTAACTATTTGACTCCTTGCAAACAAAGGGTAGGCCTATTCTTATAGCAGCGCCTCTGTGCTACTTTCCTCTTTTGATACCATTTGTTTAAGTGATTATATTTTTATATTGTCACTCTTTAAAACTGTATTCTTATTCTTAATAACTATTAACCCTGGCTCCTTCACACATATAGGTACATGCACAGTTACCACCAGACCTTCTTGCCATGACACAACTCTACAGTTGATACATTTTTTGCTGAGTCCACATAATATATAAGTCAAAATTTCATTACAGTCCACCAGTAATAAATTTCTTTGATATCTTACACAGCCTACAAGCTTTGTTCTGCTATAGGAATATGTGTTTTTTAATATTAACTAGAAGATTCAGAGTAAATTAAATAACTCTGAGCATAACTTTTAGAACTGCCGATGTCTGGTAATATTAGAAATCATACAATATATCATTTTTATGAAAGTTTCAGATAAAGTGTCTCAAAACCTAATTAATTCTCAAAGTTAACAACACAAACACATCCCTATTCAACAGCTACTACAATAGTACAATATGTGGTCTGGCAGACATTAGCTTTACCATCTGGAGAGAATCACAGCCACATTGTGGTTAAAGTGACGGCTGCAAATAGCATTACTCAGTTAGTTGGACTCTTAAATGTTAGCTTGAAATGATGCATTCCAATACCATGGATCAGCAAATGGCTCAGAAAAAAAATGCTGATATTATTGGAAAGGGTTCAACTTGAGTTTACCCACCACCCTTTTCTCATGCGCCTACGCCGGCCCTCGGTTGAGCAATGCCTAGATTTTAAAATGATCATCCTTGTTTTCAACATCCCCACCAACCCCCTTGGTCTCACTCCTCCTATCTCTGCACCTCCTCCAGCCCTGCAACTCTCCAAGATATCTGAACTCTTCCAACTCTGGCCTAGTGCACACCCCTAACTTTAATCACTCCACGGCTGACAGTCGTGTATTTAGCAGCTATGTACCTAAGCTCTGGAATTCGCTCTATAAACCTCTCTGCCTTGCTTTCTTCCTTTAAAATGCTCCTTAAAGTCTACCTCTTTGAACAAACTTTTTGGTCATCTGCCCTAATATCTCCTTATGTGGTCTGGTTTCAAATTTTGATTGATAATGCTGCTGTGAAGCATCTTGGCACATTTTACCATGTCAAAGGCCTTCATAAAATATAAGTTGTTTTTCACATTATTACTAAGTGCTTTATGCACAATTTATTTTCCTCACATTATTGCCCTGTGTAATGTGGGGTCTCAGATTAACATAGGCCCATATTTTGCAATTGCAATGTTGGTAAAACCATTAGTGTTATCATCCATCATTATAACTGTGAAACTGACAGAAACCTCTACCACCCACACATGCGCAATTAAACATGGAAATCCAGAGCTTGCTGACAATGATTCTCAGTTCCTCCACAGGGTGCAATGTTGAAATCCTCGCAGGTAGAAATCTTAGAAATCATTTGATTTGATGTGAATTTCCATTTCTACGCAATTAGTCTTGCTGTAAAAATCCTTGAAAAAGTTATGCTTTGTTGAATGAGGTGTAACTTTTTTTTAAAACAACATATAAAGTCATAATTACTGCTGAACAACTTCTTTGACCCTAGCCCTAAAAATCCAATTTTATATTTCACAGAATCACAGAATTACACAGTGCAGAAGAGGCCCTTCGGCCCATCGAGTCTGCACCGACACGTGAGAAACATCTGACCTACCTACCTAATCCCATTTACCAGCACTTGGCCCATAGCCTTGAGTGTTATGACATGCCAAGTGCTCATTCAGGTACTTTTTAAAGGATGTGAGGCAACCCGTCTCCACCACCCTCCCAGGCAGCGCATCCTGGACCGTCACCACCCTCTGGGTAAAAAAGTTTTTCCTCACATCCCCCCATAACCTCCTGCCCCTCAACTTGAACTTATGTCCCCTCGTGACTGACCCTTCAACTAACAACCTATATTTGTGGAATGTCAGCTTTTTACTTGATAAAAATAATTTCCATTCATCTTTAAATTAAAATATTTTAACAGTGTGTTTATGATACTTCACATTCCACCTTGATCCCTGGTGAATGTCCTAATTTTTATTTTGCTCTGCAAAAAGTTCAGAAAGTAAATGATAATTCATGCATTTTACTTCCTTTCTTCAAAAGTTCTCAAGTTTTCTGTTTCTCTCCCCACAGATGCTGCCTAAGCTGCTGAGCACTTCCAGTGTTTTCTATTTTTATTTCAGATTTCCAACATCCTTAATATTTGTTTCTGTCATTTTACTTGCTGGTTTGCTGTCTGTGACATGTGATTGACTGTGATATGTGATTGGCTGCTTATCCTGCTTGATGTCATGACTGTTACTGCAGGCTGGAGATCACCTATAATATCAGAATGAAATCAACCCCAGGAAAGATGAAATCCATGATTAATAGTTGCTCGCTTAGTGAATTGTGCCCTAAGTATAATTCTGACACTCATTTACGTTGGAATTAATGTTAATTCTAATTGTGATCAAGTGCACCATAGCTTGAAAGTCAGATTCTAAGAGGTTGTCTTCCATGTTTAAAAGTGCCACAGTTTTCATAAGAAAATGTTTATTTGAACCCACTTCTGGAAGAATGGAAGAGTGAAAGAAAGAACTACCTGGCATTTAAATAGAGCCTTTCACATCCTCAGAATGTTCTAAAGTATTCAAACCCAGCGAGATACTTTTGAAGTGTAGTAATTGTTATAAAGTAAACAAACAAGCCAAGTTGCACACAGAAAGATTCCACAAACAGTAACCCTCACTTCCCCAAACTCACATCTGGCACACAACAATTGGTTCATTTGATCTTGACAGGCATATTCTGAAAGGCTGTTGCAGTATATTTCCCTCTTTGTTGCAAGAGCAGATTTCACACAGTATGAGGCAGAAAAGAGTGACTGGAGAAGCTAGAGGTTGCCTCTTTCCCTCTTCACATATACTCTGTATGACAGATTGCAGCTTCTTCAGCAGCCATTCTTGTCTCTCTGATCTCTCTTCACACTTAAAGCAAAACCTTGTCCCTCTCTTCAGGCAGTGGAAAAGTCCAGGCCTCAGTACCAGTGTAGAGGTGGAGGGCAGACTTTCTATGGATGCAGTGTAATTTGAATCCAGCAAGCAGCAGTTCAGAGACTAGCACCACACCTACATTAGCACACTGTTGTCCAATAGAGTTTTGATGCTCACCAAACCTGGGGCAATCTAATCATCATATTCACTACTTGATACAAAATATAGGCACTATTAATTAAACAAACGTACAATCCTTTGAAGTTAGGTTTGAGGTTTTAAGCTTCACTGCCAGAGATCAGCTTCAAAGGATTTTGCATTCCAACTATTCTACAAAGCAGGTCTGCTCTATACACTCTCAAAGGGTGATGACAATCTGTTAACAGAAGTGTTCTATTTATGACAGTGTGCTTCAGTATATTTCAAATAAACGTATTTCTTCAAGAGTAAACTGCCTCTATTTTATCAACATTGATATATAAGGAGACTTGGGGAGGGAAAAGAATCAACAAAGCTCTAAGTTCAGTTCTGAAGAAGAGTCATATTGGACTCAAAACATTAACTCTGTTTCTCTCTCCACAGATGCTGCCAGACTTGCTGCATTTTCCAGTACTTTCTGTTTTTATTTCAGATCTCCAGCATTTGCAGTATTTTGCTTTTATTTAACAAACCTCTGGGCGGAAATTTTCATTTGGTGGGTGGGCTCAGTGGGCGTGGAGCCGATCGCCACTTGCCATTGGCTCTGCGCCGCCATTTTACGCGGGCGGGCCAATTAAGGCCCACCCAGCATATGACGCGACGGGTAGCACTTAGCACTACCTGTGTGTGCGGGGGGAGGAGGGAGAGTCGGGGCCAGTGCTCTTTCATGCATGCGCGCGAAAGAGTGCTTCAATCTCCCTGAGGCATGGAGCTGCCTTAGGGAGATTAAATCGATATTAAAGGTTTAAAAATTGATTTAAATATGTCCCCACTCATGTGACTACATGATTTGAGACATGTTTTTATATTCATAAAAATGTTTTTATTTATTTAATAAAAGTTTTAGGAAACCTCAACCTGGTTGGATGAGATTTACTAAAAAACGCGAAGGCCGCTTGGCCTTTACGCCTGCCCGCCAACCTTAAGGTTAGACGGACAGCACCTATAATAACCTTAATTAAATCCTTAATGGCCTTAATAGGCCGTTTACATATCAGCCGGAGTTGGCTGTGTGCCCGCCGACCAAAACATCGCTACTCAGCACAATGACGTCATCGCGTGTCATTTTACGCGTTGGTGTATTGGACCCGCCCCTGCACGCGGATGGAAAAATCCTGTCCTTTAAGTATTGGCTTCTGCCTCTAACTTTTGCCTTGCTTATGCTCTGTTGCCTGGCATTCCAAACACAGCGTCCAAACATTTAATAGATCTTTGGTTCATGGACAATCTCCTGTAATCTCTCTTTTTACACCAATATTCCTTTCAATTTCTCACTTCAACAGATCCATTAAGATGAAGGTTGAACACATTTGAATAAAAACAAAATACTGCGGATGCTGGATGAAGAGGAGAAGTTACATTCACCGATCCCGCAACGACCACAGACACTCAGGCTTCCTTTAACTGGTTTTATTCAAGCATATGCAAGGGAGCTGCAACCATTCCTAAGAATGAAGATCCAGCTCCCTGATTGATGACATTTCATTACTTTTGTACTTTTTCTTATCACAATACATTTGAGTACATTTGAATACATCCAATCAGTAACCGACACACTAGCTCCATACTAACTCCATCCTACTGAGTACATAAACATGCGATTTTTCTTACCAATTATTCTAAAGGATGTATACATAATATTATCCAATCAGAATTAAAACACATACGCAAAGACCTTGGCTCTTACAACTCAAGACTGTTCGTGTTTCATCAAAGCCCCTTCTTTGTCCATTGTTCATCTTTCCTAAACTAATCCATATCTAAGCTAAACAATTTGTCCTCCCCTTGTCTGAGGGTTGAGCATACTTAATCTAACTTTATGCCATGTTTTATCTCCAGTCTAGCTCTCAAGGCTTTACCGCATCATTGCACCAATTGAATTGTTCAGCCTGACAGAGGCTGTCCTCCCTGTTACTGGACATTAGCTCATTTCTTGACTTCTGTGTAAATCACACAAAAACTCAAAGCCTCTTTGTATGCAATGTCCATCTTATTATCCTTAACTGTTAATATGTTTAGCATTAATGGCTGCCTGGAGATTTTAAGTAGGTTCAGCAAACTCTTACTGTGTTCTCATTTTTAATATATATATTTAAGTCGCCCCTAACACTGGAAATCTGAAATAAAAACAGAAAATGTTGGAAAATCTCAGCAGGTCTGGCAGCATCTGTGGAGAAAGAATCAGTGTTAACATTTCGAGTCCGTGTGACTTCTTCTGAATAGATTTCGTTATTGCTGCAAGCCCTGGTTTGCTAAAAGTGCACATTTCAACCCTCATTGCAGCCATGCAGTGCTGTCCATTGTTCACTCATCTCAATAGTTTTGTGAAATCCGCCAACTACAAGCTAAACAAGACCAAGTCGTCCAATTAGTAGTTCCTGTGTCATTAGATTTCGCAAGAAAATGGAAAGCAATCAGACCGCTGTCCTTCTGAAGGCCAACTCTGTTTTCACAGTACTTCACAGAGCGACCCTGCAGATCTAATTGTAATGTCAATTAAAGGCACCCAGAATGACCAGGAACAGAGAAGGTAACAAATGGCAAACTATTTTCTTGTTTCATTGAGCAAGTGGTCCTTCAGTTTCCAGGTCACTAGAAACCTAACAACTGAACTATACTCATAAACATAATCGCGGTCCGAACAATATGTGACTCCTATCTAACAGCAATATGGCTGATTCCTCCTTGCTCAATTATGGACAGATTAGGGACAGAATAATGGTCTAGCAAGTGACACCCTTACTCATACCCTCAAGTACAACTATAGCTTTAACACAACTCACTATTGTGCGGCTCTAAAAATGAACAGCATCAATTTGCCACGTGGCTGTGGTTGATTCACCACATGTGGCAAGTAGCAAATGTATTGGGCAACATTGCTTTAGAGCATAGGTTAGAGGAAGCGGATCACCTAGGCTGGGATTTTCTGTGCCTGCTGGCATTGGGTGTGTTCGGTGGCGTGAGCAGACAATATGGCGCGATCGGTTTCACGACGGCGTGAAACCAGTTCGAGATCATCCACTCAACCCAACAACAGTGCGCCGCATTTCCTGCTATTGGACAATGGGAACATGACTGCAATACATTTGCCTATCATTATTAGGCCAGCCCGCCGGAATATCCCCCCTCCCCATCCTGTCACCTTTGGACTTCAAGCTAGAGTTCAACCCAAGTTGGCGGGGGAGTGGTCAAGTGGTCAACGGCAGCCCTGCCATTGAGGTGACTTGTTGTGGGGGGCAAGGGCTGCCTTGTAGTTTAAGTGGCTTGTGGGGGTTGGGGGGGGGACCGCAAGGGCAGCCCTGCTGTTGAATATAGCACACAAGCATTCGGGGTTGGGGGGTATGGTGGGCGAGGGAAGCAACCACGCAATAGGGAAACCTGTATCAAGTGATCGTTCCTCTGCAGCTGCGACAGTTCAGGTGCAGCCACGTTGATGGGATTGGAGTCAGGTTTCTAGCTTATCTGCCCACTCAAGCAACGCAGAGGCAAAGAGCCACCAAGTGCTCCAGGGGATGTGAGGCTAGACCATCACTTTGGTCTGAAAGCTGAACAGGGCCTGGAGGAGAGGCCCAGGACTGAGTCACCTGCCTTTTATCTTGTGCAGAAAGGTTTCACATCTGAGTAACAAGAACACTGCTCATCAGAACAAGGAGCCATATGCAGGGAGACATTCTTGGGGGTTTATTGACAATAGTGAACAGTATGTAAGTGATTAACGCCCATGCCCAGGCTGTGCAACTAATTCTTAACTTTCCTAACCCTGCCGCTACGTCTTGGAGCTCCCTGGACATCCATAGTGGAGGTGGAGGCAGCCTGCTGACTGCAATGCCCTGTCTGTGATGACGTTGATGGGTGTCCTCTGGAGGGCCGAGACTTGGTGGGCCCCGGCTTGCTCTCGGGGTCCTGCTGTATGGCAGTGGCACCCTCATCAGCCTGTGGGGCTGGAGCTGCGGAGGTCACAGGAAGAGGGGATTTATTTGGGCCAGACATTCTCAGCGTCACCTGGGTGGATGGCCCCGGGGTGTGTACCTGCTGATCCTCCTCCCTATGTGTGCCAAGGGTCCCTGGCTGACTCTTTGAGGGGATAGGATAGCTGGAGTGAGATCGAGCTGCCCAACACCCCTCTTGCATACACCTCATTACAGCCTTCGTTCAAACATGAACAAAAGAGCTGAACTCCCGAGGTGAGGTGAGAGTGACTGCCCTTGACATCAAGGCAGCATTTGACCGAGTGTGGCATCAAGGAGCCCTAGCAAATCTGGAGTCAATGGGAATGAGGGGGAAAACTCTTCAATGGTTGGTGTGATACCTAGCACAAAGGAAGATGGTTGTGGTTGTTGGAGGTCAGTCATCTCAGCTCTAGGACATCACTGCAGGAGTTCCTCAGGGTAGTGCCCTCGGCCCAACTATCTTCAGATGCTTCATCAATTACCTTCTCTATCATAAAGTCAGAAGTGAGGATGTTCGCTGATGATTGCACAATATTCAGCACCATTCGCGACTCCTCAGGTACTGAAGCAGTCGATGTCCAAATGCAGCAAAACCTGGACTTGGGCTGACAAGTGACAAGTAACATTCATGCCACACAAGTGTCAGGCAATGATGATCTCCAACAAGAGAGAATCCATCCATCGCCCCCTGATATTCAATGGCAGTACCATCACTGAATTCTCCACGATCAACATCCTGGGGGTTACCATTGACCAGAAACTGAACTGGACTAGCCATTTAAATACTGTAGCTACAAGAGCAGGTCAGAGGCTAGGAATCCTGCTGCGAGTAACTCACCTCCTGACTCTGCAAAGCCTGTTCACCATCTACAAGGCACAAGTCAGGAGTGTGATGGAATACTCCCCAGTGGCCTGGATGAGTGCAGCTCCCACAACACTCAAGAATCTTGAAACCGTCCAGGACAAAGCAGCCCACTTGATTGGCACCACATCCACAAACACTCACTCCCAACACCACCAACGCGCAGTAACAGCAGTGTGTACCATCTATAAGATGCACTGCAGGAATTCACCAAGGCTCCTTCGACAGCACCTTCCAAACCCACGACCACTGCCATCTAGAAGGACAAGGGCAACAGATAGATGGGAACACCATCACCTGGAAGTTCCCCTCCAAGTGTTTCACCATCCTGACTTGGAAATATATCGCCGTTCCTTCACTGTCAATGGGTCAAAATCCTGGAATCCCTTCCTAACAGCACCTTGGGTGTACCTATATCACATGGACTGCAGCGGTTCAAGAAGGCAGCTCACCACCACCTTCTCAAGGGCAATTAGGGATGGGAAATAAATGCTATCCCAGCCAGTGAGACCCACATCCCATGATTGAATAAAAAAAGACTGTTGGAGGCCAACTATGGCATCAGCGATGGAGTTAAGCCCACGCAGCATTGCAGGACCAATGTCCTGGACCATGGTCTTCATGGCGGATGCCATCCTGCCAGTGTTGACCTTGGTGCAGTAGCATGCTGGCGCTATCACCTCAGAGTGAAGGTGGATGGACTCCTCCATCGTGCCTTGCAATCTGAGGAGTGCAGCGCACATCCCTTCCTGATGTTCCCGAGCTTGCCTTTGCAGCTCCAGCAACTGTGACATGGCCGAGTCCAGAGGCTCATCATCTGACTCAATTTCAGCAAGTTTCTGGCCTCCAACAGTCCTCCGAGTGCTGGACACCAGGGAAGTCCCTGCCACCGCCTGCTGTGGATCAGACAGTGCGATGTGCTCAGCAGATTGTGATCCCGAGGCTACTCTAAAGCAAGGTGTGTGTCTCTGCGCTGGTGGAGGGTGTGGGTAAGCGCTGTGTCGGGACCTTCAAGGACGGTGCCTCCAGATTCCTCTTCAGAGCTTTCTTCAGGGTTTGATGGAGGCCTTGGGTCATGGACTCTGTCGGCTGTGTCCCAGATGTGCCTGTGGAAGCAAGGAGAGATAATTAGTGGCTTGTGAAACAGGATACATCAGTCATGGCATGATTGTCTGATGGATGTTGCACTGCTGGACCCTCACTTGGTAGAACGCCGCTGACCTCACCGTCAGCCCAGGAACGGTCCAGATGCTTGCCGGCCAGCTGGATGGCTCTGTTTTCAAAGTCCACGGGGGCCTTGATTTCAGGCATTCCTCCACCAGTCTGCGACCTTTCCTTCTTGTTGTGTGTCAGCTTGTCCTGCATGAATAGAGATGGAGAAAGTGTAAGCAGGACACCTGCTAGGCCAGTTGATAGTATGCCTGGCATGTGAGTGGTGATTGGTCCCTTGGACGGGATGAGGACAATGGCGGTGATTGTGAGAGGGGGAATGATGATGTCCCTTGAACTGATAGTGAGTGAGGGCCCTGTGGATGTGTGATGGGTTTGTGAGTGTGTGAGTTGAGAGTGATGAGAAGAGTGACTTACCCTGGCGGAACGGAAGAGATCATTCATCCTCTTGTGGCACTGTGTCGCTGTCCTCTTTTGAAGGGCGCTGGCACTAACCACTGCTGCCACCGCCTCCCAAGCCTGGTTGGTCAAGCCGCTGCCCATCCTGCAGCCAGAGCGGGGGTAGAGGACATCCCAGCAAGACTCCATGGCATCCAAAAGGCGTTCCAGTGACACGTCGCTGAACCTGGGGGCCTGCAGTCTTTCTGCCTTTAGTGGACATCTTCCCTCCAGCAGTCGGGGTTTGGAAGCACTGAGATGTGTGTGCATGGTTGGACTTTAAATATGGTGCCCGGTGTGACGAAGCGACGAGGTGATGGTGGGCAGGTAAATGAGAGCTCGCCCACCATGAAAACGGCATGTTTCTCAGGAATGCAAAAATAACGTGGCAGGTTTGGGACTATACGGCGTGAAAGCCTGCCATCGCAGCCAGTGGGTAAAGCATTGTTTTACCCACCCGCTACAGCGCTTAGTGCAAATCTGGGATGATTCCACCCCATGTGTGCAAGAGCTATCGCAGGCAGATAGGGTACCACAGATACTATCCTGCCAGAGCGCGACTCAGATTCTGACTTCAGGCTATCAATGCGGAAACTCCAGCCCTATGTATGCATATTATTTTTCATTCTCAGAATGGGGATGTCTCTGAAAATCCAGGATTTATGGCTATCCCTAGTTGCCCTGAAGAGGTGCTGGTGACCATCTTCTTAAACCTTTTCGCCTATGTGATGTAAATGCTCCCAAGTTGCTGTTTGGCAAGGAGTGCAGAGATCTTGATCCAGTATCATTGAAAGAGTGGTGATATCTGTCCAAGTCCGGATGGTGCATGATTTGGAGGGGACACTGGAGGTGATGGTGTTACCAAGCTTCTTCAACTTGTCCTGCTAGATGGTGGAAGTTGCAGGTTTTGGAGGTGTTGGTAGAAGTCTTGGTGATTTGGTAAAAAGTATCCTGTAGAGAGCCACAGTACATTGGGATTGTGCAGTAAGTCGATGCTTAAGTGTGATAACCTTCCAACCATTCAGAATAAAAGGTTTTAAGGTTTCAAGACTTTTTTAAAGTAATTCAATATAGATTAACTGTTCTTTCTGGGACATTTATCTATGGCCCTAAAAGAGAAAGAAAATGGTTCTTTAATTTCCAATCCTATGTGAAGATTGCTAATATTGTGCTCATGCCCTGCAGTGTAACACTTAAAAGTTGAAACAATTAACTGTTTATACCTCTGTTATCCATATATCGTAATTATTAGTTCACAGATGAATGTCTCATCAGGTTTATTTTCCCCTATGAAACTAGGTGTAGTGTTTTTGTAAGGTCTGAGCATTTTGTTATATTGTGCTCTCTGCTACCATCTTTGTTTGGGAGGTGTAAATAAAGTAAGTTCAATATTGGCTGCTCGCGGTGAATCCATATGTTGAGCATTTCTCAGTGTAGTACACAACTGAAAGACGACAACGAGGCTGGGATGGCATTTTTGTTTGCATTTCATTTAAGAAATTAAGGACTGAAGAACATTGTGACACATTTTTGGAACTCCTAAAGTTGATTTTGAGGAATTTTGAGTAATCTGTCCTTGCAAACTACCGCCTCACTTCCAACCTCTCTTTCCTCTTCAAAGTCCTTGAACATGCTGTCACCATCCCCCCAAATCCGTCTTTCACAGAACTCCATATTTGAATTCCTCCATTCAGGTTTCTGATCCTGCCCCAGAGCTGAAACATCTATTATCAAAGTCACAAGTGAAATACTATAGGCAGAATTTTCTGTACCCGCTGGCTTCAGGTGTCCTGGCAGGCATGAGCGGACAATATGGCAGGAACGCCAAAAATCGGTTTCACAATGCCGTGAAACCAGTTTGCAATTGTACACTCTGTCCATCAATGGTGGGCCGCATTTTGCACGTTGGGAATTTCATTGTAATACATCTGCATTTCATTATAAGTCCTGCTCACCGGAATCATTCCCCCAGGCTGGATCAACTGGACGTAAGCGATGTGCACCTGCCGAACTGCACTTCCCTCAGAGCTTTAATGCTTGTTTGCCTATCTTGCTTCGGGGGGGGGCTCAAAGGCAGGCCTCTCCTTACGAGACCAGCCATAAGGCAGGAGTGGCTTTTCAATGGCTGCAGGGCTGGGGCTTGCTTAGGACAGGGGGAGAAGTGGCCTCAGGTAAGGGAAGAGGCTGCAGGGCAAGTGCTGTCTGCGGAAGGTGGGTATCCTAGGGTGTGTGTGGGGAACATATTGATCTGTACAAGTAGCCTAAAGATATTGAGGACTGAGGAGGCAGTCTCCAGTGGAGATGAGGCCAAATGGAGGTGTGTGTGTATGAGCGAGTGAGTGGTGATGTCCCTTAAACTGGCAGTGAGTGAGATGCCAGTGAATGTGTGATGGGTCATAGAGTCATAGAGGTCTACAGCACAGAAAAAGGCCCTTCTGCCCATCGAGTCTGCACCGGTCAAACAAGTACCTAACTATTCTAATCCCATTTTCCAGCACTAGGCCCATAGCCTTGTATGCCATGGCATCACAAGTGCACATCCAAATACTTCTTAAATGTTATGAGGGTTTCTGCCTCTACCACCCTTTCAGGCAGTGAGTTCCAGATTCCCACCATCCTCTGGGTGAAAAAATTCTCCCTCACATCCCCTCTAAATCTCCTGCCCCTTACCTTAAGTCTATGCCCCCTGGTTATTGATCCCTCCACCAAGGGGAAAAGTTCCTTCCTGTCTACCCTATCTATACCCCTCATAATTTTATACACCTCAATCATGTCCCCCCTCAATCTCCTCTGCTCCAGGGAAAATAACCCCAGTCTATCCAATCTTTCCTCAAAACTAAAACTCTCCAGCCCAGGCAACATCCTGGTAAATCTCCTCTGCATCTCTCTCCAGTGCAATCACATCCTTCCTATAATGCGGATTCCAGAACTGCACGCAATACTCCAGCTGTGGCCTAACCAGCGTTTTATACAGTTCCAGCATAACCTCCTTGCTCTTATATTCTATACATCGGCTAATAAAGGCAAGTATCCCACATGCCCTCTTAACCACCTTATCCACCTATCTCACTACCTTAAGGCACCAGTGGACAGGCACACCAAGGTCCCTCTGATCCTTAGTACTTCCCAGGGTCCTAGTATTCATCATGTATTCCCATGCCTTGTTTGTCCTGCCCAAGTGCATCACCTCACACTTATCCGGATTAAATTCCATTTGCCACTGATCAGCCCATCTGACCAGCCCAACTATATCCTCCTGTAATCTAAGGCTATCCTCCTCACTATTTACCACCCCACCAATTTTTATGTCATCCGCGAGCGTACTGATCAACCCTCCTACATTCAAGTCTAAATTGTTTATATATACCACAAACAGCAAGGGACCCAACACCGATCCCTGCAGAACCCCACTGGACACAGGCATCCAGTCACAATAACACCCCTCGACCATCACCCTCTGCTTCCTGCCACTCAGCAAATTCTGGATCCAATTTGCCAAATTGCCTTGGATCCCATGGGCTCTTACCTTCGTTATCAGCCTCCCATGCGGGACCTTGTCAAAAGCCTTGCTGAAGTCCAAGTAGACAACGTCAAATGCATTGCCCTCATCTACACACCTGGTCACCTTTTTGAAAAATTCAATCAAATTGGTCAGACATGACCTCCCCTTAACAAAACCATGCCGACTGTCCTTGATTAATCCCTGACTCTCCAAGTGTAGGTTAACTCTGTTCTCAGAATTGCTTCCAATAGTTTCCCCACCACTGAGGTTAGTCTGACTGGCCTGCAGTTCCCTGGTTTATCCCTTCCTCCCCTCTTGAATAACGGCACCACATTGGCTGTCCTCCAGTCCTCTGGCACCTCTTCTGTGGCCAGAGATGTATTGAAAATTATTGCCAGTGCCCCTGCTATCTCCTCCCTTACCTCACTCAACAGCCTGGGATACATTTCATCCGGGCCTGAGATTCATCTCCTTTTAAGTGTGCCAGGACACTTAGAACCTCCTCCCTTTCTATGCTAATTTCTTTAATTATATCACAGTCCTTCTGCTTGATTTGCATACCCATGCCGCCCCTCTCACTTGTGAACACTGACATAAAGTATTCATTTAGAACCCTACCTACGTCTTCCAGCTCCACACACAAATTACCACTATGGTCCTTAATGGGCCCTACTCTTTCCCTAGTTATCCTCTTACTCTTAATGTACTTGTAAAATAACTTTGGATTTTCATTTATTTTACCTGCCAATGTTTTTTTCATGCCCCCTTTTTGCTCTCCTAATCTCCTTCTTAAGTTGCCCCTCATACATTCTATACTCCTCTAGGACTTCCACTGTTTGGAGCCCTCAGTATCTGCCATAGCATCCCTTTTTCTCTTTATCCAGTCCTGCATATCCCTTGACATTCAGGATTCCCTGGATTTGTTGGTCATATCCTTTATCTTTACTGGAATATGTTGGCCCTGTACGCTCCCTATTTCTTTCTTGAACGAGTCCCACTGCTCTGACACAGATTTACCTAAAAGTAGCTGCTCCAAGTCCACTCTGGCCAAATCATTTCTGATTTTATTAAAATCAGCCTTCCCCCAATTTAGAACTCTGGTTTATGGCCCATCCTTGTCCTTTTCCATAACAAACTTGAATCTAACGGAGTTATGATCACTATTTGCAAAATGCTCGCCCGTTGATACGTCTACCACTTGCCCGGCTTCATTCTTTAAAATTAAGTCCAGGACTGCCCCCTCTCTTGTATGACCTTCTACGTACTGGCTTAAAAAGCTCTCATGGATGCATTTTAAGAATTCTGCTCCTTCTAAGCCTATCACACTATGACTAACCCAGTTAATATTGGGGAAGTTGAAATCCCCCACTATTACTACCCTATTATTATTACATTTCTCTGAAATTTGCCTACATATCTGCTCTTCTATTTCTCTCTGGGGGCCTATAGTACACTCCCAGCAATGTGATTACTCCTTTTTTGTTTTTCAGTTCTATCCATATGGCTTCATTTGAGGAGCCTTCTAAGATGTCATCCCTACTTACTGCTGTAATTGATTCCTCGATCAAAATTGCGATACCCCCTCCTCTTTTATCTCCTTCCCTGTCTCGGCTGAAGACCCTATATCCTGGAATATTGAGCTGCCAATCCTGTCCCTCTCTCAACCATGTCTCTTTGACAGCAATGACATCATACTTCCATGTGTTAATTTGTGCCCTCAACTCATCTGCCTTATTCATCAGACTCCTTGCATTAAAATAAATACCATCCAACCTTGCCAAACTCCCTTGCACCTTAACTGGCCTATAATTTCTATGCCTTCCAGACTCACTTGCTCTCTCTTCTAATTTTGGCTGTGCATCTCCCCCTGCTGAACCTCCTCTCAGGATCCCACCTCCCTGCCAAGTTAGTTCAAACCCTCCCCAACATCACTAGCAAACCTCCCACAAGGATATTGGTCCCATTCCGGTTCAGATGCAACCTGTCTGCCTCGTACAGGTCCCACTGCCCCCAGAAACTGTCCCAATGTCCAAGAAATCTGAAGCCCTCCCTCCTGCACTATCTTTCCAGCCATGCAATCTCGTATTTCTATACTCACTGGTGCGTGGCACTGGAAGTAATCCAGAGATTACTACCTTTGAGGTCCTGTTTTTTAATCTGCTTCCTAGCTCCCTAACTTCTGCTTGTAGGACCTCATCCCTCTTTCTACCTATGTCATTGGCACCAATGTGTGCCACGATCTCTGTCTGTTTTCCCTCCCCCTTTAGAATGCCCTGCAGCGTTCAGTGACATCCTTGACCCTGGCACCAGGGAGGCAGCATACTATCCTAGAGTCACGTCTATGCCTGTCTGTTCCCCTTACTATCGAGTTTCCTACCACTATTGCTCTTCCCCTCTTTTTCCTCCCTCCCTGTGCAGCTGAACCACTCACAGTGCCATGAGCATAGCTGCACTCTGCAGAGGAACCATCACTCTCACCGTTTTCCAACACAGAAAACGGTTCTCAAGCGAGATGCACCTTGGGGATTCCCTGACTACCTGCCTGACACCTTTCTTCTGACTGATGGTCACCCATTCCCTGTCTGGGCTTGTGAGTATGTGAGTATAGAGTGATGAGATAGTTGCCTTGCCCTGGTGGCATGAATGAGACCATTCATCCCCTTTCTGCTCGGGATGGCAAACCTCTTCTGTGGAGCATTGGCACTGAGCACCTCTGCCACTGCCTCCCAAGCCATGTGGTGACACTGATTGGCCTCCTGTGGCCAGAGCAGGGGTAGAGGACATTGCGGCGAGCTCCAATGGTGTCCAGAAGGTGTCCCAGGGAGGGGTCACTGAATCAAAAACAAAAATAGCAGGAAAAACTCAGCAGGTCTGACAGCATCTGCGGAGAGGAACACAGTTAACGTTTCGAGTCCGTATGACTCTTCAACAGAACTAAGTAAAAATAGAAGAGAGGTGAAATATAAGCTGGTTTAAGGGGGGGGGGGGACAAGTAGAGCTGGATAGAGGGCCAGTGATAGGTGGAGATAGCCACAAGATGTCATAGGCAAAAGGACAAAGGTGTTGAAGGTGGTGATGTTATCTAAGGAATGTGCTAATCGGTGACATTAAGGGTAGAAAGCAGGACGAGCAAGGTAAAGATAGCCCTAGTGGGGGTGGGGTGGGGGGAAGGGATCAAAATAGGCTAAAAGGTAGAGATAAAACAATGGATGGAAAAACATTTAAAAATAATGGAAATAGGTGGGAAAAGAAAAATCTATATAAATTATTGGAAAAAAGGGGGATCGGAAAGGGGGTGGGGATGGAGGAGAGAGTTCATGATCTAAAATTGTTGAACTCAGTATTCAGCCCGGAAGGCTGTAAAGTGCCTAGTCGGAAGATGAGGTGCAGTTCCTCCAGTTTGCGTTGGGCTTCACTGGAACAATGCAGCAGGCCAAGGACGGACATGTGGGCATGAGAGCAGGGTGGAGTGTTGAAATGGCAAGTGACAGGGAGGTCTGGGTAATACTTGCGGACAGACTGAAGGTGGTCCACCAAACACATCTTCCAGCCATCACCATCTTTCTCAAACTGTTAGCATGACATGGTTGACCACACCATCCTCCTCTATAGCCTCTCCACTGTTGTCCAGCTGTGTGGGACTGCTCTCACCTGGTTCCATTATTATCTATCCAGTTGTAGCCAGAGAATCACCTGCTGTGGCTTCTCTCCCCACTTGTTACCTCTAGAGTACCCCAAGAATCTATCCTAGGCTCCTTTCTATTTCTCATCCAATGCTGCTCCATGGCAGCACCAGCCGGTAATTCCATGAGCATATTATAATCAGAAGCAAATTATTTTCTATTATTGCACTTTCTAATCAATTTCTGTATGTTGCTGTTTTAATGTGCATTACTGTCGATTTATTCACATTAAAATCAATTTTCCATTTCTAAGCTCATCACTCAATTGGTGCAAATCCATTTTAAATTTGCAATCTCACAGATCAGTCATAGCAAATTTTAGATTAATTTAAAAAGTAACAACCTTCATATAATTTATGAACTGCAAAAATAACAAAGTCGGCAGAGCAGATCCATGGAGAATTCCACAAATCCTCTCCCCGCCCCTCTAATCAAACCATTAAAACAATGCTCCTTAGTTTTTTCTATAAATGGAAGACTTACACATAGGACGTTGGATATTGTCTTTTGAAAATCCAATTAAATTATTGTCCAGATCTGATCAAGATCAGAACCCCTATTTTGGGCCCAGATCAGACAATAAAGTACACACTTACCTTCCACCGATTTTTCTGGCCAACCTTCCGATGAGGGATCCTGCAGAACTGAATCAGTGCAGCAAACCTCAGTGGGAGCAGTGGAGAGAATCCATGCAGAAACCACATCCCCTTTGCATGGCACCAGCTACCATATTCTGTTAAGTAAGGAGTCTAAATGTCCAAAGCTTCTTTGAAAAGCTACAGAGAGAAGGTAAGTGGGTAGGGTAAGTAAGGTAACTGGATAAGAAGGTAAGTGGGTGAGGGGGTAGGGTGAGTAAGGGGATAGGGAAACAGGTGGGTAGGGTGGCAGGGTGGATGAGTTGGTAGGTGGGTCAGGGAGTAGTCAGTTTGGGTTGGATAGGGTTGTCAGGTTGGGGGCTAGTCAGGTTGGGTCAGGGGTAATCAGGGGGTGAGTAGTGTGGTGGGGTTGGGTTAGGTTGGTCCAGGGAGCGAGTTGGACCAGGAGGATAGTCAGATCAGGTTGGGGGCTAGTCACGTTGAGTTGGGGAGGCTTGAGGGCTCGGTCGGGGTGGGTGGGGGGGGGGGTGCGGATAATTGGGTGGTGGGAGCTACTCAGGTTGGGATAGGGGTTAGTCAGCTTGGGTTGCGGGGAGTCAGAGGGACAGGGGATCAATGTGAGTGACTGGGGGCTCAGTTGTATAGATTCCCAGGGGTTAGACTAGGTTTCTTCATTTAACATTTCCTGGGTAACTATCCAGGTAAGCAAGTTGCAATGGTCCAAAGTCTCCAACTCAAACTTAGAGTTGGAGAATCTTTTGGAGGGTCCAATGGAGCAGGGGAATTGCCCATTGGAAGTTCAGACTTCCCGGGCAATTCCCACCGAGTCACTGTGTTGGGACTTCTGCAGAGTCCTGCGGTGCTTTTTGCAGGGTATTACCAATCTCTGGCCATCTGGAGACTGAAATATCTAGGCCCCAATCTACCATACACCTTTATTCACTAGTTTAATTACCTCCTCAAATAGTTCCATTGAATAATGAAATATATTGACTACTAGTAACATTATTTGGTGTGCAATATTAGCATCTGACTACTGCTGTTAAGCATTTCCTCCACAGCAATTTTTATGCTGATTGTTCTATAATTTTGTGATTCATGTCTTACTCCTTTTTATTTATTGTAGCAATACTTGCTATTGCCCAGTGACTCAAGATCCAACAATTATAATTGTACAGTTCCTAAAAATGTTATCTACTGGCATGTTTATTTCTTCACTATTTTCCTTAAGGATTGTAGGGCATATTTCATACCTTCCAGGTGTCCTGTATTCAGGTCTAGGGAGGGAGAGAAAACTCCACCCCTTGCTAAATATCACTATTCTCCTTCCCTTGGTAAACTTCAGGGATAAAAGCAGGTTAAGTGAGTGGGCAAAAAAATTGGCAGATGGTGTATAATGTGGGAAAATGCGAGGCTGTCCACTTTGACAGGACGAATAGAAAAACAGAATATTGTTTAAGTTCAGACTGCAGCATGCTACAGTACAGATGGATCTGAATGCCCTTGCAAATGAATCACAAAAGTTAGCTTGCAGGTATAACAAGTAATTAAGAAGGCAAACGGAATCTTTATTGCAAGGGGGCTGGATTATAAAAGTAGAGAAGTCTTGCTACAACTCTACAGGACATTGATGAAACCAAACCTGGAGTGCTGTGCACAGCTTTAGTCTCCTTACTTAAGGAGGGGCGCACTTGCATTGGGAGCAGTTCAGAGAAGGTTCACTAGGCTGATTCCTGGGATGAAGGGTTGTCTCATGAGGAAAAGTTGAGCAGGTTGGGCCTATGCTTATTGGGGTTTAGAAGAATGAGAGATGATCTTATTAAAACATATAAGATCCTGAGGGGGCTTGACAGGGTAGATGCTGAGAGGGTGTTCTCCCTTGTGGGGGGGAATGTAGAACAAGGGATACATTTAAAGATATGGAGCCTCCCATTTAAGACTGATATGATGAGAAATTTCTTCTGTCAGAGGGTTATTAGTCTATGGAATTCTCTGCCCAAGAGAGCAGTGGGGGTTGGCTCATTCAATGTATTCAAGGCTGAGTTAGACAAATTTTTGATCTACCAAGGGGTCAAGGGTTATGGGGAACAGGCTGAAGAATGGAGTTAAGGCCAAAATTAGATTAGTGATGATCTTAAATGAATAGTGGAGCAGGATCAATGGGCCGAATTGTCTATTCCTGCTCCAATTTCTTATGATATTATGTCTTTCTTGTGATCAATTTTGCACAAGTAGGTCTAAATTCTTCAGCTCTGTGCATCCTAGTTGTCTACAAGAATAAAGAAGATGATTTCTTCCTTAAACTATAATAATGATCACATTCAACACTGATCAGGTGCTATCTCATAGATTAGTCAAGCAACAGCCTGACACAGTAATAATCACGGAACCATACCTTACAGACAATGTCTCAGACACCACCATCACCATTCCTGGGTATGTCCTGTCCTGCCGACAAGACAGATCCAGCAGAGATGGCGGCACAGTGGTACACAGTTGGGAGAGAGTTACCCTGGGAGTCCTCAACATCAACTCTGGGCCCCATGAAGTCTCATGGCATCAGGTCAAACATGGGCAAGGAAACCTCCTACTGATCGCCAAGTACCACCACCAACACCCCCTCACCCCCCTCAGCTGATGAATCAGTACTCCTCCATGTTGAACACCAATTGGAGGAAGTACTGAGGGTGGCAAGGGTGCAGAATGTACTCTGGGTGGGGAACTTCAATGTCCATCACCAAAAGTGGCTCGGTAGCACCACTGCAGACCGAGCTGGCCGAGTTCGAAAGGACATAGCTGCTAGACTGGGCCTGTGGCAGGTGGTGAGGGAACCAACAAGAGGGAAAAACATGCTTGACCTCATCCTCACCAACCTGCTGCAGATGCATCTGTCCATGACAGTATCGGTAGGAGTGACCACCACACAATCCTTGAGGAGACAATGCCCCATCTTCACATTGAGGATACCCTCCACCATGTTGTGTGGCACTAACACTGTGCTGAATGGGATAGATTTCGAACAGATCTAACAACTCAGGACTGGGCATCCATGAGGCACTGCGGGCAGCAGAATTGTACTCAGCCACAATCCGTAATCTCATGACCCAGCATTTCCCCCACTCTACCATTACCACCAAGCCAGGGGATCAATCCTGGTTCAATGAATAGTGCAGAAGGGCATTCCAGGAACACCACCAGGCATACCAGAAATGAGTGTCAACCTAGTGCAGCTACAACACAGGATTACTTGCATGCCAAACAGCAAGTGTTAGACAGAACTAAGCAATTCCACAACCAACGGATCAGATCTAAGCCCTGCAGCCCTGCCACATCCAGTTGTGAATGGTGGTGGACAATTAAACAGCTCACTGGAGGAGGCAGCTCCACAAATATCCTCATCCTCAATGATGACGGAGCCCAGCACGTCAGTGCAAAAGATAAGGCTGAAGCATTCACCACAATCTTCAGCTGGAAGTGCCGAGTGGATGATCCATCTCGGTCTCCACTGGAGGTCCCCAGCATCACAGATGCCAGTCTTCAGCCAATTCGATTCACTCAAAATGATATCTCAAAATGATATCAAAAAATGTCTGAAGGCACTGGGTACTGCAAAGGCTAGGGGCCCTGACGATATTCCAGCAATAGTACTGCAGACTTCTACTCTAGAACTCGCCGTACCCCTAGTCAAGCTGTTCCAATTACAACACTGGCATCTACCCGGCTATGGGGAAAATTGCCCAGGTATGTCCTGTACACAAAAAACAGGACAAATCCAGTCAGGCCAATTACCGCCCCATCAGTCTACTCTCGATCATCAGTAAAGTGATGGAAGAGGTCATCAATAATTCTATCAAGCGGCACTTGCTTAGCAATAACCTGCTCACTGATGCACAGTTTGGGTTCTGTCAGGGCCACTCAGTTCCTGACCTCATTTCAGCTTTGGTTCAAACATGGAGAAAAGAGCTGAATTCCCGAGGTGAGCTGAGAGTGACTGCCCTTTACATCAAGGGAGCATTTGACCGAATGTGGCATCAAGGAGCCCTAGCAAAACTGGAGTCAATGGGAATCAGGGGGAAAACTCTCCATTTGTTAAAGTCATACCTAGCACAAAGGAAGATGATTGTCTTTGTTGGAGGTCTGTCATCTCAGTTCCAGGACATCATTGCAGGAGTTCCTCAGGGTAGTGTCCTAGGTCCAACCATCTTCAGCTGCTTCATCAATGACCTTCGTTCCATCATAAGGTCAGAAGTGGGGATGTTCACTGATGATTGCACAATGTTCAGCATCATTCACTACTCCTCAGAAACTGAAGCAGTCCATGTCCAAATGCAGCAAGACTTGAAAAAAAATCCAGGCTTGGGCTGACAAGTGGCAAGTAACCTTCGCGCCACACAAGTGCCAGGCAATGACCATCTCCAACAAGAGAGAACCTAATCATCACCCCTTGATGTTCAATGGCATTACCATCACTGAATCCCCACTATCAACATCCTGGGGGTTACCATTGACCAGAAACTGAACTGGTCTAGCCATATAAATACTGTAGCTAAAAGAGCAGGTCAGAGGCTAGGAATCCTGTGGCGAGTATCTCACCTCCTGACTTCCCATAAATTAATTTTAAAAAATCTTTCACTATTGATTTTAGCTACTGCTAATTACAACATACTATGTTCCTCTATGAATTCAAGGCATGTGACAACAAATTCTTATCCAACAAGTGTTAACGCCGACCAGAGAGGAAAAGTCTTCTTAATGCTTTGTGTTTTTCATATCTTAAACTTGTAACAGCTGATTTGAAGAATTAATTTAACACTTTTGCTATTTTCTGATCCCCTGTAATATTTCCACCTAATTTATCCCAGAAAAACCATTTCAGTTATAACACTCCCTACCACTTATAATTAAAATAACTGTGGCCCATATTGTCTTTCTGGTGTACTCATAGCTTTTCCTTAACTGATTTTTGTATCGCTCCCAATCTTCACTACTCATCGATTCCTTGCATCTCCTTCTACTAATGTCCTTCGTCTTTTGGTGTATCCCTCCACAGAAGGTTGAGAAACAAATACCCTTTACAGCGAAGCCTCAGGTTCCATATCTCAGCAACCCAGTATTCAAAAGGAGCATTTGTTTAAGGAGCATTGATCTCATCTCAGTAAAGACAATTCCAGGTATATGGTTGAGACGATACATAAATGGGGCTCCAGGACCTGCAACACATTGCAAGAAGCTTTTCACAACCCACAAAACACCCTCCAGATAGTAACATTTCAAGAACAGCTTCCAAAGACATTGATGGCTTTTGGAGTGGCCACTACGAGTGGTGCAATAGTTGCACTGAGTAGTTCACTTTCACAGAACTTTCAACACCTGACTGGGTCTATTACATCTGGGATGACACTGACCATGGCCAGAAACCATGGGCTGCAAAGACTTGTCAAGATGCTGCTTTCTGAATAATGACATTATGCCTATTTCCTAAAGGCCTGTCCAATGCCTGCACATGAGAAAGTTTCTGACATGGATTTAAATTCCCTTTGCTTTGTAAGAAAAAGGTTGTTGGATTTACACAGAAATTACATGGACATGGCAGGCTATTCAGTCCAACCAGTTTGTGTTTACCACATGTTAATATGAGCAGTGGTCATAATCACTGTGCGTAACATGTTCCCAAATCCTTTTATTCCCCTTTTCATCTACCACCTATCTAACCTATTTTCAAATGTAGATGAGGTTTCTGCTCAATTATTAACTCCTGTGATTTTTTTCTGCCTCATAACAGCTTTAGTGCAAAGTATTCTCCTGTTTTCGTGACTGCCTGAAATGAGCATAGACTTGAGATGAGGCTGCTCCACTCATATCACATCAGAGCCCCCAAATTAGTTGGCCAGAGTCAGAGCTTGTGATGTGCAGGTTCTGACTGGCATTTCTAGTCTTCAACAGCCTAACCAGCTCCTGGCTCCATTAATCAACTGCAGATTGCTACCAGCCAGCTTTCAGCCCACTCCCAATCACCTCCCTGTTCCTGGACTTACCTCGAGGCCTCAGTGTGATGAAGTCACAACAGATCAGCTGCATTGGTGTACTTTCTTGGCACTTGCAATTTGTTTGTCTATTTTGATGAAGAAAAATTTACTTTGGTCCTCAGGGCTTTACTGGTGCCCCATTGCTGCACACCACCAAAATCATACCACATCTGTGGTGTTGAAGGATTGAGACCCCATGGGTCTGATTTTGGTTCCTCTGGAAGAACAGCTTCCTGCAATAAGCATCAACTTTAAGGCTCCAGAGAACCATTGCAGCCACTCACCTACCAAACTCTCTCACTCAGGGAGCATCTTGTAGGATTTTTACACCAATCAAGGTTGAGTGCATTAATTGTCATAAGGGGGAGACATAGTGGTTTAAAAATAGTTAATTGGGGTGAATACATTTTCTGGCAACTTTGAAAAAATATTGTTATGAAAATAAACACTTGAGTACATAGAGTTCTGAATTAATTTCTTTGTACACTTGCAACATTTGGGGGGAGGATGATTATATGGGAATTAATGTAGGAATTCGGGAGAAGTCTTTGATAATGACATACTTTGTGAGGGTGTAAGGGTGGGAAGAACAGTGAGATAGGAAGTGAAATTATTTGGTACACCATCTTTTATTCATTGGGAATTTGGATCCACAAGTTATGTCCTCCTTTCTATGGGTTCTCACAGTCATGATCCACCATCTCTCCTACTTATCAACATCTTCATGCTGTTGGAGGAACTTTCCTTCCATTTTCATCATTGTTCAAAAGCCATTTTGCAAATTTCCAAAATGTTTTCTTCAAATTTAGTTTAACTTAAAAAGTGGCCAAAAAAGTTATGCTGAATGCTGGGAAATCAAAACTAATTAGGCGTATGAGTTGATTTGAACAAGCATTCTCTACCACTGATAAAAAGTTAGCATTAAGAGCTGAGTTAAGGAATAACTCACTAGTGGGGTGGAAATATGCTATGCCTTTTCTATTTTTTGTAAACCCTTTTTTGAAAGAAAGATTCAGAACTTATGAAATGAAAATGGAATTTGATATGCCTAGGTATTTATGCCTCAATAATTTCAACATCTTCCAAGATGCTTATGTGACTGTTAGAGATTACTGACACCAAAAGAGGTGAATACTGAAAGAGATGAACAATGTAGACATATGTATCATGCAGGTCAAGTGAATGGAAAAATTGATTTATTCATTGAATCTAGAATTATAGACACACTCTTTGACAGACTCTCTTTATTAGGTGTAAGCTCTCTTATTAGTTAGAAGTTCTCTTTGCCTTATCTGGTCTTTTTTCTGTAGTAACCAGCTTATCTAAAAGGACACATTTAGAAGTATAAAGTATATCCATATCAGAGAGTAAGTGGTTTTATATAAATCACATTTTATGGACATATGAACCAGTTATAGGTAGCGTTTCACTTAATTGTTAAAGTTGTCAGACATTAAAGAAAGTGATAGTTAAGCCAGCTATCTCAGAAACATTGACCACCCATTAGGTGGATTCTTCCAGAACGGATGATCTGGTTGCCCCACCATTGAAGGTCTCATCAACTCAATGTTTCAGAAACTAACACCATCATCCCATGGAAGGAAGAAGATCAATCAAACCATGCCACTGACAAGGATAAGCTTGTATAAACCCTAAGAACATTTCACCCATGTGTAGACTCTAATCTATTCAAGAGACTGCCTATCAATGCTGTTAACTTGTCAGAAACTAATGAGTTAACTTCTCAACCAGTCTTTCAATTTACACTGAATATTCAATAATCCAGTTAATGCTGAATGATGTTGGTACAATCTTTATAACCTATTATTCATTTTGTTAAGTAACTCCATCCATTAGTTTCTTGTTGTTCAAATTGCAAAGTGACCCTGACTACAACTGTTTGTGCCTATTAATTGCTTGTATAATCAATGCTTAAAGGGTGATAATTATGATCTTGTAGCTGTTGGTGTGACGTCTTGTGGTGCAGTGGTAGTGCCCTTACCCTACTTCTGAGCGAAAAGCCACTCTGGGACTTTTGATGGTCATGGAAGGTGCATTCATAACATGGCCAAACAGGTTTGCTAATCTTTCCAATATGCCTGTGGCAGGTGATAATCTCCTGGTCAGCCAGATCCTGCAGGAGGTAATGGCAAACCACTGTAGTACTTTGCCAAGCCTAACCATGGATAAATGCATGGAAGTCCATGTTGCCAAAGCCCTTTTAGGGCATGGTACCTGAAGAGAGAGAGAGAGTTGTTAGGGCAAGACTTGTTGCCTGAGCAACAACAGGAATATTAGCAACAAGACTGGCTCACAATGATAGCTTCACCAAGATGAGGGTCATCAATGGTTGTAGCCCTTTTGAAAATAATAACAAAAATGAACACTGAAAAACAGCCAATTTTGAAGCCAAATTTCAGATACCAGATTTAATACATGAAATCTCTAAAGTGTTTTCTCCCTTCATTCAGGAAATGATGGGTCCAAGTTAATACTGCAGGGATTGTCATCACCCAAGCAAAAGAAAGAAAGACTAGTATTTATATATCATCTTTCATGCCTACTGGACATCTCAAAGTGTTTTGCAGCAATGAAGTGCTTTTGAAGTGTAGCTACTTTTGTAATTAGAAAACCTAGCAGCCAATTTGGACAAAGTGACTCCTAAAAAGCAGTAAAGTGATAATGACCAGATATTCAGTTTTTGTGATATTGTTTGAAGGATAAATATTGGTCAGAATTGGTCCCTGCTCTTCATTGAAATATTGCCATGGGATCTTTTACATCCACCCAAGCAGGCAGATGTTGCCTCAGTTGAGCATATCAACTAAAAGACAGCACTCCTTCAGTACTGCACTAGAGCGTCAGACTTGATTTTTATACTTAAGACCTGGGACTTGAGCACAAAACCTTGTGAATCAGAGGCAAGAGCATTACCAACCGAGCCATAACTGGCATGTACAGTCCGACCATAGAATCAACCAAAATGCGAATGTGCCTATGCAGGTACTAAAATAAGTTGTTTAAAGGCCATCCTTATGGGCAAGGTTTGAATACAACAAAATATGATTATGATAAACTTGAAAACCTTAGTGATCAACAAAATAACAGATTAACCATTTCAAGAAACGTATCTTTTTATTGTCAATGCTACCAAATGTACCAGCAATGGTTATAACACACAGATAAGTAAAACCAAACAGAGGAAATGTATCTAAGTTAATCAAAGACATAAATAATAGTGAAAAGGGACTAAGTTCAGACAAAGTGGGGTACAGGGTATTTTGATAAGGTGGATTCAAAATTGGCTTAGCTGTAGGGGACAGGGGGTGATGACAGAAGGATGCTTTAGTGACTGGAAGCCAATGTCCAGTGGCGTACCACAGGGATCTGTGCTTGGTCCCCTATTATTTATCATTTATATAAACGACATAGATGACTATGTGGGGGGTAGGATTAGTAAGTTTGCAGATGACACAAAGATTGGCCGGGCGTTTAATAGTGAGGTTGAGTGTCTTGGGCTACAGGAAGATATTGACGGGATGGTCAAATGGGCAGATAAGTGGCAGATGGAATTTAACCCTGAAAAGCATGAGGATATACACTTTGGAAGGAGTAATTTGACAAGGAAGTATTCAATGAACGGCATGGCACTAGAAAGTTCTGAGGAACAAAGGGACCTTGGCGTGTGTGTCAATAGATCTCTGAAGATGGAGGGGCATGTTTGTGGGGTGGTGAAAAAGGCAAATGGGACACTTGTCTTTATCAATTGACGCATAGATTACAAAAGTAGGGAGGTCATGTTGAAGTTGTATAGAACCTTGGTGAGGCCACAGCTGGAGTACTGTGTGCAGTTCTGGTCACCACATTATAGGAAGGATGTGATTGCACTGGAGGGGGTGCAGCGGAGATTCACCAGGATGTTGCCTGGAATGAAACACTTAATTTATGAAGAGAGGTTGGATAGACTTGGGTTGTTTTCATTGGAGCAGAGAAGACTGAGGGGCGACCTGATCCACGTGTATAAGATTTTGAGGGGCATGGACAGGGTGGATAGGGAGTAGCTGTTCCCCTTAGTTGAAGGGTCAGTCACAAGGGGACATAAGCTCAAGGTGAGGGGCAGGAGGTTTAAGGGGGATGTGAGGAAAAACTTTTTTACCCAGAGGGTGGTGACGGTCTGGAATGCACTGCCTGGGAGGGTGGTGGAGGCAGGTTGCCTCACATCCTTTAAAAAGTACCTGGATGAGGACTTGGCACGTCATAACATTCAAGGCTATGGGCCATGTGCTGGTAAATGGGATTAGGTAGGTAGGTCAGGTGTTTCTCACGTGTAGGTGCAGATTCGATGGGCCGAAGGGCCTCTTCTGCACTGTGATTCTGTGATTCTGTGAAAGTATATTATTCTTTGAGTGCAATGTCACAGGTCCTCTTCTAGACCCCCAAAAAACCCAGACACAAATCAGGTTCGCCAAATCAACTTAATATTAAGGGGTACACTCAGACTGTTCACTTCGCTTTGCTGTCCATATGGTAATGCTGTTTAGCCTCAGATACTCCCAGGCGGCACATCAACCACGATAAAAATAAGCTATGTGGATGTGAATGTCAGAAAGGGAAAACCAAGTCAAATATTGTTAAGTGTATGGTAGGAAACTGTTTTAACAGAAATTCCCATGTTTTTCCCTTGTATTTTTGTGTTAAGTATATGGTTTCAGTGACTCAAGTTGCACAGTTAAAAATTTTAAGCTATAAATACAAGATAAAATTACTGAAATAATTTGCTTTAGCAATATGTATGTATTATAAAAATTGTTGCTCCTGAATATGTTTTGTTCCAGAGATACAATAATACATTTATTTTTATTCCAAGTGGGTAACAAGGAAATTATTGCTGAGTTCACGAAATAAGATATTGGCACTCGGGAAGAAAAGGTAAAAGTGAGTCTAACACGGTGCTGTGCATGGCACTAAAGCCGTTTGGACTAGATTAGCTCTCAGACGAGAAACCTACAACAGTAAAAGTGTTAATTAAGTGCTTGTGCTTCAAAATGCATTTTCTTAAATCCTCGAGAAATCAAGTGAACAAAAACAACTCTTCGATACTCAGAATCACCGAATTTTAACGGCACACACGGAGGCCATTCGGCCCAACAGATCGCCCAGCGACCTAACCGCTGATTAACGCTGAACATGGAGATTCCTTGGGGAGAATTCAAACACAGCAAAGACTGAACAAAGAAATAAACAACAACTTGAAGGTGAAGATTATCATCCAGAAGCGCATGCATGTATTAGGTTCGAGATCATAATAATCTGTTTGCAGCACAGATGATTTTTTTAAATCATTCTTACAGAGAATGGACAGGCTGTCCGATACACGAGGACGCCAAAAGAAAGCCACGTAGATCAAAGGAAAACCAAACATCGGAAGTGTTCCTTAACCAGGCAGCAAATGTAATATTTTTAGTTGCTCGGCTAAGCGCGCCCGATAACTGAGACTTTCCCAACTTGTACTGTCCAAACTCTCACTTACTTGTCCTTGTCATTCTCCGGGTAGTGTCTGATGAAAAGTCCCGTTAGATTCTCGTCCAGGTGCCCGCTGTAGTTAGTTTGGATAATGTACTCCTGCCCTAGCTCCAGTTTGCCGTCCAGTTCGATCACCAGGTAGTCGTTCTCAAATTCAATCCAGATATCTTGAATATTCGGAGTGCGACGAAGCTTCACATCAGAGGAGCTGCCGGCAACAGTGATAGTCACCCCGGAGTAATTGAGGTGCTGACTGTGAATCAGGATGATCTCAGTCTCCTCTCTACACATCACTGTCACATTGGCCTGGCCGATTAAAAAGTACAGGCTGTCCTGCCCCGGCACCTGCTTTGGCCAGAGTTCCAGTTGGTAATGGCTGGGGAAGAGGCTGCCTGGTAAACGGGAGTTGTTCCACGGCCCCCACCGCTCAGGCACGGTCGCTATGCTAGGGGGCTCCCAGGGCGTTGGGAAGATCTCCTCGGCTTTCCCAGTTCTCAGCCTGGCGTAAAGAATCGTAAAAACAGTTGAAATCACCAGTAAAGCTAAGATGAGGAGAGTGAAAAACACAACCACTTTCTTACTGAGATAGAACCCAGAGTTAGACTTTGGTCCCATTTTTGATCCCGGGTCCTAATGTGATCTCCAGCTCTGCTGACTTTATTCACATTTTATTAAAGGTCTCAAATTGCCGGAGTGAGAAAGGACTGAAACTGATCCCATTCGGACCAACATCAATCTGACTAGCAATCGGAATAGTTTTGGTGAGGTTACACCACGTCAAACGCCCAGTGATATCCCATTTTACCAATAGCAGAAAGCGTACTGTTTTTAAATACTTTGAGTGCCTCAGATCACTTTGAATATGAAGGTGGAGTCTATTCGCGAAGAGATTCGAGTAGAATGTGAAAAATCAGATGAAAGGGCTTTGCGTCTTGCTTACATTAAGTAATTCATAGAACTACATTTGAAATAGTACTTGATTATTCTACAATAAACTGGTAGAAAACTGAGATCAATAGCACCCATTGTTTGGGTGCCATTTGAGACCAACATACCTCGCTGATTTGATGCCAGTGGTGCCATTTTGGAGCTCATGCTCCCGTTAACACCCTCTCTTAACTTCCCACAACTCAACATGTCATAAACAGCAAGAGGGACCCCACTCAGCCAGTGCTGCTTAAAGGGGTCACCAGCTATTTACAGATTAGAAGCTGGTTGAGGTCTTCTGGCTGTTGCTACAATTCGACAAGTGTTTGGTGCTTTCTTTAGTTGTTTAAAGTTGCAAAAGTCTACAGAGAGTGTTGTATTAACTGCTGAAGGATTTTCTGCTGACTTGTGTGCTTCTGGACAAACCAGTTGCTGCTGGACATGGATAACCTAGTAGGCATTCTGTTTGGAACATAAGACTGGGGGCAGAATTTTTTACTTGGTGTGTGGGCACATGTGAGAGTCTGAAGTGCACACACTGACAATTAAGAGGCCTATTAAGATCACTAAAGTAGTAATTGACTGAGATTTCTCATTGTCCATCCAATGTTACAGTTGGTGAGCGGGCAGGTGAATCAGCCAGGTGGCCTTTGCATTTTTCAGAAAACCTCATCCACGGGCAGGATGAGGTTTCCGTTATTAAATGAAAAATCAATAAAAACGCATGGACAGAATTTTCATCAGGTATATGTCCTGGTGACTGATTCTGATGCATGGGCATTGTGCCCCGATTTTTAAAATCTTTATTTATTGCTTTTAAAGTCTTCAGTTCCCTGAGGCAGCTCTCTGCCTTCAAGCAGCTTTCATTCAGCGCTGACTTCAGCGCTCGCTCTTCTCCTGTTCCCACCCCCACCCCCACCCCCCAACCCCGACCCCCCAACCCCGACCCCAGCAGCACTGAGCTTCTCAGCACGCCTTTTATGCTGGCTGGCCATTAATTAACCAGTCAGCATGAAATCGCAGTCGGGGGCTGATCCCATGTGAGTCCAGACCCACAGCAATGTGGTTGACCCTTAAATGCCCCTCTGAACAAGGGCAATTAGGGATGGGCAATAAATCCTGACCTAGGCAGCAACGCCCACATCCCATGAACAAATTTGTTTTTAAAACCACAGTTTTCCAACCACTGTTACATAAGGGAGGTCACTGAGACTCTCTATTCATTAAGAACTGATTACATTTCATTCCCTCTTGCTAGAGAGAAGCAGATGGAATGAGGATTACAGGCTTGTGCATGGTGCAGAGCACCATTGAATGCATACGCATTTCTTCGTGGCTTCTACATTGTCATTCACAACCTTGTTCATGGTTTGGAACATCAACAGCGTGGTGACTTCATTCTGAGACCAGGTGGAATCTTGGTTCCCAGGCAAATTGTAGATTGGATTGGGCATTGCATGTTTACCTCTCAGTTCCTTGTTCCTATGCAGGGTGCCACTCTGCCATATAGTGGAAACGAAAGGGATTCCATTCTCTCAATGTCCAGCTGTGATCATAGGGAGAGGATCATACAGGTCAATGTCCTATATCCTGGCAGTCCATTGTGTCAGCTATATTTCCGCCACCATAGCAAACCAAAGGGTGGCAACTAGGTGACATGGGCTATCCACTTGATGACTCCGATGGAAAACCAAGCACATACGTGCAGTATGCATACAATGAAAGCCATGCTGCCACAAGATATCTACAAGAGCAAACCAGTGTTTCTACTGCCTGGAGCACTCTGGAGGAGCACTGCAGTACTCGGCACAGCGGGTCAAGATTTGTGGCGGTCTGCTGCATGCTGCAAAATTTCACCTTCACCAGCAGCTCAGGAGCAATCCGTGAGGAGGAGAAACAGGAGCATGAAGGAGAGGGAGAGGAGGGTGAAGTAGAGGAAGAGGAAGAGAGAAGGCAACCTAATCAGCTGCTTTCTGGCTGGGCTGTCCATGACGAACTCATTTGACTGCAACACCAGTAACCGCAGCCCCAATTCCCCATTCAGCATCAGTCCCACACCTCTTGTCAGTGAACATCACAGCATCTATCTGACCACAATGTAAAAATAAACATTCCAAACCAAATTTATAATTCAAATCATTCCTTCTGCATGCAAAGGCTAGTTAATTACCTTTGTGCATTCCCTTAGTGCCTGTTTTCCATGTAAGAAGCTGAAAAGCTGGAGTATGAGGAAGAGGAAAATGAGGATGTTGAAGAGGAGGAGATGGATGATGAGGAAGAGGAAGGGAAGCTGCAGCCTAAACACCCACTTTCTGGTCAGGCTGTATGTGAAGAATGAATTCTAGCATGTTACCAGTAACCTCACCCATATGCTTTGCCTGTCCTAATCTCCTATGTAGTTCTATCCCAGTGACTGCAGCATGACTGGTGGAAGGCTGCTGACTGAGACTGCAGGTGGCCTTGGGGAATGAACTCACGCTGTTCTGGGCCTAGAAGGCTTGCTGTGCAATGCACCATCTTGGTATAGGTGACAGCAGACTGGGCTGGCTGGCTAACAGGCATTAGCAAAGGCACTGGCAGATTGACATGGGTGAGAGGACCGATTATGTCATCCTGAGAGAGAATCAACTGGTTTGTGCTTCACGAATTCACTGCTATTCCCATGGGGTGGCACCTCAGTGATCCTAGTGAAGTATTGGAGGGCAGATTGTTGGACTGTTGTGATATCCTATAAGCCCCTTTGCACACTGTAATCCACAGCCAAAATGACAGCAGTCTGCACTGGCATAGCAGCAAACTGATCTTTCATGACCTCAGTCAGAGCTTCCACTGCAGCACTCAGGCTTCTAGTGGAACCAGCTTGTGTTGCAATGGAAGCTGAGATATGGGCCATCTGATGGAGTATGGACAGTTGGGTGCACAAGTGTGCTGATGGAGTTGGCCAACATTTGCATGCTGGAAGGGATGGGCTCTAATATTTGTATAAAGGCCTGGGCCAAATTGGTGCTGGACTCCTATGTGCATTTTGAAATTGATCACAGGCTTTCTAGCAGGTTCACAATTACACTAAACATTTTGTTGTGAATACCCATGTGTAGGTTGTCCCTTCACCATGCTTATCTGGATCCTCCGAGAAGAACCCATGTGCAACATTCCTCCAGCAAGCTGGCACCTGCCTTATCCTTGCCCGCTGACCTGGCTGCAGGCCATCTGGGCCTTATCTTTCACCACGTGTAGGTCCCACCTCGTTGTTATCCTCTAAATTATGCACTGTGTTACTATCTGATGAGAGTGTGAAACTGAAATATAGTGTGTCTTCTTGCTGTTCCTCCAATGCCTGGGCATTCATAGGCATCTGAAAGGAAATAGGCACAGAGGTAAGGTGGTGGCGTGGGGAGCAGGGAAGAGTAAGAGATGCATGTTTATACCATCTGTAGCTTATAAATCAGGAGAGAGTTTAGGTGAGGAGTGGTGGGATGTGAAAAGGAGAATTAAGAATGAGGATAGCATCATCATTGACAGTTCCAACCCCTCTACTGTCCACTGTCTCAGTAATGGCCAGTACAACAATGACCAACACTGTCTCCTCCATGGGGCTAGTATCTTTGGGTGAGCTTGTCCCTCTCTGGTTAGTTCATGCTGTTTCTGGTTGTGTGTAATCTTTGCCTGCAAGAGAGAGGGAAGTACGTTAGTCTGTGTTGTACGACGTATTTGGCTAATGTGGCTGTCATGGTTGAAAAGTTGTGTATAGCTGTGAGATGTGGATATGGTAGAACATATGAATATCAGATATGAATCAGATTGATAGAAATTGTTGGTAGGTGGGTGATGGTGCTGTGGTGAATTGTGCAGAGTTGGGGGGCTAGTGATACAGTCAGTAGGATATGGCATTTGAGCGTAGATTCACTGATGTTGACCACTTGTGTGAGGACATGGAAATTCTTGCAGCACTGAATCTTCGGTTTGACACCTGGCATCGATTTCCATGGCTAATTGATCCCATTGGCTACTAAGCGTGTGTCTGGAGGGCCTTTTGTCCCCCTGTGGATAAAGGACATCTCTCCTCCTTTGCACTTCCTCCACCAAGACTTCCAATGCTGCATCCAGAAACCTTGGATCCTGCTTTCTCTCTCTCTCATGTTGTGGCATTCCTCAGTGTTTCACTGACCTGATTCATTTACTGCAAGACTGCCAACATCTGTTCCAGTCACAATGGACTTCCCTCAAGAGGTGCCATCTAGCTTTAAGCTGTAATGTAGCTTTAAGTTGTGCAGTCTAGCTTTAACTGGTGCTAGCCACTCATGATATTGGCCCCTTGTTCAGGCATCCAGCCAATCAACAGCACAATTAGCACTGGCTGGTTGCTGAAATATTTTATAACAGCAGGCAGCATGATGTTGGTGAGCTGCCTGCATTGTAGTCAAGGGGTGTAAGTTAAGTGCTCATCTGGATTACTGCCCCTATTTTTGAGGCTATTGAATTTAACCTACTGCATTTATTAACTTTTTTATTACTTAAAAGTATTGGTGCAGATTTAGAAGCAAACACAGCTGTTTGACTTCAGGCAATCTTATTGCTGGTTGTTGTTCCCTTGAGTTTCGAATAACCGACCTCAATGCAGATTGGAGCCTGGGTTATGAGAAACAGGCACCCTGCAACATTTAATTCAGTTGGCAAATAGAAATCCTTCCTGAACTTGAAAAGTAAAGTAACATGACTATAACAAATGAGATCTGTATAATTGTAATGAAAAGTGCGGTAGTTAAAATTAAACACTGGCGACAGGTGAATTCAGGATTGATATCAGGTAGCAATTCTTAACAAAGAGTAATTCATACTTAAAATTATTTTTTTACGCACTGAATAGGAGATAAAAGGGCACATTTTGATAAATTGCCCTTAAACTGGCCATAATTTTCTATTCATTAACTTTATTCCAAATATCTACATTTTCATTCTGTGGTGTCTTGTACTATTCACCCAGGTTTCTCAATCATAAAGAATAACCTCACTCTGGCAGTGAAGCATCACATGTTGGAAAATAAGTTATGGGACAATTAGGTACTTTACAAACCATAGGTTTAAGGTTTCATCCACGTATGTGTTGCATAATGCTGGAAAAGACTACACGCAGTCCTTGTCTACATATATTACTAGCACTGAAGTAAGGAAATGGGTGTGAGGAGGAGAGAAAAGAGAAAGTCTCGGATAGGGTGGAAGGCAGGAGTGATTTCAATGACAAACAAGGTGATAGTGCAAGGCAAAAGGGGTTGGTAATGGGATAGTGTAGTGATTGTAAGTAAAATCTTTCCTACTGTTTAGGGATCATGTGATAGTATTAACGAATAATCCCTAAGTGCAGGTAATCTTAGGGGTGAAGCTTTCTAGTCATGGACCTGGTTCAAACATGTAGCTTCTTCAGGAACTTTGTAAATAAAGTTAACTGTTTCAAGTAAGAAACCTGTCTGCTACACCAAGTTTATTACAGACAGATAAAGAAACAAAAGACTGTAAATGACAACAGCAGATTCATTACCAGCACCCACTGTATGAAAAAAATGGGGCAGTGGTTATGATTTGATAACTTCCAGTTCAATGTGAGTCCAGGAGGCTCATTAAGAGATGATCAGAATGTCCTGCAAGTCTGTGCTCCCGACTTAAATGGAGAGGTGTCAGCTGTGGCTCAGTTCATAGCACCCTCGCCTTTGAATCAGAGGGTTGTGGGTTCATGTCCCACTCCCGGAAACCAAGAACTGTGATTGTACTCGAAAGAGATGCAATCTGTGACTGTTGATAACTCGAAAGAGTTTCCTTAAATGGAGAGGTGTCAGCTGTGGCTCAGTTCATAGCACCCTCGCCTTTGAATCAGAGGGTTGTGGGTCCATGTCCCACTCCTGGAAAAACCAAGAACTGTGATTGTACTCGAAAGAGATGCAATCTGTGACTGTTGATAACTCGAAAGAGTTTCCTTAAATGGAGAAGTGTCAGCTGTGGCTCAGTTCATAGCACCCTCGCCTTTGAATCAGAGGGTTGTGGGTTCATGTCCCACTCCCGGAAACCAAGAACCGTGATTGTACTCGAAAGAGTTGCAATCTGTGACTGTTGATAACTCAAAAGAGTTTCTGTGACTGTTGATAACTCGAAGGAGTTTCCTTAAATGGAGAGCTGTCAGCTGTGGCTCAGTTCATAGCACCCTCACCTTTGAATCAGAGGGTTGTGGGTTCATGTCCCACTCCCGGAAACCAAGAACTGTGATTGTACTCGAAAGAGTTGCAATCTGTGACTGTTGAGGTGTCAGCTGTGGCTCAGTTCATAGCACCCTCGCCTTTGAATCTGAGGGTTGTGGGTTCATGCCCCACTCCCGGAAAACCAAGAACTGTGATTGTACTCGAAAGAGTTGCAATCTGTGACTGTTGATAACTCGAAAGAGTTTCCTTAAATGGAGAGGTGTCAGCTGTGGCTCAGTTCATAGCACCCTCGCCTTTGAATCAGAAGGTTGTGGGTTCATGTCCCACTCCCGGAAACCAAGAACTGTGATTGTACTCGAAAGGGTTGCAATCTGTGACTGTTGATAACTCGAAAGAGTTTCCCTAAATGGACGTCTAACCAACCCATATACACCACCTTTATTTTTTGCATCACTGAAAATATCCTCACATTGAACAACTTCTCCTTTGAGTCCTCCCATTTCCTCCAACTGAAAAGTGTCACCATGGGAAACCATTTGGGTCCTGGTTATGCCTGCTTTTTTCTGGGACATGTGAGTATTCCTTGTTTCGGTCCTAAACACGTCCTTTACTTCTATTTCTGATATATTTATGGCTGTATTGGTGTTGCTTCCTACAATCATTCCAAACTAAAAAAAATTCATCAACTTTGCTTCCAATTTCCAGTCTTCCTTACCTTCACATGGTCCATTTTTGACTCCTCCTTTCCCATCTTCAATTCTGGGGCTAGGTCATCAACCAATATCTAGTGCAAGCCTACTAACACACTTGCTGACTGCACTTCACAGTCACCAATGTCCTATGAGGGCTCTATTCCATTCTTCCAGTTTCTCTGTCTCCAGCGCATTTGCTCTGACAATGCCAACTTCCCAATATGCCTTCCTTTGTTTTCAACTGAGGATTCCCCATCACAATGGCTGATTGGGTGCTTGACTGTGTCTGTCCCATTTCTCACAATTCTGCTCCTACCACCTCCCTTTCAGAACTGCAATGGGGTTCCCTTTTTCTTCACCTTTCAACTCACCAGTATCCACATTCAATGAATTATCCCTCAATATTTCTGCCACGTCCAGCACAATGCCACAAGCAAACATATCTTGCTCTTCCCTCCCCTTCCAGTGTTCCAAAGGAAACATTCCCTCCATGACATTCTAATCCATTTTTCCAACACCCCCTCTCCTTTTTACCGTAACTTCCCATGCAAATACAGGAGATGCAACAGCTGTCCTTTCACCTCCATCCTTGTCACCTTCCTGGGCCCCATACACCTCAGGTGAACAGTGATTTATTACACTATTTCCAATTTAGTGTACTGTATTCGCTGCTCACAGCGCAGTCTTCTCTACATTTGGGGGACCAAATGTTGAACACCTCCGCAAAAGTGAACCCCAGCTTCTGGTCACCTGTCATTTTAGTTCTCCACCCACGCCCTAACCTCTCTGTCCTCCACCTCCTCGACTATTCCAATGAAGCTCAAAGGAAGCTCGAGGAATAGCGCACTCATTTTTCAGTTAGGTACTTTCCAGCCTTCAGGTAATGTTGCTGGTAATGATTCTGTAGTTGCTATTTGCAGTTCCTCTTGAGTTATCTTTTGTTTCTTTACTCGTTCCATTCATATCTCATTCTGCCCTGCACTACCATCCTTTTGCTTCATTGAAATCTCTTCTGCCTTCCATCCTTTCACAGACTTCCCCTTTTGTTCTTTCCTCCCTCCCTGTCTTTCTCTGCCCCTGTACTTGCTAAAAATCTGTTACACATGTAACAATTTTCAGTTCTGTTGAAAGGTTAACTCTGATTCTCCCTCCCTGCTGACTGACCTGTTGAATATTTCCAGTATTTTCTGTTTATAATTTCCGATTTCCAGCATCCGCAGTATTATGCCATTTGTGGACATAATACTATGTTTACATTGGATCATGAGTTGCTGTGGGATGAATCTAACAGTGTCTGCTCTTAAATTTGCCCTCAGGCATTTAGGTTTCCAAACCTTTGCGTAACAAGTTACTGTAATTGTGAGCTGACAATATCGCACTGATATGACACTGGAATTGCCAATTTTTATGACCGATGCACTTGGTAAAGTGGAGTTATTTAAAAATCCAGAGGGAAAATTTAAACAACTGTCATAACCTATAATTTTAAGTGTTATGTTTGAGATGCGACTCCAAATTCAGGAAACAGACCACCAGTTCTTGAGGTTTTACATTAAACTAATTGAAACATTTTATTAATTTACACAGGGTAAAATATATACACATGACTACAAATTACTACTATCATAGCTTTTAACAAATTCCCAAACTAATCTCCATTAAGGCAATAGCAACCCATAGACTTAACCAAACACCAGCCGAAGCACTTTCACCTTACGAATTCAAAATGTGGAGCCGGTTGGAGGCTTGCAACTGCCTTTTGATCTTACATTACCTCTGCCTGCACACCCGAAAACTACTGAAGCTATACCTACCAGCCCCATTGAATTTTAATTATCATTGTATCAACAGGTTGTTCACCTTTTAACAATGAACCCCTTTCATAATACCAATTTTATTAGTAATATATTCATATTGCTTGGCAGCTGCTAGAAAGGCATCAATTTTCACCCCACTTCTTGAATGCTCAATTCGAAAAATGCAAATGCACGCTATTTCTTTTCCATATCAAAACTAATACCCATCAAAGCACCCAGGCTAGCTGGCTTTAATCCAATTAAGACATACCTGCAGACTAAACCTCTATTTTAAAAGAATAATATTTTCCAAAATATATACATTAATAGCTGTCATTAATGACAGGACATTTGGAACGTCAGTGAACAGGGCAAACAACTCCTGAAATATTGTGAAAATAATAGTGCAAGGGCCAAGAAGGAAATGTAAATGTTTGGCATTTAACCATGCATCTGCCATTCACCTGAAGCTGCTGTATAATTTGTGTATAAATAATGGAGAGCACTGTTAGCCTCACCATAACTTTACAGCAGATTCTTGGCTATAAAAGCAAAGAATTGCGGATTCTGGAAATCCAAAACAAAAACAAAAACAAAAATACCTGGAAAAACTCAGCAGGTCTGGCAGCATCGATGGATAGGGGCACAGTTGACGTTTCGAGTCCGCATGACTCTTCAACAGAACTAATTAAAGATAGAGAAGGGGTGAAATATAAGCTGGCTTAAGGGAGGGGGGTTGGTACAAGAAGAGCTAGGTAGAGGGCCAGTGATAGGTGGAGATAACCAAAAGATGTCACAGACAAAAGGACAAAGAGGTGTTGAAGGTGATGATATTATCTAAAGGAATGTGCTAATTAAAGGTAGAAAGCAGGACAAGCAAGGTACAGAAAGCCCTAGTGGGGGTGGGGTGGGGGGAAGGAATCAAAAAAGACTAAAAGGTAGAGATAAAACAATGGATGGAAATACATTTAAAAATAATGGAAATAGGTGGGAAAAGAAAAATCTATATAAATTATTGGAAAAAACTAAAAGGAGGGGGAAAAATCGGAAAGGGGGTGGGGATGGAGGAGAGAGTTCATGATCTAAAGTTGTTGAACTCAGTATTCAGTCCAGAAGGCTGTAAAGTGCCTAGTCGGAAGATGAGGTGCTGTTCCTCCAGTTTGCGTTAAGCTTCACTGGAACAATGCAGCAAGCCAAGGGCGGACATGTGGGCATGAGAGCAGGGTGGAGTGTTGAAATGGCAAGCGACAGGGAGATCTGGGTAATGCTTGCGGACAGACCGAAGGTGTTCTGCAAAGCGGTCACCCAGTCTGCGTTTGGTCTCTCCAATGTAGAGAAAACTGCATTGGGAGCAACGAATGCAGTAGACTAAGTTGATCCAGATTCTTGGCTATGTGTTTTCAGTGAATAGAGAGAACAAACCATTGGAAGAGCTTAACACGGAATCATTCCTTTGGCATTTTCGGGATTCTCAGTGATTTCAAATGTGGGGATTGTATATGTGATACTTATGCCATATTTTAAATTAATTCTTAGAATGTGGGAATTGCTGATGTGACCGGTATTTATTTCCCATCTCTAGTCAAATACACATCTTACACATTTAACAAAAACAGAATTTTCACTTTTAAAACCAGTGCACAGAAGATCACATTTAAATAAGGACACTGGATACCCTCACTGTGCTTTATTTAAATGCTTAATTTAAAAGTAGATAAATAGTGTGAACTTTTCTTAACTAACCTCAGCTACTCTGAAATACCTTTTGGTGCTGTTTACATTGGTCCATAATTTGCTGTAGGAGTGAATCAAACAGTGCCTGACATTTATTAAATGTGTTCCCGCCTGTTTAATCTCAACAATATTTTGCACCAAAGTGTGAATTGAAAAACCTGCAGCAAGAGAAACAGGCTACCTGAAATATGAGTAAACACAGCAAGCAAGTGTCTTTCCCCAATCAGATGACAGGATTTGAAATTAACAACACAAGGACTGAACAGGAGGTGTAAATTAGAATGGGTGAATTCAGTATCAAGTGCCATGAGAGAATTGAACAGAGGGAATGAAAGATTGGATTAAGAGAGAAAAAGTGTAAGAAAGGAAAAGTTAAAAATAAATAAAATTTGCATTTTCAAAATGTCCAACAATAATTAAAACCTAAAAGGTTGAGACTCCACTCTTGTAATAGTTTATTTTCAGTGTCAGAGAGGGCCATTGACAGTAATTAACAATTAGCACTTTGTTAAAAGAATTTCTGATAGTTAATCAATTAATAATTAAATATGCTCAAGCTTAAATAGCTTCAAAGCATCACTTCAGACCAACTCTAATTTTCTGTGGCAAGTTTAATTGGTATCTGCCATACAAATACTTCAACTTCATGTGGCTAAATGTATCTCTATGGTGATCTAGGCAACAAGATGCTGTTTTTGTGAAGCTAATGGAGGAGCAGCTCATGTTGGCAGCAATATTTGGATTTCTGAGTTTAATCAGGCAGCTTCCCTCATTTGAAGTTTCTCAAGTGTGTGCAACAAAATAACTATTAACTTTGCCATTATGTTGACAGCAAATTATGGGCCAATATTGCATGCAGGGATTTTGATATGTGTTTAAGTTATTTAGTGATTCAGCAGCCCTGCCTGGGCGTTGGCCACCAGTGGAGTAAGAATCCATGTTATGATTATTGCTCTTCAGCATTTTCATTAACAATCTGTAATTTTGTGGATGATAAACATGTGTTTGCAGATATGAGGACCTAAGATGGGAAAACTAGGTTGTAAGAAGATTTGGAGACAATGGGGGAACCTGACTGGTAACTGTTATTTTAAATATGGACATATGCATCGAGTTGCATTTGGTAAGGGAGAATTCTATTCAAGTATATGTCTTTAGGGATTGCACACCCAAGGCAACGATCAATCATCAATCCTACTACCTTCATTAACCTTCTCTGATTTTTCAACAAAGAACCGAAACAAGTTATTCAAACACAATTTAACAAATCTATGCTGGCTTGCATTTTTTAGCCAATATTTTCCCAAGTGCCAAGTAATTTTGTCCTGGATTATTTCTCACAATGAGCAGGAAAAGGATCTGGGGATTTTAGTTCATGAGTACCTTAAGGCCCATGAGTGCAATGAGGCTGTTGTGAAAGTTGAATAGGGTGCTAGAATGCATAACTTGGGTAATTAAATATTAATGATCCTTACCTAGAGTAAGACTTTGATTTAGCAGTATCTAGAACACTGTTTCTAGATTTTGTTCCCTTCACATGGTCGGGTATAGCAAATCCTTTGAAAAATTCAGAGGTGGCCTGAATTATATGATGCACCATGGTCATTGTGTCCCCAGCTAAAAAGTCAGGGCGAGCCTGCCCAGGGGAAGAGTGGCAGCCCCATAGCTATTTACTCAATTGGCCATGAATAGGCTGGATGCAGGATTTCTGCCCTTCAGGGACAGATGTGCTACCTCAGAGGGCTTCTGGCCAAGCAGAGGCTGGCAGCTCTCAAGCACAGGCAGTGTCATCATGGCCACTGTCAGTACTGCACTTGGGGCTTGAGGAGGCATTCAGTGATAGATCAGAACTTTGTAAGTGTTTGTGGTTTGGGGAGGGGTGTGCGGCTGGGATATGGGAGACCATGATGGAAGGGGAACCTGGGCAGTGTAATACTTTTAAGGGGGAATCCTTTGATGGTCTCGTGGGTCAGTTAAGAAGGGACCCCCCTTGCCCAATACCAGCCCATGAAGGGAAACCTGCCAGGCTGGCTACTTGGCATGTGCCACTCCTGACCCTGTTTAATCCTGGCGGCAATGGGATGAGATCCTTAACTGGGCATTAATTATCCACTTCAAGGTCTCAATTAACCCACTCATGGGCAGGCCACCCAATGCCACCCCCTCCACGGGTACAATTGCTGTGGGGGCAGGCAGGTAGGCGGTGGGCAAGCTGCCTGCTGGATTTAACATGTCCCCTGCCTGCCTTCAAACCTGCCAGTGGGGAAGCATTAAATCTAGCCCTAAATGTGTGGCAACTTTCAAAGAAGAAAAGTCACTCGGTCCAGATGGGATGTACCCTAGGTTGCTGAGGGAATTACGGGTGGAAATTGTGGCCACAATCATCCTGGGCCATCCTTGGATATGGGATTAATGGCAGAGGACCGGAAGATTGCAAATATTACACCCCTGTTCAAAAAAGAGGAGAGGGTTAACCTCAGCAACTACAGACCAGCCAGCCTAATGTTCGTGGTGAAGAAACTTTCGGAGACAATGTTCAGGGACAAAATTAATTAGCATTTGGAAATTCTGGGCTAATAAATGAAGGTAACAATTGTTAAATTGTATTTGACTAACTTGGTTGAGTTCTTTGATGAAGTAACCAAGAGAGTTGATGAGGGTAGTACAAATAATATTGTGCTTATGAGCGTTCAAAAGGTTTTTGATAAGGTACCACATAATAGACTTATTTGAAAAATTGAAGCGCATGGGATTAAAGGGACAGTGGCTGTGTGAATATGGAAATTTCTAGGGGCCAGGAAGCAGAGAGTAGTGGTGAACTGTTGTTTTTTAGTGGTGTCCTCCAGTGGTCGGTGTAGGGGCCACTGTACTTCGATAAATATTAATGACTTGGACTTGGGTATACAATGAGGAGGAGCAGACCTCTGGAGGACATATGCAGGCTGTTGAAATGATCTGATCATTTCATGGCAGATGAAATTTAACACAAAGAAGTGTGAAGTAATACATTTTGGTAAGAGGAATGAAGAGATGCAATAGGATCTAAATGGTACCATTTTAAAATGGGCTGCAGAAACAAGGAGACCTGGAAGTATTTGTACACACATTTTTGAAAGTGGCAGGACAAGTTCAGAAAATTCTTAAAAAAGCATATGGCTCCTTATCTTTATTAATAGAGGTATAGAGTACAAAAGCAAGGAAGTTATGCTAAGCCTTTAAAAATCATTTATAATGGTGCAGCTGGGGTATTGTATCCAATTATTTGCACAATACTCGAGTAAGGAGGTCAAAACCATAGGAGACTTACTAGAATAATACCAGGGATGAAAGACTTCAGTTATGTGCAAAGACTAGAGAAACTGAGGTAAAAACCCAAAATGCTGGAGATGCTCAACAGGTCAGGCAGCATTTGTGGAGAGAGAAACACAGTTAATATTTCAGGTTGATGACCTTTCATCGGAAACTCGGGTTGCTCTTCTTAAAGGAGAGAAGCTTTATTTTCTTTCATTTACGGGATGTGGGCATTGCTGGCTAGGCCAGCATTTATTGCCCATCCCTAATTGCCCTTGAGAAGGTGGTGGTGAGCTGCCTTCTTGAGCCGTTGCAGTCCATGTGGTGTAGGTACACCCACAGTACTGATAGGGAGGGAGTTCCAGGATTTTGACCCAGCAACAGTGAAGGAACGGCGAGAAATTTCCATGTCAGGATGGTGAGTGACTTGGAGGGGAACTTCCAGGTGGTGGAGGCCCCATCTGCCTGCTGCCCTTGTCTTTCTTTATGGTAGCAGTTGTGGGTTTGGAAGGTGCTGTCCAAGGAGCCTTGGTGAGTTCCTGCACTGCATCTTGTAGATGGTACACTCTGCTGCTACTGTGCATCGGTGGTGGAGGGAGTGAATGTTTGTGGATGTGGTGCCGGTCAAGCAGGCTGCTTTGTCCTGGATGGTGTCAAACTTCTTGAGCGTTGTTGGGGCTGCACTCATCCAGGCAAGTGGAGAGTATTTCATTACACTCCTGACTTGTGCCTTGTTGATGGTGGACAGGCTTTGGGGAGTCAGGAGGTGAATTACTTGCAGCAGGATTCCTAGCCTCTGACCTGCTCTTGTAGTCACAGTATTTATATGGCAAGGCCAGTTCAGTTTCTGGTCAATGGTAACACCCAGGATGTTGATAGTGGGGGATTTAGCGATGGTAATGCCATATAATGTCAAGGCGCAATGGTTAGATTCTCTCTTGTTGGCGCTGATCATTGCCTGGCACTTATGTGGCGTGAATGTTAGTTGCCACTTATTAGCCCCACCCTGGATGTTGCCCAGGCCTTGCTGCACATGGGATGGACTGCTTCAGTATCTGAGGAGTCGTGAATGGTGTTGAACATTGTGCAATCATCAGCGAACACCTTCGTTTCTGACCTTATGGTGGAGGGAGGTCATTGATGAAGAGCTGAAGATTGTTGTGCCTAGGACACTTTCCTGAGGAACTCCTGCTGTGAGGTCCTGGGACATGGATGATTGACCTCCAACAATCACAACCATCTTCCTTTGTGCCAGGTATTACTCCAATCAGCGGAGAGTTTTCCCTCTGATTTCCATTGACTCCAGTTTTGCTAGGGCTCCATGATGCCACATTTAGTCAAATGCTGCCTGGATGTCAAGGGCAGTCACTCTCACCTCATCTCTGGAGTTCAGCTCTCTTGTCCATGTTTGAACCAAGGCTGTAATGAGGTCAGAAGCTGAGTGGCCCTGGTGGAACCCAAACTGAGTGTCAGTGAGCATGTTATTGCAAAGCAAGTGCCGCTTGATAGCACTGTTGATGACCCCTTCCACCACTTTACGAATGATGGAGAGTAGACTGATGGGGTAATAATTGGCTGGGTTGGGTTTGTCATGTTTTTTGTGTACAGGACATACCTGGGTAATTTTCCACATAGATGCCAGTATTGTAGCTGTACTAGAACAGCTTGGCTAGGGGCGTAGCAAGTTCTGGAGCACAAGTCTTCAGTGCTATTCCCAGAATATTGTCAGGGGCCATAACCTTTGCAACATCCAGTGTCTTCAGCTGTTTCTTGATGTCATGTTGAGTGAATGGAATTGGCTGAAGACTGGCATCTGTGACGCTGGGCACCTCCAGAGAAGGTCCAATCTGCTTATGGGGAGTTTCAATGCAGTTGTTCAAAATAATGAAGGGGTTTGATAAAGTAAATAGGGAAAAACTGTTTCTGGTGGCAGGAGGGTCAGTTACCAGAAGACACAGATTTAAGGATGCTGGCAAAAGAATGAGAGGCACTGTGAGGGAAAACATTTTTTACGCAGCAATTTGTTATGACCTGAACTGCACTGCCTCAAAGCATGATGGAAGTTGATTCAATAATAACTTTCCAAATGGGAATTGGATAAGTAGTTGAAGGGGGAAAATTTGCAAAGCTATAGGAAATGAATAGGGTAGGTGGACAAAGTGTCTTGCTCTTTCAAAGAGCTGGTATATGTGCATGCTGCTGCATTTTATCATTCTATGATTTTATGATACCTATTGGAAAGATCCAGGGGAGGGGGTGGGTGGTGGGGGTTGAGGGGATTAGAAGGGTGATAGAAAGTTGGCAGCCAAATTTTCAAGTCTCCCGATCTTTATGTGTATTGACCTTCAGAGAGATGCAAAATGTGCTGTGAATTTACTATCAACTTGCTTTGCATTATTGCACGTAGTCAAAATTTCCCCCCATTGAATATTAGGTCAGTCAGGAAGCTGGTAGTTTTTAACTTGGAAAATTGTCCACTTGAGGGAATGTGATTGAGATCTTTAAGCTCATGAAGGGATTAGATTCCATCCACTTTATAGATCAGTTGACTTCATAAGGCAAAGAGGAATTCACAAAAGGAAATTCTGCAGACAGTCATGGAGCTCTGGAATAATTTGCCAGCGAGAGTTTAAAATAGTTCTTGTTATAGAAGAAATATGGGCTAAAGGGATACTGGAGCATTACTGAATTCTCTTACAAATTTATTTGTTATGGCAGGGATGGAAGAAGAACCTCCCAGAGGCTTTCCTGTATTAACCTATGTTTATTTCTGCCGTTTTACTTCTCTCAAGAGATTGTAATGCAAGTGGGGTTAGAAGATGGATGGGATGGGTTTAAATGGTGTTAGCATCTTGTGGGACCGGATAGGCTTAATGGACCATCTGAACATTTCCTGTCCTCTCTTTGTAAGTTTGTACAACTCTTCAACCAAAGCTTAGAGTGTAGCATAATTATACAAACGATCGCTTTAGGCCAACTATTATTTTCTGTTAAAGCAGGCATCATCACGCTTTAAATATTAAGAAAATTTAGGCCAGGATTTTCCATGCTTGCTGGCGTCGGGCGTGTTTGGTGACATGAGCGGACAATATGGCGAGAAGGCCAACGATCGGTTTCACAATGTCATGAAACCACTTTGCGATCGTACGCTCCGCCCACCGATGGCAGGCTGCATTTCTGCCATCAGACATCGGGAACCTCATTGTAACACATCAGCATATCGTTATAAGACCAGCCCGCCAGACTCATCCCCCCCTACTGGATTGTCCGCCCACATTGGCAGGAAAACCCACTGGTGTAGAACACATCTTGACAAGTGTGATGTGCAGAAGTCAAGACTTACCTACCAGGGCGTTTCTCACATCGCGGACATCCGAGGAGCAGAAGATGTTGGTGCCCGACAGCAAAAGCACACTGGAGGAATGTCCGTGGCAGGCTGGGTGGATTCTCATGGACATGGCTCTGCCGTGAAGCAGCTCATGGAAGTTGGAAAGTCACTGGTGAGGGTCTGCTCACAACAGATGATGGTCGATGATGGGGAGGGAGAGAAAGGTCTAAGGTTGGCTGGGAGAAGAAGAGGTATTGGGGGGTAATGAGATTGGGATGGGGTGAATGAAGGTGTCGGGGTGTGAGGTTGGGGGGAGGGAATAAAGGTGTCGGGGGGCTGAGGTTGGGAGAGGGTGAGGGAGTATGGGGGCAGGAGAGGGTAACGGGAGAAGACAGCAACTGGGGAGGTGGGTTTAAGAGGGGTGGAATGTGTTAGGGAAGGAGTGCAGAGAAGGGAAAGAGTATGGAGACGGGAGGTTGTCCAGCGGGAGGAAGTAGTGCGAGGGGGAGGGTGTCTGGGGAGAGGAAGAAGTGTGGAGAGGGGAGAGATTAAGGGTGGAGGAAGAAGTAAGAGTGGAGGAAGAAATCGGGAAAGGGGAAGGAGTAAGTATGGTGGAAGAAGTAAGGATGGAGGAAAGAGGAGTCAGGAAGGGGGAGGGAATAAGCAGGGGGGGAGTCCGGGAGTTTGGAGGACTAAGGGTGGGAGGAAGGGGTTCCAGTGGGGGAAGGGTCTCAAAGGAGGGAAGGGGTCCAGAGGGGGGCATGTGTAGGTGAAGGTACAAGGGAGGGGTCTGATAGGTCGATGCCTGCATCCTGGGGAGTGAACTGAGGGCTGGCGTGATATGAAAGAATGGTGAAATTACTAAGGACAGAGTGAGAAGGCAGGGTGGGAGGGTAAGGGTTCGACAGTAGCGGTAGAAGGGACAGCAACCAGACAGTTGGTGGGGACTCGGAGGCAAACATGGACCCTGGGAGTGGGAAGGAGCAGGTCGGGTAAGGTTGATGTGGATGGGGGTGGGATTTTCAGGAAGGAAGGGAATGTGCATGTTCACCTGGATATCCCCAAAGGAAAGGGTTGAGGCTGGTAGGTCACGGAGGAGAGGTGAAAGGTGATGCTGGGGGTGTCAGCCGTGATGGGATAAGGGAAAGGGGTGACTGGGGGATGGGAAAAGACAGGGAACCGCAGAAAAAAATGAATCCAGACCTTACTGTCCAAATTGAAAGTGAAACAAGTGTCATGGTGGGTGAGATCAGGTGCTGCTTGGGACTGTGATCATTGGGTGGGCGGAGATGCAGGTCAGCTCAGATGGACAACTGATAGTGAACCCCAGCAGGCAGCATTGAAAGTGCTCAGGACATTGAGGTGAGTGTGATACGTAAAGGATCCACGTGCATGTGAGAGTGCTTGCAATAGGCTCTGAAAGGCCCTGCCACAGACACGCTTCTCCCTCCAGAATCACCTGTGGACCAGCTGCTCCCTCTGCAGTGACAGAGGATGAGGTTGAGGGGGTCACAGGCAAAGGGGATCAGAGGGGGTGGACAGCCTCTGAGATTCCTGAGTGGATGACCCAGGGGTGTCCAGCTGCTGCTCCTCCTCCCTTCTGGTGCCCAGGGACCTTGGATTGACTCCTTGAGGGGAAGGAGCACCTGGAGCCATGTTGAGATGCCCCATTTTCCTCTTGCATTGCCTCTACAAGAACTCACCCATGGCTCCTGCAACGGAGTGTAGGTCTGCACATATCTCCGTGTCCTGCTGGACCAGGGTCTCCATGGCATCTGCATCCTCCCCATGGAGACCTCCATATGCGCACATGTGAGCACCACTTCATTAGAGAGCAGGCAGATACACTCTTCCGACTCGAGAGTCACTCTATTGAGGGCTTCCAACAGCTCGGCATGATGTTCCCCTGTCTTCTGCTGACTCCCCAGGATGAGTTGGAAGGCCAAATTCAGAGGTTCATCATCTGACTCAGACCTCACAGATGCCTCTTTCCCAGCAGTCCTCTGAGTGCCGGGGAGCTTGGTGGAATCTGCCACCTCCTGCTGCAGACACGTGTCCATGCGGTGACCACCAGATTGTGAATCTGAGCCTGTTCTAGATCTAGGCCACATTGAGGTGTGTGTCTCTGCGCTGGTGGAAGGTGTGGGTAAGCATTGTGATGGGTCTTCCAGGCTGCTTATTTCACCTCTTCACTGGAGAAGGTGTCCTCTTGGCTGCAGATGAGGACATAGATGGAGCTGAGGGACTGGCTGTCTGAGGGCGTCAGTCCCTTGGCAGAGCTCCCTGTGAACCAAAGTAGAGATAATCAGTGCATGGCAGCAGAGTCAAAAGCAGGAGAGAGAGCACTCACACTTGCATTGAGAGAGGGATGATGTGGTGCAGGATCCTTAGGTCGGTGTTCACCGCCAATCTCACTGTCACCGCAGGCATGGTCCATGACCTCACCAGTCAGTGGGATGGCACGCTGCTCAAAGTGAGTGAGGGGCCTAATGTGGGCCACTCCACTCCCTGTCTTGGACCTCTTCCTGCTGATGTAAGCAGGCTTCTCCTGCATGAAAACAGATGGAGAGAGTGTGTGCAGGACACATGGCACTGCATGGAATGTTTGTGTGGTGAGCGGAGCCATAGACAGGATGAGGATGAGGGCTCGAGAGGATATGAGCCTGATGGAGATGTGAGGGTGTGTGTGAGAGTTAGTGGTGTTGTCCTTTGAGGTGTGAGATCCCTGTGGATGTGTGATGGGTTTGTGGGTGTGTGAGTTGAGAGTGATGAGAAGAGTGACTTACTCTGGCGGAATGGATGAGACCATTCATCCTGTAGCGACACTGGGTGGCTCTCCTTTTTTGCAGGGCACTGGCGCTGACCACCGTTGCCACCACCTGCCATGCTGGATTGGTGATGCTGCTGCCCGTCCTGTGGCCAGAGCAGGGTTAGAGGACACTGTGGCGGGCTTTTATGGCATTAATGATGTGTCATTAAACCTGGGGGCTGCAATCTTGTGCCTTTCAGGGCCATGTCTTCTTTACAGTAATCATGGGTTGGAAGCACTGAATGATGTGCATGCGGCTGCACTTTAAATATGGCGCTCGGCGTAATGAGGTGGCGAGGTGATAGCTTGGCGGGTGAATGAGAGGCCGCCTGCTATGGAAACGGCATGTTTCCCGGGAATGGATAATTAATACGGCAGGATTGGGACAGCATGGATAGCCACCTTGTGTCCGGCAGGTAAAACATCATTTTACCCGCCTGCTACTACATTTAGTGCAAATCTGCGATGATTCCGCCCATAAACTCATACAGACAAAGCAAATCAATTAAAGATATGATATTTAAGAGTAAAAGATCACAACATCACTGGCTACACAAATATATTATGTACCACATCCACTTAAGGAATAGAATTATAGAACTGTGGAATGGTTACAGCACAGGAGGTCATTTGGCCCATCATGTCCGTGCCAACTGTCTGGAAGACCAACTCACCTAGTCCCATTCACCCTCCTTTTATCTGAAACCCGGCAAATTTTTTCACATCAGATAATTCTCCAATTCCCTTTTGAAGGCCTCCATCACACTCTCAGGCAGTGCATTCCAGATTCTAACCATGGGCTACTTAAAAAGATTTTCCCTTATGTTGCCATTGCTTCTTTTGCTAATCACCTTAAATCAGTGCCCTCTGGTTCTTAACTCTTCCACCTACAGGAACAGTTTTTCCCTATCAGCTCTCACCATACCCCTCATGAATTTGAACACCTCTATGATATCTCCTCTTAACTTTCTCTTCTCCAAGGAGGACACCCCAGCTTCTCCAATCTATCCACATGGCTGAAGTCCTTCAAACTTGGAACCATCCTTGCGAATTTTCTCTGCATCCTCTTTAATGCCTTTTTATAGCTGTTGCAGCCTTCTGCCTTGTGATATGGTGGTTTGAGTCATGGTGGTTAACTCTGTGTTAAACTTTGCCTGGTGTAGCTCAGGAGCCTCACTCTGGCAAGACAGTCTCTGCTGCATTTGCTGCAGAGGAAGACAGTCGGCTAAGAAGGTGCAGGATTCGCTGGCGCCTCTGTTTTTTCTGGGCCCTCTTCACAGACAGCTGAGCTTTCCATTTCTGCTTGCCTCTTCTAATGTCCCTCCAAACAGTTAGTCTCCAGAAGTCTTCACATCCTTCCGAAAGTGCGGTGCCCAGAATTGGATACAATACTCTCGGTTGAATCCAAACCAAGTTTTATAAGGGTTCATCATTACTTCCTTGCTTATGTAATCTTTCCACTATTTTTAAAACCCAAGATCCTGAATACCTTTTTATCCACTTTCATGACCTGCCCTGCTCCTGCACCCCCTTTAGAATTATACCTTTTATCTTGTTCTTCCTGTCAAAAAGAGTAATTTCACCTTTCTCTGCATTAAATTTCATCTTCCATCTGTCTGCCTGTTCTACCAGCCTGTCTAAACCCTCTTGAAGTCTATCACTATCCTCCTCACAGTTCACAATAATTCCAGGTTTTGTGTCATCCTCAAATTTTGAAATTGTGCTCTGTACACTAAATATAGATCAAGAAAGGCAGTGCTCCTACCACTAACACCAGGGAGCCCCATTAGATATCTTTCTCCAACCTGAAAAACAACCATTCCCCACCACTTTCTGTTCACTGTCACTCAGCCAACTTTGTATCAATGCTACTATTGTTCCTTTTATTCCACAGGTGTCAATGTTGCAGACAAGCCTGTTATTTGGCATTTTATCAAATGCCTTTTGGAAGTCCATGTACACCACATCGACTGCATGGCCCTCATCAAACCTTACTATTCCCTCATTAAAAAACTAAAGCAAGTTATTTCAACATGATTTGCCCCTAACAAATCAAATACAAATCAAAAGCATGTACATGTAAAGTGCATTTACAAATGACAATTAAAGGTACCACCTTTGTACAGGAACAGAAACACTCCTATTTTAATGTTGAGAAACACTGCAAGTCATCAACATTTTGCAAATATTTATTCTAAATTGTATGAAGTGTGGAAAATCTGGTTGTCCAACAGAAACTTCCTCTAAGCAAATCCACTTAGAAATGTCCAAACAGTGCAAGAAACAAACTCCCAGGTGTGTTTTGAATTTACAACAAAACTTTGTAAAGGTCAAGCTAGGGCTTTGATAAATAAAGTGCTACAAATCTGCACAAGGTGTTAATTAAAACCTGCAATAATACAAGCAGGATAGTGATTGTGAAACATATGTTCAGGAGAGAGAGCTTGAAAGAGATTTAGGTAACTGGAGGCTGTTGTGTTTGTTTTGAACTTTCCTTGCAATATTCAGTTTGCTGTCACAGTAAGAGATCAAAGTTATTGCAAAGCCTATTGGTTCTGTCAAGGATAATCAATTACTTACAGTTAAATCCTTCAGGGTTCATGTGCAATCGTTCGCCATGCTGATTAATTGAACTGAATATATTCAATCATTTTCCTGCAGTAATCTATTCTGCCAAAGCAAGCCTATATTGCTGTGGATTAACTTGTCTGATGTTGGCAAGTGTAAAAACAGAGCCTTCTAATCTTTAAAAGGCAAAGAAAGTCCTAGTATGCCATTTACAAACTTGACTTTTTCATCTTGCTCAGTTTGGCCCATTTACTCATTAAAAATGTATAGTGTTATATTTTTAGTTTGAATTATGGAAACTGATACCCCTTCTAAGCTTGAAGCTACTAACAAGACATAAGGAGTATGAGGAAGGAGTGCAAGGAAACAGAAAGATAAGCACCTTAATCACAGTTGCCTGGATTTTTCTTATGGCAGGCAGGCTGGGCGGGAACGGGCGGGCGCGGAGCCGATCGCCGCCCGCGATAGGCTGCTCACCGCCATTTTGCGCAGGTGGACCAATTAAGGCCCACCCAGCGTAACGCACGGCCGATAGTGCTCAGGGCTACCTGTGTGGGCGGGGGGAGGAGGGAGAGTCAGGGCCTGCGCTCTTTCGTGCATGCGTGCAAAAGAGCGCAGCAATCTCCCTGAGGCACGGAGCTGCCTCAGGGGGATTGAATAGATAATAAAATAGTTTAATAAATAATGTAAAAATTTATTTAAACATGTTCCCTCATGTGACAGTGTCACATGAGTTGGGACAAAAATACTTTAATTAATCTCTTAACGGCCTTAATAGGCTGTTGACACTTTGGCGGGTGTGCAGCGACTCTGGGGCGCACCCGCCAAACGAAATATCGCAATGGCACGCGATAAGGTCGGGGCGCGTGCCCGACGTCATCGCATATCATTTCACGTGTTGGGGTGTCGGGCATGCCCCCACATGTCGACTGGAAGATTCGGCCCAGTGAGTCAGATCAATCAGTAGCATTAAGGAGATATGCCAGGAATTTTTCTTAGTGTTTCTCCTGGTTGTCCACTGTTGCTTCAGCAGAAACCCTAGATAGACAGATATATGAGGTGTTGACTGATCTTTCACCAAAATTACAGTGACCAACAGGAAATTCCCAATAGATAACAAACTTCCAGTGTAAAGGCATGTAATTCTTGTTTTGAAAGTAATGCCAAATGTGCAGCTAAATGAGTCAGTGTAGGGAAAACCATTTTGGAAGAAAGTCACTTTGGGAGTAATTCTTCCTTTAATTAAAAAGGTGAGAGCATGCCTTTTTTAAAAATTTTTATTGACTTGCTAACAAGATTACATTTTCAGAAACTACATTCTAAAGCAATGCGGTTCCATTCGTAGGCCATTAATTACTAAGGAAATAAGTATTCTTCTATGTTTTACTGAACGTATAATTAAAAGCTCCTCGGTATCCAATAACAAGATTATACAGATAGTGTCTCAAAACTGGCAACCTCATGATCAAGTACATGCCAGATTTTGGATGTTGGTGGTTTTTGGGTTGGGCAGTTTAGGTCGTGCGCTAATCAAAACGACATTATTATTTTCTTAGCATAGCCTTTGGCAGCCAGTTAAGAATGTCATGACTGCAATAGCTTGCATAGATTAAAAGCATTATAGCTAAAATTACACAGATTGCCATAGCACTTCTCCATCAGCAAGACTAAGGGAATGGCGTTCTTGGGAAAAAGCTCTTCAAGATGTCCCTAAAAAAATGTCCAGTTTTCAGACATCGCAGGTTTTTGGATAGCCGGATTTGAGGTACTGTACCTGTATGCAAATTAACTCCTTTAAAGGGAATGAATTATCGGGCTCACTCTCGCACCTGAGTCAGGGACTCGAAACATTAACTGTATTCCTCTCCGCAGATGCTGTCAGACCTGCTGAGTTTTTCCAGCTATTTTTGTTTGTGAGTCAGAAGATAATGTGTTCAAACCGTGCCAGAGACAAGAACATATAATCTAGGCTGACACTTCAGTGCAGTACAGATTCAGGGTTGTATTGTTGAAAGTGCTGTCTTTCAGATGAAAATGAGGCCCAATATTCATTCTCAGGTGCTCCAGAGAGCACACCTCCCTTCTCCAATGCCAGTTTGAAGGGTAGTTCAGGTGTGTGGCAGGAAGAGAGAGATCCTGTGTCTTCTTATTGCTAACAGGGGAGGTGGCAGGAAACCCACCAGCCAACATTTCAGAGGGCAATGGGAAGACATGTCTGAAGAATTAAATGTGAACAGTTTAACACCCAAGCCAGTGCTGCAATGTTGATAAAGTTCAAAGACCTCAGCAGAGTTCTCAAGCTATAAATCCTACTAGCATTACCTGCAGTTCCACCACTAACACCACTCTCCAATCCCACTTCCTTTCACTCTCCTACAATCACTGCACCACACTCCCTCACATTTCCTATTCAGACACACTCTGCACCTCCTACTTTCAGCACTATTGCAAGTCTCATTTTCCTGTACTTCAAATCTTGCACACAATATCAGTGCTATTTGTCCAAGATAGGCACACCCTCAATAAACCTCAGGTTGTTGCTAAAACACCCTCTCCTTTCTTGTAAGACAAAGTGGCTCAGATATTGAGGCAGCAGATGCTGACCAGAGAAGTATAAGGCTGCCTGCATGTCTTTTCCCCATTCAAGCAAGATCTGCTGACCATCACAGGCAAAGAGTAAGGTATGTCAAGAGTGAGTGGCAAAGCTCGAGGAGACACAGATTTTCAACGCACTTTACTTGTTTTTTCCCTTAACACTTCTATCTCACCTTACACACTCTACATGATTAGATGCTAAAAGCTTTGGTAAGCTATAACTCTGATATTTTTACTGCAATACCAAAGATTCCTCCTCAAAAATCGAAGAACCCTGTTTGCTTTAGATGTTAGTTTTTTAATTATTCATTCACAGGATGTGGGCTTCGCTGGCTGGGCCAGCATTCATTGCCCATCCCCAGTTGCCTTGAGAAGGTGGTGGTGAGCTGCCTTCTTGAGCCGTTGCAGTCCAGGTGGTGTAGGTACATCCACAGTGCTGTTAGGAAGGGAGTTCCAGGATTTTGACCCAGCGACAGTGAAGGAAAGGCGATACATTTGCAAGTCAGGATGGTGAGTTACTTGGAGGGGAATCTCCAGGTGATTGTGTTCTCATCTGCCTGCTGCCCTTGTCCTTCTAGGTGGTAGTGGTCGTGGGTTTGGAAGGTGCTGTCTAAGGAACCTTGGTGAATTCCTGCAGTGCGCCTTGTAGATGGTACACACTGCTGCTACTGTGCCTCAGTGGTGGAGGGAGTGAATGTTTGTGGATGTGGTGCCAATCAAGCGGACTGCTTTGTCCTGGACGATGTCCAGCTTCTTCAGCGTTGTTGGAGCTGCACTCATCCAAGCAAGTGGAGAGTATTCCAACACACTCCTGACTTCTGCCTTGTAGATGGTGGACAGGCTTTGGGGAGTCAGGAGGTGAGTTACTCGTCGCACGATTCCTAGCCTCTGACCTGCTCTTGTAGCCATAATATTTATATGGCTAGTTCAGTTCAGTTTCTGGTCAATGGTAAGCCCAAAGATGTTGATAGCGGAGGATTCAGTGATGGTAATGCCATTGAACCTTAGGGGACGATGGTTGGATTCTCCCTTGTTGGAGATGGCCATTGCCTGACACTTGTGTGGCACGAATGTTACTTGCCACTTGTCAGCCCAAGCCTGGATATTTTCCAGGTCTTGCTGCATTTGGACATAGACTGCTTCAGTAACTGAGGAGTCACAAATGGTGCTGAACATTGTGCAATCATCAGCGAACATCCCCACTTCTGACCTTAAGATGGAAGGAAGGTCATTGATGAAGCAGCTGAAGGTGGACGGGCCTAGGGCACTATCCTGAAGAACTCCTGCAGTGATGTCCAGGAGCTGAGATGACTGACCTTCAACATCCACAACCATCTTCCTTTGTGCTAGTTATGACTCCAACCAGCGGAGAGTTTTCCCCCTGATTCCCATTGATTCCAGTTTTGCTAGGGCTCCTTGATGCCACACTCAGTCAAATGCTGCCTTGATGTCAAGGGCAGTCACTCTCACCTCACCTCGGGAGTTCAGCTCTTTTACCCATGTTTGAACCAAGGCTGTAATAAGGTTAGGAGCTGAGTGGCCCCGGCAGAACCCAAAGTGGGCAACAGTGAGCAGGTTATTGCTAAGCAAGTGCTGCTTGATAGCACTGTTGATTATCCCTTCCATTACTTTACTGATGATGGAGAGTAGACTGATTGGGAGGTAATTGGTTGGGTTGGATTTGTCCTGCTTTTTGTGTACAAGACATAGTTGGGCAATTTTCCACATGTACTGGAACAGCTTGGCTAGGGGCACGGCAAGTTCTGGAGCACAAGTCTTCTTTACTATTGCCGAAATATGGTCAGGGCCCACAGCCTTTGCAGTACCCAGTGCCTTCAGCTGTTTCTTGATATCACATGGAGTGAATCGAATTGGCTGAAGACTAGTATCTGTGATGCTGGGGACCTCCAGAGGAGGCCGAGATGGTTCATCCACTCTGCATTTCTGGCTGAAGATTGCTGCGAATGTTTGAGCCTTACCTTTTGCACTGATGTGCTGGGTTCCTCAATCATTGAAGATGGGGATATTTGTGGAGCCTCCTCCTCCACTGAGTTCTTTAATTGTCCACCACCATTCACGACTGGATGTGGCAGGACTGCAGAGCTTAGATCTGATCTGTTGGTTGTGGGATCGCTTAGCTCTGTCTATCACTTGCTGCTTATGCTGTTTAGCACACAAGTAGTCCTGTGTTATAGCTTCACCAGGTTGACGCCTCATTTTTAGGTATGCCTGGTGCTGCTCCTGGTATGCCCTCCTGCACTCTTCACTGAACCAGGGTTGATCCCCTTGCAAGATAGTAATGGTAGAGTGAGGCATATGCTGGGCCATGAGGTTACAGATTGTGTTCTATTACAATTCTGCTGCTGCTGATGGCCCACAGCGCCTCATGGTCGCCCAGTCTTGAGTTGCTAGATCTGTTTGAAATCTATCCCATTTAGCATGGTGGTAGTGCCACACAACAGGATGTAGGGTATCCTCAATGTGAAGGCGGGACTTCATCTCCACAATGACTGTGCGGTGGGCACTCCTACCGATACTGTCATGGACAGATGCATCTGTGGCAGGCAGGTTGGTGAGGATGAGCTCAAGTATGTTTTTCCCTCTTGTTGGTTCCCTCATTGCCTGCCGCAGACCCAGTCTAGCAGCTATGTCATTTAGAACTCAGCCAGCCTCAGTCAGTAGTGGTGCTACCAAGCCACTCTTGGTGATGGACATTGAAGGCCCCACCCAGAGTACATTCTGCGCCTTTGCCACCCTCAGTGCTTCCTCCAAGTGATGTTCAACATGGAGGAGCACTGATTCATCAGCTGAAGGAGGGTGGTACGTGGTAATCAGCAGGAGGTTTCCTTGCCCATGTTTGACCTGATGCCATGAGACTTCATGGGATCTGGAGTCAATGTTGAGGACTCCCAGGGCAACTCCCTCTTGACTGTATCCCAATGTGCTGCCACCTCTTCTGGGCCTGCCCTGCTGGTGGGACAGGACATACCCAGGGATGATGATGGAGGAGTCTGGGACATTATCTGTAAGGTATGATTCCATGAGGATGACTATGTCAGGCTGTTGCTTGACTAGTCTGTGAGACAGCTCTCCCAATTTTTGCACTAGCCCTGTTATGACTGGTGAAGTTGGTAAAGCGGAATTCTTTAAAAATCTCAGAGGGAAACTTTAAACAACTGTCATAATCTATAATTTTAAGTGTTATGTTTGAGATGCGACTCTAAATTCAGGAACCAGACCACCAGTTCACGAGGTTTTACATTAAACTAAATGAAACATTTTATTAATTTACACAAGTTAAAATATAGATACACATGGCTTCAAATTACTACTATGATAACTTTTAACAAATTCCCAAACTAATCTCCATTACGGCAACAGCAGCCCATAGACTTAACCAGACACCAGACAAAGCATTTTCACCTTGCAAATTCAAAATGAGGTTCTTTTCACTTTGGTTCCCATGAAGAGAGTTGGAGACTGCAGCTGCCTTTTGATCTCACACTGCCTCTGCTCTGAACACCCAAAACCTGCTGAAGTTATACCTACCAGCCCCATTGAATTTTAATTCTCATTGTATCAGCAACCTCTGAATTAAACCTCTCTAACAATAAAACCCCTTTCATAGTACCAATTTTACTAGTAATATAAACATACGGTTTGGTAGCTGTTAGAAAGGCGTCAATTTTCACCCTACTTCTTAAATGCTCTATTCAAAAAATGCAAATGGATACTATCTTTCTTAAATATAAAAACTATTACCCATCAAAGCACCCAGGCTAGCTGGCTTTAATCCAATTGAGACACACCCACAGACTAAACCTCTATTTTAAAAGAAAAATATTTTCCAAAATATTATATACATTAATAGCTTCATAACAAGCCCCAAGATGCTAGTAAGGAGGACTTTGCAGGGTCAACAGGACTGCAATTGCTATTGTCGGTGCCAGGTGGTCTGTCCGGTTTCATTTCTTCTTTGTGACTTTGTAGCAGTTTGTTACAACCGAGTGGCTTGTTAGGCCATCTCAGAGCCAACCACATTGCCATGGGTCTGGAGTGACATGTAGGCCAGACCAGGTAAGGATAGCAGATTTCTTTCCCTAAAGGTCATTAGTGAACCAGATGGGTTTTTACAACAATCAACAATGGTTTCCTGGTCATCATTAGACTTTTAATGAATTCAAATTCCACCATCTGCCATGGTGGGATTCAAGCCTGGGTCCCTGGATTACCAGTCCAGCCACAATACCGCTATGCTATCATCACCCCCTATTTGCTGAATATGGGAATCCCCATTGAAGATTGAGAGATGGCCCTTCAGGACCCAGCAATTTATTTGGACATACATTTCGTTGTGTTAAGCAATCCAATCTTTGATGATTTGCACCCACCCATTTCATCTTAGAGATTTCCTTTCTCTCTAGCATTTGTTTCAAGACAACAAAGTCAATGGGAAACATTTAGTCACCCCCACTTTTCATGATGTTAGGAAACCATATCTTCAAGAACTATATTTTCTTTCAAAATTTGGCATTATTTGGACATTTAGGAACTGACTTGGACTTTAAAAAAATGTCATAAATTCACATTGGACTGTGAGCTAGTATGCCTTTCCCAAGAAATCACACAACTTGAGCTAAATGATGTGCAAGGTACTTGAGGAGGAGAGCTATTTGCTTATTTGAATTGTAATTACTTTAATGGCTTGGGGGAAAAAAAACTGTTATAAAGGCAAAGGCCCTGGTGGTTTACTGGAAATCACCTGACAAAGATAAGTTTTATGTTTTGAAATTGTTTTTTTGAACTCAGGGCGGAATCATCCGGTCCCTTTGGTGGCAAACGTGCACGGCCAATATGGTGAGAAGGTCAAAAATCGGTTTCACGCCATTTTGAAACCAATTTGTGATCGTCCACTCCGCCCGTCAATGGTGGGTCACGCTTCCTGCCTTTCAACATCAGAAACTTAATTTTAATGGATCTCCATTTCATTATTGTGCCCTCACATCATCCCCCCATGTCAAATTCATCACCTACATTGGCGTGACTTCAACACAGTGTACTTCACGACTGCCTTTAAAAAGTGTGCACCTGCTGAGCTGAATTTCAAGGGGAACTCAGAGGTGAGTGCACACAACTTTGCGCAATGTTCGTGAGCATCGCCCGTAGGACATCAAACAAAAGACACCGCGCATTTGAGGGGGGAACGCAGCAAGTCACTTTCTCCCGGCTGTCTTTTAATGTGGTGCTAGGGCAAAGGCCCCAGTGCCGGGGGGGGATGGCGGGGTGATGAGGGTAGTGGGAAAAGTAGCACAGACTGAAGGAAGTACACAACCACATGCTCTGGGGGCAGGGGAGGGGGGCGTGAGGGAAGCGGCCATGCACTTAGAAACGCTTGTCAAAATTGAGCATTCTTTCGCAGCTGGGACCGTTCAGCAGCATCTCCATTTACATGCTTGGAGTTGGGCCTCTGAAGTTTTTCTGCCCACTCAAGCAATGCAAAAGCATGAATGTGCAACCAAATGCTTCAGACATCTTCACCCCTTGGGCACAGACTGCAAATTAATGTGCACTTTAGGGGGCAGCAGACCAATTGCCCAACTGGGAAAGTTCTGCAATCCCCTTGCAAAAGGTGGCCATGGTGCAGTCACTGGTGGAGGCGCTCACAGCCCCTTGCAATATCTTTATTAAAATTTGGACCAGTATCCCACAGGGTTCAAGCTAACAGCGCAGCCTTGAAGTGTGGGTTAGGAGAATGTCTGAGCCTGAGCTGAGAGCACAGCATCCAGTCCAGTGGTCAAAGCTGCCGCCAATTGGTCAGGTGGAGTGGGGCGGAAGTGGGTGGCGTTTAGGACAGCCAATGAGCACACTACACACTGGCCATCCAAGTGGTGGCCCGCACTCTCCTGCATGCGTGAAGGGGCCATAAAACTTAATCAAGAGAAGTTGTTAGGCTAACTCAAGTGTCTCTCTCTTTGATCCTGCAAGAGGAGAACATCAGAATCATGGAGCCTGGTGATTTAACGGTGTGCCTCATGGCTTAGAGAGACCAGAAGAAGAAGAGTGCGGCCGAGGCACCTGGCTCAGGAAAGTGAGGAGTACTTCCCTCGAGATAAGGTGGGGCAGGGCCTATTGCGCACACAGCTGAAGACCCACAGCGAGCTGTCATTCATAGTTGCCTCACTAGGCCCAGGGTCTATAGACGGCATCTGTCATTCCTGTAGTTGACTGAGAACCAGTGTCGCTGAAGACTGCGCGTGTTTATGGAACTGGTCGGTCACATATGTCACTTGCTGCAGGATTTGGCGGGGACATGGAGGGCTTTGCTGCCAGTGGCTGTGAAAGTGACCACGGCACTCAATTTCTATGCCAGTGGTTCCTTCCACGGATCCAAGGAACTCACAAGCCTCCCCATACAAGTGTATCCAGGAGGTCACAGATGCATCTTCACCAAGGCACAGAACTTTGTGCCTTTCGCCCAGGATCAGGAAAGCCAGGAAGCAAGAGCGCTAGGATTTGTGCAGATCTCAGGTATTCTGAGGTGGGTACAGGGTGCCATCGACTGTACTCACATGACACTTTGATCTCCATGGCAACAGGCAGTCACCTACGTTAACCCCAAGGGTTTCCACTCGCTGAATGTTCAGCTGGTGTGCAACCACCACAAACACATCCTACAGATCTGCGTATGATTCCCAGGCAGTGCCCATGACGCCTACATCCTTAGCAGTTCTCAGGTCCCTGATGTCTCCCAGGGTCCACAGAGGCTGTAGGGTTGGCTCCTTGGGGACAAGGGCTACCACAGAGGCCTGTGCGGTGTCCTCAGAGTGCTCACAGAGTGACGGTATAACGAGGCTCATGCTGAGAACCGGACTTTGGTGGAGCAAATGATAGGCATCTTAAAAATGAGGTTCCGGTGCCTTGGCAGGTCCAGTGGAGCACTGCAATACAGTCTCCAGAGGATGTCGCACATTATCGTAGCTTGCTGCGCACTTCACAACCTGGCGCTCCATCTGGGGGAGAACCTGGCTGAGGAGGAGATGGAGGAGCTGCACGTCAGCTCCAATGAGGAGGCCATTGAAGGAGATGATGGTGATGAGGTACTCAAAGTCGAGAATGCCGGCGATGAGGCCATCGCACTGGCCAGTCAAGGCAAGCGTGTTTAGGAGGCCCTCATAGCTGCACGACTCATGGAGGATGATGATGAGATGCAGTGAGGACATCCTTACCCTGCATCTGTGAACGTTTGACTCCTGTGTGGCTGATAGCTGCGCACATACCTTCACTGTTCAGGATCATGTCATGGAGGCACAGCAGAGGCCCCAATAGTCGTTAGATTTCAGGAGGATAATGACAACGTACAGTGAGGACACCCCATAGGTCCTCACGTAGCCTCTGTGAATTCCTGACTCCTATCCTGTGATCAGGGTCATATCATGGAGATGCAGCTGTGAAACTTTAAATGCACCTGATCCTTTGTCAGCCTTCAGCACCTGACTTCTTCAGGAGCACAGTGTCACTGGTCACAGATGCTGTAGAGATGGGGGCCAGCCCCACCTTAAAGGTGCTGAGAGCACACAGAGAGAATGATGGAATTCTGTGATGCTTGTCCACGACATTCTGGCAGCAAAAACAAGCACCATCGAGGTGCAGGCATCAGTAATGTGTCCAGTGAGTCTGAAGCCGGACCATCACTTTGGTCTGAAGATTATACAGTGCACAGGGAAGAGGCCCTGGACTGAGACACTTGCCTTTATCTTGTGCAGGAACCAAGGTTTCATATCTGAGTGACACTAACACTGCTCATCATAGCAAGGAGCCATAGGCAGTGGGAGTTTATTTACAATAGTGAAAATTATGTACAATGATTAACACCCATGCCCACATTGGTTCCATAGCTCAGGGGTTAGAGCATTGGCCTTGTAAACCAGGGGTAGTGAGTTCAAATTTCTTTCTTGGAATTTTTTCCTTGCCCGCCGCCCGGACACGCCCTGGCATGCCTTGTTGCCATCCGACGGCGGAGGTCCCCAGTGGAGCCCTCCAAGGGGTTGTCCTCCCACTTTCCATCAGGGATCTGCCGTGGAGGGTGTTGCACACATCAGTCCCATACAACTGTAGGTTGTGTCGGTTCACAGACTCCCAAGATGCTTGCATTTTCTGCGACCTTGTGGAGCCTGTGGACCACGCATATGTTACTTGCTGTAGGCTGTAGCCCCTTTTTAATTATTTGAAGAACCTTTTGCTTTTGTTTTGGTTGCACTTCAATCCCATGCTCCTGATCTATGGGCACCTGGTGCTGAAGGGGGTGGGGTGGGAAGAAGAACTCCCTTTCTGTAATAATCTTTGATGTGGCACCTTATCAAATGCCTTCTGGAAATGCAAGTACAGTAAGTCTACACAATCTCCTTTTTTCCTTCAAAAAACTCCAATAAGTTGGTTGAACGTGATTTTCCTTTCACAAAACCATGCTGACTCTTCCCAACTGGCTTGAGCTCTTCTAAGTGCCCGGCTATAACACCCTTAATGATCGATTCTAATAACTTCTCCACGACAGGTGTCAAGCTAACTGGCCTATAGTTTCCTGTTTTCTGCCTTCCTCCCTTCTTGAATATAGGGGTTACATTTGCTACTCTCCAATCTGATGGAACCTTTCCCAAATCTAGCGAATTTTGGAAAATTAACACCAGCGCATCAACTACCTCATTAGCCACCTCTTTTAAGACCCTAGGATGTAGACCATTGGGACCGGGAGACTTGCCAGCCCACAGCTCCATCAATTTGCTCAGTTCCATTTCCTGAGTGATTTCAATTTCACCAAGTCCCTCTCTCCTGTTCACCTCCTGATTTGCAGCTATTACTGGAATGTTTTTGTATCCTCTATAGTGAACACAGAAGCAAAATATTTGTACATTTCTTCCGCCGAAAGACAAAATTTGGTTGCCAGGTCTATGCTTCAGTCATCTGAATGCAACTTGAAGGGATAAAGAAAGAAACACTCCAAATAAAAGGTGTTGCTATGGGTACCGACATGTGTCCTAGCTATGCTTGCCTCTTTGTGGGATATGTGGAATGTTCGGTATCCCAGTTCCACTTGGGCCCTCTCCTTCATCTCTTTTTCCAGTACATTGATGCTCATATTGATGCTACCTCCTGCTTTCGCCATGAACTGGAAAGTTTCATTGACTTTCAATTTCCACACTTCCCTCGACTTCACCAGATCCATCTCTGAGTCCTCCCTTCCCTTCCTCAACTTCTCTGTCTCCACTTCTGGAGATAAACTATCAACTAATTTTCGCTACAAACCCACGGACTCCCGTAGCTACCTTGACTACACTGCCTCACATCCTGCTTCCTGTAAGGAATCCCTACCATTTTCCCAGTTTTTCTGTCTCTATTGCATCTGTTCTGATGATGCAACCTTCCACACCAGCACTTTTGACATGCTTTCTTTTATCCTGAACCGAGGATTCCCACCCAGCATGGTTGGCAGGGCCCTCCACTGTGTCCGATCTATTTCCCGCACTTCTGCTCTCACCCCTCCTTCCCAGAACCATGATAGGGTTCCCCTGGTTCTCACCTTCCAACCCACCATATTCATATTCAATGGATCATCCTCTACCATTTCCATTGGCTCCAGTGTGATGCCACTGCCAAACACATCTTCCCCTGCCCTCCCCTTTCAGCATTACGAAGGAACCGCTCCTTCCATGACACCCTAGTCCATTCCTCAGTTACCCCTAATGCCCCTTCCCCATGGCATCTTTCTGTGCAAGCGCAGGGGATGCAACACCTGTCCTTTCACCTCCACTCTTCTCACTATCCAAGGCCCACTATCCTTCCAAGTGAAACAATGATTTACTAGCACTTATTTCATTTTAACATGCTGGGCCAGAACTTCCTCAGAGTGGCAATCCGTGTCGGATTGCTACTCTGTGCCCAATTACATTATTTTTTCCAGTCTGTTTCACCTGACATTCTGACTCAGGCTGGGCAAGATCCAGGCAGTGCAGCACATCCTCGAGGCCTAGAGTCAAAGTGCAGGAGAGTTGAAGTGAAAGAAGATAGGCCTCCTTTTTTCAGGCCTGTGGGGGTGTGTGGGGGAGGGTGTCTGGTTGGGAGTGGAGGCTTGATCGGGAGATGGCGGGGGAGTCCCCTGGGGGGTTGGTGGTGTGAGGGGTGTCCCATGGGGGTTTGGTCTGTGCCTGTACAATAGTTACCTAGAAGTTAGAAGAGGTTTTAATTCTTCTAACTTTTTCTGGGTAACTATTGATGTAGGCCAGATGGCCAATCTTGTGAGTCATGTGACCTCAAGCAGCCACCTTGTGGTTCAGCAAAAGTTTATTTTAAAACTCGCAAAAGGAATAAAGTTTTGATATGCAGTTTTGATTTCTTTTCATGTCTTATTGACATGGCAATCATAAAAACTTTTCTTAGTTAATCTCTCCTGCCCACCACCCTATCACAGACCTTCTCGGTTGTTCTTGCTGCCCCTTCCCCATTCTACTGGTTTAAAACGCTTACATTTCTATCTTCCCTCTGTTCTGATGAAAGGTCATCGATTTGAAATGTTAGGCAGAATCTTCCCTTCTCATGGGGTGTCTCGCTCGTTGCCTGAAACAGATTAGTGCAGATCGAGGGTGGTGTTAAAACACCAGTCTGAGGATTTCTCAGTTCTAAAAAGGAACATAGAGATTTCAAAATGGCTATTCAAGTCATGTGATTTTCCTTCTCTGCAATGACTTCAAAAGGGATGTTTATCCAGTACCTGGAACTGGCTTTGATTTCAGGACTGATAATGTCTCAGTCATTAGCTGTTAAAAGAGTTACCATCCATATTGAGGGTATTGTGTCAGGAAGCCATTGTCTAGGCAGACCCTCTGACTCCACTAGAAGGATAAGCTTATCAAGATGAAAATAATGTCCCTTTGTCCCCTCAATGGACCTCTTTTGAAATGGACCAGGACAGTCCCAGTTGTGACATTAGTCTGTTAACAGCTCTGCAGGCATAATGAGTTTTGATTTGCAAGTCCCCAGGTTTCTTGATTACAAGGGGGTTGTATAATGAGGTGTGGGATTCCACAGGTGGAGAGAGGAATTCTTTTGTTCTTGTAACTGCTGTTACCTGGAACAAAGCACCAATCCTGTGGTCATGTGACTTGTAGCAGTGATTCTTTTGGTTCAGCAGGAAGCCCATTTTAAAAATAACAAAAGAATAAAGTTTTGGTACACACACTGTTGGTTCCTTTTCATGCCGTTGGGATCTAACAACACAGCTGCTGCCTGACCTGCTGAGTATTTACATAAGAAATAGGAGCAGAAGTGGGCCATTCAGCCCTTTGAGCCCACTCAATTCAATGAGATCACAGCTGATCTTCTACTTCAACCCCATTTCCTGCACTATCCCCGTATCCCTTGATGTTTTTAATATGTAGAAATCTATTGATCTCAGTCTTGAACATACCCAACGACTGAGGCAGAGAATTCCAAATAATCACCTCTTAATGAAGAAATTGCTCCTCATTTCAGCCCTAAATGACCTGCCCCTTAATCTGAGACTGTGTCCCCTGGTTCTAAGCCCCCTAGCCAAGGGATCATCCTTCCTGCATCTACCCTGTCGAGCCCTGTAAGAATTTTGTATATTTGAATGAGATCACCTCTCATTCTTCTAAACTCCAGAGAATTAGAGCCCAGTCTATTTAATTTTTCCTCATAAGACAACCCCTCCATCCCAGGAATTAATTTAGTGAACCCTTGTTGCACTTCCTCTATGGCAAGAATATCCTTCCTTTGGTAAGGAGACCAAAACTGCACACAGTGCTCCAGGTGCGGTCTCACCAAGGCTCTATATAATTGCAGTAAGACATCAATATACTCAAATCCTCTTACAATAAAGGCCAAAATACCATTTGCCTTCGTAATTGTTTGCTGTACCTGCATGTTAGCTTTCAGTGACTCATGAACAAGGACACCCAAGTCCATTTGAAGCTCAACACTTACTAGGCTCTCTCCATTTAAGGATTACTCTGTATTCGGTTTTTTCCTATCAAATATTTCTCCACATTGTATTCCATCTGCCAAATGTTTGCCCACTTACTTAGCCTCTCTGAAATCCCTTGTAGCATTTTTGCATCCTCCTCACAACTCACACTTCCACCTTGTTCTGTGTCATCTGCAAACTTGGAAGTATTACCTTTAATCCACACATCCAAATCATTGATATAGATTGTGAAAAGCTGGGGGCCAAGCACTTATCCCTGCAGTACCCCACTCGTCACAACCTGCCAACCTGAAAATGACCCATCTATTCCTACTCTCTGTTTTCTGTCCGTTAACGAGTTCTCAATCCATGCCAGTATATTCCCCCAATCCCAAGTGCCCTAATTTTGTTTACTAACCTCTTGTTTGGGGCCTTACCAAAAGCTTTCTGAAAATCCAAATACACAACATCCACTATATCTATTTTGCTAGTTACATCCTCAAAAAACACCAACAGGTTTGTTAAACATGATTTCCTTTCTTAAATCCATATTGACTCTGTCTAATCCTACCATTATTTTCTAAGTGTCCTGTTATCACACCCTTTATTATAGATTCTAGCTCTTTCCCGACTACTGATGTCAGGTCAATGCGTCTGTAGTTCCCCATTTTCTTTCTCCCTCTTTTCTTAAATAGTAGGGTTACATTTGCCACCTCTCAGTCAGCAGGAACCGTTCCAGAGTCTATAGAAATTTGAAAGATGACCATCATTGCATCTGCCACATCTGCAGCCACCTCTTTCAACACTCTGGGATGTAAATCATCAGGTCCAGGGGATCTGTCCACTTTAAGTCCCATTAATTTCTCTAGTACTATTTCTTTTAAGTAATATTAATAGCTTGCAGTTTCTTATTTACACTAGTACCTTGATTCTCCATTATTTCTGGGAGGTTTTTAGCATTTCCACCTGTGGAGACAGATACAAAGGCCGGAACTAAATTAAAGAACAGGTCCTCAAGGGTTATAATCTCCGGATTACTACCAGAGCCACGTGCAAATTGGCATAGGGACACGAGAATAAGGGAAGTAAACACGTGGCTAAAGGAGTGGTGCGAGAAAGAGGGGTTCCATTTCGTGGGGCACTGGCATCAGTATTGGAACAGGAGGGATCTGTACCGTTGGGACGGTCTCCACCTGAACCGATCTGGGACCAATGTTCTAGTGAAAAGGGTAAATAGGGTGGTCAACAGGACTTTAAACTAGAAAGTCGAGGGGAAGGGAAGGGTAAAACTCCAAGAAGTATCACTAATGGGAAACAAAGCAGCAGGTTAGCTGTGGGGTGGGGGGTGGATTCAACTTCATGAAAAATTATGAAAAAACTGAAAAGAAAGGAGAGCCCAGGAGAAGTTATTAAAGTCTCCAGAACACAAAATAGGACAGAGTGTTTGGAAAGGGTTAGGAATCTAACTTCAAGCACATCAGATAAAGGGACGACAATGAGAAGGGGGACAGGAAATACAGGACTGAAGGTGTTGTATCTGAATGCACGCAGTATTTGAAATAAGGTAAATGAGCAGATTGAAATTGGCAGGTATGATGTGGTGGGCATCACGGAGACATGGCTGCAAGGGGATCAGGACTGGGAGCTAAATATCCAAGGATATACATCCTATCGAAAAGATAGGCAGGTTGGAAGAGGGGGTGGGGTTGCTTTGTTAGTAAGGAACGAAATTAAATCAATAGCAAGAAACGACGTAAGGTCAGATGATGTAGAATCTGTGTGGGTAGAGTTGAGGAACCACAAAGTTAAAAAAACCATAATGGGAGTTATGTACAGGCCTCCGAACAGTAGTCAGGATGTGGGGCACAAGATACACCAGGAGATAGAAAAGGCGTGTAAGAAAGGCAAGGTTACAGTGATCATGGGGGATTTCAATATGCAGGTAGACTGGGAAAATCAGGTTGGTAGTGGATTCCAAGAAAAGGAATTTGTGGAATGTCTATGAGATGGCTTTTTGGAGCAGCTTGTGGTGAAGCCCACTAGGGAATAGGCAATTCTAGATTTATTGATGTGTAATGAGGCAGATTTGATAAGGGAGCTTAAGGTGAAGGAACCCTTCGGAGGAAGTGACCATAATATGATAGAATTTACCCTGCAATTTGAGAGGAAAAAGCTGGAATCAAATGTAATGGTATTACAGTTGAATAAAGGTAGCTACTGAGGCATGAGGGAGGAGCTGGCCAGAATTGACTGGGAGATGAGCCTAGCAGGAAAGACAGTGGAACAGCAATGGCAGGAGTTTCTGGGAGTAATTTGGGAGACACAGCAAAAATTCATCCCTAGGAAGAAGAAGCATACTAAAGGGAGGATGAGGCAACCATGGCTGACAAGGGAAGTCAGGGACAGCATAAAAGCTAAAGAGAAAGCATACAATGCGGCGAAAAGCAGTGGATTGGGAAGCCTACAAAGACCAACAGAGGACAACTAAAAAAGAAATAAGGAGGGAGAAGATTAAATATGAGGGTAAACTAGCCAGTAATATAAAAGAAGATTGCAAGAGTTTTTTTAGATATATAAAGGGTAAGAGAGAGGCAAAAGTGGACATTGGGCCGCTGGAAAATGATGCTGGAGAAGTAGTAGTGGGGAACAAAGAAATGGTGGAGGAACTGAATAGGTACTTTGCGTCAGTCTTCACGGTGGAAGACATGAGTAACATCCCCAAAGCTCAAGAGAGTCGGGGGGCAGAGGTGAGTATGGTGGCCATTACCAAGGAGAAGGTGCTAGGAAAACTGAAAGGTCTGAAGGTGGATAAATCACCTGGACCAGATGGATTACACCCCAGAGTTCTGAAGGAGATAGCTGAAGAGGTAGTGGAGGCGTTAGTGGTGATCTTTCAGGAATCACTGGAGTCAGGGAGAGTCCCAGAGGACTGGAAAATTGCTAATGTAACCCCACTGTTTAAGAAGGGAGTGAGGCAAAAGTCGGGAAATTACAGGCTGATTAGCCTGACCTCGGTCGTTGGTAAGATTTTAGAGTCCATTATTAAGGATGAGATTTCAGAATAGTTGGAAGTGCATGGTAAAATAGGGCAAAGTCAACATGGTTTCATCAAGGGGAGGTCATGCCTGACAAATCTGTTAGAATTCTTTGAGGAGGTAGCGAGCAGGTTAGACAAAGGAGAGCCAATGGATGTTATCTACTTGGACTTCCAGAAGGCCTTTGACAAGGTGCCGCACAGGAGGCTGCTCAGTAAGATAAGAGTCCATGGTGTTAGAAGCAAGGTACTAGCATGGATAGAAGATTGGCTGTCTGGCAGGAGGCAGAGAGTGGGGTTAAGGGGGTCCTTCTCAGGATGGTGGCCGGTGACTAGTGGAGTTCCGCAGGGGTCAATGTTGGGACCAAACTTTTCATTTTATATATTAACGATCTAGATGAAGGAACTGAGGGCATCCTGGCTAAGTTTTCAGATGATACAAAGATAGGTGGAGGGACAGGTAGTATTGAGGAGGCGGGGAGGCTGCAGAAGGATTTGGACAGGTTAGGAGAATGGGCAAAGAAGTGGCAGATGGAATACAACGTGGTGAAATGTGAGGTCATGCACATTGGTAGGAAGAATAGAGGCATAGACTATTTTCTAAATGGGGAGAGAATTCAGAAATCTGGAGTGCAAAGGGACTTGGGAGTCCTAGTCCAGGATTCTCTTAAGGTTAACTTGTAGGTTGAGTCGGTAGTTAGGAAAGCAAATGCAATGTTGGCATTTATTTCAAGAGGACTAGAATATAAAAGCAGGGATGTGCTGCTGAGGCTTTATAAGGCTTTGGTCAGACCACATTTAGAATATTGTGAGCAATTTTGGGCCCTGTATCTCAGGAAGGATGTGCTGGCCCTGGAGAGGGTCCAGAGGAGGTTCACGAGAATGATTCCAGGAATGAAAGACTTAACATTTGATGAACATTTGAGGACTCTGGGTCTATACTCAGAGTTTAGAAGGATGAGTGGGGATCTGCTTGAAACTTACAGAATACTGGAAGGCATGGATTGAGTGCACGTGGGGAAGATGTTTCCAATAGTAGGAGAGACTAGGACCCAAGGGCACAGCCTCAGAGCAAAGGGAAGACCTTTTAGAACAGAGATGAGGAGAAACTTCTTTAGCCAGAGAGTGGTGAATCTATGGAATTCATTGCCACAGAAGGCTGTGGAGGCCAGGTCATTGAGTGTATTTAAGACCGAGATAGATAGGTTCTTGATTGGTAAGGGGATCAAAGGTTGCATGGAGAAGGCGGGAGAATGGGGTTGAGAAACTTATCAGCCATGATTGAATGGCGGAGCAGACTCGATGTGCTGAATGGCCTAATTTCTGCTCCTATGTCTTATGGTCTAACTGTCTGGACCCGTTGGCGATGGGCGTCATTTTTGGCTTTAGTGGACAGCATGGCGAGAAGGCCAAAAGCGGTTGTAATTGTCCACTCCGCCCATCAACGATGGACCGTGTTTCCCATCACTGCACATCGGGAGCCTAATTTCAATACTTCAGCATCTCATTATAAGCCTTGCTCGCTGAAATCATTTACCACCCATGTAGACATGCCTTCAGAACGGCATGCTTCATGACTGCCTTTAAAAGGCGTGCACCTAGTGACCTGATCTTCAAGGGGAACACGGAGGTGAGTGCACAAAACCTTGTGCAATGCTCATCTGCATAATCAGCAGGACATCAAGGAAGAGGCACCACACGGTCGGAGAGGGCACAGGCAAGTTTCTTTTTCCTGGCTGGCTTTCAGTGCTCTAAGGGCTCCAATGAGGGCCAAACTGGTGGGGTGGGGTGAGTTGGGGGAAAGGCAGCCCAGGATGAAGGAAGTACTCAAGCACGTGCTGGCGTGGTGAGGGTTGGGGGGGTGAGTGGGTGAGGGAAGTGGCCACGCACTTGGAAAGCTGGTCAAAAGTGAGCATTCTTTCACAGCTGAGACTGTTCAGCAGCAACTCCATTGATATGCTTGGATTTGGGCCTCTGAAGCTTTTCTGTCCACTCAAGCAATGCAAAAGCATGAAAGTGCCACCAAATGCTCCAGAACTTTTCACCCCTCAGGCGCAGACTGCAAATTAATTTGCATTTTAGGGGACAGCAAAGCAATTGGCCAACTGGGAAAGTTGCAGAATCCCCTTGCGAAAGCTGGCCATGGCGCAGTCATTGGTGGAGGTGCTCACAGCCCCTTGCAATGTTTTTATTAAGGTTTGTATCCATCATGGGTGAAGCTAACAGTGCAACCTTGCAGTGCGGGTTAGGAGAATGCCTGTGTCTGAGCTGAGAGCACAGCATCCAGTCCAGTGGCCGAAGCTGTCACCATTCGGTCAAGTGGAGTGGGGCGGAATGGGTGGGGTTTCAGACAGCCAATGCGCACACTACACGCTGGCCATCCAAGTGGTGGCTGGCACTCACCTTCATGTGTGAAGGGGCCTTCAGGCTTAACCAAGGGAAGTTCTTAGGTCACCTATGCTAACCCACACGTCTCTCTCTTTGACCCTGCAGGAGGAGAATATCAGGATCACGGAGCCTGGTGATTTAGTGGTATTCCTCATGGCTTTCAGGGAGCAGAGACGAAGGAAAAGAGTGTGGCGAAGGCGCCTGGCTCAACAAAGGGAGGAGCACCTCCCTCAAGACATAACAGGGAGCCATAGGCAAGGAGACATTCTTGGGAGTTTATTTGTAATAGTGAACATTATGTACATGTGATTAACAGCCGTGCCCATGATGTGCAACTACACCTTCTTAACCTTCCTAACCTTGCCGCTACATCTTGGTGCTCTCCTGACATCCACAGCGGAGGTGGAGGCAGCCTGCTGACTGTTACACCCTGTCTGTGATGACCTTGGCGGGCGTCCTCTGGTGGACTGAGACTTGGAGGGCCCCAAGCTGCTTTGGGTGCCCTGGTGTGGGCCAGCTGCACTGTCCTCAGCCTGTGGAGCTGGAGCTGCAGGGGTCACAGAAACAGGGGATTTGGATTGGCCGGAGTCACCTGGATTGATGGCTCTAGGGTGTCGAGCTGCTGGTCCTCCTCCCTATGGTAACTCTTGGCCCCTGGCTGACTCCTCAAGGAGAAGGGGAAGCTGCAGTGAGATCGAGCTGCCCCACGCCCCTCTCACTTACTCACTGTTGGAGGTCAACCAAGGCATCAGTGATGGAGCTTAGCCCGCGCAACAGTGCAGTACTGATGTCCTGGGCCAAGATCTCCCTGGCGGCTGCCATCTGACCAGTGTTGACCTCAGCACGTTGACATGCAGCTCTATCACCTCAGACTGAAGCCGGTCGGAATCCTCCATCGTGCCTTGCAATCTGAGGAGTGCAACGGACAGCCCTTCCTGATGTTCCCGAGCTTGCCTTTGCAGCTCCAGCTACTGAGGTATGACCGAGTCCAGAGGCTCCTCATCTGACTTGGACTCAGCAGATTCCTGGCCTCCAGCAGTACTGCAATTTCAGGAAACCTGGGAAGTCCCTGCCTCCACCTGCCATTGATCAGACAGTGTGATGTTCTCCCCCAGATTGTGACCCTGAGGCTACTCAAGAATTAGGTCCCACCAAGGTGTGTATCTCTGTGCTGGTGCAGGGTGTGGGTGAGCGCTGTGGTGGGTCTTCAATGTGGGTTTCAGCAGATTCTTCTTCTGAGGTGTCTTCAGGGCTTGAGTCGAGGACCTGGCTCATGGACTCCACCGGCTGTTTCCCAGATGTGCCTGCGACAGCAAGGAGAGATAATTAGTGCATGGCAGGCGCTGCGGAACAGGGGAACTCACTCACAGCATGGTTGTCTAATGGATGTTGCACTGCTGGATTCTCACTTCGTTGAGCACCACTGACCTCATCATCATCCCAGGAACAGTCCAGATCCTCGCCGGCCAGCTGAGTGACTCTATTTTCAAAGTCTGCGAGGACCTTGATGTTGAGCATTCCTCCACTGGTCTGCACCCTCTCCTTTTGTTGTATGCCAGCTTGTCCTACATAAAGACAGGCGGAGAGACTGTAAGCAGGACACCTGCCAGGCCAGGTGAGAAGGAAGTCTGGCATGTTTGGGTGGTGAGTGGGGCCATGGACGGGATGAGGACACGATCCATAAGGTAAATGAAGGTGTGTGTGAGAGAATGAATGGTGATGTCCCTTGACCTGGCAGTGAATGAGATCCCTGTGGATGTGTGATGGGTTTGTGAGTGTGTGAGTTGAGATGATAAGGAGAGTGATTTACGCTGGTGGAACAGAGGAGATCATTCATCCACTTTTGACACTGGGTGGCTGTCTTTTTTTGCAGGGTGTTTGCGCTGACCACCGCTGCCACTGCCTCCCATGCTGGATTGTTGACCTTGCTTGTTGGTCTTCGCACAGAGTGGGGATAGAGGACTCCATGGCCGATCTTCAGTGTGCCCAGTTGGCACCTGAGGGAGGTGTCGCTAAATTTGGGGCAGCATGTTGCCTCTCTTTGGCAGACATGACTTTCCAACAACTTTTGATCCCTTAGAGAAAGCTAGCTCTGCGCAGAGGTGCCCTTTAAATAAGGCATCTTGTTTACTGAAGGCCTGAGCTGACAGCGGGGCAGGCGAATCAGAAGCCATCCCGCCACAGAGCCAGAGTGTTCTCCATGCATGCTTTATTAATGAGGCAGGATATGTCGGGAATGGGACGATACGGCATGAAAACCCACCATTGTGGCCAGCCGGTAAAACAACATTTTCATGCCCTATGCCACACTTAGTGCAAATCTGGGACAATTCCACCTAAAGTGTTTGTTTAGTTTCTCTGCCATTTCCTTATTCCCCATCATAAATCCTCCTGACTCCACTTGTATTGGACCCACATTTGTCTTTTGCTAATCTTTTCCTTTTTACCTACCTATAGAAGCTTATACTATAAATGTTTATGTTTTTCGCTAGTTTACTCTCATTTGCCAATGTTTTTATTTTAATTGCAATCAGGCATACCTTGGGCATCTAGTGAGCATTAGGTTTATAAAAATATTTTGTCATGTTAATGTCCCATTCCCTCCGAAAAAAGAGACAATGGTGAGGCAAAAATTATCCCCTTAATTCTTAGAGCAGAAAAGAAGATCGAGATTAGTTTGTTGTAACCTTTTGGTGAATTCAGATCAACAATTTGCAAGTTAATTATTTTAGTTTGAAAAAATTGGTTCTGCTGTGCACAGCTCATAATCCAATTAGAAAAAAAAGGATGAAAATAAAGTCACAATATGGTCATTTTTTAGTTATGCCATTGGCATGATCACGGGGTGGCTAACATGATTGCACCTATTATTTTGAGAATCTGCCTGCTTTTGCAAAACTGCTATTTATATGCTGTTTTCTCAAATGCTCCATAATTCAAATCATCACCTCCTCCGCATGTGTACAATGTTTCAATGACAGCAATGCTTTTTGTGACTATTTAAATGCTCGCAGAATGATCAACTTTTTGCAGCCCTATGTGAACAGTGAACAGTGGTATCTGCTGTGTTGGAGCTTCCCATGTAAGATTTTGATGAATCTGTTAATTTTTTGGGTTCTATTTTAATCTGAAGTAACATCTATGGACGTTATTTTAACCGCTTTTTAAACAGTTCAGTTTGAATTTTTGCTAGTCGGACTACTTTGCAGTTAAGGGAACAGGATGGCAGCTGTTTGCGAGGAACGGGTGTTAATGGATTTTTTGACATTAAAGGTACTGTAAAGCCTGGGTTCAAGCAGTTGCCTGTTGTCTTATTTGTACCATGGGAAATTGAGTCTTTTTGTCAGCTTTGAAGAAATGGCTATAAGATAGCTTGAACTTAGGATGACACCTTATATTTGAACAAAACCATTAATTTATTAACCATATGTATAGGACAGAACATCTCTATTAGAGGAAAACCGTTCTTCTTTGACATTATGATAGGAAGTTTTATTAACATTTGTTTTTAATTGTTTTAATATTTGTGCGACTTGGGTTAAAATATGTTTAAGAGAATTTAACATCGTTTGTAACTGTTCTGTACCTACAAAGATGTGTCATTTTTTCACAATGGAATATACCTCTGGGGGCTCATGGAATAAGAGATGGACATTTGTCTTCAGTCTACATGAGTCTAGTTAGAGGTGGGGAGACACCAGATGACCCACACCCTAAGCCAATAGAAAAGGTGAATTTGGATTATTTCCTAATAAGGGATTCTAGAATAATAAGGATTAGGGATATAAGTGGGAAAATCAAAGCCTTTTTTGGCACAGTTTTATCATGGCTTCTGTGGTATGATTTTGCTGAGACATAATAACATCTCTCCAGAAACAGAAGAAAGGCTTCGCCTGTGTTGGCAGTACTTGAGAAATTCTAGGACCTTGAGGGATAAGAAACTTCCATGTTGTCTTCACTGTTTTTTATTATGTATATGTAAGATCTTGCTTAATAAATTCTATTTGATTGATAAATACTAGCTAATCATATCTTGTTAGGTCAGGCACAACTGAGGACCCCACTATTAGAAATTAAGAATTTGGAACTTAAAGATTTTATTTAAAAGGGTTTTATACCTCGAAACCCTATAACTTACACCCAATCACAAATCCCCTATGAGGTTCTGGTCGTACACTGTTGTGGTAACACCCAGTGCAAACTGCTGAGCATGCTGCCCTATTTCTGTGTCCTCTGGTATGACTAGTGAAGCTTATCCTGTTTGCTTGCCAATTAAATGTGGGAATACATGCTGCACCCTGTAGCTGCACACAAATGAATACTCCTCTGTCAATAATTGTGTTACTCCTCTGTTCTCCGGTGGAACTCTACCAGCTCACTGCACTGATCTAATGCCAGCTTTAACAGCTCATAATACTCAGCTGGCAATATTTACCTCCCCCTTGATGCAATTTGTTTTTCTACATAGTAGTATTTAAGAACTTAAATTCATCATGCATCCCTGTAGTGATAACTGCTTGGAATTAGTAGGCTACACATGCAGACATGCAGCCACATGATTCACAAACTTGGCTAAACTGACAAAACAAAGTTAAAAAATGTTTTCTTCTAAACTGACATTGCATCAGTTTTCTTCTAAACTGACATTGCATCAGTTTTCTTCTAAACTGACAAACATGCTGTCTTTCTTTTTGTGTGAGTTACTGATCACTTCAACCATTTGGAATAATTTCAAACATGTGAAGAATATAATGAGGAAGACATATGAACATAGCAAGATCTCAGTCCAGATGTTTTTGGAAATGTACACAGGTCTCATGATACTCTGGTAAACACCATTTGCCAGTGGCAGAAAGTTTCATTCTGCAGTGCAATGTTTCTCTTCTTGCTAAAATAACAAATGAGGTAAACTGTTCTCTTTGCACTTTTTTGACTATTGCTTCTAGGAGCAGGCAAAATAAAATAGCACACTTTAATGGCATTAATGGTAACTGGGAACTCTACAAAAACTTATTCAAAAAAAATGAGAACACAGATGTTGGTCAGGATTCCAAGATGAAGCAATGAAACAGGAACATAAGTAAAACAATGTGGTTCAGACTAACTTAGCTTGTACATATACAAATGGCTAGCGCATTGTACTATATTTTCCTCTTTTTGCAAATATTATTAATTATCCTATTTTCATAGATAGTAATGGACTCAAATCAAAGGTAGGACGTGCACAATTTTGCTGCAAATTATTTTATACAATAGAAATTTGGTAGGAGCAGCAGATGAAAAGTGGCCAAATACAACATCGAAAACAGCAGTGGGATTCATGATTAAGCCATGCCCCATTCAAAGTAATCTAGCCAGCATGCGAACTTCATGTTAGTAGAAGCCAGTAGGAAGTAATCAACAACTAACCTGATAGCTCCTGGTCATTCATTTATATAACACTGGGTGGGAGGCTGGGAGAGGGGGGAGGGGCGGGGGGTGAGGGGCGTGGTTGGAATGGCTCCTTCCTGCTACTGAATATATGTTCAACTGTGAAAGGTTAAGAGAGAGCAGAGTGGCCTGGAATGATAGCACTAGCATCATAAAATCATTGTTATAAGCTGACATACATCAGGACCTGCCTACTCCATATACCTTCAGCACATGTTCCTAATGTCCACACCAATGTCCTTGCCAGAAGTGAGCATAAGCGCTGCAGATGACATTTTTGTTCCAAAATGGCACCCAATGCACTAAAACTATTGGCAGAATTTTACATTCCACGGGGTGGGGGGTAAGCGCCCAACCTGGTCAGGCGTAAAATCGTGCGAGATGATGTCGGGCGAGCGTCCCAACGTCATCACGCACTCATGCGATATTTCACTCGGTGGGTGCGCACAGCAGTCAAAAACATGACCGCTGACAATTAAGCTGGCAATTAAGCCCATTGACGGCACAATTGTCAGCGATTTTTCATGGCCCGTCCAACGTTACGGACTGGGCGGACAGGTCAATCCACCAGGCGGTCTTTACATTTTTCATGAAACCTCATCCAAGGGTGGGATGAAATCTCCGTTAGGAAATAAAATTAAAAGAAATATCTGGGAACAAAATTTTTATGAGGTATGCTTTCAGATGCTTGATTGTGCTGCATGGGCAGTTTTTGCAGCTGTTTTATGCTTTATTTTATTATTTGCAGGTCTGCAGCTCCCTGAGCCAGCTGTCTGCCTTCCAGGACTCTCTTGAGGCGCTCACCCCACCCTCGGTGATGTTGCTGCCCACCCTCTTCCTACCCTCAACCCGGCAGTGCTGAGCTTTTCAGCACCTGTTTCATGCTGGCTCCCAAGCCCACAGATCACGCATGCCCGACAAGGGAAAAATTCAGGCCTATGGTTATTACAAAGCCAATTTTATGACCTTGTAAGGTATCTATTATCTTTCTCCGCCCCCAAATTAATACTTAAATGCATATTTACAAAAATATTTTCTAATCCAGCTATGGAATGTTGAAAACCTATGCATAATAGCTCCATGAAAATGTCATAAAAACAAAACATGCTGCAAATACTCAGCAGATCAGGCAGCATTTGTGCAGAGAAACAGTTTCTGATCGAGATGGCCTTTCATCAGAGGTTCTGGGTTCTGATCACCTCGACCTGAAATGTTAACTCTATTTCTTTCTACAGATGCTGCTTGATCCCCTGAGTAATTCCAGCATGCTTTGTTTTTATTTCAGGTTTCCAGCATCTGCAATATTTTGCCCACGAAATGTCAATTTACCTAAAAGGCCTACTCTCCCCAAAAAATCTAAAAGCACTTGGTTAGCCTACCTACTAAGATTTTTCAATGGATTTAAGGTAGGTCAGGGCAGAAAATTGGTTGGGGACATCATGTGCTCTTATCTACATGTTGCTGTGCAGCTACCCCAATTCCTGCTTCAAAACCTGGGGAACAGTATAACTCCACTTCTGGTGTTCATCACTTGTGTGTGTCTCCAAAATACTGGGTGTAAAGAATATCTGTTTGTCCCAAGCTTCCATTATTCCAATGGTGGTGAAGGGGGCCCTAAAAAAATGTCTGCACGGTATGTATTGAAAATGATAGAGTGCTCAGGCACAAACCTTAACTTTTACAACAAAAAAAATTGTTGCAAAGGTAACATAGGAACATCTAGGATTGCTGGAGTAGAGCTCGGCACCCATTTTGTAAAGGCATCAGATATGAAAGCCAGGGAGACCATCTTCAATATTCAAATGTCCTCAAGGCCAGAAGATCATCCAGGGTGTGGGAACAAGGTCCAGCCCCACCAGAGATGCATCCCCATTCTGCAAAAGCAGAGACCTTAGACCCTTGTGTTTCCCCAACTTGCTAAGTGTTGCCTCAGGGAGATTGGCTGTAAATGTCAAAAAGATAAAAATAGAAAAATAATATTTCCCTAACATGTCCCCTCATCTGACAATGTCACATGAGTTGGGACATGTCCATAATTTTCACAAAAACTTTAATAAAATTTTTAAAAAGCTACATGAAACCTCATCCCATCCATGGATGAGGTTTCATGCTTTTTCCAATTCGCGCCGGGGCTCCTGGCCTGCCCTTCAACCTTAAGGTTGGATGGGCAGGTCCCTTAATTACTTAATAGCCTCTGTCAATGGCCTCAATTGGCCATTGACAGGTCGGCGGGCGTACAACTGATTTTGCTGCCTTCCTGAAAATTTAAATGGGGCAGGGTGACATTGGGAGCTCCCCCCGACGTCACTGTGTGTTATTTGATGCGTTGGCGAGCAGGCCCCGCCCCCACTCACTGACACGTAAAATCCTGCCCCAAGTCTTTGGACAGAGAGCGAGAGAGATCTCACAGAGACAAAAGGCTGCAGCTGGTGTGGTCAACATAGTGGAGAAATCTGCAAGTCCTCAGTGAGCTACCAAGCAGACACGGAGGGGTGTTGGTCTCTGGTCGAAGAGACACATTCCATGGCAATCTAAAGACTCTAAAAGATTTGCCCTGGCAAAACCAGGAGGGGAAATTATCAGAGTAGATCGTAATTTTGGTAGTCAATTTGGGAATTTTCATAAAATTGGGGGAAACGCTTTTCAACCTGACGTTACGACTCAGCGCAGTGGGGAGACGTGAGCTCGTTGGGAGCTGGAAGTGACTGTAGACTGTTTCCTCTAAAGACTGTAATCCTGTAGAGAGCATTCTGTCATGTTTATGTATGTAGCAAAGGGTTATCGGTCACATTAAAACATTAATCTTCTTCAGTTTTCTGCCTGAAAGCAGATCCAACCCACAGTGCCACAATCTCCACCATAGGTTGGGCAAGGAGGCAAGTCTCAAATCCACCCCAATGGGAACAGGGATCAAGCCCTGTGATGTTGGCACTAATCTGATCCACAATACCATCCAGCCAACTAAGCCAACTGACCCCCACTGAGTCTGAGTTGCTGTGCCAACATGCACTTTACATGCATGTTGTAGCCCAGGAGCTATGGATAGTGATGGTAGAGGCTCCAATTTTCTTTCCATTGCATGGCTGACCAGGAATCTCTCCCACTCTTACCACCTGCCATTGGTATGTGTTGAAAGGACTTACAGGTTGTTAGTCAGTCTATTTGGCTGCATTATGAACACACTTACCTTGGCCATCAAGTCCTGGAGTGGGACATGAACCCAGAGCTTCTGGCTCAGAGGCAAGGATGCTACCCACTGTGTATCTGGAATGTACTGCCTTAGAGTGTGGTGGAGACGGATTCAATTGCAGTTTTCAAAAGGGAACTGAATAATCATCTAAAGAGAAAAGATTTTACGGGGAAAGGTCGAGGAGTGGGACTAGCTAAGTTGCTGTTGCACAGAACTGACACAGAGACAAAGTGCTGAATGGCCTCCTTCTGTGTTGTAACCATTCTATGATTCTAGTATAGATACTTTCAAGGAACTTGATAAACACACAAGGAAGAAAGAAGCTAAAGGTTACCCTGATTGTGTGATCAAGAAGGGTGGAAGGAGGCTTGTGAGGAACATAAACACCAACATAGATGAGGTGGGCCAAATGGCTAGTTTCTGTGCTATAAATTCCATGTAAAGCTGTCAGCAGGGAATACAAACACTATACTACATTTCACATCCTTAGGCCATCACAGCTAAGGAATTAATCTTCAGTAGGCAAACGTAGCAGGGGGTTTGGAGATATTGATGCTGCTTTAGATCCAAGGAACCTTGAGCTTCAAAGACTCTGAAATGCCTATTTATGAGAAAGCTCTGTAGGGAGTTATAAGGTCTGTATTGTTTTACAGTCGGGGAGCTATACAGGAGGGTTGCTGCTGCTGTTGCTGCTGCTGCACAGTGACTCAGAGACATTCAGCAGCAGCAGTGTGGGGCCTGGGACCCTGGCCCCTGCCCTCACCTCTCACCCTCCCCTGGCTCCAGATTCACAGCCACACTGGGAGCTCCGGACATTCTGTTGAACTCTTAGCGTCCGGCCTGAATTCAAACTCCAGGAACTCGTGGCCAAATTTGCCCTTGTGCCCCACATAATACAGCAGGTAGAATTCACTCAACATAGTCCCCGTACCGGTGACCTCTGCATCACAAGTCACACAGCCCCACATTGTTGCGAGAAGATTTCCCTCCAGCTCTGAATGTTACCATCAGTGAACTAAATCCCCCTGTATGTGTTACTCCCAGAAACAAGTAACTTCAAAATTGGAGTTAGTGAGGATTAAAATCCAGTTAGACAATTAATGGAGTGGATTCCACTGAGATCAGGGGAAAGAAAAATTAAGTGGAGCGTATAATGGATGGCCAATCAGCAAATGAGAGTTTACCATCCAGCGGTGAATATTAAAGCCTTTAAAAAGGAGGTACCAGAACGGTGCTCTGTTGCACTCCGGCAGCACTACACCCCTGCCTCCCAAAACCCCTCCCCACTCCCCAAACTCCCCAACCCCACAACCTTCCCAGCAGCAACACAGCAACAAGTGAAATTGACCCGACAGACTGGCTTCAAAGCATCGTAACTCTCAACCTGAAAGCTCTGATCTTTTTAATCCACTCTGCCAGGTCCTAAGCTCTGGCTGCTCAGTGTGGGTGACAAGAACTCCATTTAAAACAGGCTGGTCCAACCTTTTCGCTTGGCGGGGGGGGGGGGGGCCATATTTCCAATTTTTTCTCCCTCAAGGGGATGATGAGCAAATTTTGAAAAGTTAATGATCGACACAACTTTAAACTGAGTTTTTTTTAAATGTTGAGGTCATAAGAAAAGAAGCAATTGCTGAGCAAAAATAAAGTGATGTCATGGCAATAAGTTGTTGTTATAAAAAAAGAGGAAGTAATAAAAATGACCAGAGTGTGAGGGGGTCAGTGTGTGTGTGTGTGTGTGTACCAGGCTCAAACCCAGTCTCAGGGTGCTCACTCACTCACTCTCACCCACTGTGAGTGGGTGTGTGCACGTTTTGGTGTGGTGATGAGAGTGAGTGAGAAACTTCAGACTGTGAAAAAGGCAGACACACAATCACTCTTACTCTTTCTCCCTCCTACACACACACACACACACACTCTCTCACTCACACAAACACACACTCACTCACTCTCTCTCACTCACACACACACTCTCACTCTCTCACACACACTCACTCACACACACTCTCACACACACTCACTCACTCACATACACACACACACACTCTCACTCACTCACACACACACACACACTCTCCCACTCACTCATACACACACTCACTCACTCACTCACTCACATACACACACACTCTCACTCACTCACACACACACACACACACTCTCCCACTCACTCATACACACACACTCACTCACTCACACAAACACACTCTCACATTCACATGCGCGCGCGCGCACACACACACACACTCTCAATCACACATATACACACACTTTCTCACTCATGCACACACAGACACACACTCTCCCACTCACTCACACGCACACACATACACACACACTCTCTCTCACTCACTCACACACACACTTACACACATTCTCTCTCTCTCACTCACATGTACCCTCACTCTCTCAATCTCACACACATGCACACACACACACACTCTCACTCACACACACTCTCAATCACACACATACACACACTCTCTCTCAATCACATGCACAGACACTCTCTCTCACTCACACACACACTCACACTCACAGTCACACACACTCTCAGTTACACACACACGCACCCTCTCACTCACATGTGCACACACACACTCTCTGTCACTCACACACACTTTCACTCACACAGACACACACACTCATTCTCTCATGCGCATACATACACACACCAACTCTCACTCACACACACGCTCTCTCACTCTCTCTCTCTTTCTCACTAATAACATGCTCCCTCACTCTCTCAATCCCACACACACACACACACACACACACTCAGGCTGGAATTTTCCGGTCCCTTTGGCGGCAGGCGGCATGGCAGACATGAGCGGTCAATATGGGGAGAAGGCCAAAAATTGCTTTTAAGCCATAGTGAAACTAGTTTGCAATTGTCCGCTCCACCTGTCAATGGTGGGCTGCATTTCCCACATTGGGAACTGAATTTTAATGCATTTGCATCTTATCATTGCACCCACACACCAGAACCATCTTCCAACATCAAATTTCCCTCCCACGTCAGTGTGACTTCAGAACAGCGTGATTTACGACTGCCTTTAAACGGTGTGCACCTGGTGACCTGAGCTTTGAGGGAAACTCAGAGGTGAGTGCTAACAACCTTGCGTAGTACTCGCGAGGGTCACCCGTAGGGCATTGAGGAAGAGGCACTGTGCATTCAGGTACGTGGCACAGGCAAGTGGCTTTTTCCCGGCTGGCTTTCAGTGCGGTGCCCATGCGGTGACCTCAGATTGCAGCAGAGTGATGGTATAACGAAGCTCATGCTGCGGCCTGGACTTTGGTGGAGCAAATGATTGGCATCTTGAAAATGATGTCCCGGTGCCTTGACAAGTCCGGTGGAGCACTGCAATACAGAGGGTATCACGCATCATTGCACACTCCACAATCTGGCGCTGCAATGGGGGAGGACCTGGCTGAGGAGGAGATGGAAGAGCAGTGTGGGTGCGGCCGAGGGTGGGCAGTGCTAGGCAGCACAGACTGAAGGAACTACACAAGCATGTGCAGGGGGTTGGGTGGGTGGGTGTTGTGGAGGGTGCGGGAAGTGGCCACACACTTGGAAAAGCTTTTCAAAAGTGAGCATTCTTCCGCAGCTGAGACTTTTTGGCTGCAGCTCCATTGACATGCTTGGAGTTGGGCCTCTGAAGCTTTTTGGCCCACTCAAGCAACGCAAAAGCGTGAATGTGCCACCAAATGCTCCAGAACTTTTCACCCCTCAGGGCAGACTGCAAGTTAATGTACATTTTAGGAGGCGGCAGAACAATTGGATGACTGGGCAAGTTGCAGAATCCCCTTGTGAAAGATGGTCATGGTGCAGTCACTGGTGAAGGCATTCACAGCCCCTTGCAGTGTCTTTATTCAGGTTTGGACCAGCCTCCCTCATGGATCAAGCTAACAGGGCGGCCTTGAAGTGCAGATTAGGAGAATGCCTGCGCCTGAGCTGAGAGCACAGCATCCAGTCCAGTGGCTGAAGCTGCCGCCAATCAGTTGGGTAGAGTTTCAGACAGCCAATAAGCGCACTACACACTGGCCACCTAAGTGGTAGCCAGCACTCTTCGGCACGTGTGAAGGGGCCTTGAGACTTCACCAAGAGAGGTCCTTAGGTCACCTATGCTAACCCATGTGTCTCTCTCTTTGATCCAGCAGGAGTACATCAGGATCATGGGGCCTGGTGATTTAGCGGTATGCCTCATTGCTTCAAGGGACTAGAGAAGAAGGAGAAGAGAGTGACGGAGGCACCTGACTCACCAATATGACGAGCACCTCCCTCAAGATGAAGGTGAGGCAGGGCCTCCTGTGCATGCAGCTGAAGATCCACTGCGAGCCATCACTCATAGATACCTCGCCAAGCTCAGGGTCTATAGACAGTGTATCTCATTCCAGCAGATGACTGAGAACAAGTGTTAGCGAAGATTGCACATGTCTAGGGAACTGGTCAGTCACATATGCCACCTGCTGCCATGGGGACATGGAGGGCATCCATTGCCAGTGGCCATGAAAGTGACCACGACGCTCCAATTTTACGCCATTGGCTCCTTCCAGGGCTCCACAGGTGACCTCACAAGCCCCCACACACAAATGTGTCCAGGAGGACATGGACACTGTCTTCACATCAGCACAGAACTTTGTACATTTTGACTGGTATCAAGAAAGGCAGGGAGCATGAATGCTGGGATTTGCGGTGATATCGGGTTTTCCACAGGTGCAGGTTGTCATCGACTGCACTCACGTGGCACTTAGATCTCCATGGCAACAAGCAGTCAACTATGTCAACCACAAGGACTTCCACTCGCTGAATGTTCAGCTGGTGTGCAACAACCACAAACACATCCTACAGATCTGCGCATGATTCCCAGGGAGTGTTCACGACTCCTATATCCTTAGCAGGTCTCAGGTCCCTGACATCTTCCAGGGCCCAGAGAAGATGCAAGGTTGGGTCCTCGGGGACAAGGGCTACCCACAGAGGATGTGGCTGATGATGGTCGTGTGGCGGCCTCAGACTGCAGCAGAGCGACAAAATAACAAGGCTCATGTCATGACCTGGACATTCGTGGAGCGAACGATTGGCATTTTGAAAATGAGGTTCCGGTGCCTTGACAAGTCAGGACCACTGCAGTACAGTCCGCGGAGGGTATCACACATCATTGCACACTCCACAATCTGGCGCTGCAATGGGGAGAGGACTTGGCTGAGGAGGAGATGGAAGAACTGCACATCTCCTTCAATGAGGAGGATGTTGAAGGGGATGAGGGTGATGAGGTCCTCGAAGGCAAGAACGCCGGCAATGAGGCCATTGCACTGGCCAGACGAGGCAGGCACACTCGGGAGTCTCTAATAGCTGCTAGATTCGTGGAGGATGATGAAGACAGTGTGGACAGTCCTGACATCCTCCCCTTGCACTTGTGAACATTAGACTTCTGTGTGGCTGATGACAGCGCACACACCCTCTGTGCTCAGGCTCATGTCATGAAATGCAACAGATGCCCTAGTAGTCACTGGATTCCAGGAGGATGATGACGACATACAATGATCCATAGATCTTCACATAGCTTCTGTGAATGTCTGACTCCTGTCTGGCTAAGGGCAGCTCGCTTGCACTCGGTGATTAGGGTCATATCATGGAGATGCAGCCATGAAACTTTAAATGCACCTGATCCTGTGTCAGCCTTCAGCACCTGTCCCCTTCAGGACCACACTTCAGCATCACCAGATATAGATGCTGAAGAGATAGTGGGCCAGCCCCTCCTGAAAGATGCTGAGAGCAAACGGAGAGAATGAAGGAACTCTGTGATGCCTGCCCATGACATTCTGGCAGCAATGACAAACACCATCGAGGTGCAGGCATCACTGATGTGTCCAGCGAGTGTGAGGCTGGACCATCACTTTGGTCTGAAGGTTACACACTGCACAGGGAAGTGGCCCTGGACTGAGACACCATCTTGGTCAGGAACCAAGGTTTCACATCTGAGCGACACGAACACTGCTCATCATAACAAGGACCAGTTGGCAGGGAGACATTGCTGAGAGTTTATTTACAATCGTGAACATATATACAAGTGATTAACACCCATGGCCAGGAGGGTTGTGGGTTCATGTCCCACTCCCGGAAACCAAGAACTGTGAATGTACTCGAAAGAGTTGAACTGTGAATGTACTCGAAAGAGTTACATCTCCTTAACCTTCCTAATCTTATTGCTCTGTACTGATGCTCCCCTGACCCCCACAGCGGAGGTGGAGGCAGCCTGCTGACTGTTACACCCTGTTTTCTGTGATGACCTTGATGGGTGTCCTCTGGAGGGCCGAGACCTGGAGGGCCCGGCCTGCTTTGGGTATCCTGCTGTGGCCAGGTGTACCCAACTTGAGCTTTGGAGCTGGAGCTGCTGGGGTCACAGGAAGAGGGGATTCAGATGGGCCGGACAATCCCGGAATCACCTGTTTGGATAGCCCCAGTGCATGCACCTGCTGACCCTCCTCCCTATGGATGCCCGATGGTTCCTGCTGATTCTATGAGCAGGAGGAGAATCTAGAGTGAGATCGAACCCTGCACCCCTCTTGAGTTGACAATGTTGGAGGTCAACTATGGCATCAGCAATGGAGTTCAGCCCGTGCAGCTGTGCAGGACCAATGCCTTGGGCCAAGGTTTCCATGCTGGCCATCATCTTGCCAGTGTTGACCTCGGTGCTATCACCTCAGACTGAAGGTGGATGGATTCCTTGCCATCTGAGGAGTACACCAGACATTCCTTCCTGATGTTCCCATGATTGCCTTTGCAGCTTCAACGATTGATTAAGGACCGACTCCAGAGGCTCATCATCTGACTCGGACTAAGCAGATTCCTTGCCTCCAGCAGTCCTCCGAGTGCCAATGAACAAGAATGTCCCTGCCTCCACCTGGTGTCGAACAGATTGTATGCTGTGCTCACCAAGCTATGATCCTGAGGCTATTCTGCATCTAGCTCCCACCAAGGTATGTGTCGCTGTGCTGGTGGAGAATGTGGGTGAGCGCCGAGATGGGTCTTCAAAGGTGCTGCCCTCATGGTCCTCATCCAAGGTGCTCTCAGCACTGGGGTCAGGGACAAGTTGCTTCAGGGCAATGTGGCAGATGTGCCTCGGAGAGAAAGTGGAGATTATTAGTGCTTGGCGGCTGCATTACACACAGAACAGTGGACTCACAGTAGCGTTGACCAAGGGATGATCTGTTGCAGGATCCTCATGTGGATGTTCACCGCCGACCTCACCATTGCCGCAGAAATGGTCCACGTCATCTCTGGCCATGCGCATCTCTTGAACAGAGTGGGAACCTTGATGTCCAGCACTCTACCCCCAAGTCTGGGACATTGCCTGTTGATTGTGTGTGATCTTGTCCTGCATAAAGACAGATGGAGAGAGTGTGAGCAAGGCACATGCTAGGCCAAATAAGAAGGATGCCAGGCATGCGTGTGTGCTGAGTGGAGCCATGGATGGGATGAGAAGGCAATCTCCAGAGGAGCAAGGAAAATGGAGGTGTGAGGGTGTGTCTAAGAGAGTGAGTGGTGATGTTCCTTGACCTGGCAGTGAGTGAGATGCCAGTGAATGTGTGATGGGCTTGTGAGTGTGTGAGTTTAGAGTGAGAGATGGTTGACTTACCCTGTGGCACACATGAGATCATTCATCCATTTTCTGCACCAGATGGCAGTCCTCCTGTGTGCAGTGTTGGCCTCGCAAGCCAGAGTGGTGAGCCTGATGGGCCTCCTATGACTATGGTGAGGTAGAGGACATCGCAGCGGGCCTCCACGGCACCTAGAAGGTGTCCCAGGGATGTGTCGCTGACTCAGGAGGCTGCACACTTCTTGGCTTTTGGGTCCATGTCTTCACCGGAGCAGTCCTGGGCTGCAAGCACTGAGAACTGTGCGTGGCTGAAGTTTACATATGGCATCTGGCATGAGGAAGCAGTGAGGTAATAGCATGGCGGGCACATCGGAGGCTGCCCACCAGCGATCCGATGTGTTTCCCATGAATGCATTATTAATGAGGTGCAGGGAAGGGGATGATATGGTGTGAAAATCCATCATTGCGGCTGGGGAATGGCCGCTACCACACTTAGTGCAAATCTGAGACAATTCCGCCCTCACTCTCTCACTCCCCCACCCACACACACACACTCAATCCCTAACACACACACACACACTCACACACTCGTTCTCACTCCCATACACATGCTCACTCACTCTCTCACTCCCACACGCATTCACTTTCTCACCCTCTCACTCACGCACACACACACACTCTCTCACTCCCCCCACACATACACACACACTCATTCTCACTCCCATACACATGCTCACTCACTCTCATTCTCACACACGCATTCACTTTCTCACTTTCTCACACACACACTCTCTCACTCCCACACGCATACCCACTCTCTCTCTCTCTTTCTCTCACTCCCACACACACACATACTCTCTCTCACTCCCACACACACACCCTCTCTCTCTCTCTCACTTCCACACTCACACACACTCACTCTTTCACACTTACACTCCCACACACACACACACTCTCTCACTCCCACACGCATACCCACTCTCTCTCTCTCTCTCTCTCACTCCCACACGCACACACACTCTCTCTCACTCCCACACACACACCCTCTCTCTCTCTCTCTCACTTCCACACTCACACACACTCACTCTTTCACACTTACACTCCCACACACACACACTCTCTCACAATCTCCCACACACACCAGTCAGTCTCTTCCCCACCCCCCACCTCAACTCCCCCAACAACCTGGGGCTCCGCAGCGTCTCACTCCTGGGCCTTGCAGCCAGCCTCTCTTCCCTGGGGCCCTGGCACTCCACTCCTCGGGCACTGGTTGGAGGTGCCGGAGGTGGTGCACCAGTGCGCTGCAGCAGCAGTACACCCCTGCTTATTAAGTAATGTAGAGTTTGTATTGCTTTTAGTTTGTTTGTTACAGTAAAAATCTTAAAAATTGAAATCTTGTCATGCAATTCCTTTAAGTTGGTCGCTGGGAATTCAAATATCTTCTTAAAACTTGTCTATCTCTATGGGTATTGTAACACACTGTAATGTGCACATAAAGGAAAATCACAAGATCTGACTGAGTATTGAATTTTCCCCATAAGAGAGAACAATGATTAAAATGTTAAAAAGAAGCTTTTGTCAATTCAGTAACAGAAAATGCTGGAAACACAGTCAACATCTGTGCAGGGAAGAGATGCATTACTGTTTCAGCTGTAGACCCTCAAAACATTTTGAAGAGAGGTTTGCACCCTAAATGTAAACACAATATGTTCCCTGCACAGTTGCTGACTGACCGACTGTGCATTTCCAGCATTCTGTGGTTTTTGTCAGATCTGCAGCATCTGCAATGACTTGCTTTTCACTTGTCATTATATTATGTTGATTCTACAATTACATTTTAAAAGTCTACAACATTATTGTGTCATTTTTTGACAGCAATATATTTAAATAATCTTAAATCAATAAAGCAGTTAGAGTAGTTCAAGAGTTAACTAAGTTTGCTTAAAATTTTTGGACATTGCCAACCAGACTTGTCAACTCAGGATCATACTGTTTTCTGAATCGTTGATATATCTTGTACACTGAATTCCCACATCGTGGGCTATCCAGTGGAGCAACAGAATCAATAATGGGGGTCAGTACCTGATTAACAGTATTGAACAACTACTTAAACCTCTGCAAAAACAGAAGAGTGGAGCAGCTATAATTTTTTATTTGCTATAAAGACTATAACAAAACAGAAACGGCCAGGCACTAGAAATGCTTCTGCAGGGAGTGAGGTGAACCATCATCGGCAGGGCTGGTTAGCCTCTCTAGAAGCAGGCATGGGAGGGAATTTCAGAACATGAAACCAACAAATCCAAGGGAAGTTAAAAAGAAGCGCCTGGATACTCCTGGAGACACCAGAAACATGGTAGGGTAGGAGTTACGCCAATCCGCATAACCCCACTGGCAACTGACTGTCTTTTGTGTTAGGAAGGACCAAACATCATATTCAGAGCAGCTTTAAACCAGATTCCCACTTCTGACTATAAAGGCATTAAGGGAGGTTGGGCAACTTCTTCACAAGAGTGAGATATTGCTTTTTCAACAACCAATGGAAGAAACCCATTTCCATCAGAAGTTTGTTTTCATGCTCAACAACAAGAGCATCAACTTGTATTTCTATAACACTTTTAATATTATTTAACATCCCAAGGTACATATCAGGGCCACAAAGCAACATTTGACTGAACCACATAAGGAGATATTTGGGTAGATGACCAAAAGTTTGTCAAAGAGGTAGGTTTAAGGACTGTTTTAAAGGAGGAAAGAAAAGTTGTGAGGTTAGGAGGTTTAGGGAGGGAATTCCAGAGCTTAGGGCCTTGGCAAATGAAGGCACAGCTGTCAATAGTGGAGCAATTAAAATTGGAAATGTTAAAAAGGCCAGAATTAGCACAGAAAGCCTGAAGGCTTGTGGCATTGGAGTTAGGGAAAGTGAAACAAGGCTCCTCCAAATCAAAAACTTCTGTCAGGAACTAAATGAGTCACAAACTTCAGGAAGAGTCAACTTCTCTAGATTTAATCATTATTAACCCCTAGATACCCAGAAGCATGTAGAGGAAGAAAGACTTAGATTCATATAAAGGATTTTACAACCCCAGATCGTTGCAAAGCACTTAACAGCCAACAAAATACTGTTGAAATGTAGTCACTACTGTACGTAGGGAATGTGGCAGCTAATTTGCACACAGCAATGTTCCACAAACAGCAATGCAATGATAATCAGATAATCTGTTTTTCAAAATGTTGGTTGAGGGGTAAATTGGCCAAGACACCAGGGAGAACTCCCCTGCTCTTCCTCCAAGTAATGCCTTGGGATCTTTTACATTCACCTGAGAAGGCAGACAAGGCTTCAGTTTGGCGTCTCATCCAAAATACTGCACCTTGGACAGTACAGCACCCCCTCAGTATTGCACAAGTGACTGTTTAGATTATGTCCTGGAATCTCTGGATTTTGCACACTGTGCTCATATGCATATTGACAGACCCATAGGGACATGAGAGTGAGACCTACCTTCTCATGGGATCTTATCACAGAACAATCTCTCACAGCCACCACTTGAAATAAATGCCTGCCCCTCAATCCTGTGCATTCAATGCACGACACCCTGCATAGGATTCATTTCAGATGATTTCTGGAGGATCGCATTCATGATTCCACTCCACTGCCGCAACTATGGAACCACACCCTACTGGTTACCTTACAACTTGACTCCATCAGAGTCTCTAGGGTCGGGTAATGTGCAAAAAACACAACTTCGGCTCCACTCAAAGAACTGGCAACAAAATGTGCTCTACTTGCTAGGTGCTTGAGGGTGAAGTTGGTGCAGCTTGAGCGTATTAGGGGACCAATTTCATAGTAATCAAAATATCAGTTTTTGAGTTTTCTAGGCTATGAACTTGAATTGCTCCAATTTCTTAAGTGTCAATATTTTGTAAGCATCTAGCATGCTTTAAGGAGAGGAGGTGAAAGCAGAGAGAATTGCAATCAATGACACTATCTCACCAGTACCACCTACGACTGGCATGGGGACAGTCAAAACTCGTGCCCACATCACCCACCCCCTCCCCCAGCCCCAGCCTGAGAGCACGTTTTTGTCGCCGTTTCTTCAGGGTGGAGACCCACTGTGGCTGTTGCCTTCCTAACTCATGCCTCTGCCAGTTCCTTCACCCATGTGGTATCTTGCACCCCATCTCATGTTCCATTCAAGTATTGATTTTCCGTCAGATCCACTCACCTATCTGCTACATCTGTTCGAAGAATACATGATTCACCTGGGTTGCACAGACTAGCAGAACTATCACTACTACTACTAAAGTGATGTATCATTCCTCTTTGGCCATACCATACTCTCTCTGCCACAATTATGTACTTAATGCCAGTTATAGCATGTAAAGTGTGGATGAGAAAATGTCATGAATTTGAGCACTCTTCTGGAGGTCCTCTCTCACAAACCCCAACATGCATGCTTTGTGTTGCACTGAGTAAGACTAACACATGCTCAGCTGCAGGCAGCCATTATTGAACTAATTTTATTTATAGCTCCCCAACAGAGAGAACAGCAATATAAAAAATGCTCAGATCTTGCAATATACAATATTCCCTCCTCACTTCAAAAAAAAGCCACATGCATTAAATGTAAATTGATACATGTACATAATTTCTCAGAATACATTATGAATAAACCAACATCAACAATACCTGAAATTTAACAGACTGGGTTACTTACACGTTTTACTGTAATCACAACTTAAACATGTATGACCAATACTTCCAAGGTAACTTACATCTAAAAAATACATTTTTCCTTAACACTAGTATGTATTTGACATAAATATCATTGTTTGATATGAAATAATGAGAAGAAGAAATTATTTCTTCTTCCTTCTTACATACTTTCAATTAACCTATCTAGCTTCTTTCTCTTTCTGTCTGGATATCTCCTTCCATTTCCATTAGCGTGACTCTGCTCTCAACTATGACTATGTGAAATCTGACTTCGACCTCGACTACCAACTCCACTTCATGGTTGGGACTGTGATATTGATTTGTCTTAATCAAAGACCCTGACCCACTTTGCTCCACTGGTGGATTCTTTGATGCTCTGATGCTTTCACTTTCTTTGTAACTTTCACTTTCCTTCAGACTTTCACTATTGATTGTAGGAATTTGAACTATAGGAGGTTTCTCCTGCACTGTCTTTGTCAGATTTCCTCCTTCAAGCAAATGATCTACATGTCACTGATGGAGGCTCTCCAATCTTCACTAGATATGTGAATGCACCAAATCTCCTCACAACTACTCCAATCACATACTTTTAAAAAATTCATTCTCAGGGACTGGCAGTGGGTGAGTTCTCTGTAAAGGGGGGGAGCAGTGGCATAGTGGTATCATCATTAGACTAGTATTCCTGACCCTGAGGGTGATGCCCTCGGGACCCGGGTTCAAGTCCCACTACGACTGATAGTGAAATTTGAATTTAACAACAATCTAAAATTAAAAGTCCAATAATTACTACAAAACCATTGCTGATTGTTGTTAAAAACCCATGTGGTCTGCTAATGCCCTTTAGGGAAACCTGCTGTCCTTACCTGGTCTGGCCTACATGTGACTCCAGACCCACAGCAATGTGGTTGACTCTTAAAATGTCCTCTAAACAAGGGCAGTTATGGATGAGCAATAAATGCTGGCCTAGCCAGTGACACCCGCATCCTGTGAATGAATATAAAATGGGTTTGTGAGTTGTAAGTAATAAGAAGAGTGACTTACCCTGGTAGAATGGAGGATATCATCATCCTTTCTCGGCACGGGCTGACTGCCCTCTTTTGTAGGGCATTGACGCTGACCACTGCTGCCACCACCTCCCAAGCCAGATTAGTGATGTTGCTGCCCCTCCTGCAGCCAGAGCAGCGTAGAGGGCATCAAGTGGGCCTCCACGGTGTCCAAAAGATGCTCGAGGGATGCGTCATTAAATCTAGGGGCTGCAGCCTTGCCTTTCAGGGCCATGTCTTCCGTGCAGCAGTTCTGGGCTGGAAGCACTGAGAGGTGTGTGCTTGGATGCACTTTAAATATGGTGCCCAGCATGATGAAGCAGTGAGGTGATGGCATGGCAGGTGAATGAGAGCCTGCCAGCCATCGAAACAGCGTGTTTCCTGGGAACGCATAATTAATGCAGTGGGTTTGGAACAACATGGCGTGTAAAGCCGCCATTGTGGTCAGCGGGTAAAACATAATTTTTCCCACCTGCTACCGCACTTAGCACAAATCTGTTCCGATGATACCATTTTCCAAAACAGCGTTTCTGATGTGTCTTCCTTCTTCCTCAACCAAGGTTTCCCCCGCACTGTGGTCGACAGGTCCCTCAGCCGTGTCCGACCCATCTCCTGTGCCTCTGCCCTCACACCTTTCCCTCGCTCCCAGGACCATGATAGGGTCCCGCTTCTCCTCACTTTTCACCCCACTAGCCTTCGCATTCAAAGGATCATCCTCCACCATTTCCGCCAACTCCAGCATGATGCCACCACCAAACACATCTTCCCCTCACCTCCCCTGTAATTCCATAGGGACCATTCCCTCCAGGACACCCTGGTCCACTCCTCCATCACCCCTAACAACTCACCCTATTCCCACGACACCTTCCCATGCAATCGCAGAAGGTGCAACAGTTGCCCCTTTTCCTCCTCCCTCCTCACTGTCCAAGGGCCTCACCACTCCTTTCAGGTGAAGCAGCATTTCACTTGCATCTCCTTCAATTTGGTCTACTGCATTCGCTGCTCACAATGTGGTCCCCTCTACATCGGGGGACCAAACACAGACTGGGTGACCGCTTTGTGGAACACCTCCGGTCTGTCCGCAAGCATGACCCAGACCTTCCGGTCGCTTGCCTTTTCAATACACTATCCTGCTCTCATGTCCACATGTCCATCCTTGGCCTGCTATAATGTTCCAGTGAAGCCCAACGCAAACTGGAGGAACAGTGCCTCATCATCCAATTAGGCACCTTACAGCCTTCTGGACTTAACATTGAGTTCAACAACTTCAGACCATGAACTCGCTCCTCCATCCTCACCCACTTTTTAATCCCCTTTCTTCTATATTCATTTTTATTTTTTATCCACTTAATTTTACTTTTATTTTTATTCCTTTATCCGTGGTTTCACCCCCCTTTTTTCAACCCTTTTTCTATCATTTTTAAAGTGAGGCCCAACCTGTCCTCTCAGATGGATGTGTTATGGAGGTAGCTGGTGTCAAATATTAAATTTCAGTCTCATCTGTTGGACTCGCTTATGGAACTTTTTTAAAAGGCTGTGCCAACTGTTGAAACAAAGGCACTGACTTAAGATGGCTGCCACAAGTCACATAACACATCTGCAACTACAAATTGGTCAAGTTTATGTAAGTTTCCAATGTGGATTACAGTCAGGACATGCCCAGGCAAATCTCTTGTGGGATTTCACACCTGCTGATGTCAGGGATTACTTCAAAGAAGGACTGAAACTTAAACTGTCACCATTTGCATTTTTATAAAAGCTATATTCCATTCCACCAGGTGGACACAGAAAGTCTACAGGAATAATGGTTATGTTGAAGGTGTTGATATTTTCTTCCTATCTCATCACAGGGAAGAATGGGCCATTCAGAAGTGATGGCTTGGGCATTTAAAAATTAATCACCTAGGCCATAACACAATAACCAAGGTCTATCCAGACATGAGTTAATCAATTACTTTCCGTGGAACACTCAAATCATTATGGAGAGAGAGGTCATGGGATCAATATCACAAGTTTGAAATATCTTTTATTATAACAGCCTGGTTGCTTTTGGGGCAGTCTTGAACAGGAACATCTGAAAGCAGCACAAGGCTGCAGGCCTCTCTCTTTCTCCACTAAAATGAACTCTGCCTGCTTATATTACACTGGGGACAACAGACAGAGAAATTCTGAAGAAGACTCCAAATTCCAAAGCAGCATTTCCAGGGGAAAAACAGCAACCACAGTTTAAAGAACTGTCTCAACCACGAACAACAGCTTCATGTATGATGTGACAGTCGGGACTTGTGTTTACCTTTTTAAATATTTTTATATCTTTACCTGAGTGACAATAAAACTAACTCCTTACTTGTTAACTCAAGAGGTCTGGATGGCTTATTTCTTCATATAGCTTTACATACGGTTAAGTAAATATTGGATTGAAAATAATCACATCTTTTTAAAAATTCAAACTCTGTTATAGCCAAACTCATGAGTGGGAAAGAGGAATTTATTCACCCCTCCCAACTTGGTTGTAACAGACGTAAAAACACACTAATTGCAAGAAAAGCAGCGGAGTTCTCCCTGGTGTCCGGGCCAATAATTAACCCTCAATGAATACCTTTAAAAAGACATCTGACCATTATTAGATTGCAGTTTGTGGGAGCTTTCTGTGCTCAAATTAGCTGCTCCATTACAACAGTAACTCCACTGCAAATGTACTTCATTGACAGAATGTGCTTTGCGACATCCTGAGATCATGAAAGGTGCTACATAAATGCAGGTCTTCTGTTCTTTTGTACTTCAATATGAAGAGTGTTCTTTTTTATTCTTTTGATAAAATGTTTTTGAAAACTTGAAATTAAGAAAAAAATATTTCTCTTTGAAATGTTCATTGTTAAATTATTGAAATGAAGCATTGGAGGAAAGAGTAAAGATTTTGATAATACTTTGGCAGTTGCATTGAAGAGAATCACCACTCTCTGTATCATTTGAATAAGTAGATTGGCTATTATTAATTCTGCTTGTAAATTTGGTCTGTACACAATGTAATAACATTCGTTATTGTGTCCTGTATAAATATTCAGTAGTATCTCATTTGAATTCTGATGTTGGATTGGTTATTTTTTTAAAAACATGGCTATAGATTTCATACTATATTCAGCCATAGGCAATGCAGAGAGCATACAGATCATGGTTCTATATCATAAATACCAAATTATGGAACAGAAACCTAAGAATGTTCAAAGTGCCACCAAATAGCAATAAACAATTTTGTAAGAACAGCTTCGCCAAAGTATTGAAGGATTGAAAATTCTTTGTATTCAGTCAATTAAAGATATTAAAATAATAGGTGGAATTGTCCCATATTTGCACTAGCACTTACTACACTAGTAGCAAGCGGGAAAAAGGGTGTTTTACTTGCCAGCCACAATGGCTGATGAATGCTTTCATCTGTTTCACCAGGTAAGTTAACTACCTCATCACTCTCAACTCACATATTGAAACCCATCACAGATCCACAGGGATCTCAAGGGACAACACATGAACTCTCTCACACACACCCACATCTCCATCAGACTCATATCCCCTGAAGCTCGTGTCCTTATCCTGTCCATGTCTCTGCTCACCACACAAACATTCCATGCAGTGATATGTCCTGCTCATACTCTCTCCTTCTGTTTTCATGCAGGAGAAGCTGGCTCACAACAGCAGGGAGAGGTCCCAGACCAGGGGTGGAGTGGTCCACATTAGACCAATCATTCACTTTGAGGAGCGTGCCATCGCGCCGACTAGTGAGAGCTTGGACTGTGCCTACGGGAATGGTGAGGTCGGCAGCGAAGACCCACATGAGGATCCTGCACTACATCACCCTCTCTCAAGGCAACTGTGAGTGCTCTCTCTCCTGCTTTTGACTCTACTGCCATGCACTAATTATCTCTTCTTTGGTTCACAGGGAGCTCCGCCAAGTAACCCACATGCTCAGCTAGCCAGTCCCTCAGCTCCATCCTCCAGCGAAGAGGACACATCCTCTATTGAAGAGCTGGAAATAAGCAGCCTGGAAGATCCATTCCAGGCGCATCTGGCCTCACTAATTATGCATTCACACAGAACATTCCGGCTCGCTGGTGGGCAGGCTCAGATTTGCCCACCATTCTCAGTGCTTCCTCACTCCAGGCACCATATTTAAAGTGCACCAGAGCACAGTCTACTTCATGGCTAAAGGCTAGGATTGCCCCAGGCAACAGATGGCCCCGAAAGCAAAGAAGACAGCAGCCCCCAAATTTAGTGACGCCTCTCTGGAGCACCTCCTGGACACAGTGGAAGGCTGCTGCGATGCCACTACCCTTGCACTGGCTACAGGAGGTCCACCAGAGTCACCAATCCAGCCAGAGAGGCGGTGGTAGCGGTGTTTAGCGCCACTGGAGCACAGAGGAGGTCAACCATCCACTGCAGGAAGAGGATGAGTGACCTCTTCCGTTCTGCCAGGTAAGTTAACTACCTCATCACTCTCAACTCACATACTGAAACCCATCACAGATCCACAGGGATCTCACACCTCAAGGGACAACACCACTAACTCTCACACACACCCTCACATCTCCATCAGACTCATATCCTCTGGAGCTCGTGTCCTTATCCTGTCCATGTCTCTGCTCACCACACAAACATTACATGCAGTGACATGTATCCTGCTCACACTCTCTCCTTCTGTTTTCATGCAGGAGAAGCTGGCTCACAACAGCAGGGAGAGGTCCCAGACCAGGGGTGGAGTGATCCACATTAGACCAATCATTCACTTTGAGGAGCATGCCATCGCGCTGACTAGTGAGAGCTTGGACTGTGCCTGCGGTGATGGCAACGAAGACCCATGTAAGGATCCTGCACCACATCACCCTTTCTCAAGGCAACTGTGAGTGCTCTCTCTCCTGCTTTTGGCTCTACTGCCAGGCACTAATTATCTCTACTTTGGTTCACAGGGAGCTCCGCCAAGTGACCCACATGCTCAGTAGCCAGTCCCTCAGCTCCATCCTCCAGCGAAGAGGACACTTCCTCTATTAAAGAGCTGGAAATAAGCAGCCTGGAAGGCCCATACAGCGCTTAACTACACCCTCCACCAGCACAGAGCCACGCCTTGGTGGGACCTAGATCTCGTACAGGCTCAGTTTCACAATCTGGTAGTCAACGCACAGAGAAGTGTCCACAAGAGGTGACAGCTTCAGCCGAACTCCCCGGCACTCGGAGGACTGCTGGGGAAGAGGCATCTGTGAGGTCCGAGTCAGATGACGAGCCTCTGGATTTGGCCTTCCAACTCATCGTGAATAGTCAGCAGAAGGCAGGGGAACATCACGCAGAGCTGATGGAAGCCCTCTACAGTGTTGTGCATGTTTCGAAGAATGCATCCACCTGCTATCTGATGAAGTGGTGCCCATATGTGCGTGTATTGAGGCATTATGGCAGGCAGATGGTCAATGCCAAGCTGCCCAAATCCCAGAGGAAAGCTTGAAGCAGCTGCCCCAGCTATTTGCAATTTGCACTTATTTTAAGATGCGGGCTTTGAATTCAGTAAAAGAAGGCCACCAAGTTTGATAGGTTTCTTACAAAACTAAATTAAACGTTTATTAATAGAAAAAATGATTTTAAGTACACACATAGATCTACAAATTACTACTTGATAACTTCTAAATCTCCTAATTAATCTAAACCCCTGTTAAGGTAACAGTGAGATATAGATTTTAAAAGACCCAGGTAAAGTAACACACAATATCCTGAACAGTCGAATTCAAAGTGAGTTTTTCTCAGCTTCAGTTCTTTGTAAACAGCAGCTTGGGGCTCAGATGCTGGAGAGTTTTCATACTTGTTAAATCTTAGAATGCCTTTCCTTACACACAGCCTTCTCTCCTTTATACATATTTTCCCCTTAAATGCAAACTCCCATTGTTTCACTGTGTCCTTGGACTTTTACCTCTCTAATAATAAAATCTATCATAGTACCAATTTTACCAGTGATCTTTGGGAAAATTAAACACACTAGGCAGAATATTATGCTCGGCATGCAGGTGCATGCTTGACACGCCCAAGCGTAAAATGACGTGTGATGAAGTTCGGGCGTGCGTCCCGATGTCATCGCGCAGTCTCGCAATATTTCGTTCGGCTCCAGTGATTAAGGCCATTAACAATCTAATTAAATTCAAATTTATGCTAACTGTCCAACATAATGGTTGGTAGGCAGGCGATAAGGCCAAGCGGCCTTTACATTTTTTAGGAAACCTCATCAACGGGCGGGATGAGGTTTCCTAAAGCAAATAAACATTAAATAAAAACTTTATTTTTGAATTAAAAACATGTCCCAGCTCATGTAACAGAGTCACATGAGGGGACATGTTCTATTAAATTTTTATTCTCTTCATTATTTTTTTTACACCGCACTTCAATCTCCCTGAGGCAGCTCTGTGCCACAGGGAGATTGAAGTGCTCTTTCTCATGCATACGTGAACTGTGCTCTAGGCCCGGCTCTTCCTCCTCCCCCTGCCCACACAGGCAGTGCTCAGCGCTGCCGCTTGCAATCCACGCAGGGCGGGCCTTAATTGGCCCGCCTGTATGAAATCGTGGTGCAGAGCAGATCGCGGGCGATGACCGGGTTCCTGAATGCCCTCGCCGAGCAACCCCCCAAGGGCAAAATCCTAACCGCTGTTTCTTAACTTCTCCTGGCTAGGTGAAACATTTCACTCCCTCTTTTGAATTCAAGCAGGTCTGGCTTATTTAAAAATACAAGTGTTCCCTTTATACCTATGTTTACCTACTTAACATTTCAAACCCAGCTTACCTTCTGCTACATCAAAGCCTTCAGACCAGATGTTTTTAATTCAATTAAGTCCCTTACACACACACACACACAGGCCCCACTATTACTCTACTTTACAATAAATTCTAATAACATTATGAAAATTATTACATCTTCCTGACATCCTTCTCCTTATTAAAAAATGAACCAGCATAATTAAAAAAGACGGCTTCATTTTCTGCACCCATCTTACATTACCTCCTATGCTTATTACACTATTACATTAACAAATGCATGCATTAACATAACAATATATATACACAAATCCTTGGTATCGACAGAAATCATTCCAGTAGAGTATTCAGGTTTTAAATGTCCAATTTTCCCTTTAAGCTTTGAACCCTTGACAATGCATCTGCAACCAGATTTTCTCATCCCACCACATGTATAATCTGTAGATTAAGTGGTTGTAGTAATAAACTCCATCTGAATAGCCTTGGACTTCTGTCTTGAAATTAGTCCAGAAACATTAAGCGATTGTGGGTCTTTATAAACAATTGTTTCTGACGAATTGTTTGCAACGTCAATTTCAAATGTTGCAATGTTAACACCAACCCTAAAGTCTCTTTTTCATTCGTTGAATATCTTCTCTGTTGTACATTCAACTTCCATGAGAAATACCCTATTGGTTTTTCAATTCTAGTGTAACAGTAACAGTATCTTGTAAAGTCGGCCCCAATGCCTATATCGCTTGCGTCAATGCCAACTTAAATTGCTTAGCATAATTGGGTACTGCCAAAACTGGTGTTGTAGTTAATACAGTTTTCAAACTGTCAAATGCCTTCTGACACTCCAGTGTTCATTAAAACTTCTTGTTCTTCTTTAATAGTTCAGTCAATGCAGCAACCACGCTACTAAAATTTGGTACAAATTTCTGATAAAACCCACTCATGCCCAGAAATCTCAAAACTTCTCATGTCATTGTCGGCACAGGGAAATCCACGATAGCCTTGACTTTCATATCTCTCAAAGCCACCTTACCATGTCCAGTGGTATGGCTTAGATATGTAACTTAAGCTTTTGCAAATTCACTTTTAGTCAAGTTCACCACCAAATTAGCTTCTTGTAATCGAGTAAATAATTCTTCCAGATGTTGTAAATACTCCTCCCATGCCTGACTGAAAACTATCAAGTAAACAGTATAATTGCCCAGACCTGCAATTACTTTGTTTGTCAGTCTTTGAAATATTGCAGATGCATTTTTCATACCAAATGGCATGACTTTAAACTGAAGTTCATCTGGCATCACAAAAGCTGATATCCCCTTTGCTCTCTCCGATAACAGTACTTGCCTATATCCTCTTAGCAAGTTATTCTTTGTGATAAATTTTGATTGTCACACTTTCTCAATACAATCTTCCAACTGTGGCATAGGATATGAATTTGCTGTTGTCACTGCATTCACCTTTCGACAGTCCACACAGAGTATTTGTGTTCCATCCAGTTTCGGTACCAATACAATAGGCGAACTCTAGTTACTGCAACTAGACTCAATGATATAATTTTGAAGCATGAATTCAATTTCTTTCTGTATTTGTGATAACTTTGCCGGATTTAATCTATAAGAATGTTGCCTTATCAAAGATGAAGCTTCTACACATACATCTTGAATAGCTAAATTTTTCCTCCCCAGCTTATTCCCACAAATATCTTTGTGTGACCGCAATAGCTTCTCCAAATCACTATGACACTTGTCTGGAAGTTAACTCAATATTACATCTAAATTTTCAAGTACCAGTGCCAAGCATTGCACAGGCTGTCTCCACTGCCCCTGTGGATGTCAGGGCAGCACCTAGAAGAAGTGGTAGGCCAAGAAAAGTTAAGAATTTCTGATCACATGTGGTTGCACAGGTGAACACATTTTGTCACTTTATGATCTGAAAATAAATTCACTTTCACTGAATAATGTGTAGTGGTATCTTTCAGCTTCATTTACAGGCTTCATGAGTCCTCCACCTGCATACCTCCTCCCCCCAATTAGCAGCTCAGCTGCACATAGCTGGACCATGAGTGATTCTGGAGGGAGACGTGTGTGTGTGGCAGGGCCTTTTAGAGCCTCATTCTCCCATGCATGCGGAGCCTTCCTCAATCACACTCATCTCACTCTCCTGAGCATTTTCAATGCTGCCTGCTGGGGTTCTCTTTCAGTTGTCCACCTGAGCTGACCTGCATCTCCACCCACCCACTGATCACACTCCCATGCAGCATCTGTGCCCGTACAACATGAGGCTCCTCTCACTTTCGATTTCAACAGTCATGGTAGTTGTTAAGTTTCTTCTCAGCTCCCCCACCCTTTCCCTGTCCCAGCCACCCATGTCCTTTCTCCCATCACTGTTGACCTCCTGGCATCACCTTCCACCTCTCCACTGTCACCTACCAACGAGAACCCTTTTCTTTCCAGGGTGTCCAGGTGAACAAGCATGTTCCCTAGCTTCCTGAGAATTCCACCCCCATCCACATTGACCTCCCCACCCTCCTCATTCCCACCCCAAGGGTCCGTGTCTTTCTCTGAGTCCCCATCAACCACTGTCGCCGTCCCCTCTACTGCTAACATTGCACCCTCAGCCTCCCACCCTTCCGGCTCACTCTGTCTCCTCTCATGCTCACCTTTCCGTCCTACTATGCCCACCCTCAGTTCGCTCACCAGGAGGCAGTCATTGACTTCACAGGTCCCTCCATTGCACGGTCCTCCTCTTACTCCCTCCTCCCCCTGGACTTCTTCCTCTCCCGGACTCCTTCCCCCCACCAAACTCCTTCCCAGCAGATTACTTCCTTCTGAAGCAGATCCCAGGCATCTTTCTCCCACTTACATCTTCCTCCCAAGTTGCCACATTCTCCCCGTTACACTCCTCCCCCTTTATCTCCTCCCCTACTCCTAACCTACACCCCTGTCACCTTTGTTCCCCTCTCCCAATCTCACGACCCCTCTCCCAGTCAAACCTAGACCTTTCTCTCCCAACACCGCCCCCGCCCTACGCCTCCCTCTCCCACTCACAGATGGACCTGCCTCTGCCCCCACCCTCCCACCACTGCCGATCATATGTAGCAGCTCAAGGCCAAGACCTTGATGCCCTGAAACAGGTCCCAAACATCAACAGTGAACTCCCACCTTCTGTGAGCTGCTTTGCAGCAGAGCCATGTCCATGAGGATCTACCGAGCCTGCAATGGCTGTTCCTCCAGGTTCTGGTAGCTGTAGGGCTCCAGCATCTTCTGCTCCCTGGATGTCTGCGATGTGCACAAGGCCCTATGCTAAGTCCTGACTTCTGCATGTCACCCTTGTCCAGACATGGGCGGTAAATATGACGTGGGGGGATGATTCCAGTGGACAGGCAAGATGGTGAGATGCAAATGCATTGAAATTAAGTCCCCGACGTTGGACAGTGAGAAGCGTGGCCTGCCATTGACGGCCAGAGCGGATGATCACAAACTAGTAACACGACAGCGTAAAACCAATTTTTGGTCTTCTCGCCCTATTATCTGTTCACGCCTACCCTGATGCCCGACACCAACGGGACAGAAAATTCCGGCCAATGTGTAGCTGCTTAACTTTTTAAATAACAGTGGGGTGAAATTGGACTTGATGCCATTTTTTTTTGGACGCTATTAAGTCTTTTAAAATGGCATCCATGACATGCCTGCTCATGTCTGACACATGCATTACTGGTAATGGGTTTAATGTGTGCACAGTAAACATTTGCCAGATGTATGTAGAGCAGGCAGTTCATGATATCAATGTGCAATGTAAATTTGAGGCCATGGCTGCCATTTTGGAGCTCCATGCTCCAGCTCAGCTCACAACCTCTCTTAATCCTGCACAGCTGAACACAATGTTAAGCAGCATGAAGGATGCCCCCAACAGCATTATTTAAAGGTTCATCAACTATTTACAGGTTAGTATCTGGTTTATTTCTTCTGTCTGTTGCTACAGTTCTAGATGTTTTTGGTGTTTTGCTTAGTTGTTTCAAGTTTCAAAAGTCAACAGGGAATAATGTGACAGGTACTGAAGGACATTTTGCTGACTTCAAATTTTCTGCACAAACCAGTTTGTCTCAGACTTGGGTGCAGTAGTGAGCATTCCTCTTGGAATTGAGGATGTCTTGGAAAATGAGCATCTATCACTCATAACAGGACAAGCTACTGGAAAAGGGAGGAGGTTGAGAGAGAGAAGGGCTCTCAGCAAGAAGCCATGTCCACCTAAGTGTTCAGGGAGCGATTCTCCAACTTGAACTTAAGCAATAATCAGTATTTGAAGCACCTGTGTTTCACTAAGGGTGTCCTCAAAGAAATCTGTCAACTGCTGCAGCCACAACTTCAACTCAGAGCAGGTCAAGGGCTGCATTGCCATGGACTGTGAACATGACTATGACATTGAACTTTTATGTATCTGTTCCTTCCAAGATGCTGCTGGAGACACTAAAAATCTTGGGGTTTTCTGTCCACTGCTGCATAAGAAGGTCACTGAGGCTCTCTATTCAAAGAGAAATAACTTGATTTCATTTCCCTTGCCAGAGAGAAGCAAGTGAAGTGAGCATGAGTGTTTGTAAGGGCTGCAGGTTTCCCCATAGTGCTGGATGCTATTAACTGGACACACGTGGCTTTGTGTGTGCTTCATGTGAACACTCTGGGGTGTACCTGAACTGAAAGGGGTTCCACTCCCTTAACATCCAGCTGGGTGTGACCAAGGACAGTGCATTATCCAGGTCAATGTCCAATTATCTGGCAGCAGTCACAATGCATTCATGCGACTGCAGTCCACTGTGTGAGATGTATTTCATACACCATAGTAAATCAAAGGGTGGCTACTGGCGGTCAAGGGCTATCCACTGATGCTTTGGTCCTGTTGTGGCACAGCAAATGGTAAATGCTGAGCTGCTCAAATCCCAGAGGGAAAATTGAAACAGCTGCCACAACTGTTTTGCAATTTGTATTTTATTTCGAGATGTGTGTCTTGAACTCAGTAGTAATAAGTCCATTGAGACAGAGGTTTTTTTTTTACAAAAGTAAGTTAAACATTTATTAATGGAGGAAAAGATTTTAAGCACATACATAGGTCTACAAGTTACGACTATACTAACTGCTAACTCTCCTAATTAATCTGGTTCCCACTTATACCTCCATTAAGGCAACTGTAAACCAAAATGGATTTTAACAGACCCAAGCAAAGCACACAATGGGCTGAATTTTGCCGTCGGCGAGCAGGGGGCGGGGCCTGCTCACCGACGCATAAAATGACACAGGATGACGTTGGGGGGAACCCCCGATGTCATCCCGCCCCATTTAAATTTTCAGGAAGGCAGGCCCGCAGCAAAATCAGCTGTGGGCCCGCCGATCTGTCAATGGCCAATTGAGGTCATTGACAGGATCATTTAAACAATTAAAGGACCTGCCCGTCCAACCTTAAGGCTGGCGGGCAGGCCAGGAGCCCCGGCGGGGAATAGGAAAAACATGAAACCTCATCCACTGGCAGGATGAGGTTTCATGTTGGGATTTAAAAAGTTTAATAAAGTTTTAGTGTAAATTATGAACATGTCCCATCTCATGTGACATTGCCACATGAAGGGGACATGTTAAGGATATTTTTCTTTTCTATTTTTAATGTTTTTAGAACTGTCAGCGATCTCCCTGAGGCAGCTGGGTGGGCCTTAATTGACCCACCCACGTAAAATAGCGGCGGGGCCTACTTCTCCAGCAGGGATCGGCTCCCCGCCCGCCGGAGATTGGGTCGGGCCCACCCACCCGGAAGGCAGAAAATTCTGCCCAATACCCTGGATAGTGATATTCAAAGTGAGTTTTCTTAGCTCTGGTTCCTGTAGACAGCAACTTAATGCATAGAGGCTGGAGCCTTTTTACACTTGTGTTAAATCACAAGTCATAGTTTAAAAAGAAAGCTTCATTTTCTTAACCCACCTTACATTACCCCCTATACTTATCTATATACTATTACATTACCAGATGCATGCATTAATATAATACTATATATATATATATATATATACAAATCCTTCCTAGTCACAGAAGTCATTCCAGTCCAGTGTCCAGGTTTTCAAATGTCCAACATTCCCTTTCAGCTTCAAACTCTTGACAATGCATCTGCCATTAGATTTTCTCACCAGCCACATGTATAACCTGTAGATTAAATGGTTGTAGTAATAAACTCCATCTTAATAGCCTTGCTCTTTTATCTAAAAATTTGTCCAGAAACTTTAAAGGATTGTGGTCTGTATAAACAATTGTTTCTGATGAATTGTTTGCAATGTAGATCTCAAAATGCTGCAATGCTAACACCAGACCCAGAGTCTCCTTTTCAATCATTGAATACCTTCTGTTGTATATTCAACTTCTGTGAAAAATACACTATCAGTTTCTCAATTCCAGTTTCATTTTCTTGCAACAATATGGCCCCAATGCCTATATTGCTTGTGTCAATGGCCAACTTGAATTGCTTGGCATAATTGGGTACTGCCAAAATTGGTGTCTTCATCAATACAGTTTTCAAACTATCAAATGACTTCTGACACTCCAGTGTCCATTAAAACTTCTTGTTCTTTTTTAATAGTTCAGTCAATGGAGCAACCACGTGGCTAAAATTTGGTACAAATTTCTGGTAAATCCCACTCATGCCCAGAAATCTCAAAACTTCTTGTTCTGTTGGGGAAATCCACGATAGCCTTGACTTTCACATCTCTCTGAGCCACCTTACCGTGTCCAATGGTATGGCCTAGATATGTAACTTGCGCTTTTGAAAAATCACTTTTAGCTGAGTTCATCACCCAATTACCTTCTTGTAATCGACAAAACAATTCTTCCAGATGTTGTAAATACTCCTCCCATATTTGACTGAAAACTATCAAGCTGTCAATATAAACAGCACAATTGCTCAGTCCTGCAATTACTTTGCTTGTTAGTCTTTGAAATGTTGCAGGTGCATTTTACATACCAAACAGTTTGACTTTAAACTGATATTGTCCATCTGGTGTCACAAAAATTGATATCTCCTTTGCTCGCTCCAATAATGGTACTTGCCAATATCCTCTTAGTGATAAATTTTGATTGTCCCACTTTCTCAATGTAATCTTCCAACTGTGGTATAGGATATGAATCTGCTTTTGTCACTGCATTCACCTTTTGATGATCCACACAGTCTTTGTGTTCCATCCAGTTTTGGTACCAGCACAATAGGCGAACTCCAGTTACTGCCACTATACTCAATGACATCATTTTGAAGCATGAATTCAATTTCTTTCTGTATTTGTGATAACTTTGCTGGATTTAATCTATAAGAATGTTGCCTTATCAAAGATGAAACTTCCACATACATCATGTATATCTAAATGTTTCCTCCCCAGCTTATTCCCACAAATAGCTTTGTGTGACTGCAATAACTTCTCCAAATCACTTTGACACTTGTTGGGAAGTAACTCAATATCAATTTAAAATTTCAAGCACCCCCTCATTGTCCAATTTGATTAGAGGAAAATCGATTTCAGAATCCTTCATTTCTATCTCTTTCTCTTTATCTATCACCATTAATACCTCCTATTGGCCCTCTTACCTGTCAAAGAACTTTTTTAAGCATATTTACATGACACATTCTCTGCTTCTTTTTTCTATCTGGAATACTTATTAAATAATTTACTTCACTCATTTTCATTTCCATTCTGCAAGGCCGACTAAACCTTGCCTTTAACACGTCACCCAGTAATGGTAACAGAACTAGCACTTTCTCCCCAGCAACAAAACTACGAGTTGTAGATTTTCTGTCTGCCTTCACTTTCATCACTTGCTGTGACATCTTTAAATCTTCCCTTGCCAACTCACATGCTCTGTCCAATCTCTCTCTGAAGTTTGATACATAATCCAGGAGAGTAGTTTCTGAATTTTGACCCACCAATTTCTCATGAATGAATTTCAGTGGTCCACTTACCTCATGACCATAGACTAGTTTTAAAGGATTAAATCTACTCAATACATTAGGAGCATCCGAATTGCAAATAACAGGAATGGAATTCCCCTAACTCAATCCTGTGGATAGTCCTGACTATACACACTCACAGTTTTTAAAATTTGATGCCATCTTTCCAAAGCTCTTTGTGATTGAGAATGGTAAGCTGTTGACTTAAACTTTTTTATCCCCAAACTGTTCATTGCTTCCTTAAACAGCTGTGACATGTAACTTGAACCCTGATTGGATTGTATTTCTTTAGGTAAACCATATCTTGTAAAAAATGTAGTTAACTCTTCCACAGTTCTCTTTGTTATAGTATTTCTCAAAGGTATCACTTCAGGAAACCTTGTAGATACATCCATTATGGTTAGTAAGTACTGATTAACATTTTTAGTCTTAGGGAGGGGTCCTACACAATCAATCATGGCCCTAGTAAAAGGTTCTTCAAATGCTAGAATTGGAATTACAGGTGTCGGCTTAATCACTGCTTCTGGTTTCCCTATCACCAGACATGTGTGACCTGCTCTACAGAATCTGACTACATCTCTATGCAATCCAGAACAAATAAAGTGTTTTTGTATTTTTTTTCCTGTGTTTTTCTAATTCCTAAATGTCCCACCATTGGAATTTCATGAGTTATTCTCAGGATCTCATTTCTATATCCAAATGGTATAATAATCTGGTGTACTTCCTTCCAGTTTTCATCTGGCGGAAACATGATAAGGCTGCCATTTTCTGATTAAAACATCACCCGTAATGTAATAACATTCTGCCTCTGTTTCTGAGTAAGCTGTCTGATATAGCTGTCTTACTTGCGTATCCTTTTTCTGTAACTCTACCAAATGCCCTAAGCTAAATACCTCAGCTTCATTATCCTCCATTCTTTCTTCTTGAACAATATTATCAAATCAGTGTCATTTAATTGGACTTCCACACCTTCTCCCTGTCTTTCAACTTCCTGTTCTTCCTGTTTCAACCCGTGAGCCTGTGATCTTGTTATCACACAATCTTAAAACAATTCAGGATGCTCTCTCTGCAACACTTCTGTGGAAAACACCTCTACAGGTTGCTCAACTACCATAAGCATCACCCGCATCTGTGACCCAGCTTTATCATTACCTAAAATAAACTGAACCCCTGCATTGGACAATTTTTCCACTACTGCAACAATTGCCTCACCTGTTTTCCATCTATTTTTTAAATTTACCTTCCACAATGGAATAGGTTTGGCATCTCCATGAACCCCACTTACTATCACCTGTTCCTGCAGTACTCCATCTGAATAACAAATATCACTATCCCACAACATTAAGGATTGACAAGCCCCTGTGTCTTTTTAAAATTTCAACATGTTTATCTACTCCACCTTGTACACATGGAAAGATTTCGCCTTCACATACGAAATCTTTAAACATTCCTGCAACCTGCTTCTCAGAACTCTCTTGGGTAAATTGTGAATACATTCCCACTTCTTTACCTATCACTGATTCTTCCTGCTTTACTTGTACACAAATCATTGGTGTTTCCTCTGCCTGAACCTCAGAACCCAGAGTACTTTTACTTCCAGAGCTTTTCTGCACCCCAATAATCCCAACAGATTTCCTCTGTAATTTCCAACACACTGACTTCACATATCCAACTTTATTGCAATGAAAACACCTCAATTTTCGAATGTCACTTCTACCCTCAGCACCTTCCTTTTTATTCTGAAGAAAAAAACCTCCTGGGAATTTCCACCTACTCCTACTCTTCCCTGACTACCAACCTTCCTTTCAGCCTCACACTTTCTATCCTTCTCTGATTTAAAAGGGTGATGATAAATGGTTTAGATCTATAAACTAATTCATAGTCATCCCCTATCTCTGATGCTTGTCTTACCATTTCAACTCTTTCTTCCTTCACATGAGTTCTCACTACCGAAGGTATTGAATCTTTAAATTCTTCCAAAAGAATTACTTCTCTAAGAGCTGCATATATTGTCTCTATCTTTAATGCCTGTATCCACCGGTCAAATACCTCAACTTGTTTTACTCTCTCAAACTCAATATAAATTTGTCCAGGCTTTTTTCTCATATTCCTACATTTCTGTAGGCTTGTATGCCTCAGGAACCAACTCATATGTACTCAACATAGCCTTTCTTACCACATCATAGCTCACCAACATTTCTTCTGACAGTGAAGCATAAACCTCATGTGCTCTACCACCAACCTGGATTGTAACAATGTCTAGTTGTCCTGTGGCCACTTCATCTGTTTAGCTATCTTCTCAAATGAAAAATGAGTGCTTCAGCATCTCTTTCTCCAAACTTTGGAAGAGCTTGTTTAAATTTAAACATCCCTTTACTAGGTTCTGATCTGGAAATAATTGATTCCACACTTTCTGGTGTCTCTTTTTTAACTGCCAGCAGTTTAAGCTGGAATTGTCTGTCCCTATCTTTTTCTCTTTCCTGCCTTTCTGTCTGTTCCCTTTGAAATGAACTTTCTCTTTCCTTTTCTTTCTCTGCTGCCCCTAGCTCAAATTTTTTCATTTGCAACTGAATTTGAGCCCATTCCAATGACCGACCTCTTAGAGAGCTCAGTCTCTCGGGTATTCCTTCGAATTTCAAATGCTGTGCTATACCTTTATTTATCTCTGATTTCCTTATCCCTGCAGGTAATCCTAATTGTGACTTATCTGCCAATTCCATTAACTTAGCTTTATTTGCCTTTTGTAAACCAACCAAAGTTATAATTTCAACTCCCAGACATGTCTTAGCAACTGCCAAAGCCATATTGCAGTCTCAACACTTAAAAAAAAAACCTCACACCAACTCCTGAATTCAAAGTACTTCTCATACTCCTAACCTTAACATTCACCAATCCCAAGCCAATCAAGGAGTTTCTAGTATATCCCAGGTGAGCCTCTGATTTTGTTATGGCAGTGGATGGTAAATGCCTATCTGCTCAAATTCCAGAGGGAAACTTGAAACAGCTGTCACAACTGTTTTGTAATTTGTATTTTATTTCGAGAATCATGCCTTGAATTCAGTAGTAATAAGTCCACCAAGACGTAAATGGTTTTTTACAAAACTAAATTAAACATTTATTAATAGAAGAAAAGATTTTAAGCACATACATAGGTCTACTATACTAACTGCTAATTCCCCTAATTAATCTGGCTCCCAGTTACATCTCCATTAAAGCAATAGTAAAATAAAATAGATTTTAACAGACCCAGGCAAAGCACACAATACCCTGGACAGTGATATTCAAAATGAGTTTTCTTAGCTCTGGTTCCTGTAGACAGCAACTTAATGCATAGAGGCTGGAGGCTTTTCACACATGTGTTAGATTTTAGAATGCCTTCCCCCTTACACATAACTTCATCTCCTTTATACATGTTTCTCCCTTTTTAATGTAAATTCCATGGCTCCAATATATCTTTGCAACTTTCCTTTTCTCATAATATAAATATTTCATAGTATTCATAGTATCAGTAACCTTTGGGAAAAATAAACACACTGTTTGGCTTGGCTTCTTATGGCTAGGCGTAACATCTTACCATCTCTTTGAAATTCAAACTAACCTAATTTATCTAAAAATGCAAATGTTCCTCATACCTCACATTCTAAAACTTCTGCCATGTTTACATATTTAGCATTTCAAACCTAGCTTCCCTTTTGACCACTGGAAAGCTCCAGACTAGCTGTCTCCAATTCAATTAAATCCCACCCACACACACATACACACAGAGAAACTAATCCAAACCTCACTATTAACCCATTTTTACTATAACTCACAATAACATTATGAAAATTATTATATTTTCATGACAGGTTCATGACTCCAACTCCCAACTCACGCCCATGTGCACAGCAGGTATACAACGAGATATCTGCCACAGATGCTGCCACAAAATGATAGTTCAGATCATTGGCATCCTGAAGTTTTGTTTAATTTGTGCATGGTATGTGGGTGTCACTGGCTGGGTCAGCATTTATTGCCCATCCATAATTGCCCTCAAGAAGGTGGCGGTGAGCTAGCTTCTTGAACTGCTGTATTCTATGTGGTGTAGGTAGACCAACAGTTCTGTTAGCAAGGGAGTTCCAGGATTTTGACCCAGTGACAATGAAGGAACAGCGATATAGTTCCAAGTCACGTTGGTGTGTGACTTGGAGGGAACTTTTAGGTGTTGGTGTGCCTATGCATCTGCTGCCCTTGTCCTTCTAGGTGGTAGAGGTCATGGGTTTGGAAGGTGCTGGCAAAAGAACATTGGTGAGTTGCTGCTGTGCGTCTTGTAGATGATGCAAACTGCTGCTACTGTGCATCAGTGGCGGAGGGAGTGAATGTTGAAGGTGGTGGATGCGGTGCCAATCAAATGGGCTGCTTTGGCCTGGATGGTGTTGAACTTCATGAGTGTTGTTGGAGCTGCACTCATTCAGGCAATTGGAGAGTATTCCATCACACTCCTGACTTGATCCTTGTGGATGGGGAGTCATGACATCAGTTACTCTCAGCAGTAATAATTCTGGACCAGTCTGGAGGAGCCCTGCGGTACTCAGCAAAGCAGCTCAAGATTTGTGATAGTATGCTGTGTGCTGCACAACCTTGCCCTCATGAAGGGACAAGCCTTGCCACCAGCTATCAGACAAGAGGCTGAGAAGTAGGAGCACAGGGAAGAGGAGGTTGCCTGGGCTGTACAAGAACAAACAATTCAAAGGAATGCATTTTGTCATAAATTAATTTTTGAATTTCTAAATTTGGATTGCAATATGTATTTTTTGTTGGTTTTAATTTTGCCTTTTAGACAAGAGGATGATGTGATGATCAATGATAGAGAAGGTAAGGAATCTAGGACTGTTGGTTAATGGAGATTAGGGGTTGTAGTTACCAGTATTCAAAAATTAAAGTAATTACCCTTGTGCATTCCCTTAGTGTTTTTCCACCTTGTTCCTTTGGCTATCCTAGTGCTGCTGCAAGTTGCTGCCCCAGGGGCTGCAGCAAGGCTGCTTGAAGACTTTCAATGGAGGAAAATGCAAATGGCCTTGGATGGTGACCTTGAGTAGCTCTGGGCCCAGCTTCAGACGGTACCATCTTGGCAGGGGTGGCAGCAGTCTGGCTGGTTGACTAACAAACAAGAACATGGGCACTGACCAAAAAGCAGTGGATCAAGAATGCTGTCATCCTGAGAGAGGAGAGAACAGCAGAGTTGTGCTCCATAGAATCAATCTCTCCTAGGATAATGCCTCAGTTGCTTTGACACCCTGGAAGACCCTATGAGCACTGGCATCCAGAGATATGATGGCAGCAGTCTGAGTTTGTACTGCAGCACTCAGATATTGCGTAGCTGCTGCTTTTGCTGCATTGTCAATGAGACATTGGTCAGCATGCTTGGTTACAGAAGTATGTTGGTTGAGTTGGTTGCCAGTTCCATGCTGGAATGATGAACTCCAATCTCTGCTTGAAGCCCTTAACCAAGGTGGTGTCAGATTCTTCCATGTTCATAGGCTTTCCTTCAGGCTTCTAAATGCACCAAGTATTTTGGTGTGTATCCCTATCAACCTTCTTCTGCAGCCTGCTCCATTGAAGTTTTCATCTGAGTCATTCGCAGCAGAACTCATGTACAACCTTCCCTTCCTGTGAGCTGGCATCTGCGCTCTCCTTTCATGCTGCCTTGGTTGCAGCATACTTGCACCCCTTATGTCATCATGTGCAGGTCCTTCCTCTCTGTTATTGCCTAAATTGTACATTGTGTCAGTATTTAAACTGATGGCTGCATGTGTGAAATCAGATGCCTTCAGCTGCACTGATTTCCTACTCTTCCACCACTGCCTGGGCAGATTGCAGGTTAGAGAGAGAGACGAAGGTTGGGTTGTGATCAGGAGAGAGGAAAAAGTAAGAAGTGCATGCTTAAACCATCTGCAGCTTGTAGGTCAGAGAAGAAGGGGTGAGGGAGAAGTGAGAAGGAGGATTAGGTATGAGGATACTGTGATCTTCAATAGAAACTTGGAAACTAGGAGCAGGAGTAGGCCATTCGGCCCTTCGAGTCTGCTCCACCATTCAATATGATCATGGTTGATCCTCTATCTCAACGCCATATTCCTCTTTTCTCTCCATACCCCTTGAAGCCCCTAATATCCAAAAACTTATCAATTTCTTTCTTGAATATACTCAGTAGTCCGGCCTCCACAGCCTTCTGTGGTAGAGAATTCCATAGGTTGACCACCCTCTGAGTGAAGAAATTTTTCCTCATCTCAGTCCTAAATGGCCTGCCCTGTATCCTGAGAGTGTGGCTCCTGGTTTTAGACTCCCCAGCCAGGGGAAACATCCTCCCTGCACCTAGTCTGTCTAGTCCTGTTAGAATTTTATACGTTTCAATAAGATCCCCTCTCATTCTTCTGAACCCTAGTGAATACAGGCCCAGTCGAACCAATCTCTCCTCATACAACGGTCCTGCCATCCTCAGTATCAGCCTAGTGAACGTTTGCTGCACTCCCTCTATGGCAAGTATATCCCTTCTTAGGTAGGGTGACCAAAACTGCACATAATACTCCAGGTGTGGTCTCACCAAGGCCTTGTATAACCACAGTAAAACATCCCTACTTCTGAACTCAAATCCTCTTGTAATGAAGGCCAACATACCATTTACCTTCCTAATTGCTAGCTGCATCTGCCTATTTACTTTCATTGTCTGGTATACAAGGACACCCAGATCCCTTTGTACATCCACATTTCCCAATATTTCACCATTTAAATAATATTCTGCCTGTTTTTCACACCGAATCTTATAACTTCACATTTATCCAAGTTATGCTGCATCTGCCATGTGTTTGCACACAACTTGTCTAAATCACCCTGAAGCCTCCTTGATCCTCCTCTCAGCTCACAACCCCGCCCAATTTTGTGTCATCAGCAAACTTGGAAATATTGCATTTGGTTCCCTCATCCAAGTCATTTATATATATCGTGAATAGCTGGGGCACAAGCACTGATCCCTGTGGTACACCAGCTAGTCACTGCCTGCCATCTGTAAAAAGACCTATTTATTCCCACTCTCTGTTTCCGGTCTGTCAACCAATTCTCAATCAATATAGTATATTACCCCCGATCCAATGGGCTTTAATTTTGCCCACTAGCCTCTTAAGTGGAACCTTATCAAAAACCTTCTTGAAATCCAAATACACCACATCCACTGGTTCTCCCTTATCTATTCTACCAGTTACATCCTCAAAAAACTCTAGTAGATTAGTTAAGCATGATTTCCCTTTCAAGGCCATGCTGACTTTGTCTAATCCCATTAATGCTTTCCAAGTGTTCTGTTACCACATCTTTTATAGTAGATTCTAGCATTTTCCCCACTACTGATGTTAAGCTGACTGGTCTGAAATTCCCTGCTATTTTTGTCTCCCTCCTTTTTTAAATAGCGGGGTTATATTTGCCACCCTCCAATCCGTAGGAACTGCTCCAGAGTCTATGGGCAGCTTTTTCTGGTCAGCGAGCGGGGGTGGGACCTGCTTGCCAATGTATTAAATGACGCGGGGTGACGTCGGGCGTGTGTCCCGACGTCTCCCTGCATCATTTAGATTTTCAATTCGGCAGGGGTGCAGCCGACTCGGCTACGCACCCGCGGACCTGTCAACGGCCTATTAAGGCCATTGAAAAAGTAATTAAAATGATTAGTGGACCTGCCCATCCAACATTATGGTTGGCGGGCAGGCGAAGAGCCCAGGCAGCCTTATGAAAACGCGTGAAACCTCATCCACGGGCCAGATGAGGTTTCATAAGGGATTTAAAATTTTCGGAATATTTTTAGATAAAAGTAATGGACATATCCCAGCTCATGTGACAGTGTCACATGAGGGGACATGTCAGGAAAATGTTTTCTAACCTTTAAAAAATTTTTTAAACTTCAACCGATCTCCCTGAGGCGGCACTTTGCCTCAAGGAGATCTGCACACTCTTTCAGACATATGCACAAAAGAGCGCAGTCCCGGCTCCGGGAGTCCCCCACCCCGCCCGCACAGGGACGACATAGAGTGAACGTTACGTCAAATGGCGGCGCACCCCCGATAGCGGGTGCCGGTCAGGAACCCGCCCACCCATGCCCACTCAACCCCCCCCCCGACGGGGGGAAAATGCTGCCCTATGGAATTTTCGAAGATGACCACCAATGCATCCAATATTTCCAGGGCTACTTCCTATAATACTCCGGGATGTAAATGATCAAGCCCTGGGGATTTTCAGCCTTTAACCCCATTATTTTCTCGAGCACCATTTTTTTACTAATACTGATTTTCTTCAATTCCTCCCTTTCACAAGGCCGTTGGTTCCCTAACATTTCTGGGAAATTATTTGTGTCCTCTTTTGTGAAGACAGTACCAAAATACGTGTTCAATTCTTCTGCCATTTCTTTGTTCCCCATTATAATTCCCCTTTTTTCTGACTGTAAGGGACCAACATTTGTCTTTGCTAATCTTTTTCTCTTCACATATTTATAGAAGCTTTTACAGTCAGTTTTTATGTTCCCTGCAAGTTTACTCTCATATTGCATTTTCCCCTTCTTGATCAATCTTTTTGTCCACTTTTGTTGAATTCTAAACTGCTCCCAATCCTCAGACTTGCTTCTTTTCCTGGCAATTTTATATGTCTCCTCTCTGGATCGAATACTATGCCTAATTTTTTTGTAATCCATGGTTTAGCCACCTTTCCTGTTTTATTTTTGTGCCAGGCAGGAATGAATAATTATTGTAATTCATGCATACCTTCCGTAAATATTAGCCATTGCTTATCCCCTTTTAGTAAGGTTCGCCAATCCATCATTGCCAACTCGTGCCTCATACCCATTAGTTCCCTTTATTTAGATTCAGGACCCTAGTTTCGAATTCAACTTCTTCACTCTCCATCTTAATAAGCAATTCTATCATTTTATGGTCGCTCTTCCCCAAGGGACCCCATACAACAAGATTGTTAATTAATCCTTCCTCATTGCACAATACTCTGTCTAGGATAGCCTGCTCTCTAGTTGGTTCCTCAATGTATTGGTCTAAAAAACCATCACGTACACACTCCAGGAAATCCTCCTCCACAGTATTATTGCTAGTTTGGTTTCTCCAATCTATATGTAGATTAAAGTCACCCATGATTACAGTTGTACTCTTATTGCATGCATCTCTAATTTCCTGTTTAATGCCTTCCCTTACATCTCTGTTACTGTTTGAGGGCCTATAGACAACACCTACTAATGTTTTCTGCCCCTTGGTGTTTCTTATCTCCACCCAAACAGATTCCACATCATGATTTTCCAAGCCAAAATCCTTCCTCATTAATGCATTGATTTCCTCCTTTACTAACAGTGCGACCCCACCTCCTTTTCCTATTTGTCTGTCCTTCCTAAATATTGAATACTGCTGGATGTTCAGTTCCCATCCCTAGTCACCCTGTAGCCATGTCTCCATAATTGCAACTATATCATAACCGTTTATATCTATTTGCCCTGTTAATTCATCTATGTTATTGCGAATGCTCTGCGCATTAAGTTACAATGCCTTTAGACTTGTCTTTTTAACTTTGTTAATCATCTTAGCTTTATTTTTCACTATGACCCTATTTGTCAGTCACCCTTGTTTTTCTGCTTTCCACTTTTGCTTTTTACATTTCTGTCTTTTGTTTCTATCCTTGTTTCCCCCTCCTCTGTCTCCCTGCTGTGGCTCCCATCCCCTTGTCATTCTAGTTTAAACCCTCCCCGACAGCACCAGCAAACACCACCCCCCCTCCCCCACCCCCCCACCCCCCGAGGTCATTGGTCCCGGTCCTGCCAGGATGCAACCCGTCCTGTTTGTATTGGTCCCAGCTTCCCCAGAACCAGTCCCAATGTCCCAGGAATCCTTCCTGTCTACACCATTTCTTCAAGCCATGTATTCATCCAAAATATCCTGTTATTTCTACTCTTGTTAACATGGTAGTAATCTTGAGATTATTACCTTTGAGGTCCTACTTTTTAATTTACATCCTAACTCCCTATATTCAGCATATAGGACCTCATCCCTTTTTTTACCTATGTCATTGGTACCAATATGTACCATGACCACTGGCTGTTCACTCACCCCTTCAGAATGTCCTGCAGCCTCTCTGAGACATCCTTGACCCTGGCACCAGGGAGGCAACATACCATCCTGGAGTCACTATTGTGGCCACAGAAATGTCCGTCTGTTCCCCTATCATTATAGCCCTGCCACTCTTCTTCCTCCCCTCTTGTGCAGCAGAGCCACCAATGGTGCCATGGACTTGGCTCCTGCTGCTTTCACCTGAGAAGTCGTCATCCCCAACAGTATCCAAAATGGTATATCTGTTAGAGAGGCAGATGGCCACAGGGGGCTCTTGAACTACCTTTCTCTCCTCTACTCTGCCTGGTGGCCACCCAACCACTTTCTGCCTGTTCAGTCTTTACCTGCAGTGTGATCACCTCACCTAATGTGCTGCCATGACAATCTTAGCATCACAGATGCTCTACAGTGAATCCACCCACTCCTCCAGCTCTGAGATGTGGTTAGCCAGCAGCTACACCCTTCCTGCACACATGATCGCCAGGGATACTGGAAGTGTCCATGACTTCCCACATAGTGCAGGAGGAGCATATCATGGGTGCAAGCTCTGTTGCCATGACTTCCCTTTAGGTTAAGCTCATTAGTTACTCCCTTTAAAGAATACTAACTACTCTAGCGGTCTTATTCCACTCCAAACACTCCCATTACTCTCCAAAGTCCTCACCTTATTTTGTTTAAACTAATGACTGCAGCATTTTAATTAGTAGAAAAGGTAGAAGTAGAAGCAGAGCCTGTATGAGCCCTGTTTTAAGGCTGGACCAAAACTCACCTTCCAACCCTAACAGCAACTTTTAGTTAATTGCTAATTTAGAGAAAGACCAGGATTTAGATAGAATTTAACCCTTAATTTAACCCTTAAACTCCCTCAGTCACCAATCTCCAACTGAAGCTCTCTACTGCAGCCAAACACAGGACTCCTGTGCAGACAAAGTCAGCATAATCAATGGCTTCATCCCCACCACTGGCCACTGCCTCAGTAATGGCACATCCCATAATGGACCGGTTCATCTTCTCCATGGGAGTTGGAACATGCAGGCAGACCTCTCATCATCCACTTAGTTCATGTTGCCTCTGGTTATGTGCATCTTCTTTTTAAAGAGAGAGAGGTGCATCAGTGTGTGTTGAGCAATCTGTTTGGGTGATGTGGCTATCATGGTCAGGTAGCTGGCAATATATACAAGTTGGGAGATATGGTTGTGAAGCTCAGAACAATGCTGGGCATGTGAGAGTGCAGTGAAGCATATGAATGTTAAATGTGAGTCCAGATCAATAGAGGTGTTTGGTAGGTGAGTGATGAGAGTTTAGTGATTTGAGCTATCTATGAGGCTAATTGTACAATTGATAGGATATGACATTTGAAAATATATTGACTGATCTTGACCACTCATGTGAGGTTATTGAACTTCTTGCATCACTGCATTCAGGTCCTCGGGGCTTGTGTCCCAGCATTTACCTCCATGGCTATCATTGTCACTCCTTTTTATCATGTGTCTGGAGGCAGGGGCCCTGAGAACGGTGGGGGGGCGGTGGGGTGGGGGGGGGGGGGGGGTGGGTCAACAAGGTGCAAATACCATGTCTCAGGGGCTAAAGAGGTCCCATGCTCATTGTCATTAATGGAGTTCACATCATTGTCCAGACTGAGCAGCTGAAGCATCAGACCTGAAAGACTGGCTTTAAAAACAATCCGAACTCTCAGGTCAGTCTCACTGACTGTTGCTGCGCTGCTGCTTCTGACCTTCAGGCAGCTTCGTGATTCTGATTTTTTTTAAAGCCCTCTGGAAAACCACAAAGTTACCTGAAGGTCAGTAGCAGCCTGAAATAATACCTTATAAATATTCGGATCTGGCCCTGGACATCAGGAGGGTTGATTACAGAGCTAAGTAACTTCATTGGAGAGTAAATTCAGCAGGGGTGTAAAATGAGAATCCAACCCAAGCCTGTCCCTGCTGGGTGAGTCAAGATAAAATTGGGTCCTTCTTTCTTCTTAGCTTGAAGTTTATAGATTGTTTACAATTTGAACACAAAAAAGCTATATTTGGTATATATTAGCATGTCATGTCTGAAATGAATCTTACTCACAGACACAAACATTCTGTTTCTTTTTAATATAAACTTAATACAAACATATCCAAATAAAGCTTTTGTAATTTGCAGTCCAGATTTTCTTCAAGGAATTTTAAAAATAACCAAAAACATATGAAGAAACTGAAGGCAAGCATCTGTCCAGCTCACTAAAGGGTGTTAACCAATCCTGGGAAACTATAAGCACGGCCGCTCAGACTGTCGAATCTGTCTTCAGCTAGCAGAGTTAAAGGTCCAGGCAAAAGACTACTATTCAAGGACTTTGGGTGAGACTGAAACGTCAAGTGGATGAGTAACAGAAAAATACTAATAATTTGCATTTATGAAGAACTTAAACAAATCCTCACAATATCCAAAATGTTTTATAGCCAGGGGATTACTTTTGAAATGGTCCCTGTTGTTAGGTAGGTGAACCAGTGGCAGATAATTGTAAATTGCATAAATAGGAAATGAATGATTGATCAGAAGATCTGCTTTCAGAAGCGCTAGTTGAGGGAGAAATATTACACAGAACACTAGAAAGTATATAGTCGAATGTTTTACATTCACACGAGCAGACATAGTCTCTATTTAATATCTCATCCAAAACGTGGCATTTCTGATAATGCAGTACTCCTTTGGTGTTACACTGAAGTGGGGCTCAAATCTATAACCTTCTGACTCGGAGGGGGACTGTATGAACATTTGACCCTATGGGCAGAATTTTACTTTCGTCAGGCGGGCGCGCGCCCAACCCGAACAAGCGTAAAATGACACGCGATGATATCGGGTAAGCGTCCCAACATCATCGTAACTGGCGCGATATTTCAGTTGGCAGGCCTGCGTGGGAGCCGGCAGCGCACCCGCCAACTATTAAGCAGCCTATTAAGGCCCTTAAAGAAGTAATTTTTCGCTGTCTGTCCAACCTTTCGGTTGGCAGGTGGGAGAAAAGACCAAGTGGCCTTTGCATTTTTGGCGAAACCTCATCCACGGGCAGGATGAGGTTTCCGCCAGTGATTTAAAATATTAAAAACTTTTAACATTCATATTTAACATGCCCCTGCTCATATGACAGAGTCACATGAGGGGACATGTTTTCATTATTTTTAATATCTTTATTTTTATTGTTAGAAATCATCAGCTCCCTGAAGCAGCTCTGTGCCTCAGGCAGCTTTTACTATGCGCACCCTCCACATGCGCACACTTCTGCTCTCGTGCTCCTCCTGCCCCAAGCCCAGCAGTGCTGAGCTTCTCAGTGCGCATTTCACGCAGGCTGACCAGCCAGCGTAAAATTCATGTCGAGGTCCAATCATGGGTGACGGTTGGTTTGATGGCCACTCCCAGGCCTGCCCGCCACGCCCGCATGACGAGGGCAAAATTCAGCCCTTGAGGTATTAAAAGCCGTCTAGGTTTAATCATGTTATCATGAAATATGTAATTTTAAATATTTTTCTTTTGTTCAAAACCTTCTTCAGGATCTTAGAAATTTCAATTACTAACAAAATGAGTGATTCAATTTGTCAACTTTTTTTTCCCTTTATTATTGACAGGTTCTATTTACTGGGAGTTCAAGATTGGCTGTTTTTCCTAAATATTTAGTAGATTCTCATTGGTTATTTTCCAGCTGCTTACCTTCTTTTTTGATTTACCAATTGGTCTGTAAAGGTTGTCCAGCAATGTACTTCATTTTATGGATGAAAAAGAAATGAACATGTTAAAATATATGAAAGGATCTGTGATAGTGAGCTGAGGGCTTTCTTTTGAAGCTCTTGTGTTATCTTCTCCTGAAATTGCTAAGACTCGTTCAATGCAATCTATTGGGGGAACCAATGAGACAACGCAAGAGACTATGCATTCAATGCTCAAGTTAGTCATTACTCCAACTCCTCCAATCACAGGTTCCCTCCCTCCTGCTCTTGCCACTCCTCCAGAGACAGAGGGCGGAATTGTACAGATTTACACTAAGTGTGGTAGTTGGCAGGTAAAACGACGTTCTACCTGTCGGCCGCAATGGCGGCTTATTACGCTGTATCATCCCAAACTCACCACATTAATTATGCCTTCCCAGGAAACATGCCGTTTCCATGGCAGGCGGACTCTCATTCGCCTGCCACACCGTCATCTCACCACTTCATCACACTGGGTGCCATATTCAAAGTGTGCAGCAGTGTGCACACCTCTCAGTACTTCCAGCCCAGGACTGCCACCTGGAAGACAGGATGGCCCCAAAAGGCAAAAAGAATGTAGCGCCTTCCCCCGGCTTCAGTGATGCATCCTTCAAGTGCCTTTTGGACACCGTGGAAGCCTACCATGATGTCTTCTACCCCCGCTCTGGCCGCAGAATGGGCAGCTGATCACCAATCCAGCATGGGAGGCAGTGGCAGCGGTAGCCAGCACCAAAACCCTGCAAAAGAGGACAGCCACCCAGTGCCACAACAGGATGAATGATCTCATCCCTTCTACCAGGGTAACTCACTCTTCTCATCACTCTCAACTCACACACTCACAAACCCATCACACATCCACAGGGATCTCACACCTCAAGGGACAACACCACTAACTCTCGCACACACCCTCACACCTCCATCAGGGTCATATCCTCTGGAGCTCACGTCCTCATCCCATCCATGGCTCCGCTCACCACACAAACATTCCATGCAGTGCCATGTGTCCTGCTCACACTCTCTCCATCTGTTTTCATGCAGGAGAAGCTGGCTCATATCAGCAGGGAGAGGTCCCTGATCAGAATTGGAGTGGCCCACATTAGGCCTCTCACTCACTTTCAGGAGTGTGCCATTCCACTCACTGGTGAGGACGTGGACCATGCCCACGGTGACGGTGAGGTCAGTGGTGAACACCCTCATAAGGATCCAGCACGACATCATCCCTCTCTCAATGTAACTGTGAGTGCTCTGTCTCCTGTTTTGACTCTGCTGCCATGCACTAATTATCTCTACTTTGGTTCACAGGGAGCTTTGCCAAGCGACCAACACCCTCAGCCAGCCAGTCCCTCCGCTCCATCCACATCCTCACCTCCAGCCAAGAGGACACATCCTCCATTGAAGAGCTGGAAATAAGCAGCCTGGAAGACGCATCACAGCGCTTACCCACACCCTCCACAAGCGCAGAGATACACACTTCAGTGGGACCTAGGTCTAGAGCAGGCTCAGGTTCCCAATCTGGTGGTCACCACATGGAGACATGTCCGCAGCAGGAGGAGGCAGGTTCAGCCGAGCTCTAGCTGTTTCCATGCAGGGGAAGCTGGCTTACTTCAGCAGGAAGAGGTCCCAGACTGGGGGTGGAGTGGCCCAAATTAGGCCCCTCACTCACTTTGAGGAACGTGACATCGCACTGACTGGGGAGGACAAGGACTGCGGTGATGGTGAGGTCGGCAGCAAACACCCTCGTGAGGATCCTGCACCACATCATCCCTCTCTCAACGCAAATGTGAGTGCTCTCTCTCCTGCTTTTGACTCTCCTGCCATGCACTAATCATCTCAACTTAGGTTCATAGGGAGCTCGGCCAAGCGACCGGCACCCTCAGCCAGCCAGTCCCTCAGCTCCATCCACATCCTCACCTCCAGCCAAGAGGGCACCTGCTCCATTGTAGAGCTGGAAATAAGCAGCCTGGAAGACCTATCACAGTGCTTACCCACACCCTCCACTTCAGTGGGACCTAAATCTAGAGCAGGCTCAGATTCCCAATCTGGTGGTCACCACATGGAGACATGTCCGCAGCAGGAGGAGGCAGTTTTAGCCGAGCTCCCCAGCATTCAGAGGACTGATGGGGAAGAGGCATCTGTGAGGTCCCAGTCAGTTAATGAGCCTCTGGATTTGGCCTTCCAACTCATCGTGGAGAGTCAGCAGAAGGTGTGGTAACATCACGCAGAGCCGTGGGAAGCCCTCAGCAGGTGGCATGTGAGTCAGAGGAGTGTGTCTGCCTGCTCTCTGATGAAGTGGTGCCCACATGTGCGCGTATAGAGGTCTCCATGGGGAGGATGGTGGATGCCATGGAGACCCTGGGCCTGCAGAACATGGAGATGTGTACAAACCTGCACTCAATCACAGTAGCCATGGGTGAGTTCCTGCAGTGGCAATGAGAGAGGAAACCGGAGCACCTCGATGTCCCTCCAGGTTCTCCTTCCCCCTCAATGAGTCACGCCAGGGTGCCCGGGCATCTGAAGGGAGGAGGAGCTGGACACCCCTGGACACTCAGGAATCTCAGAGGCTGTCCTCTCCCTCCTACTCCACTTTGCCTGTGAGCCCCTCAACTCATCCTCTGTCAGCGCAGAGGGAGCAGCTGGTCAACAAGTGATTCTGGATGGAGAAGTGTGTGTGTGGCAGGGCCGGTCAGAGTTTCTTGCCATCACTCTCCCATGCATGCAGATCCTTCACGTATCACATTCACCTCAATGTCCTGAACATTTTGAATGCTGCCTGCTGGGGTTCGCTCTCAGTTGTCCATCTGAGCTGAGCTGCATCTCCGCCCACCCACTGATTACACTCCCATGCAGCACCTGATCTCGCCCACCACGACTCTCGTTTCACTTTCGATTTGGACAGCATGGTCTGGATTCGGTCTTTCGTTCACTCCAATGCCTTTTCCCCTCCCCAAGTCACCTATTTCCACTGTTGACCCCCCTGGCATCACCTCCCTGCAGTGATCTACCAGCCAGTACCCTTTTCCTTCAGGGATGTCCAGGTGAACGCATAAGTTCCCTTCCTTCCCGAAAATCCCACCCCCATCCACATTCACCTCCCAACCTCCTCCTTCCCACCTCCAGGTTCTGTGTTTGCCTTCAGGTCCCCACCAACCACTCTCGCCATCCGTTCTACCAATAGTGTCGAACCCTCACCCTCCCACCCTGCAGCCTCACTCTGCCCTCGGTCATTCTCACCGTTCCCTCATTCCATGTACACCCTGAGTTCACTCCCCAGGTGGCAGTCATGGACTCATCAGAGCCCTCCCTTGCGTCTTCACCTGGATATCACCCCCCTCTGGATCCCTTCCCCCCTTGGAACCCCTTCCACCCCCAAACTCCCTCCCACCTTCGTCCTCTCCCCCACAGACTGCAGCCCCATTTAGTTCTTCCCCCTTCCTGACTCCTTCAGACACCCTTACTTCTTTCACCACGCTTAGTCCTTCCCCCCTCACAACTCTTTCCTTCAGCCTAACTTCTTTCTCCAGCCTTACCTCTTCCTCCACCCTTAGCCCTTTCCCCTTCCTGACTCCTTCCTCCACCTTCTCCTCCAGCCTTACTCCCTCCCCTCTCCGCATTCCTTCCTCCCCCCCTCAGGCTCCCTCCCCTCTCCATGCTCCTTCCTCCCCCCGGACTACCTCCCCTCTCCATGCTCCTTCCTCCCCCCGGACTACCTCCCCTCTCCATACTCCTTCCTCCCTCCCCTCTGCACACTCCTTCCTCCCTCTGAACTCCTTCCCTTAAACCTTCCACCCCCCCTTAAACCTACCTCCTCAGTTGCTGTCTTCTGTCCTGTTACCCCCTCCCCCCCACTCCCTCTCCCCCTCCCAATCTCTCCTCTGACAACTTCATCCCCCACAACCTCTTCCCATTCTGACACCTTTATTCCCCCACTCCCAATCTCACCCCATCCTGACACCTCTGCCGCTCCCAGTTGACCCTAGCCATTCCTCTCCCACCACCCCGGTACTTCTTTCTCCTCCAAACACAGTTGGACTTTCCTCTCCAGCCTCTCGACCATCATCCATTGCGAGCAGACCCTCAACGGTGACTTTCCAACTTCCGGGAGCTGCTTTGCAGCAGAGCCATGTCCATGAGAATCAACCCAGCATGCCATGGACGTTCCTCCAGTGTGCTGTTGCTGTCGGGCTCCAGCATGCTCTGCTCCTCGGATGTCCGCGATGTGAGCAAGGCCCTGGTGGTCACACTTGTCAAGACGTGTTCTGCGCCAGCGTGCAATCAGGCCAGCGTGGGCAGACGATCCTGCAGGGGGTGATGATTCTGGCAGACTGGCTTTATAATGATTTGCTGATGTATTACAATAAGGTTCCCGACGTCCGATGGTGGGAAATGCAGCCCGCCATCGAGGGGCTGAGCGGACGTTCTGCAAACTGGTTTCACGATTTCTGGTCTTCTCGCCAGATTGCCTGCTCACGCCACCGAGCACAGCGGGTACGGAAAATTCCACCCAGAACCTATGATTGGAGGAACAGCAAGAACAGCAGAGAGAGAACCTGTGATTGGAGGAGCTGGAGCTGTTATTCTGACCGTTCCCGCTGGTCACCGTGCAGGTGTCTTCAGCTGCACTGAATGATTTGCGATGATGTCTTTCGGGAGGCCAAAGAGAAGATACAGGAAATGAAAGAGAAGGGAGTCACCACTGATAATGGGGCCAGAGCAGGCCTGTGGGTGCTGTCACTCAGCCTCATCCCAGACCAGGCCCACTTGTTGTCCTCATCCGTTCCCAGGAAACCGGAACTTTGCTTCCAATGATACTGAGTTAGCTTGAGTGAGGTGAGGGAGTGAGCTTAGGCAGCAGCAAGTGAATAGCATTGTCCCCTTCCTCCTCCCCTCCATCCGTCTTTGCCTTTCACTCCATCAATGAAACAATGCAAGTGGTAGCATGGAAACATAATTTCTTTTCTATATAGAACATGTAGTCAAAACATATAAAACAAAATCTGAAAGGTTTTCTTGCAATCTGGGTTGCAAGTATTAAATTTTCACCCAAATATGAATTTACTGTCATTGTGTGCATATGGTGCAATGTGCAGAACCTGTTAATGAGCCAGTTACCAAAATCAGTGTGATCATCTGCAGTGTTATAAATAACTAACAGGGTTGTTCCTGTCAAATTATCAATATTGCATGATGCTGTTTAAATAATATTTGTACTCTTTGGTTTGTTTAATAGTCACAGTGGGATCACCTAAGGGGCCCAGAAATAAGGAGGTACCATGGCACTAAGGCCCAAGATTTATCTTTCTGGCCCTGGCTGCAGGCTAGTCTCAAGTAATGCAGTAGTGATATTGGGCCCCCTGCTGAGTGAAATGCAGGCAATATGCCATCTCCATGCTGCCTGCTCATTAAAATGATTTGTGTGTGCAGCCAATGAACAATATGAGGAGTGTTGGCAACATGCAGAAATCATTATAACTAGCAGGCAGCACACAGATGGTGTATCCTGTTAGTTAGGCTTGATCATGCACATTTAGCTTTTAAAAATTTTGCCACAAAGTTTCTGGAAGTGTGAGCCAATAATGGTGCAGCAGAGGCAACCGGGCACCTGGGACCTCAGTGAACAACAGGACTAACAGCCTAACAACCAATAAGATTAAAGGTTTGTGAATTAAATAGAGGAAGGACTGAGAAAGAAGGTAAATTAGAGTGGGTGAATCCAATGTCAAATCAAATACAAAGAAAAAAGGACAGAAAGAAGGTGTAAGAAAGTGTTTTGAAGGCCCTTCCTAAAAATAATAAATGTGCAGAAAGTTGGCGTTTTTGCAATAATAGTCCCCCTATAAATGGACCACCCGGATTATGCATAATACTTTATTGGGGGATGATCAACCTCTTTTGACTTTCACTCTAGCTTAATTGTTGTTCAAATGCAGCCAAGCGCCAGGTTTATCTAATAATGTGTGGCTTGAGGTCAGCAGCACATCTGTAAGAGCTGGTAGCCTTTGTAGCAATGTTTCATCTTATACTGTTTCTTTTTCGAAAGAGCTAGAATAGAGAATGGGAGATATGGTGGAGGGAATAAGTGGTTCAGATGTTTATGAACTTCATTTTCTGGTCTATGATGTAATCTGACTCAACTGATTGGATATATAATTTTTTCTTCAGAAACTTCTGAGTGTTTATATTACTGCTGTTTTCTGGTGTAAATCTGGTAGTACATTTCTTGGCAATGTTTGTGGAATAAATGACTTTTTCTTTTATTTGCTCTTGTGAAACACCTTAGATGTTATCTATGGTTAAGGGCATCATATAGCAGGACAGTAGTATAGTGGTAATGTTATTGGACTTGTAATCCAGACGCTTGGGCTAATACTCCAGGGACATGAGTTCAAATTCCACCATGAAAACTGGAAGATTTAAATTCGATTAATTAATAAATCGGGAACTAAAACATTGATCTCAGTATTGATGATCATGAAAGCACCAATTGTCACAAAAACCCATCTGATTCACTAATGATCTCACACCATCTGACCTACATGGAACTCCAGACTCACAGCAATGTGGTTAACTCCTAACTAACCTCCGTAATGGCTTAGCAAGCCACTCAATTGCATCGAGCTGCAACAGAAAATTTGAATAAGAAGAAAACTGGAGGGACTGATCAGCAGCGACCTTGGCACTGGAAACAATAAAGCCACACCCTGCCCAGTTGACCCTGCAAAGTTGCAAAGCCCTCCTCACTAACAACTGGAGACGTGTGCCAAAATTGGGAGAACTGTCACACAGACTATCAAGCAACAGCCTGGCATAGTCAAGCTCACCGACACATGCTGATGACAAATGTCCCAAACTTTTTTCAATATTCATTCATGGGATGTGGGCATCATTGGCTAGACCGACAACTATTGCCCTTTGCTAGTTGCCCTTGAGAAGATGGTGGTGTGCTGCCTTCTTGAACCGCTGTAGTCCATGGGCAGAATTTTCTGCCTGTCAGGCAGGCGGGCCCGACCCAATCTCCAGTGGGCGGGGAGCTGATTCCCGCCAGCGAAGTGGGCCGCACCGCCATTTTACGTGGGCGAGCCAATTAAGGCCCGCCCAGCGTGACGTCTGGCGGGAAGCGCTATGTGCTTCCTGTGCGGGCGGGGGGGATTCCCTAAAAGTGAGAGTGTGCTCTTTTGTGCATGCACACAAAAGAGCGCACATCTCCCTGAGGCTAAGTGCTGCCTCAGGGAGATCGTTTACACTTTGAAAAATATTAAAAATAGAAAAAAAAAAAATCCCCATCATGTCCCCCTCGTGTGACAATGTCACATGTGATGGGACATGTTCATACTTTACAGATTAACTTTATTAAAATTTTTAACACCCTGCATGAAACCTCACCCCGCCGCTGGATAAGGTTTCATGCTTTATCAATTTGCCGCCGGGGCTCCTGGCCTGCTCGCCAACCTTAAGGTTGGATGGGCAGATCCTTTAATTGTTTAAATGATCCTGTCAATGGCCTCAATTGGCCATTGACAGGTCGGCAGGCCTGCAGCTGATTTTGCTGTGGGCCCGCCTTCCTGAAAATTTAAATGGGGCGGGATGATGTCAGGGGTTCTGCCCAATGTCATCCCACGTCATTTTACGCGTCGGCGAGCGGGCCCCGCTCCCTGCTCGCTGACGGGAAAATTCTGCCCCATGTGTTGTAGGAACACTCGCAGTGCTGTTAGGGAGGCAGTTCCAGGATTTTGACCCAACAACAGTGAAGGAACGGTGATATATTTCCAAATCAGGATGGTGTGTGGCTTGGAGGGGAACTTGAAAGTGGTGGTGTACCCATGCATCTGCTGCCCCTGTCCTTCTAGGGGGTAGAAGTCGCAGGTTTAGAAAACGCTGTCGAAGGAGCCTTGATGAGTTGCTGCTGTGGATCTTGTAGATGGTACACACTGCTGCCGCTGTGCATCAGTGGTGGAGGAAATGAATGTTGAAGGTGGTGGATGGGGAGTCAATCAAGTGGGCTGCTTTGTCCTGGACAGTGTTGAGCTTCTTGAGTGTTGTGGGAGCTGCACTCATCCAGGCAAGTGGGGAGTATTCCATCACACTCCTGACTTGTGCCTTGTGGATGGTAATCAAGCTCTGGGGGGTCAGGAGGTGAGTTTCTCACCACAAAATTCCTAGCCTCTGACCTGGTCTTGTAGCCACAGTATTTATATGCCTGGTCCAGTTCAGTTTCTGATTAATGGTAACCCTCAGGATATTCATCATGATCCATGGGTACAACCAGGTCCACCAAGGGTTGCTGCACAGTGGTGTATAGTTGGGACAGTGTAGCCCTTTAAGCCCTCAACCCTGACTCCAGACCCTACGAAGTCTCATGACATGAGATCGGACATGGGCAAGGAAACCCGGCTCCTGCTGGTTACCACCGAGTGCCCTCCTTCAGCTGGTGAGTCAGTACTCCTCCATTTTGAACACCACTTGAAAGATGCACTGAGGGTAGCAGGAAAACAGAATGTATTCTGGGTGGAGGACTTCAATGCACACCACCAAGAGTGGTTCGGTTGCGCCACCATTGACCGAGCTGGCTGAGGCCTGATAAACATATTTGCCAGACTGGGCCTGAAGAAGCCAACACGAGAAAAAACCTACTTGACTACTGGGCCTCACATCCATGGTGTGTTGTGGGCTATCAGGAGCAGCAGAATTGTATTCAAATACAATCTGTAACCTCAGCATTCAGATTATCCCTAACTCTTAACATCAAACAAGGAGTTCAACAAAGATGGCAGGAACAGTACCAGACATATATAAAACTGAAGTGCCAAGCTATTGAATCTACAAAACATGCATAGTAAACAATGCTTGCAGCTTGTGATAGACAGAGCTAAGCAATTCCACAACCAATGGATCAGATCAAAGCTTTGCAATCATGCCACATTCAGTCATGAATGCTGGTGAACAATTAAACAACTAACCAGAGGAGGAGGCTCTACAATCCTCAATGATGCAGGGGCCCAACATGTCAATGCAAAAGACAAGAGTGAAGTGTTTGCAAACATTTTCAACCAGAAGTAGAAAGTGCCTGATCCATCTTGGGCTCCTCCTAAGATCCTGAGCATTACGGTCTTTAGTCAATTCAACTCACTCCATTTGATATCAAGAAACGAGTGAAGGCAATGGAAACAACAAAGGCTGTAGTACTGAAGACTTATGCTCCAGGACTAGCTGCGCCCCAGCAAAACTGTCCCAGCACAGCTACAACACTGGCAGCTACCCAATAATGTGGGAAATTGCCAGGTATGTCCTGTTCATAAGGAACAGGACAAATTCAATCCAGACTACTCTCAATTACCAGCAAAATGATAGAAGTTGTCAGACAGTACTATCAAGTCATACTAACACAGCAATAACCTGCACATTGACATTCAGTTTGGATTCCACCAGGGCCACTCAGCTCCAGGCCTCATTACAGCCTTGGCAAAAGAGCTCAATTCCAGAGGAGAGGTGAGAGTGACTGCCCTTGACATCAAGGTAGCATTTGACCGAGTGCGGCATCAAGGAGCCTCAGCAAAAGTAAAGTAAATGGGAATCAAGGGAACACTTTCCACTAGTTGAAATCATACCTAGCCTAAAGGAAAATGGTTGTGGTTATTGGAAGCCAGTCATTTCAGTCCCAGGACAACTGTAGGAGCTCCTCAGGGTAGTGTTCTACGCCAACCATCTTCAGCCACTTCATCAATGACCTTCATGATGGCATAAAGTCAGATTTGGGAAATGTTCACTGATGATTACACAATGTTCAATTCTATTCATGACTCCTCAGATACTGAAGCAGTCTGTGTCCATATGTAATAACACCTAGACAACATTCAGCCTTGGACTGATAAGTGGCAAGTAACATTCGCGCCATACAAAAGCCAGGCAATGACCATCTCCAATAGAGAATCCAACCATCTTCATTTGACTTTCATTGAGTCATTAACGACAAAGAAGGAGGTCATTTGGCCCATCAAGTCCATGCTGGCTCGCTGTAGAACAACATAGTCAGTCCCAATTCCCACCCCCTGCTCTATCTCCATAGCCCTGCAAGTTTATTTCTTTCAAGTGCCCATCCAGTTTCCTTTTGAAATCTGATCGTCTCTCTTTCCACCTCTCCCAGGGGCAGTGAATTCCAGGTTAGTACCAGCCACTGCATAAAAAGTCTGTCCTCACATGCCTCTCTTGCCCAAAATCTTGAACCTGTGTTCCATAGTCCTTGTATCATCAGTTAATGGGAATGTTTTTTCCTCGTCTACCTTATCCAAAGCTGTCAAAATATTGTATACCTTTATCAAATCTTCCCTCAATCTCCTTTGCTCCAAGGCAAATAACCCCACCTTCTCCAACTTAACCTTTAACTAAAATCTCCCAAGCCTGGAACCATTCTGACAAATCTCCTCTGCAATCTCTCAAGGACCCTTACATCTTTCCTAAAGTGGTGACCAGAACTGGATGCAATACTTTCGTTGTAGCCTAACTAAAGTTTGATGATGGTTCAGCATAACTTCCCTGCTTTTGTACTCAATACCTTTATTTATGTAGCCCAAGATTCCATATGCTTTGCTAACAACTCTCTCGATTTGTCCTGCCACTTTCAAAGATATATGCACATGCAGTGCCAGGCCCCACCGACCCTGCACACTGTTTAGAACTGTGTCATTAAGTCTACATTGCCTCTCCCTATCCCTTCTGCCAAAATGCATCACCTCTGGCACCCCCTCCGCATCTAGGGAAGATTTGAAGATTATGGCAAGCCCTCCCGCTACCTCCATCCCCACTTCCTTTAGCAACCTGGAATTCAACCCATCTAGACCAGGTGACTTATGCACTCTAATCATAGCCAGCCTTTCCAATGGCTCCTGCCTCTCAACTTCCACCCCCATCATTACTGTACCATCTCCGCTTCTACTGATATTTTGTCGGCTTCCTCTTCCTTAGCAAATAAAGTGCTTATTAAGTATTCTTGACTTTCCCTGCTCCTCTAAGCAAAGGGTCACTTTCTTTATCCCTATTAGGATCCACTCCAAATCTTACTGCCCTGGCATTGCTTCCCCTGCCTTTCACCCTTGTTGGAATGTACCCAGCCTGTTCTTGATGCATCTCCTCCTTAAAGGTCATCCATTGTTCTGGTACAGTTTTTCCTGTCAGTCTTTGGTTCTGCTTTTCCCTTGATAAATCCTTCCTCATCCCAATGAAATTAGCTCTCTTCCTATTTAGACCTTCTACTTTAGTTTGTTCTTTGCTCTTCTTCATTACTATTCTATACATTATAAACGACGATCACTCTGACCCAAATGTTCCCCCACAGACACTTGGTCCATTTGGCTCACGTAAATCCCTAGCACCAGATCCAGCAATATCTCTTTCCTAGTTGGACTGAGAACAAGCTAGTCAAGGAAGTTCTCCTGAACGTATTTCAGAAATTCCTCCCCCTCCTTAACCTTCATTCTAACATTGCCAATCAATATTTGTCCCCCAATATCACCACTCTATAATCCTGGCACATTTCTGTGATTTTCATGCAGATTTGGTCCTCTATCTCTCTCTCACTATTTGGAAGCCAATAGAATACCTGCCATTGTGTGCTCATGCAATTTTTGCTTCTTAAGTATAACAAATGGATTCTGTCCTTGCTCCCTTATTTCCAACATCAAAATGTCTTCCTTAGTCAGCACTCTCAGCCAACTTCTCTTTCCTATCATTTCTGAATAATTCATATCCTTGAATTCATTGTAAGCTGCATTCTTTGTAGTCCTTCTTAGTCCATTCCTATCTAATATGGTACTATTCCCTTCTCTAGTACTGTCCAACACTTTTGCTTTATACACCTTATTCCTCTTTTCTACTTCTACATGCTGGTGCCCATATCCCTGCCAATTTAGGTTAAACGCTCCCCAGCCACATTAGTGAAACTCACTGCAAGGACATTGGTCCCAGTTCTGTTGAGGTGTATCCTGTCACTTTTGAATAGGTGCCTCCTACTCAGAACTGGTCCCAATGCCCCAAGAATCTGAAGGTGTCCCTCTTGCACCATGCCTCACATCAAGCGTTGGTCCTCCCTATCTTCCTATTTCTACTCTCGCTCACGCATAGTACTGGGAGCGATCCAGAGATTATTACCTTTGAGGTCCTACTTTTTAATCCCCACCCTAGTACCTGAAAATCTGACCATAGGATGTCAATACCTGCCCTCTCTATGCTGTTGATACACAACTTCTGGATCACCCTCTCCCTCCTCCATAATATTTTGCACCCCCTCAGTGAAATGCTTTATCCTGGCATCAGAGAGGCAACACACCATGCTGGACTCACGGTGGTGGTTACAGAAATACCTGTCTGTTCCCCGACTATGGAATCTCCTATAATGACAACAAATATATATATTGTTCCCTCCTGTGTAGTCTCTTGCCCAGTAGTGCCATGGTTTGAAATGCACGCTTTCAAGGTGTTGTCACTCCCAGCATGCTGCAATGCTGAGTACCTGTTTGAAAGTGGCAAACAACCCAAAGCTTCTTATACTTCCTGACTCTTCCTAATGGCCACCATCTATTATCCTGAACTCTCACTGCCTGTGGGGTGGCCACCTGCTGGGACTTAAGATCCAGGAAACAGTCATCCTCCCGAATGCTCCTCAGTGACTCCTGGTGCCACTCAAGCTCGGAAATACTGAGCTCAAGCTGAAGCAGCTGGAGACACATCCCACATACATGGTCCCCCAAGACTTGTGGTGTCCTGAAGTTCACAGATGTGTAGGAATTGAAAGCAACAGGTCTCAGAAGCCGATATTTCCTCTTTTACAATTTAGCTGGTACCTTGTTCAAAGTATGAATTTTAATTAACCCTCCACATCTGCTCTGTGCTAATATGCTGATTAATTCACTGATTATTATACTTAACCCAATGAAGGTTTTTGATATTCCAATACCTAGTTTGAATGAATGCCTTAGTTTAGAGATTAAAAGAGAAAAATGCTCACTAACCAATCACTTATCTACTTTCCTGTGACATCACACTTAGACTTTCTTTCAAACACATTTGGTCGGCTCTGAACTAACCCCAGCTCTCTTATCCTCCTCTGTATTACCCCCCAGCTCTCTTATCCTCCTCTGAATTACCCCCCAGCTCTCTTACCCTCCTCTGAATTACCCCCCAGCTCTCTTATCCTCCTCTGAACTACCCCCAAACTCTCTTATCCTCCACTGAACTACCACTGAGCTCTCTTATCCTCCTCTGAACTACCCCCAGCTCTTTTATCCTCCTCTGAACTACCCCCAACTCTCTTATCCTCCTCTGAACTACCCCCCAGCTATCGTATCCTCCTCTGAACTATGCCCGAGGTCTCTTATCCTGGTCTTGCTGTGCTGTTGCTCTCATTGCTGCTCTTCTGCCACTCTTTATCCTTCCAATTACAGCATTGCTAAATCCCCCACTATCAATATCTTGGTGGTTAGCCAGAAACTTAGCTAGACCAGCCACATAAATACTGTAGCTACAAGAGCAGGTCAAGCAGAGTAGGGATACATGGAGTGCTGCAAGGTCAAGTGAACATGGCATCATCTGCATATCAGGATGTTATGAAGTAGGGACCATAAATATAAGATAGTCATGAATAAATCCAATAAAGAGTTCGGGAAAAACATCTTTACCCAGAGCGAGGCTGGAATGTGGAACTTGCTATCACAGATAATAGTTGACTTTAAAGGGAAGAGAGAAAGATACATGAGAGAGAAAGTAATAGAAGGGTATGCAGATATGGTCCCCTGAGGATGTGTGAGAGGAGCCCCATGCTGAGCATGAACACAGGTGAGTTGTGCCGAATGGTCTGTTTCTGTGCTGTGAATTCCATGTAATTCTATGGTAAATCCAGATGTTTGGCCAGAATTCTGGTACAAAAGGTGGACATGGACAAACTCTGCTAAATTTTGAAAGGACCAATGTACTTGACAAGATTCTAAAAATATGCAAGTTACAATGGAAAAATATACTAGCTGCTGCACTTAAAAATATCGAGGGAGGAAAACAATGAGTGCATCAGAGAAACTCACTTCCAGATGTCAAAGAAAAAAGGCCCAAATGTATCTTTGTAAATTAATTGAAAGATTCCTTAACCTTATCAGTATGCATGCAACTGAACAAAATCTTTTGCTAGATAGCTTTTCTTGTGTTTTAAGACCTTCCAAAGTACAACCACATGGTGGGTGATGAACAGAATAAAAACAGAAAATGCTGGCGATGCAAAGGAAAATTCTGCAGATGCTGAAAATCTGAAATAAAACAGAGAAGGCTGATAATTCTCAGTAGGTCAGGCAGTATCTGTGGAAAGGAAAACAGAGGTAACATTTAAGATTGATGACCTTTTATCAAGATAGGAAACAGCTGGAGATGGAACACATTGTCAGCAAGCTAGCACAATCTTAGGGAAGATGGTGGCATAGCGGTGTTGTCATTGGACAAGTAATTGAGAGACCCAAGGTAATGCTCTGGGGACCTGGGCACAAATCCCAACACGACAGATAGTGAAATTTAAATTCAATAAATAGGAGCAGACTGAAATTCCGAAGAAGTTATACAGACTTGAAACATTAACTCTATTCTTTTTGGCTGCGGTAGAGAGCTTCAATTGGAGATTGGTGACTGAGAGAGTTTAAGGGTTAAGTTAAGAGTTAAATTCTATCTAAAGTCTAGTCTTTCTTTAATTCTTTTTAATTTAGCAATTAACTAAAAGTTGCTGTTAGGGTTGGAAGAAGGTGTTTTTGACCAGAGAGGAGAGGCCAGCAAGAGCGGCATAAAAGGGCATGATAAACAGAGGCCAAGACCGTATAGGAGAGGCATACGCTCAGGAGCTTCAGGCGGTGGAGTTCGAAGTGACGTCACGATTCAAAAAGTGACGCTTTGCAGGGGAGGCAGCTGATTGGTAAGTAGGGTCAGGTGAGTACTTCCACTTCTACTTTTTCTACTAATTAAACTGCTGCAGCCCATTAGCTTAAACAAAATAAGGTGAGGACTTTGACTGAAGTGGGAGTGTTTGGAATGGAATAAGGCCCCGAGCGTAGTTAGTATTCTTTAAAGGGAGTAACTAACAAGCTTAATCTAAAGGGAAATCATGGCAGCTGAGCTTCCATCCATGGTATGCTCCTCGTGCACTATGTGGGAAGTCATGAACACTTCCAGTATCCCTGGTGACCATGTGTGCAGGAGGTGTGTCCAGCTGCAGCTACTGGCTAACCGCATTTCAGAGCTAGAACAGCGGGTGGAATCACTGTGGAGTATCCACGATGCTGAGATTGTCGTGGACAGCATGTTCAGTGAGGTGGTCACACTACAGGTAAAGACTGAACAGGCAGAAAGGGGATGGGTGACAACCAGGCAGAGAAGAGAAAAGCAGGTAGTGCAGGAGTCCCCTGTGGCCATCCCTCTCTCTAACAGATATACTGTTTTGGATACTGTTGGGGGAGACAGCTTCTCAGGCGAAAGCAGCAAGAGCCAAATTCATGGTATCATGGGTGGCTCTGCTGCAAAAGAGGGGAGGAAGAAGAGTGGCAGGGCTATAGTGATAGGGGATTCAATAGTAAGGGGAACAGACAGACATTTCTGCAAAAGTGACTGCAGGAAGGTATGTTGCCTCCCTGGTGCCAGGGTCAAGGATGTCTCAGAGAGGCTGCAGGACATTCTGAAGCGGAAGGGTGAACAGCCAGTGCTCGTGGTACATATTGGTACCAATGACAAAGGTAAAAAAAGGGATGAGGTCCTATAAGCTGAATATAGGGAGTTAGGACATAAATTAAAAAGTAGGACCTCAAAGGTAGTAACCTCAGGATTACTACCAGTGCCATATGCTAGCGAGAGTAGAAATAATAGGATATATCGGATGAACACGTGGCTGAAGAAATGGTGTAGACGGGAAGGAGTCAGATTCCTGGGACACTGGGACCAGTTCTGGGGAAGCTGGGACCAGCACAAACAGGGCGGGCTGCATCTGGGCAGGATCGGGACCAATGTCCACGGGGGGGTGGTGTTTGCTGGTGCTGTCGGGGAGGCTAGACTAGACTAGAATGGCAGGGGGATGGGAACCAGAGCAGGGAGACAGAGGAGGAGGAAACAAGGATAGAAATGAAAGACAGTAATGTAAGAAGCAAAAGTAGAAGGCAGAAAAACAAGGGCGAAAAACAAATAGGGTCACAGTGAAAAATAAAGCTAAGACGATTAATAAGGTTAAAAAGACAAGTCTAAAGGCATTATAATTTAATGTGCAGAGCATTTGCAATAACATAGATGAATTAAAGGTGCAAATAGATATAAACGGTTATGATCTAGTTGCAATTATGGAGACATGGCTGCAGGGTGACCAAGGATGGGAACTGAACATACAGAGGTATTCAATATTTAGGAAGGACAGACAAATAGGGAAAGGAGATGGGGTAGCACTTTTAGGGGTAGCACTTTTAGTAAAGGAGGAAATCAATGTAATAGTGAGGAAGGATATTGGCTCAGAAAATCATGATGTGGAATCTGTTTGGGTGGAGATAAGAAACACCAAGGAGCAGAAAACATTGGTGGGTGTTGTCTATAGGCCCCCAAACAGTAACAGAGATGTAAGGGAAGGCATTAAACAGGAAATTAGAGATGCATGCAATAAGACCACAACTGTAATCATGGGCAGGATTTTCCTGTCGGTGAGCAGGGGGACGGGGCCCGCTCGCCAATGAGTAAAATGACGCGGGATGTTGTCGGGCGGAACTCCCGGCGTCCCCGTGCCCCATTTAAATTTTCCGGTAGGTGGGGGCGCAGCAAAATCAGCTGCGGGCCCAATGACCTGTCAATGGCCAATTGAGGCCATTGACAGAGTAATTAAACTAATTAGTGGACCTGCCCGTCCAACCTTAAGGTTGGTGGGCAGGTCAGGAGCCCCAGCGTGAATTAGAAAAAACATGAAACCTCATCCACAGGTGGGATGAGGTTTCATGTAGATTTTTAAAAATTTTAATAAAGTTTTTGTAAAAATTACGGACATGTCCCAACTCATGTAACAGTGTCACATGAGGGGACATATTAGGGAAATTTTATTATTCTATTTTTAGCTTTTTTACATGTAGAGCCGATCTCCCTGAGGCAGCTCTTAGCCTCAGGGAGATGATTGCGCTCTGTTGTACGCATGCGCGAAAGAGCGCACTCTCGATTTTGGGATTCCTCCCCCACCCGCACAGGGAGCACATAATGCTTCTGTGCGGATGTCACGCTGGGCGGGCCTTAATTGGCCCGCCCATGTAAAATGGCGCCGCGCCCCCAATTGGGGCGCCAATCAGAAGCGGGCTATGCCCGCCCACCCTTCAACTTCGCCCCCGATGGGGGGAACATCCTGCCCCATGGGTGATTTTAATCTACATATAGATCGGACAAACCAAACTAGCAATAATACTGTGGAGGAGGATTTCCTGGAATGTGTACATGATGGTTTTTCAGACCAATATGTTGAGGAACCAACTAGAGAGCAGGCTATCCTAGGCTTCGTATTGTGCGATGACAAAGGATTAATTAACAATCTTGTTGTGCGGGGTCCCTTGGGAAAGAGCAACCATAAATTGCTTTTTTGTTATTTATTCATTCTTGGGATGTGGGTGTCGTCAGCTAGGCCATAATTTTTTTCCCATCTCATTGCCCTTGAGAACATTTAAGAGTCAACCACATTGTTGTGGGTCTGGAGTTATATGTAGGGCAGACCAGGTAAGGACAGCAGATTTCCTTCCCTAAAGGACATTAGTGAACGAGATGGGTTTTTAGAACAATCAACAATGGTTTCATGGTCACCACTAGACTTTTAATTCCAGATTTTTATTGAATTCAAATTCTACATCTGCTGTAGTGGGATTTGAACCCAGGTCCCCAGAGCATTGCCCTAAGTCTCTGGATTATCAATCTAGTGCCAATACCAGTATACCACTGCCATGATAGAGTTTTCCATTAAAATGGAGAGTGAAGAAGTTGAATCTGAAAGTAGGGTCCTGAATTTAAATAAAGGGAACTACGAGGGTATGAGGCATGAGTTGGCAAAGTTGGATTGGGGAACTTACTAAAAGGGCTGACAGTGGCTAATATTTATGGAACATATGCATGAATTGTAACAATTATTAATTCCTGTCTGGCACAAAAATAAAACAGGATGCATGGCTCAACCATGGATTAAGAAATTAGGCATAGTATTAGATCTAGAGAGGAGACATATAAATTGCCAGGAAAAGCAGCAAGTCTGAGGATTGGGAACAGTTTAGAACTCAGCAAAAGTGGACAAAAAGATTGATCAAGAAGGGGAAAATGCAATATGAGAGTAAACTTGCAGGGAACATAAAAACTGACTGTGAAAGCTTCTATAAATATGTGAAGAGAAAAAGATTAGCAAAGACAAATGTAGTTCCCTTACAGTCAGAAACAAGGGGAATTATAATGGGGAACAAAGAAATGCAGAAGAATTGAACACATATTTTGGTACTGTCTTCACAAAAGAGGACACAAATAATTTCTCAGAAATGTTCGGGAACCAAGGTGCTAGTGAGAGGAAGGAATTGAAGAAAATCAGTATTATTAAAAAAAATGGTGCTAGAGAAAATAATGGGATTAAAGGCTGAAAATCCCCAGGGCCTGATAATCTACATCTCAGAGTACTAAAGGAAATGGACCTGGAAATATTGGATGCATTGGTGGTCATCTTCTAAAATTCTATAGACTCTGGAGCAGTTCCTACGGATTGGTGGGTGGCAAATGTAACCTCACTATTTAAAAAAGGAGGGAGAGAAAAAACAGAGAATTACAGACCAGTTAGCCTCACATCAATAGTGGGGAAAATGCGAGAGTCTATTATAAAAGACATGGTAACAGAACACTTGGAAAGCATTAATGGGATTAGACAAAGTCAGCATGGATTTATGAAAGGGAAATCATGCTTAACCAATCCACTAGAGTTTTTGAGGATGTAACTAGTTGAACAGATAAGGGAGAACCAGTGGATGTGGTGTATTTGGATTTCAAGGAGGCTTTTGGTAAGGTCCCACATAAGAGGCACATGGGATCGGGGGTAATATACTGGCATGGATTGAGAATTGGTTGACAGACCGGAAACAGAGAGTGGGAATAAATAGGTCTTTTTACAGATGGCAGGCAGTGACTAGCTGGTGTACCACAGGGATCAGTGCTTGTGCCGCAGCTATTCACGATATATATAAATGACTTGGATGAGGGAACCAAATGCAATATTTCCAAGTTTGCTGATGACACAAAACTGGGCGGGGTTGTGAGGATGATGCAAGGAGGCTTCAGGGTGATTTAGACAAGTTGTGTGTGTGGGCAAACACATGGCAGATGCAGTATAACTTGGATAAATGTGAAGTTATACGCTTCAGTATGTAAAACAGAAAGGCAGAGTATTCTTTAAATGGTGAAATATTGGAAAATGTGGATGTACAAAGGGATCTGGGTGTTCTTGTACACCAGACAATGAAAGTAAATAGTTCAGAAGTAGGGATGTTTTACTGTGGTTATACAAGGCCTTGGTGAGACCACACCTGGAGTATTGTGTGCAGTTTTGGTCTCCCTACCTAAGAAAGGATATACTTGCCATAGAGGGAGTGCAGCGAAGGTTCACTAGGCTGATACCAGGGATGGCAGGACTGTTGTATGAGGAAAGATTGGTTTGACTGGGCCTGTATTCACTCAAGTTTAGAGCTTAGAGTTTAGAAGAATGAGAGGGGATCTGATTGAAACGTATAAAATTCTAACAGGGCTAGACAGACTAGATGCAGGGAGGATGTTTCCCCTGGTTGGGGAGTCTAGAATTAGGAGCCACACTCTCAGGATATGGGGCAGGCCATTTAGGACTGAGAGGAGGAAAAATTTCTTCACTCAGAAGGGGTATGGAGAGAAAGCAGGAATATGGCGTTGATATAGAAGATCAGCCATAATTATATTGAATGGTGGAGCAGGCTCAAAGGGCTGAATGGCCTACTCCTGCTCCTAGTTTCTATGTTTGTATGTTTCAGTGGCAAGGAAAGGGGGAGGGAGGAAAGAACAAAAGAAAAGATTTGGGATCGGATGGAAGGATAGAGAGGCTAAATGGCAAAAGGGACGATGGTGCAAAGCAAATGGAGATGACAATGGAACAAGAAACAAAAGGTATGTTGAGAGGAGTTGTGCATAGATAAAGCAAAATAGTGAAACCATCACCAATAGCTGCTGTCTAAAAAAAATCTCAAATTGTTGAACTCAAAGGTGCATCTAGATGGTTGTTGGTCCCTAGTTGGAACATGATGTACTGTTCTTCAAGTTTAATGCTGAACATCATTGGGACAGTGTGGGAGGCTTTGGGCAGAGAGATCAGTGTGGGAGTGGAGCAGAGAGTTTAAATGACAAGTGACTAGAAACACAAGGTGACAGATGCAGACTGAGCAGAGGTGCTCCTCAAACCTGTCACTCAATATGCATTTGGTCTCCCACTGAAGAGGCGACTTCATCGTGAGCAGCGAATACAATGTACTAAATTGAAGGAGCTACAAGAAAATCACTGATTCGCCTGGAAGGAGTGTTTGGATCCTTGAATGGTGAGGAGGAAGGAGTTAGAAGGGCAGGTGTTGCATCTCCTGCACTCGCATGGAAAGGAATCATGGGAAAAAGTGTGTTGGTGGTGATTGAGGATTGGACCTTGTAGCCAAGGTAACTGTGGGAGCCAGTGGGCTTGTGATGAATATTAGTTGATAGCTTACCCCCAGAAATGGAGACAGAGAAGTTGAGGAAGGGAACAGTCAATGTGCAGGTGAAGGAAATTTGGAAATTGGAAGCAAAGTTGTTGAAATCATTCAATTCAGAGTGAGAGCAGGAAACGGCATTTATCTATGTACCGGAAAAAGGGGTAAGAGAGGGGACCTGAGTAGGACTAGAGTAAAGAGTACAAAAGCAAAATACTGCAGATGCTGGATATCAGAATTAAAAACAGAAAATGTTGGAAAAACTCAGTCGGTCTGGGAGCATCTATGGAGAGAGAAACAGAGTTAAAGTTTCAAGTAAATGGCCTTTCATTAGGACAGATGTCCTCTAACAGATAAGTTAAAGAATGTAACAGGTTTTAAGCAAGAATGGAGGCAGGGAAAAGGGATAGAGTGGGAGGGAACAAGAGGAAAGGAATGGTATTGGGTGGGAGGCAGGAGAGATTAAATGGCAAAAGGCTTGATTATACAAGGCATTAGGAGATGTTAAAAAGACAAGAAAAGCACTTCCTTAAAAGTTGTTACAGAGGTGTGTATGATGCTGGCATTGTGTGAGGTGGAGTATACGAATATTAGACATGAGTCCGAGTGCTAGTGAGTGCTGCTGGATGAGTGATACGGTTTTGGTGCATTGAGCAACGTGAAAGGGTGGTGGAACAGTGGGTAGGAGATGTCATGCGATGTTGCATTTACTGACCTTGACCCCTTCTTGTCCTCAGGGACAAACTCCAGGCATTGACCACCCTTCATATTGGAGGGCTTGCTTTGAGGGCCCGCTTTGAGGGCCCCTTGGTCTTTTCTTCTGTCCACCTCCTTGACTAAGGCCTCCAGTGATGCATCTGTAACCCTGGGAGCCCTCTCTTTACCATTTCCCTTGTGTAAAATTACAGCAATAAAATTCAGTAGCAGCCTCCTGTAATTTAGTGCAACTTTCCTTTATGAAGGACAGGCTGCCTTTAAGAGCTGGAGGCTAGCTGGAACATGTGCTAGCCTTGTGTGCTCTTAGGCCACCTGTTGTACATGGAGCCAGTCAGCAGCACAGGGTGCATGGGCTGCACACTGAAATCATTCATATTAGGAGGCAGCACAAAGTTTGTGAGTCCCATGTCCAAAATAAGTGCAGGGTAATTTTTAGCCCATAACAGTCTCAGTAATACAACTCTGTAGCTTACTAAAGCCATTGACCAACATAACACCACAAAATTCTCAAATTCTGTATGCGGCTATTTGCTTTACACGACGCCATACTATCTCATATCACAGAAACTATCTAACTCACACCAAAAATATTTTTAACACAATTAATGTCCTGGGAGATAGACTTAGAGCAAGGATTGTTCAGTTTTGTGCTGGATATGATCCCCGACCTGCTGTGCATTTCGAAGAATCTCCATTTTTCTCCATCACCTAGAATCTCCTCCACCATTCAACAAGTTCATGGTTGATCCTCTACCTCAACTCCTCCTTCCCACATGATCCCTATATCTCTTAATTTGCTTAGTACCCAAAAAGTTATCAACCTTTGTCTTGAATATACTCAACAAATGAGCATCCACAGCTTTCTGGAGTAGGGAATTCCAAACATTCACAACTCCTGCTCCTCTTGGGCCCTCAAGGGGTGCTGTAAGAGGCTTCTTGAGCCAGCAGCTCCCAACTCCCTTGCGCTGTCAGGTTTCCCAAGCCTTGGGAAACCCAATTGGCAACTTTTAAATTTAAATCAGGCTCCCAATTGAACAGTGGAGTCTGCTTTAAATATGTTAATAGTGTGCTGCTCCCTGATCCCTCCCTGTCTAAAACCCCAGGGTTACCTCTCCCCGGTGGCCATTTCCTCTTCATCCTGAGGCCTTTTTGCAGTCCCAGCAGCGCCCACTATTGAGTTCTGGCACTGCTGGGACTGCTAGAGCTGTTGGCCAATCAGATTGACTGGCAGCTCTCAAGGGTGGGACTTCCTTCCACAGAGAGTTGGGGGACCAACACTCAGCTTGCATAGGCTGTCCCCAGCATATTATTGCTGCGGGGCAGCCTTTTTTGAAGTCGGTCAGTCTGAAACCGACCTTCCTTCTGGGAGGGAGGGAGGAGTAATCCAGCTCAAAGTTAGCCCACAAGCCTGTGAAGTCATTCTCGATCCTGAGGGACTACTTAACAAGACTGCAGGTCCAGATGAAAATCATTAGCAATAGACTAAAGGAAATTCCATGCAGCGTGCGTGTAAATATTTATATATATTCATTTACATAAGAAACTATTGGATCTCCTGTGGAGTTACTCATCGTAAATCAGAGTTCACAGGCAGAATTGTCTCAGGTTTGCACTATGTGCGGTAGCAGGCAAGAAAAAGGTGCGGGAGAAAGACTGCGGCATGAAAAGCTGCAATGGCCTCATTAATCATGCATTCCCAGGAAACATGCTATTTCACGGGCGGGCTCCGATTTGCCTGCCACGCCATCACCTCACCACTCCCTCACACCGTGCGCCTTATTTAAAGTGCAGTCACAAGCACACCTCTTAGTGCTTCCAGGCCAGGACTGCTGTACAGAAGACATGGCCCTGAAAGGCAAGAAGACTGCAGCCCCCTGATTCAGTGACGTGTCCCTGGAATGCCTTTTGGAGTCCTCTACCCCCGCCATGGCTGCAGGATGGGCAGAAATATCACCAATCCGGCTTGGGGAGGCTGTGTCAGCGGTGGTCAGCGTCAACATCCTGCAAAAGAGGACAGCCACCCAGTGCCGAAAGAGGATGAATGATCTCCTCTGTTCCACCAGGGTAAGTCACTCTTCTCATCACTCTCAACTCACTCGCTCACAAACCCATCACACATCTACAGGGATCTCACTCACTGCCAGTTCAAGGGACATCACCATTCACTCTCTCACACACACCCTGATCATCCTCAACCCTCAGAGTAAAGAAAAGGGAAGACCTTTTAGAACAGAGATGAGGAAAAACTTCTTTAGCCAGAGAGTGGTGAATCTATGGAATTCATTGCCACAGAAGGTTGTGGAAGCCAGGTCATTGAGTGTATTTAAGACCGAGATAGATAGGTTCTTGATTGGTAAGGGGATCAAAGGTTATGGGGAGAAGGCGGGAGAATGAGGTTGAGAAACTTATCAGCCATGATTGAATGGCGGAGCTGACTCGATGGGCCGAATGGCCTAATTTCTGCTCCTATGTCTTATGGTCTTATGGTCTAACCCGGTTGTGAGACCACTCACCACCCATACATGCCAAACATACTTATCATCTGGCCTGGCAGACGTCCTGCTTACATTCTCTCCATCTATCCTCGTGCAGGACAAGCTGGCAGACAACAAGAGGGTGAGGTCGCAGACTGGTGGAGGGATGCTTGAAATCAAGGTCCTCACCTTGACTTTGGGGAGGTCCTCCAGACTTTGAAAATAGAGCCATCCAGCTGGCTGGTGAGGATCTGGACCGTTCCTGTGCTGCCGGTGAGGCCGGTGGTGCTTAACCAAGTGAGGGTCCAGCAGTGCAACATCCATCAGACAACCATGCTGTGAGTGATGTGTCCTCTTTCACAGGCCACTGCCATGCACTAATTATCTCCCCTTGCTTTCACAGGCACATCTGCCAAACAGCTGACAGAGTCCATGACCCAGGTCCTCGATTCAAATGCCAGACACCTCAGAAGAGGAATCTGCTTAAACCATCATTGAAGTCCCATCACAGCGCTCACTCACACCCTCCACCAGCGCAGAGACACACACCTGGGTGGGACGAAGCTTTAGAGTAACCTTGGGGACACAACCTGGTGAGCACATCGCACTGCCTGATTCACTGCAGGCGGAGGCAGGGACTTCCCAGGTTTCCGGCACTCGGAGGATTGCTGGAGGCCAGAAATCTGCTGAGTCCGAGTCAGATGACGAGCCACTGGATTCGGTCATGTCACAGTTGCTGGAGCTGCAAAGGTAAGCTAGGGAACATCAGGAAGTGATGTCCGCTGCACTCCTCAGTTTGCAAGGCTCAGTGGAGGAATTTGTACGTCTTCAGGCTGAGGTGATAGCGCCAGCATTGCAACACACCGAGGTCAACACTGGCAGGATGGCAGCTGTCATGGAGACCTTGGTCCAGGACATCGCTTCTGCACTGCTGCCTGGGCTGAACTCCATCACTGATGACATAGTTAGCCTTCAACAGTGTCAACACGAGAAAGGTGCCGGGCAACTCGATCTCGTTCCAGGTTCCCCTTCCCTCAAGAAGTCAGCCACGGGCCCCTGGGCTCCCATAGGGAGGAGGATCAGCAGGTGCACACCCCAGGCCATCCACCCAGCTGACTCCTGAAGAGTCCGGCCCATCTGAACCCCAGAAAATCAAGCTCCACAGGCTGAGGAGGGTGCCACTACCCTGAAAACAAGCTGGGGTGCTCCAAGTCTCGCCCCACCAGAGGACACCCATCAACGTCATCACAGACGGCATAACAGTCAGCAGGCTACCTCCACCTCCTCTGTGGATGTCAGGGGAGCTCCAAAACGTAGCAGCAGCGTTAGGAAGGTAAAGAAGATGTAACTCTTTTCGAGTTAAAACAATTAAACTAAATTAACAAAATAAGGGATAAATCAAGCACAGCCCCTAAGTCAGGTCAGCTGTAAAACCAAGGAAAAAGTTTAAAGGAAACTTACAACCATTAAACCAAAATGTGATTAAAGGGATCAATAAAACACCCCAGTCCCCGCGGTGCCCACCGGGCACGGAAGGCCTCGATGGTGCCGGCAGACACCGCGTGCTCCCTTTCCAGGGACACCCGGCCGCGAACGTAGCCGCGGAAGAGGGACAAACAATCGGGCGGGATTCCCCCCTCGATCGCCCGCTGCCTGGACCTGTTAATGGCCAACCTGGCCAGGCCCAGGAGCAGGTTCACGAGGAGGTCCTCCTCCTTCCCGACCCCCTTCCGCACCGGGTGTCCGTAGATCAGGAGCGTGGGACTGAAGTGCAAACAAAACAGTAACAAAAGGTTTTTTTAAATAACTAAAAAGGGAGTGTAGCCTACCACACCCTATATAAGCATGGTCCATGGACTCCACAAGACCACAAAAAGGGCAGGTGTCCTGGGAGTCCGTGAACCTATACATTCTTCGATTGTATGGGACTGCTGCATACAACACCCAAAGAAGATGTAACTCTTGTGGAGTTAAAACAATTAACTAAATTAACAAAAACAAGGGATAAATTAAGCACAGCCCCTAAGTCAGGTCAGCTGTAAAATCAAGGAAAAACTTTAAAGGAAACTTACAACAATTAAACCAAAATGTGATTAAAGGGTCAACAAAACACCCCAGTCCCCGCGGTGCCCACCGAGTACGGAAGGCCTCGAGAGTGCCGGCAGGCACCGCGTGCTCCCTTTTCGGGGACACCCGGCCGCGAACGTAGCCGCGGAAGAGGGACAAACAATCGGGCGGTATTCCCCCCTCGATCGCCCGCTGCCTGGACCTGTTAATGGCCAACCTGGCCAGGCCCAGGAGCAGGTTCACGAGGAGGTCCTCCTCCTTCCCGACCCCCTTCCGCACCGGGTGTCCGTAGATCAGGAGCGTGGGACTGAAGTGCAAACAAAACAGCAACAGAAGGTTTTTTAAATAACTAAATAGGGAGTGCAGCCTATAACACCCTATATAAATGTGGTCCACGGACTCCACAAGACCGCAAAAAGAGCAGGTGTCTTGGGAGTCCGTGAACCTACACATTCTTCGATTGTATGGGACTGCTGCATGCAACACCCAAAGAAGTGTAACTCTTTTCGAGTCAAAACAATTAACTAAATTAACAATAACAAGGGAGAAATCAAGCACAGCCCCTAATTCAGGTCAGCTGTAAAACCAAGGACAAAGTTTAAATGAAACTTACAAACATTAAACCAAAATGTGATTAAAGGGGTCAACAAAACACCCCAGTCCCCGCGGTGCCCACCGGGCACGGAAGGCCTCGAGAGTGCCAGCAGACACCGCGTGCTCCCTTTCCAGGGACACCCGGCCGCGAACGTAGCCGCGGAAGAGGGACAAACAATCGGGCGGGATTCCCCCCTCGATCGCCCGCTGCCTGGACCTGTTAATGGCCAACCTGGCCAGGCCCAGGAGCAGGTTCACGAGGAGGTCCTCCTCCTCCCCGACCCCCTTCCGCACCGGGTGTCCGTAGATCAGGAGCATGGGACTGAAGTGCAAACAAAACAGCAACAGAAGGTTTTTTGAATAACTAAAAAGGGAGTGCAGCCTATAACACCCTATATAAACGTGGTCCACGGGCTCCACAAGACCGCAAAAAGAGCAGGTGTCTTGGGAGTCTGTGAACCTACACATTCTTCGATTGTATGGGACTGCTGCATGCAACACCCAAAGAAGTGTAGTTGCACAGCCTGGGGACCGGTGTTAATCACATGTACATAATGTTCATTCTTGTAAATAATTTCCCAAGGAAGTTTCCTTGCCTAAGGCTCCTTATTCTGATGAGCAGTGTTCATGTCACTCAGATGTGAAACCTTGGTCAATGCACAAGATAAAGGCAGGTGTCTCAGTCCAAGGCCTCTTCCCTGTGCTTTGTGCAACCTTCCCAGCACACTGATGGTGAGCCCTCACAGACACTGGACACATCAGTGATGCCTGCACCTCAATGTGGCTTATCATTGCCACCAGAATGTCCTGGGCCGGCGACACTGAGATCCGTTATTCTCTCCGTGTACTCTCAGAACCATTGAGGTGTGGCTGGCCTCCCATCTCATCAGCATCTGTGTCTGGTGACAGTGTGTTCCTGAAGGGTTCAACTCACGAATGATGCCATAGGATCAGGAGGAGTTAAAGCTTCCTCGCTGCATCTCCACAATATCACCTTGTTCACAGAGCACAAGCAAACTACCATCAGCCAGATAGGAGTCAGGCATTCACATAAGCTATAGAGTGTCCCCGCTACATGTCGTCATCTCCCTTCTGGAATGCAGGACTATGGGCATCCGCTGCAACTCCATGACAGGAGCCTTATCACCGAGGGTATGTGAACTGCCATTAGGCAGGCACGAGTCAAATGTTCACAGATGGAATATGAGGATCTATGGAGTCTCCTCACTACATGTCATCATCATCCTCCACAAATCTAGCAGCTATGAGGGCCTCCCTAGTGTACCTGCCTCGTCTGGCCAGTGCAATGGCCTCATCGTCATCACTGTCGTCTTCAAGGACCTCCTCACCCTCATCCCCATCGACGTCTTCCTCATCGGAGGAGACATGCAGCTCCTTCATCTCCTCCTCAGCCAGCCCCTCCCCCTGTTGTAGCACCAGGTTGTAAAGGGCTCAGCAGGTGATGAAGATGCGTGACACCCTCTGTGGACTGCATTGCAGGGCTCCACCAGACGGGTCCAGGCACAAGAACCTCATTCACCAAGTTACGAGTTGCAGCATGAGCCTCATTATACCTTCTCTGTGCTGCAGTCTGATGCATGGGCGTCATCAGCCACATCCTCTGCAGGTAGCCCTTGTCCCCGAGAAACCAACCCTGCAGCCTCTGTGGACCCTGGAAGATATCATGGATCTGAGACCTACTGAGAATGTAGGAGTTATGGACACTCACTAGAAATCCTGTGTAGACCGGAACAATGTGCACCAGCTGAACATTTTGTTTCATTCATGGAATGTGGGCTTCACTGGCTGGGTCAGCATTTATTTCCCATCCCTAATTGTCCTTGAGAAGATGGTGGTGAGCTGCCTTCTTGAACCGCTGCAGTCTGTGTGCTGTAGGTACACCCACAGTGTTGTTAGGGAGGGAGTTCCAGGATTTTGACCCAACGACAGTGAAGGAACGGCAATATCCAAGTCAGGATTGTGGGTGACCTGGAGGGGAACTTCCAAGTGGTGGTGTTTCCATTAGCCTGCTGCCTTTGTCCTTCTAGATGGTAGTGGTCGTGGATTTGGGGAAGGCGCTGTCGAAGGAGCCTTGGTGAATTCCTGCAGTGCATCTTGTAGATGGTACACACTGCTGATACTGTGCGTCGGTGGTGGAGGGAGTGTTTGTGGATGTGGTGCCAGTCAAGCGAGCTGCTATGTCATAGAGGTCTACAGCAGAGAAATAGGCCCTTCGGCCTATTAAGTCTGCACCGGTCAAACAATTACCGAACTATACTAATTCCATTTTCTAGCACTAGGCCCATAGCCTTGAATGCCATGGCATCGCAAGTGCATATCCAAATACTTCTTAAATGTTATGAGGGTTTCTGCCTCTACCATCCTTTCAAGCAGTGAGTTCCAGATTCCCACCACCCTCTGGGTGAAAAAAACTCTTCCTCACATCCCTCCTAAACTTCCTGCCCCTTACCTTAAATCTATGCCCCCTGGTTATTGATCCCTCCACCAAGGGGAAAAGTTCCTTCCTGTCTACCCTATCTATGCCCCTCAATTTTATACACCTCAATCATGTCCCCCCTCAATCTCCTCTGGTCCAGGGAAAATAACCCCAGTCTATCCAATCTCTCCTCATAACTAAAACTCTCCAGCCCAGGCAACATCCTGGTAAATCTCCCCTAGTGCAATCACATCCTTCCTATAATGCAGATTCCAGAACTGCACGCAATACTCTAGCTGTGGCCTAACCAATGTTTTATACAGTTCCAGCATAACCTCCCTGCTCTTATTTCTATGCCTTAGTTAATAAAGGCAAGTATCCCATATGCCTTCTTAACCACCTTATCTACCTGTCCCGCTACCTTAAGAGATCAGTGGACATGCACACCAAGGTTCCTCTGATCCTTGGTACTTCCCAGGATCCTACCATTCATCATGTATTCCTATGCCTTGTTTGTCCTCCTCAAGTGTATCACCTCACACTTATCTGGATTAAATTCCATTTGCCACTGATCAGCCCATTGACCAGCTGTCTATATTCTCCTGTAATCTAAGGTTACCCTCCTTACTATTTACCACCCCACCAATTTTTGTGTCATCCGCGAACTTACTGACCAACCCTCCTACATTCAAGTCTAAATCATTTATATACAACACAAACAGCAAGGGAACCAACACTGATCCCTGTGGAACCCCAATGGACACAGGCATCCCGTTACAAAAACACCCCTCGACCATCACCCTCTGCTTCCTGCCACTCAGCCAATTCTGGATCCAATTTGCCAAATTGCCTTGGATCCCATGGGCTCTTACCTTTGTTATCAGTCTCCCATGCGGGACCTTATCAAAAGCCTTGCTGAAGTCCAAGTAGACTATGTCAAATGCATTGCCCTCATCTACACACCTGGTCACCTCTTAGAAAATTCAATCAAATTGGTCAGACATGACCTCCCCTTAACAAAACCATGCTGACTATCCTTGATTAATCCCTGCCTCACCAAGTTTAGATTAATTATGTCCCCCAGAATTGCTTCCAATAGTTTCCCCACCACTGAAGTTAGACTGACTGGCCTGTAGTTCCCTGGTTTATCCCTTCCTCCCTTCTTGAATAACGGTACCACATTGGCTGTCCTCCAGTCTTCTGGCACCTCTCCTGTGGCCAGAGAGGTATTGAAAATGATTGCCAGTGCCCCTGCTAACTCCTCCCTTACCTCACTCAACAGCTTGGGATACATTTCATCCAGGCCTGTAGATTTATCTACTTTTAAGCCTGCCAGACCACTTACAACCTCCTCCCTTTCTATGCTAGTTTCTTTAAATATATCACAGTCCTTCTGCCTGATTTCCATACCCATGTTGTCCCTCTTGCTCGTGAACACCGACACAAAGTATTCATTTAGAACCCTACCTACATCTTCCGGCTCCAAACACAAATTACCACTATGGTCCTTAATGGGCCCTACTCTTTCCCTACTGATCCTCTTACTCTTAATGTACTTGTAAAATAACTTTGGATTTTCCTTTATTTTACCTGCTAATGTTTTTTCATGCCCCCTTTTTGCTCTCCTAATTTCCTTTACAAGTTCCCCATACACATTCTCTACCCCGCTAGGGCTTCCGCTGTTTTGAGCCCTCGCTATCTGCCATCAGCTTCCATTTTTCTCTTCATCCAATCCATCAGCATCCAGGATTCCCTGGATTTGCTGGTCCCACCCTTTGTCTTTATTTGAATATGTTGGCCCTGTACTCTCCCTATTTCCCTCTTGAATGAGTCCCACTGCTCTGACGCAGGGTTACCTAAAAGTAGCTGCTCCCAGTCCACTCTGGCCAAATCATATCTGATCTTATTAAAAATTGGCCTTTCCCCAATTTAGAAGTCTGATTCCTAGCCCATTCTTGTCCTTTTCCACAACAACCTTGAATCTAACGGAGCCATGATCACTACAACCTTGAATCTAATGGAGTTATGATCGTATCAGTTGTCCTGGATGGTGTCAAGCTTCTTGAGTGTTGTTAGAGCTGCACTCATCCAGGTAAGTGGAGAGTATTCCATCACGCTCCTGACTTGTGCCTTGTAGATGGTGGACAGGCTTTGGGGATTCAGGAGGTGAGTTACTCATCGCACGATTCTTAGACACTGACCTGCTCTTGTAGCCACAGTATTTGTATGGCTAGTCCAGTTCAGATTCTGGAAGCCCTTGCAGTTGACGTAGTTGACCACTCGTTGCCATGGATATCTAAGTGCCATGTGAGTGCAGCCGATGGCACCGTGCACCTGTGGGAAACCTGAGATCTGTGTAAACCCCATCACTCTTGTTTCCAGGCTTTCCTGGTCCCAGGCGAAATTCACAAAGTTGTCTGCCCTCGCGAATATGGCGTCTATGACTTCCTGGATGAATTTGTGTGTGTAGGCATGCAAGATCCCACAGACGTCACCTGTGGAGCCCTGAAAGGAACCACTGGCGTAAAAATTGAGCAATGCGGTCACTTTCACAGCCACTGTGGATGCCCTTCATGTCCCCATGGCACCAAATTCTGCAGCAGATGGCAGATGTGACCAATCAGTTCCCTGGACATGAGCAGTCTTCCGTGACCCTGGTTCTTGGTCATATGCATGAATGACAAGCGCCATCTGTAGACCCTGGGTCTAGCTCAGCGCCGACCAGCAATGGCTCGCTGTGGCTCTTCAGCGGCGTGCGCAGGAGCCCCAGCCACCCCTTCTCCTTGAGGGTGCTGCTCCTCCCTCTGCCCAGTCAGGCACCTCCGTCACTCTCTTCTCCTTCGTCTCTGCTCCCTGTGAGCCATTAGGCATACAGCTGGGCACCAGGCTCCATGCTCCTTATGTACTCCTCCTGCAGAATGAGAGAGACATGTGGGTTAGCATGGGTGTACTAAGAACCTCTCTTGGTTAAGTCTGAAAGCCCCTTAACGCATGCTGGACAGTGCTGGCCACCACTTGGATGGCCAGAGTTTAGTGCACTTCATGACTCTCTGAAACCCCACCCGCCTTTGCCCCACTCCACCCGATCAATTGGATGCAGCTTTGCCCACTGGACTGGATGCTGTGCTCTCAGCTCAGTCGCAGCCATTCTCCTAACCCACACTGCAAGGTTGCGCTGTTAGCTTGAACCCTGGGGGAGACTGGACCAAAACTGAATCATGACATTGCAAGGAGCTGTGAGCGACTCCACCAGTGACTGCTCCATGGCCAGCTTTAGCAAGGAGATTGTACAATTTGCCCAGTTGTCCAACTGTTTTGCAGTCCACTAAAATGCTCATTTGTTTGCAGTCTGTGCCCAAGGAATGAAAAGCTCTGGAGCATTTGGTGGCACTTTCAGGCCTCGACATTGCTTGAGTGGGCAGATAAGCTAGAGGCCCGATTCTCTAAGCATGTCAATGTGGCTGCACCTGAACTGTTTCAACTGCGGAGGAATGGTCACTTTATATAAGGTTTCCCAAATGCGTGGCTGCTTCCCTCCCCCCACCCACCCACCCCACACCTGCTTGTGCACTACCCTCAACTCAGTGCATCCCTTGCCCCCACCTTCCCCTCACTCGCCTCAACCACAGTGCAGCCCTTGTCCCGGCACTGCACTGTCAGCCAGCTTGCCTGTTCTCTCACCTGAATGCGTGGCACCTCAAGCTTGAGGTCCAACAGGTAACCCTTGCAAGCGCTGTACAACATTACTGTGCACTCACCTCCAAGTCCCCCTCGAAGTGCTTCTCACCATGTGCACACCTTATAAATGCTGTTGTGAAATGCATCACTGTGCAATCACACTGGAAAATTCCATCCTATGGGTTCTCTTATCTGTCATCTACAGGCTGCTGATTCTCAGTTTCTCCTCTTCTGCTTCAGGTCTCTTTCTTTCTCTTGTCTTCTGATTTTTTCTTATATTCCAATCCTTTCTGCTTCTCTCTTTTCTGAGGTTTGGTCTGATCGGGGAGAGATCTGCTGAAGGTTTCAGGCAACATTTCTCAGTTGCAGATTGCCAGTCATGGGACCATGACTGGTTTGTGGACAGAGTCCTGTGTAAGGAAGGGAATCCAACCAAGGCTTTGGGCTTGCTTTTGGAAGACAGATCCCAGTGCAACTTGCGGGTCATGGTTGGTGGGTGGCAATGTTTAGGAGGGATCCAGTTAGGACTCCAGGTTGGATTTCAGGCCATTGTGGGGGGGGGGGGGGGGGGGGGTGGAGCAACCTGGTGTAAGGCTGCTTTGTGTTGAGGTGGGAAATGCAGTGTTGCACACTGATTGTTCTGATCATGAGAGGCAGCCAGATGGGTAGCAGGCTAACAGGTGACAGAGCAGAAGGGCATGCTTTGGGATAATGGCTGCAGAATGAATTTTGGGCCACTGGTGTCAAAGGGCCAGGTCACAGGTAGCAGCAGAAAGGATCATGAAGGGGACGGCAATGGACAGAAAACCAAGGGAGTGCAGGGTCATCTGAAAAAATATCCCTGGAGAATAACTTCAATAAGGTGAGGTGAAGCTGTTGAAAATAAGATCAAGGACCTGGAAGCCGACAAGTTGGAAGTTAATGAGCTGGGTAGCAGCTTTGGTAGAACTTTGCAAGAATAGGGGTGATGAATGTTCAGAATTTTGATAAGAGGGTATTCAATTTGCAAAATTCTGGATTAACAAACCTGCCTTGTTATAGAAACTAAAGTTATACCCATCATAGGCAATACTAATCGTAAAACCTATAATTCAATGCAGAATTTGCAGTTGAAGTATCACACTGTGCAAAGTGCTCGTAGCTCTATTGATTGTAATTCACTGCATTAGTAATACTGTACAAGAGACATTGTGTGGTGGGCAGAAAACACTCAGCATAAAGAAAGCATTGATTCAGTGGTTTTGCTAATTCCTTTGATTTTTGACATACCAAAGGAAACAAGTACTTATCTAATCTGATATGATTTATTCTGTTCCCACTCACTTCACTAAGTGCACATGACTAGGTCATATTTTTCCCTCTGCACAGTTATCTGAACAGTAGAACCTTTTCCAATGTGTTCTTTCAATTGAGGTTCTGTTCTGTGAAAACTAGAACAGATATCTATTTGTGTGAAGTATGTTGCTTCTCCTTGTAGTTTACACAATTTTATTTTAAAGGGAACACACTAGGGTTGCCAACCCTTCAGGATTGGCCCAAAGTCTGCAGGAATTGAAAATCAACCTCCAGGTCACTGCTGTATGCAGCCATGGAGAAAAATCATCAGAACATGAAAAAAGATTGTTTTTTTTTTGTCATTTTCTCTGAACATTTCTCTTTACCAGATGTGAAAATATTGAAAATAGGCAACAAAAAGGCTGTTTGGCTGAGAGTCAAGCATTATCCAATTGGGTAATGAGTCTTTTTGTTTTTCAATTGGCGTAGGAAGGCAGTGTGTCACAAGGATGGATGTGTTGGCCGACTAATGGCTGGACCGTGGGGGCAAGTCATGTGATGAAACCTCCAGGAATACATTTATTCACAGTTGTCAACCCTAAGGACACTTAGTATACATGTTGCAACATTTACGAACATACAAACATATGAACATGTGAATTAGGAACAAGAGTATGCCATTGGGCCCCTTGAGCCTGCTCTGCCATTCAATATGATTGTGGCTGGTCTGAATTAATTTACAGCCAATCATTGATAGTCAGTTCAGTGAGTCAGTGTGGAACTCAATAAAACAACAAATTCTATTTATATAGCAGCTGTAACATGAGAAAACAAGGAAATTCACAGATTTGTTGGTTTGTATGAAAATCAAACCAAGTAGAATTGTTTAATCTGACTCACCTTTCAAACTATCTTATTTCCTTATATTCAAGGGTACGGTAGCATAACTTGTAGAGACATAAGTTCAAATCACATGATGGCGGCTGGGGAATTTAAATTCAATTAATTACATAAAAATATAGAATAAAAAGTTAGTGTCAGTAAGGGTAAAGATGAAACCACCGAATTGATATAAAAATCCATATGGTTCACTAATATCTTTTAGGAAATGAAATGTGCTATCCCTACAAACCTGGCTTATTTATGACACCAGGCCCACAGAAATGTGGTTGACTTTTTACTTTCCTCTGAATGGTTCTCGCAAGATAAAAAGTGGCATTCAAGGCAGTGACTCACAACCACCTTCTCACGCAATGGGCAATTAATGATGGTCTTGCCAGTGATGTCCATATCTTGGGAACAAATTTTAAAAAAAATTTAATTATTGGAATCACTGCTATGAAGCCCAAAGAATAACAACATAAAAACAGGAGTTATAAGTAAATAAATAAGAAGTATTTAAAATGGAAAGGTTCATCATATGTTTATACAACAGAAACTCACTCACAAATGTTGCAGGTGCTATGAATTGTACAGGAAAAATAAAGTTGAAGTACTGTTAATAATATCTATTTAATTGGATTTTGTTGCAGTGCGCTCATTATGTGTGCCGGTTAACTTAGTTGGCTAGACAGCTAACGTGTGGATCAGATTAATGCCGACAGCACAAGGTTTGATCTCTCCCTTCCAGCTGAGGTAGACTAGGGGCCTATCTCCTCGCCCTACCTGTAGTAAAAATCACAGCACATAAAAACGAGGTTCAGTGAAAAATCACCGAAGACCTGGCCTTCAGGCAGAGAACTTTTATGACTGAGTTATTATTGAGACATTAACACTTAATAGCTACTGAAGATTACATCTGCTGGGGCCTCTTTACCATTAAGTTGATTAAGAAGATTTCTAAGGAAGTCTCGCAATTATATTGTGCTTGATCCCATCTCTTTGAAACACCTCAAAATAGTTTGCATGCAATCAATTATTTTGAAATACAGTGACCATTGTATAACCAAATGCAGCAGCCATGCTGTGAAAAAAATAGCATTCAATAGGTATGTAATTCAATTGTTGATCATGCCTCTCGTTATGTCTTGTGGTTCCCAGAAGTGGGAAAGCAAAATCACACTTGTATACTCAAATGCTGGGGCTTTATCGAATGTATTTCTCGGCTCATACCATGTGCTGCAGGCACTTGTTGCCTGGTACCCTGACTGTAGTGCACTAGTGAGTGATGGTTACATAAGCATGGATATATAATTCCTAAATCATATTGGATAATATAACAATATAACATCCCTTTCTTAAATTATGCCTTCATATATCAATATAACTGTTCCAATTATTAACTTTCTTATTTTATGTCTTAACTAAAGAAAATTAACAACCAGCTTTTATAATTTAGCTAAAACCTTTAAGGGTCTTTTATAGCTTGTTTTCTTTACTCAAAAACATTATTTACAGTTTTGGTTAGGTGGTAAAATGTTACGCCCCATCTTCTGAGCTAAAGCAGCACACTGCTGTCGATCCTCGGCCTGGCAGTACTTCTGCTTAAGCTCTGCATTACGATTCTGCAGCAGATGTTTCTCTTCCAAACATGCGCCTGTCTTCCATCAGTTTTTCAGCTTCCTGCTGTGCCCACTCAGCTTGACTTTTTGCATTTCATATTTCCTCTTTTAAACGCTCCAGCATTTCTTGCAGTGTTTTATTGGTCTCCAGTAAATCATTCTCCAACTGTGATACAGTGTTAAGCTGCATCTGCCGTTCACTAATTTGTTGTCTGAACTCAGCATCATTACCCTTTTCTCTTTCAAGTTCTTCTATTTGAAGCATGTGTTGTTGAAGTTTTGACCTGAGGTTCAGGATCTCCCTCTTGGATGTCTCCTCTGCTAACTGTATGGTTTGCAGATTCTCTTCTGTATGCTCCCTTTCAGCTTGCCACATTGTGCTCAGCCTTCAGTCTTTCCAAGTCAGCAAATTTATTCTCTAGTTTTAACTTTTCATTTGGAGTGTTGTAAATTTCTAGAAAATGTCTTCTTTAGCTGCCTAAACTTTCTAAATTAGCTCTCTTTCCTTTTCTGTCAAGAGCCCTTTATGGCTTTCAATATTGACTTTGAGAATTTCAGTATCTGACTGCAACTCGTTCATTTGGCTTTGCGTTTCAACTCTCACAATGATGGAATTTACACAATCTGTAGGTTGTGTGTCTCTGGCAAACATTTTTTTATCTTCCATCTCTTGGTGCTCTCTTTCAAGCATTCCTTTCAGTTCTATTGGTGCTTTACTTGAGGGACAAATCATTGATTTGTTCTCTGGATCAATAGTGATGTGACATTCAAAGTCTTCAAAGCATCCAACCATCTGATCGAAACACTCTGGATAAATTTGGACCAGATCTTTCCTGCTTCTGTTTGCAAGGCATTTTTCAAAAGGCGTACTACCTTCAACGTTTACTGGGATGAACTGCAGCTATTAGCAACTGTTCAATGCCAGGATAGTAGGACCATCTGTTTCTGTGACATAGAACATGTGGTTAACATCTTTTCCTTTGTGTACTTCTCTAACTCGGACCGTTCCTGTCGAATCTCAGCTCCCCATTGAGCCATTAGCATGAGTTGCTTGGTTTCAGAGCATCTTTCTTTGGATAACCATTTTATTTCAAATTTTCAGGGAAGACCTTCGGGTATAGTCTGAGTGGGATGGTGTTACTCCGTGCTCTAGCATTAAGCTTCAGCTTCAGCTTTATGGCTGTGGGCTTATTTCTCATCTTCTTCTTGAATGGTTGTGTGAATTTCTTTTTTCTGGGAACTGTCTCATGCAGCCATTTCATGCAGTGATATGCTTCCTATGTCTCCTGTGTCCTCAAACTTATTGCTATCTTCTGAGGTATGGATGTTTTGCTTTCTTTTCCTTTTCATTCACTCGGTTGCTCTGCCTTTGGTATTTCCTTTACCACCTCCTTTCTTTGCTCTGCAGGTCTTTTCCCAGCTAGTTATTGGGCTTTCCACAAGCTCTGCAGTTTGATTGATATGCAGGACTCTTCCTTCTGTCTGTGAACTAATGTGGTCATCCACGGCTTCTGCACATCTTTCTCACTGTCTGATGTCTATTCTTTTGTTGCATTTACCCTGCTCCCTTTCCCTTGACATAACTGAAGTCTATTTGTTTGGGCAGTCAATGTCTTCATCTGTCTACTCGTGGCTTCATGTGTTCTGGCAGTGTCAATAGCCTGTGATATTGTAAACTTGCCCTGTCCAATTATAGATTTTTATACATCAGGGTATGCAGAGCCCCAAATGAGTTAATCTACCAGCCTTTCATCTGTCTCTGAATTGACACTTGCTGGCGACGTTTTTCAATCTTGCTAAGGAGTTGCTAACAGGTTCAACTGGTTCCTGTCTCAAGCTTTGAAATTCATATCGGTGGATCTGATGGTTTGACTTTGGCCTGAGATGTGTGCTGAGTTTCTCAAAAGTTTTGCCTGGGTTTTTACTGTCATCCTTACTGAGCTATTAAACAAATCTAAACTTTTCTCTCCTGCCCACACAAGGGTGTAGCTGACCCTTTCCTTCTCAACAATGACTATTAGAAGCTACTAAATGTCAATCCTCACTTTTTGAAACTCCTCAAATGCCTTTATGATATCATCATCCTCCCCTTTCATCCTGAGCTGGAGCTGTATATTCATTACTTTAGCGGCGGCCATTTCGTTTTCATGTGAGTCACTCAGTTTTTTCTCTCTCTGGCACTAATTCGCATTGTTTTTTTCTCAATCTAATTGAGCATTTATTTCATTCATACTGCTTGCATTTTACTCACTGACACCTGCAGCCACCTATGTCCTGTGGTTCCCACAAGTGGGAAATAATCACACATTTAAACTCAAACGTTGGAGCTTAATTAAATGTGTTTCTCAGGTGCCTTGGATGGATTGTTGCTCAGTACCCTGACTGCAGTGAGTGATTGGCATTCTCGATACTTACGTAAGCATATGCATGACCATATAGTTCCTAAATTTTATTGGAATAATATTACAATATTCCCTAAAGTTAAATGAACATTTTAATTGATAGTGTTAGAGTTTTTAAAAAACATTTATCCAGAAAATTACTGCCCCAAGATTCCTCAGGATGCATTCCTAGTAATTATATTGCCTTCTCATGCCCTCCGACACAACCCCTGCTAGAGTTTGCAGGGTCATTAGGAGGTCACTTAATTTACTTCCAGCTAACCAGTGCCTCCACCACAATGGATGCATCTATAGTGCCCATATGCTCCCTGTGGTCAAAAGATTTTGCACCTGCCTGCCACTGGGTGGAGAGTTAGCAGTTTTATTTTGTCCCAGTTTCTGAATTTGGACTGTACAGAAACTTATTCAGCAAAATCACATTTGCTCATTGTCTTGATTTGGGTTTGTTAATTTTATTACCCTGGTGCCAGGCTAAAGAACATCACTGAGCAGAACATTTTGAGCAGGAAAGGGGAACAGTCGAATGTTGAATGGTCCATGTGAGAGCTAATGACAGAGGAAGCAAATATTTTGAGGTACTGAAGTCAGAGTTTCAGTACTTGGGGAGGAAGTTAAAAAGCAGAAACTCCTCTCTGCATTACTTCCAGCTTCATGCATTAGAGGCTATGGGAATAGTAAATAAAACAAGTTAACACATGGCTGGAAAAAAAGTGCTGGACTGAAGACTTCAGGCTACTGGGGTATTGAGACTATTTCTTGGCAGGAGTATTTATATAGCTGGTCTAGTTAAGTTTCTGGTCAACGGTAACCCCCAGGATGTTGATAGTGGGGATTTTAGAGAACTCAGAGCTAGCAATGCCATTGAATTTCAAGACAAGTTGGTTAGATTCTCTCTTGTTGGAGATGGTCATGGCCTGGCACTTGTGTGGCATGTATGTTACTTGTCACTTATCAACCCAACACTAAATGTTGTTCAAGTCTTGCTGTATGCAGTCATGGACTGCTTCAGTATCTGAGGGGTTGCAAATGATCCTGAATACTATTCGTTCATCAGCAAAATAACCTACTTCTGACCATATTTTGAAGGGAATGTCATTGATAAAGCAGCTGAAGATGGTTGGGCCAATGATTCTACCCTAAGGAGCTCCTACAGGTGCCCGGGAGCTACGATGATTGTCCTCCAATAACCACAACGTTTGTGTTCGGTATGACTCCAACCAGAGGAGTGTTTTCCTCATAATTCTCATTGACTTCATTTTTGTTAGGGCTCTTTGATGCTACACTCAGTCAAATGCTGCCTTGATGTCAAGGGCAGTCACTCTCACCTCACATCTTGAGTTTAACTCTTTTGTCCATGGTTGAACCAAAGCTGAAATGAAGTCAGGAATGGAGTGAATCTCAAATTGAGCATCATTCAACAGGTTTTTGCTCAGTAACTGCTGCTTGATAGCACTGTCGACGACACCTTTCCTCACTTCGCTGTTAATTGAGGGCAGCCTGGCGGGGTGGTAATTGGCCAGATGGGATTTGTCCTGCTTTTGGTGAATAGGACAGAACTGGGCAATTTTCCACATCGCTGGGCAGATGCCGTGTTGTAGCTGTACGGAAACAGCTTGGCTAAGAGCATATTCTGGAGTACAAGTCTTCAATGCTACAGCTAAGAGTTTGTTATAGCCCAAAGCCTTTTCTGTATCCAGTGTCTTCACAAGAACATAGGAACATAAGGAATAGGAGCAGGAGTTAGCTATTTTGCCCCTTGAACCTGCTCCACCATTTAATAAGATTATGGCTGATCTGATTGTGGCATTTACTCCATTTTTTCCTGCCTGTGCGCACCCCCCCCCCCCCCCCCCCCCCCCCACACACACACACACACACAAAGCCCTGACCCCCTTGCAGATCAAAAATCTGACTCTCTCAGCCTTGAATATATTCAATGAACAGGTCTCCACTCCTCTCTGGAATGGAGAATTCCAAAGATTATCAACCCTCTAAGAAAAGAAATTCCCCCCATGTCCATCTTAAATGGAAGGCCCCTTATATTGAAACTGTGCCCCCCCTAGTTCTAGATACCTCTAGAAGGGGGAATATTGTCCCAACATCTATCCTATCAAGTCCCCCTCAGAAGCTTATATGTTTTATTAATATTAAAACCTCTCATTCCTCTAAACTCATGAGTATATACCCAACTTGTTCAACCTTTCCTAATGAGACAACCCCTTCATCCCAGGAATCAACCCAATGAACTTTCTCTAACAGCCTTCAATGTAAGTACATTTTCTTTAAATAGGAGACCAAAATTGTGTGCAGTACTCTAGAAACAATCTTACCAATGCCCTGTACAATTGTAGCGAAACTTCCCTACTTTTATACTCCATCTCCATTACAATGAAGGCAAATATTCCATTTGCCTTCTTAATTACCTGCTGTACCTGCATGCTAACTTTTTGTAATTCATGTACGAGGACACCCAGGTCTCTCTGTACTGCAGCACTCTGCAGTCTCCCTCCATTGAAATAATATTCTGATTTTCTATTTTTCCCACTAATGTGGACAGCCACACATTTTCTCCAAGTTGAGACGTGGAGTGAATCGTATTGTCTGAAGCCTGACATCTATGATGGTGGGACTAGCAGGTGGAACAGCCATTAGGCACTTCTGGCTGAAGTTAATAGCAAATGCCTGTCTTTTGTACTGACTTGCTGGGCTCCACTATCATTGAGGATGCAGGGGTTTTTGGAGCTTCTTCCCCTGGTTAGTGTTTAGTTCTCCACCACCATTCATGGCTGGATGTCGCAGAACTTTAATCTTATCCATTGCTTGTGGGATTCCTTTGTTCTGTCTATAGTATGCCACTTCTTTTTTTAGCATGCATGTAGTCCTGTGCTATAGCTTCACCAGGTTGGAAGCTTATTTTAAGGTATGTCTGGTGCTGCATCCAGTATGCTCTCCTGCTCTCCTCATTGAACCAGGGCTGATCCGTTGGTTTGCTAGTAATGCTAGAGTGAGGGATGTGATGGGTTGTGAAGTGACAGGTTGTGGTACAATACCTCATGGGTGCCCAGTTTTGAACTACTAGATCTTTCCTTCAAAATCTCGTGACTGTGAACTTCTCAGCTTAAGCTTTGGCCTCACTGCATTCATGCTCAGTGATTTAAAAATCAGGAACATCCCTGGTTTCTAATGGTCACCTACAATCCTTGTCCTGGCTTTGGGCAGACACAGAGTGCTTTCTTCCAGTCTGCTCCCACAGCTGCTTTCCAGCTCCTGATAGACTCCCACTCTTTCTCTGCACAGTGATATACTTTGGCACAGTAGGATACAGTCTGGCACAGTGGTATACAGTAGGGAGGGAGTACCACTCCAGCACAGTGGCATACAGTCAGCAGGGAATTGCCCTGGGAGTCCTCAATATTGACTCTGGATCCCATGAAGCCTCATGGCATCAGGTCAAACATGGGCAAGGAAATCTGCTTGTTGCCACTTAATGTCCGCCCTCAGCTGATGAATCCATGCTCCTCCATGTTAAACACCACATGGAAGAAGCACTGAGGGTAGCAGGGGCACAAAGTGTACTCAAGGTGGGAGACTTCAATGTCCATAACTAAGAGTGGCTCAGTAGCACCACTATTGACTGAACTAGTTGAGTTCTAAAGAACATAGCTACTAGACTGGGCCTGCAGCAGGTGGTGAGAGAGCCAACAAGAGGGAAAAACATACTTCAGCTCCTCCTCACCAATCTTCCTCTGCAGATACATCTGTCCATGATAGTATTGGTAGGAGTGACCTCTACACAGTCCTTGTAAAGACTAAGTCCCATCTCCTCATTGAGGATCCCCTCCAACATGTTGTGTGCCATTACCACTGTGATCAATGGGATAGATTTCAAACATATCTGGCAACTCAAAATTGGACATCCATGAGGTGCTGTGGGCCTCAGAATTGTATGCAACCACAAACTGTAAACTTATGGCCTAGCATATTCCCCACTCTACCAATTAATATCAAGTTAGGGGATCAACACTGGTTCAATGAAGAGTGCAGGAGAGCATGCCAGGAGCAGTACCAGGCATACCATCAATGAGGTGTCAACCTGGTGATGCTACAACACAGGACTACCTGCATGCCAAACAGCAGAACCAGCAAGTGATAGACAGGGCTAAGTGATGCCATAATCAATGGATGAGACCTAAGTTCTGCAGTCCTGCCACATCCAGTCGTAAATGGTGATGGACAATTACAGAACTAACTGGAGGAGGAGGTCTCACATATGTGCTCATCATCGATGATTAGGAAGCCCAGAACATCAGTACAAAAGACAAGGGTGAAGCATTTGCAGTCATCTTCAGCCAGAAGTCCCGAGTGGATGATCCATCTCAGCCTCCTGAGGGCCCCAGCATCACAGATGCCAGTCTTCAGCCAATTCGATTCACTCCATATGATATCAAGAAATGGCTTAAGGCAATGGATACTGCAAAGGCTATGGGCCCTGACAACATTCTGGCAATAGTATTGAAGACTTGTGCTCCAGAACTAACTGTGCCCCTAGCCAACCTGTTCTTATACAGCTACAACACTGGCATCTACCCGGCTATGTGGCCCAGGTATGTCCTGTCCTCAAAAAGCAGGACAAATCCAACCCAGCCAATTACCGTCCCATCAGTCTACTCTCCATCGTCAGCAAAGTGATGAGAAGTGTCGTCAATAGTGCTATCAAGCAACACTTACTCAACAATACCCTGCACACTGAGACTCAGTTTAGGTTCTGCCAGGGCCACATAGCTCTTGACCTCATTACAGCCTTGGCCCAAACATTAACAAAAGAGCTGAACTCAAGAGGTGAGGTGAGAGTGACTGCCGTTGACATCGAGGCAGCATTTGACAGAGGGTGACATCAAGGAGCTCTAGCAAAACTCAACTCAATGGGAATAAGGAGTTGGAGTCATACCTAGCACAAAGGCATGTGATTGTGGTTGATGGAGATCAATCATTTCAGTCCCATACACCACTGCAGGAGTTGCTCAGGGTGATGTCCTAGGCCCGAACATCTTCAGCTGTTTCATCAATGACCTTCCCTCCATAATGTCAGATGTTCAGCATCATTTACAGCTCCTGAAATACTGGAGCAGCCTGTGTCCAAATACAACAAGACCCAGACAGTATTCAGGCTTGGGAATCATAAGTGACAAGCAACATTTGTGCCACACAAGTGTCAGGCAATGACCATCCCCAACAAAAGAGATTTAACCATTGCCCTTGACATTCAATGGCATTAACATCACTGATTCCCCCACTATCAACCTCCTGGGGGTTACCATTGACCAGAAACTGAACTGGACTGCTCATATAAATACTGTGGCTACAAGAGCAGGACAGGGGCTAGGAATCATGCAGTGTAACTCACTTTCTGACTCCCCAAACCCTGTCCACCATCTACAAGGTGCAAGGTTGGGGTGTGATGGAATATTCTCCATTTGACTGGATGAGTGCAGTTGCAACAACCCAAGAAGCTCGACACCATCCAAGGCAAAGCATCCCACTTGATTGGCACTACATCCACTACCTTCAACATGCACTGCCTCCACCACCAACCCACAGTGGCAGCAGTGTGTATCATGTACAAGATGCATTGCAGCAACTAACCAAGGCTCCTTCGACAGCATCTCCCAAACCTGCGAGCTGTACCACCCATAAGGACAAGTGCAACAGATGCATGGGAACACCACCACCTGCAAATTCCCCTCCACACCATTCTGACTTGGAACAATATCACTGTTCCTTCACTGTCAGGTCAAAATCCAGAAACTCTCTTCCTAACAGCAATCTGGATGTTCCTGCAACACATGGACTGCAGCAGTTCAAGGAAGCAGCACACCACCACCTTCTCAAGGGCAATTATGGATGGACAATAAATGCTGACCTAGCCAGCAACGCCCACATCCCATGAACGAATAAAAAGAAAACCTCCCTGTATAGTTTAGCTCCATAGAAATGAGGCATTCTTGAGATGTTCCCAACAGAAATCTAAATTAATTTTTTTTTTACGCTCAGAACAAGCCTTGGATTCTGGGATTACATAAATAATTTATATCTCCAATGGTGTTAATGGCCCTCTTTCTAAACTTGCTGGTTCCACCAAGTTGTTTACAAAGTTGCTTTTAGCTTCTTTGATCTGGGAGCTACATGAAAAATTTAAACCCCTTATTGAATTAACTTTAGACCTGCTGTCCCTACCAAGTTGAGATGGATTATCTATTGTTTAAGTCTTCTCACTTCTAACTCTGACCTTATTAAATGAACACAGGTTACCCTTTGAACTGTAATTACCCCAGCCTGTTTGAAATACACATACTTAAGGGTTGTTCACCAATTCCTCAATCAGATGTTTCCATTTATCTATATTTAAATTGTAATTCCTAAAACTAAAAGTTATACCTCTCAGACACATGAATTAAGAGTTTAGGTATTCACAAAAGGTCAACAGGTCTCTTTTGCCGGTTTTCTCACTATGTCCCGCAAGCCCAGTCTGGCAGCTATGTCCTTCAGGACTCGGCCAGCTCGGTCAGTAGTGGTTCTTCTGAGCCACCCTTGATGATGGTCAGTGAAGTTCCCCACCCAGCATACAATCTGTGCCCTTTCTGCCATAAGTGCTTCCTCCAAGTGTTATTGCTGTGGCTCAGTTCATAGCACCCTCGCCTTTGAATCAGAGGGTTGTGGGTTCATGTCCCACTCCCGGAAACCAAGAAACTGTGATTGTACTCGAAAGAGTTGCAATCTGTGACTGTTGATAACTCGAATATATTCCTCCAAGTGTTATTCAATATGGAAGAGTACTGATTCATCAGCTGTGGAAAGGTGGTGGGCAGTAATCAGCAGGCGGTTTCCTTGCCTGATGCCATGAGACTTCATGGAGTCTGGAGTCAATGTTGAGAACTCCCAAGGCTAATTCCTCTTGACCGTATACTACTGTATTGTTGCCACCTCTAGTGGGTCTGTCCTGTCAGTGGGACAGCACATATCCAGGGATTGTGACGGAGGCGTCTGGAACATTGGCTGTAAGGTATGATTAGGTGAGAATGATTAGGTCAGGCTGTTGCTGGAATAGTCTTTTGGACAGCTCTACCAATTTTGGCAAAAGTCCCCAGATGTTAGTGAGGGTGATTCTGCAGTTTTGACTGGGCAGGCTAAACCGTTATCATTTTTAGCACCCACATTGATTGCAGATGGTCTGTCTGGTTTTATTCTTATTTGACTTGGCTGTAGTGGTTTGATAAAACTGAATGGTTTGCTAGGCCATTTTAGAGGACAGTTCTATGTCAACCACCTTATTGTGGGTTTGGAGTCTTTTGTAGGCCATGTCAGGTAAGGATGGCTGATTTCCTCCCCTGAAGGACATTAATGAACCAGAAGTGTTTTTATGACAATCTGGTAGTTTCATGATCATCGTGGCCGAGGCCAGCTTTATTAATTAATTGAATTTAAATTGCCATGGTGGGGTTTGAACTCAAGTCTCCAAAGCACTAATCCTGCCCTATGGATTATGAGTGCAGTAACAAGAATCAGAGGCAACATAAAGAAACTTTTTTTTTTAAGAAATGAGGGTGATCTAGAATACATAGGCTGAAAAGCTGATGAAAGTAGAATCAATAATAACTTTCAAAAGGGAAAGAAAATTACTATGGGAAAGAGCAGTGGAGTGGGATTAATTAGATACTTCTACCAAACCAACCTTCTGCATAGAATGATACAGCATCAAAGAAGGTCAATCGGCCCAACATAATTTTATGATTCTATATACATTTAAACAAACAACCCCATAGCTTTCATTCGAAAAAAGGGAAATTTGGCCCTTATTTTATTAACCTCTCAGAAATGTTTAATTTAATCAGAAAGTTTAAGGAAGGTTGATTTGACATTGAGTTGAAACATTATTTTTAATGAAAGGAAATGTAATTAATCTTGTATATCACAGTTGAGGAGTCTTATGTCCAAAGAAAATATAAATACCGACTCCAAGATGTGGTTCAGAGTTGTTTTTGATTAACACAATGACCTCAAAGAAATAGAAGATAGCAGCAGTTTATTTATAGTTCTCAAATACCAGGATTAAAAGCTACTTCAAACATGTGAAAGTTGACCTCTACAACAAAACATTTAAAATAACAGTGCCCAAATTGTGAACATTAGAAACTTGCAAACTAAGTTTGAATGTGGTACATTTTTGTTGGCAGCTTTTTGTTAGCTTTCTCCAGTCAACAGATTGCAAGTCAGAGCTTCACAATCACTGCTTGTTCTACGCATCACTAAGATAAATTGTACAGCACAAAAATATTTTAATATCACATGTTGTCATTCTCAGGCACCAAATTAATAACATAACACACTTAGAAACATAGGCCTGAATTTTCAGCCCAGCGGGCGGGCACAATTGGCAGGCCCGGGACCAGTCGGGAAATGGACCACTGACTGAGATCGGCCCCCAACCGCGATTTCACGCTGGCTGGTCAATTAACGGCCAGACAGCACGAAGCACGCACTGAAAGGATCAGAGCTGCCGGAGTGGGGGTGGGAGGAGGGCGGGCAATGTCATTGACTCGGGCGCGGGCAAACGCTGACAGAAAGCTCCCTGAAGGCAGCGAGCTGCCTCAGGGACCTGAAGAGCTGAAACCCAGGAAATTAAGTTTTTAAAATCAAGGCCAGGACTTTTACCTCGTTGGGCAGGCGCGGGCCCAACCCAAACGAGCGTAAAACGATGTGCGATGATGTCAGGCGAGCATCCCGACATCATCGTGCACTCACACGATATTTTAGTGGGCAGGCGCGCGCAGGCGTTGGCAGCGTGCCCGCCGACTTAAATATCAGAGTCACATGAGGGGACATGTTTTTTAGCACCTGAAAATTCATTACTTTTATTTTTTTATATCTTCCTCTCCCTGAGGCAGCTCTGCGTGCTCGCCCTCCTCTCCCCCGACACAGGCACCGCCAAGCGCTGAAGTGCGTGTTTCACGCTGGGTGGGCCTTAATTGGCCGGCCTGTGTGAAATCGCAGTTGGGTCCCACTCGCAGGTGGCGGTCAGCTTCCCGACCACTCCCGCTCGCCCCCGCCGAGCCCACCCAATGAGGGCAAAATTCTGCCCCAGGAAAGAATGTCCAAGCATCACAATCAGGCACCTGAACATATAGATTATAAAAATACTGTCCATAGCTTCCTATTTTTACTTTATTTAATAATGGAAACCTCATCCCGTACTTGGATGAGGTTTGCTGAAAAATGTAAAGGTCACCTGGCCGATTTGCCCATCTGCCAACCGTAAGTCGGACGGGCTATGTAAAATGACAGATAATTGTGCCATTAATGGGCTTAATTGCCCTCTTAATTGTCGGCGGGCGGGCTTTCAACTTTTGCACACACCCACCAGCTGAAACATCGTGCGAGCGCGGTATGACGTCGGGATGCTCACCCAATGTCATTTCACGCGATTTCACGCCCGATCGGTTGGGTGCGCGCCCACCTGATCAGCGTAAAATTGAGCCCATAAACATTTTTATGAACTGACTGATTCAAGTCTTCAATCATATTATTCCATTTCTAAAAAGTCATTTGTCCATTATGTAGATATTAGTGTAGTGATGTTCTTTGGTTAACATTCCTGAAACGGTTCCAATATGGAATTAACGGGGCATAAGAACTAACTAATCTTGAACCAGAAAAGGGTTACTGTGATTTCTGATTTTCTGTAATACCAATTAAATCTTTCTTAAAGAAGTTCAGCATTATAAAGGTAGAGCAAAATGCAGCAAAATATGTTTTAATCCGAGGCAGAGCGAAACTCGTGGCGATATCTGAAAAATTTGGAATGTTGGCTTTTCAAAAAACTTGCAATGAAATAACTGAGGACACCAGGGCCAGAAATGCAGTTGAGCAGTGTTCATTCTTCAGGTGAGCAGAAGAAGACATTTCGGCTCATTGTGTCTGCACCAACTCCCTGAATGAGCAATTTGCTTAGTGCCATTCTCCTGCCTTCACCCCGTAATCCTGCATGTTCTTCCTTTTCAGATCACTGTTTAATTCCATTTTGAGTGCTTCAATTGAACCTGCCTCCACCACACTCTCAGGCAGTGCATTCCAGATCCTAACCACTCGCTGCGTGAAAAAGTCTTTTCTCGTATCGCTTTTGCTTCTTTTGCCAGTTACTTTAAACCTGCACCCTCTCATTCTTGATCCTTTCACAAGTGGGAACAATTTCTCCGCATCTACTCTGTCCAGACCCCTCATGATTTTGAATACCTCTATTAAATCATCTCTCCACCTTCTTTTCTCCAAGGAAACAGTCCTAATTTCTCCAATTTATCTTCATAACTGAAGTTCCTCATCCCTGGAACCGTCCTCATGAATCTGTTTTGCACCCTCTCCAATACTTTCACATCCTTCCTGAAGTATGGCATTCGGAACTGGATGCAATGTTCCATTTGAGGTCAAGGCATTGAGGGATTCAATGTGGTGTACGCTGCTTGCAGTTCACATAGAAGCCTCATGACCACTTTCTCAAGAGCAACTAGAAATGGGCAATAAATGTCTGCCTTGCCAGTGATGCTTACACCTGAGAATGAATTAACAATTTTGAATGTCGAGACTGAGCCAGTGAATGTAGTTGCTGTACTGGGCATAAGAAGATGGGAACAAGAAAAGGCCATGCAGTTTCTTAAGATTGTTTTTATTTTTATTCATTCATGGGATATGGGTGCCATGGCAAGGCCAGTATTTATTGCTCATCCTTAATTTCCCTTGAGAAGGGAATGGTAAGCTGCCTTCTTGAACCGCTACAGTCCTTCTGCCTTCTGCCATTCGATTAAATCATGGGTGATCTGTACTGTAACTCCATCTCCTTTCCTTGGTTCCATAACCTTTAATGCCCTTGCCTAACAAAAAGCTTTAAATCTCAATTTTTGTGATTGGCCTAGCCTCAACAGCTTTTTGTTAGAAGAGAAGTATGATAGAAAATTATATGTATCGCTGAGCTGAACAAAAACTTGCGCTTCCAGAAAACTGGGCATTAACTTTGATGATAATTTTCTGTGGTCTGATACCACCTGCACATTAATGAATTAACAGACTGATTCATGAAATCTATTTCCTAACACTTGTCGCAGTCTTTCTCCAGCACTGAGTTGCTACTCTTACTTGTTCAGGTTTCTTGTTCAATTCCATGGCAACTTCAGAATGTTGCCATTCTGTCTCACAAGTGTCTCACGTACAATTCTCTGCACTCTTGTGAACTTTGTCACCTGATAGACGTTCTGTATCCTATCAAGATGGCATCATTTGTTCTGTCAGGAAAAGAATGATGGCATTGCCTCTTCGAAACATGTCAAGATGCATCTATGGCAGATGTCCTCCACAGTGCTTTGTATTAATTCAAAACTAATTGGAATTGGAAAAGTACAGGCTAATAAATGAAAGTCAGCATGGATTTCTTCAAAGCAAATAATGTTGACTAACTTGATTGAATTCTTTGATAAAGTAATTGAGAGGATTGTCAAGCTTGGTTAGGCTTTCAAAAGGCAATTGACAAATAATATACTTGTTAGCAAAATTAAAGCCCACAGGAGTAAAGAGACAATGGCAGAATAGATACAAAACTACCACCCTATTGCTCTTACATTTGCACTTTCTAAAGTTTGGAAGCTGCTAATAACTCTGAACTTGTCCATCATCTTAAAAACCCTGACCTAATCTATGACCATTGGTGACGTATCCTGCATCTGTTATAGCCTGTACTGTGCACCTCTGCAACTTTGCTCTTGCACACTTTGGTGAATCACCTGTGAACGTTCTGCCAATTTCAAAGCATTTGACACTGCTTTTGAACAAATTATCATCATATGGCTTACCACCAAAGTTACGTTCATGACTAACTAGTTACCATTTTAATCTGATTTAGAGCGGGGAATATTCCCAGGCTGGTGGAGGCAAGTGTTTGGACTAGTGCCCTTGTGCAATGTGGCCATAGGCTTACCATAGCCATGTGACCCCTAATGTCATCCTTGGTTTATAAAGGCTTGAGAGCAGAAGCTTATTTTACCCACCACTTGAAACATGGTGTTAGGAGTGTGCAGCTGAAATTGAGTGGCTTTTGATAGCTGTAAGAAACAGCAGAGAGCAATTAAAATTTCAGTCTGCAGTTCTCTACAAGACATTGATCACTGGGTAAATCAGTATGGCTTTGAATATTCAGTACTTGCTCCAATGAAGATGAAGGCAGATATGAAACTAAATTAGAAATACTTCCAGTCTCAATGGCAACACTCTGAAGTTGCCACGGAATTGAACAAGAAACCTGAACAAGTAAGAGTAGCAACTCAGTGCTGGAGAAAGACTGCAACAAGTGTTAGGAAATAGAGATAGTTGAAGTAAGTTCTAATTGGTATTTGTGGGTGTTAGGAATAAGTTTTAGCTTTAAGGTTTAAGTTTGATTTGTATTTCTGTATCTGTGTGTTAAGAAAGGCCAAATGGAGCATTAGTTTCACTTTTAAAAGGTACCTGCATTTCTAATGAGCTTTTTTATGACTGTTGCAGCTAGGTTAAACAAATAAGAGAAGAAGAATTGGGCTGTTGCCAAGCAACAGGGGTCCAGAGAGGCATGTCCCTCCCACAGACACATACAGAAAAACTAAAGAAAAGCAGTTCTAAGTTTCAGTGTGAAGACAAGACCCCAGAGAGACTGGACACTGGGAGAGAGAGCTGCAGATTTTCCAAAAGAACCAAAAGGGCCCAAGGTTAAAGGAGTGAGACAGAAACAGGGGAAAGTCTCAAGCAGACCTTCTAGTCAAAGGAAGGACTTCGAGAAGGTCCTGTTAGTGAAGTTAAGTGTGAGGGGCAGAGAGAGGGGCCAAGCTTCAGATTTAAAGAGACAAAAGCAGCAGAAAGCAGATTTAAAGCGAGAAAAACTTGCAAGAGGCAAGAAGGTCCAAAGAGACAACTAAAGATCTTTTCAATGGGCGTGTGAAGCAGTGGTACTGCTGATGGCTGAGTTGATTAGAGAGAGTGTGTGGAAAACAGCTTGAATGCATGTGGTGACCCAGGGGAGAGGAACATCAGAAGAAGAGTTCGAAACCCTGGAGGTGTGCCCTTGCGGAAGGCATCTGAAAGAAAGCATCAGAAGGAGAAGATTCCAAGGTGAAGTCTTGGAGAGTGGAGATTGGAAACCCTCATGTGAAAGGTGGAGTGCAGTGAGACCAGTTGGCTCACGGCGTGACAAGCGTCTGGTGGGGGGGATGTTGAGGAGAGATCCATAGCATCTGGTTGAGGTGGCATCTGTCACTTTGGTTTCAGAGTGTGGTGTGTCTGACCACAAGTTGCCTATTGGTTTAGATGGACTGTACTTACTGTGAACATTGAAGTATAAGATAGCTTTTGTAACTTGTGTTTTCCTTACAAATCTGTACATATCTATAAAGGTATAGTTGTGAGTGAAGGAGTATTGTAATATAGTTCATCTTTTCTTGTTTAATAAATGTTTTATTCTTTTGTTAAAAGTTCATCATCTGACTTCTGTGACTCTGTTCAGTAGCTACTCTCCATCCATTTAAACAAACAAGTAAAAGTTAGGGTTCCACCCTGGGATCAGTTTTGTCCAGGGGGAATCTCAGCTGGGATTGTAACACAAGCTATATTGCAACAGCCCTCAGTGAGGAGCAGAAAAGCCAGACTTGTGTGAAATTTTGGAGGCATTAAGGATCCACTTTGAGCCAGAGTGCTGGATATAAATATTGCAGAGGTGTCACACAAGAAAAGGAAGCATGCCCAGTGTGAGGAAAAAGTGCTCTAACTGTGAGAAGCCAAATCACTTCACATGCAAGTGCTTTGCTGGAAAGAAGAAAAGCAGGCCTCTGGAGGTTGCTGGAGAGATGTCAGATGATGAGCCTAATGAAACTTGAAACACCCTAGAACAGCTTGGCACCCTCAAGTCTTGAGGAAAATTTGGTTTGTGACTATTGGAATGATGACTGCAGAAGGAGAGCATCAAGTTAATATGAAGTCTCAGATAGACACTGGTGCTACATGCAATATCATGAGCTTCTCAGACCTGTGTCAAGTTGCTCAAGATGGTGACCCGAAAATGAAGCCATCAAAGGTAATGTTGAGGGCATGTGAAGGAACAATGCTCACCCCAAGAGGAAAATCTAAGTTGAGAGCCCAATGTCATGGGAAGGAAGAAGGTTTGTAGTTCCAAATAGTAGACACTAAGCTGAGTTGAGTGATTTTTTCTGAAATAAGTCAAACAAGTGGACTGGTAACCCTCCATGTACCAGAAGAGGTTTGCAGAGTTTTGCATGACACAAAATCATTGACTGCTGAACAAATCCTATAAAATTACAAAGATGTTTTCTTGGATATCTTCCTTGTGAATATCATGTTGAAGTAGATGAGAGTGTAAGACCAACTCAGCTCCTTCTGAGGAGAGTTACAACTGCCCTCAAATCCAGCCTGAAAGATGAGATAAAGGGTCTTAAAGATGGGACCAATCAAGAAAGTGACTATTGCTACAGACTGGATTAGCAGCATAGTAGCAGAGAGACAACCTGGAAAGCTGAGAGTATGCATAGATCCTAAGGATCTGAAAAAAGCCTTGAAGAGATCTCACTATCCCATGCCAACCATTGAAGAAATGTTGCCACAACTTTCCAAGACAAAGTTCTTTACTACGCTAGACACGAAGGATGGATACTGGCAAGTGAAGTTGGATGAAAGCAGCAGTTCCCTGATTATATTCTGGATACCATTTGGGAGGTGCAGTTGGTTGCACATACTGTTTGGCATTCCTACTGCTCTGGAAGAGCGTCAACACCGACAGTGTGAGATAGTCAGTGATCTTCCAGGAGAGGAAGAGATCGTGGATGACCCACTAGTCTATGAATGTGGAGATACAATGGGAGAAGCCATTACAGACCACGATCAGAATCTAGTGAGACTGCTAGAGAGAGCTCGCTAGATGAATCTGAAGCTGAACAAGAAGAAACTGCCACTGAAGATGACAACGAAAGGAGTTTGCTCTGATCCTGATAAGGTAAGTACTGTAGCAGACATTCAACAACCAACAGATATAAAGGCAGTGCAATGATTTGTTTGAGTTATTTTTTTATTCATTCACAGGATGTGGGTTCGCTGGCTGGGCCAGCATTTATTGCCCATCCCTAATGCCTTTGAGAAGGTGGTGGTGAGCTGCCTTCTTGAATCGCTGTAGTCCATGTGGTGTAGGTACACCCACACTGCTGTTAAGAAGGGAGTTCCAGGATTTTTACCCAGCGACAGTGAAGAAACAGTGATATATTTCCAAGTCAGGATGGTGAGTGACTTGGAGGGGAACTTCCAGGTGGTGGTGTTGTCAGCTACCTAGCAAAGTTCTTGCTCAATTTGGCATTGGTGTGTGAACCTCTACACAAGCTCACTGCAAAACTTGTTCAATGGTATTGGGGCACAGGATAAGAAGTAGCTTTTACTACATCAAACAACTAGTGATGACAATGCCAGTGCTGAAGTACTATGATGTCAACAACAAAACCACCCTGCAGTGCGATGCCAGCAAAACAATAACAAGAGACCAAACGCAAACTGGGCGACCGCTTTGCAGAACACCTGCGGTCTGTCCACAAGAAAGACCCAAACCTCCCTGTCGCTTGCCATTTTAACACTCCACCCTGCTCTCTTGCCCACATGTCTGTCCTTGGCTTGCTGCATTGTTCCAGTGAAGCCCAACGCAAACTGGAGGAACAGCACCTCATCTTCCGGCTAGGCACTTTACAGCCTTCCGGGCTGAATATTGAATTCAACAACTTTAGATCTTAAACTCCCTCCCCCATCCCCACCCCCATTTCCGTTTCTTCCCCCTCCCTTTTGTTTTTTCCAATACCCTGTTAGTTTTTCCACCCCACCCCCACTAGAGCTGTACCTTGAGTGTCCTGCCATCCATTCTTAATTAGCACATTTTCTTAGATAATATCACCACCTTCAACACCTCTCTGTTCCTTTGTCTGTAACATCTTTTGATTATCTGCTCCTATCATTGCTTGCTTGTCCCTACAACCACCCCCCCCCACCCCCAACTTCTCTCCCCCACCCCCCAACTTAAACCAGCTTATATTTCACCCCTCTCCTAACTTCACTCAGTTCTGCTGAAGGGTCATGAGGACTCGAAACGTCAACTCTTTTCTTCTCCGCCGATGCTGCCAGACCTGCTGAGTTTTTCCAGGTAATTCTGTTTTTGTTTTGAAAACAATAACAAGTCTTGGAGCAATCCTCATACAGTAAGGAGAACCAATTGTGTTTGCATCCAGAACGCTAATGCAAATTAAACAATACTATGCACAGATTGAAAAAGAATATCTGGCTATTGTCTTTCCTTGTAAGCATTTTAATCGGCATCTGTTTGGGAGAGACAGAGTGATGGTAGCGTCTGTCCACAAGTCACTTATAAACATCTTTCTCAAATTCCTATCTGCTCCAAAGCATCTCAAAGGATGTTACCTCGTTTGCAGGGATGTCATTTGGATGAAGTACACTAAGGAAAAGCAAATGTACATCACCGATATGCTATCAAACATAGAAACATAAAAAATAGGAGCAGGAGTTTGGCCCTTCGAGCCTGCTCCATTCAATATGATCATGGCTGTTCCTCTATCTCAATGCCATACTTCTGCTCTCTCCCCATACCCCCTGGCACCTTTAGAGTCCAGAAATCTATTTCCTTCTCAAATATATTCAGTGGCTTGACCTCCACATCCTTCTGTGGTAGAGAATTCCATAGGTTCACCACCCTCTGCGTGAAGAAATTTCTCCTCATCTCAGTCCTAAATGGTCTACACAGTTTCCTGAGACTGTGACCCTTTGTTCTAGACCTCCCAGCCAAAGGAAATATCATCCCTGCATCCAGTTTGTCCATCCCTGTCAGAATTTTATACGTTTCAATGAGATCTCATCTCATTCTTCTAAACTCCAGTGAATACAGGACTAGTTGGCCCAATCTCTCCTCATACAACAATCCTGCCATCCCAGGAATCAGTCTGGTGAACCTTTGTTGCACTCCCTCTTAGGTAGGGGGACCAAAACTGCACACAATACTCCAGATGTGGTCTCTCCAAGGCACTGTACAGCTGCAGTAAGACACCCTTGCTCCTGTACTCAAGTCCTTTCACAATGAAGGCCAACATACCATTTGCCTTCTTAACTGCTTGCTGCACCTGCATGCTTGCTTTCAGTGATTGGTATACAAGGACACCAAGGTCCCTTTGTACCTCAATATTTCCCAATCTATCACCATTTAAATAATACTCTGCCATTCTGTTTTTCCTACCAAAGTGGATAACTTCACACTTATCCATGTTATACTGCATCTGCCATGTATTTGCCCACTCACTCAACCTGTCTAAATTGCCTTGAAGCCTCTTAACACCCTCATCACCACTCACATTCCCACCAGTGTCATCAGCAAACTTAGAAATATTACATTTGGTTCCCTCATCCAAATCATTGATAGCGATTCACAATTGTTGATTATGAATAGCTGGGGCCCATGTACTGATCCCTGCAGTACCCTACTAGTCACCGCCTGTCACGCTGAAAAAGACCCATTTATTCCTACTCTCTGTTTCCTGTCTGATAACCAATTCTTAATCCATGCCAATATATTACCCCCAATCCCATGTGCTTTAATTTTACATACCAAACTCTTCGGTGGGACTTTATCAAACGCCTTCTGAAAATCCAAATACAGCACATCCACTGGTTCTCCCTTATCTATTCTGCTAGTTACATCCTCAAAAAACTCCAGTAAGTTTGTCAAAGATGAGTTCCCTTTCATAAATCCATGCTGACTTTGTCTAATCCCATTGATTTTTTCTAAGCGTCCTGTTATTACATCCTTTATAATAGACCCTAGCATTTTCCCTACTACTGATGTTAGGCTAACCAGTCTGTAATTCCCTGTTTTCTCCCTCCCTCTTTTTTAAAATAATGGGGTTACATTTGCCACCCTCCAATCTGCTGGGACTGTTCCAGAATCTACAGAATTTTGGAAGATGATAACCAACACATCCAGTATTCCCATGGCCACCTCCTTTAGTACCCTGGGATGTAGATTATCAGGGCCTGGGGATTTATCGGCTTTCAGTCCTGTTAGTTTCTCCAGCACAATACTGTTTTAGTAATACTAATTTTCTTCAATTCCTCTTCAGTAGACCCTTGGTTCCTTCTGGGAAGTTATTTTTGTCTTCCTCTGTGAAGGCAGAACTAAAGTAGTTGTTTAATTGCTCTGCCATTTTCTTGTTTTCTATTATAAATTCTCCTGTTTCAGACTGTAAAGGCCCTACATTTATCTTCACTAATCTTTTTCTTTTTACATACTTATAGAAACTTTTACAGTCCGCTATTATGTTCCTTGGACTCCCTCTGAAGAAAGTTGCTGATGCCAGTACAGTGTGTGAAATCTTCCATATTTAATTAGAAGCAGCAGCACGACATGTCTGGAAGTCATTAACCCAGCAGAGACATTGAATCTAACAGTCAAATGGGGAGGGGGTGGTGGAGTAGTATTGTCACTGGACTAGTAATCCAGAGACCCAGGATAATGCTTTGGGGACCTGGGTTAGATTCCCACCACTGCAGCTGGATCCAATAAAAATCTGGAATTAGAAGTCCAATGATGGCAATGAAACCATTGTTGTAAAAATCCATCTGGTTCACTTTAGGAAAGGAAATCTGCCATCCTTACTTGGTCTGGCCTACATGTGATTTCAGACCCATAGCAATGTAGTTGACTCTTAAGTGCCCTCTGAAATGGTCTAGCCAGCCACTCAGTTGTATCAAACTGCTTGAAAACCAATAAGGAATGAAACCAGACAGACCACCAGCATCGACCTAGGCGCTGGAAATGACAATGGCAAACTCAGCCCTGTCAACCTTGCGAGGTCCTCCTTACTAAAATCTCGGGGCTTGTGCCTAAATTGGGAGAGCTGTCTCACACACTAGTCAAGCAGCAGTCTGACATAATCACTCATGGAATCATATCTTACAGGTAATGTCCCAGACGCCACCATCACCATCCCTGGGTTTGTCCTGTCCCACCAGCAGGACAGACCCAGCAGATGTGTTGGCACAGGGGTATACAGTTGGGAGGAAATTGTGCTGGGAGTCCTCAGCATTGACTTTGGACCCCATGACGTCTCATGACATCAGGTCAAACATGGGCAAGGAAACCTCCTGCTGATTACAAGGTACTGCCATTAAACCGCCCCCCCTCACCTCCCCCGAGCCGCACAAATTCCCCTACACTCAGCTGAGGAATCAGTGCTCCTCCATGTTGAACACCACTTGGAGGAAGCACTAAGGGTAGCAAGGGTGCAGAATGTACTCTGGGTGGGGGACTTCAATGTCTATCACCAAGAGTGGCTCGGTATCACAACTACAGACAGGACTGTCCAATTCCTAAAGGACATAGCTGCTAGACTGGGTCGGCAGCAGGTGGTGAGAGAACCAACAAGAGGGAAAAACACACTTGACTTCATCCAGACCAACCTGCCTGCTGCAGATGCCTCTGTCCATGATAGTATCAGTAAGAGTGACCATCGCACAGTTGTTATGGAGATGAAGTCCTGTCATCACATTAAGAATATCCTCTATCATGTTATGTGGCACTACTACCATGCTAAATGGGATAGATTTCGAACAGATCTAGTAACTCAAGACTGGTTAACCATGAGGTGCTGTAGACCATCAGCAGCAGCAGAACTGTACTCAACCATAATCTATAGCCTCATGGCCCGGCATATCCCCCACTCTACCATTACAATCAAGCAACTAGGCATCCTTACAGCTTGCAGGTAAAGTATTCTCTCTCTATTTCTGGCTGGAGGTAAGTCAGCAAAGCCACAAACAAAAAGGAAACAGAGCACTCCTTCCGCTAACCTGCAGAACCAAGTGTCTCCAAACCAACTGCTCAACTACCAAAGTCAGCTCTACTGGCACAACCAACATGCTAAATGGGATAGATTTCAAACAGATCTAGAAATTCAAAACTGGGCATCCATGCTTTGGACCATCAGCAGCAGCAAAATTGTATACAACTAAAATCTGTAACCTCATGGCTCAGCAGATTCCTTACTCTACCATTACCATCAAGCCAGGGGATCAACCCTGGTTCAATGAAGAGTGCAGGAGGGCATGCCAGGAGCAGCACTAGGCATACTTAAAAATGAGGTATCAACCTGATGAAGCTACAACACAGGACTACTTGCATACCAAACAGTGGAAGCATGTGACAGATGGAGCTAAGTGATCGACAACCAATGGATGAGATATAAGCTTTGCTGCAGTCCTGTCACATTCAGTTCTCAATAGTGGTGGATAATTAAACATCTAACTCGAGGAGGAGGCTCCACAAATATCCCCATCCTCAATGATGAGGAGTCCAGCACATCAATGCAAAAGACAAGGCTGAAGCATTTGATCCAGCTTAGCCTTCTCCGGAGATTCCCAGCATCACAGATGTCAATTTTCAGCCACTTCTGTTCACTCCATGTGATATCAAGAAATGGCTGAGAGCAATGGATATTGCAGAGGCTATGGGCCCTGACAATATTCCGGCAATAGTACTGAAGACTTGTGCTCCAGATCTTTCTGCGCTCCTAGCCAAGTTGTTCCAGTACAGCTACAACACTGGCATCTATCCAGTTATGTGGAAAATTGCCCAGGTATGTCCTGTCCACAAAAAAATGGGACAAATCCAACCTGGCCAATTACCACCCCATCAGTCTACTCTCGATCATTAGCAAAGTGATGATAAGTGTCATCGACAGTGCTATCAAGCGGCACTTTCTTAGCAATAACCTGCTCACTGCCACTCAGTTTGGATTCTGCCAGGGCCACTCAGCTCCTGGCCTTATTACAGCCTTGATCCAAACATGGACAAAGGAGCTGAACTCAAGAGGTGAGGTGAGAGTGACTGCCCTTGACATCGAGCCAGCATTTGCTCTAACATGGCATCAAGGAGCCCTAACAAAACTGGAGACAATGGGAATCAGGGGGAAAACTCTCCGCCGGTTGGAGTCATACCTAGTAAAAAGGAAGATGGTTGTAGTTGTTGGAGGTCAATCATCTCAGCTCCAGGACATCGCTGCATGAGTTCCTCAGGGTAGTGTCCTCGATGCAGCCATCTTCAGCTGCTTCATCAATGACCTTTCCTCCATCATAAGGTCAGAAGTGGGGATGTTCCCTAATGATTGCACAATGTTCAGCACCATTCATGACTCCTTAGTTACTGAAGCAGTCCATGTCCAAATGCATCAAGACCTTGACAATATTCAGACCTGGGCTGATAGGTGGCAAATAATATTTGCAAGCGGCAGGCAATGACCATCTGCAACAAGAGAGAAATTGACCATCTCCCCTTAACATTCAATGGCATTACCATCGCTGAATTCCCCACTATCAACATCCTGGGGTTACCATTGACCAGAAACTGAACTGGACCAGCCATATAAATACTGTGACTACAAGAGCAGGTCAGAGGCTGAGAATTCTGTGGAGAGTAACTCACCTCCTGACTCCCTAAAGCCTGTCTACCATCTACAAGGCACAACTCAGGAGTGTGATGGAATACTCTGTGCTTGCCTAGATGATTGCAGCTCCCACAACACTCCAGAAGCCTGACACCATCCAAGACAAGGCAACCCACTTGATTGGCACCCTCTCCATCACAATAAACATTCCCTCCCTCCACCACTGATACACAGTAGCAGCGGTGTATACAAGATGCACTGCAGCAACTCACCAAGGTCCTTGGACAGCACCTTCCAAATCCACGAACTCTACCACCTAGAAGGACAAGGCAGCAGGTACATGGGAACACCACCACCTGCAGGTTCCCCTCCAAGCCACAAACCATCCTGACTTGGAAATATATCGTTGTTCCTTCACTGTCGCTGGGTCAAAATCCTGGAACTTCCTCCCTAACAGCACTGTGGGTGTACCTACACCACATGGACTGCAGCGGTTCAAGAAGGCAGCTTACCATTACCTGAAGGGCAACTAGGGATCGACAATAAATGCTGGCTTTGCCTGCGATGCCCACATCTCATGTATAAATATTTTTTTAAAGATTGGTGTATAATGAATATTATCAAAAGCATGAAGACGTCCATACATTGTACAAATGCTTTCAGACGTTCTTCCATCACTGTGGCAGTCCTTCCAAAGTAGTACAAATTTAAAGGGACAAGCCTCAGGTAAGAAGTTTTTATGGTTTAGCAGCATCTGTGGAGAGAGAAACAGAGTTGATGTTTCGAGTCTGTAAGACCCTTCTTCAGCTCTGAAGAAGTTGAAGGATCATACAGATTTGAAATGTCAACTCTGTTTCTCTCTCCTCAGATGCTGTTAGACCTTCTGAGTTTTTCCAGCATTTTCTGTTTTTGTTTCAGATTTCCAGCATCCCCAGTATTTTGCGTTTATATAAGAAGTTTTTATTTTTGTTGTCAAATTGGTTCCGCCAAAAATATTTGCATTAGCCAAATTTAAATAATAATGTTCTATAAATGTATGTTCAGTCCCCCACATGAATACAATATAAAAATTGTAATTTAAAGGATGCTCAGGAATTGACCATGTAATGAGTGAAATGCTCTAATATTGGTTCCTGGGATCTTTTCGGATGGATGATAGCAGTGTAGAATGAATTCCAGCAGTCAATATGCTATCTGTTGATTAGCCTCAAATTGCCTGGGGCCATCTAGTCATAGGGCGGAAACAACTACCTAGATTGTCTAAGCCCCTGAAATCATCAAAATGCAAACAGAGATTTCAAAGAGCATTCAACACAATAGAATCTAGAGTCATGTCTGATCAATGTAGTGAATAAAGTGAGGGAACAATTACCTAATTGAAATATAATTGAAACAAAACAATGGAAGATCCCTCAAAGATTCCTAAGAATTACTCTGCATTCTTGCCAAATTAAATGAATGCAACCAAGTCTTCAAATTCATTAACTCTGAGCCAAGTGTTATGCTAACATCATGCTAATTTTCCATGTGAGGAGGAAAGCATATTAACTGGTGAACAATTGCATAGAGGCCTTGTATGAAGACAAAGGTGTATCTTTATGTAGCCTGCATGAAGGAAGGCAGAAAGAATTTCATGATAATCTCACATTGTGCGGAGGGAAGCAAAAGTCTTTGTAGTCCTCAATGAGCTGCAAATGAATTTGTGTGTGATACCTGATCTTTCCTGCGATGTGAATAATAAATCCCTAAGTACCAGTCTTCCATTGGAATAAATGGCTTTGTGCCCACAAAACTATCAGGTTCTGGGTGGGATTTAGTCAAAAATTCTCAAGATTGACTATAAAGTGAAACTGCTGGAAGGTGCTAAACATTTGTTCAACCATTTATCTGCAAGGACTCTTCTGACAGCCATGCAAATTAAGCAGTCACACAAATATTGTATGGAAGCACTGAATCTGAAAATACGCATGAATCACTGAAAACAATTTCATAAACATCATGTTCTAAAGCTTGAATATTAAGTGTTCTGTCACGAAAGGCTCTGAAAATGAACTAATTGAAGCATCCCAGGGAGGTGTGTGTTCTATCTTCTGAAGCAAAAAGTGTGTCCAAGTCTCTAATACCCATGGAAGAAAAGTGGAAATGTCCAGAAAAACTGTGCTGGAGGATCATCTACAATTCATCCCTCTGAATGAAGTTCCTATTCTACCATGGGGTAGGACACTTGAAACACAGCGGTGTCATGAATGGGTTTTGTTTCAAGAAAACATACGAACACACAAACATAGGAAGTAGGAGCAGAAGTAGGCCATGAGCCTGCTCCACCATTCAATAAATCATGGCTGATCTGTTTGTGTTTAGAATTCCCTATCCTATCTACCCCCGATAACCTTTGATTCCCTTGCATAACAAGAACCAATCTACCTCCACCCTAAAGATATTCAGTGATCCCCACCTTCACTGCCTTCTGAGACAGAGTTCCAAAGGTTGCCCAACAGTCACCTAAAGCCTAGTGACATATGCCATTTATATCTTCTACTTATTATTGATTTGTTTAACCGAGCCTCATAAATTCTCTCCCTGTGTTTGTTAAAAAGCCTTTGCTATAAAGGCTCAATGGAGAACTGTTGCTGCAGTTGTCAGAACTGTGAGATATAGCTGAGAATGTCAAGCAGCCCGATCTTAGCCGCCGACTTTAAGGTGTGTATCCCGCTCTGGGTGCAATGCTGTAGCCTGTATCAAGAGAAATGTTTTCAGTCAGTCTGGACTTAACTACTGTCTGTAATTGGATAGCTCCAAGGTAGACAGACCCTAACCAACATTCATGGTGACATGCTCCTGGATTGAAGTCAATAAAACTGAATCTTGTGTGGGATGTAAAACTGATGGCAATGCAATACCACCTATTTTGCATTACCATCCAAACCATATTTCTACCCCAATGTGTTTAGCTAGTATCAAAATCGAGCTCAATGCGCTGAGCTTACATGAAAATGATTTTGTTTCATTGCTCTCACATTTTCTACTGTGTCTACCTGAACTACAGCGTGTGTTGATTCTTCCCGTTCCAGCAAAAGTTTAGTGGCTAACTGGCAATGAAACAGAAGTCTGGCAACAGTATTTAATTACAGTGAATCTGATACTGGAACAGGTCAATGAGTCTGATGATTTTTTCCGCTTTAACTTCACTATATCTAACTTGTTGAGGGGGCACACATACAAATTCCATTCATTATAATGAAGGGTTTGATGAATAACACAAATTCAGCTATGACATAACTCAATCACAAATGAGGCGGCAATGTTTTCTAAAATAACTTTATTATAGCAATCAATCATTGTTAAATAATTATTAATTATTGTCAAATAATGTCGAGCAGTTGTTCCATAAATCATTGTTTACTTTTAAAAAAAAATTAGACCAGGATTTTTAGGATGATGGGGTTTCCCTTCCCAACATCTGAGGAGTCGGCGGCGAACACATCCTTGCCAATACTGCCTGCCAAGCTGTCATTTAACACTCCAAGAAGTGTTAATTGGCTGGAGATGGGACTTCTGCTCCTCACTTGGGAGGAGGTCCTGGCTCAGAGAACTGCTGGCCAATCTGATTGGCTGGCAGCTCCCTAGTCCCTGCAGTGCCAGAATCTGCAGTGGACAGGACTGGGACTGCAAGAGGTCCCCAGAGTCTAAGTTCCAGAGTACGGGGCCAGGTATGTGTGGGGTTCTCAGGACAGGGAGGCGAGGTGAGGCCCGGGGATGGGCAGAGGGGGAAGAGGGGTAAGGAGGGAAGCACCACAGGGGCCAGACCATTTCGGAGCTGCCCAATGTTGAAAGAAGGATGCTGATGGAAGCACTCACCCCCACCACCAGCCCCCTGCCCCCACCCTGCCACCCCCGACCAGCCCAAGGCTTGAACAGGCTTACTTTCTGGGCTTCCACCCTGCCCCTGAACTAGTCCCGCCAGCCTGAAAATTGAGGCTAGGCAGGAAACTGCCCTTAAGTGGGCAATAATTGGCTACATTAATGGACTTGTGCATCCAACCTTAGGGTTGTCGGGCAGGCCGGGAGCCCTGGCGGGCTTCAGAGAAAGCATGAAACCTTATCCACGGGCAGGATGAGGTTTCATGAGGGTTTTTAAAAATTTAATAAATGTTTTATTAAAAGTGATGGACATGTCCCAACACATGTGACAGTGTCACATGAGGGGACATGTCAGGGAAATTTTAGTTTTGTCCCTTCACCACCGATCTCCCTGCGGCAGCATTTACCCTCAGGGAGATGAGTGCGCTCTTTCGTGCACATGCGCGAAAGAGCGCACTCTCGGCTGAGAGAACCCCCCCTCTGCCCGCACAGGCAATGCATCGCGCTTCCTGGCAGATGTCACGCTGGGCGGGCCTTAATTGGCCCGCCCACATAAAATGGCGGCGTGCCTCCGATTGGCTGCGCCGATCAGAGGCGTACCCGCAAACACCTGCTCCTGCACTTCCCCCCCGCCAACGGGGGAAAAATTCTTCCTCTGATATCAGAACATTATCACAGTCTTTAGTTCTAATGTTGGTGTTTGCCCACTTGATCAGTGAGAATGGCAGACTTTTTCTGGCTTAAATGTGAAACTTTACCCCTTATCCACCAGTTAAACAACTCACCAAGGCTTCATCAGCAGCACCTCCCAAACCCAGGCTTCTGGCACCTGAAAGAATAAGGACAGCAGCAGGTGACCGGCAGCACCTCCCAGTTGCACATCATCCTGACTTGGACATATATTGTTGGTCCTTCACCATTGCTGGGTTAAAATCCTGGAACTCTCTACATAGCAGCACTGTAGGTTGCAACGGTTCAAGAAGAAAGGTCACCATCAGTTTCTCAAGGGTAACTCGCGATGTGAGATAAGTGCTGGCCTTGCCAGCAACAGCCACTTCCTAAGAATTATTTTTTTAAAAGCATACATACTTCCTCAAAGAATTGTGTTCTTTAATCAAATATTGACAGTAAGATGTTGTTGACAGTAAGATGTTGTAGACAATAACATGTTGTTGAACAACTTCCACTCCTTATATCTCCAACTGACTAGTGTGATTGTGAATCCTGGGCTCAAAACTAATTAGATTCTCAGATATGTTGCTATCAATGTGCAACTATGGACTTTGAAGCAACAAATAGCCTCATTAATCCACTGGCATTCTTTGAGAAAATAACAACATTTCAGTGAAACAAGCTAACCTATATTTTCAGAAGATATTTGATGAGATTTTAACAGTTAACATCCTTGGAAATAGAGTTGGATGGACTGAAGACTGTGAATTTGTATTTGGGGATTAGGGTCAGAGATTAGTAGAGTTCTATACGTCCCAGGGCCAGGATTTTCTAAGCAGCTGCTCCCACTGTGCTGCCAGAACTTCACCTTGTTTTACTTGCCTATACATGGGGCAGGAATTTCCCCTCGTCAGGCGGGCGCGGCGGGCGTGCCTGGGAATGGCCGCACGACGAACCACCACCCGTGATCGGACTCCAACCACGATTTCACGCTGGCTGGCCAATTAACGGCCAGCCAGTGTGAAACGCGTGCTAAAAGCCTTAGCGCTGCCAGGGTGGGGGCAGGAGGAGCGTGAGCGCTGAAGTCACGCGGGCACGTGGGAGCGCTGAAAGCTCCCTGAAGGCACAGAGCCACCTCAGGGAGGTGAAGAATTTTTAAATTAAAAATAAACATTTTAGAAATGATATAAACATGTCCCCGCATGTGACTTAGTCACATGAAGAGGGACATGTTAAAAAGGATGTTAAAAAATTTTAATTGATTTTTTAGTAACCGTTGGAACCCTCATCCTGCCCGTGGATGAGATTTCGTAAAAAGCGCAAAGGCCGTCTGGCCTATTCGCCCGCCCGCCAACCAAACAGTTGAGCAGGCAGCGAAAAATACAAATTAATGACTTGTTTAAGGGCCTTAATAGGCCTCTCAATTGTTGGCGGGTGCGCTGCCACCTCTCACGCGTGCCTGCCAACCGAAAGATCATGAGAGTGCGCGATGACTTCAGGACACTAGCCCGACGTCATCATGCACTAGTTCACCCCTGTTCGGGTCAGGCGCTCGCTCACCTGCAGGACGCAAAATTCTGCCCCTGGTTTCTGCCTATAACAAAGTTAGATTGACAGAGCAGGAGAAGGTCAGAGGTAATTTCTACCAAAGCCTCACACTGTTCACATTTTGACTACATGAGATTACTATTCTTTAAAGTAATTTATTAGTTCAAGTGTATCAACATAATAATAATGTGCTATAGCAATACAGCTAATATTATATTCATGAATAACATGAAGGTACATCTTATTACTTTATAAAATTAGTAGATGTCACAAAGCTATGTAACTTGATTATAAGGAGAGCAGAGTTTGGTAATTATCAAAACGCTCTGGAAAAATTAAACAGAAGGGCTAAGGGATAGCAGATGGATTTTGATTTTGGTAAGTGTGATGTACAATGAAACATAGAAGTTGCTTCTTGTGGAGAGAAATACCAGCATAGACTTCATGAGCCAAATGGCTTCTTTCTATGCTGAGGTGCTAGAGAATTACAAAGAGGCAAATATGACACCTTTGTTCAAGGACATTCCTAGTAATGACAGGCCAGTCAATTAACCATCGGTGGTGGCTAGAGATCTTGGCCTCATGGAACAAAGACTCAGGTGTCACGGCACAGCCAGAACTACATTGCCTGTGACAGTCAAGGTCACAGTCCTACTTAATCTTTATGTTACTGGAATCTTTCAGGCTGCCACAGGTGATAGAAGTCACATCTTACTGTACATTTCTGCGTAAGGGAGGTCTCTGAGGCTCTGGATGCTCTGAGACTATTAATCATTTCTCATTGCCAAAGAAGACCGAATGCAGAGAGCACTAGGATCCACCAGGAGTGCAGCAATCCCTATGGTCCATTGTCTGGAGCCATTTGAGTCCCTCATTTAAATTGAGAGGTGTCCAGGAACAGGAAAGTGTTCCATTTACTCAATGTGCAGCTCGTATGTGACTACCAGTGGTGCATCATGCAGCCAAATGCCTGGTATCAGGGTACTGCTACGATGCTTTTATAATGAATCAATCATCTCCCCACAGATCTTTAAGACCCAGTGCAGTGTGCATGGCTGATTACTAGATGACAAGGGATGCCTTCTGATGCCATAGCTGATGACTCAGTTAGGAAGCACCATCTGAGCACTCACACAATGAGAGCCATTCTGATACCAGGAATATCACTGAGCAGACCAATGGGGTCCTCAAGCAAAGATTTAGACATGTTGTTCGGAGATGCCCTGAAGTACTTGGTGAGAAGGTCTCCAGATTTGTGTTGAATTTCTATTACCACAAACAATTATGCCAGAGGATTAAGGTCAAAACCCAAAAAAGGGGGAGGAGGAGGAAGAGGAGGGAGGCAAGGATGTGTTGTAGAGGGTTCCAGGTAGATGGGCCACATCTGGGAGGGACACTTGCCGCCATCTTAATTGTAGGTTGCTTTTAAGAGACGTTCTCGAACAACTCACTTTGAAGCTCTGTTGCCACATGCCTTACCTTTCATAACTGAGGATCCATCGAGGAGTCAATCACCTTCACAATCATTTCAACTCTTTCCCTGTGAAGAACACAATAAAAAGACCACCAATCCACCACTATTCAATTAACATCATTATTCTTTATAGACATCAAAAACAATGTAAACATTTCAAGAACCGACAGTACTCTCAAATATTAAACTATTTTCTCTGGTGCTCAACCTTAGTGGCAATCCTATAAGTGCTCTTGTCTCCTATGGTACTTTTCTGAAGTGCATTCAAGAGTGGCAGCAGCAAGCTGCTGAAGGTCTGAAGTGGGTAGTTCAGATATCCAACTGGAACGTCCTCAAGGATCTCTCGGTTGTGATGGCCACACCTCATTATACACCATTTCTGAATCACCTTGAGCAGTCTGGGCCACCTGACAGACATGGCCAAAGCCAATGCTGGCAGAGTGGCATCCTGAGAGAGGCAAATAGGTTCCTGCCACTAGCCCAGGGCATCTGCTCAGTCTGCCTAGTGACCTATCGGAGGACAGATCCCTGGGAAATTGAACCAATCTGCCAACCCTTTTCAACCAAGAAGCTCAAAGCCACCATAGCAGCAGTCCGAGCTTCCATAGCAGCACTTTGCCATTCAACGATTGTAGTTTCTTCTCTGATTGTTATATAGTGGAATTAGTGTGGAACCTTACTCCATGGCAAAATGGCACCTGTGTTTTCTTTTCTACCTGTTGTGGTTACTACTCTGAGCATCCTTGTTCTACCACAGCTTCTACGCTTCATGTGATGCCAGTATCTGAACTGGTGCCTGTAAAAGTGGTAGTGATTAACACAGTGATTTCTTCATCATTCTCTTCCTCCTCTGCCTCTGGGGGAAAGGGTATGTAGAATAGAGAGGTAGCTCTTCCTCCTCCAGTTTATCTCTAGGGGAGAGGTGAATCTTGACTCTGGGAGTTTGCAGTGATGAAGCTAGCAGCATTAGGGTGAAGTGCATCCGGCCTCTATAGGAGGATGTGAGTGATATGACCATATTGAGCTGGTGAGTGAGGATAGGTTTGGGAGATGAGGGGTCAGAATTAGTTGTGCATATGTAAGGAAGCTGGAGTGGCCTCATACCTCTAGGCACTATTCCCCCGCTCTGCCTATGGTTACGGCATCTGCCACTCCCATCCCAATAACCACCAGGACTGCCTCATGGGGAATAAATCTCATGGAGTTTTGCTTCCCCTCCCCTAGTCAGGTCCTGCTTCTTCCTGTTTTGTGCTACCTTGTTGCGGAAGAGAGCAAGTGGTGACTGTGAATGAGTGCATTGGTGGTGTGTTTTTGCTTGAAGAGCTGTGAGGTGTGGCTGAAGTGTAAGTAGTGATTGTGGAGGATGCAATAATGGATACAGTGTGTTAAGATTGTGATACCTGTTTTGGTGCACTTCCTGGGAAATGTGTTCGAGAGATGGGTTCTTACCTTCACCACTGGTGTCAAATCGTTACTTTTTTTGTAGCACTGTAACAATGTCCTGGGGTGATTGCTCCTGGATGTGACCTCCTTGGTGATCTCCTCCCATGCCCACCACATTAGTTGCCTCTGTGATCTTGCTTCGCCTTGTGGGTACACGACATCCCTCCTCCGCTGTACCTTCTGTATCAGGACACTCAGTAGAATCTCTGAGAAGCTGTGAGCCCTCTCCCTCAGTCCCTGGGCCACCCTGAGAAGTGCCATTGTACCTGCTCCTTCAGTTTCACTGTCAGCCACTACATTTCAGACCTTCAATGTGTGTGGAGGCTGTAAATGCCATTCCAGGAAAATTGAGTGCTAAACCTGCAGACACCCCATTTAGCAACTCTAGGCATGTTTAAAACATTATAGTAATCAGCAATTAAGACCAAGATTATGAGCTAAATCCAGACTTTCAAATAGGCTTATTTTATTAGCACAGTACCCAGTTAGCACCTGTTTTCACTCTTTGCCTGAAATAACCCTTTGAAGAAACGATTAACATGTCAGGATAAGGAAAGTGTTCATATGTTAATGGCATATGGAACAAACTCCCAGCAAAAGCCGATAATTCTTTTTTAAAAGAAATTGAGATGGAAATTAGTGTGGGTTGGCACAAAGCATACCAATTTAGTAGGTTAATAGTATGGGCAGCATTAATTGGCATTCTGGAATTCCACTTGGTTACTGGCAGCAGGTTTCACATGGTTTTTGGTTTCTTGGAGGTTTTGCCTGTGATTGGCTCCCCGAGTTAGAAGGTTGGATGGGGCAGGATAAATACTTGGATAGGGCACATTGTACGTGAACTGAAACATGTGATTTGTGACACTGCATAAACAGTGGTATGGCGGAGACAATGAGTATTTCTAAATATTTCATGTACTCTCATTGATATCTCCCAATGAATTTTTGCCAGAGGTTCCTGAGTCTAAGGCATTACAGACCTCTTGAAAGTAAGGCTAAAATTTAGGAATGAATGATGCTTGCACTCAGTTTGGCATTGCAACATTGATAACCTGAATTATATATAGCTACATAAACTGGGAGGCTGGTTAGCTCAATTGGCAAGACGGCTAGCATGTGGATAAGGTTAATGCCAGCAGTATGGGGTCCTATTCCTGTTCTGGCTGAGGTAGATTTGGGGCCTGCCTCCTCACCCTACCTGTAGTAAATATCACAGTACTCTGTGTGGTTCAGCAAATAATCACCAAGGACCTGCCTTCAGGCAGATAAGTTAAGAAGAAGAAGAAACATTTACAAGATGGTTCTTTTGATTTGACGCTTTTCTTGTGGGGAAGTTCAGTAAATTTAGATGTTTTTATCTGTGTCGTTTAATCTGCAGTTACAGAAATTGAATGTTCAGCAATGCGTTTCCCACTACACTCTGCTTTCTGAGTTGCCACCTGGAATAGCTGCAGTGAAAATATATACAAAAGTTTTATATGAAAGGGTAAAATCAGCTGTGGAATAAAGGGCTGTTCAATTACAGCTCATTAAACAACAACAACTTATATTTATATAGTGCCTTTAACATAATGAAACATCCCTAGTCGCTTCGCAGCAGGAAAGTAAAACAAAGTAAGGCTCCTTCGACAGCGCCTTCCAAACCCACGACCACTACCATCAGAAGGACAAGGGCAGCAAATAGATGGGAACACCACTACCTGGAAGTTCCCCTCTAGTCACTCACCATCCTGACTTGAAAATAAATCGCCGTTCCTTCACTATCACTGGGTCAAAATCCTGGAACCCCCTTTCTAACATCACTGTGGGTGTACCTACACCACTTGGACTGCAGCGGTTCACCACCACCACCACCTTCTCAAGGGCAATTAGGGACGGGCAAAAAATGTTGGCCCAGCCAGCGAAGCCCACATCCCATGAATGAATTTTTAAAAAATGACACCGAGCCACATAAGGAAATATTAAGTCAAATGGCCAAAAGCTTGGTCAAAGAGGTAGGTTTTAAAGAATCCCTTAAAAGATGATAGCGAGTAGAGAGGTGGAGAGGTGTAGGGAGGGCATTCCGGAACTCGGGACCAAGGCACAGCCACCAACAGAGGAGCAAATAAAATTCGGGATGCATAAAATGCCAGGATTAGAGAAGCACAGGTATCTTTGAGGGTTATGGGTTGGAGGACATTACAAAGATAGGGAAGGGTAAGGCCATGGAGGGATTTGAAAACAAGGATGAGAATTTTGAAAACAAGATGTTGCTTGACCAGGAGCCAAAGTGGGTCAGCGAGATAGCGGAACAAAGCTTGCTGTGAGTTAAGACACAGGTAGCAGAGTTTTTGATGGCTTCAAGTTTATAGAAGGTAGGATGTTGGGTCTAGAGGTAACAAAGGCATGAATGAGGTTGGAAGCTCATCTCTGGATCAAAAGTGACACCAAAGTTGCAAACAAACTGGCTTAATCTCAGACTGTTGCCAGTGTTATGACCAGGTGGGAAAGGGTGAGCTGGCTTCACTCTATTCAACCTCCTCTGTTGGTCACGACAAAGGTTTAAGTTTAATTTTTTTTACAAGATATGCCTTTTCCAAATAAGAATGTATTTAACTATTTAAACCATGAACAATAAGGAGCCAATCAATCAAGGTTTTCTTGAGTCAAAGAAAGAGCAAATTTATTAACAACTAAACCTGAGAAAAATAATAAAAACACAACATCAAGCATTCGGCCCTCATGCAATCATTCAGGCCCACATGGGCACACACACACACAGACACACACACACACACAGACACACATACACACACAGGTATCAGATAGAGGGCAGTTAGAGACCTATAAAAAAAGTGAAAGAACATACAGTTAAGTGTCCTTTGATTGTCCTTGAGGCGTAAATTTTAAATTTTGTGGCTGATTTAGTTTAGCTGGTTTCTTGGATGTGGTCAGATGTAGGAGATGCTGCATTTGTTACAAGGTCTCTGGTCGCTGGTAGGTGTCTGGTAGAGTTCACTTCTTGATCCAGGTTACATTCTTATTTCAAAAGAGAGAGAGAGCAGTCCTTAGCTTGCTTCCTCTGTTGAAGGCTTTCTTGACACTGCCTGAGTCACTTGAAATCTCTCTCTAGTGGCTGGCAGCTTTGCCTTAAAATACTTCAAATATTGTGTAAGAGGTTCTGGTTGTGTCTGTCTGTGGCAGCCATTTTTCAATATCCAGTGCTTTGTATTTTTAATGTCTCTTCTTAGGCAATTACGAGTTTTGATGGGTGTCTGGATTATAGGAATTGTCTCTCTCTTAACACTCTTTTCACTCCCCTGAGGGTGATTTTTTTGTTTCCCACATTCACCTTGGAATGTGGCCTTGCATTTTTAAGCAGTTTGTTCTGCCTCAGTTAAAATTGCAAAATTTCTGGTCAGTTGAAAGTTGAAAAATTATATTTTCAAAAATAAGGTAGATACACTCGTAACACCAGGGAGAGGTATAGAACTGACAGCTATGGAGTGGGGTTGGGAGCAGGGTCTAAAAACAATGGTTTCACTCTTCCCAATCTTTCATTGGAGGAAATTTCTGCTCACCCAGTACTGGATGTCAGAGAAGCAGTCTACTAATTTAGCAACAGTGGAAAAGTCAAGAGAAGTGGTGAGGCAGAGCTGGGTGTCATCAGTGTACACGAGCAAATATCACTGTGCCTTCGGATGATGTCACTGAGGGGCAGCATGTATATGAGAAATAGGAGGATTGATCCTTGGGACACCAGAGGAAACAATGCAGGAGCAAGAAAAGAAGCCATTGCAAGTGATTCTCTGATTATGATTGAGTAGATAAGAATGGAACTACTTAAGAGCAATCTCGCCCAGTTGGACAATAGTAGGGAGGGTTTGCAGGAAGATGGTGTGGTCAACCATGTCAAGGCTGCAGACATGTCAAGAAGGATGAGGAGGGAAAGTTTATCTTTGTCACAGTCAAATAGAATGTAATTTGTAACTTTGATAATAGCTGGTACTGAGGTGGGGTGGAAACCCGATTGGAGGGATCCAAACCTGGAATTAACGTACTCAAATGGATAGACACAGTCCTCTGCAGCTGAAAGCGAGAGCCAGACAGCTGTGTTGCCAGCCCAGAGCCAGGGTTCAGAATGTCTGCTCTGGCTTGGAAAGGAACTTGCAGTGGGAAGGGGAGGATCCAGTGGTCATGTTCCACCTAGGTACCAGCAACATAGGTAGAACTAGGGAAGAGGCTCCGCTGAGTGGATATGAGCAGCTCGGGGCTAAATTAAAAAGCAGAACCTCAAAGGTAATAATATCTGAATTACTGCCTGAGCCACAAAAATTGGTGTGGGGAAATAAGATTAAAGAGTTAAATGTATTGTTCAAAGATTGATGTGGGTTTAATTCACAGGGCACTGGCACCAGTACTGGGGAAAGAGGGAGCTGTACCGGGATTGTCTTCACCTGAAACACGCCGAGATGACTGTTTTGGTGAGTCATATAAAGCATTAGAGGGGGCTTTAAGCTAAATAATAGGGGCAAGGAATAAGGTTTGGGAAGCTGTGATCAGTTAAATAGAGAAGACAAGGTAAGAGAGCAAGGTAGGAATAAGGGAAATGATGATCAGAGTGTGGCAGGAAGGGGCAGACTATACAAACCCAAAAGTGCAGCAGCAGATAAGGCTAAAGGTTAAAAACAAAAGTAAAAAGACAGTATGAAAGGCTCTGTATCTGAACGCACGTAGCATTCGTAACAAAATAGGTGAATTGACAGCGCAAATAGCCATTACAGAGACAGGACTGCAAGATGACAAAGACTGGGACCTGAATATTCAAAGGTACATGACATTTAGGAAGGACAGGAAGCTAGGAAAAGGTGGAGGGATAGCTCTGTTAATTAAGGATGACATTGGCACTATAAATAGAGATGACTTTAGTTCTGGAGATCAAGATGTCAAGAATCAGTTTGGATAGAGAATAGAAATAGTAAAGATAAGCGGTCACTTATGGGAGTGGTTCATAGGCCCCTGAACAATAACCAGACTTTAGGATGGGGTATACAGGGAGAAATAATAGGAGCTTATGAGAAAGGTATGGCGATAATCATGGGTGATTTCAATCTACATATAGACTGGACGAACCAGATTGGCAAAGGTAGCCTGGATGGTGAATTCATGGAGTGTTTTCGAGACAGTTCCTTAGAGCAGTATGTTCTAGACTAACCAGAGAGCAGGCTATACTTCATCTGGTAATGTGCAATGAGACAGGATTAATTAATGACCTCAGTTTGTAGGCTCCCCTAGCTAGCAGTGATCATAATATGATTGAATTTGACATTCAGTTTGAGAGAGAGAAGAGTGAATCTAAGACTCGTGTTTTAAACTTCAATAAGGGTGATTATGAGGACATGAAGACAGTGCTGGCTAATGTGAACTGGGAAGTTAGGTTAAGGGATAGGTCAGTAGAGATACAGTGGCAGATACTTAAGGAGATACTTCAGAATACTCAGAAAAGTGCATTCCAGTGAGAAAGACTCTAAGGAAGGACACACCCTGTGGCTGACTAGGGAAGTTAAGGATAGTGTTATGTCAATAAGACATAAAAAGAAATCCAAACTGTATATATAAACTTTATTATTTTTTGCTATGTTTAAAATGGACTTTCTGCTGAAACGGGAAGATGGCTTCTGCAAGTCACATGACCACAAGATTGGTCCTTTGTTCTGGAAACTACAAACAGGAGTTACAAGAACAAAACAATTCTTCTCTCATCACTGTGGAATCTCACACCCAATCGTAATGACATTATAATCACAAAATCAGGGGACTCAGAACGAAACTTGTTATGCCTGCAGAGATGCTAACAGACCCAACTCACATTTGGGACTGTCCAGGTCCATTTCAAAAGGGGACCATTGAGGGGACAATGGACGTCATTTGCATTTTGATAAGCTTACCACTCTAGTGGAGTCAGACGGTCTGCCTGGACAATGGCTTCCCCATACAAGAACCTCAATACGGATGGAAACTCTTTCAAAAGCTAATGGCTGGGACATTTTCAGTCCTGAAACCAAAAGCCATTTCCAGGCAATAGATAAACATCCCTTTTGACATCATTGTGGAGAAAGAAGGTTACATGATCAAGTGACCATTTTGAAACCTCTGTACAAGATGGGCCGAATGGCCTCCTTCTGTGCTGTAACTTTTCTATGGTTCTATGGTTCTATATTCCTTTGAGAACTGAGAAATCCTCAGACTGCTGTTTTAACAGCAACTGGAAAGGATTCCAGCAGCCTGGTTGAGCAAGCAGCTGGTTAACATCTCTCAACTCCTCGAAGCCTGTTTGATTTCTAAAAGTCTCTGATCATCGCCTGCCAAGCAGCCTAAGCACAGAAACTCCATTGCCAATCGTTTCAAGGACTCTCGTATTGTCGCCTCCAATCAGAAATTCATCTGGACTGCATTCTGCCACAAAGGAAACACTTTGATTTCTCAGACTTTGGAAATCACATGGACTAATATTCATTTCTGTGGGTCATTTTCAGGTTGGCGAGATGTGATGAGTGGAATGCCATAGGGATCAGTGTCTCAACTATTCATTATTTGGATGAAGAGGCCAAGTGTTAAATTTGCGGATGACAAAGATAGCCAGGAAAGTAAGTTGTGAAGAGGACATAAGGAGCCTGCAAAGGGATATAGACAGGTTAAGCGAAAGAGCAAAAATTTGGCAGAGTATAATGTGGCAAAATGTAAACTTGTTCTCTTTGGCAGGAAGATTAGAAAAGCAGCATATTATTTAAATGGTGAGAGATTGTAGGGCCCTGAGGTACAGAGGGATCAGGGTGTCCTGGTTATTGAATCAGGAAAAGTTAGTTTGCAGGTACAGCAAGTGATTAGGAAGGCAAATGGAATGTTGCCATTTATTGAAAGGGGAATGAATATAAAAGTAGCGATGTTTTGCTGCAGTTGTACAGGGCATTCATGTGACCACATCTGGAGTACTGAGTACAATTTTAGTCTCCTTATTTAAGGAAGCATATAAGTGCATTACAAACAGCTCAGAGAAGGTTCACTCGGCTGATACCTGGGATAGGGGGTTATCTTATGAGGAAAGGTTGGACAGGCATGGCCTGTATACACCGGAGTTCAGAAGAACTGGGGACTTCACAGGGTGGATGCTGAAAGAATGTTTCCCCATGTAGGAGAGACTAGGACCACAGGAAATAGTTTAAAAATAAGGGGTCTCCCATTTAAGGTGGAGATGAGGAGAATTTTTTTCACTCAGAGGGTTGTGTGTCTATGGACATCTCTTCCCCAGGAGCAGTGGAGGCAGCATAATTAAATGTTTTTAAAGCAAAAGTAGATAGATTCTTGACTAACAAGGGAGTCAAAGATTACTGGGTGTATGCGGAATATGAAGTTGAAGCCACAGATCAGCTATGATCTTATTGAAAGGTGGAGCAGTCTCAAGGGGCTGAATGGCCTACTCCTCCTCCTAATTTGTATGTTCGTATGTTCGTGTGAGTTTTGGGAAAGATGGGAACGACTTGGGATCTAGTGCTTTGTGACTGTCCATCCCAAATCCACACAATTTACGATTTGATGAAGAGGAGCAAGGATCTGCATCTGCAGAATCTGGGAGAATGTCATTCGTATTGATGTTTGACTGATGCAAACATCAGCTCAATACCACACTGAGGAGGGAAACAGATGTGAAGGAGGAGGATGGGGACAAGGGTGAGTCAGGGCTGGAGGCCGTGTGGGTGTGGCTGAGAAGGTCAGCTAAACATGACACACTTTAGTTCTAGCATGGAGACAGCAGAGGAGGTTAAACTCTGAGGATCTGATTATCAGTGTCCTGGGCTTGGAGGCTGCCGCTCAAGAAAAGGTGAGAATATATTAGTAATAACATCCTGGCCTCATCATATCAAAAAGGCTGGAACATTTGGGGAATGAGCCTTGTTTTCTTTGGCTCCAACACTGCTTTGGCATCAAGTTGCTCTCACAGTGTTGGAAACTTTCCTCTATCTGCCTGACATCAGTAGCTGTGAGGCTTGTGTTCTGTATCCAGTACATGTGCTGCAACTCAATGGCCTCTGAAAAGATGTGACATTGAACCCCCTCCACCTCAGGTGGGGCCATGATCTTTCCCACTTAAGAACAAAAGGACATAAGAAATCAGAACTTGTGACCTCATGGTCCGGCACATCCTCCACTCCAGCAAGGAATCAAGCCTGGTTCAATGAAGAGTGCTAGAGGGCATGCCAGGAGAAGCATGAGGCCTACCTAAAAATGAGGTGTCAACCTGGTGAAGCTACGACACACTGCCAGGGCCCGCCAGGGCCACTAGGCTTCTGACCTTATTACAGCCTTGTTCCAAACATGTACAAAGGAGCTGAACTCAAGAGGAGAGATGTGAGTGACTGCCCTTGACAGCAAGGCATCATTTTTTTATTCATTCATGGGATGTGGGCTTTGCAGGCTGGGCCAGTATTTATTGCCCATCTCTAGTTGCCCTTGAGAAGGTGGTGGTGAGCTGTCTCCTTGAACCGCTCCAGTCCATGTGGTGTAGGTACACCCATAGTGCTGTTAGGAAGGAGTTCCAGGATTTTGACCCAGCGACAGTGAAGGAACGGCATTTGACTAAGTGTGGCATCAAGGAGCCCAAGCAAAATTGAAATCTATGGGAATCAAGGGGAAAACTCTCCGCTGGTTGAAGTCATTCCTAGCACAAAGGTGGTTGTGGTCTCAGCATCAGGACATCGCTGCAGGAGTTCCTCAGGGTAGTGTCTTAGGCCCAACCATCTTCAATTGCTTCATTGATGACCTTCCCACCACCATAAGGTAAACAATAGGGCGTTTGATGATGATTTCACAATGTTCAGCACCATTCACAACTCCTTGGATACAGAAGCCGTCCATGTCCATATGGAGCAAGACCTGGACAATATTCAGGCTTGGGCTGATAAGTGGCAAGTGACATTCGTGCCACACAAGTGCCAGGAAATGACCATCTCCAACAAGAGAGAATCTAACCATCTCCTGTTGACACACCACATATGGACCTCCAGGACAAGCCTGGGCTGCAGGTTCCATACTCGATACCTGAGTGCAAAATCTGCCTGGATAGGAACATTAACTAACGGCCTTGTCAATAAAGCTGAAAGTCCCACAAATCACTAATAACATTATTGGTAACCATCCACCTGCAGAAGAAAAGAGGCACCCTCAGTCATGGTCATATTATAACAAAAGGAACTTAAGGAAACAAAATGACAAAGGAGTTCAACATCACACCAACTCATAAAGACCTCATTCCGGGCCAACACAAAAACACCAGTGATAAATCCGTGGTGTGCCTAAGGTGCCTTATGTTTATGTTTTCGGGTGCTACGTCTTGGTGCTGACCCCTCGCTGGGACTGGTGTTTGAGACAGCCTGCTGACTCTGCTGTCCTGATGGCCTCGATGACCTTGGCGGTCATCCTCTGGCCCGTGGAGCCAGTGTTGGCCCCACCTGGGAGGGAGCTGCAGTTCCACAGCTGGCATCTCCCCAGTCGTTGCAGCCTCACCAGATGCAACAGTCACTGGCAGAGGAATGGAGGAACTGCTGTCCTCATCTGGAGCACCCTGAGAGGAGCCCGGAGAGACAACAGGCAGCTGCTGCGCTGACGTGAGGTCACTTCAGACCTCCCTGCACACTGTGGATGGATGGGCACCGAGCTGGGAAACTTGGTGCCCAGATCATCTCCCACACTGGCACTGACCAGCTGAGGTCAATGCCAATGTGAGAGCTTGCTGGTCTGAGCGCAACCCCAGGAAGCACTGATTGATCTCCTGGAGGAGGCTCTCCACGAGAGTCGCCACTCTCTCTATGGAAGATGCATGATGCTCAGCCATAAGGCTCATTGCATCGGCGATAGTCCACATAGACTCCTCCACCACGGACTCCAAGCCAAGCACAGCCTCATGTATCTCCACCAGATGCTTCCGCATACCCGGCCACATTTCCTGCTTTTGCTGCGTCGTGGACGACTCCAGAGGCACATCATCAGGCACCGACTGAGCATGTGCCTGATCCCCTGTAGTCCTCCGACTGCTGGCATCATGGGCACTTCTTTGTCTGTGCCCGCACCTCAAGCGAGTGTGAAGTTCCCTCACCGCTGTGCCCCAGGACACTAGCCGATGTTCTAACTCCCATGGAGGTGCTAATATCTGTGCTGGTGCCTGCCTGGCAGAGATGGTGTGACGCTGGTGAGACTTCAGGGCCCTCAGGTGTGAGAGGGGGCCTCTGCTGCTCCTCCTCCCGGCCCTGCTCTGCTGATGCTGAAAGGAAGAACAAGGACATTGGATCAGTTAACGTGGAATCAATCTCAATGTGCATCCCTGTCCCCCAGATCATTTTGCGCTCATCCTTCCATAAGCAATGGTCAAGCCATGTTGCAAAATGAAATCACTTAACATTCAGCACTGCCATGGCTGTTGGGAGAACAATGGTGACCTCACTGATGGGCAAACATACCTGCCCGTGGCACACCAGCCTCACCGACACCGGTGGACCTGGGCTCATGCCGCCTTTCCAGATCTGCTCAAACCAGCTAAGCATCGCCACCTGGGCCGGCCCTCCGCCAGTCCTCACCCGCTCGGCGGTATTATGTGCATTCTTCTCCTGAAAAGGAGAGAAGAGCATTGATTAGTGCCACTTGTACCTGGACTCTTCGCGGACGGCCCACCCCAACCAGAGTGAGACATTGCAGGGCTTCAGTGTCTCCTCACCCCGCTGCTGCCGAACACTCACACAAACATGCTAGGCCTGTCCCCCTGCCCCCCACCCCCTTGTCCAAATGCTGCCTACATCACATTTGGCACCATACGGTCTAACCTTCCATAGCAAGGAGGCACAAGCACGTGGAGCACAGCAGGCAGTAGATCGATCGGTGCTACGCCACCTTGAAGCCCCCCTCCCAGCATGTCATCACCCTGACTTTGTCATGTCCTGGAGTTCCAGCACTCCGTCTAGGTGCAGCTCCTCCAGGTTGCCCCCAAAACAGTAATGTGGGGCTCAGTGTACCACATGCTGTGGGTGCAGAACCCATCTCTTCACCACCCTCTCAGGGTGTCCTCAACATGGGCACCTTGAAGCCCCCCACCCAGCGAAGGACACATGCCGTCAATGATTCAATGCAGTCACTGCACTCAGACTTGGCGGGTGGGGGTGCGCCAGGGGGGAAGCCTACCTGCTGGGTTAAGTGCCCAATGCCAACATGGTACTCACCCTTCCCAAGTGCAAGAGGTCATTGAAGCATTTGTGGTACTGGATCCAGGTGCGCCGCACCACATCGCAGGAGCTCACCACCTCCGCCACCTCCTCCCAGGCACATTTGGTCATGTGAAGGGGCCTCCTCCTCCCATCCTGGGGTACGAGGACCTCCCACAGTGCTGCCACCTCCTCGAGGAGGGCAGCAAGGCAATCGTCTGAAAAACGAGGGGCACAGTGCGCCCCTGCCCTACCCCCCTGCCTGGTCTGCTCACCAGCAGCGCTCTGGGGAGTCCTTCCACTGGCCGTGATTCACAGCCTTTGAAAGGCTGCAGGAACTTTTTAAAACAGGCCGCTGAGTCGCCATTGGACCCGGTGGTCATTGCAGTCCCACCGCCACCCGCCCACTCCCGCTGTCCTCTGGAGCTGCCATTCACGCTGGGCGGGCTTTAATTGGCCCACCCGCGTAAAATGGCAGCGTGGACCCGATCGTGAGCGGCGATCAGGTCCGCTCCTGCCCGTGCCCATTCCCACTCCACCCGCCTGCCAGCCAGAAAAATCTGCCCCTACAAATGTGACCTACCCACCTGCCCGTTGCGCTCGTGTGACGACCCGAAGATCGCACGGGCGCTGAAAAATCACCGTCAATTGGTGCCTCAAGGGCCTTCAGTGGCCTGTTAATTAATGGCGAGTGCACATCGGAGATCATCGCACGCCTGCCTAATGAAATATCGCGATGACGCGCGATGACATCGGGACTCTCGCCCGACGTCACCACATTTCATTTTATACATTAGCGTGCGGGTCCCGCCCCCGCACACCAACAGGAAAGTTCTGCCCTTTATTACTAAAGTATATGTGTGACAGCAAATGGAAATGTAATCAACAATGATTCTGAATTAGTTCTTTCAGAAAATAATTAGCTTACTGTAAGTTTTTGGAATCATTTTTTATTCATCTAATTTTAGCCTGAATATATCACCATCTGGAAATGAGGAGCCTACTATACTCTGTTCTTAGCAATAGGCTGGCATATTCAAACAATAAATATCTCTACCATTACCCCCCTCCCTACTCTTCTCTTCAATAGAACATCCCAATGGTGCTACCTGGAATAGGACAAACAATTAGGTTTATAAGGTAAAGATCATTAGCTACTGTTGAGGACTGCGAGAGAGGGGAAGGGAATAAGAGACAAAGGAAAAGATGGAATGAGAGAGAGAGGAATGATAGGGACAAAGGAGGCAGAAAGGGAGAATGGAGGGCAAGTGAGATCTTGCAAGGGAAAATGTGTCTCTGTAATGGTGGAGGGTGTGGGTGAGCACTGTGATGAGTCTTCAATTAGGTTGTCATCAGATTCTGATTCCAAGGTTTCTAAGGGGCTTGAGTCAAGGACCTGGGTCGTGGACCCCTCGGCTGCTTCTCAGATGTGACTGCGAAAGCAAGGAGAGATAATTAGTGCATGGCAGTGGCCTGTGAAACAAGAGAACTCACTCACAGCATGGTTGTCTGATGGATGTTGCACTGCTGGATCCTCACTTGGTAGAGCAGCGCTGACCTCACCATCAGCACAGGAACAGTCCAGATCATCGCCGGCCAGCTGGTTCAGGCATTCCTACACCAGTCTGTGACCTCTCTCTCTTGTTGTGTGCCAGTTTGTCCTGCATGAAGACAAATAGAGAGAGTGCAAGCAAGATGCCTGCCAGGCCAGATGAGATGGATGCTTGGCCTGCTTGGGTGGTAAGTGGTGCCATGGATGAGATGAGGACACGATTCACAGGGCAGATGAAGGTTTATGTGTGAGAGAGTGAATGGTGATGTCCCTTGAACTGAGTGAGGGCCCTGTGGATGTGTGATGGGTTTGTAAGTGTGTGAGTTGAAAGTGATGAGAAAAGTTACTCACTCTGGCAGAATGGAGATCATTCATCCTCATATGGCACTGGGGGGCTGTCCTATTTTGCAGGGCGTTGGCGCTGACTACCGCTGCAGCCACCTCCCATGCTAGATTGGTGAACTTGCTTGCTGGCCTTCACTCAGAGCGGGGGTAGAGGACTTCACGGTGGCCCTCCATTGCATCTAGTAGGCGTACAAGGGAGGCATTGCTAAATTTTGGGGGCAGCATGTTCCTGCCTTTTAGCGGCCATGACTGTCCAGCAGCTTCCGATGCCTTAGAGAGCGCTATCTCTGTGCAGGGGCACCCTTTAAGTATGGTGCCCAGATTACTGAAGGCCTGAAGTGACAGTGGGGTAGGCAAATCAGAGGCCATCCTACCAGCAATCCGCTGTGTTTCCTGGGAATGCACTACCAATGAGGCAAGACGTGCCGGGAATGGGACAATACGGCACGAAAAGCCACCGTTGTGGCCGGCAGGTAAAACGTCTTTGTTCCCACCCACTACCACACTTTGTGCAAACCTGGGATGATTCCACCAGTTGACCCATTTTAAATGCCTCAATTAGATCATCCCTCAACCTTCTAAACTCGAGAGAAAAGCCGAGTTTATGTAACCTGTCCTCATAATTCAATCCTTGAAACCGTAGTTCTGGTTAATCTGCTCCGTACCCATCCAAGGACAATACATATTTCCTGAAGTTCAGTGCCCAGAGCTGAATGCAGTCTGGGGTCTGCCCAAGGCTCTGTACAACTGAAGCAACATTTCCTCACTTTTGAATTCCAACTTTGAGAAAAAGGTCAACATATCATTTGCCTTTTTTTTCATTTGTTTCTGTCCCTTTGCACTAACCTTTAGGCCAGAATTTTACATCCGACCGGCGTACGGACGGACGTGAAATAGTGTGAGATGACATCAGGCGAGCATCCCGGCGTCATCGCGCACTCGCGCAATGTTTTGCTCGGCGGACGCACAGGGCAGTTGGAAGCGCACCCGCCGACAATTGAGCCGGCAATTAAGCCCATTAACGATGCAATTAACAGTGATTTTATGTGGCTCGTCCACATTTACGGTTGGCGGACGGGCCATTCTCACAGGCGGCAGTCATGTTTTTGCTCAAACCTCGATCCAGGGTGGGATGAAATCTCCGTGGGGAAATAAAATAAAAAACAGATATCTGGGGACTGTATTTTTATCAGCGCTGCTTTCTGGTGCTTGATTGTGCTGCATGGACATATTTTGCAGCATTTTTGTCATGTCCTTTATTCTGTGGAGGTCTGCAGCTCGCTGAGGCAGCTGTTTGCATTCAGGGAGCTCACTAAAAGTGCTCATCAGCACCTTCAGTTAGGTCCGTCCTCTTCCAGCCCCCACCCCACCAGCGCTAAGCTTTGCAATGTGCTTTTCACACTGGCTGCCCGATAATTGGCAAGCCTTCCTGAAATCGTGGTCGGGGGCCAATCACGGCCGAAGGCCCATTTCCCATCCACTCCCAGGCCGGCCAGTCACACGTGCCTGACAAACAAAAAATCCAGGCCTTGGAGATTTTAGAAAATAAATAAAACAATGCAGACAGACTCTTTTTAAAATGTACATTTTGAGTAAAATTTCACAAAGTAACATTTTGATTACAAGACATGAAATTGTAATGAAGTTCTAATACTGGCACAGCATTGTAATAGTAATGCAATAACTATGACATATTTACCTAACCTTGTAAGAATAATCACTCTAGTGGAAGCTCAACTCAAATTGGTGAAAAGCGTAACTAATTGTCATTGTCAGATTAATAGATCATTTCAGTTTAACAACAGTCTCAATGACATAAGTAATAGTGCAGCTGATATTGATAGCAATAGTTCTGTGAATGAAAATTTCAGAGAGGATAGTGGTGACCTTGTGTGCGTTGGCTAACGGAATCACAGAAGGTGGCAGCTGTGTGCGGTAATGATTGAGGAACCTAATACTGGTCTTGTGAATTACAGATGTGGATGAATGCGTGCTTCAAGGTGGAAGTGTCGTTGAAATTAGTGACTTCTTTGCTGATAGTAGTATTGGATTTAGAAAGGTTGGTGGCATATTTACAAAAAATGTCACAGAATATTAAGACGCCATCAGCATCCATATTTGATATACCGTAATTAGAAGTACCTGTAATTCAATACTCTGCTGTCTTCATGAATGCCTAATTTTGAACCAATTGTACTACAATTTATACTCATTAGCTATAAGCATATCTGAAATATGTTAATTAAAATATTACATAAAATTAATTCATCAAGTGGGATGAGGTGAGAGTGAATACCCTTAACATTAAGGCAAAATTTGTCTTCAAGGAACTCAAGGGGCCCTAGAAGCCCATCAAAGAGAAAAATTGAAGTTAGTGGGAATCAGGGAGAAAATTTTCCACTGGTTGGAGTCATAAATTGTGCAAAGGAAGATGGTTGTTGTGGTTGTTGGTGGTCTATCATCTCAGTCCTAGGTGAGGTGACATCACGACTGCATTTGAACAAGTGTGGCATCAAGGAGCCCTAGCAATACTGGATTCAATGGGAATCAAGGGGAAAACTCTCCACTGGTTGGAGTCATACCTAACAAAAAGGAAGATGGTTGTGGTTGTTGGAGGTCAATCATCTCTGTTCCAGGGCATCACTGCAGGAGTTCCTCAGGGTAGTGTCCTCAGCCCAACCATCACCTTCTCTCCATCATAAGGTCAGAAGTGGGGATGTTCGATGATGATTGCACAATGTTCAGCACCATTCACAACGCCTCAGATACTGATGCAGTACATGTCCAAATGCAGCAAGACCTGGACAACATCCAGGCTTGGGCTGATAAATGGCAAGTAACATTCACGTCACAAAAGTGCCGGGTAATGACCATCTCCAACAAGAGAGAATCCAATCATCGCCCCTTGACATTCAATGGCATTACCATCACTGAATCTTCCACTATCAACATCCTGGGGGTCACCATTGACCAGAAACTGAACTGGACTAGCCATATTAATACTGTGGCTATAACATCAGGTCAGAGGCTAAGAATTGCGTGACGAGTAACTCACCTCCTGACTCCCTAAAGCCTGTCTACCATCTACAAGGCACAAGTCAGGAGTATGATGGAATACTCTTCACTTGCCTGGATGAGTGCAGCTCCCACAACACTCAAGAAGCTCAACACCGTCCAGGACAAAGCAGCCCGCTTGATTGGCACCACATCCACAAACATTCACTCCCTCCACCACTGCCACACAGTAGCAGCAGTGTGTACCATCTACAAGATGCACTGCAGGAACTCACCAAGGTTCTTTAGACAGCACTTTCCGAACCCACGACCACTACCATCTAGAAGGACAAGGGCAGCAGGTAGATGGGAACACCACCACCTGGAAGTTCCCCTCTAAATCACTCACCATCCTGACTTGGAAATATATCGCCGTTCCTTCACTGTCGCTGGGTCAAAGTCCTGGAACACCCTCCCTAACAGCACTGTGGGTGTACCTACAGCAATTGGATTGCAGTGGTTCAGGAAGGCAGAACACCACCACCTTCTCAAGGGCAATTAGGGATGGGCAATAAATGCTGGCCTAGCCAGTTACGAGCACATCCCATGAATGAATAAAAGAAAACTTTGCTGCAAGAGTTCTTTAGGGCATTGTCCTCGGCTCAACCATCTTCAGCTGATACATCACTTCCCTCTATCATAAGATCAGAAGTGGGGATGAATGCACAATGTTAGGCCCATTTGTAAGTCCTCAGATATTGAAGCAGTCCGTGCCTGCATGCAGCAAGATCTGGACAACATTCGGGTTCAGCTGATAAGTGGGAAGTAACATTCATGCCACACAAGGGCTGGGCAATGACCATCTCCAACAAGAGAGAATCTAATCATCTCCCTTGACATTCAATGGTAATACCATCGCTTAATTCTCCACCATGAACATCCTGGGGATTACAATTGACCAGAAACTTTATTGGACATAGAAATGAATAGCGTGGTTACAAGTCAGAGGCTGGGAATCCTGCGGCAAGTAACTCACCTCCTGACTTCCCAAAGCCTGTCCGCCATCTACAAGGCACAAGTCAGGAGTGTGATGGAATTCTCCCCATTTGCCTAGGTGAGTGCAGCTCCCACAACGCTCAAGAAGCGCAACACCATCCAGGTCATAGCAGCTCACTCAATTGGCACCCTACCTACCACCTTAAACATAACTCCTTCCATCACTACCACACAGTGACAGCAGCATGTACCATCTTTAAGATGCACTGAACCAACTTGCCATGTCTCTTTTGACAGCACCTTCCAAACCAATGATTACCAACACCTAGAAGAATAAGGGTATGAGAAATGATAGCCTCATGACCTTATAAAATCTTAAGAAATTAATTGAATATTATAGGAATAAGTCTCTCTCTCTCTCTTTCTCCCTTATGAAAAAAAGATTTTATCACTGCAGCCAGAGCTGACAAAGACACAGGAGAGCATGGGACTGTTTTCTTTGCCAAGCACATAACTAGGCACAAACCTCAGTGTGGGCATTCCTGGAGCTGATAAACTGGGAATTCATGTCCACGTATCTAAAACAAACTGTCTGGAACAAGATAGCAAGAGGTCCATACGAGGGATCAGCAAAGGGCTGACGTCACTGCCAAGGGGCTGGAATGGGAGCAGTTTACTTGTGTCCCTGTACATTGATAATTGAACAATTGAATGGGAAGATGTAATTGTATGAGTGATTGACATGAGATATCCATCAACCCTCAGAGATAAGGTATATAAACGGGCAGCCGGGAAGGCAAAATCACATCTGACAGGGGCAAGGACCTAATGAGAAGAGATCATTATCATGATCTACAGAAATCAAACCATTTTGCCTCTTCCATCTGTGCTTCCGATCTGGTTTGGTAAACTGTCCTCACTTATTATGGGTCGTATGTCTACTTATCCTGATTAGAAGTTGTATTTGAACTATTGCCGTCGTTTCCCAATAAACTGCTTGAAAGTTCTCTACTCTCTAAAGTAATCTGTGACTCTTAATTACAAGGTGAATTGGAACGCCACCACCTGCAAGCTCTTCTCTAAGCCACTCACCATCTTGACTTCGAACTATATCACCATTCCTTCACTGTCGCTGGGTCAAAATCCTGGAACTCCTTCTCTAACAAGACTGTAGGTGTACGTACAGCACATTAACAGCAGCATTTCAAGAAAGCGGCTCACCACCAACTTCTCAAGGGCAATTAGGGATTGGCAAATGACAGCCAATCTTGTGAACAAATAAAAAGATCATCAAAACAGGTTAACACAAAATTGCCATCAATGACTTGAAGAGAAACTTAGGCCAGAATTTAATGTGGGTGATGGAGGTTTCGTCCACCTGCTGGAGTACCAGTGGGAGCCGCGATGCTATTACATTCCAAGCAGGCACTTATCTGGGCATCATTGAGCCTCCTATCCGATTAGACCCTGAGCAAGGTGCAAGTCCCACTCCTGAGAGCTGGTGGACAATCAGAGGCCGGCAGCTCTCCAGTACCGGCAACACCACCGGGAGCAGTGGCCACTGCCAGTATTACAGTGGGGCCTTCACCAAGAATCGCCAATGGATCCCTGGAGAAAGATGAGGGAGGGCAAAATGGGGGTTGCATGGAGGGGTTTGCTGGTGGTGAGGGAGGGAGGTCAGAAGTAAAGACGTGGAGGTGGCTTCCTGCTGGGCTCCCCCTTCTTGATGCTGGATCACTTGATCGGGAACAGAGTGAATGTGGTCGAGGGACCCACACTGATAGGCCACAGGAAAGCATGACAGGGTATGCTGAGCAGCCTCCTTGGATGGCGAGACCCCACCCACCACTGGTTAAGTATCAGCTTAAGGGCCTCAGTTGGTCTCCGTGTGGGAAGGCCGCAGGCAAGCCTTCCCGCCCTGGACTTGAAGGGACGTGAGAGGACAGCAGGATCTCCAGGTTGTACCCTCCTGCACGATCGCATGCCCCCCCTCCCCCAACTCCAGCTCCAGATTCACCCGGGGTGAGGCTGGGGGACATTAAATTCTGCCCATTGTGTTTGTTTATTTTCATTTCAATGGGGATAGATTAACCTTAAAATTGGTACTAATTGAAGCTCTTATCTTATTTCTATTTTAACTCCAATTATAGCAAGGTCAATTTTAATTCGCTGAAATTGGTCAGCCATCTGTATTTTCAAAGGCTTATATCATTGGCTGAAGTGCCTGTTTCAGGCAACAGGCTCCTTTGCAAGTATTGCAAAATGAATTCTAATGATGCAGCCATATCAACTCCTACAATTTTATCATAAGATATGCAAATTCAAGGTAAAATTAAGCCCCACCCGTGATCTTGTGAGGTGGCCCTATCTCTCGGGATTTTTTGTAGGCGTTCAAAAATGCGACTTTATTTAGTGCTGCTCCACCACGGGTGGAACATTGTGGGCTGAATTTTGTGGAAGACAGTGAGCTACCATCATTGGGGCTGAAAGTTGGAACCAGCCCTGTTTTGGCTGGCAATGGGACACAAGGTGGCATATTGCTGGTGATGGTCAATTACAAGGTCAGTGCCTCAGCAGCACCACAACTAACAGCAGCCGTTGTAGAGGCTGCAACACGAGGGAGAGGGTGCCTCAGTAGCTAAGCATCCTCGAAGAGGGGTAATTATGGTTAAGGGAGACTGAGGCCTGGCAGGCAGTGTCCAGTGATCAGGGGAGGCGGTCATTGAACACCAGCGCCACTGTTGCCTGCGTGAGCCATGGGGCACCCATAAAGGAGGGCAATCCCCAGAACACAAAATGTCAAGCCACCAACTTCCCACTGCTGGCACCATGGCATGGGGGAGCTATTGGGCTCTCCTCCCAATGCCTCGTCTCACCATTTTGTCAACCCTCCCACCTCCCAACCCATCACCAAATCAATACCAAGAAGAATGTGTGATGTTACTGAGGAAGGATCCTTTTAGGGTGCACTCTGTTGAAATGAGAACATAAAAGGCTCAACTTTAAATTCAAGGTTGTTTTTATGCTGGATGAAACCTATCACCTAATAGTGATACCCACATAGTAAACCAAGATTAATCTTGCTGAGTTTTACTTCATTTTTAAAACAGGTCTTCCAGCACAATCCTTAGTAAACTCAGGAAAGTTTACTTTCAGTCATTGCCAGATAATTGGACCTCAAGATGAGAGTCATGCGAGAAAATTGGCATGTGGGTGTCACTGGCAAGGCCAGCATTTGTTGCCCATCTCTAATTGCCATTATACTAAGTGACTTGCTAGGCCATTATAGCAGGTAGTTAAGAATCAGCCACATTACTGCAGATCTGGAGTCACATGTAGGCCCAACCAGGTAAGGATAACAGGTTTTCTTCCCTAAAGGACATTAGTGAACAAGATGAGTTTATGCAATAATCCATGATAGTGTCATGGTCACCATTATTGAGATTACCTTTCAGTTCCAGACTTTATAAATTGAATTTAAATATTCCAACAGATGTCATAGGGGGATTTGAATCTGTGCCCAGTGCCTCTGAACTACTTGTCCAATGACATTCCCACTATGCCACCACCTCTCTGAATTTACTTCTGGTGCCTAGTTTTGATCATTTTCATTACCCTATTTTTTTCTAATGGTCTGTACTTGGACTAACTAATGTTTAGAAATGTAGTAAGATATAGGGCTACAAAAGTTGGGGAGGTAATGATGTAGTGGTATTGTCACTGGACTAGTAATCCAGCGACCCAGGGTAATGCCCCAGGGTTCAAATCCCACCATGGCAAACAGTGGAATTTGAGTTCAATAAAAATCTGGAATTTAAATTATAATTATTGTTTTAAAGACCCATTTGGTTCACCAATGCCCTTAAGGAAAGGAGTATAGTAAATAAGATTGGGGAGTTACAGGTGCAGTTTGCCATGTTGAAATATGATGTTGTGGTGATAACAGAGACCTGGCTCAAGGAAGGGCAGAACTGGGTGTTAAATATTCCCAGGTAAAAGGCGTTCTGAAGAGATATGATAGGAAGGAAAGGAGGAGGGTGGCGGTATTGGCTAAGGAGAGCATTGCAGTTCTGGAGAAAGAGGATGTCCCAGAGGGTTCAAGGACAGAATCAATTTGGCTACAGCTAAGGAACAAAAAGGGTGGAATTACATTGCTTGGTGTAGTCTATAGACCACCAACTAGTGAGAAGGACATAGAAGAACAAATCTGCAAGGAAATTACAGAGAGATGCAGGCATTATAAAGTAGTTATAATGGGGTCTTTAATTACCCGAATGTAGAGTGGGGCAGTGGTAGTGTGAAGGGCGGAGAGGGGCAAAAGTTCCCAGATTGTATTCAGGAGAATTTTCTACAGCAGTTATGTGTCCAATCCAGCAAGAAAAGATGCACTGTTGGACCTGGTTCTTGGAAATGAGATGGGCCAAGTAGATCAAGCGTCAGTGGGGGAACATTTAGGAGACAGTGATCATTGTATTGTATGTTTTAGGATGATGATAGAAAAGGACGATAGGCAATCCAGAGTAAGAATAATTAACTGGACAAGAGCCGACTTCGATGGGGCAAGAACAGAGCTGGGCCAGATAGACTGGAATGAAAGACTGACGGAGAAAACTGTAGCTCAACAATAGGCTACCCTCAAAAAAGAATTGGTTCAGGCACAGTCAAGGTATATTCCATAGAAAGGGAAAGGTAGGGCATCAAATCCAGAGCTCCCTGAATGAAAAAGGAGTTTGAAATTAAGATAAAGAAGAAAAAGTGCACTTATGATGGTGTCAGGTAGAAAATACAATTGAGAACCAAGAGGAATACAGAAGGTTCAGAGGGGAGGTGAAAAAGCATATTAGAGAAGCGAAGAGGGATTATGAGAAAAGACTGGCAGCCAATATAAAGGGGAATCCTAAAGTCTTCTATATGCATATAAATAGTAAAACAGTGGTAAAAGGAGGAATAGGGCCAATTAGGGACCTAAGAGGGAATTTACACATGGACGAAAGGGCCATGGCTGAGTTGTTAAATTAATACTTTGCATCCATCTTTACCAAGGAGATGCTACCCAGGCCATGGTGACAGACGAGGAAACTTTGTCACTAAAAGGGTTCAAAATTGATAAGGAGGAAGTGTTGAATAGACTGTCGGTACTTGAAGTTGACAAGGCATCGGGACCAAATGAGATGTATCCAAGGATATTGAAGGAAGTGAGAGTAGAAATTGCCGGGGCACTGGCCATAATCTTTCAGTCTTCCCTAGGCTCAGGGGTGGTGCCAGGGGATTGGAGGATTGCAAACATTACGCCCTTGTTCAAAAAGGGTTGCAAGGTTAAGCCCAGCAATTACAGACCAATCAGTTTAATTTCAGTGGTGGGCAAGATTCTAGGAACAATTATTTGGGATAGAATTAGTAGTCACATGGAAAAATATGAGTTGATAAGGAGGACCCAGCGTGGATTTCTAAAGGGGAAATCATGTTTAACTAACTTGCTGGAGTTTTTTGAAGAGGTAACAGAGAAGGTTGATGAGGGTAATGCTGTTGATGTGGTTTACATGGACTTTGAAAAGGCATTTGATACAGTGTCACACAACCGACTTGTGAGAAAAGTTATTGCTCATGGAATAAAAGGGACAGTAGCAACGTGGATACAAAATTGGCTGAAAAATAGGAAGCAGAGAGTAATGGTCAATGGATAGTTTTTGGGCTGGAGGAAGGTTTGTAGTGGAGTCGGTATTGGGACCCTTGCTTTTCCTGATATATATTAATGATCTAGATTTTGGTGTGCAGGGGACAATTTCAAAGTTTGTGGATAATATAAAGCTTGGGAGTGTTGTGAACTGCAAGGAGGACAGTGTGGAACTTCAAGAGGACATAGACAAGTTGGTGGGGTGGACAGATAGGTGGCAGATGAAGTTCAATGCAGAGAAGTGTTAGGTGATGCATTTTGGTAGGAAGTACATGGACAGACAATATAAAACATGGGGTGAAATTTTGAAAGGGGTGCAGGAGCAGAAAGACTTGGGTGTATATGTGCATAGATCATCAAAGGTGGCAGGACATGTGGAGAGAGCAGTTAATAAAGCATATAGTATCCTGGGCTTTATCAATAGAGGCATAGAATACAAGAGCAGGGAGGTTATGCTGAATTTATAAGATCTTTGTTAGACCTCAGCTGGAATATTGTGTACAGTTCTGGACACCATATTATAGGAAGGATGTGAACACATTGGAGAGAGTGCAGAAGAGGTTTACAAGAACCTGGGTTCCAGGGATGAGAAACTTCAGTTATGAGGATAGGTTGGAGAAGTTGGGACTGCTTTCCTTGGAGAGGAGAAGGCTGAGAGGAGACTTGATAGAAGTTTTCAAAATCATGAGGGGGCTGGACAGGGTGGTTAGGGAGAAACTGTTCCCGTTCGCAAAAGGATCAAGAACGAGAGGGCACAGATTTAAAGTGATTTGCAAAAGAATTAAATGTGATGTGAGAAAAAACTTTTTCACACAACGAGTGGTTCGGGTCTGGAAGACACTGCCTGGAAGTGTGGTGGAGGCAGGTTCAATTGAGGCATTCAAGATTATTTGAATAGAAACAAGGTGCAGGGGTACGGGGAAAAGGCAGGGCAATGGCACTAGGTCATAATGCTCATTTGGAGAGCTGGTGCAGACACAATGGGCCGAATGGCCCCCTTCTGTGCCTTTAAGATTCTGTGATTCTGTGAAATCTGCTATCCTTACCTGGTCTGGCCTACATGTGACTCCAGACCCACAGCAATGTGGTTGACCCTTAAATGCCCTCTGAAATGACCTAGCAAGCCATTCAGTTGTATCAAACTGCTACAAGGACACAAAAAAGGAATGAAACCGGATGGACCACCCGGCATCGACTGAGGCACCCTTTGCACCCTGCAAAGTCCTCCTTACTAACATATGGGGGCTGGTGCCAAAATTGGGAGAGCTGTCTTATAGACTAATCAAGCAACAGCCTGACATAGTCATCCTCACGGAATCATATCTTACAGATAATGTCCCAGGCACCACCATCACCATCCCTGGGTATGTCCTGTCCCGCCAGCAGGGCAGACCCAGCAGAGGAGTAACACAGTGGTATACAGTTAGGAGGGAGTTGCCCTGGGAGTCTTCAACATCGAACATGGGCAAGGAGACCTCCTGCTGATTACCACATACCGCCCTCCCTCAGCTGATAAATCAGTGCTCCTCCATGCTGAACACAACTTGGAGGAAGCACTGAGGGTGGCAAGAGTGCAGAAAGACCTCAATGTCCATCACCAAGAGTGGCTCAGTAGCATCACTATTGATTGAACTGGCTGAGTCCTAAAGGATATAGCTGATAGACTGGGTCTGCAGCAGGTGGTGAGGGAACCAACAAGAGGGAAAAACATACTTGACCTCAACCTCACCAACCTGCCTGCCGCAGATGCATCTGTCCATGACAGTGTCGGTAGGAGTGATCACCGCACAGTTGCTGTGGAGATGAAGTCCCATCTTCACACTGAGGATACCCCCCATCGTGTTGTGTGGCACTACCACCGTGCTAAATGGGACAGATTTCGAACAGATCTAGCAGCTCAAGGTTGGGCATCCATGAGGCACTGTGGGCCATCAGCAGCAGCAGAATTATACTCGGACACAATCTGTAACCTCGTGGCCCAGCATATCCGCCACTCTACCATTGCCACCAAGCCAGGGGATCAACCCTGGTTCAATGAAGAGTGCAAGAGTGCATGCCAGGAGCAGCGCCAGGCATACCTAAAAGTGAGGGGTCAACCTGGTGAAGCTACAACACAGGACTACTTACATGCCAAACAGCATAAGCAGCAAGTGATAGACAGAGCTAAGCAACTCCACAACCAACGGAGCAGATCTAAGCTCTGCAGTCCTGCCATATCCAGTCATGAATGGTGGTGGACAATTAAAGAACTCACTGGAGGAGGAGGCTCCACAAATAACCCCATCCTCAGTGATGGGGGAGCCCAGCACATCAGTGCAAAAGATAAGGCTGAAGCGTTTGCAACAATCTTCAGCCAGAAGTGCCGAGCGAATGATCCATCTCAGCCTACTCCGCAAGTCTTCAGCATCATAGATGTCAGTCTCCAGCCAATTGATTCACTCCATGTGATATCGAGAAATGGCTGAAGGCACTGGATACTGTAAAGGCTGTGGGTCCTGACAATATTCCGGCAATAGTACTGAAGACTTGTGCTCCAGAACTTGCCGCACCCCTAGCTAAGCTGTTCCAGTACAGCTACAACACTGGCATTTATCCGGCTATGTGGAAAATTGCCCAGGTATGTCCTGTACACAAAAAGCAGGGCAAATCTAACCCGGCCAATTACTGCCCCATCAGTCTACGCTCAATCATCAGTAAGCTAATGGAAGGGGTCATCATCAGTGCCATCAAGCGGCACTTGCTTAGCAATAACCTACTCACTGACACCCAGTTTGGGTTCCACCAGGGCCACTCAGCTTCTGACCTCATTACAGCTTTGGTTCAAACATGGACAAAAGAGCTAAACTCCCAAGGTGAGGTGAGAATGACTGCCCTTGACATCAAGGCTACATTTGACCACGTGTGGCATCAAGGAGCCCTAACAAAACTGGAGTTAATGGGAATCAGGGGGCAAACTCTCCAATGGTTGGAGTCATACCTAGCACAAAGGAAGATGGTTGTGGTTGTTGAAGGTCAGTCATCTCAGCTCCAGGACATCACTGCAGGTGTTCCTCAGGGTAGTGTCCTCAGCCCAACCATCTTCAGCTGCTTCATTAATGACCTCCCCTCCATCATAAGGTCAGAAGTGGGGATGTTCGCTGACAATTGTACAATGTTCAGCACCATTCACGACTCCACAGATACTGAAGCAGTCCATGTCCAAATGCAGCAAGACCTGGACAATACCCAGGCTTGGGCTGACAAGTGGCAAGTAACATTCACGCCACACAAGTGCCAGGCAATGACCATCTCCAACAAGAGAGAATCTAACTATCGCTCCACAACACTCAAGAAGCTTGACACCGTCCAGGACAAAGCAGCCCGCTTGATTGACACCACATCCACAAACATTCACTCCCTCCATCACCGACACACAGTAGCAGCAGCGTGTACCATCTACAAGATGCACTACAGGAATTCACCAAGGTTCCTTAGACAACACCTTCCAAACCCACAACCAATACCAGCTAGAAGGACAAGGGCAGCAGATAGATGGGAACACCACCACCTGGAAGTTCCCCTCCAAGTCACTCACCATCCTGACTTGGAAATATATCGCTGTTCCTTCACTGTTGCTGGGTTAAAATCCTGGAATTGCCTTCCTAACAGCACTGTGGGTGTATCTACACCACATGGACTGCAGCGGTTCAAGAAAGCAGCTTACCATCACCTTCTCAAAAGCAACTAGGGATGGGCAATAAATGCTGGCCCAGCCAGCGAAGCCAACATCCCATGAATGAATTTTTAAAAATGACTTTGGTCTATCTGGCTGTTATGCTTCTGTTGTACAAGTTAAAGATATTTTAGTGTGATATTTTGCTGTTAATATCTTGATTTTTGTGTTTTTGAACTGAGAGCAAGAATTGAACAAAGATTTTTGCAACTGCCAGAGAGATTCTTTATTTGTAGATTCAGAGTACTACAGTATAGAAACATGTAACTTGGCCTGCCCCATTGTTACAGACTTTAAAAAAAAGCTTGCCCTCCCGTGTGACATTCAAAGTTAAATATAGAAACCTTATGTTTTGGAAAATAATTGCTCAAGTGATATTAAGAAGCTATAATTGGAAAGTACAAATTGGATTCCATTGCTCTGAGTTGTAATTCTTACATCGCATGACCTTCCTCCCATCTTATTCTATCTAATTCTATCAGCATATCCTTCTATTAATTTCTCCACCTTGAATTGTAATTATGACCTGGAATGTGTTGCCTGAAAGTGTGATAGAAAGCAGAATCAACAGTAACTTTCAAAACACAATTGGATAAATGCTTGAAGGGAAAAAAATTGCAGAGCTATGGGGAAAGAGAAGCCGAGTGCGACTAAGTGAGTGGCTTTTTCTAAGAGCTGGCAGAGGCATGATAGGCAAATGGCCTCCTCCTGTGCTGTATGGTGCTGTGGTGGTGGGTGGAGAGCGTCTGTGAGCACATGTGGCACTAATAGGTAGATCCTTTTACAATTTGTTGTAAAGCATTTTACAGATGCAGTAATGGAGTTTTCATAAAGAGTTTTGACCTGTTAGAGATTAAACAAGCCTCTAATGAGGTTTATACACCAATTGTTAATCTATGTTAGTTGATGTTTGAAAAAAAACTTATGATTCTTCTACTAAATCTGATTTTTAAGAATTTGTGTATTGATTTATGAGGTATGTCTGATGTATATAGAACTAAAAACAGGGCAGTTCGAAAGCAAGTCATCATGTGACAATAAAACTTGATTAAGTGCATCAAGAGCTAATGGGCAGAGTTTTACATCTGGCGGGTGGGCTGGCGTGCGCATGTCCCGATCGGGCGTAAAATAGTCTGAGAAGACATCGGGCGAGCGTCCTGATTTCATCCCGCGCGCGTGCAATCTTCAGGTTGGTAGGCGCATGCTGGTTTCGGAGCCACGCCCTCTATCAATTAAGAGGCCACTTAAGGCCATTAAAAACCCAAATGAACGCGAGTTTATGCGGCCTGTGCGATTTTGCACTTGTCGCACAGGCAGGTGGGCAACCCACATCAGGCAGCCTTCTGTTACCCTGGTAATGGAGATTGTGATCTCTGCTGGAGGCAGCTCCTCTGAGGAGGAAGAAAGGGGCAGAAGGGAGAGGAGGCCAGGTGTCCCAATGCAGCTTCCAGGGGAAGGACCTGTGGGAGGAGAGGCACAAGGGATGCAGGGCCAGCAGGTAGTCCAAAGCAGGAGGGGCTGCAGAAGATGCCACTATCCTGCTGCCAGGGTTTACAGCCAGCGATGCAACTACCTCAATATATCCAAGTTGCAATGCCGAAGGAGGCTCTGCCTCTCTATGGAGACTGTGACCTCCATTTGTCAGATGCTTGGGCCTGAGATCATCTCCAATGGTGTGGGTGGCCACCCCATGCCAGTGGCTCTGAAGGTCATAGTGGCCCTCAACTTCTATGCCTCCGGCTCTTTCCAGGGGTCAGTGGGGGATCTTTGTGCCAATTTGCTGTCCACAGTTGCGTCAAACTGGTGGCAGAAACTCTGTTCATTTCCATACAGAAGAGGCCAGCCAGGCTGAGTGAGCCAGAGGCTTTGCAGCCATTGCTGGCTTCCCCCAATGTCCAGGGTGCAATTGACTGTACACATGTGGCCATCAAGGCACCAGCAGGTGAGCCCGGTGCCTTCGTCAACAGGAAGGGCTTCCACTCCATGAACATGCAGATAGTGTGTGATCATAGAATGTAGATACTGCAAGTCTGTGCACGATACCCTGGCAGCTCCCATGGTGCTTACATCCTCAGACATTCCCAGCTGCCGAAGCTATTCAGTGCTCCAGCCCGACTGGATGGATGGCTGCTGGGTGACAAGGGCTATCCTTGAAAAGGTGGCTTATGACCCCTCTCCACCTCCCAAGAACAGAGGCAGAGCAATGTTACAATAGGAGTCATGTCACCACAAGTGCAGTGATAGAGAGGACCATAGGTCTTCTGGAGATGTGCTTCCGATGCTGGGACCGTTCAGGAGCAGCACTACAACACCCCCCCAAGTGGGTGTCGCTGATAGTGGTTGCAAGCTGTGCTCTCCACAATCTGGCACTGGTAAGGGGGGACCCACTGGAGGAAGAGGATCTTGATGCAGCTACACAGGCCATAGAGGATGAACCCAGTAGTGAGGCAGAAGAGGAGCACGGTGAGGAGAATGCTGAGGGCATGGAGGCAGACCTCGGTAGCCTCCAGGGAGGCAGGGACACCTTGATCCAACCCTCCTTCAGCTCGGCTGCCAAAGATCTGCTTCCACCTCATGCCAGGGATGCCATCTCCATCCTGGATGATTGAAATGACCCTTTCATTTGAACCCAAAGTCCACTCAGTGCCTATACAATAAAGCATAGAGCCACTCATGTCCAGCAATACATACTGGCACACCCTGCACCAAAAAATAAAAAAGATGAAGCACACTCAGGCCATTATGGCAAAAACATGGGTTCTCAATGAGTACTTTGTCTCTGTCTTCACTAAGGAGGGGAATGATGCAGACATTCTAGTTAAAGAGGAAGAGTGTAAAATATTAGATACAATAAGCATAGTGAGAAAGGAAGCACTGAAGGGGCTGGCATCCTTGAATGTGCAAAAATCATCAGAGCCGGATGGATTGTACCCCAGGTTGTTAAAGGAAGCCAAGGAAGAAATAACGGATATTCTGAGGATCATTTTTCAATCCTCACTAGATACAGGTGAGGTACCAGAGGATTGGAGGTCTGCAAACATTGTACCTATGTTTAAAAATTGTATGAGGGATAGGCCAGGAAATTATAGGCCGGTCAGTCTGACTTTGGTGGTGGGCAAATTATTGGAATCAATTCTGAGAGAGAAGATAAACTGTCACTTAGAAATGCATGGATTGATGAGGGATAGTCAGCATGGTTTGGCGAGGGGGAGATCGTGTCTTACTAACTTAACAGAGATTTTGGAGGAAATAACAAGGAGGATTGATGAGGGTAGTGCAGTGGATGTTGTCTACATGGATCTTAGTAAGGCATTTGACAAAGTCCCACATGGCAGACTGGTCAGAAAAATGAGATCCCAGGGATACCGGATAATGTGGTGAGTTGGATCCAAAATTGGTTAAGCGACAGGAAGCAAAGGGTAATTGTCAATTAATGTTTTGTGAATGGAAAGCGGTTTCCAGTGGCGTTCCACAGGGCTCAGTGTTGGGGCCCTTGCTGTTTGTTTTATATATGAATAATTTGGACTTAAATGTGGGAGGCATGGTTGGGAAATTTGCAGATGACACAAAAAATTGATAGTGAAGAGGATAGCTGTTGTCAATGCTATCAATGGTTTGGTTGAGCGGGCGAGAAGTGGCAAATGGAATTCAATCCGGAAAAGTGTGAGGTAATGCATTTGGGGAGAGCAAACAAAACAAGGAAATACTCAATAAACAGGAGGATAATACGAGGGGTTGAGGAAATGAGAGACCTTGGAGTGCATGTCCACAGGTTCCTGAGTGTGGCAGGACAGGTGGTAAAGCAAGCATAAGGAATGTTTTCCTTTATTGGATGAGGTATTGAATACAAAAGCAGGGATGTGATGGTGGAACTGTATGAAGTGCTGGTTAGGCCATAGCTGGAATTTTATATACAGTTCTAGTCACCATATTACAGGAAGGATATATTTGCTCTGGGGAGAGTACAGAGGAGATTTACAAGAATGTTGCCAGGACTAAAAAATTGCAGCAGTGAGGAAAGATTGGATTTCCTTAGAACAGTGGAGGCTGAAGGGTGATCTAATTGAGGTGCACAAAATTATGAGGGGCCTAGATAGGGTAGACAGGAAAGGCTTATTTCCCTGAGCTGAGGGGTCAATTACCAGGGGGCCCAGATTTAAGGTGATTGGTAGAAGGATTAGAGGGGACACAAGGAAAAACCTTTTCACCTGGAGGGTGGCGGGCAGCTGGAACTCACTGCCTGAATTGGTGGGCGAGGCTGAAACACTCAACTTATTTAAGGAGTACTTGGATCTGCACCTGAAGTGCTGTAACCTGCGAGGCTATGGACCAGGTGCTGGAAAGTGGGATTAAAAATGAGCAGCTAGTTTATTTTTCTTCGCAGACACAATGGGCTGAATGGCCTTTTTCTGTGCTGTAACTTTTCAATGGTTCCATGGTTCTATTCTCACAATCCTACTTGCCCTTCACCCCACATTCCTTTCAGATTTACGAGCCACAGATGATGTAAGCATGCACCTGTTACTTTTCCCCTCCCTCCGCTCACCTTACCCTTTTGCCTTTTTCCTTTCAGGTATCAAAGGGGTGCAAGTTGGTCAGGCAGTGGAAGAACACCAAGAGAGTGATGATGGAGACACAGTACTCTCACTTGGTTTCACATGTGCACCCACCAGTTCAGACACTGACATTACATGCATCTTAGAGGGCAGATTAGAGGTGGGATCTGCATGTGTTGAGACAACAGGTGAGTGTGCTGAAGCCAGGATAAGGGACAAGAGTAGCACATGGACTAGTTCTCCAGAATGCAAAAAACATTTGATAAGATGCCACACAAGAGGCATTTAGACAAAGTTAGAGCTCATGAGTTTGGGTTAATATATTTGAATGGATTGACAATTAGTTAATGTTAGGAAATCTCAAACTCAATTAAATGATTCTTTGTGAGTCAGGCTTGAGTGTACTGTCCAAATACAATTTTATTACTCAGACACCAATAGGATAATAACGATAATAGTTACACAATAGACTTATAGGCCTGAATTTTCAGGATGGTGGGGACTTGGTCCTGTCGACTCCGGGCCTTAAGGGGAGGGTGCCCCCACTCAGGAGGGGGCTTCTGATGGAGGCACCTGCCACCCTGACCCCACTGCCCCCCACCCCCCAACTTCCCACCCAAGGTCAAACTCTTGTTCGTTTTTGGGTTTGCCCCCTGATCTGTCATCCGCCCAGCAGCCTAAAAGTTGAGGCTGGGTGGGAAGAGGCCTTTGTGGCCACTTAAGGGCCTTAATTGGGGCAAGGGAGGGTTTCCCCTCCAAGAGCCTGCCTGCCCCACCATAAAATCGCAACCAGGATGTGGAGCGGGGGGCGGGGATCCAGGAGGGAATCCATTCCATACAATTTCACACTCTCCCCCTCCCCAGAACCTGCCCGGGGGGAGTGAGGGGGGTGGGGGGGGTGTCATGCCGTGGTGGGGGAAGCATAAAATTCTGACCATACAATCTGGTTTCCTGCAGACCCAAAGTGATCAAATGTGGCTTCTCAAGATTTTGAGCTTCCATCCTGTGAGCCCTGCTGAATTTTGCATACCTTTTTGTGAGTCATATCACATGATGCCCAGAAGGTATACTGAAGCAAGGTTCCTTCTTGGCAAACCGACAGCTTTAACAGCTAAACCAGCAAGGTGGCTATTCTGTTAAGCAGTTAAACAGGGTGATCAAGCCCAGGCTTGTCCAACCTTTTTGCATGGGGGGTGGGGTGGGGGGGTACACATTTCCATTTTTTTTCTCACTCAAGGGGCTGATGAACAGATTTCAGAAAGATACATGAATTTGAAAAAACAGCTGTGTAAGAAGAAACAACTTGCTGAGCAAAAATAAAGCAAAGTCAATGCAATAAATTGATAATTTTAAAAAAAGAGTAACCAATAAAAATGACCACTAGAGTGTAAAAGAGTGAATGTATGTGTGTCTGGCTCACTGCTAGGGCTGAATTTTCCATTCGTCAGGCGGGTGGGCCTGACCCAATCGCGGGCGGGCGCGGAGCCGATCGCCGCCAGCAATCGAGACCGTGCCGCCATTTTACGTGGGCGGGCCAATTAAGGCCCGCCCAGCGTGATGTCCGCCGGGAAGCGCTATGTGCTCCCTGTGCGGGCAGAGGGAATCCCTAAAATCAAGACTGCCATCTTTCGCGCTTGCGCACGAAAGAGCGCAATCATCTCCCTGAGGCTAAGTGCAGCCTCAGGAAGATCGCCTTGACTTTTAAAAATATTAAAAATAGAGAAAAGAAAAATCCATTACATGCCCCCTTACGTGACAATGGGTGAGGTTTCATGTTGTTTCTAGTTGCCGCCGGGGCTCCTGGCCTGCCCGCCAACCTTAAGGTTGGGTGGGCAGGCCCTTTAATTGCTTAATTGATCCTGTCAATGGCCTCAATTGGCCATTGACAGGTCGGCAGGCCTGCAGCTGATTTTGCTGTGCCCCCGCCTTCCTGAAAATTTAAATGGGGCGCGGTGACGTCGGGGGTTCCACCCGACATCATCCCGTGTCATTTTTACGTGTCGGTGAGCGGGCCCTCCCCCCTGCTTGCTGACGGTAAAATTCTGCCTCTAGTCTCAGGGTGCTTACTCACTCACCCTCACTTGCTACGTGAGTGGGTGAAAATGTGTTGGTGAGTGGGGATGAGGGTGACTAAGAACCCTGAGCCTGGGAGTAAGTCAGACATACACACTCTCTCTCATATACACATGCTCTCTCTCTCCCTCCTCTCTCTCTCACACACACAGACACATGCACACTCCCTCTCTCCCGCCTCTCTAACACCCACACATGTGCACTCTCTCTCCCTCCTCTCACACACACACACACGCGCACTCCCTCTCTCTCACACACACTCTCTCTCCCTCCTCTCTCTCTCACACACACACACACGCGCACTCCCTCTCTCACACACTCTCTCTCCCTCCTTTCTCACACACACATACACACACACGCACTCCCTCTCTCCTTCCTCTCTCTCACACATACACACACACGCACTCCTTCTCTCCTTCCTCTCTTTCACACCCACACACTCTCTCGCCCTCCTCTCTCACACATACACACACACGCACTCTCTCTCCCTCCTCTCTCTCACACATACACACACTCCCTCCTCTCTCACACACACACACATGCCTCTCACACACACACATGCGCACTCCTTCTCTCCCTCCACTCTCACACACGTGCACTCTCTCTCCCTCTCACACACACACACACGCACACTCCCTCTCTCCCTCCTCTCTCTCTCACACATACACATACCTGCACTCCCTCTCTCTGTCCTCTCTCTCACACACACACTCCCTCTCTCTGTCCTCTCTCACACACACACTCCCTCTCTCCCTCCTCTCTCACACACACGCACATACACACACACGCACTCACTCTCTCCCTCCTCTCTCTCACACACACACTCCCTCTCTCCCTCCTCTCTCACACACACGCACATACACACACGCGCACTCCCTCTCTCCCTCCTCTCTCACACACACACGCACTCCCTCTCCCCTTCCTCTCACACACACACACACACACACACACGCGCACTCCCTCTCTCCCTCCTCTCACGCACACTCACTCACTCCCTCTCCCAATCCATCTCCTTTGCACACGCACTCTCCCTCACATTCTCCCTCTCCCCCTCCCTTACTCATGGACACTCCCTCTCCCCCTCCCTTACTCATGGACACTCCCTCTCCCCGTCTATCGCACACGCGCACTCCCTCTCCCCGTCTATCGCACACGCGCACTCCCTCTCCCCCTCTATCGCACACGCGCACTCCCTCTCCCCCTCTATCGCACACGCGCACTCCCTCTCCCCCTCTATCGCACACGCGCACTCCCTCTCCCCCTCTATCGCACACGCGCACTCCCTCTCCCCCTCTATCGCACACGCGCACTCCCTCTCCCCCTCTATCGCACACTCCCTCTCCCCCTCTATCGCACACGCGCACTCCCTCTCCCCCTCTATCGCACACGCGCACTCCCTCTCCCCCTCTATCGCACACGCGCACTCCCTCTCCCCCTCTATCGCACACGCGCACTCCCTCTCCCCCTCTATCGCACACGCGCACTCCCTCTCCCCCTCTATCGCACACGCGCACTCCCTCTCCCCCTCTATCGCACACGCGCACTCCCTCTCCCCCTCTATCGCACACGCGCACTCCCTCTCCCCCTCTATCGCACACGCGCACTCCCTCTCCCCCTCTATCGCACACGCGCACTCCCTCTCCCCCTCTATCGCACACGCGCACTCCCTCTCCCCCTCTATCGCACACGCGCACTCCCTCTCCCCCTCTATCGCACACGCGCACTCCCTCTCCCCTCTATCGCACACGCGCACTCCCTCTTCCCCTCTATCGCACACGCGCACTCCCTCTCCCCCTCTATCGCACACGCGCACTCCCTCTCCCCCTCTATCGCACACGCGCACTCCCTCTCCCCCTCTATCGCACACGCGCACTCCCTCTCCCCCTCTATCGCACACGCACACTCCCTCTCCCCCTCTCTTACACACGCACACTCATTTTCTCTCTCTCTCGCACACGCACTCCCTTTCCCTCGCACACTCCCTCTCCCCCTCCCTCACACACACACACACACTCACTCCCGCTCTCTCCCTGTTTCTCCCCTCAGGCCCGCAGCCCCTCTCTCATTTTGGACCCCGCAGCTCCTTTCTCTCTTCTTCCCCCCTCAAATCCTCTCTCTCACCCCAGAATGCTTACCGCTGCCGGTGATCGCTGCTTGTCCAATCAGAGACTGTTTCTCTCCCACAATTGCTGCCGATGGGCCTATTGAGCCTATCAGCAGGAAACGCAGCAGAGTAATGGCCTGTGATTGGAGGAGCAGCTCCTTGCAGAATGTTCAACTTCACTTACCTGTATTACTGGTATTTTGAACAGTGGCTTTTGGGGGCCATAATCTGGCCCACGGGCCATGTGTTGGACGAACCTGATCCACAAAATCCCAGATAGTTAACGTGATACTGCTTGGGTGCTTCCATTGTTCTAGCCAATACCAGATACTTGCACCTGGCATGGGATGTAGCCAACATGCCTGCTAGTCATTCATTCCATTTCATGACTAATCTCTAATGTTAACAGAAATCCTTATCTAATAACATTGAGATGGGACTCAAGCAATTCTAACAGAGCGATTTACTTGGATTTCTTTCAATTTAGTATAGGGTGTTGCTGCTCATGATGCGGTCTCCTATATGTCAAAGAGGCCAACGACAGATTGAGAGACTGCTTTGTGGAACACCTCTGTTCAATATGTAAGCATGACCAAGAGTTTCCTGTCATTTTAATTCTCTGCCCCTCTCTTACTCTGCCCTTGGCATTATTACAATGAAATTCAACATAAGCTCAAGAAACAACTCTTCATATTAATGATAGTTAATTCAGGAATCATGTTCGCAGCCCCAAGACTGAAGTGCAGTGTGACTTGCATCAAAAAAATTTTGTATCTAGACCAAGTAATCAGGTTAAAATCATGCAAACATATAACAGTCATGTAGTAACAAAAATAGAAAACAAATTCAGCAGGTAGTGGAAGTGGTGGACGGGATAATAAAGGAAAAATAATGTTGATTTAAAATTATATTAAAATTACAAACCAATGCACCATTCCTACATTACAGGCACTGAAGTAGATATAAATTTTATCACTTAAGTGTTTCATTGAGGACCCAGACCACCTAAGGAATATGACTACATCAGTAGCTTTCCATCTTGCATCTTACAGGGCTGAATTTAGTTGAACCTCTTTGAGTTGTCTTGTTTACACTGGGGTCTGAATCTGGGTAGATTGCATAAGGGATTTTCAAAACTCGGTACAAATGTTAATTTGTCTTGTTTCTAGGGTTTTGAGCTTTGCAACATGAATGGCATTGTTGTACAACTGGTACTGAGGGCCTAAGATCAATCTCAGCACACACTTCTGTATTCTTTCGATGTGTGAGACCAGGAGGCACAGTGCTCTCAGCCAAGGGATGGATGTAGCCAGTGTAGATCAACAACAGGCCATAGATAGGGAGTCTGAAAGGGATGAGAGGGATCTGAGAATGAATATCTGTTTCTGTTTTTTTAAGCACACTGTCCACTTGGCCACCCCATTTCAAGTTGGCATGAATATATGAACATAGGATTTAAGGCTTTCATCTGTCAGTGTTCATTTTTGATTAGGCACTTCAGTTTTCCAGACTCACCACTGGACTTTAACAATTTTAGATCATTATGAGCAGCTGCTGCCCAAAAAAAAAATCGGGCCAATGGTTATAATTCAGCTTTTCTCATTTACTCCTCCCCTAGACCCATTCTTTGTTTCTTTACTTTTCCCATTACTACCCCTTTTGCCTTTTCCTGCCTCACACTCTAATCACAGACTTTCCCTCCTTCCACTGTTTCTGTACTTGATTAAATAAAACCTGTTACCTCTCTCACTTTTTCCAATTCTGATGATATCTTGTGGTTCCGAGCTGTTCCCAGAAGTTTCAATTAATCACACTTTTAAACTCAAACGCTGGAGCTTCAATTGAATGCATTTCTCAGATCACATGTGCTGCAGATCGATACATTGTTAATTAGATATCCAGACTGTAGTGCAGCAGTGTGATATAACACTCTGAATACTTACATATACGTGAACATAATTCCTAAATCATATTGGAATAGTATAACATCCCTCTTTCTTTAAAAAAAAGCATCTATATTGATATAACTGTTCCAATAAATAAACATAACATTAAAAATTAAAAGATTAGCAATAGACCTTTATAATTAAATTGAACACCTTAAGAGTATTTTATATAGCTTGTTTTCTTTTCTCTCAAAATGTTATTCACAGTATTGCTTAGGTGATAGAATTTTGTACCAAGGTAGTCATCACTCAGTGATGATTTGGCACGCTATACTGACCATGTTGTACGTGTTGTTCTTGTGTTGGAGTTGTGCTTGCTGTTGCTGATGTGTCGCCTGTTGGTGACGCTGTTGATGTTGTCTCACTTGTTAGTGATACTGGTGTTGTTGCTGACCTTTTCTACTTTTCCAGCTCAGGCATTTGTCTGCATTTAGCTTGATTCCTGCTTTCTCCATTATCTCCATGGCTTAATTTAGATGGCAGTCATGATCTGTTCCATCTACAACATAGATCTGGATATCACCAGCTATGCCGACTGCTGTTTTGCATCTTGTCTTTCTGCCAGAAGGCGGATGCAGGAATTTGTACTGTCCAAAAGGGTGTGATGAAGGTCATCAATAGTGCAGATTCCCCATCAAGCTTCAACATTCCAGTATTTATTTTTGGCATCACATTTGCTGAAAGCGTTTGCCCCTGCCAGAGCTGGTATGATCTTTTCCAGTGTTAGAACAGGATTGCTCTTTATTGCTCGATTAAGATCTTTGGGGAGCCAGGCAAATTTGTGGCCGTCCATTTGACTTCCCTCTCACAATGATGGAATGTACCCAATCTGAAGGTTCTATGTGGCAATCACTTTCTTTTCTTCCATCTCTTGGAGCTCTCTTTCAAGCTTTTCTTTCAACTCTGCTGGTAATTTTACGTGGGGGATAAATCACTGGTTTCTTCTATGGATCAATAGTCATGTGGTACTCAAAATATTCAAAGCATCCAACTGTTTCATCAAAACAATCTGGGTACATTTGGACCAGATCTTCATTGCCTCCCCCTCTGATTTGCATTGCTCCTTGCTGTCGAATCTCAGTTCCCCACGAGCCATTAGCATGACGTTGCTCGGCTTCAGAGCATCTTTCCTTGGGGAACCAGTATCTTTCAAATTTCCAGGAAAGATCTTCTGGTATAGTCTGGGTGGGATGATGTTACTGTGTGCCCTACTATCAAGCTTCAGATTTATGATTGTGGGCTTATTTCTCACCTCCTTCCTTCTGTTGCTTTGCCTCTTTTGCAACTCTTTTACAATCTTCTTTCTTTGCCCTGCACATTTTCTCAGTATTTGGCGTTCCACCAGCTCAACGGTTTGATCTGTATGAGGGACATTACCTTCGGTCTGTCCACAGCTTTGGCACATCTTTCTTTGCCTGGTGTGCATATTTTTTGTGTTGCTATTTCACTGCATCTAATCTGCTGCCTTTCCCTTGACTCAGCTGAAAGCTATGTTTGGGTAGTCAGGATCTTCATTTGTCTACTTGTCGCTTCATGTACTCTGGCAGTGTCAAAAGCCTGCGATATTGAGCTTGCCCTTTCCAATCAAACCTTTTTGTACATCAGGATGTGCAGAGCCCCAAATGAGCAGATCTATCAGCCTTTCATCTGATTTTTTTGAATTTACAGCTGTTTTTTTCTTCATTTCTCAATTTCAGTAAGAAATTGTCAACGGGCACACCTGGTTCTTGCCTCAGGCTTCAAAATTCATATCAGTCGATCTGATGGTTTGGCTGGAGATGTGTGAATTTTTCAAAAACTTTGGGCTTTTACTGCCACCCTATTAAATAAATCTAAATCTTTCTCTTCTGCCACAAAAAACTTTGTTGACCCTTTCCTCTTCACTAGTACCCTTTAGAAAACTACTGAATGTCAATCTTCACATGTTTAAACTTAAAATGCCTCTATGACATCATTAACCTCGCAATTCAATAGGGGTGGAGCTATGCACTCATTGTTGCAGTGGCGACCATTTTATTTTTGTGTAATTCACTCAGTTTCTCTCTCTCTGGCATTAATTCAGGCTAATTTCTCTCTATTTAGTTCAACACAACATCAGTTTAAAATAGGAACATAGGACTTAGGAGGAGTAGGCCATTCAGCCCTTCAAGCCTGTTTGGGTTTTATTTACAGACACCTGCTTCCACCATGTTATGACTTGTAGCTCCCAGAGGTTGAAAAAAAATCTCACTTTCAAATGCTGAAGCTTCATCAAATGTATTTCTTGGATTGCACCATGTACTGCTTTCTGATACATTGTTAGTTTGATATGCAGGCTGTAGTGCAGTAGTGAGTGGTGTGGCAATCTGAATATTTGTATATAATATACATGAAGACGTAGTTCCTAAATCATATTGGAATAATAATAAGTCACTAAGCTGAAACGCTAACAGTCCAACATTTCTGTTTCTATTTCAGACTTCCAGCATCAGCAGTAATTTGCTTCTGTAATTCCAGGGATATTGTAATTCCAGAGATGCATGCAAAGGTGGATGCTAGTAACTTCAGACTGCAAACCATCAAGGCAAAAATAACTACAACTTTATTAATCATGTAACAAAAATTGAGATAGTTACAGCTGCTTGTTTTGCTGCACAATATCAATGTATTCACTACTTAGCATATATTCTACTGTGATGAAATTTAAAACTAAATGAATTGTTCTTTCTAGATTGTAAATATGCTGATCTGCAAATCATTTCAAGCTGTGGTATTTAGCCCCATAACTAGACACTGCAAATTACACCTATGGAAATATCCTTCAAATCATCCCATTTCAGCTGTGTGTTTAAGTCTTTCTTTCTCACCTGATAAGTAATTTGTGAATGTTTTGCCATTAACTTCAAGTAATCTTCCAATCATAAATATGTTATACCTCTAAACAGTGAATATTTTACAATTGTTTGATGTTTGTACAAGTAATGCATAGGGTTAACATTGTGCTCAATGGACTAGCATTTCCATTATAAAAATTAAACAACAGCCTACAGGTCAAACCTACAACATCAAACGTGCATGCATCGGTCATAAACCAGTGTTTATTAATACTTAAGATGGTTTTTATCCTTTCCATCCCTGGCAAGCCAAATTGTTACTTTAAAAAAAAGCTTGTTCTGATTACATTGCGATTTAAAATCTAATGCCAAACTTCACAATGGTGTCTGCTTTAACCTTGTTCAAGGCTGTTGACATTAACTATAAACACACACAAATGTTATCATGAATACACAGTCAGCAAAATATTGTAACTGTCTTGCTGAAGCTGGATTCTACAACAAGTCCAGGACTGGAAAGGATGACATAACCTGCACATTTTAAGTTCTGATAAAACTTATTTATTTTTAAGCTGTCATAACACTGCAACTGAAAACTTGTCATCAAACAAGCTTCTTTGGCTCCTATACAACAGACTTCTAAATAAATACAAATATCCCAAAAAATAGTCAGAGTTTTTGCTTTACTGTTTATATGGGATCCATCAGATATATAAAGAATAGTTTAACAGCATAGAATGTACAAAGTCACTATCATCTTAAATAAATTATCTTAAATAGCAGCCAGTACACAATAAAAGTCACTTCATAGAGTGCCGGAATGTAGATGTAAATGTGACATTAGAAAGGAAACTGATCAGATTTAAAACAAATCAAGCACAAATGATTTATTTTTTGTTTCACTGGTGCAATTCAGAATAAAATTTCCCAACATACTTTTCAATACTAATTAGATATTTTATTTGGTAGACAGTTGCATGGTAAACCTTTTCTGAAACTTTCCCAAACTGGAAGTTGAGTATATTTTTTATTTAAACGAGGGCAGGTTTGGCACTTTTATGCTGATATCTCCGATGTTAATATTTCGAGGCATTTCAGGCAGATTCATATTCTTTACTGCTGATACAGCTCTGGCTGGAGCTCCTGCTAGACCAGCCTATATTAAAGTATGTAAATTTGAAAAAAGTAATTAGTGGTTGAGTACTCAAACACACAGAATTAAAATTCAATAATCGATTCTACTGATGAACAAACTTGAAAGTTTCCATTGTTCATTATTTGCAGAATTGCAAATGTGTCCTTTATACATACTTTTAGTATCAAGGGCAAAAAGTGGAAATGTTTCCTCTCCCAGGTTCTGAAATGATCTTCGATATTCTTAAAGAATTAAATTCATAATTTCTTTTTAGACAGGCTGGAAATCATGCCTCAGGCATCTGAACTACCCAGAGTGTGATAAATTAATTCAGTTACTGCAGTAAACACAAAATTTAAATATGTCATTCAATCAGTAGCCCAAGAATATTTCCATGACAAGGAAGTTTTGGATTTTGCATCGTTTTAAGTGGAACACAATATTTTTGGCCATTTCTACAAAATAGTAGCTGTTATTTTATTCGTAGCAGTTTCAATATTGACAAAGGTGATTACATAGGATTGCTGACTTAAAAGAGCTGCGACATTTTATTATAAACCTCTTTTGATCTGTATGATGAAATTAGTATGATTGTGTCCATCTGCAAATAACAAAATTCCTTTATGTTTAAATTATAATTTGGAATGCATTGTCTGAAAGGCTGGCAGAGGCAAATTCAATAGTAGCTTACAAAAGGAAGTTGAATCTCTATCTAAAAGAGGAAATGCTGCAGGGCTGTGTGGAAAGAAAAGGGAGTAGGAGTAACTGGTAGTTCTTTTGGAGAGCTGGCATAAGTATGATGAGCAAAATGGATTCCTGTGCTGTATGAATCTATAACTTATAAGTTAATTCATCATAAATGACTATTCTGGAAATGGAAAAAAAAGTATTTTAATCATAGTATATTAAAGCAAAAAAACCTGCATTTATATAGGATCTTTCATGACCTCAAGACATCCCAAAGCACCTTACAGCCAACTTTAAAAAAAACTGATGTAATATTGGGAAACAGAGCAGCCAATTTGCACACAGCAAGGTCCTTCAAAAAATAATGAGATAAGTGATCATATAATCTGTTTTAGTGATGTTGGTTGAGAGATAAATATTGACCAGAACTCTGGGGAAAACACCCTGCTCTTCTTCAGAATAGTGTTGTGGGATCTTTTACTTGGATACAGGTTAGACGGGACCTCAGTTTAATGTCTCATCTGAAAGACAGCACCTCAAGAGTGCAGCACTGCTTTGGTGCTACACTGAAGTGTCAGCCTAGATTAAGGGCCAAGTCCTGAAGTGGGCGTTATGCCCCGGGGAGTAAGTTCTACCACTGATCTAAAGCTAACTTATCTTTACAAAAATGTAGATACTGCTCCTGGATTGTACTTGATCCCATTTTTCTCCACTAGGAAAGTGTTACTGGTATTAGTTGTTTATGGTGTTTTTTTGGCAGAGGTCAGTGTCACCTTTAGACATCCTCAGCAGCAATTGCCACAAGGGCCCTTCCAATCTTTCACTAACTTTGATTCATGATTTGTAGAAATCCTGGAGAAATGGTGTAAATAAGTACTTATGTTGTTTCTCCAGAGTTTTCATTATCTTTCAGTGGGATATCATGGGACTCCCCCCATAAATATTCCACCCGTCTGTACTGCTCCAACAATAACCAAGTGACTGGTTTATTTTGTACAAATCAGTCCTACCGTAGGCTTATTGGAAAGAAAATTGAATTTACTATATCTGAAGCAGCAGTTTAAACTCTACAGGATACCAACTAGAAATAGTCAAAACTCGCTTAGCTAGAAAATATCTAAGGCATCACCACGTGCAAAAGGAAATATTCCTGGGCTATTCATTATTTTGCACACATGAAGGCAGGATTTCACAATGCTGTCGTCAACCACAGCCCAGTGAAGACCATTTTCATTGTGCTTTCTTATAACCGTTTCAAGTAAAACTTCCACTTTACTCCTACTTTTATACAATAGAAAAGGACTCTAACCCAACCATCTTTGGACAGGACTTCAAATGGCAACATTTTGCCCACTGGTGGAATAAATTAAGTTACTCTGATTAAAAATAAAGGTAAGATACTGACTTTAAATCAGTGAGTTCTTTAAGATGTAACCAAGCACTTAGGATCAATTCATGTCTGTCAGAAATCGCTTGGAAAAATATGGCTAGCAGGTACAAGCATCATCTTTAGGGATGCATTAACTCATCTGATAAAATTTCATGACAAAAGGCATAATTCAGATGCTGATATATTTTTGTATGTTTCCAGCACCTTCTGCTTTTCCCACAGGACACTTTTCTAGGTTAGAGTGTTCTAAGTCCACCTTGGAAGAAGTCCTGCCATTTGACCAATAATTATAAGAAAGTAAAACAAAATAACCTAGGTCCCCAGTTGAAGGCAATTTTTAAAAGACACATTCGAGCAATTTTGCACAATGTATAAAAAGAACCGTAAAAGGTTTTCCCACAAAATACCCTGCTTCACGTATTCATTCATTCTAACATTTTTTAAAAGTCATTCACTGCAAGTTAAATAGACAAAGAATTATTACTGGGCAAGCTCATGCAGTGTTCAAGCAACGGAGTCACCAACAGCTTTAACACATTCTAAAACTTCATCTGTAGTAAGAGTTCATCCAACAGCATAACAAGTGATGCATAGAACTAATGCTTTACTCACAGCAAATAAAAATACACTGAAATATCATTTAGAAAAATGTCAGGCTCAAAGTTAGAGAAGACACCAGATATGTGAGTAATACGCAGAGTTGATGGAATTACTTTACTATGATTATCAAATGGTCTATGGAAATTAACAGCATGTCACAAATTAAAACTAGATCAATGCATTAAACTGATTGCACAGAACACATCACAAAAGGGTGACATTATGAAATGCATGAGGGGATTAAACAAAAAATAGAATTAAATAATTGAATATGGTTACTCTAGTGAAAATTCAGATGACATAGTTGATTGAAGAAAAACTGTAAAAATATCATGTATTCAAAGAGAGTTTCATAGTTTGAAAGAAAATAAAATTAAGAGGAAGAAATCTCATTATTCAGAAAAGATAATGAGGAGGCTTTAGACAAACAGCCTTTTATCAGAATTTATGATGCAGCATTTTGCCATCTCAATTGCTTTTAATTAAAATTACAGATGGGTAAGAAAGCATTGTTAATGAGGACTACAAGTTATTCCAATCCCTTCTAATTTTCTTAGGAGACAACTATTAGGTAATGAATGGATGAAACTCATGACAGCTGAGAAAGATTCATGTTGCTAGTTTGATTATGCACGCTACAGGTTATATTGCATGCATGCAATTACTAGAAAGAGAAAACAAAATGAAGTCTGCAAGTAGGAGAACAAAATGAGGAGAAACCTATAGGAAGAATTAAGGTCATCTTGAGAATTTAGCATCTGAACCTCATAACATCCCTACCAAGAGGCATAAGATAAGCTGTCTTCCCATGGTTCCCCCACAAGTGGCCCATTACTCTGATGACATCATTTTGCTTTCTAGCTGTGAACAACAAGAAAAGGAATTATGGTGGGCCATTTAAAGGCTGCAGTACCTGAGAGATTATAGTAACAGTATCTATCTGTCCTGTCTGGGAGACTGAAAGATAAAGGTCTGTAAGAGAGAAGAATGGAAATAGCTAGAAAGGTCAAAAGTTTTGGAAAGTGAAGATTTCAAGACGACTGACAGGGGAAAAAATGCATCTTTTGTTATGAACAAATTGTGGAGAATGAATTGCTCTACCACAACCTGAGACTTGGTTTTCTCGAAGAAGGCATTAACCAATGCTGGGCTATGGCATCAGCTGCCCCAGTACCTCATCCAAGAAGCAAAGCTTTTTTTTGAATGTGATCCAACAAGTGCCAGTTGACTATTCACTCAGAATAAATTTAACATCGTCCCTGATGTCCGTGTGAACATTTTCCAATCAAGGTCGCTAAATAGCAATCAGGAAATGTAATCATTTTTTTTCTCCCCACCCAGCCCAGAAATGCCAAAGACAACTTTAGGATCCATTTAAAGGTCAGCTAACAGCACAAACTAGGAAGGGATTGAACCTGGCACTTTCCTGGGCTGTATAGTACATTTACCAACAATCATTAGGGAATGGGCAGAACGCCTTTTAACTCCATTCAGCACCTACCTACGGTATTTTACCGAAAAGAGTCTGAAACCTGCTGCAATTTTTTATCATGTCTGTATACTGTAAGACATTATACCTTTAGAATACCCACCAGCTACAGTACACTGTAGCAGAACAAGTTACTGGGGAATATATAGGCATATTTATAGAATGCTGGATGAGTCATTAGAGAGCAAAGATAAGTTCATATAAGTGCTAAAATACCAGCAAGAAAGAGTTCAGATTACCATTTCACATCCCTGTTCCTCTTCAATGGGTAAACCTCAAGAACTTAAAGTTGTCTATTTTCTACCAGAAATCAGTTACCCAGAAATATTTAAGTAAATACTCAGAAGTAAACCACTTCAGTTGCTGCATTTTGTTTTGTTAGTGTAACAAATACCAGAAGCACTTCACAATGGGCAGCAAGAACAGTAATAACTGATTCACTCCAGCCAGAACAAATTTCAGAGCATTCTGGTCAATTTGAAAAACTAGCCCCACAAGTAAATCACCAAATGGGAGAATTACCGTGCCTGCCCAGTGACTCCCCAAAAACAGCAAGAATATGTCATAAAAATATTACCAAGATGTTTTTAATGTAAATTTCCTACATCTGTCTCAAAATTACTTGTGTCAATAATCTTACTTTATTCTAATGAACTCTTGAATCACTCGCAAGCTGCTTTTATATCATACTCCCAGTCTGAGGAACACAGCCCATATATGTAGCACTCACCTGTATTTACTTGCTGATAAGGCAGTTGATCTTGTTGTAAGCTGGTTGCGCCCATGAATCCTGATGCTTCACATCTTAAAACTGACTATGGTAACTTGGCCAGTGTACATTTGTGAAGTACTAAAGTTGTTATGTCAGTGGAATTTAACATCATACTACAGCTAAGAATCAATGTTTATGGTGACCATTTCCCTGGATTATCCTGGACACTGTTGTATGCAACCTTGGAGAAAACAGTGAAGTAGAATTGATGGTCAGCCTTAGCGTACAAATAAAAAGCAGAGTTTTGGCAGGTGAGCATGGAGGTCAATACACACAGACCAAGGGTGGCTCTCTGCTAGTAACTTAAGCTATGTTGGAGCCTGTGTGAGCACTCTAGGCAGTAAAGTTTCCAAATAGCCAGTTATATGCAGCTATTTTAAGCAAGTACGTGTGATAATGTTTAAAATTCCAATTATTTCCTTTTCCCATTTACCTCCCCACCATGCCCCCGCTCCACTTTTGCTGCATCCTTCCTAAGTCTGGAGCCTTTTTGGCAATAAAGTGGACAACAAATGGATCTCTGAACAGATGTCACTCCCCTTTCACCAATGAAAGTGCCCATCAGGGGCAGTTTTCTCTGCCAGGGAGATTAAATAATTTTCAAGAGATTTATATATAGAAGTAATGTCAGAACAGTCCATTCAAACATAGTAATTTTTTAATGCACAGTGACATTAACTGGTTCCTGAAGGAGCGCGCAATTTATATGAGCCACTTAACAATCCACCATGTAACCTCAACTTGACATTCACAGCAGAAGCAAAAGCAACTTATATTTTCTGAAGATTTGAGTGATTGAAGCAGAGATTACATCAACATTCAAGAATAGGTTAGATAGGTAAATGGGAACAGTGCAGGTTCAGTAAATTAGGACTATGGATGGTGTGAAGGATAAACACCAACACTGTTTCTGCGCTGTACTTTCTATGTATCTCTGTTTAATGGAAGGCAAAGATATAGCACTTTTTTGCAGAACAGGATAGTTTTTTCCTGCTGTCAGGTCAATATGCATCCAATCAACACCACTGAAGACAGAGCAAGTGATAATTCATCTGTTAATGGTACTTGGTTGTGTGCAAATTGGCTATCATGTCGCCTAAATGCCTAAAGTGATACCACTGCAATTGCCTATGAAGTGCTTGGCACATCCTGAGGATGTCAACGATGCAATGCAAGCTTCTTTCTCCCTTCTTAGGATGCATTCATGCCCCTGCTTTAGATTCAGTGTGAAGCATTTGATTTTGCCCAAACACTGCTGTTACAATGTCAATGCAGTCTTAATTTGGCATCAGGCTCCGATCTACAAGAGGTAGTCTCATTCTGCTTCATTTCAGGGTAGCCTGGGTCCTAGTTGCTGATTTACACTACAAGTTCAGTATTGGTAGAAAGTGGTTTTGACTTTGCACTGGCGATAAATCTGTTGCATGAATGCATTGTTAGAAAGAAGCTGCCATGGAAGTAGATGTCAGGAGTTCCTAGATACAGTGAACATCTGATAGAATCTCTGATTTTCTTGTCCTGCTATGACCAGTAAACATGTGACATCAAGTGAGAATGATTCATGGCTGCAACATAATGTTCCAAAGCGTCCCATTGAAATAGGAGCTGGTGTGCAAATGTAACATAGAATAAACTTAAAAAACCTCTGTGGGGCACTAGCTCAGCTTCCTTGCAAGCTAACACTTTTAAACGAAGTTAAACTACAGCTTTTAAACAATGTACATTTGTTAAAAGACAAAGTTTTTAAAGCATCTGTTTTGTGAAGTTTAGTGTAGGGAAGATGCAGAATGGAGACAAGCCATGCAGTAGTTTCCAAAGATCACATAAATAACAGAGAATGGTTAGGATTCTAACTATCCTCTCCGTTTCTACTTTAATTTGTCACCATATTTCACACAAATTGAAACCATTCTATAAAGCCCTTTTCGTAGGCCAAGAATTTCAGCTGTATGCTGATTGGAGCTATTTGGGAGGTAGCATAAGAATACACTAGTGTGTAATTTCCATGTGTAATTTGTCTTTCTCTACAACTATGTAAAGAAAAAAAGCTTCCTGCATGGTCATGGGAAAACTGCTTTTAAAAACAAACATTCTAGAACTTAATTTTAATGAACGCTGAACCAGATTGAATAATTCAATTAATTGTCCATGCTTCAGGACATCCGCTTGCTCCCATGTGAACAGCAGCAGCCAGGATATATCAATAAACAGATGATGTTCACCATTACAATAGCTCATGTGTTCTTGAGCAATATGGGACAGGACAGCGGCTTTGACCTGCCATAAACTGCCATATATGATTCACACTGCAGCAGGGTTCCTATGGTAAACACAACCTGGGGTTGAAAATGTTGAGAATAAGAAAGACTGCTGATCAATACATTTATACATTGTTCATTTCTATGACCTGTCTAATTATTCAGTTTATATGTAGTCCATTCTTTGTTAGGAACTTTATCCTATGGGGTTTTGTGTAGCATTTTGGATAAAGGCAAAATTACCTCAAATGTTAACTCCTCTATGCTCTCTACACATGCTGCCTGAACTTGAGTGTTTCACGCTGTTTTGGTTTCAGATTTACAGCAACTTTTTTTTTGTATAGTTGCACAGAGTTTAAAACCTGTTACTGCTAACATTACACAAAACAAAAAAAAAATCCTTATGTATTATGCTTTCAGTTTCCCAGTTTCATCCCTATATGAAAATATCACAGAATTGTTACAGCACAGAAGGAGACCATTCGGCCTGTCGTGTCTGCGCCAGCTTCCATAGGAGCAATTTACCTAGTGCCACTCTCCTGCCTTCTCCCTGTAGTCCTGCACATGCTTCCTTTGCAGATACAGTCCAATTTCTCAACTAAACCTGCCTCCACCACACACTAAGGCAGTTCATTCCAGATCCTAATCACCCACTGCATATGAAAAAGTTTTTCCTCATGCCGCCATTGCTTCCTTTGTCAATCACATTAAATCTGTGCCCTCTTGTTCTAGATCCTTCAATCAGTGGGAACAGTTTTTACCCTCTCTACACTGCCCAGACCACTCTCGCTTTTGAATACACCATCCTCACAACCTTCTCTTCTCCAAGAAAACAGCCCCAATTTTCCAATCTATCTACGTAACTGGGGTTCTCATCCCTGCAACCATTCACGTGAATCATTTCTGTACTCTCTCTAATGTCTTCACATCTTTCCTAAAGTGTGGTGCCCAGAACTGGATGCAACACTCCAGTTGAGGCTGAACTAGTATTTTGTACAAATTTAACATAACTTTCTTGCTTTCATACTTACACCCTTATTAATAAAACCTAGGATGCGGTATGCTTTATTAACAGCCCTCTCAACTTATCCTGCTACCTTCATTGATTTGTGCACATATACACCCAGATCCCCCTGCTTCTGCACGCCCTTTAGAATTGTACCTTTATTTTATATTGTTTGTTTGCATTTTTCCAACCAAATGAATTACTTCACACTTCTCTGCAATACATTTCATCACGCACTTGTCTGCCCATTCTACCTATGCTCTTTTGCGGTTCTACACTATCCTCTTCACAGTTCACAATGCATCCAGATTTTGCATCATCCGCAAATTTTGAAGTTGCGCCCTGTACACTAAGGTCTATCAGGAAGAGCAAGGGTCCCAACATTGACCCTGGGGAACTCCATTACAAACCTTCATCCGTTTAAAAACATTTATTAACCACTGCTCTGTTTCCTGTCACTCAGCCAATTTCATATCCATGTTGCTACTGTTTCTTATATTCCATGCGTTCTAACTTTGTCCACAAGTCTGTTGTGTGGCACTTCATCAAATGCCTTCTGGAAGTCCATGTACACCACACCAACATCATTATCCTCATCAACCCTCCCGGTTACCTCAAAAAACTCAAGCACGTTAGTTAAACACATGCCATGCGCCGCTATATGAACACACTCGACCTCTCCCCCAGCAGCACCGACCCTATCTCTAAGCTGTCCTTACCCCCCGTTTCATTTTATTCTTCATCTCATCCGACACCTTAACAAGAAACTTTGTCTCTTTCTTTCAGGTGCTAAGGAACACAAGCTCCAACAACTCATTGATACCAACACCCATCTTCTAATCCCAGCCCCGGCCACGTATTCACCAAACCCCTTGACCTTCCCCTCTCTGATGCTGAACGTTCAGTGCTCAGCAAAGGGCTCAGTTTTATACCCTTATCCCCTCACCTCAATGAATTCCGGGCTCGGCACGATGCTGAACTCTTCTTCTGCCGCCGTCGTCTCTGTGCTCACTTCTTTGGACAGGAGTCCTTCCCCCTGTTCAACAGGTCCTTTCACCCACCTCCAGTATTCTCCCTCCACCTGAACCCCTTCCTCTGGCCTCTTACCTGCTCTTGATCTTTTCATTGAGAACTGTCGGCGTGACATCGGCCGTCTCAATTTCTCTGCTCCTCTCACCCACTCTAACCTGCCTCCTTCTGAACTTGCCGAATTCCATTCTCTCAGGTCCAACCCTGACTTCATTATCAAACCTGCTGACAAGGGTGGTGCTGTTGTTGTCTAGCGTACTGATCTCTACCTCACAGAGGCTGAGCGCCAACTAGCAGACGCTTCCTCCTACCTACCCCTGTGCCATGACCCCACCACCGAACATCAAGCCGTTGTTTCCCGGACTGTCACTAACCTCATCTCCTCTAGAGATCTTCCTTCCACAGCTTCCAACCTCAGTCTCCCAACCTCGGACAGTCCGCTTCTACCTCCTCCCCAAAATCCACAAACAGGCTGTTCCAGTGGACCAATCGTGTCGGCCTATTCCTGCCCCACGGAACTCATTTCTTGCTATCCTGACTCCATTCTCCCTCCCCTTGTCTAGTCTCTTCCCACCTACATTCGCGATTCCTCCGATGCCCTACATCATATCAACAATTTCCAGTTCCCTGGCTCCAACCGCCTCTTCACCATGGACGTCCAATCCCTCTACACCTCCATCCCCCACCATGATGGTCTGAGGGCTCTCCACTTCTTCCTTGAACAGAGGCCCGAACATTCCCCTTCCACCACCTCTCCTCTGTCTGGCTGAATTTGTTCTCTCACTGAACAATTTCTCCTTAAACTCATCTCACTTTCTCCAAATAAAAGGTGTGGCTATGGGTACCCGCATGGGCCCCAGTTATGCCCGTCTCTTTATGGGGTATGTGGAACATTCCTTGTTCCAGTCCTATTCAGGCCCCCTCCCGCAACTCTTTCTCCGGTACATCGATGACTGTTTCGGTGCCACTTCACGCTCTCGTCTGGACCTGGAAAAATTTATTAATTTTGCTTCCAATTTCCACCTCTCCATCACTTTCACATGGTCCATCACTGACACTTCCGTTCCCTTCCTTGACCTCTCTGTATCTCAATTTCTGGTGATAGACTGTCCATCAATATTCATTATAAGCCCACCAACTCCCGCAGTTATCTTGACTACAACTCTTCACGCTCTGCTGCCTGTAAGGACTCCATCCCATTCTCTCAGTTCCTTCGTCTCCATCGCATCAGTTCCGATGATGCCACTTTCCAAAACAGTGCTTCTGACATGTATTCCTTCTTCCTTAACCGAGGTTTCCCACCCACGGTGGTTGACAGGGCCATCAACCGTATTAGATGCATCTCCCGCGCCTCTGCCCTCACAACTTCCTCTCCCTCCCAGAACCATGATAGGGTCCCCCTTGTCCTCACTTTTCACCCCACCAGCCTCTGCATTCAAAGGATCATCCTCCGCCATTTCCACCAACTCTAGCATGATGCCACCACCAAACACATCTTTCCCTTCACCCCCCACTGTTGGCATTCTGTAGGGACCGTTCCCTCCGGGACAGCATGGTCCATTCCTCCATCACCCCCTACACCTCAACCCCCCTCCCACAGCACCTTCCCATGCAATTGCAGAAGGTGCAACACCTGCCCCTTTACTTCCCCCCTCCTCACCGTCCAAGGGTCCAAACACCCCTTTCAGGTGAAGCAGTGCTTCACTTGCACTTCTCTTAATTTAGTCTACTGCATTCGCCGTTCCCAATGCGGTCTCCTCTACATTGGAGAGACCAAACGCAGACTGGGTGACTGCTTTGCGGAACAACTTCGGTCTGTCCGCAAGCATGACCCAGACCTTCCTGTCGCTTGCCATTTCAACACTCCATCCTGCTCTCAGGCCCACATGTCCATCCTCGGCCTGCTGCAATGTTCCAGTGAAGCTCAACACAAACTGGAGAGACAGCGCCTCATCATCCGATTAGGCACTCTACAGCCTTCCGGACTTAACATTGGGTTGAACAACTTCAGATCATGAACTGTCTCCTCCATCCTCACCCCTTTTTGATCACCTTTTTTCAACATTTATTTTTAAAATTTTTATATATACATTTTTTTCCCACCTATTTCTATTATTATTTTTAAAATTTATTTCCATTCATTGTTTTATCCCCATCTTTTAGCTTATTTCGATCTTTTTTCCCCCCACACCACCCCCTCCCCCCACCCCACCCCCACTAGGGCCGTCTGTCACTTGCTCATCCTGCTTTCTACTCTTAATGTCACCATTAGCACCTCCTTTAGCCAGTATCACCACCATCAACACCCCTTCGACCTTTTGTTTATGACATCTTTTGCAATCTCTCCTTTGCCTCCACCTATCACTGGTCTTCTATCCAGCTTCACCTGTCCCACCCCCTTAAACAGTATATATTTCACCACATTTCTACTTCTCTTTAGTTCTGAAGAAGAGCCTTACGGACTCGAAACGTTAACTCTGTCTTTCTCTCCACAGATGCTGTCAGACCTGCTGAGTTTTCCAGCAATTTTTGTTTTTGTTTCAGATTTCCAACATCCGCAGTGTTTTGCTTTTATCTTAGTTAAACACAAATTGCCCTTTACAAATCTGTGCTGTCTTTCCTTAATTAACCAGCGTTTGCCCAAGTGACTATTAATTGTGTCCCGAATTATCGTCTCTAGAAGCTTTGCCACCACTGAGGTTAAACTGACTAGCCTGCAGTTACTGGGCTTAAATTTACACCTTTTGATAAAGGCTGCAACATTTGCATTTCTCCAGTCTTCTGACACCACCACTTATTCTAAGGAAGAGAGGAAAATTATGGGCAATTCCTCGAGTTTTCATTCTCACTTCCTTCAGTATCCTTAGATACATCCCATCCTGTCCTGGTGTCTTATCAACGCTTAAGGACAGACAGCCTATACTCTATACTTTAGATTTTCTGAATTTGCAGTCAGGATGTTTACCTGGGTTGGGGTGAGGGTGTTGTCTAGCACCAGTGGACACAGTCTCAGAATTAGAAGTAGGCCATTTAGGACTGAGATGAAGAGGGATTTCTTCACTCGGAGGGTGGTAAATCTTTAGAATTCTCTACCCCAGAGACCTCGATCAATGGATTTCTAGATAGTAAAGACATCAAGGGATGTAGGGAGAGTGCAGGAAAATGGCGTTGAGGTAATGATGTTCAAGGGCTGAATGGCCTACTCCTGCGCCTATTTCCTGTGTTCCTCTGTACAGGCCAATTGCCTGATTTTCAATTTCCCTTGCAATCCTTGTTTGTTAACAATGTGACATGGATAACGAGATCAAATTATAGCATTTTTTTTTAGATAATTGAACTTGTAAAACCTTTACTGAGAATAGCTAAGGCTTTATATGCTGAACTTCCCAAGCCTTCTATCTTGTTCAGCCCCAGTTCAGAAGTTAGAACCTAGATATTAAACAATTTTCCTGAATCTCCAGAGTGAAAAAAACTTGAATGTTCAAGAAACAAAAAAAATGAGAAAAACCTTACATTGTATTTAAAGGAGAGCAAGAATTAGATAGGGATACTAAAATTAAGATAAAAATATTTGCATAGGATGTTTGGTACAATCTTAGTAGGCTGATAAAAATGAAGCTATTAAACATGAAGCGGGAACAATTAGTATCTTTGATCTATGCCAAATGCAGATTGAGACATTAAAGCAGTTCATCAAGCCTCAGTTGAAATGTCAAGTTTTTAAAAGAGCATTTAATCCATATAATACCCATTTTATCATATATGGAGAGTCAGCAGTTTACCAACATCTGGCATAATATTCCTCATTCTTTTGAGCATAGTTTATTCTCCATAGGGATTGGGCAACTAAGCACCAACAGGCAAAATCAGAGTTTTTGGAAAACTCCTTTGCTGCTTGTTGAGGTGAATAATTTCAATGTTGGAGAATGCAAGGTTTTTTTCATTTTTGACATCCAATGTCAGGATCAAGAGCTCCCAGCTCAATACAACATGGGTTACTTATGGAGAAGAATTTGAGTATTGCTGAAAAAGAGAGAGGCATGTTGTCAAAGCTTTTGTCTTGCACTCATCAAGACAGATGCGAGAATGTCAAATTTCAAAGGAAGCAAAAATTTATATTGCATGATAAAAGGGTGCTAATTGGTTGAGGCTTCGTCATGAAGAATGTACCAAGGAGTATTGTCCCCCATACTTTTGTTTAATTCAAAAAAGGTACAATGTCTGGTCATATTCATTTTGTCTGCAGAAGACAGGTCTCTGTATATGAATATGTGTAGTTTCTATAAAGCATAAGGAGCGAAATTGCAAGCCCAACTGATAATCTTAAATTGATTGTTAGTATAATTCTTAGCACACTTGGGATTGTTCAGCAAGTGCTGCCCAATTGCAGAATCACACCTAATGTTAGACATTATGTTTTGAGTTTTGCAAGCAGGTGCTGGTTGAGCAGTCAGTACACTGTCTATTGTGATCAACTGAAGGAGCATGCTGTTATACGATCCGCCAGTCATTGGGACGTATAGCCTACATACCTGGCATCTCACCAGCACTGAAATTCATATACCACATTGCTCATTTGTGTGGTAGGCAGAACGTGGTTTTGGCATGACAGCAACAGCCTGTTATAGGGAAATACAACTTGTGTTGTTGCTGCATCGTAACAGCATGATACAGCTAGCTTCACCTGTGGTTGAAATTGTTGAGATATCTTACCCTTCCAGGGTAATATGAAGTCGACTGGGCACTTTTCAGGTCCGAAAATGGCAGTTTTAGGCCTATTCGTGAGTATGCATGATACGCAGATCGGGGTATGCATTATCCTTCAGGATGGCTTAGGGGTCATTCCATTGAAAACACATTCTCATAGAAACCAACGAAAATGTTAGCAAGAGCTGGGCCTAGAGAGGATCCCATGACAACGCCATCTATAGGGGCATACACAATGTCATTAAAGCTGAACTCAAAACTACTTAAGTTGCTAAGTTCATAACTTCAATTAATACAGATTCAGAAAATGGTGGTGGGTCTCAATTATCATTATACAATGATGTGGTACAAATGCCTGGCTTCCTTGAGTGTCACATTGGTGAATAAGCTCACAATGTCAAACGAGCACATAGATATAGCATTGCTATCGATATGCAGAAGAACTCATTGTACTCTATCCCAATGACAGGTCTCAATTCAATAAAACACTTCAGAAAAGTGTCAATATTTTCAGTTCTGTGGCCTGAGTGTGCTTGTAATTTTTGCATTAAATTGTCTTTCATTTCAAATAGCTTAGTACTATGAACAAAAATTTACCAAAAGCTGGTTTGACACTGAACAAACATAGCTCACAAAAGGTCCTTTAAAAATTGGGTTTTATAAATTGAATCCAAGAGCAAAGACCTAACACAGTTTATAAAAGGTAATGGAGAGACCAGTTGCAGGGCTGCATGTAGAGCTGAGTGATCCATTATAGAAATACCCTAAGGCCATAAAAGAACAGCCAGTGTATATTCACCAGCATATCATCAGGGATGGGAAGCTATAGTTTGAGGCAACTGTAGATACTAGGACCGTTTCCATTGGAGCAGAGAAGGATAACAAATTTAACAGAAACTCTTAAAATTATGAAAAGTTATAACAGGATAAGGTTAAACCATTTCCTCTGGTTATGGGTGGATTGGTGGCAAGGGGCTTGCGATTTCTGAATGCAAAGAGCATGGAAAGCTTCACATGGAAGTTAGGAAGGGAGCAGGGCAATGAAATTAGATTTGCACTGCTTTAGAAGAGAGCAAGCACAGATATGAGAGGCCAATGTACGACAAACCTCTGGCTTTGATGATCAGAGGAGATTTTCCTTATCAATCTGAGTTAATAGTAAAAGGAAATTCACTGCAGAACCCTGAAATCACTTCTCAACCACTCTGAATGACCATTTTGCTTTAAGGCTTTGAAACATAGTAACCAAATCCCATCATGTGGCATATATTTCCATCACATCATTTGGCATATATTTCCATACTGTAAGCATTGTGTCTTCAGAGAACTTCTCAGCTCTGTTACCAAAGAGCAATTGAGCTTGAAGTTATATTTTAGGATCTGAAGTACTGAACAAATGCCCTGTTTTGTAGGAAGATTTAAACTAATTTTAAGGAAGAAAGTGAAAGAGCATGCATGGCAACTTACAAAAAGAATCTATAGTAGCAGAATTTGCAGTACAGAAAGTACATTGGCCCAACTGGTCTCTGCTGGTGTTTTATGCCCGAGTCTCTTCCCATACTACTTTATCTAATACATTACACATAAGCTTCTACTTATTCTTTGCTCCTAATTGCACTAGCTTCCCCCTTAAAGACACATGCTATTCGCCTTAACCACCCCTTGTGGCAGCAAGTTCCACATTCCAACCACTTTCTGGGTAAAGAAGCTTCTCTTGAATTATTTATCAGATTTATCCATGGCTTTCAGATATTTTCGGGTTTTGAACTTCCCCAGAAGTGGATACATATTCTCTTTCTCTATCATATCAAACACCTCCATAATGTTAAAGACGCTGGACAGAATTTAATGTAACTGACATGGGCTCAGCCCACCAGTTGGAGAACCGGTGGGAAACACGCATCGCTTCCAAGGGGGAGCCCCGACTGGTGGGGCTTTACCTGTGATTGAGTACCCAGGCGTGGAAATCCCGCTTTCCACTAGCTTCCGGCTAACCAGTGGCCAGCAGCTCTCCACTGTCAGCAGCAGTGGCTGCTGCCAGTAATGCATCCGGGGGAGGCCTAGGATTGCTAAGGAAACCAAACCACAGGTGAGTGAGGGTAGGATGGGGGTCGTGGGGAGGGGTTTGTGGGAATGAGGTGGCGGGGGTTGTTGAAGGCAAGGACGGGGGGTGGCTTTCAGCAGCCACCGCCCTGTCCAATGTTGGGTTCCCTGATCAGACACAGGGATAATTGTTGTTAATTGGTTCAATAATGAGCTTATTTGACAACCTGCCGCGAGCGGGCAAATTTCCCCCGTGCACATGCTCCTGCCTCAAACTTAATCGCAGGAGGTCTTCCCGCTGCCGGGAGACTGACTTGCCACCTTTCCCATGGCTGAGTGGGCCTGGCTTTTGAAACTTACACTTTTGTTAACTGCTAAAAATGATTTTTCTTTACACTTTTATCATAAGAGCCACCCATATTTCCCACTGCAATGGGCTGCATTAAATCCAGCCCCTTGGCCTTCTCTTTTCTAGAGGAAAAGAGCCCAAGTCTGCTCAGTCCATTTTGGTAGTTATAACTGTCAACATTGGCTAATGGAGTGATCACATTCTAGAAGAATGGGGCCGTAGTTGAGATTTATTTGCTAAATAACCGCTTCACTATGGCTGCACAATATTCTCTCATGCCATCGATAGCTAAGTGACAGGCTGAAATGAATGCCAAGCATACTCTGAGCTGGACGAAAGCTCAGACCCAGCAAACATTGAAGACATTGGTAGGTGGCAGCAATATTAAAACTCATCAGGTCAAACTAATGACAAACTTTTTCCAAGATCTAATTTTAGTTCAAGTCAGGAAAATGTTCACTAATGTGCTGGGAGTCAAAACTAACTGTCAAGCTAACAAAAGGAGATAAAAGGCACAAATCAGTGTTCTCACCACCCAAATTGCAATCTTGTGGGGCAGGTTTAATTCTTTATAGAAGCCAGCTGATTTTTATTCTGCTCAGTTTTCAATGGAACGAAAATCAGACAAGTTCTATAGAGTGCATGGAAGATGAAAATCTATGCTACAATCCATGAGGAGAGTTTGAACAACCTTCAGTCTAAGCAAGATCATGACCAGTTACCACAAAAACTGTTACAGCTGTCATCTGGGAAGGAGAAGGTAGCAGAGTCTGTAATTTAATCCATACCTACGCATATCACTTACAACCACCAGGTCAAGGAAACTGACAATGGTTGATTAGTGCAAATTGTCTGCAGAAGTGTAGAAAGTTTGAGAGGCCATTATAACAGGTTCTTGGGAAGTCTGGAGTTGCAACATTTATTCCTGCTGCCATCAATCCCAGGATCTGCATTCTACTGCTAGGGTGCAGCATTTGCGCTGAAGGGTCCTCAACTGATTCCATGACAATGAGACTAAACTGATATTTGACACTGATCATCTAGGGAGGAAACACCCTGCATTATCTTAGCTAGCATTGCTCCAAGTGGAGTAGCCCCAACCTCCACAGTATAGTAACAACGTGCACTCTGGAGTATTGAGGGGAAGTTTAAATTAAATAGTTCAGAAGAGTTACAGAAAGCCACATATGAAATATGAGGAAACTTAAGAATATACTCCACGCTACCACCGCCTCACCATCTCAACCTAGGGTAAAAGAAGTCCAGTGTACTGTATGTGAGAATGCATCACTATGTTAATCAGCATACAAAAATTTAAATGCCCAAAGGCCTAAGAAAATCAATGATTTTTACATGACTCGGGAACAGCAGTACCACCTAAAGCACATATTAAGTAACCATCTTGGAACAGTTATTTTCTTTTTAAAAGAGGTATTTAAATGGTATTTATCTTCTAATCTTTCCTATGAACCACACATTTCCTATGGCTACATGGGAAAACTGTTGATTGGCTTTCCTCTCATTTTTATCAACGCCAATCTGAAATGATCGTCAGGAGTACATAAAAGCAGTTCAAGGAAAATGTAAGATGTAAAAACAAAGTTTCAGTAGAGCAGATTTAGATAAAAAATAAACTTGCGGTGGTCACTGGAGTTTATTTATTTTGTTGCTCACTGGCCAACGAATTGATCTAACAATCTTAACTAATTATTTTAAAGTAATGAAGTAATAAAATGTTCCCACCACTCTGGGGGAAATGGCTGGACATTGCTCAGCATTGTTCCAGAGCAATATGCATGAGGTTACAGACTTAGCTAGATGGAAGGAAGAAATCAAGCACGTAGTCCCACAACCATGCTCCTACTCTAACATGCTGCTTCCAAGCTACTAAATATGTGAGGGGCTTTATTACTTTAATATAATTAGTTGGACTGTTAGGTCAATCCAATGGCCTTTGGAACAATAAAATAAACAAACAATCCCCAGTTTCCACTGCAAGTTTTTTTTATTGAAACCTGCTCTACTGAAACCTTATTTTTACATCTTACACCAAACGTTTTTAATAAATTGTGTATTAGCCATATTTCTTTTAAAAAATTGTTAATGGAAGGATCAAATTTGAAAACTAAAATGTTAAAGTTGTGCTACTTGTCTTTTTCTCACTTAGTCCCTATTTTTCCCCCATTTAGGCAACAAATATGAAAACTGCAATTTGATGGGAATGTGAAATAAAGACTGAAAATGTGGAGGACATACAGATCAATCAGTATAAGAGAGAAATATCTTTCTCAGTCAGATGCTGAGGCAGCTTGTTTCACAATTTAAGAGATCAGGCTACACGCAGAGAAAGGCAGAGCTATGGGTAGAAGAGAGTACAGTGGGATTAGTGTTGAATTATTCTAGCAGAGTTAACATAAACACGATGAGCTAAATGGCCTCCCATGCTGTAAACATTTGTATCGAAGTGAAAGTGTACATTTCAGTCTTTTGCTTTGCAAATATAGTTACAATTGTTTGCAATTGATAGCAGTACCTGTACTAATAAAAAGATATACAGACAAGCTATTTTTATGCACATTGAAAAAAACTTCACTTTAAAAAACCAAAATGGGAAAATGTATATTTTTAAAAATTCTGTCCTTAAGTAGTAAAACTCTTTGAAGAGGAATTTCATTCAAAAAAACTGTTTCACAAGCAGTAGACACCTGACAGCATCTTGCCCAAGTGATCATTATTCTTACCTGAGTCTCAACAGTGAATGTCAACAGGTTATTTGATCATGGTGAGCATCATGGTTTAGCTCACTCACACACTCACCATTTTTTTGATCTTTATTCTTTCATGGGGTGTGGTTGTCGCTGGCGAGTCCAGGATTTGTTGCCTATTTGTTGCCAATTGACTTTGAATTGAATGGCTTGCTAGGCCAGTTCAGAGAGCAGTTATGAGTCAAACACATTTCTGCCGATCTGGAGTCACATGTAGGCCAGACCAGGTAAGGATAGCAGATTTCCTTCCCTAAAGGGCATTAGTGAACCAAGTGGATTTTTACAACAATTGATGATAGTTTTGTGGTCGCCATTACCAAGACTAGCTTTATGTTCCAGATTTATTAACTGAATTCAAATTCTAACAGCTGCTGTGGTGGGATTTGAACCCATGTCCCCAGAACATTAGGCTGGGTCTCTGGATTATTAGTCCAGCAACATTGCCACTATGCCACCTTCTCATCCTGTATGGGTTACTGAAAGCAATCTGGAGTGCTAGCCTTGGCTGATTTTTTTCCTCCTTAAGCCAGAGCACTGAAGTAAACTACAAATGTTGTCAAGGTTAAGACCAACTAACTTGGCAAACATTAAGTATCAAATGGAAAGCTATTTTAAAGCGGGATCATCCTAGAAAAGTTGATAAACTGAAGCTACCATCATGGCATTTCTCTTTTAACAATCATTTATGCTCAATACACTTCTACTTTGCCCTTAAACTTACAGCCTTATAAGATTAGTTTGTCAAGGCCTTCATCTTTCTAGATTAATGTACATGCAAATTCATTCATGCAGCTTTTGACTTCAATATCGCCAAAACTTGCACACATAAAGCTTTATCACCAAATTGCGCATATCGCACTGTAATGTTCCCACTGATAAGTAGGCATTTTACAATGCATCATCACTGCTGCTGATCTGTTACACAGCAAAACTACCCAAATTGTCATTCAATAACTTTGCTTAGCATATGAAGCAAGCTGGCTGTTGGCACTAAAGAATAAGCTACAACAGAAGGCACAAGAAACATGCAGGATCCACAACCATGCAAGATAAAGGTATTTCCTACAAGGTGCAAGACTCTTACCTCAGATTTTTCCATTTTGTTCTGAGCATCAATCTGAGTTACTATTTCATTCATATTGGTCTCTAAAACCATTCCTCCCATTACCATTTCTGCCAAAATATTGTGAACCTTTAAAAAATCAAAATCACATTAAGTACAGGACTATACAAAAAAATTTACGATATCTTTGACAAGTGTCAAAACTATATATGTCATATAGACTTGGGGACAATCTGCATCATAATACCTCTGGTAAACAAAATAATGGCAGGCAGGCGGCATAAACTTTCTGCAAGAGTAAAAGATACCTTTAGCAGACTTTCATAAAGTACATTTTATTTTAAAAAAAGACCAACTATGTAAGGCCTGATGTTTGGACTTGACTAAGAAAGGGCAATTCCCCTTTGAGAACAAAGGCCTGGGTGAGGCAGATATTAACCAGTATTAAAGATAAAAAAAATATCCTTTGGCACAACTCGTATTGACTTCTGAAACAAAAGCAAAAATTGCTGGAGAAACTCAGCAGGTCTGACAGCATCTGTGAAGAGAAAGACAGAGTTAACATTTCGAGTCCGTATGACTCTTCTTCAGAACTTATATTGACTTCTGTTTGGTGAACTCCACCTTTCCAAACAGCTAGGATATTGAGGATGTTTGGAAGAAATAATGGAAGCGACATGGATACAAAGACCTTTAAGTTTTCAACAGTTGTAATTTCTTGGAATTTTTGAAGAAGTTTGAATTTTTTGCACTTGCAGCATTTCCAACTTGCACAGACACTCTCCTATGCCATGCACCAAATGGAGGTCATGGAGATTGATGGGTCACACTTCCTACATAAAAGGAAGAATGCCAAGATCATTTTATGATACCACGAGAGAAAAAAAAAACACAGGAACACTTAAGTGTCAGTTCTGGCAAAAGGTCATTGACCCAAAATGTTATAACCCTATCTATGTTTCTCTTCCCATAGATAATTGTGCGGTTTTCAAGCATTTTCAGTATTTACTAAGCCAAAAGGAGCTCATCTAATCAAGTACCACACAGTTGAGTAAGTGTGGGAAATTTTATTTTGTCCAGGAACTCAGGCCTGGATATATGACAGAAACCAGATTGAGTTTACTGTATACATAATTGGCTTTGAAAATACCTTCTTTTGGCATTTACCAAAATACTTCATAATGCTGAAAAACATAGGCAACATTTTGATTTAGCAAAAACCTATCATCTAAGCAAATTTCAAGCTTCGGTTTTTTTAAAATGAGCTTCTAAAGTCAGAAATCAGAGTGACCAAAGACAAAAATGATCTGAAAATCTTGTGTGACCAGGAACCATGTAATTATAGCACTTTTTATTATCTGCAGTGAATGCACATGCTTCTAGGCAACTTCAAATAGATGAAATTACTAGACTTCAACTGGGTAGAACCATTAGTTTTCCCTTCGTTTACCGTCTATCACCATAAAGACTGTGGACCAATGCACTTGTATCACATTATCAAAGTGACCTCAGCATTCAATGCAGTTAGTGCATGTAATACAGGATGAAGTTCATACTAACAACAAAGCATGATCATGCTGGATTATGTTTATGTGAAGCAAAGCAAAGGGCTATGGCAGTGCTAACGTACATGCAAAGCAAACCAAAGGACTAGCAGTGCTAATGTACATGTTAAGCAAATCAAAGACTAGGGCAGTGCTTCACAAACTATTTTCAAATGTGACCCCATTTTAATTCACTACCACCTTCTCAAGGGCAATTAGCAATTGGGCAACAAGTGCTGGCCTTGCCAGCGAAGGCCATGCCACATGGACAAACATATAAGTGTGTAACACTTTTGACAATTAACATGACCCCAGACGCCAGCAAAACAATAACAAAGCAATTACGGGAAGATGGTGGTGTATTGGCATTCTCACTGGGCCAGTATTCCAGAGGGCAAGGTTAATGCTCTGGGGACCTGGGTTCAAATCCCACCACAGCAGCTGATGGAATTTAAATTCAATTAATTAATAAATCTGGATTAAAAAAATAATCCCAGTAATGGTGACCATGACAACTATAATTGACTGTTGTAAAGATCCATCTGGTTCACTAATGCCGTTTAGAGAAGGAAATCTGTCGTCCTTACCAGGTCTGGTCTACATGTGACTCCAGGCCCACAGCAATGTGGTTGACTCTTAATTGCCCTCTGAAGTAGCCTAGCAAGCCATTCGGCTCAACGGCAATTAGGGATGGGCAACAAATGCTGGCCTTGCCAGTGATGGACATATCCCATGAAAGAATAAAGAAAACCAATAACATTCAGTATATAATTATTAAAATTCACATTATAAATCAAAGTATTGTCATGCCTAATGGAAAAATTAGGACATTTTAAAGCTATATTTAAAAAAAGTGAACATAAAAGCTGTTAAGATGGCTGCAGCATACCATGTGGCTTTTAGCATTTGAACTGTGAACAGTAAAGTCCATGACCAATACCTGATTAAATATGGACCTAAGTAAAGGGATTTCACAGCCACTTATGAGATTCACACATCTCACTGCTTAAAGGATGGGCCAAAACCTACAAACAATGGGGTTTACAGACAATTCATCTTCCATGTTCCACCAGGGATATTGAAACTTAATGGGTATTAGGCGAATGTGAAACGGATCCCATCGACCTTTAATTGAATTGTGATAGCCCCTCTTCCAAACACAAAGACCTTGGCAGTATTAAACTCTCAAAGTAAGAAAAGGCACAACCCAGAATGTCTATCGGCCCAACACACCACCCTGTTTGGAAAAGGACTTTAGACTTGTACCATGGCACGTCGATAAGACAAGTTTTGTTGCCTGCTTTTAAGCAGAAAAAAATCAGCTCTGCAGACAGATTAGCAGAAAGCTATCAAACCAGTTGCAGTCAACTAAGCAGCCAAGGTAATAAACAGCCATACCTTGAAAGTGGGAAAAGGACTCCCTCCAACCTGTTCCAACTTCAAGTTCACCTAAGAACCAACCTCAACTACAAGAAGCCTCACAGCTTAATGAGAATCCTCTGCTTTTTAAGACCTTCGCTCCACCCAAAGCCTGAACTTATCTGAGAATCTATATGCCTGCTATGAAAGAGACTGAAATAATCCCAATTTTTGTGGCTGCATTTTTTTTCATCCGTATCTAACCTGTGCGCGAGTGGTGTTGCGTTTTTAAACCTCTGGGGCAAGTGTGGGATAATAAATAACCTTCTTTATTTCAAAACTCAAAATAGCTTACTGCTGGAATTATTCAAATTGGGACAACCACTCAGAGGGTAAAAGCACGCACAGCTCACATTCAAAATGATTTAAGCGCAGACAATACAAAAACACAAATTCTGCCCGTGAGAGTACAATATTGACTTAATATGAAAATACGTTGTTGAAGTACTGTGTAGAAGTCTTACTATTTTACATACTCATGTAAGTTTCAGCCAAGCTTTTCATATTCCCTAGTGACAGAAGAGTCAGTGAAACCACTCGCCCCTGCACCCCCCTACACACATTTAACCCTTCTCCACACTCTCACACCCCTCTTCCTAACCCTGCCTCCCTCCAACACACTCACCAGCCTGGCCTTTCCAATAGCCTTAAAGTAACACTGAGGCAATCTTAGGGTCCCACAATCCCCTTCATGGCGAGGTCACTATGACTAAAAACTGGCACTGATTCACTATAATCAGCTGTGTCTCGGGCTTCGCTGCATCCTCCTGGGTAGCTAGTTGTATCGTGTCAAAGCATGTCAATTAATTTTTCTCATATCTTGCAAGAATTCTCCTTCAGACTTGAGCCAATGAAAAACTCATTATAAAAAATGTACCAGTTTGAATTAACAGCAGGTTCAAGTTGTCAAATTAATTTTAGAACACTAATTCATCTAAATAAGGTTGCTCTGAGTCTATTTCCTAAAAGTAATTTGGTGAATGAATAACACTTATTATAATAACTGTATGTTTGATTCTCAATATGCTCATGTTGCTTTGTTTAAAAAAGATTCTTACATCTTTAGAATTTTTTTTTGCAATAAAGTGTTGCAACATCTTGCATTTTAAAGCTAATTACAGTACAACATCTCACCAAATAAAGAAAAAATGTTTGTCTCTTTTGGATTTTTTAATGCAAAGAATTCTGTAATTTCCTTGTTTTGCTGGAGATCAGAAGTCATCAACCTTTACACTTTCTCTTCCTGTGCACAAGTTTAAACATCTCACTCTCTTTTAAATTGACAAATCATTGTAATACATAGTACAGAATCTACCTCACTAACTTGGGAATTTCCAGTTTTGACATCTTCATTTACATCCCCTGCAGCCACTGTTCCAAAGTGTTTGGAGAAAAAAAGAACAGACTTATGCATCAGGCATGGACTCTGCTGCTCCCTCTTCCTTCTTACCCCACCCAGGCCTGCTGAACCCCCGCTCCGCTGCTTTCCTCTTACAGACCTTCCAAACCCCAGCCCCCAATCTACCCCTACAGTCACTTGTAAGGATTTCCTTACACATCTTAATGCCCTCCATCCTGTGCTCAAATTCACTCTCGAGAAGCAGTAACGAACTCCCTTTCTTTGGTGTGCTAGTTGAGAAATCTGCCAATGGATTCTCCACTACCGTCTATCTCAAGCCTACTTCACCGGACAACATACACATTATGGCTACACTGGAGGGGTATTTTCCACTAATAGAATGCTGCCATCAGTCCAAAAAGACATTCTGCATACCACACAATTGAGCAAAATCATGTATGAATTTCAGTCCTTGTGCGATGCCAGGTACAATAGTCATATGCTCCAGTGATTGGCTGATAGCCCTGCACAAAGTGTCTCTTCCATTGACCCTGACCTGTGCATCCCCCTCTCTTTGTCTACTATTAGAAAACTTTAGTTCCCTGGATTCCACATTCAGGAATTATTTCTTCAAGCCCCTCCACCTTCCTCTCTCCTTTAAGGCCTTGTTTAAAACCCACCTAAATCACTTAAGCTTTTGGTCACCCTCCTTGTCTATCTCACTAAAATTTAGACATCTCTATTAAATATCTCAGTAACCTTGTCTGCTCTAAGGAGAACAATTCTAGCTTCTCTAGTTTCTGCACACAACTAAAGTCTCTCATCCATGGTGCAAATTTAGTCAAAGAGAGGCTAATCATACTGGAAAACTATCATAAAACATGTATCAATGAATTCTAAAATCGGAAGCAAAAATTAGAAAAAAAATGCAAAAGTAGGTAGAACAAAAATAAAAAAAGATGCATGCATATTCTTGTGAATTGATTTTAGGGTCTAACTGGTGCAGGCCAAGTCTATCACCACAATCACCAGGGACCCAATCAGCGGCAATTTTGGAGGCACTCTCCAGTCCTACATATTTAGTCTCTTCTAATCGCGCACAAACTTTCAACAGCACAAACCCAGCAAACATTACAACAAGTGCTTGCATAACAAACATTCCTTCTATGGAGTGGCAATCACAGTTGGATTGCCACTCCGCTCCCAGTTATTTACCCTGAAATGCAGCTGCACCTTTCTCGCCCGATCTACTGATTTGGGCCAGGTGAGAAAGGTGCAGTGCAGTGCGTTGCCAAGGCCTTGTGCCAAGAGAAACTGAATCAGAAGTAAAGAACCCACTCTCTTTTTTTACAACACTAGCTGCCATAAAACAAGTAGGTTTAAAGGTCCAGTTCCACTTTGAGAAGCCAGGTAGAATGTAAATGTGTAAGGTAAGAGGGCAGGGTTTGGCGATAGGGTGGGCCGGGGCGGTGTGGGTTCACTGGGGGTGCCATGGGTTCACGGGAGTGCTGTGGGAGAGTGGGGGGGGGGATAGGGGTCGGGGGTGTTATGGAGAGTCCCATGGCGGGGTCAGGGTGCGTCAGTACTATAGTTACCCAGAAGTTAGAACTGCTTTTAATTCACCTTTTTCTGAGTAACTATTGATGTAAGACAGTCAAAATCATCTGAATTCTGCAATTTAAATTGAAGTTTCGGATGATTCCCATTGCAGGACAATTGCCCAACCCAAGTTCGAACTTCCCAGACAATTGCTATGCAATCCATATGGAAGGACTTCTGGGGGCAAGGGTTCCCCAACACACCACCTTTGGGGTACAACTCTCCAGAGCTCAGAAGTTATGGGCCAAAATTGTGACTTTCCTGTAACTAAGGGCAGAAAACAAAATAGAAATACTTCACTCACTGCGATCATACATGATAAAGGTGAACTGCATTCATTTGAACTACTACACAATCCTGAATATTATGCTTGGATGCAATTTGCTAGCTGGTCAAAGTCTGAGAGTCACCACTCACTTTGAGCAATTCCTGAATTTCATGCTTTGGAGGAAACTTGAAACCTGACATTTGCATAGTCCTTGTGAATGAACACCATGAACTGCGAATACTGTCCACAGCTACCATTCAGCATTCTAAATGTCACTGAAAAATGCATGTTTCCATGCTGCCACCAAACATCTGTTTCAAAATCAAGAGATCAGTGTGTGCTTAAAGCATCTAAGATGTGACTATTTAATGAATAAATTTCTTCAATTGGAAGTTGGTGTCAGGAAACAAGTCAAATATCAGGATACTTCCATAAATGAGAAGGGGACAAATACATTTTCGTAACTACATCTAAATAGAGAAGGTGAACTGTTCAAGGTTCATTAGTTTCGTTATATAATTAAATTCCTCGAATTAGATTCTCTTGCGAGAGTCTCTGCAGAAAACAGAACTAGCAGAGAATCTGGAAGAATACTCAGATTTTGTCTGTCTCGGCTGTTTTTATTGGTTGGTGTAGTGTGTGTATTTGTTGGTGGGCATATTTAGTGGGTGGTGCCTGCCACACATGGAGGCACGTGGGGTCGTGAGAACAGGAGCTTGTGACACTCATGCAGTTTCCAAATAGTGGAGAACAAAAATAGTGGAAGATGTTTTCCATGAGGGATGGGATGGTGAGGGAGGGTTTGGCACTGAAGGCTGGTTAAATGTGGCAAAATGGCATAAACAATTATTTGATGTGAATTTTTAAAAAGATACTCTGTGCTAAAAATGAAAATTCACTAGAATTGAAAGGAATAGTTATAGAAAAGTTGTCAGGTGTATTAGAAGAATACATAAGCCTTGATTCTATAGAAAAAAAGATAACAGTCTAGACCAGTGATCTTCGCTATTTTTCAAGCAAGGGCCACTTTACAAAAAAACTACAATGTGAGAACCACATCGACTACTATAACAGAGGCCATTGCTTGATTCACTCCTGCTTGTAGTAACACAAAGAATGAAAGGACATTAACCAAAAAGCAGAGTACATTGTTCTTCCTGGGGGAATGCAGTGGGCTGACTTCTCTCTCCTGAGGAGCTGGTGATGCACTCCTGTACATCACATCCTTTTGCGATGGTGGTTGCCCTTTGAACAATTCCAGTAGCCAGCTACATCAAAATGCTAGGTGGCGCCTTCCCGGGTGGAGGCCGCTGTCAGGATTGGCTCACGCCTGAAGGAGCGGGCCCGTTTCCTGGCTACAAACGGATCTCCTGTACACACATGCCCTCACTCTCTCTCAGTCCCACACTCCTACACCCTCAGGTTTTTATAGCAGCAGTACTTTAAATATAGAATTTCTAGTTATTCTTTCATCAAAGACTTTAACAGGATCGAAACAGGAAAAAAAATGCATAAAGCTATCCACGTAAAAACAGGCCTAGGAATACAAATACAGATTGTGTTGAAAGTCTGGCCTTGTGACTTGTTTATGGTCTTAGAATATGAAAGCCTAATTTGGAACTGGATATGCCTTAGCTAAAAAGGTCGATTTACATCTGACGGGCTCAATATTATTTGAGGAATAAACCCTCTATTTCCTTGAAATCTGCCTGTTATAATTTTAGCATCTACCAGCAAAGAAAACAGCTTCCTAACTCCCATTCTTCTTCCATGACACAGTCCTTGTTTAGAATTCAAGTTTGCAGTAACATTATAACAGCTCCTTCCACGAGTCTAAGTTTTTGCGATGGGTGGCATGCTCATTGGAGTCAGATTGTATAGAAACTCTGGAGGGTACAGACCAGTGCTCTTCAATGCATGGCCTGCGAGCCAGTGGCGGCTCCCACCTCCACTCCGGCACTTCCAAGCAGGGCCCGGAGAGCAGAGTATGGCGGAGCGAAGTGCCGGGGTCCTGGGGATGAGAGCCTGGCTGCGAGGAACGGGGTCCCAGGAAGGAGAGGCTGGTTGCGAGGTCCGGCAGAGAGCCGCTGTGCAGCCGAGTCCCAGGTCATGGGGCGAGGGAGTGGGGGCCAGAGCGCAGGTGCAGGGGGCGCGTAGCGTGGGTGAGTGCAGGGGAGGGAGGGAGGCGCTAGTGCAGGGAGCACTGAACAGGGCAAAGCGCAGGTGCAGGACCAGAGTGCAGGGGCGCGTGTGGGGGCGGGAGTGTGGGACTGAGAAAGAGTGAGTTGGTTTTGCAGGTCTCTGCGAATTTTCCAATAATCTAAAAATATTCTCAAAGCTACAGCAATAATATTACAATTATAAATCCTATTATACAAGTGCCATTAAGAGTATAATTAAAAAGCCCAAGTCAAGATAGTGTCATAATAAAGCACAAAAGCTGAAGAAAAATAGTTTAAAAATCACGTTAAAATTAAATATATATTTATACGCAGACGTACAATAAGTATAAAAGAATCAAATTTCAAGATTAATTTAATTTGGAAATTCAGATATTTATGAACGGTAGCTTTACTTTCAAACTGATTAAGCTGCTTTGTAATCAACTGCCATGGTAAATTCAGTACATGGAGCATGCATTGCATCAAAGGGTCATAAGCTGGCACAGAAACGATGGGCCAAGTGGCCTCTTCCTGTGCCATAAACTTTCTACGATTCTAAGTACCCACAGTATCCACTACTCCTGTTCGTATTGTTATGGGTATGATGGGTATTTACACAATAACTACTATTTTATACTACGAGTACATTATCCTGTGTCCATGCAGCTTGGCCACTGGTTCCCACAACCATCACTAAAATACTTACTGAAAAGTCTCATCTGCTATTTTATCCTCAAAATTCTTAATGTCCAAACTAAGGATTTAAAAAATTTAAAAAAAACGTTTCAAAATGTGATTGTTTATCAATTGAATTTTTTTATTGAAGCGTTTTTCTTGAAGGCGTCCACTTCTTCCGAAAGCCTGGGTTTGTACTTGACGAATGCATTTCTTCAATTAAAAGTTAGTTTCAGGAAATTAGAGTCAATCATCAGAAAATTTACATAAATGAGAAGGGAAAAACACATTTCGAAATAACTCTATTGTCTAATGCCACTTTAAGCCAATTTTGGATTGTACAGTCTGAGCATGTGAAGTGTAGGCAATGTCATCAGTACTAACTGTATTGATAGGATAGTTTTCCTTTAACTTCTAAAAAAATTCTACTCTAGGTTTTCATAACTATTTGAAAAAAAGCTAGGGGACACATTTCAGAAGCTTAATTCGTATAAAATTTTCTTGAGTGCTTTTTATAAAACTGGGCGGATTGTGCGTGTTTGAGCGTGTGCAACCACACGTGCATGTGCTGAGACAGGAAAAAAGCTAATGTTTTGATTAAATGTCTGTTTCCAGCTTATGTTTTGTGTTCTATAAACTTCAGGAAGTTTATTCAATTAAGCAAGGGAGGAGAAGAGAGAAACAGGAACTCAAAACAGATTTCTCACACATCACGCTGTGTTCATATAGTGGTGACCACTGCAAGTAAACATTTCTTTGTGTTTGTTCAATGCATTTATTACACAGAAGGTTTTCCCAATCCGAATTCTTTGTCCCTTTGAAGGAGAAGTACTCTTAGCTGTCAGTTGCAAATTTTGAAAACCTTGGAGGTGCATATGAACCACCAGTGACTTCAGTGGTCAACTTTCCACTGATTGACAATAGCAAGTATACTGATTAACATGAATTGTCAACAAATACTACCTTGTCTACGTGGAAAATTAAATCCAGCTCACAGACGTTCTCAAAACATTTGTCTAATGTTTCCACAAAAACCTGTCAAAAGAAATAAGAATTTTTTAAAAAATTTTGAAGTTAGTAGCTGAAAAGTAATTTCCTTTTATTTGCAAAGCTAGCAGATAAAGCACAAAACTGGATTTCAATTTAGGCAAATAATCTAATAGTGTTTTATTTTTTATGAAGTATTTATGAACAGCAGCCAACTGGGGAGAGAGAGAACTTGAGAAACTATCCAGCAGCCATGGTCAAAATAATTCATATGGTGAATATGCAAGTGGGATTTAAAATAAATATTTAGGAGTCTCCTGTTTAAAATTTATGAATGAAGTTTCAAAAAAAAAATCCTTACCAAATCACTTTAGACAGTTAAAGTACTAGGGAAAGGTATATTACACACTGTTCTCAGCTGTGATTAGTTAGAGTGTCTCTAGCACATGGAGATTTGATGCTGATTTTGTTTTATCTGTTCTTGGGGCCTGAGCATTTGTTGCCCATCCATAATTGCCCTTGAGAAGGTGGTGGTGCAGCCGTCACCTTCTTCAACCGCTGCAGTCCATGCAATGTAGGTACACCCACAGTGCTGTTAGGAAGAGTGTTCTGAATTTTTCACCCAGTGACAGTGAAGGAACGGTGATGTGGTTCTGAGTCAGGGTGCTGTGCGGCTCGGAGTGGAACTGGCAGGTACTCACTTTTCCAAGCATCTGCCACCCTTGTCTTTCTAGGTGGTAGGAGTCATGGGTTTGGAAGATGCTGTTGAAGGAGACCTGATAAGTTGTTGCAGTGCTTCTTGTGGATGATGCACACTGCTGCCACTTTGTACTGTTGATGGAGGGAGTGAATGTTTATGGTGGTGGATGTGGTGTCAATTCAGCAGGCTGCTTTGTCCTGGATGGTGTTGAGCTTCATAAGTGTGCTGGAGTTGCACTCATCCGGACAAGTGGCGATTATTCCATCGCACACCTGACTTTTGCCTTGCAAATGGTGGACAGGCTTTGGGGAGTCAGGAGATAAGTTACTTGCTGCAGAATTCCCAGCCTCGCACCTGCTCTTGTTGCCACAGTATTTATATGACTGGTCCAGTTCAGTTTCTGCCAATATACAGGATTTTGATAATGAGGGATTCAGCGATGGCAATGCCATTGAATGTCAAGGGGAGATGCTCATTGCCTGGTGCAAATGTTACTTACCAGCTCAAGCTTGATTGTTGCCTGAGTCATGCTGGAGGCAAGCACGGAATGCTTCAATATCCGAGTTACTGCAAGTGGCATTGTACGCTGTGCAATTATCAGCAAACAAGTCCACTTCTAACCTTATGATGGAGGGTAGGACATTGATGAAGCAACTGAAGATGGTTATGCCTGAGGAACTCTTGCAGCAATGTCCTGGGACCAAGATGATTGGCCTCCACATCTTTCTTTGTGCTAGGTATGACTAAAACCTACGAAGAGTTTTTACCCCCGATTTAGGCTTTAATTTTGATTTCCATCTTGTGAGTTGAATGACAAAGAAAAATAAATTTCATTTTCCTAGTTTTCACATTAAGCTATGTTGGGTTGAGTGCCCAAGATATATTCACCTTTAAAAATACTATGTCATCTTTTTCACAGCCCAACACATCCTGAAAAATATAGTTTTCTGCAATGTTGCTTGTGAAAAGTAAAATGAGAGAACTTTGTACAATGATTTCATTTTCAATAATCCGTAAAAACAAAATCTAACTTTAGTGCAAAATAAAAAAAAAGCTGGGTGGGCTTGGGGGGGTGGGGGGGCACGAGTGGTGGTAAGGAACTGAAACAACCAAGGCTTTGTGTAACCATCGTCCTGTGGGCTGATGATCTCAGCAACCCCTACCAGAAAATGTTATCATCTGCGTTCAATAGGCATAATTGTGCTCAGTTGTGATCATCTGTACTCAACAGTGATCATTTAGCCATCATTTGACATCCCAAGTAGTGATCAACTGACATCATTAGTCATCAATTGACATCAAATGGAATCACACAGAACACAAGCAACATTTACAAACATTTATCATTTAATTACCTTCAAAGTGGTCAGAAGTATTCAACTGACATCAAAAGCAATCTGAGCTTGTTTATCAGGAAAAAGCCTCAATTCTAGCGATCACGACTGTCAATTTGACTAAGTTGCAGACATAGGCTGAAATCAACAATATCGTGTCATGGATTTTCCTAAATCCCAACTGATGTAATACATTATACATGCATTGTGTAGATTGCACTATTCAGAGTCCATTGAGGCACACCGCAATTTCCAGATTTGGCACAAGCGAGATTGCCACAAGTTGCAGTGTCATTGTGAAACTAATGGCAGAAAACGTCCCAGCGTTCACTTCTATTGGGAAAGGAAAATCTGGGCCATTAAGATATAGTCTTCTACATCAGATCTGGACACATGGTCAACCAATCAGACTGCTTTAACTGTGGCAATAAAAGTGAGGATTGCACTGAATTTTACATTTCTGGATCCTTATTATGACACAGCCGATGGTAAAAGGCTGAGCTGCTCAAATCCCGGAGGGAAACTTGAAACAACTGTCATAATCCATTTTTGCAATTTGTATGCTTCAAGATGGAGGCTTTGAATTCAGTAGTAATAAGACCACCGAGTCTTGAGGTTTTTTTATAAAACTAAATTAAACATTTATTAATACAAGAAAAACTGTAAGCACATACATATGCCAACAAAATTATTACTATAACTACAAGATCCCCCTAATTAATCTGACTCTCTCAGTTACACCCCCATTAAGGCAACAGTAAAATTCAGATTTTAAAAGACCCCAGGCAAAGCATATTTGATCTTACAAATTCAAAATGAGGTTCCTTGCAGACACAGTTGAGGGTGTGCAGGCTGGTTAGATCTTAAATGCCTCTCCCTTACACATACAAACTCCTTTCTCTTTATACCTAGCGTTTCCTTTGAATGTAAATTTCCTATTGTATTACTAGGTTTCTAAAGTCACATCTTCTAACAATAACATTTTCATCCCACTAATTTTATTAGTAATATAAACATATTGCTTAGCGTCTCCCAGCTAGGTGCAAGATTTTACTCCCACTCTTGAATGCTTTATTCAACAAATGTCAATGTACACTTTACCTTATAACTTCCTTGTTGTTTACCTAATTAACATCTCAAACTATGCAAACCCAGGTAGCTGGCTTTAATCCAATTAAGGCACACACACATACAAACATAGACACAGACATCACTAAACTCTACTTTAAAAATTAATTTCCAATAACACTATAGACATTAATCTCTTCATGACAAACCCTGCAATAGACTATAGCGGCTGTGACCCAGGGAACTTGTGAGTGCTTTATTTTCTGACACAGAAGCCTCTTGTCCAATTCACCAAGGATTGTCAGCAACAAACTTGGACAGATGCTTGAATGGAAGAAAATTCAACTTCTCCAGAGCATAGTCACAATAGACACCAAGAATGTATTTATTTCAGTCCCCAATGCACTTCTTCACTGTCAAAGCTCAATAGAGAAGATTTCTGGCATATGACATCTCAGAAACATGTGCATCAATGCACGCATTGCTACATATACATATAAACATGTGAATTAGGAGTAGGCCACTCAGCCCCTCGAGCCTACTCCATCATTCAATAAGATCATGACTGATCTGAATGTAACCTCAACCCCACATTCCTGCCTACCTCTGATAACCTTTCACCCCCTTGTTAATCAAAAATCTATCTAGCTCTGTCTTAAAAATATTCAAAGACTCTACTTCCACCACATTTCGAGAAAGAGAATTCCAAAGATTCTCAACCCTCAGAAAAAAAATTCTCATCTCTGTCTTAAATGAGCGACCCCTTATTTTTAAACAGTGACCGCTAGTTCTAGATTCTCCCATAAGAGGAAACATCCCCTCCACATCCATCCTGTCAAGACCCCTAAGGATCTTAAAGGTTTCAATTAAGTCGCCTCTTACTCTTCTAAATTCCAGTGGATACAAGCCTAACCTGTCCAGCCTTTCCTTATAAGACAACCCACCCATTCCTGGCATTAGTCTAGGAAACCTTCTCTGAACTGCTTCAAATGCATTTACATCTTTCTTTAAATAAGGAGACCAGTGCTGTACACAATACTCCAGATGTGATCTCACCAATGCCCTATATAACTGAAGCATAACCTCCATACGTTTGTAATCAATTCCCCTCACAATAAATGATAACATTCTATTAGCTTTCCTAATTACTTGCTGTATCTGCATACTAACCTTCTGTGATTCATGCACTAGGACACCCAGATCCCCCTGAATCTCAGAGCTTTGCAATCTCTCATTATTTAGATAAGAAGCTTCTTTTTTTATTCTTCCTGCCAAAATAAACGATTTCACATTTGCCCACCTTATACTCCATTTGCCAGATCTTTGTCCACTCACTTAACCTATGTCACTTGGTAGCCTCCTTACGTCCTCTTCACAATTTACTTTCCTACCTGTCTTTTGTGCCATCAGAAAATTTAGTTACCATTCCTCAAGTCCCTTCATCCAAGTCATTTATATAAATTGTAAAAAGTTGAGGCCCCAGCACTGATCCCTGTGGCACACCACTTGTCATATCCTGCCAACCAGAAAATGACCCATTAATGCCAAATTTCTGCTTCCTGTTAACTAGCTAATTTTCTATCATGCCAATGTGTTATCCCCTTACACCATGAGCTTTTATTTTCTGCAATAACCTTTGATGTGGCACTTTTTCGAATGCCTTCTGGATATCTAAGTATAGTACATCCACCGGTTCCCATTTACCAACAGCACGTAGCTCCTTCAAAGAACTCCAATAAATTGGTTAAACATGATTTCCCTTTTACCAAACCATATTGACTCTGCCTGATTGCCTTGAATTTTTCTAAGTGCCCTGCTATAACATCTTTAATAATAGCTTCTAACATTTTCCCTACGACAGATGTTAGACTAACTGGCCTATAGTTTCCTGCTTTCTGTCTCCCTCCCTTTTGGAATAAAGGAGTTATATTTGCTATTTTCCAATCTAATGGAACCTTCCCTAAATTTAGGGAGTTTTGGAAAATTAAAATCAGTGCATCAACTATCTCACTAGCCACTTCTTTCAAGACTTAGGGTGAAGTCTATCTGGACCTGGGGATTTGTCAGCCTGCAGCCCCAACAATTTACTCAATACCACTTCCCTGGTGATTATAATTTTCCCAGAGTTCCTCTTTCCCATTTCCTGATTTACAGCTATGCAAAGTTTAAACCAAAGCCACCTGCTTTTAACTAACTTTGAGATCGAAAGATGCAGAGACCACACCACCAGTAACTCATGTGCACCCTGCAGTGTGCCTTCCTGTGCTCGGTCTTCGTGATGCTGCCTCCCGTGTGCGTCACTGCCGCTGACTGGTCCGTGGCCTGGGGCCGAAGGCAGGTCCACGGCCTGCGGCTGAGATCGAGGCAATGGGGCTGCAATTTGGGGCCTGGGTTGGAGTGGTGCTGGAGGCTGTCCTACATCTAGGCAAAGTGGAGAAATCCTGGTGTGGAGAGGCTATGTGGGGTTGGATGGTGAGAGTGAGTGGTGGCTGAGGGGAGAGGGAATTGGTGAGTGTCGCTGGAGGGGTGGGGGAGGCCTAATGAGCGTTTTTGATGCCAATGATCGTTTCTGATCACATTTGATGTCAAAAGATGGCAATGAGCACTGATGTCTAATGAAAGTCTCATTCCAAATTACATCTTTTGATGGCTAATGATTACTGATCATTTTTGAATGCATTTAAATGCAAAATGTCATCAAAATTTTCTGTTATGGATGCTATTAAGGTGATGGAATGGAATGATGGCACTATCCAATATTAAACCAATACAGGAATGAGACTTGTGACTAACAACTCATGGTCATTTATGCTAGGCAAATGCTTGCGCAGAAAACTCATATATCCAACTTCTGCTTATATCAAATTATTAAAAACACATTTGGAAGGCTGCTAATCAATGCCACATGTAAGCTGGCCTTTACTTCTCTTCGCTCCAATTCAAGTAGCCTCAAACAGATTACCTTTAAAATTAGTTTGCCCTTAAATCATATCTCAATTTCTGTACACATGTCCCAGCAAGTGGTGTAAGAGTACAAAATGCACCTTTCACCTTTCTGAATTTATTGTTGCAAGTTCATACTTTTTATTGCATTTTCACCTAAAATTTAGTAAAACTGAAATATAGTAAAATTAGCGAGGGCTTCTAGTGCTAACAGGCACAGCAATGGCAACCCATACCAACACCCGTTATGAACCTATATCAAAGCTGGAGAAATCAACTGGAAAGGCTGTTCCAGAGCATTGCATTTTATACTCTGAGCTATTTTCAAATAACTCATTATCAGTTATTGACTTCACTACTAGAAACTGACACAGAAACATATATGATATGAGGCGCAAGTTGGCTGTGATGGATTAGGAAACTTGACTTAAAGGGATGATGGTGGATAGGCATTGGCAAACATTCAAAGAGCGCATGGGTGAACTGCAACAATTGTTTATTCCTGTCTGGCTCAAAATTTAAACAGGAAAGGTGGCCAAACCTTACAAGGGAAATTAGAGATAGTATAAGATGCAAGGAAGAGGCATGCAAATTGGCCAGAAAAAACAACAGACCTGAGGATTGGGAGCAGTTTAGAATTCAGCAAAGGGGGACCAAGTGATTGATTAAGAAGGGGAAAATAGAGTACGAGAGTAAGCTTGCGGGGAACATAAAAACTGACTGTAAAAGTTTCTATAGGTATGTGAAGAGAAAAAGATTGGTGAAGACAAATGTCCCCTTACAGTCAGAAACGGGAATTTATAATGGGGAACGAAGAAATGGCCAACCAACTAAATACATACTTTGGTTCTGTCTTCACAAAGGAGGACACAAATAACATACCAGAAATGTTGGGGAACACAGGGTTTAGTGAGAGGGAGGAACTAAAAGAAATCAGTATTATTAGGGAAATGGTGTTGGGGAAATTGATGGAATTGAAAGCCGATAAATTCCCGGGGCCTGAAAATCTACATTCCAGAGTACTTAAGGAAGTGGCCTGAGAAATAGTGGATGCATTGGTGGTCATCTTCCCAGATTCTATAGACTCTGGAACAGTTCCTACAGATTGGAGGGTAGCTAATGTAACCCCACTATTTAAAAAGGGAGGCAGAGAGAAAACAGGGAATTATAGACCAGTCAGCCTGATGTCGGTAGTGGGGAAAATTCTAGAGTCCATTATAAAAGATTTAACAGTTGAGCACGTGGAAAACAGTGGCAGAATCAGACAGAGTCAGCATGGATTTATGAAAGGGAAATCATGCTTGAAAAATCGACTGAAATTTTGAGAGGACGTAACCAGTAGAGTTGATGAGGGGGAGCCAGTGGATGTGGTTTATTTGAACTTTCAGAAGGCTTCCGATAAAGTCCCACATAAGAGATTGGCATGTAAAATTAAAGCACATGGGATGGGGTTGGGGGTAGTTTATTGAGATGGATAGAAAACTGGTTGGCAGACAGGAAACAAAGAGTAGGAATAAATGGGTCTTTTTCCGAATGGCAGGCAGTGACTAGTGGGGTACCACAGGGATCGGTGCTGGGACCCCAGTTATTCACAATATAAATTAATGATTTATATGAGAAAACTAAATGTAATACCTCTAAATTTGCAGATGACACAAAGCTGGGTGGGAGGGTGAGCTGTGAGGAGGATGCAGAGATGCTTCAGTGCGATTTGGACAAGCTGAGTGAGTGGGCAAATGCATGGCAGATGCAGTATAATGTAGATAAATGTGAGGTTATCCACTTTGGTAGCAAAAACAGGAAGGCAGATTACTATCCGAATGGCTATGAATTGAGAGAGGGGAATGTGCAACGAGACCTGGGTGTCCTTGTACACCAGTCACTGAAGGCAAGCATGCAGGTGCAGCAGGTGGTAAAGGCAAATGGTATTTTGGCCTTCATAGCCAGAGGATTCGAGTACAGGAACAGGGCATTTGCTGCAATTGTACAGGGCATTGGTGAGACCACACCTGGAATATTGTGTGCAGTTTTGGTCTCCTTATCTGAGGAAGGATGTACTTGCTATAGAGGGAGTGCAGCAAAGGTGTACCCAACTGATTCCTGGGATGGCGGGACTGACATATGAGGAGAGATTGAGTCAATTAGGGTTATATTCGCTGGAGTTCAGAAGAATGAGGGGGGATCGCATAGAAACCTATAAAATGCTAACAGGACTGGACAGGGTAGATGCAGGAAAGGTGTTCTGGGGCTCATGCGGGTACCCATAGCCACATCTTTTATTTGGAGGAAGTAGGACAGGTTTAAGGAGAAATTATTCAGTGAGAACACAATTTCAGCCAGACAAAGGTGAGTGGTGGTGGATGGGGATCGTTTGGGCCTCTGTTCAAGGAAGAAGCAGAGAGCCCTCAGACCATTCTGGTGGGGGTGGAGGTGTAGAGGGATTGGACGTCCATGGTGAAGAGGAAGCGGTTAGGGCCAGAGAACTGGAAATTGTTGATATGATGTAGGGCATCAGAGAAATCATGGATGTAGGTGGGAAGAGACTGGACAAGGGGAGAGAGAATGGAGTCAAGGTAGGAAGAAATGAGTTCCGTGGGGCAGGAACAGGCTGACACAATGGGTCTACCTGGACAGTCCTGCTTGTGGATTTTGGGAAGGAGGTAGAAGTGGGCTGCCTGGGGTTGGCAGACTATGAGACTGGAAGCTATGGAGGGAAGATCTCCAGAGAGATGAGGTCAGTGACAGTCCTGGAAACAATGGCTTGATGTTCGGTGATGGGATCATGGTCCAGGAGGAGGTAGGAAGTGTCTGGGAGCTGGCGCTCAGGCTCTGTAAAGTAAATGCTGCATTGCACATTAACTGAAGTAACCTACCCAGTAATTATTACATTATATCAAAAAAAGGCTTGCAGGCACCATTTCACAGACAAATGGGTAAGTGACTGAGGTGGCAAAATACAAAGTACTAGAAACTCACGCAGATTCTGACCATTTGAAGTCCAATTTGAGATGGGATTACTCTCTTTTAATTCACCAAATATGATTTGGAACATATACAATACTGTGTATTATTTTTCAGTTGTTGTGGTTTCTTTTTGATGGAATTATTTTCTCGGTGATCTGGAGAGATCTGGGTCACAGATGCATGAATTTTGTAACTTGGGATCTGAACAGCATGGGATTGTGTGACAGGATCCATGGTATTAGGAGGTTATATTTGGCAGCAGGTTACAGCTGTGACATGAAGCAGTGCACATTACCCCAAACAAGCTGTCAATCCCAACTGCACTCAGAGGAATTCACCGGATAAGGAACTGGGTCACTGCAAAGGGAAGAAAATGAAAGTACAAAAACTTAAAACACCATGCACACAAGTTTTCTTTTGAGTCCATTATGCAAAGTTCAATAAATTTAAAAAAACTTCAAATATGTATTTAGAAAAGCATAAACTTTTATGAATGATAGATGCTGTGGGAAAAAGTGTTCAGTGAAAATTCACACAAAAAAAAACAATTAATGTGGAATGAAACCAAAAGCCGCCCACCTTCCTTTTATGTTGGATCCTGCCCAATGACCCAGGATGTCACCTGGTATATTCCTCTGAGGGTCTGCTCTGACAATTACATTCTATAATAGGGTCATTGAGTGTTCATGGATTTTGTCCCCTCTTTTGGTTGAGAAGCTACCTGGCTTCCATTCCATCACTCCAAAGATTTAACCAAACTGCCACAAAGCACATTGTGAAGAACGTTGACTCATATTTCACTGCTCCTGGCACAATTTTAATAACATTTTACAGAATCACAGAATGGTTACAGCATATTCGGTCCATTGTGTCTGTGCTGCTCTCTGAAGGAGCAATTCATCTAGTGCCACACCGCCCCCCTCCTCTCCCTGTAGCCTTGCACATTCTGTCTTTTCAGTTAATAATACAATTTTATTTTTAAAATCTCAAAAAATATTTTTTAAACAGGTGCTTATCAACATTAGTGAAATTATTGAGATTGCGTACTTTAGCTGTTCTTTGCTTATAGCACCCCTTGTTGGAGTTACCGTGAAACTACATTACTGCAAATCATAAAGCAAAGTCAACTGGAACAATAATGCATATAAATCGAGATTATTACAGAGGGTCTATAGAGATTCCAAGCTTTATATTATAACTGTGTGGACAGCAGAGAAGTTTAAAAACCACTAAACAACAAACTTTGTACTGTTATTATCTGAACTCCAAGATCATATTTTCTTAAAAGCACATTCAATATCTAATTAATAATTTATACTAATTTAATTTCATGGAGAACTGGGAACAGTCACTGGGTGACACTAACATTCAGCTAAGAGCTGAAGGCGAGGTCCATGTCATTGTGGTATCTACAACAAATTTAATCATCAAAATGTCACTGCTACAAGTTTATCAAGAAATATTTTACTTTTGATTACTAAATTTTCAGATTAGTACATTAGCATTTTGTTCCTTGTGAAGTCATCTGGCTGTAGCGGTGGGGGGAGATAATTGATAATTGAGGATTGAAGCTGATGTTATCATCAGTTTCACAACATAGGATTGAAAACTGTAATACATATATGTTCAACAGATTTCATCTCAAGTGGTATAATTTGTCTCGGACTAAGTCAGAGTTGCAAGGAATTATTCAATTTTAGAAATCAGACATGAGCAACTGGAAGCTTGCCATTCCACAACAAAATTCCAGGCCTATCACAACACCAGGCCCCAAGATGCCATGTACAGATGGTTTCCCCACCCCCACAATACAACAGTTAACAGTGCTCATATTTTTAAATAGTTTTAAACAAATCATTCCAACAGTGGATGGAGTGACACCAAATATTCAGCTTGTGTGTTATTACTCTCACCTTTTAGAGCTCATGGGTTATGCAGTCATAGCAGTCACTGGGTGACACTAACATTCTGCTACATCTCTGCCTTCCTTTTCTGCATTTATTTATACCATATACACACATACCACCTTTGAAGATCTTATTCATGACTGCGTCTGTGCGGCATCTTTTCCAGCCTCTACAAATATGTCAGACCAAACCAATGCATTTCATGACAATTACTGCCCTATCATCAGATGGTGCATATACTGGAAATTGGTTGGGACTGGGCAAGCTTGCTTAATTTCCATTAAGCCTACATTTTTTAAGTACAGCAGCAATGATCTGCCATGCCTTTTCTCAGAGCTATTTATGCACAGAATTCTTGGTTTTGGCTCAGCTCATGACAAAATATCAAGTAGAGACTGTTTACTTACTCTCGAAGTGCCACAAAACACAAAAAGATAAAAAGGGGAAAGAAATGGAGACTTAAATTTAAGGCATCAAACATAAACTAAAATGTAGTTCTAAAAGAAAAGATTCTGCAAAAATTATGCCAATTAAAATCGGGAAAACAGTTTGATTTTTTTTGTTAGGTGGTAAAAATTACTTACCGCAATCAATTATTGCGGTACTTCTAATGTTTTATGAACTACTGCAAAATGTGCTGTTCATTTAGTAAGAGTAATGTTAACTTTATGCAAGTTAATTTGTACTTGTTTCTGGTAAAGCATTAGTTCAAAGCATTTTATATCAAAATATTTCAGTTTTCAGGCAAACAACCTCTTGTGGGGGGGGGAGGGTGTTACTGACAGCCTAAGAAAGGTGAATTCATTATTAATCCTTAGAACGCTGGCACTTACATGAAATTCACATCCCTAGGCCAACCATTTTTGCTTACATTTTCAAGACGCACATGGTTATGCTGTAACAAACTCAATTGGAAAGAAAAGGCAGCATTTATATAGCACTTAATTATATCTTAAAGCATCCAAAGCACCTCACATATTGTTGCTATAGTTGTGTAAATAAACTTGGTCGTTGTTCTGTGCACAGCAGTAATTGTGGTGGTAGTTGAGAGAAAATGTTGGCCAAGACTCTAGAATTACCTGGCCTTTGAAAACTGGCTTGGATGCAAGTTATGCAACCCCCAATATACATAGTCCTCTTATAGTTTTATATTACTGTGCTAAATATAATGACATTATTGGTTAGCTTTGAACTAAAAATGCTTTCATAAATGCACAGAAACCTTCTTTGTAGAACAATGGGCAATCTGTTCATTTCAGATTGAAATATCTGGGAGCAGAGTTTGAGAGTGGGCATAGCTTGGGAAACATGGAATAGCTGAATATTCTATGGTGAGAGTCAGGATTTGAGAAAGTGGCAGTTTTGCCTATAACTCAGGCTCAAAACAAGAACAATAGCCTAGTGGTTACTGGATTAGTAATTCAGAGGCCTGGACTATTGATCCAGAGACATGAGTTCAAATTCCACAATAGCTGGGGAATTTAAATTCAGTTAATCTCACCTCCCCTTGTGTAGAACACCAGCTGCTGCTCATCCCTGACTATAACCCAATTACCCGAGGACAGCAACTTAGCATTGCGCTGTAGAAAGAAGAGTATTTCTTTCCCACTTTGATTTTAACTTTATTTCTATTCCATACCTTGCATTTACCTCACCACCTCAGCCTCTGTGATTTCACTGCTCATTTTAAGTGCAATCTATTTCATAGAATTGGTCTCTTATTAAATAAAATCCACCTTCAAAAGGCCAGTTTCCGAGCCAATCAATTTTAAATTGTTAAAGTCACATCTTGAGAACTACCAACTTACCTTCTGATGCCTAACCATGAAAGAGATGATGCTAGTGATAGATGAGTTTTTCTTTTGGTGACCCTGACAACCTGAGATCGTCCCAACAAGGCAGTCTCAGGAGCACTCCCAGCAAAAATAGAAATCCGAAAATAAAAGGGGCTGGAAAACCATTTAGCTCACAGCAAGTTAAAAGCTAGAACTATGTTTCTGTACTGTTCTAAGCTCGCACCATGCAGGAACTGGTGTTGTACATGGGTTCCCAAGACAGAGGGAGCTCTAAACAAGGGCTACAATTAGAGTCAGTGGTATATCATGATGCAGTGAGATAGCTTACTAAAAGTGAATATCAAACCAAACGCTTTCACTGAGTAAGGAGGATTTGCACTTACAAGGTGCCAATGTCATCAGTCCAGATCTGCCATTAAACATTGATCAAGACAAATTCTTAAAACAATTATTGGTTCTTCTGTGCAACTAATCGAATTGCAGTATTTCAGATTTCCTCCTATTTTAATATTTTACTTTTTTTAATTACTACTATAGAATACTTGCTAATCTTCATCATAAATGTTTTAAAAATTTAGCCAAGGATTTTTTTTCCCCCACCTCTCAATTGTGATGGCCCATGTGCTTTGGGGAAAAAGCTATAATTTATATTGGGGTGACAGTCCCTCTAAGAGCTAGGTTTCTCTCAAATAGAAAAGCAACTTGCTTCCATCATGTGGTAAAGCTACCTGGCAGATAAACAATAGTAAAAGATGATGAAACAAGAAGTTAATTATAGTGGGGAATAGATTTCAAGCAGTTAGAACAAGCTGGCTGCAGGGAACATCTCTTTCAAGCAGAATTCAGTTGATATTCTGTGGGATGGGTAAAAGGGTTTATCGCTTGATAGCTGAAGGACTTAATAACTTGGACATAGCTAAGGTTTTTAGTATTTGTGCTCTTTGATTTTTAGTAAAATACTTTTGTTTTAAAAAAGTGAACCTCGTTGTGGTTTCAATCTTTTAGATCTCCAAAACAAAAAATTAAAACGTTACTGGTCTCTACTGAAATTGTAACCACAATTAAATCAATTTATTTCAGATGTGTTGCTTCCAGGATATTCTAAAGGAAAGGCCTTTTCCTGTTTCTGAAACAAGTCAAAGATGTTTTATACCGAGCAATATATTCAACCATTCACTCAGCACAGTGATAGGGCTTGCACAAAATAGTGATGATAATTGACAAAAGGATTAAAGGAGACATTAGAAATAAATTATTGACTGTGGTTAGAGAATGTGGAATTCTCTATCGCAAATTGTCATTGAGGTGCAGAACTTTTTTTAAAAAAGGAATTACATGGGCCCTTCAAACAGGGATAATAGATATAGGAATTAACTAGGGAAATTAAATTGGACCATGTAGCCATGTGGAAAATGTCAGCACAAACTTGTAGCCAAATTACCCATTTCTGTGCTGTAGCATTCCATGACTCATGATCATTAAGTCCAACATTGATGGGATGATCCCTGCACATGTCCGACATATATCAATGATTTGGATGAAATATTTCCGAGTTTGCTGACGACACAAAACTAGGTGGGAATGCAAATGGTGAGGAGGATGTTGAGAGACTTCAAGGTGGTTTAGGCAAGTTGAGAGAGTGGGTAAATACATGGCAGATGCAGTATAACGTGGATAAGTGTGAAGTTATTCGCTTTGGTAAGAAAAACAGAATGGCAGAGTATTATTTAAATGGTGATTGGGAAATGTTAATTTACAAAGGGATCTGGGTGTCCTTGTACCAATCACTGAAAGCAAGCATGCAGGCTCAGCAAGCAGTTAAGACAACAAATGGTATGTTTGCCTTCATTGCAAGAGGACTTGAGTACAGCAGTAAGGATGGTTTACTGCAGCTATACAGGGCCCTTGTGAGACCACACTTGAGTATTATATGCAGTTTTGGTCTCCTTACCTTTGAAAGGATATACTTGCCATAGAGGGAGTGCAGCAAAGGTTCACCAAACTGATTCCTGGGGTGGCAGGGTTGTCGTATGAGGAGAGAGGATACGATACAATCTCAGGATATGGGTTAGGCCATTTAGAGCTGAGATGAGGAGAAACTTCTTCACTCAGATAGTGGTGAACCTGTGGAATTCTCTACCACAGAGGGCTGTGGAGGCCAAGTCACATAATATATTTAAGAAGAAATAGTTGGATTTCTAGACTCTAAAGGCATTAAGGGCTTTAGGCATATGGCATTGAGGTAGAGGATCAGCCATGATCATATTGAATGGTGGAGCAGGCTCGAAAGGCCGAATGACCTACTCCTTCTTCTATTTTTTCTATGTTTCTAACATGAAGTGGTTTGGATAGGTTTGACCTAGATCCCAGTGGGAGTACATCTACTGTAGAACAAAATAAACGAGTTGCCTACAATTGCATTTAAAAGGTGTTAAGGATCATTGATGTGAGAAAGAAGTTCAGTGAAGCAGAACAGGGTGCCTTTGTAAGATTAAGGCATGTTGCTGAAGCAAAACTTTACTCTCACTCTGGCAGCCTTATGTTGAGTGTTTTTGGAGTATTCAATGCTGACGTTAGCTGGCTAAAATTATTTTCAATTTTCATTAATGGCATCTTTCACTGTCATTTTGGGCCAGAGTTTCATGTGAGGGGGTGGGCAGCCAGAAAGATGCAGTGGGAGGCGTCACAATGTCTCACTTCCATTCCCAACTCTGCCCATTCTCGTAAGGCTGGGAGGAGAGCAGGGGTGAGGGTGGAAAATTTGTCATCCTCACCATTAATTGGGTGCATTTAGATAATTAAGCAGCTCCTGAAGAGTTCGCCTTCTCAGGTATCAACTTTTCCCTGGAGCGGGCAGCCATTGAGAACTACGTAAAGCTTGTTAGGAACAGGGCTGACAGTGTGGTTGAACATTGCTTGTTTCTCTGGTGTCCTATCTCCAACCCCGGCCTCTAATTGGCCATCACTCCAGGCCCGTTCCCAATTAAACTTGCACCTCCACCAAAATCAGAAGCTTTTGGGTTCCAGTTGGAAACAGAATTAACTCGAAAATGAACCAGTCTTCCAAATACTGTCTCCTCAGCCAAAATCTGGCCCTTTGTGGTTCTTTCATCTTGAACGACAGTAAACTTGAAACAGGTCAAAAATTTTTTTTTAATTAAATTTCATTCATGGGATTTGGATGTCACCGGCAAAGCCAGTATTTATTGCCCAACACTAATTGCCCTTGTGGGAAGGTGTGGTTAGTTGCCTTCTTGAACTGCAGCAGTGTAGTGTATGCACTCCCACAGTGCTGTAGGCAAGGAATTTGACCAACAACAATGAAGGAATGGCGATAAATTCTGAAGTCAGAATGGTGAGAGAGACCTGGATGGGTACTTGTAGGTGGTGATATTCCCATGTCCTTTGTCCTTCTGTAAGGATCTTTGGATGGATACCCAATTGGAATCAACCCAATTCACCAGTAATTTGGTTTTAACTCTCAGGTTCAAACAATAGTTTAGGCCCACAGGGTAAGACAAGACTGTTCAGAAAGTGAATTCAAAGAAATTTTATTTAAAGAGAAATACAAACTAGTACAGAGTTGTAATATAGGATTGTGAAGTTATAATGCAGAATTAGTTATGTGCAAATGTATAAGAATCATACATCCATACAATTAAACACCAGTTTCAATACACAGTGCATATGTCTGTAATTAAAATCATTCATCATCCTTTTCCTACACTGGACTAATTTTTAACAAAAAACCCAAAAAGGAACACAAGCATACTTATCACATCCAACAGACCTTCACGACTTTCAATGAATTCATCAGTTCCACAAAAGTGTATATTTGCTTCCTTCTCTGGGTGTCAGAATGGGGTTAATCCCTAGGGAGTGTCTAAGATCCTCCCACTTCACATGCTAATAGTGCCTTATCATCCTTTGATTGGCTGACATATTATTTTAATTTAGCTTAATTAATCTTGATAACAGAACAATGAACACTGTTTCCTTAATATAATTTCAAACACACACCTTATGTAATTTGTACAAACTTTTAGTTTCTAAATTTTGTTCTAATCAGAATTTATGATGTTCCTTGCAATCATTTTGTGTCTGCTTCTTAACAAAAATGCACATAAAATTCCTTTAGGAATATGCCTAGTCTTAATTTGTGTAATTTAAAAATCGAATCCTGCGATAAAACTACTAATTAATTAACAGTTCCTTCATTATAATTATAACTGAGGCTTATCTTATCTAATTGTTGTTGCTGGGCTGAAAGTTCTCCTTATCTGTTGTTGTCATGGCTACACACATCAGAATGCAAGGTCATTTGTCTTAACATATCTGAACTCTATTTTATGGTCAGGTCATTAAGCTTAAAAGAAAATAGTTATACATGCCTAAATAAGTTTTAAGAAATTATTAAAACTTAAAAAAGGTGAAATAATACTTATAAACACAAATGTGTGAATGTTCAGTGCTAGCTCTGCTGATTAGGGTTAATTAATTGCCACCAAGGTACATTTCTTTCAATTAATCTGATGTCTCTTACAATAATGCTATGTACAGAAATACAAAGTAATTGTGCTGAATTTAACAGAAGTTTGTAGGTTTTCAAAATTGCAGCGTCATGCATTTTAAAAAGATGACTTTTAAAGAACTTTTAATTTTAGCCAAGCATTTTAAAATAACTATTGATTCATTTAAAGTCAATTAAAATTAATTGAGGTTCACTACCTTAAAATTATTTATTGCCAGCTTGCCCAATTCACTGTCAATATAACAATGTATACAATGGTTGCTGTCAAGAAACCATATGTTACTTCTAAACAAGATTTTAAAAAATCCAAATAAAAGGTGTGGCTATGGGTACCCGCATGGGCCCCAGCTATGCCTGTCTCTTTATGGGGTATGTGGAACATTCCTTGTTCCAGTCCTACTCCAGCCCCTCCCACAACTCTTTCTCCGGTACATCGATGATTACTTCGGTGCTGCTTCATGCTCTCGTCAGGACCTAGAAAAATTTATTAATTTTGCTTCCAATCTCCACCCCTCCATCATTTTCACATGGTCCATCTCTGACACTTCTTTTCCCTTCCTTGACCTCTCTGTCTCAATTTCTGATGATAGACTGTCCACCAATATCCATTACAAGCCTATCGACTCCCACAGCTACCTCGACTACAGCTCCTCACACCCCGCTTCCTGTAAGGACTCCATCCCATTCTCTCAGTTCCTTCGCCTCCGTCGCATCTGTTCTGATGATGCTACCTTCAAAAACAGTTCCTCTGACATGTCCTCCTTCTTCTTTAACCGAGGTTTTCCACCCACGGTCATTGACAGGGCCCTCAACCGTGTCCGGCCCATCTCCCGCGCATCCGCCCTCACGCCTTCTCCTCCCTCCCAGAAACATGATAGGGTCCCCCTTGTCCTCACTTATCACCCCACCAGCCTCCGCATTCAAAGGATCATCCTCCGCCATTTCCGCCAACTCCAGCATGATGCCACCACCAAACACATCTTCCCTTCACACCCCCGGCGGCATTCCGTAGGGATCGTTCCCTCCGGGACACCCTGGTCCACTCCTCCATCACCCCCTACTCCTCAACCCCCACCTATGGCACCTCCCCATGCCCACGCAGAAGATGCAACACCTGCCCCTATCACTGCTTGCTTGTACCTACAACCACCCACTTCCTCTCTCCTCACCGTCCATGGGCCCAAACACTCCTTTCAAGTGAAGCAGCATTTCACTTGCATTTCCCCTAACTTAGTCTACTGCATTCGTTGCTCCCAATGCGGTCTCCTCTACATTGGAGAGACCAAACGTAAACTGGGCGACGGCTTTGCAGAACACCTGTGGTCTGTCCGCAAGAAAGACCCAAACCTCCCTGTCGCTTGCCATTTTAACACTCCACCCTGTTCTCTTGCCCACATGTCTGTCCTTGGCTTGCTGCATTGTTCCAGTGAAGCCCAACGCAAACTGGAGGAACAGCACCTCATCTTCCGACTAGGCACTTTACAGCCTTCTGGGCTGAATATTGAATTCAACAACTTTAGATCTTAAACTCCCTCCCCCCATCCCCACCCCGTTTCTTCCCCCTCCCTTTTGTTTTTTTCAATAATTTATATAGATTTTTCTTTTCCCACCTATTTCCATTATTTTTAAATCTACAACTAATACCTTGTCAGTCTTTCCACCCCACCCCCACTAGAGCTGTACCTTGAGTGTCCTGCCATCCATTCTTAATTAGCACTTTTCTTAGATAATATCACCACCTTCAACACCTCTCTGATCCTTTTGTCTGTGACATCTTTTGATTATCTGCTCCTATCACTGCTTGCTTGTACCTACAACCACCCCACCCTCAACTTCTCTCCCCCCGTCCCCACCTTAAACCAGCTTATATTTCTCCCCTCTCCTAACTACACTCAGTTCTGTTGAAGGGTCATGTGGACTTGAAACGTCAACTCTTTTCTTCTCCACCGATGCTGCCAGACCTGCTGAGTTTTTCCAGGTAATTCTGTTTTTGTTACTTCTAAGATGGCTTCCTTTGGCCCTGATAACTTATTCAGTAAGTTTAGCATGAGAATGATTGGTTTTAACTAAAACTTACTTCTAAGTAAGCTTAGACGGTGAGTGATAGAGATCATGGATTTTGGAAGTGTCAAAGAAACCTTGGCGAGTTGCTACTGTGCATCTTGCAAAATACATATGCTGCAGCTACACTGCACTGATGGTGCAGAGAGCAAATGTTTAACAATGTGAATGGGGTTCCAATCAAGTGAGTTACTTTAAGCTGATGTTTCTCTGTCAGCCATAGCTCAGTTGATAGCACATTTGTTTCTGAGTCATAAAGTACCGGGTTCAAGTCTAGGACTTGAGCACAAAAAGAAAAAAAGGCCAACACTACAGTACAGTGCTGAGGGAGCACTGCACCAGAAACCCCACGTCAAATGTGACATTAAATCAAGGTCCCATCTGCCTGTTCGAGTGGATGCAAGGGATCTCCTGGTACTATTCGAAAATGAAAAAGGGAGTTATCCTTGCCAATATTTACCCCTAAAATCAACATCACAGAAACAGATAATCTGATCATTATCACATTGCTGTTTATGTGGGAGTTTGCTATGTACAAATTGATTGCCATGTTTCCTACATTACAACAGTGACTACACTTCCAAAGTACTTCATTGGCAGTAAAGCACTGAGATATCCGGTGTCATGATAAGCACTACAAATGTTTTTTTTTTAAATAGTGTCAAGCATCTTGACTATTTTTAGAGCTGCACTCATTCTGACAAGTGGAGAATATTTCATCACACTGTCTTATACTTGTAGATAGTCAAAAGGTTTGTGGAGTCAGCAGTTGAGTTACTTGCCACAGAAAATCCAGCCTCTGGTTTGCTCATGTAAGCACAGTTGTGTGGCTGGTCATGTCCAGTTAAGTTTCTGGTGAACCACAGGATGTTGATGGTGGGTTTCTGGCAATGGTCATACCATTAAATATCATGGGGAGATGGTTAGACACTCTTGTTGGAGATGATCATTGTCTGACACTTGTGGCATGAATGTTGCTAGCCATTCATCTGCCCAAGGCCAGAGGTTGTCAAGTCCCACTGCCTGCAGGGAAGGACTGGTTTATTACCTGAGAAGTTGCAAGTAGAAATCAACACTGTACAATCATATCATCCCCAATGTTGACCTTATGGAGCGAAGGTAATTGATGAAGCAGCTGAAGATGGTTCTCCTGCAGCGATGTCCTCAGGATGAGATGATTGGCCTTCAACAACTACAACCATCTATCTTTGTTCTAGGTATCCCTCCCTCCAACCCCCTCGATTCTCATTGACTTCAATTTCATTACAGTTCCTTGATGTCACACTCTGTCAAATGCTGCCCTGATGTCAAGGGCAGTGCCTCTCCCCTTCATCTCTAGCATTAGGTTCTTTGTTCAAGGCTGTAAATGAGATCTGGAGTCAAGTGTTCCTGGCGGAACCCAAACTGAACACATGGTGAATAAGTGCCGTTTGATAATGCTGTCAATGATACATTCCATCACTTTGCTGATGATAAGAGTAGACTTATATGGCAGTAAGTGGCCAGATTGAATTTTTCCCTATTTTTTATGGAAGGGACATATCCAGGCATTTTTTAACTTGAGTGTTATAGCTGTATTGGTACAGTTTAGTTAGAGGAGTGGCTGGTTCTGCAGCACAAGTTTTCGGCATTACACCCCAAATATTGTTGGGACCCCACAGCCTATACAGTGCACTCAGCCATTTCTTGATATCACATAGAATAAATTGAATTGGCAAGATTCTGTAATGATGGGCACCTTTGCGGAAGGCCAAGATGGATCATCCACTCAGTAATTCTGGCTGAAGATGGTTACAAGATACTCAGTCTGGTCTTTTGCATTCACATGTTGGGCTCTGCCTCATAAAGGCTGGAAATGTTCATGGAGCCATCCACCCATTAGTTGTTTAATTGTCCACCACCATTCACGACTGGATGTGGCAGGGCTGCTAAGTTTTGATCTGATCCACCTGTTGTAGAATAGCTTAGTTCCATCCATGTCATGATGCTTCCACTGTTGAGTATACACGTGGTCCTCAGTTGTTACTTCACTAGGTTGGCACCTCATTTCTAAGTATGCCTGATACTGCTTTTGGCATGCTTATGCTCTTTATTGAACCTGGCTTAATGGTAATGGTACAGTCAGGCATATGGGGCAAACAGTACCTCACAGATGTCTAGTTTTTAAGACATTATATTTGTTCTGAGTCTATCCCATTCAGCATGGTGGTAAAGCCAGACAACATTGTGGAGGGGGTGTTCCGTTTGAAAACAGTATTTTGTCGCCACAGGGTATGCAATGGTCTCTCCTTAAAATACTGTCAAGGTAGACTGAAGGAGAGGTCAACTAGATTTTTTCACTTTTGCAGGTTCTGTCAGCACTTGCCACAGGTCCAGTCTGGCAGTTGTTACAACCAGGTGAGGAGGGGTCAAATGACTCCCATTTCCCCACTCCTCTCTTGACCACAATAGACACACACACACAAAATTAGATTACAGAGCGGGAGGATAGATTAAGCAATTTAAAGTCCAGTAAAGTTAAAGTGTATATGACTCTTGAAGGTTGGTGACTTGGCTGGCTCACTCGGTCTTGATTCTTCTGCGACTCATTTGCTTGTGCAGGTCAGCAGAGAACACAGGTGCTTAAACAAAGGTTAGTTGGCTTGTCACATGACCCTCTTTTGCCAATGCCCAGTGACCCAAATATGGTTATGGTTAATGGATTCCAGTTGCCTGTCTTACATGATTAGATTATGCCTGGGCACATTCCTTTCATAGCCAGAGTCCCATTGTCCAAGTGATTACATCTAACGGTTTGCCTCCACTCAGTTGAGTACTCAGGTGATTGTCTGGATGATTTATTAATGGGGTAGAAGATGGCCCCCATTCATTCTCCAAGGCAACTGTTCCTGGTGAAGCTTTACAAACAGATTGTCTCCATTTCAATGGACTTGGAATTTAGAAAGTACAGTGATCATTAACCGCAATTTCAACTCATTGGAAGATGGCTTTAGTCTTTTTGAAAATCCAATTAGTGGTTTCCACCCAATAAATTCAGTCATTTTTTTTATATAAAGTATTACGTCATAGCTGTGGTATGCCCTTTAAGACTCTACCAGCTCAGAGTAGTGGTACTATTGAGCCACCCTCGGTAGTGTACATTGAAGTCACCCATCCAGAGTACATTCTGTGCCATACCCAAGTGTTTCTTCTATGTGTGTTTAACATGGAAAAGTAACGACTCATCAGCTGAGAGAGGGCAGTAGTGGTTTTCAGCAGGAAGTTTCACCTACCATAAGCCCAGGTACTGGCTGGAATGGTTCAATAATTACTATAGTCTTTGACCTTAAGAATGAATTTAGAAACCACTATTTATGTGGTGAATCATTGCTGTCAGAAAGACAACAAAAATTGGTTAGTCTAGTGAAATGTACGCTTCATTACATTTATCTGAATACTAGTGTACAAGTATTAACAGGTTATTCTAATGTGCTGTCATTTATTGTATTCTGTAGAACGAAAACATTTCAGACAGTCGGATCGGTTTACTTTGTGCTGGGAAAAGTATCAGCTGCTTAGAGATTCTCTAATATGAAGCATGAGATGATTTTACAATTCATACAATGTTGGGTTGGTTCATATCTCAACAATTCAACATCAGGCCGCCTTCTAATTCAAATCATTATAAGTAACTGGTTCTGACCCAACTGCTCTTTGTTTTAGTATAACTAGTGAATCTTCTCTACTCATATTTGTGAGTAAACATGAGTCTGAAACATGGTTATAATGTTTAGTTGCTAATATGACCTCTGTTTTAAGACAATTGCTCTCAATAGCTAATTCCTGGTCAGCGTACCTACATTTACCATTTGAGGTCTGCTTGTAAATTTCAGGTTACCGGTCAATCACTTGCCTTTCTCTCTCTTACACATTCAAAGTACCAAAATAATGTGTGATATCTGTTGTGTAATAGATGTAATGGCCTGGAATGGAATATCTTTGATGCTGAACTGCCAGCCCTCTGAAACGGATCACAACTTCAGGGTTTAGTGTAAACATCAATGAACATGGTAATCCTGAAGTTACAATGTCATTGACTGTTCCACCATACAAGGCTACGCCATGAATGCCCCCACCCCAGATTAGTGAAATCACTTGATGTGGCATCAACATCCCTATTCCACGCTCAAATCACTGTTAGGAACACAATAAAAAGTTATACCTTGTTTAATCAGGCGTAACTGGGTTTAAACACAGATGAGAGTAATAACCATTGCTGAATAGTAGATTTGGCTCTAAAATAAAAATGTTATATTTATGGAGTGCTTTTCACGATAACTAGGTAGCTACCTAAATAGTTTCTACCTTCAATCCATGTGTACGTTACAATTTTTATTTTGCTCAATGTAAATTTTTTAAACAAGTTATCTTATTTTAATGTCTTTCATTTCCTGATTGACTGTCAAAATTCTCTAATGTGATTGGCTGCATGGACAGCTTGATGATATACTGCAGCTCAACATTGGGAATCTTCACTAAAGAACACTACAATCCACTGCAATATGAGATGAGGTAAAGTTCTCATCACACCAATCACTAGATCTTTCAACGAGCCTGAGACAAGCAGCAAGCATCCAAACTTCACCGCTAATCGCAAAATCCAGGCTAACATTTTAACGTATGCACTAATTGACCCAAGGAGAATACAATTATGGCACATAATGTAAACCATTAATCTCCAACTGTCATTAGTATTTGTTGACCAGAAAATAGTGCAGTGAATGCAACGTTTGCTCATTCCCCATAAAGGATGTTCCAGTTTGTGCTGTTCGTCAAAGGTACAAGAAGAATGATGATCAGAATTTGCTTTGCACTTGTCGAAGCTCTCTCATGAGAAGCTTTTGCTAAGTTCTGGATGTTTTAGGTATGCGCCCTTTTAGTTGTGGAATAGTGCATGGCACATGAAGATGTGAGTGAAATATGAAGTATCTTTAAGAAAAGAAAACACACATGCACTTGGGCTGTTTGTGAGCAGTAGCTATAATCCAAAATTCCTGTAGCAAGATTTCTTCCAGGATATTGCTTCAAATCTACCAAGAAAACTTATGAAATTCAATTTAATCTCATAATACATGGTCTCATACAAGGCAAAAAATGATCAAAAGTTACTGCATTGTTATGGAAACTGCTCGCCCAACATATAATGGCCTACTCCAATCCAATGATATATGTGTTCTTGCAAGTCAATTATTACAAAGTTCAAAAAAAGGAAAACATCAGATGGACTTTCAGCAATACCCAAGCAGAATATCAAAATGAGACATTGGCACCAAGTCAAAGTACAGCAGCCCCCTCACTAACATTTGAGGGTTAGTGTCCAAAGTGGGAGAACAGTTCTATAGAACAATGAAACAACAATCCGATTATAGTCATACTCACTGATCCATCATATCCACCAGCCAACATCCTACACACCTCCATCATTATCCCTGGGTATGTCCTGCTCCACCAGCATATAAAGCCACCAGAAGTGTAGGTGTCCCTGGGAGTATTCCAGATTGACTTTGAACCCATGAAATCACGAGGCCTCAATCAAATAGTGCTTAAGAAAGCCTTTTTCTGCTGATTTCCTAATGTCTGTCAACTGATGAATCAGTACACCTCCATATTTAACATAATTTTGAAGAAACTCTTGACGGAAGCAAGGCAGAGAATGTGCTCTAACTGGAGGACTTCAATGTCCACCATTAAGAGTTGTGAGGTAGTATCACCATTAACTGAGGGGTATATCTGTCAGGTTAGATTTATGCAAGATGGAGAGTGAACCCACTTTATCCTTACAATCTCCTGGTTGCAGACATCTCTGTACACAATAGCGGAGGTAGAAGTGACTGTCTCACAATTCACACGATGCCAAAGTCTCAGCTTTACAGTAAGGACATCCTTATTGTGTAGTGTGATACTACTGCAATGCTAAGTGAGACAGATTAAGCACTGATCTCGTAGCCTAAAACTGGGGAGATGGAGGCACTGTAGGTCATGAGCAGTATAACAGAATTATATAAAATCATAAAGGGATTCAATTTCCTAACCAATATCTCCTCTCTTCAAGTTAGAAATGTGGTTGAAAACTCACCATTTGTCTGAAAGAGTACAACTGCAACACTAAGTGGACACCATTCAGGATAGAGCACTTCACTTGATTCTTCTCTCCTGTTCTTTTGAATTCAACATACAATCCCTCTATTACACTCCCTGTATCCTTGGTGCACTGTTGCTGCAGTATATATAATTTACAGGCTGCATTACCTCCCCTAGGTTACTTTACATTACTGATATAACCACGGGGGTTTTAATCTTCATGTAGACTAAGCAGACCAATTTGCAGGAAGCATGGGAGAAGAGTACTTGGTAAGTACAAACGATAGTTTTCTAGATCAGTATCTCGAGGGACCAACTAGAGGACAGGCTATTTTGATCAAATGTTGTGCAATGAGAAAAAATTTGTAATTAAAAAAATGCCAACTGTCAGCAGACAACACTGGTCCACAAGCTGCAACACCAGCCAACCATTGTGTGCTTTTCAATAACCCCCAAAAGGCAGTGATTAGCCAATCAATCTTTGCCAACCAAGGTCACCAGGATGAGAGAGACCTCAAGGTCATTAACTGCAATAAGACCTTCTTTCAGTCACCTAATCATTAAACAGGACAGAAGCACTGGGAATCATTTTATTTCAAAATTCACTATGATCTAATTGACCTTGTGGAAATGCGTTATTACTGCCAAACTAATGCATTCATGGGCCATGTAATGCTTTAACACAAAGCAAACACTGAACTGATCACATTTACTTGCTTGTACCTGTAATTAGGATAAAAATATGATTTCTTGCTGTAACTAAAACCAGAACAAGTTAAAGTGTTCGGTATGGGCTGTTCTCTGTAAAATAAGAGGAAAAATTCATTGAAAGTAGTTGCACAGTGTGGCAGCAGACATTTTTCCTCTGGATGGATAAGTTAAGGTGGGAAAAATGTTCCCTTTTTTTATATTTAGGTTCTGATGTTGTTATTCATGGTACAAGTTAATAATAGTCAGACACTGTGCCCAACATTCAAACGCAGACTCCTCTATTTATTAGGTCAACATTAAGACTCCTTAGGCAGCACCTTCCAAACACACGACCACTACCATCTAGAAAGACAAGGGCAGCAGATGCATGGGAACACCACCTGGAAGTTCCCCTCCAAGGCACTCCCCATCCTGACTTGGAAATGTATAGCCATTCCTTCACTGTCGCTGGGTCAAAATCCTGGGACTTCCTCCCTAACAGCACTCTGGGTGTACCTACACCACATGGACTGCAGCAGTTTAAGAAGGCAGCTCACCACCACCTTCTCAAGGACAATTAGGGTTGGGCAATAAATGCTGGTCCAGCCAGCAACACCCACATCCCATAAATGAATTTTTAACAAGTCATGTTGCCACTCCAGAATTTTAGTCTGGAGTCCTTACTAACTGAAATTACAGTTCTAATACAGAAACTTGTCTAATTATATTCAGCAGGCAACTGCTGCAGGTTCTATTCACTTGTACCAGAAACAGGGGACTATAATTTATAGCTGAAGTGGTTCATAGTCAACCCCACCATCTTTACCAGATACTTCATCAAAACTGAAAGAAATAGATGCGCAGATACCTGAATTAGATCCAGGATGCCCAGTTCACTCTCTGAAGAATCCACACAGAAGACAAAATACAAAGTTGCATAATGTCTGTAAATAAGTTTGTTATCTGCTCCTCCAATTAACCTAAAACAAAAGAAAATTACAGAAAACAAAAGAAGTTACACATTACTTTGGGGCACAGCTTTTATCAAACCAGAAAAATGATTTTCTATAAACGGCTTCCCCTATGTATTCTTCAAACGACTCCTCAGTGAATGCCAGTTGGTACAATTTGTTACTCACTTTGAAGTCTAGCGATGTAAAACAGGCATTATGTTTGCAACTCCCCAAAGTCCCAGGAAGTGGTCCAAATCCTAAGCATGTACACTGTATACAAGATTTGAATTGCAATCTTCAAACATCCTCAATTCTATAAATGTGTATTCTGGCACAGGCACACCACCTCTTGCTGCATTCAATACGTTTCAAACAAAAACTGCATAGCACTTGCCCTTTGGAAACATCTGCGCTATGGTCACAAAAAAAAGGTGGTAGTTTGTTGTCAAAACACAACCCATTTGAGGTAGGTAGATCTGAAAGTCAACAGTGATTTGATAAGCTGCTTGTTTAACACAGTAACCATGATACACTTCAACACCTACACTTACATAGGAAAATGTAAACTTAATGCTGCCAAAACTTGTGACTTGGGGTAAAAATGTTACCCCTGAACTCTGATGGCTTTTAACAAAATGTAGCATCAGGTTACCTTAAGCAGTTACAGCGAGCTTAAGTCAGCTTAATATAATGTAACACAATATGCAGCTTGGTTCTAAATTTCTTTGAGCAGTTTTACAGTATCCATTTTCAATGATATCCTTGGTTCAAGTGAAGTGCTCATCTCAAACAGTGTTTTTGCTCTGACTCTTTTTAAAAATTATTTACATTACTTACATGCCACCTTCCAGGAAATTACAGACATTTTCATCTCTTCTTGACACCAAGTGGAATGTCTCCCTTATAATTTGTTGTTGCGTGTCTTCACTCTGTAAATGAATACAGGTTGATTTATAATTTAAAAGCATCCGCCATAACATAAAAAGATAATGCGTCTCTTGAAATAAAATCTTATGCAGACACTTGTAGCTGCAAGACTCAAAGTTGTCAGTACTGAACAGCAAAGGAAAGAAAAAGTAGCAAATACCAAACACAAAAAAGTGCCTTTTCCCCAACTCCTTCACACTGCATAAATGCCAAAGCTTTAGTTGGATATTATTTAGGGAAATGGAAATAGGCTAAGAGAATGATACTTGAATCCATGACAAAATGTAGGAACCAGTGGCACTACTTCTGGGGTATATTAAAGCCTGTGGAAAGAGAGAAGAAAATGCCTTTTTAATATATTAGAGGGAAATATTCCTGCATTAAGGACAACATTGAGAGTAGGATGCATGAGATGACTGGTAACTAATGTATTTTCCTGTGTTTATAAGAGATTAATTGTGCCGGCCCAGCCTATTATCTTTGTCGAAGAACAGTGATACATCCTGAGGCAGCAGTAACAAACCTAAATACAGAACTCAAATAATACGTTCCAAAAAAAATGTTGGTTCATCAAAAGGGTGCTGACATTGCTGACAAGGTCCATCCCCAATTTTCTTCAAGGTGGTGGTGGTAAGGCACTGCAGTTTGTGTGGTAACGGTGTGCCCACAGTGCTGTTAGCTAGCGAATTCTAGGATTTTGACTCAACGACATTGAAGGAACAGCAATAAAACTCCAAATCAAGATGGTGTGATTTGAAGGGAAATTTGGAGGTGGTTCTGCTCCCTTGAGTCTGCTACCCTTGTCCTGGGTGGCGGAGGTTGCATGTTTGGGAGGTGCCAAAGAAGCCTTGGCGAGTTGTTGCAGTGCATCTTTTGGATGGTACACGCTGTAGATATGATATGCCATTGGTAGAGGAAGTAAATGTTTACGGTGCTGGAGGGGACATCAATGAAGCAGGCTTTTTGTCTAGGATGATGTCAAGCTTAGAGTGCTGTTAGAGTTGCACTCATCCAGGCAAGTGAGGAATATTTCATCACACTACTGACTTGCACCATGTGGTAAGGCTTTGGGGAGTCAGAATGAGTGTTACTCGCCACAGAATACCCAGGATCCATCGTGCTCTTGTAGCTACAGTATTTACAAGGCTGGCCCAGTTAATTTTTTCAGTGGAGACCCCAAAAATGTTGATGGTGAAGGATTAGATGATGGTAATACTATTGAATGCCACAGGGAGATGGTTAGATTTTCACTTATTGGGGATGGTCATTGCCTGGCATTTTTGCAGCACAAGTGTTTTTTGCCACTTATCAGTCCAAGCCTAGATGTTGTCCAGGCCTTGCTGCATTTGGGCATGAACTGCTTCATTGCATAAGGAACCGAACAATGTGTAATCATCAGCAACATCCCCACTTCTGATCTTATGATGGAGGGAAGGTCATTGATGAAATAATCTTGGAGAACCACTGCAGTGGTGTCCTGGAGCTGAGGTGATGGACCTCCAGCAACCACAGCTATCTTTCTTAGTGCTAAGTATGACTCCAGCCAGTGCAGTGTTCTTCCCATTTCCAATTACTTCAATTTTACAAGAGCCCCTTGGTGCTTCCTTGATGTCAAGTGCAGTAATTTGCAATTTTCCACTTAGTCGGATAGTTGCCAGTATAGTAGCTGCACTGGAACAGCTTGTCTAGAGGCATAGCTAGTTCTGGAACACAAGTCTTCAGCACTACAGCCAGGATGTTGTCAGGGCCCACGCACTTTGATAGGACAGTCATTTCTTAATATCACAGAGTAAATTGCACTAGTTGAATACCAGCATCCATAATAGTGGAGGCCTCAGGAGGAAGCCAAGGTCAAACATCTACTCTGCATTTCTGGATGAGATAGATATGAACAATTCAGCCCTGTCTTTTGTACTCATGGACTAGGCTCTGCCCTCAGTGAGGATGAAAATGTTCATGGAACCTGTCCCACCCATAAGTTGTTAACTGACTACCACTATTTATGACTGCTTGTGGCAACACAGCAAAGCTTTGATCTGATAGTTGGTTTTGGAATTGCTTAGTTCAGTCTATAGTATGCTGCTTTCACAAAAAAAGCATTTATATAGCATCTGTAACATAACAAAATACCCCAGGACACTTCACCGGAGCATTATAAAACAAATTTGACACCAGGCCACATTAGGCAATATTAGAGCACATAACATCTTGGTTAATGGGGCAGGTTATAAGGAGTGCTTTAAAAGGAGGAGGTAGAGACACAGAGGTTTAGAGGAGGAATTTCAGAGCTTAGGGCATTGGTGATCATGTCTTCATCTGCCAACGGTGGAATAATAAAATCAGGGATGCTCAAGAGGCCAGAATTGGACAAGTGCAGATATCTGTAGGGCTGGAGGAAGATTACAGAGATCAGTCACCCCCAACATCCCCCCTCCCTACAGTACCTTCCTGTGCAAGCACAGAAGATGCAACCCCTGTCCTTTCACCCCCTTCCTTCTCACTGTCCACGGCCCAAACACTCCTCCTAAGTGAAACAACAATTAACTTGTACTTCTTTCAGTTTAGTTTACTGTATTTCCTGAGCACAGTGGTATTCTCTACACTGGGGAGACCAAACACAGATTGGCGACCATTTTGTGCAACACCTCCATTCAGTCTACAAGCACAACCCAGAACTTCTGGTTGCTTGTCATTTTAATTCTCCACCTTGCTCCCAAGCTCACCTTACTGTCCATGGCCTGCCACAGTGTTCCAATGAAGCTCAACGCAAGCTCGAGGAACAGCACCTCATCTTTTGATCTGGCACTCTGCAGCTTTCTGGACTCAACATCAAGTTCGGCAACGTTAACCATAACCTTTGCCTTATCTCATCCTATTTGTTTTTTTTTCATTTGGCTGGGTCAGTCTTCATCTTGTTTCTTTCTTTATCCCTTCATGTTGCATTCAGATGGTTTTCATGTAGCAATTCACGCTTTTGAACACAACCTGTGTTTCTTCACTATATCTGTCACCACTCTCTTTGGCTGTTGCATCATGAATTCTTTTGTCATTTAATCTCCCCTGCCCTCCACCCTATCTTAGGCCTTCTCTTTTGTTCTTCCTCCCCAAATGCTCCACTGACTTAAAAACTATTGCATTTCTATCTTCAGTTCTGAAGAAAGGTCATCAACCTGAAACATCAACTTTTTCTCTCCACGGATGCTGCCTGACCTGCTTTTTTTGTTTATTATTAGAGATAGGGAGGGGCCAGGCCATGCTCAGACTTCAAAACAAGGATGGAGAGCTTTAATATGGGGGTGACATTTGAACTGGGAGCCAATGTAGGTGAGTAAGCACAGGGTTGATAGGCAAACAGGACTTGGCACAAGGGCATGGGCAGCAATTTTGCATGACCTCAAATTTGCAAAGAGTGGGATACCGAAGGTCAACCAGGTGTACATTGGAGTGGTTAAGTCTGGGGATAACAAAGATATAAATGAGGGTTTCAGCAGCAGATGAGTTAAGGCAAGGACAGGGTTGAGGAATGTTACGGAGGTGGAAATAGACATCTAGCGATAACGTAGGGTTGTGTTTGGAAAATCATCCGGAGTCAATATATGCTCATATTGCAAACAGTCAAGATTGTTGCCAGGAAGAGGAATGGATTCGATGGCTAGGGAACAGAGATTGGAGCGGAGACCAAAAACAATGGCTTCAGTCTTCTCAATATTTAATTGGAGGAAATTTCTGCTCATTCAGCACTAGATGTCGGATGAGCAGTCTAATAATTTAGCAACGGTGGAAGAGTTAAGAGAAGTGGTTGTGAGGTAGAGCTGGGTGTCATCAGCGTACATGTGAAAACTAACACTGTTTTCCACCGATATTGCATTAAGCGTTGATTTCCAGAGAGACTTGGGTGTGGTCATAGAAGGAACACAGAAAATCAGCATGTAGGTGCAGCAAGCAATTAGAAAGGCAAATGGCATGTTGGCCTTTATTGCAAGGGATTGGAGTACAAGAATTAAGAAGTCTTGTTACAGTGTTTTGGTGAGACCATGTGTGGAATACTATATGCAGTTTTGGTCTCCACATTTAAGAATATACTCGCATTGGAAGCAGTCCAGCAAATGTTCACTAAATTGGTCCTATGATGAGAGGTTGAGTGAATTGGGTTTATATTCTCTAGAGTTTAGAGGAATGAGGCGTGATCTTATTGAAACCTACAAAATTCTGAAGGGCCTTTATAGGGTAGACACAGAGATTGTAATCGCTGGCTGGGGAATCTAAAACACAAGGGAACAGTCTCAGGATAAGGGGCCTATCATTTAGGACTGAGGTGAGGAGAAATTACTTCACTCAAAGGGTTGTGAATTCTCTATCCCAAAGGGTTGTGCATGCTCCATCATTAAATACATTTAAGGCTGGGATAGATAGATTCTTGGTCTCTCAGGGAATTAAGGGATACAGGGAGCAGGTGGGAAAACGGAGTGGAAGTCCAAGATTAGCCACGAATGGTGGTATTGAATGGTGAAGCAGGCTCTATGGGCCACATGGTCTACTCCTGCTCCTTGTGTTCTTGTGGCAGTATGTAGATGAGGAAATAGGAGGGTGCCATGGACACATTCTTGTGTGATATCAGTATTAATGATGCAGGAAGAGAAGCAAGCCATTGCAAAGGTTTCTCTGGCCACAATTAGATAGCTAAGAATGGATTGAATTCCAGGTTTATTGAGTTAGCTGAATTTAAAATCGATAGTGGGGGAATTTAAACTCATGCCTCTGGATCATTCACCCAAGCCTCTGGGTTACTGGCCCAGTAGCACGACCATTATGCTACCATATTCCTCAATCATCCGATGACCTCTTTTCTTGCACTTGTTAAGGACACTCTCATTTAGCCATTTTTCTTGTCCAACTATTCTTCAGCAAATATATGCAGCTCCATAACACAAATGCCTTCAGCCTTTGTACTAGAGCTTTGAACTAGAGCAGTCTGCAAATGCTGCTAAGCATAAATAACACCAAATATATTACATATCACCAGCTTAATTTTATAGGTGCTTAAAGAAACTCCTGTGTTAATTATTACTTGGCCATTTATATTTATTAGGCTGCTCAAATAAACAACTTAATTTGTTTAGTGTGGTTTCCTTGATATTGAGGTATGCTTTGCTCTATTTTCCCACAAAACCCTTACTGGCTTGTTTTTTGCCTACCCCCAGTACTGTAGATTACACGGTGCAGTATGGGAAATAACGTGTTTTGTGGGGCAAGTTTGATGGACCAGTTGGTCTTTTCATGCCAATCATTTTTGTGTAGCTGTGTCAGATCCATACCTGAAATGTCAATTCCACGGTTCTTTCCAGAGGTGTTCACTGGCCTGCTGCATTTCCACCATTTTTACTTGCTTTGTTTCCATCTCAATGCGGTTATGGTGTGTATGTTGAAGACTGAATGGCAAACACTTTCTTGTCTCTCACTTCTCAAGAGTGATAACTCAAAGCACTAAATCTTCCTGATAAGTATGTGTTACTGCCAAATTGTTATTAAACTGCGAATCAGCCAGCACATTTGGGGGATAAAAAGATATGCCTCAAGTTGTGGGTTTCCAAAGCTTCATAGTCAATTTACACTGCACTGCCACTTGCTTCACAAAAAAGATATCTTGTCCTTAGGCTCCCTATTATTTTTCAGAAGTTCCTGGATTTGCACATTAATTTCCATTAAACTGGTCTCAAATCAGGGCTCAATTAATAGCACAAGTACCCTTGAATGGTATTGTAATGTAGTGTAATGTAACTAATCTCTCTAGCCCAGAAAGGGAACAGCTTAAACAGCTGAGTCCTATTTTTGCATGTAGCAAATGGTTAAAAGATTTTATAAATGCCAAATGTTACTTCTTTTCTTACTTCACCTTCGTCTTTTTCTCTCTCTCAATCCAATCTTGCTTTCCCTTTATTTCTTACTCTGTAGAGAATTTGATTTTAAACACACTGTTTCTTTCGCAATCCTTAAATTGTTTGAGCTATTCTGTTGGCTCCGTCATTCACCAAGGACACAGATGCCTCACTGCCCCCAGCTTACACTTCCAGCAAATTACATGGAGGGACGGACCATTCCAAAGAACCATACAAACAGGACTAATTGGAAAGCAAATCAGCCAAAAAAATTCCTTAACATATCTGAGACTTATACCTAAAGCTTCATTCCACTTCCAGATGCCTGCACACACATCACATACCTAATCTCAGCCACTTGCATGGGAGGAGGGGAAAAAAAATAAAGAGGGAAAGCAACTCTCAAGGATCTCGCGTGGGGTGCCTGGAGAACATCACTGACAAACACTTCCAAATAACATAGTTGGAAACCTGCATTACCTTCTTGGCCAAGGAATGAGTTACCACATTCTCTCTTCCATAAACCCGACCGCAGCATACTCTGTCCACGCTGCAATATGTTGTAACCAACACAATCTCTCTCCTGATTCCCTTGATTTAAGAAAGATTCTCTACACAGCATAGAATGCTTTGGCACAGAGTTAAAGATGTAATCACCATTCCATCAAAAGGAAATATGTAAACACTTAAAACAACTTGCACTTATATAGTATTTCTAATGTTCCTAAGTTCTTTACAGGAGCATTATCAAACAAAATTTGACACTGAAGAACAGGAACTATTATGACAGATGACCAAAACACTGGTCAAAGAGGTAGGTTTTCAGGAGCATCCTAAAGGAGAAAAGAGTGGAAGAGGGACAGATATAGGGAGGGAACTCCAGAGTTCAGGACCTAGACAACCCTGTCAAAAAATGCAGATAGGTCAAGAAGAGTGAGGAGGGATAGTTTACCATGGACACAGTATATCACTTGTGACTGTAAGGACCATTGCAGTACTGAGGTAGGAACTGAAACACAATTGGAGGGATTCAATCATTGAGAGAAAGATGGGCACAGATTTGGGAGCTAACAATACAAGCAAGGATTTGAGAGAATAAAGGGAGCAAAGCAAAGATGATAGAGGGCTATTGGGGAAGGATTGTGACAGGATTAATTTTAAACTGCTCTAGTTAAAAAATACAGCAGAGGCCAAATGGTCTCCTTTGCTGTAAACATCTACAGTTCTATTTCACTGTCAAACCAAAAGGTCAGGTAGACATTAGTGGTCAGGTAGACATCCTAAGATTTAAGGCCAGAGTTTGTGATCAGTGGCACTCACCATGGACCTCGAAAAAATTGCCCACATCTGTGGCGTGAAATTCCCGGGGTCAGTTTGAATTTGGCACCAAGGGATAACCAGGCTTCCAGTGATGCCACCAAGCAGAGAAAGTATTGAAGAATTTTGAGACACAGCAATCCAGGAAGTAAAATGCACTCAATTTTCATTTAATTTTTTTTAAAAACAGAGACCAAAATAAATGATTGGAACATAAACATGAGATTAAGGTTGAAGCTGAAACAGCATAAGCTTTTAAAAAATTAAAAATGTTAACTTTATCATGGAAAAATTTGACATTCCATAAATTTTTCAGTTCGAGTGTGTAGAACAGTAAATATGATCTCAAATTGCTAAAAAGCCTAGTTAGATCTCATTAAAAAGGTGTTAAAATTTTTTCCATTTACGCAGCAAAACTAAGTGTAAAAGGGCACATTTTCATCCATTTAGTGACTTCTACTTGACTGCAGTTTACGGAGACTTCAACAGCATACCCTACAATGAGCCAACAGTGGCTTCTGGATTCCCATGCTTAACTCCACATGTGTGGACTCCATAACTTGCTGTCAGTTTCAGAAAATAATGACAGTGAATGCTGACAATTTCACCATTACTACTGCAAAATTTGAGCCAAGATCTCCATACACAGAAATTTGCATGTGCCACATGGAGCATAAACATGGTCTGAAGGTAATCCTATAATAATAGTATCAAGGCAAGGACACTTTTGGCAAGATGTACTGTATAATCTACCAAGCAGCAAGGTATGGCCTAGTAATCCAAACAATTGGTTCTGATATTAAAATTGAATTGCCAGTTATGTTTAGCAAGAGGAATATAAATTCAAAACTGCAAAAGATTATTTTTCTGTTCTACAAATGTTTTCAGTGGGCTTATTTATTAGATTTATAGAAAAACTACAGAAGAGACACAAGCCAATATGCTTTAATGTTATGTATTATGCTTCTTGCATTATGCCAAATAGTGGATGCATTGGTTGTCATCTTCCAAAATTCTGTAGATTCTGGAATAATCCTGGCAGATTGGACGGGGTCAAATGTAACCCCACTATTTAAAAAAAAGAGGGAGAGAAAAGCAAATTACAAACTGGTTCGCCTAATATTAGTAGGGAAAATGCGAGAGTCTATTTATAAAGGATGTGATAACAGGACTCTTAGAAAATATCAACGGGATTAGACAAAGTCCACATGGATTTATGAAAGGGAAATCATGTTTGACAAACCTACTACAATTTTTTGAGGACGTAACTAGCGGAATAGATAAGGGAGAACCAGTGGATGTGGTGTATTTGGATTTTCAGAAAGCTTTTGATAAAGTCCCACGTAAGGGGTTAGTGTGAAAAATTAAAGCGCATGGGATTGGGGGTAATATACTGGCACGGATTGAGAATTGGTTCACAGATGGGAAACAGAGGGTAGGAATAAATGGGTCTTTTTCAGAATGGCAGGTGGTGACTAATGGGGTACCACAGGGATCAGTACTTGGGCCCCAGCTATTCACAATATATATCAATGATTTGGATGAGGGAGCCAAATGTAATATTTCCAAGTTTGCGGACGACAAAACTTGGTGGCAATGTGAGTGGTGAGGAGGATGTTAAGAGGCTTCAAGATGATTTTGATAGATTGAGAAAGTGGGCAAGTACATGGCAGATGCAGTATGACATGGATAAGTGTGAAGTTACCACTTTGGTAGGAAAAACAGAATGGCAGAGTATTATTTAAATGGTGATTGATCGGGAAATGTTGATGAACAAAGGGACCTGGGTGTTCTTGTACACCAATCACTGAAAACAAGCATGCAGGTGGAGCAAGCAGTTAAGAAGGAAAATGGTATGTTAGCCTTCATTGAGAGATGGCTTGAGTACAGCAGCAAGGATGTCTTACTGCAGCTGTACAGGGCCTTGGTGAGACCACATCTGGAGCATTGTGTACAGTTTTGGTCTCCTTACCTTAGAAAGGATATACTTACCATAGAGGGAGTGCAGCAAGGTTCACCAGACTGATTCCTGGGATGGCAGGCTTGTCGTATGAGGAGAGGTTGGGCCGATTAGGCCTGTATTCACTGGAGTTAAGAAGAATGTTAGGGGATCTCAGTGAAAAGTATAAAATTCTGACATAGCTGGACAGACTGGATGCAAGGGTGATGTTTCATCTGGCTGGGGAGTCAAGAACAAGGGGTCACAATCTCAGGATATGGGGTAGACCATTTAGGACTGAGATGGGGAGAAACTTCTTCACTCAGGATGGTGAACCTTTGGAATTCTCTATCACAGAAGGCTGTGGAGGTCAAGTCACTGAATATATTTAAGAAGGAAATAGACAGATTCCTAGACTCTGAAGGTGCCAAGGGGTATAGAAAGAGAGCAGGAGTATGGCGCTGAGAAAGAGGATCAGCCATGATCATAATGAATGGCAGAGCAGGCTCAAAGGGCCAAATGGCCTACTCCTGCTCTTAGTTTTTATGTTTCTATGACATCACCATCACACATTCTTCCACCATCACACATTCTTCCCACCACTATTATCAGTGGCTCTGTCTGTAACCAAGCACAGTGAATGTCACATTTCATTCCCATTAGAGGGCTCAGGCTGAATTACTCAGGTACAGCATGCTTAAATATTGCTTGGGAAGCGACTTTTTCTTCCATTCCATAACTAAATGCAATTGTATTAGTATACTTGCATACAAGTGTGTCTTAAAATGTGTTAGAATGTCTCAAAAGTGTTTCACACAATTACTTTTTGCATTTTATGTAGTCAAGTGCAGCTATAACTCTTTACCAGCTAGGGTACAGCAGCATAGTTATGTTGTTGGATGAGTACCCCAGAGAATTGAACTAATGATCTGGAGACACCAGTCCAAATCCCAACACCATAGCTGGGGAACTTAAATTCAGTTAATTAAATAAATCTGGAATAAAAAAAGTCTCTGTAATAATGACTGGCTTATCATAAACACCACTGTGGTTCATGGATGCCCTTTAGGGAAGAGAATCTGTTGTCCTTATCCAGTTTACCCTTTATATGACTCCAGACCCACAATGTAGTTGATTCTTAACTGCCCTCTGAAACGGCTAGCAAGCCACTCAGACAATCAAACTACTATGGAAAAGTCAATAAGAATAAAGCCAGACAGAGCACCAGGCACCAGCTAAGAAGAAGGTGCATCCAGCCAGTCGACCTGCAAAGTTCTCTGTATTGACATCTGGGTACTTGTGCCAAAATTGGATGAGCTGCCCCCACAGTCTAGTTAATCAGTACCCATGTTAAACACTACTTGGAAGATGAAGAAGGTAACAATGGCACAAAATGTACTCTGGGTGGGGGACTTCAATGTTCATCACAAAGACTGGCTCAATGGTAGCGCCACGATTGACCGAGTCTTGAAGGACATAACTGCCAGACTTGATGGTGAGGGAACCAATACGAGGGGAAAGCTTACATGACCTCATTTTCGCCACCCTACCTGTCACAGATGTATCAATCCATGATAAGCATGATTAGCAGTAACCATTGCACAATCTTGATGGAGTCAAAGTTGATGGGGGAGCCAAGCACGTCAGCGTAACAGACAAAACTGAAACATTTGCAACCATCTTCAGCCCAGGTGTGTGAAGTGGATGATTAATTGTGGCCACCTCCTAAGATTCCCATAGATGACAGACTTCTGCCAATTTGATTGATTCCAAATGATAAATAAAGGCTGATGGATATCCCCAACATCATCTCGGTTGTCGTGCTGAACCCTTGAGCTCTAGAACTAACCATGCCACTTGCCAAACTGAGCTGGTACAACTACATCTACCTGACAAAAGTGGAAAACAAGGAGACCAGTACTGAACCAGAATACTCCAGATGTGGTCTCACCAATGCCCTGCACAAATGAAGCATAACCTCCCTACTATTATAATCAATTCCCCTCACAATCAATTGCCACATTCTATTAGATTTCCTAATTACCTGATGTACCTGCATACTAACCTTTTGTGATTCATGCATTGGACACTCAGATCCCTCAATTTCAGAGCTCTGCAATCTCTCACCATTCAGATAATAAGCTTATTTTCTATTCTTCCTGCTAAAATGACAATTTCATATTTGCCCACATTATACTCCATTTTCCAGATCTTTGCCCACTCACTTAACTATGTAACTTTGTAGCCTCCTTATATCCTCTTCACAATTTACTTTCCTAGCTATCTTTGTGTCGTCAGCAAATTTAGCCACCATTCATTTGGTCCCTTCATCCAAGTAATTTATATAAATTGTAAAAAATTGAGGCTGCAGCACTGATCCCTGTCACATCCTCGTTCATCACATCTTGCCAACCTGAAAAAGACCCATTTATGCCAACTCCCTGTTTCCTGTTAGCTAGCCAATCTTTTATCCATGCCAATAGAATCACAAAATTGTTACGGTGTAGAAAGAGGCATCGTGTCTGCACCAGCTCTCTGAGCATTTTAACTTAGTGCCAATCTCCTGCTTTACTCCATAACCCTGCACATTGTTTCTATTTAAATAATCATCCAATGCTCTCTTGAATGTCTCAATTGAACCTGCCTCTACCACACTTCCAGGCAGTGCATTCCAAACCCTAACTACTTGCTGTGTTAAAAAGTATTTTCTCACCTCACATTTGTTTCTTTTGCAAAACACTTTAAAACTGTGCCCTCTGGTTCTCGATCCATTTACGAGCGGGAACAGTTTCTCCCTATCTACTCTGTCCAGACCCCTCATGATTTTGAAAACTTCTATCAAGTCTCCTTTTAGCCTTCTCCTCTCCAAGGAAAACAGTCCCTTCTCCAATCTTTCCTCGTAACTGAAGTGTCTCATCCCTGGAGCGATTTGCGTAAAGCTCTTCTGTACTCTCTCCAATGCATTCACATCCTTCCTACAGTGTGGCGCCCAGGACTGTACACAATACACCAGCTGAGGTCTAACCAGTGTCTCATACAAGTTCATCACATTGTACTCTATGCCCCTATTACTGAAGCCTAGAATACTGTATGCTTTAGTAACAGCTCTCTCTACCTGTCTTGTCACTTTTAATGACTTATGTACATATACACCTAGGTCTCTCTACTCCTGCACACCCTTTAGAATAGTATCCTTTATTTTGTACAGTGTCTCCATGTTCTTTGTACCGAAACGTATCACCTCACACTTCTCTGTATTAAACTTCATCTGACACCTATCTGCCCATTCTACCAATGTGTCCTTTTGAAGTTCCACACTGCCCTCCTCACAGTTTACAATTTTCCCAAGTTTTGTGTCATCCGCAAACTTTGAAATTGTCCCTGCACACCAAGATCTAGATCATTTATATATATCAGAAAAAGCAAGGGTCCCAATACCAACTCCTGGGGAACTCCACTGCAAACTTTCTTCCAGCCTGAAAAATATCCATTATTCTTTGTTTCCTATCCCTCAGCCACTTTTGCATCGATGTTGCTACTGTCCCTTTTATTCCATGAGCTATAACTTTCCTCACAAGTCTGTTGTGTGGCACTGCATTGAATGCCTTTTGGATGTCCATTTAGACCGCAATGGCCTTGCCCTCATCAACAATCTGTTACCTCTTCCAAAAATACTCCGGCAAGTTAGTTAGACATGATTTTCCTTTAATAAATCCATGCTGACTCTTCCGAATCAATCCACATTTTTCCATGTGACTATTAATTCTATCCTGAATAATTGTTTCTAGAAGTTTCCCCACCACTGAAGTTAAACTGACTGGTCTGTAATTGCAGGGCCAGATCTTTCCAACCTTTTTTGAACAAGGGTGTAATGTTTGCAATTATCCAGTCCTCTGGCACCTCCCCCAAATCCAGGGAACACTGAAAGATTATTGCCAGTCCCAGTCCCTCTGCAATTCCCACTCTCACTTCCTTCAATATTCTTGGATGCATCTCATCCAGTCTCGGTGCCTTATAAACTCTAAGTATCGACATCTTATCCAAAACTTTCTCCTTATCAATTTTAACCCTTCTAAGTGACTGAGTTTCCTCCTCTGTCATCATGGCATGGGCAACATCTGCCTCGTAGGTAAAGACAGATGCAAAGTATTCATTTAACACCTCAGCCATGTCTCTTGCTTCTATGTGTAAACTCCCTTTTGGTCTCTAATAGGCCCTACTCTTTTTACCACCCAATATGTTACCCCCTACACCATGAGCTTTTATTTTCTGCAATAACCTTTGATGTGGCACTTTATCAAATGCCTTCTGGAAATACAAGTACAGTACATCCACTGGTTCCCTTTCATCCACAGCACATGTGACTCCTTCAAAGAACTCCAATAAATTGGTTAAACAATTTCCCTATTATAAAACCATGTTGACTCTGCCTGATTGCCTTGAATTTTTCTAAGAGCCCTTCCATAACATTTTTAACAATAGCTTCCAACATTTTCCCTATGACAGATGTTATGTTAACTGGCCTTTAGTTTCCTGCTTTCTGTCTCCCTCCCTTTTTGAATATAATATTTGCTATTTTCCAATCTAAATGGAACCTTCCCCAAATCCAGAAAGTTTTTGGAAAATTAAAACCAGTGCATCAACTATCTTACTAGCCACTTCTTTTAGGACCTTAGGGTGAAGTCCATCGGATCTGGAGATTTGTCAGCCTGCAGCCCCAACAATTTGCTTAATACCATTTACCTGATGATTATAATTTTCCAGAGTTCCTCCCTCCCTTCAATTTCCTGATTTACAGCTATTTTCAAGATGTTACTTGTGTCCTCTATAGTGAAGACTGAAGCAAAATACCTGTTTAATTCATCCACCATCTCCCTACTTTCCATTATCAATTCCCCAGACACACTCTATTCGGCCACTATGCTCACTTTGTTAACTCTCTTCTTATTTAAATATCTATAGGAACTCTTACTGTCCGTCTTTATGTTACTAGCTAACTTCCTCTCATACTCTAATTTTTCCTTCCTAATCTTTCAGTCATTCTTTACTGTTCTTTATATTCTTTCCAATCTTCTGACCTGCCACCCTTCTTTGCATAATTATATGTTTTTGCTTTAAGTTTGATACTGTCTTTAACTTTTTTTCCATTAACCACAGATGACGGGCCCTCCACTTGGGGTTTTTCCTTTCTCATTGGAATGGCTACAGCCCCTCATTACAGCCATTGGTCCAAACAAAGCTGAAATGCTGAATTCCATAGGTCAGTGTGACTGCCCTTAATATCAAGCCTTTGAAAGAATGTGACAAAGAGCCTTAGTAAAATTGAATTCACACAAACATACAAATTAGGAGTAGGCCCTTCAGCCCCTCAAACCTGCTCCACCATTTGCTAAGATCATGGCTGATCTAATTGTGGCTTCAATTCTACTTTCTTGTCTATGGCCAAAACCTTTGACTCCCTTGTCAAATCAAGAATTTATCTAGCTCAGCTTTAAAAGATATTCAATGACCCTACCTCCAACGCTCTCTGGGAAAGAGTGTTCGACAGGCTAACTACCGTCAAAAAAAATTCTCATCTCCATTTTAAATGAGAGATCCCTTATTTTTAAACTGCCTCCTAGTTGTAGTCTCTCCCACAAGGGAAAAACATCCCTCTCAGCATTCACCCTGTTGAGTCCCCTCAGGGTCTTACATGTTTCAATATGATCGCCTCTCAGTCTTCTAAACTGCAATGGATACAGGCTCAATCTTTCTTCATAAGATAACTCTCTTTATCCCAGGAATCAGTTGAGTGACTCTTCTCAGAGCCGCTCCTAATGCAATTATATCCTTCAATTAAGGAGACAAAACTGAACACAGTACTCCAGATGTGGTCTCACCAACACACTGTACAACTGTAGCAAAACATCTCTACTTCTATGTTCCATTTTCCTTACAACAACAACATTCCATTTGCCTTCCTAATCACTTGCTGTTACTGGATACTAACTTCCTGGTGATTCATTTACCAGAACACTCAGATCCCTCTGTACCCTAGAGTTTTTCATTCTCACTCCATTTAAATTATATACTGCTTTTCTATTCTTCCTGCCAAAGTGGACAAGTTCACATTTTCCCACATTATGCTCTGTCAAATCTTTGCCCACTCACTTAACCTATCTATATAAGTCAATGGAAATCAAGGGGTAAAAAACCTTCCTCTAGCTGGAGTCATAGATAGCACAAAAGGAAGATAGCTGCAGTTGTTGGAGGCCAACCATTTCAGCCCCAAGTCATATCTGATGGTGTTTCTCAGTATAGTGTCCTGAGCCCAATCATCTTCAGCTCCTTCATGAACAATCTGCCCTCCATCACAAGGTCAAAAGTACTGGTGCTTGCCAATGATTGCAGTGTTCAGCTTCAGTGCTCAGATATTGAAGCAGTCTGTATCCACATGCCGCAGGTCCTGGACAATATAGAGGATTGGGCTGATAGGTGAAGTGAGAAGAAACATTTGCACCATGCAATGGTCTGGCAATGACCATCTCCAATAAGAGAGACTAACCATCTCCCTTGACATTCAACGAGATTACTATAGCTGAATCCCCCACTATCAACATCCTGAGAGTCACCTTTAACCTGAAACTGAACTGGACTAGCAATAAATACTGTGGCTACAAGAGCTGATCAGAGGCTGGGAATTCTGCAGTGAGTAACTCACCTTCTGACTCCCCAAAGCCTGTCCACCATCTACAAGGCAAAAGTCAGGGGTGTAATGGAATACTCTCCATTTGCCTGGTTGAATGCAGCTCCAGTAACACTCAAGAAGCTTATCATCTGGGACAAAGCAGCCCACTTGACTGGCACTCCAACCACCTCAAACTTTCTCTTCCACCACCAAAGTGGCAGCAGTGTGTGCCCTCTACAAGATGCAGCAACTTGCTAAGATTGTTTTGATAACATCCACCAAACCCAGGCTCTCCATCGCCCAGAAGTACAGAGCAGCAGATGCATGAGAATATGATCATGTTCATATTCCCCTCCAAGTTACACACCACCCTGACTTAGAAATAGATTGCAGTTATTTTGTCACTAATCAAAATCCTGAAACTTCCTATCTAACAGTCCTGTGGGTGTAGCAACACCACACGAACTGCAGCAGTTTCGCCACCACCACCTCCAGTGTAATTAGGGGTTAGGAACAATAAATGCTCACCTTGCCAGCAATGTCTGCATCCCATTAATGCATTAAAAAATTTACAAGCAATGACATAAAGGGATCTTTGACACCCACTGAACAGGACCTTGGCTTTAAAATCTTATCCATTGGAGGGCAATTCAGGTTTACATTGAAGCATCAGTATAGATATGACACTAATGTTGAGTTCTAAATTTCCCAGACATCTGTATTTTGAGCAACAGTAATTTTTGTATTGATTACTTTTTATACCATCCCTATTATAATTCTCATAATGCAATCCAAGAGATCCTAGTAGTTCTGAAATCTCTTTTAACAAGCAGTTTCTGCATATACTGCTGAACAAATTACATTGATTTTTTGAAAGAAATTTGAAATAAACCAAAGTAATATGTTGCCATCAATTGATGCTGTGAAAAGTGCAGATATTGTAACAGAGAACTCAACAACTCATTAAGTGTGAACTAACTCTTCAATAATTAATGGCTGCTTCAGGCACCGTTAGAATTAACTGGTTTTCTTAACAGAAGGAGCAAGCCACAACTGAATTGAACCAGATCCAAAATGAACTGATCCAAAGGAGAAAACTTTAACTTTAACTTAAACTTATTTAAGTTAACTTAATTCACTTTAACTGCAATACCTTTTAAAACTAAATTTTAATTTGTGCAGTAACCCATCTCAAGGTGCAAATCCCAAAGTTGGAAAATACACCATCACTGATCATGGAAACCAAATAAGCAGCGTTAGGATGATTAAAGATGGACAAAACGGCATATCAAAAGGTTTTGCTGGTTAGCCTAAAGCTAAAGATGTAAGGCTTTTCGTATGGGTAAAGACATAATAAGTGATACTATATAGTTTGCATCAATGCAAAGCAACTCCCTCTTCGAATCGATGCAAGATGTGCAGCACAATTTGGAAATACCGGCCAAAGTTTCCTTCTTCTGCATTTGTCAGCCCACAATTTCAGGCTTAAAGTGAATAGGTGAAAAATGATGGGCTGATAAACATTATGCTAGAGAGCAATACTGTGCACCAGCAGTTCAAATTGTTCTATTAACTACTCTTGGTTACTACTCTTAGCAAGTACAAATTTCAAAGTGATAATTTGAAACTTAATGAGCTCACTATTCTAAAATCAATCCATACAACTGTTCACAATCAACTGAGTATTTGCATCCAGAAATGTTTTAACATTTTCAGGAAGTATCAGTTAAAAGTCATGTGCTTAACAGAAATGGCTTGGCTACAAACAGAATCATGATCGTGTCCACATGATTATTTACACCTCACATTTAATAATATTCAATCAACTGCAAATATCCAAATACATTTGATTTTCACAGCAAGCACAGGGAACTAAATTGCAATTTTGAGCAGATGGATGCAGTTATATAATTTAATGATTAACAAGAATGAATAAGATAATAACTTATAAATTGAGTAGTGACATCATGTTAATAAAGTAGTTGATATCACTGACCTTAATTACAACACAACGTTTATAATGTCTCAGACCTAAATGACATTGATGCTGTTGTAGACTGATTAATTCCAAAAATAGCAGTCGCACAGAATCACTCAACTACTCAGTACCCTTTCTGCATGGTTTCAGCTGTGACTCAACTGGTAGCACTCTCCCTCCGTGTCACAAGGTTTTGAGTTCAAGTCCCATTGCAGAGATTTGAGCACAAAAGCCTGGGCTGACACTTTCATGCATTATGAAGAGAATGCTGTACTGTCAAAGATGCTGGCCAGATGTTAAACCGAAGCCCCATCTGCTCTCTAAGTTGGGACGTAAAAGGTGCCATGACATTATTTCAAAGAAGGGGGTTATCCGTGGTGTCCTGGTCAATATTTAACCCAATCAACAAATTCAAGAACAGATTATCTAATATTTATCACATCACTATTTGTGGGAATTTATGCTTAAATTGGCTGCCACATTTCAGTGCAAAAGAAATAATCTCCCATTGGCTAAAGCACTTTGGGGCATTTGAAATTTGTGAATGGCACGTCTTTGTTTGCAATAATAATTAGGGTCTCAGGAAACATACCCTTCGTTATTAGTTTGACAGGAATAATGGAATCGAATACAGCTAGGCATGTAGTGTCCCATTCCAATTCGCTGATCAACACAAAGCAACATTAATTACTAATATACCGTTATATCACACCATGCTGTCCCTCAGTCGCTTTTCTTACCCTAATTAAAAAGCAAACTATCACAGGATAGCCACTGTTGTCTTTAAATGGGCACTGCCTTTCCAAAATACTGAAGTTCGGAAACTTTTGCCTTCGGTAAACTCAAAACTCACGACGACCCAATGCGCAAATAACACAAGCTAATTTGACATTAGTTTCATTGGGCTCCTTCCTATATGTTTTTCTTGAGCTGGTTTGTCAAACAACTCTTGGTGCAGCTGATGATGTCTCATTTCATACACCTGTACGCGATAGTTCGGCAGCTATATCATGGGAATTACTGGCAGCTGACCTGAAGAACAGCATTTCGACTTCGAAATAAGGAACATGGTCTCGAGCATTCTGTGCAATTCTACTTTGGAATGTTTCGTACAGGATTAATTCAGCAATTTTGGAAAGAAAATCTTTGCTTTAAAGTGAGGTTTGGTACATGCTCTTAAAAAAATGCTTAGAATAACTTCACATGCACAAACAATGCTGGCATTCAAAACAAGCTCTACGGGCACCAGGTTAATTTAGCAGAGTGCTCGAGCGGAGCGGCTCCGCTTATGCCCTATGATTGCCCAATGTTGACGCTCACCCTTAGAGCGCAAGATCCCTTCCTTACCCTCAGTCAACGCTATTCCTAGCACGAGCCTTGGCTTGGAATGTGGCCTGGAGCGCGTGTCCCGGGGATGGAGGGGGGTTACTCTCCTGACCGATCGCGCGCGGAAGTTGATAGTTTAACGTCCCCTCTCCGCCGGCCCTCCTCATACTCACATAGCGCTCATAGAACTTGGAGAGGCGCGGCTTGCCGTGGTTGTTAAATATCAGGATGGCTTTAATCATGACGACTGAACTGCTCTTCTCCCGAAACACCGACTGACAGCGGGAATCGAAGCGGAATTTCTCGGCAACATGAACAAACGGGCAGGAGTGGGTGGAACTGAATCTACAGGAAACTCCCCCCCATCCGCAAGGCCTATAGTGGAGACGGCAGCCGCGAAAGTTCAAGACAGGCAACAGAAAGTAATTGTGCTATTTCGAATGCCAACCAGTGGCATGCGAGTGTTATTTTTGGAATACCTGATTTCGTTTCTAAATAGGAATTTTCAAAAAATCAAAGATTTACCTAAAATTAAACAGCTTTTATTCTTGGTTTAGTTAGCAAAGAACTTGCTTGAAGTGTATTACACGAATTAAATTACTTTTGCAATAGTGGGTGGTACCCTCTTTATTTGAGTATGACCACGCTGCATGTGACTTCATGATCTCCGTGGGTGTTGTGTATTGCACTGTGCAGGCAGCCGTTATTGAACAACTTACTTTACGCCTCGCCAACAGAGAGGGCAATATAGTAAAATGCTCAGATCTTGCAACATACTAACTCCCTTCCCACTTAGAACAACTTATTAATTCAAATATAAAATCATAGATGTACATACATTCCCAGAATGCAATATGACTAAACAGTCACTTGGTAGTACAAAACTTGAATATTGTTGAAAAGAGAGACATGTTGCCAAAACTTTTTGTCTTGCACTCATCAGGACAAACAGAAGAATGCCAAATTTCAAACAATCACAACCATTTATACTACAGGAGAAAAGGGATGCTGATTAGTTGGCAAGTCAACTCTGTGGTACCAATCAGCACCCCTTTTGCCCATAGTATAAATGGTTGTGATTGATTAAAATTTGGTATTCTTGCATTTGTCCTGATGAATGCAAGATGAAAAGCTTCAGCAACATGTCTCTCTTTTCAACAATATTCAAATATGACTAAATCAACATCAACAATACCTGAAAATTTAACAGATAAAAGCAAAATACTGCAGGTGCTGGAAATCTGAAACAAAAACAAAAATTGCTGGAAAAACTCAGCAGGTCTGACAGTATATGTGGAGAGAAAAACAGAGTTAACGTTTCGAGTCTGTATGACTCTTCTTCTGGTGCCACGCGCAAGTGAGTACAGAAATAGGAGGTTAGTCCAGATGAATGCATGGCTGGAGAGATGGTGCAGAAGGGAGGGCTTTAGATTTCTGGAACATTGGGACCATTTCTGGGGGCGGTGGGACCTGTACAAGGTGGACGGGTTGCACCTGAACCGGAATGGGACCAACATCCTTGCGGGAAGGTTTGCTGGTGCTGTTGGGGAGGGTTTAAACTAACTTGGCAGGGAGATGGGATCCTGAGAGGAGGTTCAGCAGGGGGAGATGCACAGCCAAAATTAGAAGAGGGAGCAAGTGAGTCTGAAAGGCAGAGAAATGATAGGCCAGTTAAGGCACAAGGGAGTTTGGCAAGGTTGGATGGCATTTATTTTAATGCAAGGAGTCTGACAAGTGTGGCAGATGAGTTGAGGGCACAAATTAACACATGGAAGTATGATGTCGTTGCTGTCACAGAGACATGGTTGAGAAAGGGGGAGGATTGGCAACTCAATATTCCAGCACATAGGGTCTTCAGGCGAGACAGGGAAGGAGGTAAAAGAGGAGGGGTATCACAATTTTGATCAAGGAATCAATTACAGCAATAAGGAGGGATGAGATCTTAGAAGGCTCCTCAAATGAAGTCATATGGGTAGAACTGAAACACAAAAAAGGAGCAATCACATTGCTGGGAGTATACTATAGGTCCCCAAACAGTCAGAGAGAAATAGAAGAGCAGATATTCAGAGAAGTGTAAAAATAATATGGTAGTAATAGTGGGGGATTTCAACTTCCCCAACATTAACTGGGTTAGTCATTGTGTGATAGGTCTAGAGGGAGTGGAATTCTTAAAATGCATCCAGGAGAGCTTTTTAAGCCAGTACGTAGACGGTCCTATAAGAGAGGAGGTGGTCCTGGACTTAATTTAGGGAATGAAGCCGGGCAAGTGGTAGAGGTATCAATGGGGGAGCATTTTGCAGATAGTGATCAGATCTCCGTTAGATTCAAGGTTGTTGTGGAAAAGGACAAGAATGGGCCAGAAATCAGAGTTCTAAATTGGGGGAAGGCCGATTTTAATAAGATCAGAAATGATTTGGCCAGAGTGGACTGGGAGCAGCTACTTTTAGGTAAATCTGCATCAGAGCAGTGGGACTCATCCAAGAAGGAAATAGGGAGAGTACAGGGCCAACATATTCCAGTAAAGACAAAGGGTGGAACCAACAAATCCAGGAACCCTGGATGTCGAGGGATATACAGGATAGGATAAAGTGAAAAAGAGATGCTTGTGGCAGATACTGAGGGCTCAAAACAGCAGAAGCCCTGGAGGAGTACAGAATGTGTAGGGGGGAACCTAAGGAGGAAATTAGGAGAGCAAAAAGGGGGCATGAAAAAACATTGGCAGGTAAAATAAAGGAAAATCCAAAGTTATTTTACAACTACATTAAGAGTAAGAGGATAAGTAGGGAAAGAGTAGGGCCCATTAAGGACTGTGGTGGTAATTTGTAGGTAGGGTTCTAAATGAATACTTTGTGTCGGTGTTCACAAGTGAGAGGGACGACGTGAGTATGGAAATCAGGCAGAAAGATTGCAATACAATTAAAGAAATTAGCATAGAAAGGGAGGAGGTTCTAAGGGGTCTGGCAGGCTTAAAAGTAGATAAGTCTCCAGGCCCAGATGAAACGTATCCCAGGCTATTGAGTGAGGCAAGGGAGGAAATAGCAGGGGCGCTGGCAATAATTTTCAATCCCTTTTTGGCCAAAGGAGAGGTGCCAGAGGACTGGAGGACAGCCAATGTGGTACCGTTATTCAAGAAGGGAGGAAGAGATAAAAAGGGAACTGCAGGCCAATCAGTCTAACCTCAGTGGTGGGGAAGCTATTGGAAGCAATTCTGAGGGACAGAATTAATCCACACTTGATGAGGCGGGGATTAATCAAGGACAGTCAGCATGGTTTTGTTAAGGGGAGGTCATGTCTGACCAATTGATTGAATTTTTCGAAGAGGTCACCAGGTGTGTAGATGAGGGCAATGCATTTGACGTAGTCTACTTGAACTTCAGCAAAGCTTTTGATAAGGTCCCACATGGGAGACTGATAACGAAGGTAAGAGGCCATGGGATCCAAGGCAATTTGGCAAATTGGATCCAGAATTTGCTGAGTGACAGGAAGCAGAGGGTGATTGTTGAGGGGTGTTTTTGTGACTGGGTGCCTGTGTCCAGTGGGGTTCCACAGAGATCGGTGTTTGGTCCCTTGCTGTTTGTGGTATATATAAATGATTTAGACTTGAATATAGGAAGGTTGATCAGTAAGTTCACAGATGACACGAAAATTGTTGGGGTGGTAAATAGTGAGAAGGGTAGCCTTAGATTACAGAAGGATATAGATGGGCTGGTCAGATGGGCTGATCAGTGGCAAATGGAATTTGTTCTGCATAAGTGTGAGGTGATGCACTGGGGCAGGGCAAACAAGGCACGGGAATACACGATGAATGGTAGGACCCTGGGAAGTACCGAGGATCAGAGGGACCTTGGTGTGCATGTCTACCAGTCCCTTAAGATAGCGGGACAGGTAGATAAGGTGGTTAAGAAGGCATATGGGATACTTGTCTTTATTAGCCAAGGCATAGAATATAAGAGCAGGGAAGTTATAAAACGCTGGTTAGGCCACAGCTAGAGCATTGCGTGCAGTTCTGGAATCCGCATTATAAGAAGGATGTGATTGCACTAGAGAGAGTGCAGAAGAGATTTACCAGGATGTTTCCTGGGCTGGAGAGTTTTAGTTATGAGGAGAGATTGGACAGACTGGGGTTATTTTCCCTGGAGCAGAGGAGATTGAGGGGGGACATGATTGAGGTGTATAGATAGGGTAAACAGGAAGGAACTTTTCCCCTTGGTGGAGAGATCAATAACCAGGGGGCATAGATTTAAGGTAAGGGGCAGGAGGTTTAGAGGGGATGTGAGGAAGAATTTTTTCACCCAGGTGATGGTGGGAATCTGGAACTCATTGCCTGAAAGAGTGGTAGAGGCAGAAACCCTCTTAACATTTAAGAAGTATTTGGATGTGCACTTGCGATGTCATGGCATACAAGGCTATGAGCCTAGTGCTGGAAAATGGGATTAGAATAGTTAGATACATGTTTGACTGGCGCAGACTCGATGAGCCTTTTTCTGTGCTGTAGACCCCAATGACTCTATGACTTGTGATATTGGGCATAGACTCAACATTTATGCACTTGCTATAGCTATCAATCAAAACATGGTCCTCTTTCCCTTACATTTCAAAGAAATTGACATGAACTCATTCCCACGGTTTTCCTATGTTTGACCATGGAATGAAAGGAGCCGTGGTTAGATCAGTTGTCATTCTGAGACACAACACAACTTTTACCAACTTTCTACAGTTTCTACCTTTGGACATGAAAAGTAGTTTCTTCATTGATACAGCTGCAGCAGTTTCTGTTATGAGAGTCTATGTTAAGGAGAGTACAAGAAATCCCCAAGTCACATTCCCTTACACAAAACTGGTGTGAATGGTACTAGTTATTCCAGTAACAGTATTCCAGTGTTAGGTGAAATTAACGTTAGCATGGAATACAATGATGCATCTTATTACTTGCCATTGGCAGTAGCAGGAGGAAACAAAGTCACCCTGATGAGAAGGAATTGGCTTAGGAAAATATGGTTAAACTGGGCAGAGTTATTTATGGTAGGGATCAATAACCAGAGGACATAGGTTTAAGGTAAGGGGCAGGAGGTTTAGAGGAGATGCGAGGAAGAATTCTTGTACTCTCCTTAACATAGACTCTCATAACAGAGACTGCTGCAGCTGTATCAATGGTGAAACTAGGGGCCTTAACTTCCTCATTACTTACCGATGCTCCAGCGATATAGCCTGGAAGTTGCGCGTCAGGACCCAGCGAAAGTCCCGACTCATGCACATGCACATGCACGCTAAAAGCGGCTGCATTGGAATTTCCAACTCAGGATTTTTAACTGCACAGCTGAATATGCTGCACTGGAGGGCTTCTATTTAAATTGATGTGACAGCGCTAACTTTGCCTAGATGCCCCAAAGATAGGCAAGAATTTATGTGGATGTTTTTATACTTTCATTCTTGGTCGAACTGCAGTGAAGGGAGGAAGCAGACATTTCAGAGAGATTCTTTGGGTGTTTTTTTTATATACGTTTAAAAGATGTTGAAAGTATGTGTAATGTGCAGAAAGTGTAAGAAGGGTAGCATTTTAATCTTTTTACAACTTTGTCACGCAATTCTGCTGTTTATTCCATTAAAAACGCTTTCATATTTAACAAGGTAGGTATGACTCATAAAAGTGTCTGTAATAAGCTTCAGCTAAAATTATTTCATAAAATATATGTTTATGATGCACTTTAATGCAGTGTGGTGTATTCCAGTTTTAATTCCAGTCCCTTTAATGCAATGTTGATCCAAAGAAGCCTGTTAAATAGTTAATCTGATATATTTGAAAAGGAGTACTGCATTTACTTTTACAAGTATGTAATTTGGCTATTTCAATTGCTTTAGAAAAGTGTAAAGCTTAAAAAGTGTAATGGCACAGCGGGTGATAAATGCCAAGCTACTCAAATCCCAGAGGGAAACCTGAAAAACTGCCAAAGCAGTTTTTGCAATTTCTATATTATGAGGAGTGGCTTTGAAATCAAGAAATGATTTCCCCGACTACTTGTGATGATTTTATATTAAAGTAAACATTTATTTAAATAATAAAGGAAAAAATAAAACACAATTGTATTTAAACACAAGAATGGCTTCACACAGTAAACAGTACTTTAAAACAGTTCCATAAATCTTAACTTAACTATCCCCAGAGCTAACCTTTCCATTTTTTGTTCAGCAATTATCCTTATAGATTTTAAAATCTATAGATGTCCGGTAATTTTACCACACAGTGCTTTTCCCTTGGGCGACAGCAACCAGGTCTCCAGGTCTGGCCTTGTTCACACTGCCTTCTGGGAGTTCTGACCAGCTACCCTGCAGTCTTCTGGGAGATCTAAGCAGCTGGCCCCTCATATAGGCTTCAGTATTTCCTTAAATGCATTCCTTTCCTTTGATCTCCCTATTATTTCAACCAGTTTCTTCAGAAATGCTTTCTTCCCAGAATTGATTGGACTATTCTTTACTTTAGCTCTTAGACTTGTAATAACAAACTTACCCTATCTTTACCTCACTTCCCTGCACCTTTTTACAACCTGCATATATCCCCCTTTGAACTAAAACAACTCAATTCAAACTATTCCTGTTATTGCTTTATGCAAAACTCTAAATGAAGTCCCTCTTTGTTCATTAATATATCAAAACCACTTCTTACTGTTGAATTTAGACCTTTACCATCACTCTAGCTCTTAATCGAATTGCAGCCTGACTTCCAATACTTAAGAAAATATGCCAGGGTTATTACCAGAAGAAAAATATTACAATTTCTTGTTTTCTTGACACAAGCCGTAAGCTGATGTGATCTATCTCCGACAGGTATTCCAGAATCCAGTGCAGATTGCGAACTTGACCTGGAGTCATGTTCAATCCCTGGCACATCACAATTTCTGCTCTGTTTATTGGAACCACTCTACTTATGTTGAGGACTTGATGTAGGCACAGGCACCATGAGAGGAGATTCAGGCAAAATGTCCACCTGCTGAGCAAGAGGATCAATTACCCACCCCAGGGAGTGTACAGGCAAAGGACGTCATATGAAATGTCATAGGAGCTGCATGTCAGGAGACTATGCTTCAGTAAGGAAGCGATGGGATGCCTCTGTGAAATGTTGAAGGAAGATATGAAACCAAACTCAAAATGCCGCACTGCCTTAGCAGTGGAGATTAAACTCACAACCTCAATTTCGTTGCATCTGGGTCTTTTCAACACGACACTAATGACATGTATAACATTTCACCTGGTCGCTACTGCTTTTGGACATTGTGTTACGACCAGTCTCGGGTGAGGCCCCCCAATTTATAATGATCCCAGACGAGAAACCCAAATTGTTATGCTCCTGGGTGAGGAGGAATGAATGAGCTCCCCTTCTTTATTCAACCCCTCGGTTGGTCACAACAATATTAATTTAAAAGGGATCACTTCCCTTGTGGATACCTTTTCCCAGTCCAAAAGTATTTATGTTTTAAAAAGAGCCAATTTAACCAGGCTGTCTTGAATCAAAGAAAGACTGAGTTTATTAGTTATTAAATGTGAGAAAAAATAAAAATGCAATACACATACACACAAGTTAGAAATGAGAAAATTGAGTCCAAAAATAAAAGTTAAAAAGATATACAAATCAGTCCTTGGGCTTGTCCATGAGGAGTAGGTGGTGAAACATTGTGCCATTACATTGGGATAATTCCGGTAGCGCTGACTTTGGCAGTTGAGCAGTTAGTTTTGAAAATTCTTGGTTCTGCAGGTTAGCTGAAATGAGTTGCCCTGTTTCCTTTTCAACTGTGGCTTTGCTGACTTGTGACTTGCTTCCAGCAATCAGAGAGTTTTTATTACCTGCAAGTGCAGGGATACCCAGTTGGTGTTCTTCACCTGTGACCTTCACAGCACATACACGCCAGAACAGAACACCAGACTAGCACACAAAACTAGGGTTGCAGTTGGCTTTTTTAAACTACTTTCCTTGTGCATCCCTGGAAGGGAGAAAACAAACATGTCTTTCGCCCAGAACTGTTTTCTTTTCAACTCAGTTCATGTTCACAGTCTGGGATGTAACTCAACAGGAGGTGATTTTGGCTGAGGTGGTAATCATTTTCCATTATCTCTGCGACCACAGGAGATTACAGTTCAGCTGGCATTGTATTTTTTTTTGAAGTCCCTCTGTCTGAAGTAGGCCATGTCACGCATTTTAGGTATGACATTTCATTCTCTCTGAACTAGTTGGTCAAGAAATCCATAGGAATTTTATAGCAAGTTTATATGCCTTACAGCCTCAGCCAGTTTTTGCTTGTAGGTCCTTTTTTTAAAAAACACATCTCACTTAAAAGCTCAATGTGCCCATAAGTAATTCAGGAATAGGATCCATGGTCATGACAATTGAGCTTTGAAAATTCACAATGTAAATTCCCTCCCTCCCTTCTCCCTTCTTCCTTCCCTCTCTCCCTTCCTTTCAAAATAAAACAAGAGAACTGTTGTGGTAAAGTTGAAAAAATGCTTCATTTTATTTCTAAAAATGTGAAAAAATATGAGGTAGTTATTGTTCAAAATTTATTAGTGCCGCTGCTTAAGTTAAAGGTTACTGTTGTCAAAAATTTAAGATTTTGTATCTCTTACATTATTTTTGTGAATAAATGTTTTTCATAAAATTTTACAGACTGCTACAAATGTGTTATTACATCATTAAGGGCAGAATTTTCAGGGTGACATGCGGGGGGCGGGCTCTGCACGTCAGCATGTAAAATGACGTGTGGTGACTTCGGGCGAGCGTCCCAACGTCACCGCGCGCCATCGCGACATTTCGTTGGGCGGGCATGCGATGAAGTGCGACCCGCGCCCGCCACTAATTAACAGGCTGGTTAAGGCCCTTAACTCGGCAATTGATGCTGATCTTGAGGCGCCCGTGCGATCTACGGCTCGGCGCATGGGCGCAATGGGCAGGTGAGTAAGCGGCTTATTAATAAAATTCATCCACGGGCGGGATAAGAGGGCTCAGTGGGGTTGTCAATCTGGTCTGTGAGTATTTATTGCAGAAAGTTTTTCAAACTTGCCTGTGTGACCTGTAGCAGTTCAGAACGAATTCCAGTAGCTTTCTGTGTACTTTTAACTTTCAGTTCAGCAGTCTGCAGTCAATAATCTTTATCGGGCCTGCAGCTTTCCAGAGGCCTCCCTTTAGCCTGGGTATGGGTTCTGACATCTCCACTGGAGGCAGCTTCTCTGAGGAGGAAGGGAGGGATAGAACAAGGAGGAGGCCAGGAGTGGACAATCAGCCTCCAGGGGAGCCACCTTTGCGAGTATAGGCACAGGCATAAGGGGCGCAGGGCCAAGAGGTAGTCCAAGGTGGAAGGGGCCACAGAAGACACCACTATCCTGCTGCCAGGGTATACAGGTGGAGAAGCAGCTACCTCAATATAACTGAGATGCAGTGCCGAAGGAGGCTCCGACTGTCAAGGGAGACAGTACAGTACATCTGTCAGATGATTGGCCCTGGGATCTCTCCTAACTGTGTGGGCAGACACCCCATGCCAGCAGCTCTGAAGGTCACAGTTGCCCTCAACTTCTGCGCCTCTGGCTCCTTCCAGGGCTCGGTGGGTGATCTTTGCGGTGTCTCCCAATCAGCTGTTCACACTTGTGTCAAGCAGGTCACAGACGCTCTGTTCAGGCGTGCATTGACCTTCATCCACTTCCGCTGCCACCAGACAAGTCAGGCACAGCGAACCAGAGGCTTCGCAGCCATTGCAGGCTTCCCCCGAGTCCAGGGTGCTATAGACTGTACACATGTGACCATCAAGGCGCCAGTGGGTGAGCCCGGTGCCTTCGTCAACAGGAAGTGATTCCACTCCATGAACGTGCAGATAGTGTGTGACCACAGGATGCTGATTCTACAAGTCTGTGCAAGGTACCCAGGCAGCTCCCACGATGCCTACATCCTCAGATACTCCCAGGTGCCGGGGCTCTTCAGTGCTCTGGCTCGGCTTGATGGATGGCTGCTGGGTGACAAGGGCTATCCCCTCAGAAGGTGGCTCATGACGCCTCTCCGCCATCCAAGAACAGAAGCTGAGCAGCTCTACAATAGGAGCCAGGGCTCCACAAGGGCTGTGATGGAGAGAGCCATCGGTCTTCTCAAGTTGCGCTTCTGATGTCTGGACCGCTCAGGGGGCGCACTTCAGTACCCCCCAGATTGTGTCTCGGTGATAGTGGTTACATGCTGCGCTCTGCACAATCTTGCGCTGGAAAGGGGGGCGCAGTAGATGATGAAGACTTTGACGCAGTGGATGTGGCTGCACACGATGAGTCCAGCAGTGATTCGGAGGATGAGGAAGCACAGGGGAATGATGAGGGGATAAACGCTGACCCGGCACTACACCAAGGAGGCAGGGGCACTCGGGAGACTTTAATCCAATGAACCTTCAGCTAGCTGCACGCAAATGGATCTGGAGGACCAGCATTGCCTGGCACTTCCATACACTGCGCTTAAGTGCTACATCTGCCACTTCATCAGCTGCAACTAAGGGCTTTGGTCATAAACCTAAATGTCCACTCAAACACTCATGACATGTATGTAAAACATACAAATGCAACACAAAGGAGCTATCCTCAGCAGTGGTAACACATGTGGGTTTTATTTTGATCCATCATATGGTCCAACAAAATGAATCCAAAACGTTTTTACAACTGCAAAAAATAATTATTCCCTAATCTAGGGCCAACACAGAAGCACTAGTGAGAAACCCATGGTGTGCCTAAAGTGCCTTATGCTTACATTTACGGGTCCTATGTCTTGGTGCCGCCCCATCGCTCGGAGTGGCTTCTGAGACAGCCTGCTGACTCTGCTGTCCTGTTGGCCTCGATGACCTTGGCAGACCGTGGAGCCTGTGCTGGCCCCGGCTGGGAGGGAGTGGCCAGTTCCACAGCTGGCATCTCCCCAGTTGTCGCAGCCTCAACGGATGCAATGGTCACTGGCTGAGGGGCAGAGGAGCTGCTGCCCTCATCCAGAGCGCCCTGAGAGGAGCCCGCAGAGTCAACAGGCAGCTGCTGTGCTGACGTGAGGTCACTTCGGACCTCCCTGCTCACCGTAGATGGATGGGCACCGAGCTGGGACACTTGGTGCCCAGACCATCTCTCACATTGCCTATGACCAGCTGTGGCAACTGGCGCTGTGAGGGCTTGCAGGTCCGAGCATATCCCTAGGAGAAGCTGGTTATTCTCCAGGAAGCCCCTCTCCCGGAGAGTCGCCACTCTCTCTATGGAAGAAGCATGACGCTCTGACATGAGGTTCATGGCATCACTCATGCTCCGCGTGGACTCCTCCACCACGGACACCAAGCGAAGCATACTCTCATGCAACACTCCCAGTTGCTCCCACACACCCGGCCGCATTTCCTGCAGCTGCTGTGTTGCGGACGACTCCAAAGGCACATCATCATGCCCTGACTCAGTATGTGCCTGGTCCAGTGCTGTCCTCCGGCTGCTGGCACCATCGGCACTCTGTCTCTGCCATCTCCTCCAGCAATTGTGGAGTGCTCTCTCCACTGTGCCCTGGGACACTAGCCGATGTTACAATTTCCACCGATGTGCTAGTCTCTGTGCTGGTGCCTGCCTCGCAGAAATGGTGTGACGCAGGTGACAGTTCAGGGCCCTCAGGTGTGAGAGGGGGCATGTGTATTCGAGCCTGGCCGGCAGCCTCTGATGATGCTGAAAATAACAACAAGGACAGCGGATCAGTTAGCGTCCACTCTGTGACACACTTCATCCCTTTCCCCAGGCTCACAATACGCTCAAACTTCCAGAACCTAAGGAGACGAATATTGGTGGGGTGGCAAATAGACAGGAGGAGGTCCAAACATTACAGGCGGATACAGACAGGCTGGCCAGATGGCCTCAGGAATGCCAAATGGAATGTTATGTGGATAAGTGTGAGGTGATGCTCTTGGGCAGGAGAAACAAGGTACGGGAATACAAAGGAATGGCAGGACCGTGGAAAATAAGGACGATTAGAGGGACCTTGCTGGGCATGTCGACAGGCCCCTTAAGGTAGCGGGACAGGTACATAAGGCATTTAAGAAGGTAAATGCCATACTTCCCTTTATTTGCTGAGGAATAGAATGTAGGAACAGGGAGGTCATGCTGCCAATACCACAGCTATACTTCTGCGTTCTGTTGTAATCAGCGCTTCATGGGACGGATGCAATTGGAGTTCAGAGGTCGCCGACCAGGATGCATGCTGGCCTGGAGAGTTGGAGTTATGAGGACACACAGCATACGCAAGTGATATTTGCCGTGGAGCACAGGAGATTGAGGGGTGACATTATTGAGCTTCATAACATTATGAGGGGCATAGATAGGGTGGACAGAAAGCAACTTTTCCCCTTGGCAGACTAACCTTCTGGCATTTATTTAAGGTAAGAGGCATAAGGTTGACAGGTGAGGTGATGATGAACTTTTGCACACAGTAATGTGGGACGCATTGGCTGAAAAAGTGGTGGAGCCAGAAACCCTCCTAACATGTAATAAGTATTTGGGATTTGGGTGTGCAGTTGCGATGCCATGGCATACAAGGCCATGGGGATAGTGGTCAGAAATGGGATAAGGCGACTTTGGAAGGTGCTGGACATGCGCATCTTCGAAGGGCCGAGGGACCTTTGTCTATGATCCACACCTCTGACTCTATCAGTCTGTGAGTGAGCAATGTTACTACATTAACGATTCCAAAAATCATCAGTGCTTTGGATGGTGGGAAGATAGAGCGGATGTGACTGTGGACCTCAAATACCTGGCCGCTGCACCCCAGCCTCACTGACACCTGTGGACCTGGGTGCATGGCGCCTTTCTAGCTCCAGGGCTTCCTGCTCAAAATGGCTCAATATCACCAGCTGGGCCTGGCCGCCTCCAGTGCAGGAACGCTCATAAGCATTGTTCACATTTTTCTCCTGCAAAACAGAGAAGACCATTCATTGGGGCTAATCACTCACGTACTCTGCACGAGCACGCCACACCCCAACCACAGTGACCCATCTCAGGTCTGCAGTGCCTCCTCTCCACACTACTGCTGATTGGTCACAAAAATATAGTACAACTGCTCCCAACCCCCCGACACAACAGCCACCTTGGACACATTCTGTGTCCATCACTTTCAGAAACACACGATCTTAGCTCCCATGGCAAGGAGGCACAACTAGGTGTGGCGTCAAGGGCACCAGATGGCTCTTGGCCATGAGACCTTGAGACCCCTCTTCCACAATCTCATCACTGTGAATAAGGCATGTGTTGAAATTCTGAGTATTTGCTGAGGTGCATCTCCTGCAGGTTTCCCCCAGACTAGTCATGTGCGACTAAGACCAACACATGGTGCGGGGAGAACCCATCTTCTCATGGACCACTGAGGCTGATGTTAGCACGGTCACTATCTGCGTGCCCACCCAGCATGCGACAAATACCCAATATGAGTCAATGCAGTCACAACAGTAAGACTTGTCGGGTAGTGTGGGGGGGGTGGGGGGGGGGGTGGGGGGGAAGTGTGTGTGCCCTCAAAGGCTCAGGCTACCTGCTGGGCTAAATGCCCAGTGCCAACATGGTACTCACCCTTCCAGAGTGCAACAAATCGTTGAAGTGCTTACGGCACTGTATCCAGGTGCGCCGCACCATGTCGCGGGAGCTCACTACCTCCATCACCTCCTCTCAGGCACGCTTCGTCATGTGGGGGAGCCTCCTCCTCCTCCCATGCTGGGGAAATAGCACCTCCCACCAGTCTGCCACCTCCTCGAGCAGGGCAGCAAGGCAATCATCAAAAAAGCGAGGGGCACATTAGCCTCCCGCTGGCCTACCCTACAGCCTGCCCTGCTCCTGGGCCACACCCTGCAGCCTGCCATCCTCCTCTGGCCTTCCCTCAACAATGGCCTGCTGTGCAGACCCCCTATGGTACGACCTGCAGCTGGCCATAGCGAACAGCCTAAAGGAGGCTGCCAGGCCTTTTTTTAAACGCCTTTGGACCTGGCAGTCTGTACACGCCAGCCGCAAACTTCAGACTCCCGCTCTCCACGGGGGTCGGAAATGCACTGGGTGGGCCTTAATTGGCCCGCCCACGCAAAATGGCAGCGTGGCTCCGATCGCAGGCGGCGATTGGGTCCGCGGCTGCCCGTGTCAGCACCTGCTCCGCCTGCCAGCCAAACGGAAAATTTTGGCCCAAAACACTGAACACTTAAACGGAAGATAGCTATAACTGAATAACATAACTCAAATAAACAACAAATCTGAACTGGAACATTTTTAAATGAAGGCATAAAAACTAATAAACAACACAAACCAAAAATAAATCAAATATAACAAAACATAGTTTACAGTCAAGTCAGTGGTCAAAAAGCGCAATAAATAAGGAACACAAAGCACTGAAAAAACCCAGCCCTTTCCCCACCCATGTGATGTAACCTTGTGTGTCCCAGATACATACCCAGCAGCAGGTTTCTCTAAACTGGACGGTTGTTGGACAGAAGGTGCAGGCGCAGCAACATGCCCAGCAGCAACTGCATCTGAATTGGGCGGCTTCTGGCCAGAATGTGCAGCTGCAGGTGTTACCATTTTAGTAAGAATCTGACAAAGAGACTCATTATGCTGCCTCGTAAGCTCATTCTGCTCCTGAGAAATCTGCACACGCTGAGTATTAACCTCAGTTAATCTTTGCAGATGCTGGCAAACATCTGTTGAGGCTTGGTATTGCAGCTGTGAATTGACTCCTCTCTCAAAGTCAGTAAAGAATCTTTTGTCTTATCAAGATTGGATGGAACTAGTTCATAGCATCTCCAAGGCAACTACATTCTTTAAAGTTAGCAAAGAAACCTCAAAGTTAGAAAATAAACTGTATTGTCTTATCAAGATTGGATATAACTAATTCAAAGTGTCTCCATGGCAACTGCATTTTTGACATCTCATAAACTTAGTAGACAGAACAAACATTCCTGCCTTTTCTTCATTTTAAAGTCACAAGCTAGGATTTTAAGTTTCAGAAATTAATTTATGTATTCAGATATATACATACCCTGGCTGAAAGCATTAAATCATTTAGTTTCTTATGGCACTGATCCACCATCCTAGGTACAATGCTGTTGGCATTAAGAACAGCTGCAACCTGTTTCCAAGCCATGCTTTGTTGTTTCCTTGGAGGCTTAGACTTTCCATGCCCTGGGATGTACTTGTGCCTTTCTTCCACCTCGTTTAACAAAATATTCAATTCCTCATCTGTGAAGTTTTGACTCCTCTTCTTCACCACATTATCATGAGTTGCCATCCTCTAAATGCAAAAACATGAATAGTTTTAAGCACGCTACACTTAAAGTCATTTAATAACATTACAGATTTAAAATAAGTAAGAGAAAATAAGTTCACTTATAAATACTGACTATAAATTATATACAATAATTTAAAAATTTAAATAATTACACTCAGAATGAGTCAATAACAACAGCATTAACTGTTTAAAAGAAGTAACAAAAGAAAAGCTGGTAAATACCGATAAAATTATGGAGAATCCTTGGGTCTTCGCCTTGACTCTTTTAATGCCTCCTGTCAAAAGCTGCCCTCCCGAGGCATTCCCTGGTCCGGTTGCATCACCGGGTGGCTTCGCCAGAGCTGCACTTCGCTGGAGCCTGTGTGTATTGTTTTGTTGTAGTTGTGATGGGCCATCTCTTTCTGAAGGCAGTAGAAAGTTTTGAATCTCCAACTTTCATTTTTACTGTGGGTGCCGAATTTTGACAAATTTGTTCAGGCATTCTAGATTGGAGAACAAGTGACATAGATAGGTCAACTCACACTGTCAGAAGCTTTAGTTAGGTTTATGAACAGCATACATAGATCCTATGTTTATTTCTGCACTTTTCTTGTAGTTGGCTTGCTGCACCTGCCACATCAGCTGCCCCATGGTTAGCTCTAAAGCCACATTAAGATTCCAGGAGGACATCATCTACAAGGCTGTTTAGTAGATGATTTAATAGCATCCCTGTGGTATATTGGAAGCATGCGGAATGGGCAGATCCTGATAGCAGTTCATGTCTAATGCTGATTTGAAACACAAGCTGCCATTTTGGAACTTGCAAGTCGTGTTATCATCCTCTCTTAAACATGGAGAGCTAAACATGCATTCAGCTGCACCAGGGACCAAAAAGCCATCCTCCCCACTCCCCCATCCACCCTCCCGGCCTCCTTCCACCCTCCCCGCCCCCCTCCTACACAACCAGAGCTATTTAAAAGGTTCAGCATGGAACTTTCAGGGGAGGTCGGGGTGCTCAACATTTTTGCATGAGGGGGGTCACAGTTCAATTATTTTTCTCACTAACGGTGCTGATAAGCAAATTTTAGAAAGATCAGGTTTGGCACAATATTGAACATGAATTGAAAAAAAGATCAATGCCAAAGCAATAAATTGGTCATTTGAAAACAATTAATAATAATGACCATTAAAAAGTGCCAAGCAGCAGAACTAACCAATAAAATCTTTTTTGTCTTTTCACTTAAGAACCAGAGCTAGAGAGACAGATTAGGCATGAAGTCCTGGTCACCAGAGAAGGGGTGGGGACCGGACCTGAGCTAAGCTGTTGAGCTTAACTAACACTGACCTTGGTTGCACCTCTAGTGGCACACACTCCAAGCTTGGCTTGGTGGAATTCATGCAAAAGTGGGGGTCGGAAGCAGATTACCTTTCAGCCTTGGTTTTCCCCCTCTCCCGGCTGCTTTGTTGATAGGTTTTTGGGGAGGGAGGAGGATAAGGGGAAGGATGAGTGTGTGTCTGGTTCACTCCCAGTCTCAGGGTTCTTGCTCTCACAACACTCACTCTCATGGTCACACAGGCTCACTCACTCCCCACCTGGGCCCATGAGGTTTGGACATTTTATTGCCAAGGAGGGATTTGGGAGGCTGTGAAGATGCCAAGATGCACTTCCTCAATCCACCCTGTTTGAGACTTCAGTGGCCCCGGGTGGGGGGCCAGGTGGGTGCTATTGCTGCGACTGCTGTTCCTCATGGCCTCCATGTGAACTGTTCAAAAGTAAAATACTACAGATGTTTGTGGTTGTGGACTCCAGTATTAGATACTATATGGTACTCTGTACTATACACAGGGTCAACTGACTTAGGGGTTGAAGGTCAGCCAGCACATGTTCGACCCTGTCTTGATAGAGTTCAGATACTGCAGATATGTATTTATGTTAGGAAAATGTGTTATCAATAAAGTTAGCTCAGCTGCAAAGTCAATGGTCTGTGTGCATCATTAAAAAAAAGAACGAGAAACAAGACATAGGGCTGAACTTTCCCCCCTTTGGAGGGGAAGTTGATGGACGGGCGCGTATGGGCGTGCTTCTGATCGGCGACCCTAATTGGGGGCGTGGCGCCATTTTACGTGGGTGGGCTAATTAAGGCCCGCCCAGCATGACATCCGCACAGAAGTGCTATGTGCTCCCTGTGCGGGCAGGGGAGGGATTCTCAAAACCGAGAGTGCGCTCTTTTGCACATGCGCATGAAAGAGCGCACTCATCTCCCTGAGGCTAAGTGTAGCCGCAGGGAGATCGTCTCTACTTTCAAAAATATTAAAAATAGAAATAAAAAAAATCCCTTACATGTCCCCATATGTGACAAAGTCACATGAGTTGGGACATGTCCATAATTTTTACAAAAGCTTTATTAAAATTTTTTAAAGCCTATATGAAACCTCATCCCGCCCGTGAATGAGGTTTCATTTTTTTTCTAGTTCCTGCCAGGGCTCCTGGCCTGCCCACCAACCTTAAGGTTGGATGGGCAGGTCCTTTAATTACTTAATTGACCCTGTCAATGGCCTCAATTGACCATTGACAGGTCGTCAGGCACACAGCTGATTTTGCTGCGCTCCTGCCTTCCTGAAAATTTAAATCGGGCGCCACCCCCGTTCGCCGACTCTTAAAATTCTGCCCATAGTGTCAGAAGTAAACTAAATGCAACAGTGGAGGTTCTGAAACCACCGACAGAGCTCAGTTTGGAGGGCAATCTCTGTGAACTCCGGAGGAGGTTCTAGCAGCAATTCGAATTGTACCTCACAGTGATGGGCAGTGATAAAAAAGACCCTCAGGTACAGTCTGTCATCTTTCTTCATGTAGCAGGGGAAGAAGCCCTAGAAGTCTATAACACATTTACATTTGAAAGTGATAAGAACGAAATGACTTGAAAGCAATAATGGAAAAATTCAAAGCCTACTGGAGCCCTAAGAAACACATAACATGTGAAAGATACTGGTTTTTTTTGCACGCACGCAAGGCAGTAACAACATTAGTCAGTACATAACTGAGCTGAGCAAACAAGCGAAATCTTGTGAATATGGCGAGCTTGAAGAATCACTCATCTGAGATAGAGTAATTTGCGGGATCGCAAATGACACTCTGAGAGAACAGCTTTTGAGAGAAGTTGATCTCATGTTTGAGAAAGCAATAAATATCTACAGAATGGCAGAGGCAACGAAATGCCAGACTACATAGATGACAGAAGATGATAAGCCACTCACAGTCAAGCAGTTAGATGCAGTTAAACAGAAACAGCCTGAAGGTGCAAAGAACAAAACTGCTATTAAAACATTTAAATGCAGCTGACGTGGAACAGATCATTTACCACATAGTTGTCCAGCCTATGGAAAGTAGTGTAAGAACTGTGCTAAACTAAATCACTTCGCTAAGGTATGTAAATTGAAGAAAGTACACATGTTTGCAGATGATGACAGAGACACTGAAACTGAACTTTTCGTTGGTGCAGTAACAACAAATTCCAAAGAAGACAAATGGAAGGTTGATTTAAATATTGCCAACATGATGATAAATTTCAAACTTGACACAGGTGCACAAGCAAATGTCATTCCCATAAACCTGTGTTGTAATATAAGCAAAGAAAAGCAGCTAACTAAAACAAAAGTGAAGCTGTCTACTTATACAGGTGGAAAAATTACTGTAGAAGACAAGTGCACACTTAAAATGAGCTACAAAAAAACAGTCTCAAGCACTTCCATTCATAGTGGTGAAAACTGATGCAAAACCCATTCTTGGATTCAAAGCTTGTGAAAATTTGAAGCTAATCAAGAGAATAATGACTGTCACCACTGATGACATCCTGAGCGAGTATAAAGATGTGTTCCAGGGGATTGGCTGCCTAAAAATGGGAACACACCATCATGATTGACAAAACTGTGACATCCAAAATACACTCACCCAGGAAAATACCAGTAATGCTGAGAGACCGACTGAAAGCAGAGGTGGACAGAATGGAGAAACTTCACATCGTCAAGAAAATTGAAGAACTGACAAAATGGGTTAATCCAATTGTAATTGTAGAAAAATCAGATGGAAATCTGCAAGTCTGTTTGGATTACCAGCTGCCCACAGTAGAAGAGATCACGTGTAAGCTAGCTGATGCTAAATACTATTCAGTCTTGGATGTGAGTTCAGGCTTCTGGCAGGTCAAGCTGGATGAACGTAGCTCCTATCTCTGTACCTTCAACACACCATAGAGCGATGCAGGTTTTTACATTGCCTTTTGATATTAATTCAGCTCTGGAGGTGTTCCACAGAACAGTGAAGCAGCTGTTTGAAGGGTTATAGGGTGTGGAAACCTATATCGACAACCTGCTGGTCTGGGTGCCTCACGAGAAGAATACAACCACAGACTGAGGCAGGTGCTGGCCAGAGCTAGAGAAAGGAACCTCAAGTTGAAGAAGGAAAATTGCAAAATAGGTTTTCATGAAATCAATTGCTTGGGACATGTGCTAACAAGTGAGGGACTGAAGCCGGACCCAAGTAAAATCGAAGCAGTCGTGAACATGCCACCCCCAGAATGTAAGAAAGACTTGGAGAGGTTTTTGGGAATGGTGACCAATCTTGGGAAATTCATTTTGAACATGTGAGACCTGACAGCACCTCTCAGAGAACTTCAACAAAATGATGTGGAATGGCACTGGGAACAAAGTCACTAGGAAGCTTTGACCAGTCTGAAGAGAACACTGACCCAGGCACCAGTGTTAAAGTATTACCATGTCAGTCAGCCGGTCATGATCTCAGTGGATGCTTCAAAGACTGGCCTGGGAACTGTCCTCTTGCAAAATGAGGCACCAGTGGCCAAAGCTTCAAAGACAATGACTGAAACACAGCAGCGTTATGCCCAAATAGAGACAGAAATGCTAGCAATTGTGATTGGCCTAGAACGCTTCCACTGGTTTGTCCACGGCAAAGACGTGGAGGTAGAGTCCCGATTATAAGTCTTTGGATGTTATACTTAAAAAACCCCTGAACTGTGCACCGCCAGGAATCCAAAGATTACAAATGTCTGCAGAAGTATCAGGTCAGAGGTAAATACAAACCGGGCAAGGAGATGAACATCGCAGACACTCTGTCATGTGCGTACCTACCCATCACGGAGGAAGAGGATAAAGAAAGGGAAGTACAGGAAGTGACCAAAATTGACACCACCTTGAGAAAACTGCAGCAGATTGTACAAACTGGCTGGCCCACACATCGGAGCGGAGCCCCTTCTCCGGTATAAGAGTACTGGAACTTTTGTGAGGAACTTCGTGTAGCAGAAGGAATACTTTTCAAGGGAGAAAAGATCATAATTCCTGCAACACTGAGGATAGAAATGCTGCAGCACGTACATAAAAGTCACCTCAGTATAGAAACATGCAGGAGAAGAGCTTGATGTATTGGCCTGGAATGGGAGCACAAATCGGGGAAATGGTGAATGCATGTGCAGAGTGACAAAAGTACAGTAAATTGCAACAAAAAGAACCACTTCAACCACACAGCGTTCCAGAGAGGCCCTAGCAGAAAACTGGAGTGGACTTGTTCACATTTGACACAGTGGGCAAAATTCTTAGCTCGACTGGCAGGCACGCGCCCAACCCGCTCAAGCGTGAAATGACGCGCATTGAAGTCAGGTGAGCGTCCCGATGTCAACCTGCAGTTGCGTGATATTTCGGTCAGCGGGTGTACGGCAGAGTCAGCAGCGAGCCCATTGACAATTAAAAGACCTGTTAAAGGCCATTAAAGAATCAATTAAAAAAAGGCCAAGCAGCTTTGGCGCCATGGGGACACGGAGGGCATCCACTGCCAGTGGCCATGAAAGTGACTGCTGTACTCAATTTTTTTACACCAGTGGCTCCTTTCAGGGTTCCACAGGTGAACTCTGTGGGATCTCGCAAGCCCCATCACTCAAATGCATCCAGGAGGTCATGGACACCATCTTTGCAAAGGCACACAACTTTGTGCATTTCGTCCGGGATCAGGAAAGCCAGGAAGCAAAACCACGAGGATTTTCCAAGATCTCAAGTTTCCCACAGGTGCAAGGTGCCATTGATTGCACTCATGTGGCGCTCAAATCTCTGTGGCAACCAGTCAACTATGTCAACCGCAAGGACTTCCACTCGCTGAATGTTCAGCTGGTGTGCAACCACCACAAATGCATCCTACAGGTCTGTGCACGCTTCCCATGAATTGCCCATGACTCCTACATTCTCAGTAGGTCTCAGATCCTTTACATCTTCCAGGGTTTACAGAGACTGTAGGGATAGCTCCTTGGGGACAAGGGTTTTCCACAGAGGACGTGGCTGATGACGCCAATGCAGCGGCCCCAGGGTGCAGCAGAGAGAAGGTACAATGAGGCTTATGCTGCAACGAGCACTTTGGTGGAGCAAACCATTGGAATGTTGAAAATGAGGTCCTGGTGCCTGGACCCCTGTAATACAGTGCCTGGTGGAGTCCTGCAATACAGTCCACAGAGGGTGTCATGGATCATCGTAACCTGTTGCGCCCTTCACAGCCTGGTGCTGCAATGGGGGGAAGATCTGGCTGAAGAGGAGATGGAGGAGCTGCACGTCTCCCCGATGCGGAGGACATCGATGGGGAAGAGGGTGATGAGGTCCTTGAAGGTGAGGATGACGACGATGAGGCCATCGCATTGTCCAGACGAGGCAGGTGCACTTAGGAGGCCCTCATAGCTGCTAGATTCATTTAGGATGATGACGACATGCAATCAGGAGACTCCATAGATCCTCACATTGCACCTGTAAAGGTTTGACTCCTGGCTGGCTGATGGCAGCACACATACCCTCTGTGATAAGGCTCCTGCCATGGAGACGCAGCAGATGCCCATAGTCCCTATGTTCCAGGAGGATGATGATGATGACATACAGTGGGGACACTCGATAAGATCATTACATAGCTTATGTGAATGTGTGACTCCTGTCTGGCTGATGGCAGCTCACAGGGTCATATCATGAAGATGCAGCAGAGAAAATTAAACTTCTCCTGATCCTATGGCATTCTTCATGAGCTGAAACCTTTAGGATCACACTTTTACAGGACACAGATGCTGATGAGATGGGGGGCCAGCTGCACCTCAAAGGTGCTAAGAGCACACAGAGAGAATCATGGATTGATGGCCTGAAGTGCGCACCTGCTGATCCTCCTCCCTATGGGTGCCCAAGGGCCCCCAGGCTGACTCCTTGAGGAGAAGGGGAAGCTGGAGTGAGATCGAGCTGTGACATTGCTGGAGGCCAACTATGGTGACAGTGATGAAGTTCACGCAGCAGTGCAGGAGCTATGTTCTGGACCAAGGTCTCCATGGCGGCCGCCATCCCACCAGTGTTGACCTTGGTGTGTTGGCATGTTGGCACTATCATCTCAGACTGAAGGTTGGTGGATTCCTCCATTGTGCCTTGCAATCTGAGGAGTGCAGTGGACATCCCCCCCTGATGTTCCTGAGCTTGCCTTTGCAGCTGCAGCAACTAAGGCATGGCTGAGTCCAAAGGCTCCTCATCTGACTTGGACTCAGCAGATTTCTGTCTTCCAGCAGCCCCCTGAGTGCCGGACACCTGGAAAGTCCCTGCCACTGCCTGTTGTGGATCAGACAGTGTGATGTGCTCACCAGATTGTGTCCCCGAGGCTACTCTAGAGCTAGGTCTCACTGGGGTGTCTGTCTCTGCACTGGTGGAGAGTGTGGGTGAGCGCAGTGATGGGTCTTCAATTAGGGTGTCATCAGATCCTTCTTCCGAGGTTTCTACGGGGCTTGAGTTGAGGACTTGGCTTGTGGACTCCTTGGCTGCTTCCCAGATATGCTTGTGAAAGCAAGGAGAGATAATTAGTGCATGGCAGGGGACTACAGAACAGGAGAACTCACTCACTGCATGGTTATCTGATGGATGTTGCACTGCTCGATCCTCACTTCGTTGAGCACCGCCGACCTCACCGTCAGCACAGGAATGGTCCAGATCCTCACCTGCCAGCTCAATTACTCTATTTTCAAAGTCCATGAGGACTTTGAATTCAGGCGTTCCTCCACTGGTTTGCAATGTTTCCCTTTTGTTTTGTGCCAGCTTGTCCTGCGTGAATACAGATGGAGAGAATGTAAGCAGGACGCCTGTCAATCCAGATAACAAGGATGCCTGGCATGTTTGTGGGTGGTGAGTGGTGCCATGGATGGGATGAGAACATGATCTGCAGGGCAAATGAGAGGGTGAATGGTGATGTCCCATGAACTGGCAGTGAATGAGATCCCTGTGGATGTGTGATGGGTTTGTGAGTGTGAGGGTTGAGAGTGATGAGAAGAGTGACTTACCCTGGCAGAACGGAGATCGTTCATCCTCTTGCAGCACTGGGTGCCTGTCCTCTTTTGCAGAGGTTTGCTACTGACCGCCTCCCATGCTGGATTGGTGACCTGGCTTGCTGGCCTTTGCCCAGAGCGGTGGTAGAGGACATCGCGGTGGGCTTCCACTGCATCCAATAGGTGCTCGAGCACCAATGCAGCCCTTCCTTTAACTCAGAGCCTATTGTTCTTCTCCTTTCTTTCAACTTAACTCAGTGGGACCTCTTTCTGATCCTTGTCTTTGTACCTGCCTGGGTCTTTCTTCTGGGACCTCTTCCAGTCCCCCTCCCCATGTCCTGCTCCCTGAGACACCTTCCTCGGAATTGAGTTTCACTTCTTTTCCTTGTGTGCAGGCACGCAGAGATGGTTCCTGGCTTGAAGACATGAAAATAAACGAACTGTGCATGTGTGGCCATTTCCCTGCCGGCGCATGCACAGCAGGCCCATGACCTCAGCTTCCAACTTTGGATTAAGATAAGTATTTGCTTTTTATCACATAGACAATCACATTAGTAAAATGCTTGTTTGCTACAGAGGTCTATATTGAGTAGCTTCAATTGCATACATTTAATATTTATAACAAGAATTTAATCATATATGGCCTTTGAATGTAATAATGCCTTAAAGCATTTCTCAAAGTAAAAATGGTTGCTGTGCAGTAGTAGCATGATATATGCCAATCTACAAAACTAGCAAAGTGACCAGTTGCATCAAAAAAACCGCCACAGCCCCAAACAGCTTTGACTCAAAAGACTGCCCTAAAGGAAGTGTACAATAGTGTAGTGATTATGGTAGCAAACCAGAGGTTTTGAATTCAAATTCAACTACAGCAATTTGTACCAATTGAATTCTGTAGGTTGTGGGCTAGCACCACAGAGGAAATAAGTTGACCTTTATATAAATATGTATTATATATATAAATAATGCAAACTGATTACTAATGCCCTTCAGAGAAAGGAACATATGCAGTCTTGCTTAGTATTGAAGGACATAGCTTTCAGACTGGGTCTGCACCAGATAATGAGTGAAACATTATAAAGGAATATACTAAATGGCCTCATCCCATTTACTTCCCTATTCAGACATGTGTCCAGATAGAATTGACAGGAACAAACATCACACAGTGAACAGAAAATGTAATTCTCCACAGTGAAGACACCTTGCATGCGTATTATAACATAACCATTGTGCTAACTACCGTCACCGAAATTATTCAATCTGTACATAGAACAAATATTTGGAGAATTATATGCATTATATGCACCACAGAGAGGTGATGGCGTAGTGGTATTGTCGCTGGATTAGTAATCCAGAGACCCAGGGTAATGCTCAAGGGATAAAAGCAAAATACTGCAGCTGCTGGAAATCTAAAACAGAAAATGCTGGAAAAGCTCAGCAGGTCTAACAGCATCTGTGGAGAGAAAAACAGAGTTAACGTTTAAGGTCTGTATGTTTTTGTAATGCTCTAGGGACCTGGGTTTGAATCTTACTGCAGCAGATGGACATAGCTGCTAGACTGGGTCTGCAGCACGTGGTGAGGAAACCATCAAGAGGGAAAGACATGACCTCAACCTCACCAATCTGCCTGCCGCAGATGCATCTGTCCATGACAGTATCGGGAGGAGTGATCACTGCACAGTCGTTGTGGAGATGAAGTCCTGCCTTCACATTGAGGATACCTCCATCGTATTGTTTGGCACTACTACACTGCTAAATGGGATAGATTTCGAACAGATCTAGCAACTCAAGACTGGGCATCCATGAGGTGCTGTGAGCCATCAGCAGCAGCAGAATTGTGCTCGAACACAACCCGTAACCTCATGACCCAGCATATCCCCCACTCTACCATTACCATCAAGCCAGGGAATCAACCCTGGTTCAATGAAGAGTGCAGGAGGGCATGCCAGGAGCAGCACCAGGCTTACCTAAAAATAAGCTGTCAAACTGGTGAAGCTATAACACAGGACTATTTGCGTGCCAAACAGCATAAGCAGCAAGTGATAGACAGAGCTAAGCGATCCCACAACCAACGGATCAGATCTAAGCAGCCAGGGTATGGCAACCATCTCATCACTCTAAACTCACACACTCAAGCCCATCACACATTCACTGGCATCTCACTCACTGCCAGCTCAAGGGACATCACCACCCATTCTCACACACATACCTTCACATGTCCATCTGGCCTCATCTCCTCTGGAGACTGCCTCCTCAGCCCTCACCATCTTGAGGCCACTTGCACAGATCAACATGTGCCCCCACACGCACCCTGGGTTACCCTCCTTCCCCAGAACAGCCCACTTCTCCCCCTTCACTAAGCAAGCCCTTGCCCTGCAGCCATTGAAAAACCACACACATATGACTGATCTGGTAGGTAGGGATCTGCCATGAGCCCCTCTAAAAGAGATCTGGTGTCTGTGAAGCATGGTGCTGATGACTGCGAGTGCTGACTGAAGCAAGGTAGGTCCTGAGCGAAGTGTAGCCTGCCAGGTGCATGTCTTTTATGTGCTGTTGTGAAACTTATCGGCATGTTATCCAGCCGACGTGGGTGGACGATCCAGCGGAGGGGGGGTGGTGGCGATTCCGGTGGGCAGGCCTAATAATGATATGCTGATGTATTACAATGAGGTTCCTGACATCTGATGGCAGGAAACGCAGCCCACCATTGGCGGGCTGAGCAAACGATTGTGAACTGGTTTTAGGCTGTCGGGAAACCAACTGCGCTATATTGTCCGCTCATGCCACTTAACACACCCAGCACTGGCGGGCACAGAAAATCCTGGTCAGTGAGAGCAGCTGCCCTCAAAATGAATGTATTCAACCAATGATGGTAGCAACGAACATCAGTCCACAGTGGTGTCTTTGAAGGTCAAAGGAGATGGTTGAGGATTTTCTTCTTTGAACTGACAATTGAATGTTATGAATGTTATTTGCTAATTATCAGCCCAAACCTAGATATTGTAGGCTGGTATAAGCTGATTCATTATCAGAACAATAATGAATGGAACTGAACATTATGGAATAGTTAGTAAGCAGTCACACTCCTCACCTTATGAATGAGGGAAAGACTTTGATGAAGCAACTGAAGATGTTTGGACCAAGGATATTGCCTTGACAAACTCTTACAGTAATATCCTGGTGCTGTGATGAGTGCCCTCAGAAAACTAGAACAATTTTCCTGCATGCCAGGGGGAATCTATTCAGTGGCTGGAGTCATAACTGACACTCAGGCCAGGATTTTCTGGTCCCACCGTGATGGGACCTGCCTTGGGGGATGCAGTGAGCGGCCAAAAGTCCATTGACTTTCAGCGGAACAAGCAGATCCCGGCGACAGGCAGGGCCAGAAAATCCTGGCCTTAGGCTTGGATTTTTGCAGTCATGGAGACTCCGTGCCTTATCCAAAATTAGGCTGGGTCCCCGGATTCAGAAGTCCCACCACCATTTCCAACAGATTCTGTTTTCACTGGGGAAAGGGGATGTAGTGTGATTCACACATGGGGGAAGCCCAAAACCAGCAGGGCCAATTAAACTCAATACTGAGATCAAACAGACCCCATTTTCATTGGAGTGAGGTCCTTTTCCCACAGTGTATAATTTACAGTTTTTGAAGGGGGATGTGAATGCTTATAAAAGAGGGATAAGGTTTGTGGAACTGTCAAGCTGTCAAGTTATTTAAATCCCCTGTCCTTTAAATTTTGAAGAAAGAGAAAATGTCCTGCTGCGTTACTGAGTTGAAAAAAAATGGTGTTTTCAGTTTCAATAAATGTTTGTTGATATAACCGGAAGGGCTATGATTATAGTATTATTACAGCTTGACTGCTTCCATAACCTTGCATTATCATAGTGGGGAGCTATTCACAGTTTGATTGACAGCTGCAACAGATTATTAAGGGATTAGATGCTTTTGATGTGGGGCTATGAATACAAATGTTTGTTTTTTATGAGGGATTAAGTACTTGATGGGATTTAAAAGCATTGAATTGGCTTTTATCAATTAGTGTGTTTTTTATATAGTCTGTAATAGTTACTTAGAACTTTATTTCATTTTGTCTCAGCATGTCTCTTGAGGTCTGTCCATGATGGATACTAGGTGAATTGGCATGGAGGGTGTAAGGGTAAAGAGTAATGGATGTGCAACTCATGGGTTGGCATGAGTTGGCATGTAGTGGCATAGGAGCTGTAAGGGGCCATGGGGATGAATGCAGGGTGTCGTGTGTTGGCATAAGTTGGCATGTAGTGGCATAGGAGCTGTAAGGGGCCATGGGGGTGAATGCAGGGTGTCATGTGTTGGCATGAGTTGACACCAAGTTGGCACAGTGGCTATAAGGAGCCATGGGGATGAGTAGGGGGCCTGTGTTGGCACAAATTAGCACTAAGTTAGCGTAGGGTCCATAAGGGACAATGGGGATGAGTGGAGGGCATAGGTTGGCATGGAGGATATGAAGGGGCATTACGGGTAGGTGGGGCATGGTTTGGCAAAGGTTGGCATGGATGGGGCATGGGGAGTAGGTGGAGGGGGGGGGTTGGTGAGGGGGTATGATGTGTGAGGTTTAGAGGGACTAATATTCAACCACACAACTGGGTTGAAGTCCCAGAGCACCAAGACGGACCTTTTAACCAGCCCACCTCGACTCTTGGCAGCCCCTGTGATGGCTTCTGAACTGTTCCAGGGGGCAGCGGGCACCCATCCCCCAAAACAAAGATCTCATTATTCGGAGCACTTTTTCCCGAGGAGGATGTGGCAAGCGGGAAGTGAAAACCGAGGCTTCAGGAAAATGGTTACAATGTCTAAGAAATATCATTCCTCATGATAGCTCTCTACCAAATTTACTTCAGAAATTTAAGGAACTACTTGGATGCGTTGACATAATTAGGTTCAACAGCCTCCTTTGTCATTCCATTCCATACAATCACTATTCCCTGCATAATGTAGTTAGTCAGATTTCCTTCAATTCTTTTGTTGATTTTCATTATAATTCATGTGAGGAAAGAAATTAATCAGGGACTGGCTCTGTCACATTCCGGCTACAGTTTTATTATGATACCAATGCCAAAATCTCAATATTTGTGTGCACAGCTCTGCTTTCAGCTGTTTGTTTATCAATGTTTTAAGAACATGAGTAGGAACATGCATATTACTTTATTTGGCATCACTCTGACTTGTTACTCTGGATTATCTTGTTCTTGTATCAAATCATGCTCAAGTCCTAATTCTCCAAATCTTCAAAAATACCCATCCTTGGCTTGAGATCCAGGCAAAGATCTAAGCTTTCAGTGATGTGTCCACATAAACAAACAGAGGGCTCTGTTTGGTAATTGATTGTAGATACTGGGTCATCTTGCACCTCTATATGAACCCATGTACTTGCAAAAGTAGTAGAACATGACCTAAATCACACAATTTAAAAAAAACAAAATCCATTAAACAAATAATAATGAAATGTACCATGTAGCACTGATATAAAAGTTATATTTAGTTACACAATCCTTCTCCTGATTCATTACTGAAATGCTGTCAAACGTCAAAACTTAACCAAAAAAGATTTCAAAGGAAATGATCAATTCCTTTTCAGAAACAATGGTCTGAATTTCAAGCTCCCCCACTGGCTGGTTTTTAGGCCCGGGGGAGAGTGAAATTGAAGGGAAGGTGCCCTCCTGGCCTGTCGGCATAACGATTTTATGCTGGGGCGGGCAAGGCCTCAGGAAGCCCGTCCTTGCCCCAAATGAGGCCCCTAAGTGGCCAATTAATGACCACTTAAAGGCCGTTTCCCTCCCAGCCTCAATGTTTAGGCTGGCGGGAAGATTGAACCTCCATGGGGGAAGGCCGAAATACATCAAAGATACATCCAGGGTGGTGGGGGTCGCCTCCATCAGAAGCCCCCTTCTGAAGCCAGTTCCCCCCTTTTAAGGTCCAATGGCCTCCGAATCTCCCTCATCTATGGCCTCTCTCCTGAGGACCCGATCACCCCCCTCATGCCCCCCCAGGCCTTCTTTACCCTCCACACCCTGGGACTCCCTAAACTTACCTGAGCCTCTGGTTCCTGGACTTAGTCTCCGACATCTTCTTGAACTTCCTTTGCTGTCCTCTGCAGTGCTGTGGCTGAAGGGACTGGAGAGTTGCCAGCCAGTCAGATTGGCCAACAGCTCTCTAAGGTGGGACTTCCTCCCAAGTGAGGGGCGAAAGTCCCGCCTGCAGCCAATAAATGCTCGTTGGAGCTTAAATTGGCTGAGGGGCAGTCGGAGTCAGCAGGGATGTGTTCCCTGCCGACTTTTCGAATGACGGGAAACAAAACCTGGCCATCCTAAAAATTCAGGCAATGTTCATGTTTTAATATTCTTTTTTCAGACATGGCATGTATCATGAACAAAATGTAGGATTATTGACATTATTTACCTGATTTTCCTGGCACTAAAGTATGGAATAAATGTGTGATGTTAATTGATTGCAGATGGAAAACCATGTCATACCAGCCATTTGTTACCTACTATGATATTAACATTTAGAAATCAAGTCTAAATAATTACTTGTTAGCACAAATAACCCCAAAACCAGAGCAGATGTGCACATTCAAAATTAGGGAACATATTAGAAATAAAATAATAAGGAAGTTTGGAAGAACAGCTTCATACAAAACTTAGTAGTTGTATGGAACAAGTCACTGAAGACACTGATTGAAACAAACAATATAAGTGGCTTTCCTTCTCCCTTGAACTGAGTTCAATTTGTAGTTTATTTTGTGTATAATGATATCCTTTAGTTCACCAAGTCTAGTTTTGCACAAATGTTCCAAACATAGCTTATGTTTTTTTATCTGGCTCTTTAAAAAAAATTGAGATCAGAATTGAGTATGTTGGGAAAAGTACACATAATAACAAAATGGTTCCACTAACTTGTAGCTTTCACAGAGAAACAGGTAGAATTTATGTAATCTACAAAACACTATGGGCTGCATTTTACGTGCCCCTCGGACATGTTTCCCGTGCGGGAGGCGGGCAGGCACGTAAATAGGGTGGCCTCCCATCCCACCACCTTCCCACCCACCCTGAGCTCACCCCCATAATACAGGGAGGGGACTGTGGGGTGGGAGGGCACCGAAATCAGCAGCCTGCCCACCATATCTAAATTAATAATTAAGGATCAATTAGGCTTGTTCTCAAGCTAATTGATCCTGATAATACAGCACCCATGCCATAAAATATTTGGCGTGAGCAGCAGAGCAGGAGCAGGAAACCCGATTTTTTAACTTCAATGTTTAAAGGGCGGGAAGGAAGTCTGGGGGGGTTCGTTCTTCTTTGCCGATCGTGGGGCGACCCCAGTTAGGTCGAACCTTCCCCTTCCTTCCTATCCGTTCCCTCCCTTAGACCCATCCTCTCTCCCCCTGTCCCTCTCTCAAACCTACCAAACCCTCCCGGCCCAAGAACGGACTTACCCGCTACGGGGATCCATGGGCCTTGATCTTCTATTCCTTCTGTAGTCCCAGCAGTGGCCACTGACACCTTTCTGGTGCTGCCGGGACTGATGGAGCTGACAGCCAATCGGATTGGCCGGCAGATCCAGAGGGCAGGACTTTTGCCCAAAATACTACATTAAAAAAATGTAATTTTACTTATTTAGCCACCTATAAATCAATAGTTTTGATAATATATTGTGTACTGTGTAAGTAGCAGCTGGGCTAATTGAACAGCATTCTTGCGAGCATTTAGTCACTGAGTCGTGCATTCTTTTGGCACTTCTTAAAGGACTCAAGCTTTTAGAAAGTGCAGAGTAAGGTTCTATATTCCTGTTAGTGCATTAAAGAATTAGCAAAGAACTTTATATTCATCTATTGCAATTTGCTAGGTAGCGATCCATGCATTTTTGGATGCTGCACATGTTAAAACAGCTCTATTTTACATGACAAGCATGTAGAAACAGGAGATGGCACACAAATCTCGATGCACCTGGCTAATTTAAGAATATGACTAATGATTCGTAACCAGTGAACATCAAATGGCATTGAATGTTTTATCCATATTAATTTGGCCATTGACATTGATTTTAATTTACTTTATTAGTCATCACCTTCACAATTAAGGATTTTTTTATTATTCTGGTGGGATTGAATTTTCCCCAAGTCCACTAATTACTACAAGACAAATGTAAAATATTGCAAATTCTGAGAATCTGAAACAAAAACAGAAAACAGAAATATTCAGCAAATCAGGCAGCATCTGTGAGTTAAACAGAGTTAACGTTTCAGGTCAATGATGTTTTGTCAGTTCTGACAAAAGGTCATCAATCTGAAATATAACTCTGTCTCTCTTTCCCACAGATGCTGCCTGACCTGCTCAGTATTTCCAGCATTTTCTGTTTTTATTTCACTAATTGCCAGTCCATACACAACACAGACTGTTGTGGAGTTTTTTTTCCCCTCCAGCATGGAGTCTATCTTGTCCCACCTCCAATTTCACTATTCTCATTTTGTTATATTTTTTGGAGCTTTTTTGCTCTAACCAAGGTGAAGGATGTCAGTGCAATGGATTATATGTAATGGATCATTTTCTAAAATCCCCAACTAGAAACAAGTTGAAGTCATTATCTTCTGTACCAGTAGGTGCCAGGTGTGCGCTGTACAGTATAATGGTAATTATTATTATTTTCACTTTCCTTCATATTTTGTACGAGACTGTTTCCACTTGAAAGTTTAGGCAGCAATCTATGCCTGGACAACTTCCAATGGTCCAACACTAGGCACCAATGAGATTAGAGCACATACAGTTGGGACCATGCCTGGAGATCTAAAGTAGTGATCTTACTTACCTGAGATTTGGGTTCTCATTAAAGTCAAAATTTTCAGGCAACCCACTTAAAAACCAAACCACCTGGCTCAAAATGAAGTGGACGGAATTCCTAGGTGATGTTATAAACAATGTATAATTTTAAGTTAAATTTATATTTGGGTGTTAAGAAAGGTAAATATGGTTTCAGTTTCGTTTAGGTTTTGTTTATGAGCCTTGGTGCCTGGGAGTCTGGATAGGCATGTGACTAAAATGTTTCAGGTCTTTTAGGCTTGTTTGTATATGCACATTTTTAATTAGGTCTTACAACCCCTGAAGTTAAAGAGATGGGTTAAAAGGGGTTGAATGTTTAGTGATTCTGAAAAAAACAGAAAAGCTTTATTGTTGGCTATCGACAATGATCCAGTGAGATAGACACAGAAAGTCAGGAGTTGAGAGAGGGAGTGTTCAGTGTGTGTCAGAGAGAGAAGACAGTGATTTTAAGCTCTCTGAGAAGAAAAAACTACAAGGCTTGTGGGACAGCTGTTAACTGAATGATCAGTTATAGGACTCAGTAAAATGATCAGTTTAGCCGAGGTGCTGCTAGAAGGCTGAGTTTAGGGAACTCATTTGTTTGCTCTGCAGTTGAAGAAGCAGTGAGGTTAGAGCGCAGTTTTTGGGTGTCTCCAGGAGAGATAAGAGCTGGGTGAGAAGCATCAAATGAATGCTCAGGAATTCATTGGAAGAAAACCATTTGCGACTGTGCTAGTCCCAAGCGAGGAGCCTTTGTGTCAAGCTAGTGGTAACTCCTCACTGGTTTATGTGTCTGTAAAGATATTTCTGGGGTAAAGGAATAGTGGGAATTTGAATCATGATATCGTGTTTGTATTGAGATCTTTCCAACCTTTTTGTCTGCTTTTCTTGTTTTAATAAATATTTTATTATTTGCATTAAAAGTTCATCAGTAGACTCCTGTGAATTTGTTCAGGCACTTCCCGCCATGATTTCTAAAAACGATTAGGCTCTACCAAGCCAGGTTTCACTCTGGGATCTGACTTGTCCACTATTAACAGCAGCTGGGATTGTACAGTAAGATAGTGCATATTGCTTGAATTCTGTGTAATAGTGGGTAGTATGACTACAGGAGAGTTTATAAGTACTGTGCAGTGCTGAAGCTGTGCCATCCACTCAAAGGGAGCTGATCTGCTCTCATTGGTTGATGGACTGCCTACTTGTAGTTTCCAGCCACCTGTAATTTGCCACCACCCATCATTCTGCCACACCTCCAGCCAATGCTGGAATTTCCTATCTATTTTGTTGTGACCTGGCACCAACCAGCTCTCCCCTATCTAGAGAGGAACATAGTCCCAGGCCTTTTGGTGTTAATTGCTTTCACTCCATTCTCCAATAATGTCAGCAGTCTTATTTTCAATAGTCTATCAAGGCTTGTCTCTCATCCTTTGTCTCTATAGTATATTACAAGTTCTGAGCATTTTGTTATATTGCCCTCTCTGCTGCCCTCTCTGTTGGGGTCATGTAAATAAAGTTAGTTCAATGATGGCTGCTTGCTGTGAATCCACATGGCGAGTTTTTCTCAGTGAAATACACAACAGAAAGATGGCGACAAGGCTGGGATAGAATTCTTGCCAACATTTCATTTAAGAAATTAAAGTCTGAAGAATATTGTGGAACATTTGGAACTTCTAAAGTTGATTTTGAGGAAGTTTGAGCAGTTCGAAAGATTGCTGCACATGCACATCGTGTTCAGATGCAGCTCAGTAAGTCATCATGGTAGGTAATTGAAAAAATGGGAATGAAGACATATTTGGGATGGATAGAATTCAAACTGAACAAAGAGGACAGGTGTTATTACGAACAAAGGTTACACATTTGGCTGAAAGCTAATGGAGATGAAGATAAAGCAAATATTTTCCTCGACCTTAATGGGGTCAAATTCTTATGATGTGGCGTTTAACCACAGCTTCTTCTTCAGAACTACAGAGAAGTAAAAATGTGGTGAAATATATACTGTTTAACGGGGGGGGGGAACAAGTGAAGCTGGATGGAAGGCCAATGATAGGTGGAGGCAAAGGAGAGATTGCAAAAGATGCCATAAACAAAAGGTCAAAGGGGTATTGATGGTGCTGAGACTGGCTGAAGGAGGTGCTAATAGTGACATTAAAAGTAGAAAGCAGAATGAGCAAGTGACAGATGGCCCTATGGGGGTGGGGGGAAGGGACGGTGTGGGAAAAAAGATCGAAATAAGCTAAAAGGTGGGGATAAAACAATGAATGGAAATAAATTTTAAAAATAATAATAATAGAAATAGGTGGGAAACAAAATATATATATAAAAATTTTAAAAATAAATATTTGAAAAAGTGGATCAAAAAGGGGTTATTATTTAGGGCAGGGATCAGTGAGACTATGTCTGATACTGAGAAAGTGCAAGGAGAGCACAAAGTGGTCTTTGGGTAAGGGGGAGCAAATGATAAAAATAGGCATTTTGCAAGACTATGCCAGTGCCTTATGTGCAGTTAGAAGCAATAAGTAAATAACTAAATGGATTAGAAGAAACAGGAGCAATTAAGAATGTGAAGAGCAGTGAATGGGCCACATCCATTGTGGTGGTTCAAAACGCAGATGGATCCATTCGGATTTGTGGAAATTATAAGCAAATAGTGATTGAGAATGATACTTACCCACTGAAGACTGGTTTTCTAATTTAGCCAATGGAGGTTTAGGGGGGATGTGAGGAAAAACATTTTTACCCAGAGGGTGGTGATGGTCTGGAATGCGCTATCTGGGAGGGTGGTGGAGGCGGGTTGCCTCACATCCTTTAAAAAGTACCTGGATGAGCACTTAGCATGTCATAACATTCAAGGTTATGGGCCAAGTGCTGGTAAATGGGATTAGGTTGGTAGGTCAGGTGTTTCTCACATGTCGGTGCAGACTCGATGGGCCGAAGGGCCTCTTCTACACTCTGTGATTCTGTGAAATGTCTTCAGTAAGGTAGGTTTGTCAAATGCATATTTGCAATTATAATTAACTGACAAGAACAAGGAATTGCTCACCATTAGTACACACAGGGTTGTGCCAGTATGAAAGATTACCATTTGGGATGCTTACTGCTCCCACAGTGTTCCAGAGCATCATGGATCAGGTACTAAACGGAATGAAAGGAATGTGCTACTTCTTAGATGACATTCTAATTGGCAGTAAAACAGAGATAGATCACATTGTAACATTGAACAAAGTCCTGGATTGACTTCAAGTGTATGGCATCAAAGCTGAAAAGCACAATGGTTCTACATGGTATCAAGTGTAACATACCTGGGTTACCAAATAGGTGATGAAGGTGTCCACTCAATGCAGAGGAAGGTTGAGAAGATTTTGAAAGCAAAGAGACCAGAAAACAAAGAAGAACTTAGAACATTCATTGGGGTTGTTGTGTATTATTCTAAATTCATCCCTGACTTAGTAACACATTTGCTTCACTGTATCAATTGCTCAAAGGTGAAATAGATTGGGAGTGGTATATGAAGTGGCAGAAAACATTTGAAAAAGTGAACAAAGTACTGACTAGTGATGTTATTTTCACCCACTATGTTCCCAAGTAAAGATAGTTTGATGCATGTGATGCCTCATCACAGGGGTTAGGTGTAGTGTTACCTCATATGATAATCTCACATGGAAGATAGTGTGGAGAAGCCTGTAGCATATGCTTCACATACTTTAATAAAGTCAGAGCAAGAGGCATTAGCGATCATATATCATGTTACTAAGTTCCACAAATATTTGCATGGTGGGAAGTTAACTTTGTTAACTGACCACTAAGTCCTTATGATCATACTTGGTTCAAAGAAGAGAGTACCAACCCTAGTGGTTGCACAACTTCAGAAAGGGTTTTAATTTTGATGGCCCAACAATACAATATTAAATATTGTAAGTCAGCAGATCATGCAAATGCGGACATTATTTTGAGATTTCCTGTTAAGTTTGATTCATTTCTAGCTACGCTAGTTACCTGTGAATTACTTTACAAAAGACCGGCCAGTGTCTGCCAGAGAAATTAGTGAAGAAACCCACTCAGTAAAGTACTCAAGAATGGTTGGCCTGATGAGAGTGATGATGAGAAATTGCAGGAGTATATCACATGTAGAAATGACCTGAGTGTAGATCAAGGTTGTCTCTTGCGATGTTTAAGAGTCATTATTCCGCCAGTTCCGAAGAAGAGCCATATTCAACTTGAAACGTTAACTCTGTTTTGCTCTCCACAGATGCTGCCAGACATGCTGAGAATTTCTAGCACTTTTTATTTTTATTTCAGATTTCCAGCATCCACAGTATATCGCTTTTATTATTCCACCAAGGTTTAGAAAGAGATTCTTAGAGGAACTTCATAAAGACCACACAGGGATAGTCATATGAAAACAGTAGCAAGAAACTATTTTTGCTATTCAAAGGTCAATAGAAATATTGAAGAGTTGGTGAAAAGTTGTGAATTGTGACCAGAATAAAAAATAATCCAACCAAGGTTCCTTTCATTCCTTTGTCAAACACAAGAAAACTGTGAAAATGAGTCAATATTGATTTCTTTGAAGTAGAAGGGAAATAGTTTGTTTTGGTCGAAAGCTATAGCAAGTGGATAAATATTGAATCTATGCCCAATACCACAAGTGCCAAAACCATTGAGGTTTTGCGAAGTTGGTTTGCAACACATGGGTTGCCAGAGTTGTTGGCATCAGCTAATGGTCCACAGTTTACTTCAGAAGAGTTTGAAATATTTCTCAGTAAGAATAGAATCAAACAATCTCTAATACCAATTTATCACCCAGCATTGAATGGTGCTGTAGAAAGAAGTGTACAGATTGTGAAATTTGCTTAAGCCTGAGACATCAATAGCAAAGTAAGAGAAAAACAAGACAAATTGAAGATGAGTCATGATATACCAGGTATAAAACTCAGGGAGTTCAGTGCTAGTCAGAAGGTCATAGTGTAAAACTACTGAGGTGAAAAGGAGAAATGTGTGAATGGAGTTGTTGTAAAGACATTAGGTACATTCACATATCTAACGAAGTTTGGAGAGGGAGTCATTCAGTGTCATGTAGATCATTTGCTTGAAAGAGGAAAACCGACAAAGGGGAAGCATGAGAATCCTCCTATAGTCCAAATTCTCCCTACATTCCAAACTGAAAGTCATAAAGGAAGTGAAAGTCACAAAGAACTTAAGAGTTTGTCAGTAACACAGAATCCACCAGTAGAGAAAAGTGAGCCAGGATCTATTATTAAGACAAATCAATCAATATCACAGTCCCGAACCATTAAGTGGAGTTGGTAGCCAAAGTCAAAGTTCAGGTTTGACACAGTTAGAAATATTGAGGGAGCAGAGTCAAAATAATGGAAATGGGAGGAGATACCCAAACAGTGAGAGAAATAAGCTGGATAGGTTAATTGAAAGTATGTTGGAAGGAAGAAGAAAAATGTTTTTCTGTTCATTAATTCTTGTCAAATGATGATATTTTTTATTAAACTCATCCTCAAGCTAAGGAAAAAAATTTTTTTACATTTAATTATTCTGGCAGTTTCGGTCATATGTGATTTAGGTGTGATTACAGAAAATAAGTAGGCAACCCAACCTGTTAAATTTTCAGGTATTTTTGATGTTGGTTTAGTCATATTCTGAGAACTTATGTACCATCTTACATTTTAACGTACAAGTTGTTTTTTTTAAGTGGAGAGGGAATGTACTATATTGCAAGGTCTGAGCATTTTGATACATTGTCCTCTCTGCTGGGGAGGTGTAAATAAAATTGTTCAGTACTGGCTGCCTGCTATGAATCCACATGGTGAAATTTTTTGCTGTGCAAGACACAACACTCTCTATTCCTTAACAAAAACAGAAACAGGAATACCTGGAAAAACTCAGCAGGTCTGGCAGCATCGGCGGAGAAGAGTACAGTTGACGTTTTTCCAGGTATTTCTGTTTCTGTTTTTGTTTTGGATTTCCAGCATCCGCAGTTTTTTGTTTTTAACTCTCTATTCCTTTTCTCCTTTCCTCCCTCCTCTCTGCTCTCTCCTTTCTCTTAACCCTCTCCTCTCTCCCAACCCTGTTCTCTCTTTCCTGCCATCTTCTATAACCTCTCTTTTACCATCTTCTTTTCCCCGTCCCCTCTCTCCCATCTTGCTTCCCTGTTTTTTACCTTTGCCCCCCAGCTATGTTCCCTCTCTCTCCTGTCTCTGTCTGCATGGTTCTGTCCTCTTCTTCACTGTACCATGATCCCTCCACAATGTCCCCTGTTTTCTTCTTTCCTGCCCTTCTCCCTTGATTTGTGTTTACAATGCTAATATCAGTGGTTTGAGCAATGTGGCTGCTTCCTTCAGGTGCCAACTCTGCATTGTTGTCCCAGTTGCCCTCAATTACCTCCACGCTCTCTTCATCACTCTCCTAGCCTCTTATTATGCTGTATCTACTTCCTCTCCTCAAAGCCTAGAACAAAAACGAGCAGCCTTCATTGACTGGTAGAACAACCCAAGGTCGCAAGTCAAGAATGCAGCATTCTAACAACTCAAGGCTGACGCCTGAAGACAGAAGATAAAGCATATGTGGTTGGGAGAGAAAGCCTGGGAGATCCAATAATATACTGACCATCATGACATGCAAAGCTTTTTTGAAGCCACCATGGCCCTTTAAAGACCAAAGTCAAATGGACAAAACCCCCTTCGCTCACAGAGTGGTGTTTGTCTTTTTAAGGATGACAAAGCCATCTTTCAATGCTGGAAAGAACGTTTTCAAAAACTCCCCAACCATGAATCTTCAGCGGCAGCTTATACTCTCCAGGCTGTCCTTCAGGACCCTGTCATAGAATCCAGGAGTAAACCACCATCAATGGGAGAACTGCAACAGACATCAAACAGATGCAAAACAATCAGGCCTGCGGCTTTGATGGTATTCCAGCTGAGGTCTTCAAAGCTGCTGAGCTTTTGCTCACATCAAGACTCCCTGCACTCATCATATGGATTTTGGGAGGAAAAATAACTTCCTCCTGGCTTCAGGAATGTGACAATTGTAACTATTTTCGAGAAGGGAGACGAATCAAGCTGTGGAAGCTATCAAGGTCCATAGCTGGGAAAATCCTGATGCACATTGTCCTGAATCACCTACTTCCTGTGATTGAGGAAATCCTTCCAGAAACATAGTGTGGTCTTTTTTGCTATACAAATGCAGGGAAAATCCTGACACAAAGGACTGAATTTTCGCTCCGAGACGGGTGCGTAGAGTTGTGAAAATCCCCGATTTCCCAAACCCAACCCGGGAGGAACTTCCCCAAAGGTTCAGATTTTTGTTCCGGGAGGTGTGTGTTAACTGGATTTGGGCCGCTGTCCCCAGAAACACTGCGGAGGCTTACAAAGTGGCTGTCGGTTGTGAAGCGGGCTGGTTAAAAGGCCCACATTGGTGCTGTGGGACTTTGTCCCAGTTGTAATGAAAACAGTAAAACAAAAGCCAGCCCTCTAGTCCTCACCACCCATGCATTCCCCATGCCTCATCTATGCCAACTCAGGCCACCTCATGTCTCCCACGCCCCACCACCTATGCCCCTCTACCACTAGCCCCACCTCCCAAACCCATGGTCCCTCATATCCTCCATTCCAATACATGGCACTCTACCCATACCCCATGCCCCGTCAATACTTCCATACCTCCTCCTACCCCTCTACCACCACTCCCCCATGCCCTTTATAGTCCATATGCCAACTTAATGCAAACTTCTACCAACACATGACTCCCATCCACAAGCCTTTGCCCTTACACCCTCCAAGCCAACTTACCCAGTATCCAGTATCCAGTTTCCACCAGGGGCAAACATTAGGATCTCTGCAGTTCTGCCACATCAATCGTGAATGGTGGTGGACAATTAAAGAACTCACTGGAGGAGGAGGCTCCACAAATATGCCCATTCTCAATGACAGAGGAGCCCAGCACATTAGTGCAAAAGATAAGGCTGAAGCATTTGCAACAATCTTCAGACAGAAGTGCTGAGTGGATGATCCAACTTGGCTTCCTCCAGGGGTCCCCAGCATCACAGGTGCCAGTCTTCAGCCAATTTGATTCACTCCACATAATATCAAGAAATGGCTGAAAGCACTGGATACTGCAAAGGCAATGGGCCCTGACAATATTCCAGCAATAGTACTGAAGACTTGTGCTCCAGAACTTGCCGTGCCCCTAGCCAAGCTGTTCCAGTACAGCAACAACACTGACATCTACCCGGCTATGTGGAAAATTGCTCAGGTATGTCCCTTACACAAAAAGCAGGACAAATCCAACCTGGCCAATTACCACCCCATTAGGCTACTCTTGATCATCAGTAAAGTAATGGAAGGGGTCATCAACAGTGCTATCAAGCAGCACTTGCTTAGCAATAACCTGCTCACTGACGCCAGGGCCACTCAGCTTCTGACATCATTACAGCCTTGGGTTCAAACATGGGCAAAAGAGCTGAACTCCAGAGGTGAGGTGAGAGTGACTGCCTTTGACATCAAGGCAGCATTTGACAGAGTGTGGCATCAAGAAGCCCTAACAAAATTGGGGTAATTGGGAATCAGGGGGAAAACTCTCCGCTGGTTGGAGTCATACCTAGCACAAAGGAAGATGGTTGTGGTTGTTGGAGGTCAGTCATCTCAGCTCCAGGACATCACGACAGGATTCCCTCAGGGTAGTGTCCTAGGCCCAACCATCTTCAGCTGCTTCATCAATGACCTTCCTTCCACCATAAGGTCAGAAGTGGGGATGTTTGCTGATGATTGCACAATGTTCAGCACCATTTGCCACTCCTCAGATACTGAAGCAGCCCATGTCCAAATGCAACAAGACCTGGACAATATCCATATCTTGGGCTGAAAAGTGGCAAGTAACATCCATGCCACACAAGTGCCAGACAATGATCATCTCCAACAAGAGAGAATCTAACCATCACCCCTTGACATTCAATGGTATTACCATCACTGAATCCCCCGCTATTAACACCCTGGGGCTTACCATTGACCAGAAACTGAACTGGACTAGCCATATTAGAACTGTGGCCATATGAGCAGGTCAGAGGCTAGGAATCCTGCAGCGAGTAACTCACCCCCTGACTCCCCAGAACCCGTCCACCATGTACAAGGCACGAGTCAGGAGTGTGATGAATTACTCTCCACTTGCCTGGATGAGTGCAGCTCCAACAACACTCAAGAAGCTTGACATCATCCAGAACAAAGCAGCCCGCTTGATTGGCATCACATCCACAAGCATTCACTCCCTCCAACACGTGGTGGTAGCATTGTGTACCATTTAGAAGATGCACTGCAGAAACTCACCAAGGCTCCTTAGGCAGCACCTTCAAACCTACGACCACTACCATCTAGAAGGACAAGGGCAGCAGAAAGATGGGAACACCACCACCTGGAAGTTCCCCTCCAAACCACTCACCATCCTGACTTGGAAATATATTGCTGTTCCTTCACTGTCGATGGGTCAAAATCCTGGAGCTCCCTTCCTAACAGCACTGTGGGTATACCTGTGCCACAGGGACTTTAGCGGTTCAAGAAGGCAGCTCACCATAACCTTCTCAAGGACAATTAGGGATGGGCAATAAATGTTGGCCGAGTCAGCGAAGCCCACATCCCGTAAATGAATAAAAAAAAAGAAATAAAATAAAATTCTAAATATCTATCACTATGTTAAAAAACTCTCTCATTAATTAAAAAACCCATTCAATACACTTAAACCCTTTCAAGTACTTAACTTTTTATAAAAACAAACATTTTTATTCATAGATCTGCATCAAAGACAGCTAATCCATTTATAACCACTTTGAGTTATCAATCAACCTGTGAGTTTACCAGCCTCCTACTTTGATAACGATAGACTATGGAAGCAGTCAAGCAACACTAATACTATAATGATATTTTGCAGGCTCATGTCAACAAACATCTATTAGAATTGCAAGCACTGATTTTTTCAACTGCAGGCTTTTATTTAAAAAATTAAAGAGCAGGGGATTCAAATTATTTGACAACTTGACAGTTCTATAGACCCTATCCTCTTTTTATGCACATTCATGTCTTCTCTTAAAAATCCCAAAGGGGTACTTGAATATCTCCAACAGAGCACCTGAATACTCCAGAGAACTCCAGCATGTTTAAAGCTTTTCCTCAAATTTCTAAATCCCATGAATCATGCTTCAGAAACTTTGACAATGAAAATTGTTTTTAACTGAATGCAGCTGTGCTCTTAAATGATGTGGATTTGCAAATTGCACCCTACCCCAGTTCCCCACCCCCGATGAAAATGGTGGGTGTTGGGTTCAGGGGCAGGACTCCTGGGATTGGGGCTCTGGCACTATTTTAACAAAGATACAGGGCCTTTCCAACTTCTCAAAAATTCATGCCCTATTCTTCTGAATCGCCTACATCCTGTGACAGAAGGAATCCTCTATTCACCTCATCAAAGATAAACATCTCCCTGGTGTCAGCATTAAATACTGTCGAGATGGAGAATTCTTTAACCTCAGTGATCTCTGTGCAAAAACTAAACTCACCTCAAAAACATACCTGATCTAGTTTCCAGATGACTGTAGTGTTGTTGCCCAATTTGCAGAGGATTTACAAGCTGCTGTCAATCTCTTCAATTCTATAAGCAAGAAATTTGCCCTGTCCTTGAATGTTGCCAAAGCAAGACTCATATCAACCCACACCTGGGGCAGAATATTACGATTGGTGTGTGGGCACGAGCCCGACATGCCCGAGTGTAAAATGATGTGTGATTACATCGGGCAAGTGTCCTGATGTCATCACGCAGTCTCGCGATATTTTGTTTGGCGGGCACGCGCCGGAGTTGGCTGCATGCCCGCCCAAAATGAAAAGGCCTATTAAAGTCATTAAAAAGCTAATTAAATTCAAATTTAAGCTGCCCGTCCAACCTAATGGTTGACAGGCAGGCGCAAAGGCCAAGCGGCCTTTACATTTTTTGGGAAACCTTATCCATGGGAGGGAAGAGGTTTCCTAATGCAAATAAAAATCAAATAAAAACTTCATTTTTGAATTAAGAACATGTCCCAGCTCATGTGACAGAGTCACATGAGGCGACATGTTTTATGATATTTTCATTTCCTTTATTTTTTTTAAACAGCGCTTCATCCTGAGGCAGCTCCATGCCTCAGGGAGATTGAAGCACTCTTTCACGTGCGTCGGCTGGTTCACCCTCCTTCCCTGCCTGCATAAGCAGCACTGAGCGTTGCCACTCGCGTTCCACGCTGGGCAGGCCTTAATTGGTCCGCCCGCATGAAATCGTGCTGCGGAGCCGATCGTGGGCGGCAATCGGCTTTCCGACCGCTCCCACCTGCCCCACCAAGCACCCCCGCCAAGGGCAACATCCTGCCCCTAGTCAGCCAAATATTCAGCTTCCCGTATACATTGAAGGAGAGAATTTGGAAGATGTTCAGCACTTCCCATACCTTGTCTCTCAAAAGGCCACCATTGATGAGGAGATCCAATACCGGATCAGCTGCACCAGCTCAGCCTTCTATAAACTGTGCTAGTGAGCGTCTGCAAGTCAACAAAAGTCCCAGTGTACAGAATATTTTCCACCACCTGTACTGCTCTGAGACATGAACTATGTATCAGCGACACGTAAGAATGCCAGATAAATTCCATTAGCAACGCCTCTAATATACCCTCTGGATTCAATGGAAGAACATTGAACAAATTCTAGTGTCCTTCTTGAAGCCAGCTCCACAAGCATTCAAGCATAACTACTGCCAATTCAACTTTGATGGAGTGGACACTGTCCGTTCGACCAAAAAGCATCTCTCCTGCCAGGTACTGTTTTTTTCAACTCTCAAATGGCCAATGTCCCAGGAGAAGACAAAGAAAATGCTTCAAAGACACTTTGAAGCTCTCCCTGAAGCACGGCAGCATTGACATTCATGATGGGAAGGAGCTTGCTACTCGTTGTTCAAAATGGCAACTTGTACATCAAGCTGCATCATGTTTTGAGTCACAACGTCTTAATGATGAGGCAGAGCGGTGGCAGAGAAGGAAAGAAAAGAAAGCAAATCCTGCACTCTGGATCCCACTGCTTCATGAGACATCCTGCCCCAGGTGCCCAAAGACCTGTGGGCCGAAAATCAAGAAGACGCATGGCAGAAACTCACGACTGGCGAATGGGAAGACAGCTGACGATGACTCCCTTTCCCACCTTAAATTTAGTTCTACCTTCCTGCAGCCTCATTGTCTCCCTCAACTGTCAGTCTCTAATCCTGCTCTACCATCCTTTCCCCAGCCTTACTCTACCTTATCACCAACCCCTGGTCACTGAGCATACTCCACCTTCTCTTCCAGGCTTTAACATTGACCCACCTTACACATATTCCTGCCTGCTTCAACTTTGCAACTATTCACCCATCTTGCGCTTCCTTCTCACCACCCTGCTCTACGTTTCCCTTACTCCAGTCTATCTCCACTGTTTCTCTAATGGGGCTCAGTACTGAGATGGGCAGGCACAAAAATTCATGCTTCTGCCGGTTTGTCGGTACCATCCCATCCTGACCATTTTTCCAGAGGCAGGATGGGTTTAGAGGCAGGTAGTCAATTAGGGAGTTTAAATGACCACTTAAGGACAATTGCCAGACGGACCCTGGGCCCCCTGAGGCATCAAGGACTAGGCCAGCTGCATGGAGGCGGCCTCCTGGCAACAGGCTTTGATGTCCTCCAATTCTGCCTGGCCACAACTGCAGGGACTCGAGAGGTTCACACACCCATCACTCACCCATCAAACATCTCTAGTGGGAACGATAGCATACCAACAATTTTACTAGACTTGTAACCCAGAAGCCCAGATTAATGCTCCGGAGACATGAGTTTACATTCAATTAATTAATAAATCTCGAATAAAAGGCTCGTATCAGCAATGATGATCATGAACCTACTGCCGTAAATACTAATCTGGTTCACTAATGTCCATCAGAGAAAGAAATCTGCTCTCCTTATCTGGTCTGGCTTACATATGAGTCCGGGCCCACAGCAATGTGGTTGACTTTTAAATGCCTTCTGAAATGGCCCAGAAAGCCACTCAGTTGTGTCAAACTGCTTCAGAAAATTTGAATAAGAATAAAATGACACAAACTACCCAGCATCGACCTAGGCACCGGAGACAACAAAGGCACACACTGCCTATCCCATCTTACAAAGTCCTCTTCATAATCATCTGGGGACTTGTGCCAAAATTGGGAGGGCTATCTGACAGGTTAGTCAAGCTACAGCCTGACATAGTCATACTCACAGGGTCATAGCTTACAGCCAATGTCCCATACTCCTCATCATCATTCCTGGGCATGTTCAGTCCCAGCAAAGGACAGACCTAAAAGGTGGCAGCACAGTGGTATACAGTCAGGAGAAAGTGGCACTGGGAGCCCTCAACATTGACTCTGGACTACATGATGTCTCATGGCATCAGATCAAACTTGGTCCTACTGATTACCACCTACCACCCTCCCTCAGCTGATGAATCAGTGCTCCTCCATTTTGAACACCGCTTGGAAGAAGCACTTAGGCTGGCAAGGTCACAAAATGTAGTCTGGGTGGGGAAATACAATGTCCATTACCAAGAGAGGCTCAGTAGCACCATTATTGACTGAGCTGGCAAAGTCCTGAAGAACATGTTGGCCAAACTGAGCTTGCAGTAGATGGTGAGAGAACCAACAAAAGGGAAAAACCTACTTGGCCTCGATCTCACCAATCCAACTGCTTTAGATGTAACTGCCCGTGACAGTATTGGCAGGAGTGAGCATTACACAGTTCTTGTGGAGACAAGTCCGATCATCATTCAGGAGGAAACCCTCATGACACTTGCACCATGCTAAATGGGATAGAATCAGAACAGATCTAACAGCTCAAAACTGTACCTCCATGAGGCACTGTGGACAATCAGCAGCACCTGAATTGTATTCAACCACAATTTTTAACCTCAGAACCCAACATATCCCTCATTCTACCATTATTATCAAGCCAAGAATCCAACCCTTGTTCAATGAGGAGTGTAGGAGAGCATGCCAGGAGCATCACCAGGCATAACTAAAAAATAGATTCGTGAAGCTGCAACACAGGGCTATATGCAGGCTAAACAGTGGAAGCAACACACTCTTGACAGAGCTAAGCGATCCCACAACAAATAGATCAGATGAAAGCTCTGCTCATCTAACCATGAATGGAGGTGAATAATTAAACAACCAACCAGGAAGGGAAGATCCAGAAACATCCCCATTCTCAATGATGGCAGAGCCCAGCATATCAACACAAAAAACAGGGCTGGAACATTTGAAACCATCTTCAGCTCGAAGTTCTGAGTGGATTATTCATCACAGCCTCCTCCTGATGTCCCCAGCATTACAGATACCGGTCTTCAACCAATTCAATTCACTCCATGTGAAATCAAGAAACAGCTGAAGGCACCAGATACACCAAAGGTTATGAACCCTGACACTATCCCAGCTGTACTACTGAAGACTTATGCTCCGAACTAGCCACGCCCCTAGCCAACACAGCTACAACACTGGCATCTACCTGACAGTGTGGAAAATTGCCAAGGTGTATCCTGTGCACAAAAATCAGGAAAATTCCAGTCTAGCCGATTACTGCCCCATAAGCCTCCTGTAAAACATGAGGAACATGATGGAAGGTGTCGTCAACAGTGCTACCAAGCGGCACTCATTCAGCAGCAATTTGCTCACCAATGCTCAGTTTGGATTTGGCCGGGGCACTCAGCTCCAACATTCTTACAGCCTTGGTCCGACTATAGGCAAAGAATTCTAGAGATGAGGTGAGAGTCACTGCCCTTGACATCAAGGCAGTATTTGACCCAGAATAGCAGCAAGGAGCCCGAGCAAAACTGAAGTTAATAGAGATCGGGGAAAAATTCTCCACTGGTTGAAATCATACCTAGCGCAAAGAAGGCTATGGTCATTGGAGGACAATCATCTTATCCCCAGGACATCGCTGCAGGAGCTCCTCAGGTTAGTGTCCTAAGCCCAACCATATTCAGCTGCTTTATCAATGGCCTTCCTTCCAACATAAGGTCAGGAGTAGGGATGTTATTTGATTTTTGCAGTGTTCAGTACCATTCGCAACTCCTCAGATGCTGAAGCAGTCCATGTCCATGTGCAGCAAGACCTGGATAACATTCAGGCTTGGGCTGACAAGTGGCAAGTAACACAAGTGCCAGGCAATGACCATCTCCAACAGGAAAGAACCTAACAATTTCTCCTTGGCAGACAATAGGGGCAGGCGATAGCCTAATGGTATTGTTGCTGGATTAGTAATCCAGAAACCCAGGTTAATTCTCTGGGGACCTGGGCTCAAATCCTGCTACAGCAGATGGTGGAATTTGAATTCAATAAAAATCTGGAATTTAAAAAGTCTATGAAACGATTGTTGTAAAAACCCATTTGGTTCACTAATGCCCTCTAGGGAAGGAAAACACCTAGTATGTGTGACACCAGACCCACAGCAATGTGGTTGACTCTTAATTGCTCAGTTCAGGGGGCAATAAATGCTGGCCTAGCCAGTGACACCCACATTCCATGAATAAAAAAAGACAATGGCACTATCAAAATCCTGGGAGGATCACCCAGAAACCTTACTGGACCAGCCATGTAAATACTGTGGCTACAGGGGCTGGGAATTCTGCAGTGAATAATGACAAGGCACAAGTCAGAATAGAATAAATTCCACTTGCCTGGATGAGTGCAGGATGAGGAAGCTCCATACCATCCTGTTCAAATCAGGCCACTTGATTGGCACCCTATCCATCCCCTTAAATGCTCTTACTGCTTCTCTATTCTTTGAGAGAAGATAATGAAGCCCCTCTCCTTGTACAGGGTTGGGTGACCTCTCAGATACAGCTATAGATGGTGAACTGAGAAACATCTCCAGTCTGATAGGATCCTGAGGCATAGAAATTGAGGGCCCAAGTAACACTGGCAGCTCCAGATCTAGTTTGAGGAGGTAGCACAGTTAAGTGACCACCTTCTTGATGTAATGTAGTTGCCACAGGCACTGCTCCAAAATGAGGTAGAGGCAGACTAAATGATCTTTGAAGACTCTATGTGGGTAAGCTTTCTGTTGAAACCTCTGCTGCTCCTCCTTCTGTGAGCAGCTTCTCTTCTCTGCAGCCTCTGTTTCATCTATATGTTATACTGCAGTCCAAGAGGAATTGCAACTATAGCCCCCATATCTGGGAGCAAATGGTGTACTCAGAGGTCTTTCAAATTCACATCACTCCTTCTAAAGGCCAGCACCACTCTGTCTGAAAGAACTTCTGTCAACTCCTCCAACAACACAGTACGTCCAATAATTCTGCAGCAGTAAAGGAAATTCAAAAGCCCTGCATCTGCAAGTTACACAGTGCTCCATTTAAATGGTGCTCGTTGGATGGTCTCTGTTTAAGGGAGGGAGTTAATAGGGCCAGTGAGGAACAAAATAGTAACTTGGGGGCCAAATCAGTGTTCGACCCTGACTGACAGTACGATCTTCCAACTCTGCATGCTTCTGGTGCATGCACAGACACCCATGTAACCTCACTTCCTAACATAGCAATCGTGCAGGCCACGGTGTGAGTCTTCAGGATTCTGGGTTCCTATTTTGGTGAGACCAGTGGTGCTACAGTGCTGAATTTTGCAGCCTGTATTCTGAACTCGCTGTGTGTAATGTCATGATTGACCAGCTAGTAAAATGTTAAAAATATTATGTCTGCGCACACTTCCTGTCAAGTTTTTCCGTCTTAAATTCCTGAATACGAGTGGGGCAATTACAGCATGAGAAATGTGTACAGGAAGTTTTCATTATAGATGTGGTCATAAAAATTTATAGTGGAATTGGTTAACAAGAAGTCCATGGAGATACTAGCATGCTGTAGGTAATAATATCAAATTATTACATTAAATTATGGAAAGTGGTTAAGACTTTAAAGTTACTTACTTCTGCATGCCCTGTTCCAATTACAGAAGAACATAAGAAATAGGAGCAAGAGTAGGGCAGTTGGCCCCTTAAGCCTGCTCCACCATTCAATAATATCATGGCTGATCTTTTTATTTTAGCGACATCTGAAAGATGTCCAGAGCGACCTCACGTTGGCACACAAGCTGCCTGTCATCTCTGCAGGCTCCTCTCAAGGCACTCTGGATGACGGCAGCAGCTCCTCCGCCCCTCCATCAGTGACTGTGGAATCTGATGAGGCTGTGATGATTGGGTAGATGCCAGCCACCAGCTATGGCACTGCCCGCTCCCTCCCAGGCAGGTATGGCACAGGCTCCACTGGCCAGAGGATGATCGTCAAGCTAATCAAAGCCAACAAGACAGCAGAGTCAGCAGGCTGTCTCCAATGCCACTGCCAGCAGGGTTTGGGGGGGGTGCGGAGGCACCAAGATGTAGCAATCGCAAACATAAGCTTAAGACACCATGAACACAAGAGGGACTGGTAACGGGTGATCTTCTGTTGTGCAATGTTTGTTTATTTTAAATGGTCTGGGGTTGAAGAACAGAGAAGGTTCTGTTAATTTGTTATGAGCATCAACATGAGATAAATGCTCTTTTGTTGTAATGGCCTGAATATGCTCCACCTTTTTTATTTAATGTGGTGCCAGTATGTAATGCTGGACGTGGGTGGCTCGAAACTTTATTGCACAGCACTGAGTGGACTTTGGGTGCAAATGAAAGGGTCATGAAATGAAAGGCGGATGGGTTGCACCTGAACTGGAATGGGACCAATATCCTTGCGGCGAGGTTTGCCAGTGCTGTTGGGGAGGGTTTAAATTAACTTGGCAGGGGGGTGGGATCCTGAGAGGAGGTTCAGCAGGGGGAGATACACAGCCAAAATTAGAAGAGAGAGCAAGTGAGTCTGGAAGGCTTGGAAATTATAAGCCAGTTAAGGCACAAGGGAGTTTGGCAAAGTTGAATGGCATTTATTTTAATACAAGGAGCCTGATGAATAAGGCAGATGAGTTGAGGGCACAAATTAACACATGGAAGTATGATGTCATTGCCGACACAGAGACATGGTTAAGAGAGGGGCAGGATTGGCAGCTCAATATTCCAGGATATAGGGCCTTCAGGCGAGACAGGGAAGGAGGTAAAAGAGGAGGGGTTAGAGCAATAGATCAAGGAATCAAATACAGCAGTAAGGAGGGATGAGATCTTAGAAGGTTACTCAAATAAAGCCATATGGGTAGAACTGAAAAACAGAAAAGGAGCAATCACATTGCTGGGAGTATACTAATGGCCCCCAAACAGTCAGAGAGAAATAGAAGAGCAGATATGTAGGCAAATTTCAGAGAAGTGTAAAAATAATAGGGTAGTAATAGTGGAGGATTTCAACTTCCCCAACATTAACTGGGTTAGTCACAGTGTGATAGGTTTAGAGGGAGCGGAATTCTTAAAATGCATCCAGGAGAGCTTTTTAAACCAGTACGTAGAAGGCCCTACAAGACAGGGGGCGGTCCTGGACTTAATTTTAGGGAATGAAGCTGGGCAAGAGGTGGAGGTGTCAGAGGGGGAACATTTCGCAGATAGTGATCATAGCTCCGTTAGATTCAAGGCTGTTATAGGAAAGGACAAAGATGGGCCAGAAATCAGAATTCTAAACTGGGGGAAGGCCGATTTTAATAAGATCAGATATGATTTGGCCAGAGTGGACTGGGAGCAGCTACTTTTAGGTCAATCTGCATCAGAGCAGTGGGACAATTCAAGAAGGAAATAGGGAGAGTACAGGGCCAACGAATTCCAGTAAAGATAAAGGGTGGGACCAACAAATCCAGGGAACCCTGGATGTCGAGGGATATACAGGATTGGATAAAGAGAAAAAGGGAGGCTTATGGCAGACACCAAGGGCTCAAAACAGCGGAAGCCCTAGGGGAGTATAGAATGTGTAGGGGGGAACTTAAATAGGAAATTAGAAGAGCAAAAAGGGGGCATGATAAAACATTGGCAGGTAAAATAAAGGAAAATCCAAAGCTATTTTACAAGTACATTAAGAGGGAAAGAGTAGGGCCCATTAAGGACCATAGTGGTAATTTGTATGTGGAGCCGGAAGATGTAGGTAGGGTTCTAAATGAATACTTTGTGTCGGCGTTCACAAGTGAGAGGGATGACGTGGATATGGAAATCAGGCAGAAGGACTGTGATATAATTAAAGAAATTAGCAAAGAAAGGGAGGAGGTTCTAAGTGGTCTGGCAGGCTTAAAAGGAGATGAATCTCCAGGCCCAGATGGAATGTATCCCAGGCTGTTGAGTGAGGCAAGGGAGGAGATAGCAGGGGCGCTGGCAATAATTTTCAATACCTCTCTGGCCACAGAAGAGGTGCCAGAGGACTGGAGGACAGCCAATGTGGTACTGTTATTTAAGAAGGGAGGAAGAGATAAACCAGGGAACTGCAGGCCAGTCAGTCTAACCTCAGTGGTAGGGAAACTATTGGAAGCAATTCTGAGGAACAGAATTAATCCACACTTGATGAGGCGGGGATTAATCAAGGACAGTCAGCATGGTTTTGTTAAGGGGAGGTCATGTCTGATCAAATTGATTGAATTTTTCGAAGAGGTGGCCATGTGTGTAGATGAGGGCAATGCAATTGATATAGTGTACTTGCACTTCAGCAAAGCTTTTGATAAGGTCCCACATCGGAGACTGATAACGAAGGTAAGGGCCCATGGGACCCAAGCAATTTGGAAAATGGGATCACGAATTGGCTGAGTGGCAGGAAGCAGAGGGTGATGGTCGAGGGGTGTTTTTGAGATGCCTGTGTCCAGTGGGGTTCCACAGGGATCGGTGTTGGGTCCCTTGCTGTTTGTGGTATATATAAATGATTTAGACTTGAATGTAGGAGGGTTGATCAGTAAGTTCGTGGATGATGCAAAAATTGGTGGGGTGGTAAATAGTGAGGAGGATAGCCTTAGATTACAGGAGGATATAGATGGGCTGGAGAGATGGGCTGATCAGTGGCAAATGGAATTTAATCTGGATAAGTGTGAGGTGATGCACTTGGGCAGGACAAACAAGCCATGAGAATACACGATAAATGGGAGGACCCTGGGAAGTACCGAGGATCAGAGGGACCTTGGTGTGCATGTCCACCGGTCCCTTAAGATAGCGGGACGGGTAGATAAGGTGGTTAAGAAGGCATATGGGATGCTTGTATAAAACGCTGGTTAAGCCACAGCTAGAGTATTGCGTGCAGTTCTAGAATCCGCATTATAGGAAGGATGTAATTGTACTAGAGAGAGTGCAGAGGAGATTTACTAGGATGTTGCCTGGGCTGGAGAGTTTTAGTTATGAGGAGAGATTGGATAGACTGGGGCTATTTTCCCTGGAACAGAGGAGATTGAAGGGGGACATGATTGAGGTGTACAAAATTATGAAGGGTATAGATAGGGTAGACAGGAAGGAACTTTTCCATTCAGTGGAGGGATCAATAACCAGGGGGCATAGATTTAAGTTAAGGGGCAGGAGATTTAGAGGGGATGTGAGGAAGAATTTTTTCACCCAGAGGGTGGTGGGAATCTGGAACTCACTGCATGAAGGGGTGGTAGAGGCAGAAACCCTCATAACATTTAAGAAGCATTTGGATGTGCACTTGCGATGCCATGGCATACAAGGCTATGGGCCTAGTGCTGCAAAATGGGATTAGAATAGTTAGGTACTTGTTTAACCGGCGCAGACTCGATGGGCCGAAGGGCCTTTTTCTGTGCTGTAGACCCCTATGACTTTATGACTCTGACTATTTCAGACATTCGGGATGGAGGCGGAAGGCCTGGCATGTGGTTGAAGCTGATCTTTGGTAGCCAAGCTGAAGGAGTGTTGGGTCAAGGCGTCCCGGTTGTCCCTGCCTTCCTTGAGGTTACTGGGGTCTGCCTTCATGCCCTCGCCGTTCGCCTCAACATGTCCCTCTTCTGATTCACTACTGGACTCATCATTTGTAGACTGTGCAACTGTGTCAAGATTATCTTCCTCCAGTGGGTACCCCCTTGCCAGTGCCAGATTGTGGTGAGCACAGCATGCAACCATGATCACTGACACCATCAGGCCAGTTAAAGAGTGTTTCCTTCAACTGTCCCTGAAGCATTTTTAAGAAGCAGTGGGGATCAGCATGATCGTGGATACTGCTATAATATGGAGAAAAAAAAAGTCAAGAACTCAAAGTGGTTCCATTTTAGTCTGATTAAAACACTTGGCATGATGAACACACTGGGCTTAAAAGTCACCTGCTTTTTCCTCAAAACTGGCCGAATTTTCATTCAGATCTTTGATCAGCTTTCAAATGACCACAATTCAGCTATTACTGAACAGATGAACAGACATATAAATGCAGTGTACTGGAACATGCTCAGCTTCACAACCACACCCACAAACATGGTACATGAGACCCAGTGCTTTCCATTGAAGAGCAAGGGAAAGGAAAGAGAAGAAAACCCACACAAGGCTACTCACTTTGTTGTAGCTTTTCCAGAGGGGAAAAAAAGCCAGTGATGAGAGTGCACATTGCCAGCCCACTAATCCTCAGCCACAAAAAAAAAGTGTTGCAAAAAAAATGAAGTAGACTTCAGCATTCCAAAAGTAGCCAAGCAGTATAAGCCTGCTTTACAAATGGGTCTTCTATTTTTAATCAGTTTGAGATTCAGCATTATTGTTCATTATAAATTAGATAGAAGTCAACAATATTATTGAATCACTTCATCTTAAGACCTGCTGTTAAATGATAACTTTCCTGGAAAGTTGCTTTCCATTCCCCTTTGTTTGAAGAAAGAAAAGCAAACCTATGATATAGAAAACAATTCATCTTTTTATGGCTCAAGTCAAAGCACAAAAAGGCTTTTGAATTATTTAAATAGCTCACCTGCCATGGCCTTCACCCCAGCACAGTATCATCAAATTAAACTTTCCATTTCCTTCATCAACAAGGTTCCTTGTATACCTGTAAGAAAACAAGCCATTTGCAGTTAATTATATAGTGCCTAAACTAAAAGATCCAAGCTAGAAAAGGGTGTTTATAAACCAGAAGCACAAGATCTGAATGTCTCAATTTGCTAGGTTATGGTAGCATTCAAATGCTACATCTGGAAAAAGAAAATAGGTACTCAAGTCTCAGCCAATATAGATGAAAATAATTTGGATTTACTTAGATCATGGTTATGATCCTTGGCCAGACCCAATGTTGGCAAGATCCTGTTATTGACCAACAACATTTTTCCTTAATGTAGACAAGGTGAGATTCAACACATTTTCTAAAAGAAAAAAGCCACAAGATTCCACAGGTTTTGAACAAAGACAAAAAGGAAAACAAGCCTTGTATAGTAAAGTTTAACATTCATGGCAAGTAGGAGGTACATGTGAATCAACATGAAAACTGGTCAAACACCACATTGGTCACATCTGCCATTTATTGCCCAAAACAAATTTGATGGATTTCTCACACACCCAGATGTTAGTCACACTGCAAGCCAACCAATCTCTAAAACCTCCAAAGTCACTCCAACTCCAATGTCTTCAACAATGGCTCACCCCCCAGGGTTTCAATCTCACTTTCTAAAATTCCAATCCTCTGGATTCCTGAGTATACATGCAGGCACCAAGTTACAAACGCAGCTTCAGATCTTTGGTTGTGAAGAGAACAACTTCTCCAAAGCAATATCTTTGCTTCAGTCCTCTTCAATTACCATGGCTTCACCCAAGCCCTCTTAAAGCCTGCGCCCCACAGCCTTATAACTTGGGAGCTGGTTTCTTTTTTGTTTTAAAAAAAGTACTTAACTGGGACCTGTTTGTCCTTTGTCCCTTGCCTGGGACTTCTCCCTGCCCCCTTTATATGGAACATTTGACAGCCAAGGTGTGCCACATCTGGTCACCCGACCTAGGCTTCACATCCTTCTGTCTACGCACATACTCTGTAGTCTGAGTGGAATCTCCTGTTGACGAAGGCACCCGGCTGACCTGCTGGCACCTTGATGGCCACATGTGTGCAGTTGATTGCGCCCTGGATGCGGGGGGTCCCAGCAGTTGGCGCAAAGCCTCTGGCTCGCTGAGCCTGGCTGGCCTCGTCCATATGGAAATGATTAAATGTCATTACCTCCCTGAATAGAGCTTCTGTCACCAGTTTGACACAACTGTGGACAGGAGACTGGGACGGTCCACACAGATTCCTCACTGACCCCTGGGAAGAGCCGGAGGCATAGAAGTTGAGGGCCACTGTGACCTTCAGAGCCGCTGGCATGGGGTTTCCATCCACTCAGTTGGAGCTGATCTCAGGCACTGTTATCTGAGAAATGGAGGTCATGGTCTCCCTTGAGAGTCAGAGCCTCCTTCGGTATTGCACCTCAGACATATTGAGGTAGCTGCATTGCTGCCTGTTATCCCTGGAAGCAGGATAGTGGTGTCTTCTACAGCCCCTTCCACCTTGGACTTTTTGCTGGCCCTGTACACTTTGTGCCTGTGCCTCTCCTCCCACAGGTCGCTCCCGTGGAAGCTGCATTGGGACACCTGGCCTCCTCTCCCTTCTTCCCCTCTCTTCCTCCTCAGAGGAGGTGCCTCCAGCAGAGACTACAATCCCCATTACCAGGGTAACGGAAGGCTGTCTGAAACCTGGAAGGGTCCACGCAGCCTGAATCCTCTGGGGGCTTTGGAGACACCAATGAGTCCTGAAATGAAGCCAGGAAATGCTAACAATGAAGCCCTGAACAAAGATGAAGCTGCCAAGAACCAATAAGTCACCTTATTGGACGACTTATTGGTACTTGGCAGCTTCAGCTTTGTTCAGGGCTTCATTGTTAGCCAGGTGTCTCAATGCAGCATCCAGGGGAGTGACCTGTGGGAGGAGAGGCAAAGACACAAGGGACGCAGGGCCAGCAGAAAGCAGTAAACTATCTCCAAAACTCCCTACTACTGACACTGGCAATGCTGCTCACTCCTTTTAGCCCACCCATGGATGAGGCTTTTGAAATTGTCGGCTGGCCACCTGCCTGTTTTGCCCATGCGACGAGTGCAAAATCGCATGGGCAACGAAAGACCACCATCAATTAGCTTTACAATGGCCTTAAGTGGCCTCTTAATTAATGGCGGGCAAGGCTCTTTACACATTACATGTTAAGATCCCAACCATGTTTACTCATTAACATATTAAAGACACTTCTACGCCTTACTTCTTTTGATAACTTCAACCTGTAGTCTTCTTGGCCACAAGACATAATTAAATCTCACACACAGACTGAACAACACAGCCCCCACCCCACCCCCACCACCATAAGCCTACTTTACACTAACCCAGAAAAATATTATGAGAATTATTATACCTTCATCACGTCAGCAGCAAGTACCCTTGCTTCACTGATTGCAAATCTGGATCTATAAATTTCAATGAGATCACTTCTCCTTCTTCTAAATTCTATTGAATATAGGCCTAGTCTACTTAATTTCTCCTTGTGGGACAATCCCCTCATCCTAGAGACCAGGCTAGTGAATCTTGGTTGTACTCCTTGTATGGCAAGCATATCCTTCCTTAGTTAAGGAGACCAAAAATGTACTCCAGGTGTGTTCTCACCAAGACCCTATACAACTGCAGCAAGACTTCTTTTCCTTTTACATCAATCCCTTTGTAACAAAGGCTACATGCCATTTGCTTTCCTAATTGCTCACTGTATCTACATGTTACCTTTCCATGAATTGTGTACAAGGACACCCAGTTTCCTCTGAATACCAACATTCCGCAATCTTTCATCATTTAAAAATTATTCTGTTTTTCTATTTTTCCAATCAAAGTGGATAAATGCACATTTGTCCACATTATATTCCATCTGCCACATTTTTGCTCACTCACTTAATCTGTCTAAATCATTTTGGAGCCTCTTTATATCCTCCTCACAGCTTACATTTTCACCTAACTTTATAACATCAGCAAACTTGGATATATTACTCTCAGTCCCTTCATCTAAATCATTGATATATATTCTAAATACTTGAGCCGCACGCACTGATCCTTGCGGTAACCCATTTGTAACGCATAGCACATCAACCCAAAAATGGATCATATATTCCTACTCTTTTTTCTGTCTGTCACCTAATCCTCATCTGTATCAATATCTTGTCCCAAATCCCAGGACCCCTTATTTTGTGTAATATCACTTTGTGTAGCACCTTATCGAATGCTTTTGAAATTCTAAATCCATTACATCCGTTCTTGTCCAACCTATGGGTACAGTCTCAAAAAGTTCTAATAGATTGTCAAACACTATTTCCTTTTCATAAATCTGTGTTGAATCTGCCCAATTGTATTATCATTTTCTAAGTGCCATGCCCCTGATAACGGATTCTAGTATTTTCTCTGCTACTGCTGTCAGGTTAAATGGCCTTTAGTTTCCTATTTTTTCCCCTCACTCCTTTCCTGAATATTGAGGTTACATTTTTTACCTGGCAATTTGTAAGTGCAGTCCTAGAATTCTGATTTGTCAGCTTTCCTGGATGTGATGGCCCACACCCTTTAAATGAGGTGGCTACGGAGATAGCGGATGCATTGGCATCTTTCAGAATTCTAGGACTGCACTTATAAATTGCACTTAGTCTGGGGAGCAGGGTTGGGGGTTGGGGGGGTGGGGGGGTGGGGGGGGGGGGACGCGGGGGTGGTGGTGTGCCTCTAAAGCTAGAACTGACAGCAACTTTTAGATTTCTGTGTTATTTTCCATGGCCATAATATTGCTGTGTGTGTGCGGGGTCAGGCCCGGCATGCCGACAGGCGATATGACGCACGATGACGTCGGGCGTGCGTCCCGACATCATCGCGTGTCATTTAGATCTTGCGTTTGGCAGCACGCACCGAACTGTCAAAGGCCTATTAAGGCCATTAAGAAAGTAATTTAGCGAATTCACAGCCCTGCCCGTCCAACCTTAAGGTCGCCACAGGCGGGATGAGGCTTCCTCAAGGTTTAATAAAATCAATAAATAAATTTTGCTAAATTGGCAAATATATCCCAGCTTATAACTTAATAAAATAATTTTTCTATTTTTCTATTAGAAAATTTCAATCAGCTTCACGCCCGCCCCCACCCAGTCTGCCCGACATAGGTAAGTTTCTGGCCTATGTGTGTGGACTCCAGACGTTGCTGTCAGTTTCAGTGACATAATGACAGCGAATGCTAACAGTATTGCCACTACCGGACGATCTGGGCCATTAGATTCTTATTGTGCTTGACAGGATAGATGCTGGGAAGAAATTTCCCATGGCTGGGGAGTCTAGAAATAGGATGCACAGTCTCAAAATAAGAGGTTTGTCATTTAGGACTGAGAGGAGGAAACAATTCTTCACTCAAAGGTTTGTGAACTCTTGGGGCAGAATCTTACGTCCTGCGGGTGGCCAAGCACCCGACTCGACTGGGTGTAAAATAGCGCACGATGACACATTGCCAGTGTCAGTAGTAGGGAGTTTTGGAGATAGTTTACTGCTTTCTGCTGGCCCTGCGTCCCTTGTGTCTTTGCCTCTCCTCCCACAGGTCACTCCCCTGGATGCTGCATTGAGACACCTGGCTAACAATGAAGCCCTGAACAGAGCTGAAGCTGCCAATTACCAATAAGTCGTCCAATAAGGTGACTTATTGGTTCTTGGCAGCTTCATCTTTGTTCAGGGCTTCATTGTTAGCATTTCCTGGCTTCACTTCAGGACTCATTGGTGTCTCCAAACGCCCCCAGAGGATTCAGGCTGCGTGGACCCTTCCAGGTATCAGACAGCCTTCCGTTACCCTGGTAATGGGGATTGTAGTCTCTGCTGGAGGCACCTCCTCTGAGGAGGAAGAGAGGGGAAGAAGGGAGAGGAGGCCAGGTGTCCCAATGCAGCTTCCACGGGAGCGACCTGTGGGAGGAGAGGCACAGGCACAAAGTGTACAGGGCCAGCAAAAAGTCCAAGGTGGAAGGGGCTGTAGAAGACACCACTATCCTGCTTCCAGGGATAACAGGCAGCAATGCAGCTACCTCAATATGTCTGAGGTGCAATGCCGAAGGAGGCTCTGACTCTCAAGGGAGACCATGACCTCCATTTCTCAGATAACAGTGCCTGAGATCAGCTCCAACTGAGTGGATGGAAACCCCATGCCAGCGGCTCTGAAGGTCACAGTGGCCCTCAACTTCTATGCCTCCGGCTCTTCCCAGGGGTCAGTGAGGAATCTGTATGGAGCGTCCCAATCTCCTGTCCACAGTTGTGTCAAACTGGTGACAGAAGCTCTATTCAGGGAGGTAATGACATTTAATCATTTCCGTACGGACGAGGCCAGACAGGCTGAGCGAGGCAGAGGCTTTGTGCCAACTGCTGGGTTCCCCCGCATCCAGGGCGCAATCAACTGCACACATGTGGCCATCAAGGTGCCAGCAGGTCAGCCGGGTGCCTTAGTCAACAGGAGGAGATTCCACTCAGACTACAGAGTATGTGCGTAGACAGAAGGATGTGAAGCCTAGGTCGGGTGACCAGATGTGGCACACCTTGGCTGCCAAATGTTCCATATAAAGGGGGCAGGGAGAGGTCCCAGGCAAGAGACAAAAGACAAACAGGTCCCAGTTAAGTACTTTTTTTAAAACAAAAAAGAAACCAGCTCCCAAGTTATAAGGCTGTGGGGCGCAGGCTTTAAGAGGGCTTGGGTGAAGCCATGGTAATTGAAGAGGACTGAAGCAAAGATATTGCTTTGGAGAAGTTGTTCTCTTCACAACCAAAGATCTGAAGCTGCGTTTGTAACTTGGTGCCTGCATGTATACTCAGGAATCCAGAGGATTGGAATTTTAGAAAGTGAGATTGAAACCCTGGGGGGTGAGCCATTGTTGAAGACATTGGAGTTGGAGTGACTTTGGAGGTTTTAGAGATTGGTTGGCTTGCAGTGTGACTAACATCTGGGTGTGTGAGAAATCCATCAAATTTGTTTTGGGCAATAAATGGCAGATGTGACCAATGTGGTGTTTGACCAGTTTTCATGTTGATTCACATGTACCTCCTACTTGCCATGAATGTTAAACTTTACTATACAAGGCTTGTTTTCCTTTTTGTCTTTGTTCAAAACCTGTGGAATCTTGTGGCTTTTTTCTTTTAGAAAATGTGTTGAATCTCACCTTGTCTACATTAAGGAAAAATGTTGTTGGTCAATAACAGGATCTTGCCAACATTGGGTCTGGCCAAGGATCATAACCATGATCTAAGTAAATCCAAATTATTTTCATCTATATTGGCTGAGACTTGAGTACCTATTTTCTTTTTCCAGATGTAGCATTTGAATGCTACCATAACCTAGCAAATTGAGACATTCAGATCTTGTGCTTCTGGTTTATAAACACCCTTTTCTAGCTTGGATCTTTTAGTTTAGGCACTATATAATTAACTGCAAATGGCTTGTTTTCTTACAGGTATACAAGGAACCTTGTTGATGAAGGAAATGGAAAGTTTAATTTGATGATACTGTGCTGGGGTGAAGGCCATGGCAGGTGAGCTATTTAAATAATTCAAAAGCCTTTTTGTGCTTTGACTTGAGCCATAAAAAGATGAATTGTTTTCTATATCATAGGTTTGCTTTTCTTTCTTCAAACAAAGGGGAATGGAAAGCAACTTTCCAGGAAAGTTATCATTTAACAGCAGGTCTTAAGATGAAGTGATTCAATAATATTGTTGACTTCTATCTAATTTATAATGAACAATAATGCTGAATCTCAAACTGATTAAAAATAGAAGACCCATTTGTAAAGCAGGCTTATACTGCTTGGCTACTTTTGGAATGCTGAAGTCTACTTCATTTTTTTTGCAACACTTTTTTTTTGTGGCTGAGGATTAGTGGGCTGGCAATGTGCACTCTCATCACTGGCTTTTTTTCCCCTCTGGAAAAGCTACAACAAAGTGAGTAGCCTTGTGTGGGTTTTCTTCTCTTTCCTTTCCCTTGCTCTTCAATGGAAAGCACTGGGTCTCATGTACCATGTTTGTGGGTGTGGTTGTGAAGCTGAGCATGTTCCAGTACACTGCATTTATATGTCTGTTCATCTGTTCAGTAATAGCTGAATTGTGGTCATTTGAAAGCTGATCAAAGATCTGAATGAAAATTCGGCCAGTTTTGAGGAAAAAGCAGGTGACTTTTAAGCCCAGTGTGTTCATCATGCCAAGTGTTTTAATCAGACTAAAATGGAACCACTTTGAGTTCTTGACTTTTTTTTTCTCCATATTATAGCAGTATCCACGATCATGCTGATCCCCACTGCTTCTTAAAAATGCTTCAGGGACAGTTGAAGGAAACACTCTTTAATTGGCCTGATGGTGAGAAAAAAGAGCTGACCACGAAATCTCAGGCAATCCTACAAGAAAATCAATGTACCTATATCAGTGGTAAGGCTTCCATATTCAAAGATCTCCAAGAATATATATGGCTGAGATTGCAGTTTTGCTTTTGATGTTGTCAACTTGTTTGTTTCTTGTGACAGTCTTATTTTATCTTTATTTGTGATCTGTTTTGTGTCCTCTTGCATGCCAAGGACGGTTCTGCGATTGCTGGATAGAAACATGCTATTCAACAACAAGCTGTAACATTTTGATATGCTTTACGATAGTTAAGAGGCTGATTCCCATGTTGGGATTGGGAAATGCATGTCAGGCATTCCCAACTTCAGAAACAAAGACTATTGTCTCCACATGTACCCACCATACTTTCATCTCCTGGAGATGTGGGCAAGTAGAGTTTGTTTGAGGCAGCATCAGGATTTTGGGTGCCAGTGCAGGCTGTTGGAATGCCCACCATGGCTTGCTGGGATAACTACCCAACTCCCCAGCATGTTGTTTTGCCTCTAATCCTTGCCACCCTCCCCATATTCCAGTGTATCCTGCCATTATTACGGTGCAGAAGGAAGCCAAGCCATTCAGCCTACCATGTCTGCACCAGCTCTCCAAAGGAGTATTGTGACTCGCTTGCCTTTTCTCTGACCCTGCACATTGTTTCTATTTAAATAATCATCTAATACACTCTTGATTGAGCCTGCTCCCAGGCCGTGCATTCCAGACCCAAACTACTTGCTGCGTGAAAGGTTTTTCTCTCATTGCATTTGCTGCTTTTGAAAATCACAATCTGTGCCCTCTCATTCTCTATCCTTAAGGTAGGAACACTTCTTCTTTATATATTCTACCCAGCCCACTCATGATTTTGAACACCTGTTAAATCTCCCCTTGACTGTTGTCCTTGGAGAACAGCCCTAACTTTTCCAATCTATCTTCATAACTGAAGTTTCTCATCCCTGGAACCATTTTTGTAAACCTCATCTGCACTCAATGCATTCACATCATTTCTAAAATGTGGTGCCCAGAACTGTACCCAATACATCAGCCAAGGTCTAACTAGTGCCCTATACTGGTTAAGCATAACCTCCTTGCTCTAATGTACCCTATGCTCCTATTAATAAATCCTAGGATACTGTATACTTTATCTGCACACTCCACTGTCCTACCATTAATGACTTATGCACATATATGCCCAGGTCCCTCTGCTCCTGCACACCCTTTAGAGTTGTACCTCTTATTCTTTATTTTCTCCATGTTCTTCCTACCAAAATGAATCACCACCTACTTTGCTGCATTGAACTTCATCTGCCCACTCCTCCTGCTTGTCTGTCACCAAGTATCCACTTTGTACAGTCCTCAAGAGCCTTGTAATTACAATAGGAATCCTTTAAGTGTATTTTTCACATGAAATACACATTTCAATGTGAGAACTGTCAATGGAAAAACACAACCATTCATGAGATGAGGGGAAAAATAAATCCCCTCAAGTGGTCATTTGTAAAAACCAACTTCTATTCAGTAACAACATCAATCCTTCAATAATCTCTTAAAATGTGAACACAGCCCTTTGCTGAGAAGTGTTTTTCTTTTACCTTTTAACACTCAGCCATGTATTCATAATGGCCCCAGCTGCCAAAACAAGCCTTTGGAAACCATTTTAAGCTGCTACATCAATGACCTTCCCTCCTTCATAAGGTCAGAAGTGGGAATATTTGCAGATTTATGTTCACCATTTGCAACTCCTCATGGAGACGGACCACTTTAGTGACCATGCAGGGAGCCTGGACAATATCCAGGCTTATGCTGACAAGTGGCAAGTAACATTGCCTGGCACTTGTGTGGTGCAATGAAAATATCCAAAAGAGAATCTGACCATCTCCCATTGACATTCAATTGCATTACCATCACTAAATCCTCCACCATCAACACTCTGGGAATTACCACTGACCAGAAACAGAACTGGACCAGCCATATAAATACTGCAGCAACAACAGCAGGTCCAAGGCTGGGAATTCTCTGGAGAGCAACTCACCACCTGACTCAAGTCTGTCCTCACCTGTCTTCCCAAAGCCCCTCCACTTACCTGGATGAGTGCAGCTCCAGTAACGCTGTCTCCAAGCAGCCCCAAATTTCAGTTGCAGAGAAATTGGTTAATCATAAGCAGGTGTGAATGGTCACCATCCGTCTCCTTGTGTATCAATGGCCTCTAACTTCAAATCATTCTACATGGGCAGAAGTAGTATTGTTAATGTGGTCACATGACTGAAACTGACAACAGATAAATCTATTGCCCCAAGAACCAAGGAGAAACCAGTCTGCCTGCAAGCAACACAACAAACAGCAGCAAGGTCTGTGCCTTAAAACTGGAGACTGCAACATCGTAAAATCTCCAAGCCTGACACACACACTCATACACACATTCACACAATTTCACACTCACTCTCATGGTCATAAATTTATTAACTACTCATTTTTAAAAGGCATTAATTTATTCCTTTGACATTTTTTGTCGCTCGACAAATTGCTTCTTTTCTTTATACCTTAACTTTAAAAAAAAATTCATGTTCAATGTTGTGTCAAACCTCATCTTTCTGAATATTGCTCATTGGCCCATTGAGTGTGAAAAAAATGGAAATGTGTCACAAGTTCATCTATCAGATTGCAGATGCTTTAGACATTGAGATAAAGAGCCTTTAATTTCATTTTTTAATGCTATTGCCTGCATGGACCTTACTCACTGAAGCACAATTATCATTAAACTCTCTGTCCCTTTCTGTTCTTCTTTTCTTTACCCATTGCTACACTATTCTGTTGTCTCAAATTTTCTCTTTAGATTTCTAATTCTCCCTTTTCCCTCACCCTGTCCCCACGCTCTTAGTTTAAAGCCTTATCCATAGCCTTATTTATATGATTTTTTGCTTATTCTTTCACAGACACCGCTGGCTAGGCCAACATTTTTATAGCCCATTCCTAATTGCCCTTGAGAAGGTGGTGGTGAGCTGCCTTCTTGAACTGCTGCAGTCCATGTGGTGTCAGTACACCGACAGCGCTGTTAGTGAGGGAGTTTCAGGATTTTGACCCAGCGACAATGAAGGAATGGTGATATATTTCCAAGTCGGAGCGGTATGTGGCTTGGAGGGGAACTTCCAGTTTGTTGTGTCCCCATGCATCTGCTGCCCTTGTCCTTCTAGGTGGTAGAGGTCACAGGTTTGGAAGATGCTGTTGAAGGAGCTTTAGTGAGTTGTTGCAGTGCATCTTGAATATGGTACACACTGCTGCCACTGTGCGTCAGTGGTGGAGAGAGTGGATGTTGAAGGTGGTGGATGCGGTGTCAATCAAGCAGGTGGCTTTGTTCTGGATGACACTGAGCTTCTTGAATTTTGTTGGAGCTGCACTCATCCAGGCAAGTGGAGAATATCCCGTCACACTCCTGACTTATGCCTTGTAGATGGTGGATAGGCTTTGGGGAGTCAGGAGGTAAGTTACTCTCTGCAGGATTCCCAGCCTCTGACCTGCTCTTGTAGCCCCAGGATTTTCCAGGACACTGGTCCTAACCCAGTTGAAGTGAAGCCTATACCAATGGAACAGCTCTCTGCTTCCTGAGTACTGGCACTAGTGCCCCATAAATTCAAATCCCTTCTTCCAACACCACTCTTTGAGCCATGTGTTTCATTCTCTAATCTGCTTGAACCTATGTCAATTAGTATGTGGCTGAAGTATCATTCCAGATGATCTGCATTTGATCTGACTTTTGATGTGCTGCACTTTAATTTGGATCTCATGTCTTCAAACTCTCTCAGCAGAACATCATTCGTAGTTCTACCTATGTCATTGATTCCAACATGAGCCACAGCAAATGGATCCTCCCCCTCCCACTACAAGTTTCTCTCCAGCTACAGGAAATATCCTTAACCCTGGCACTGGGCAGGCAACACAACATTCAGAGCACCTGGTTGTGGCTGCAGAGAACAGTGTCTATCCCCTTGACTATACTGTCCCCTATCACTACCACATTCTTTTTCACTCCCCCCACTTGAATGGCATCCTGCAGCATGGTGCTATGGCAGGTTTGCTCATCCACCCTGCAGTTCTTCTCCTCATCCATAGAGTTAACAAGCATCTCATACCTATTAGTCAAAGTCAAGGGATGAGAGTCCTCCATCACTACATGCTGGTTCCCAATACCTGCCTGACTGACAGTCACAACATCCTATCCCTGACCATTGATCAATTCTAAAGTTGCATCAGTGTGAGTGCCTCCCAGGACAAAGTGTTCAGGTAACTCTCCCCGTCTCTAATGCCCCGCAACATCTGCAACTCAGACAACAGCTCAGTAACTCTGATTCAAAGTTCCACAAGATTCAGACATTTACTGCAGATATCGTTGTCCGGAACTGCAATGCATTCCAAATTCCCACATGTTGCAGTCATGGCATACCACCATCCCTGCCATGTCTTTCTAACTTTATTTAACTAGTTAATTAGCTATTAATTTATACGACCAAGGTCATGGCAAGTCTTCTAGTTTAGAGTTAAAAGAAGAACACTCACCAGTGTAAAAGGATATTAAAAACAGTACCTCTTTCCCCCCTGCACTGAGTTCCCACCTGTACCAAATTCTCGACAATGCACTTGTTCCTTATTGCACTGGTGATTCAAACCCAAGTTGCAACTGTTAATTCAGCTTTGTGCGACAGTAATTAACACTTATTCAGTCAACTACTTGCAGTTGATTGACAAATAATTACCGCTGCCAGGTAGTTTCAGTAAAACTAGGCTTCTTAGCTAGCTTGCAGTTTTAAAGTTCTAACTCAGAGACTGACTGTTAATCTAAACTATAGCTTAAGAAAAACTTACCAGCTATATTCTACCCGCAACAAATTCCCAATTTAGCATTAGTTCCTCATTTTCTTAATCCGTGCTCCCACTCTGTGCTGTAGCAAAACCTGTCTGCTATTATATGGGGCTGATGACTCACACCTAAGTTGCAATTGCTAAGTCTGTTCCTGCTACAGTAAGTAACAGTTACTCAGGCATCCAATTCCAGTTGATTGACAGATAACTGCCACTACTGGTTAGTTTCTGTTAAATTAGGCTTGTTAACTGACTTGCAGTTTTAAAGTTCTAAGTAAAGTCTGACAGTTAATCTAAATTATAAAATGATAAAAATGTACCAGAGGTATCCCACCTGTACCAAATTCCCAACTTAGCACTCATTCCTCATCACACTCTGACCTTGTCATCTCACTCTGTACTCCTACTCTGTGGTCACATCCAGGGATGAGGCAGTTTAGCCAGCAGAGCAAAAGTCCATGTGAGAATGTTGCAGCTTTGGTGGAATATTAAATGACTGCCATGCAGACTCCATAAAGAAAGAACGGTAGATTGATTGGAAAGGGGCTTTGAAGTGGTCCATCACTCCCTGCAATCTACTGTTCCACAGATCAACGAAATGGTGAGGCCCAACCAAAGGGAGCAGCAGTAGCATGATGGGAGCAGTATGTGTTGGCCTTTCCCAGTATGTCAGCACCCTCTCTGATACCTGCTTGTGCCAGCAAGTCAGCTGGGCCAGATTAACCCTGGAGCAGTCTGTGTCTGGATCCTCATAGGCTTGAGTAGCTAAAATAGACTGGCCACAAGCATTTCAAGGATTCTAAAATAGAAGTTGTGTGAATGGTGAAAATGTTCTTCAATTCAACATGATGACACTGGAGAAGAAGGTAACAGGAATTGTGATGCAGTGAGACTCTAAGTTCTCAGATGTGAAAAGTTTAGAGAATTGCTAAAGTGAGCTGATCCCTGGCTGCAAAATGCTAATGTGGCCCCCCTTCTGTTGTTTCATCTCCTTCTCCGAGGCCTTCTTTGTGCCTGTATTCTCTAGGATTTTGAAGAATGAGAGTTTCAAAGAATGAAAGGTGATCTCATTGAAACCTACAAAACACTTAAAGGGATAGACAGGTTAGATGCAGGTAAGATGCATTCCCTGGTTGGAGCTGGGTGGGGGGGGGTGTCTAGAACCAGGGGACACAATTTCAAAATAAGGGGGAAGCCACTTAGGACTGAAATGAGGAGAATTTTTTTTTACCCAGAGGGTTGTGAATCTTTGGAATACTCTATCCCAGAGGGCCGTGGGAGCTCAGTCATCCAGTATGTTTAAAGCAGAGATTGACAGATTTCTAAATACCAATGACATAGAGGGCTATGGGGATAGTGTGGGAAAAAGGCATTGAGGTGGATGATCAGCCGTGATCTTATTGAATGGTGGAGCAGGCTCGATGGGCTGAATGGCCTACTCTTGCTCCCACATTCCTAATTTCTTGATACTCGGGGATATTGACCACAAGCTGCTCTCTGAGGCTAAACGACAAAGCAGCTCAAATTGTCTAGCAATTTGTGACGATTCACAACACAGAATATGTCACAAATTGCTGGACCATTTACACATTGACAATGAGAATCATTGGGTGGAATTTTCGCATAATGAAACTAATTGCGATGGTGGGCGGTTTCGGCAGCGTTCAGCCCGCTGTCCATAATGGCGGCAACTCCCGCCCGATTCTGCACTTTAGCCCTCTAGGGTAGAGAATTCCAAAGATTCACAACCTACCGAGTAAAAAAATTCTCCTCATCTCAGTCCTAAGTGGCTTCCTCCTTGTTTTGAAATTATGTCCCCTGATTCTAGGCTCCCCAACCAAGGAAAGTATCTTACCTGCATCTAACCTGTCTATCTCTTTAAGTATTTTGCAGGTTTCAATGAGATCATCTCTCTTAGAAACTCTCATCCTATAAAGCCCTGGAGAATACAGACCCTGTTTCCTGGTTATAGGGTATTCAAACGAGAGAGGGGGATAAAAGAGGAGGGGAGGTTGCAATATTGATCAAGGAATCAATTATAGCAGTGAGGAGGGATGATATCTCGGAAGGATCATCAAATGGTGCTATATGGGTAGAAGTAAAAATCACAAAATGGGCAAACGCACTGTTGGGTGTGTACTATAGGCCCCTAAACAGTCAGGGAGAGATAGAGAATCAAATATGTAATAAAATTTCAAAGAAGTGTAAGAATAATATAGCAGTAATAGTAGGAGATTTTAACTATCCAAATATTAACTGGGATAGTTTTAGTGTTCAAGGTAGAAAGGGGGCAAAACACTTACGTTGCATCCAGGAGAACCTTTTTAGCCAGTATGTTGAAAGCCCAACAAGGGAGAGGGCAGTTCTGGACCTAATATTCGGAAATGAGCCCGGGCAGGGGGAAGGCGTTTCAGTAGGGGAACATTTTGGAGATAACGACCATAATTCAGTTAGATTTAGGATAGTTATGGAAAAGAATAAGGTTGGGCCGAGAATAAAAGTTCTAAACTAGGAAAAGACTAACTTTACTAAGATGAGTTATGATTTGGCCCAAGTGGACTGGGAGAAGCAACTTGCAGAAAAAACTGTGTCAGAGCAGTGGGTGGCATTCAAGGAGGAAATAGTGAGAGTACAGGGCAAATATATTTCCGTAAAGACAAAGAGGGGAACCAAGTCCGGAGAACCCTGGATGTCAAGGGCCCTAAAGGTTAGGATTAAGCAAAAAAGAGAAGTTTATGGCAGATACCAAGGGCTCAATATGGCAGATTCCTTAGGGGAGTATAAAACGTGCAGAGGGGAACTTAAAAAGGAAATTAAGAAAGCTAAGAGAGTGCATGAGAAAGCATTGGTGGGTAGAATAAAGGAAAACCCAAAGCGGTTTTTTAAATATATAAAGAGCAAGAGAATAACTAGGGAAAGAGTAGGGCCAATTAGGGACCATAGAGGTAATGTGTGTATGGAACCAGAAGATGTGGGTGCAGTCCTCAATGAATACTTTGTATCAGTCTTCACAATGGAAAAGGTCAATGCAGGTATAGATATCAGGTTGGAGGACTGTGAAATATTAGAGGAAATTAACATAGAGAGAGATGAGGTACTAGCGGGTTTAGTGGCCTTAAAAGTGGATAAATCCACAGGCCCGAATGAGATGTATCCCAAGCTGTTGAGAGAGGCAAGGGAAGAGATATCAGGGGCCCTGGCAGTAATTTTCAAATCCTCTCTGGCCACAGGTGAGGTGCCAGAGGACTGGAGGACTGCTAACATTGTTCCATTATTAGAAAATGGAGGAAGGATAGACCAGGAAATTACAGGCCAGTCAGTCTAACCTCGGTGGTGGGGAAGTTACTAGAAAGAATTCTGAGGAACTGAATATATCTGCACTTGGAGACACAGATTGATCAGGGATAGTCAGCATGGATTTGTTAAGGGAAGGTCGTGTTTGACAAATTTAATTGAATTTTTTGAGGAAGTAACCAGGAGTGTTGATGAGGGTAATGCATTTAGTGTTGTCTATGTGGACTTTAGCAAAGCTTTTGATAAGGCCCCTCATGAAAGACTAGTCAAGAAAGTAAGAGCCCGTGGGATTCAAGGCTAAGTGGCACGTTGGATCCAAAATTGGCTCAGAGGCGGGAAGCAGAAGGTGATGGTAGAGGGATGTTTCTGTGACTGGAAGTCTGTTTCCAGTGGGGTTCCGCAGGGCTCGGTACTTGGTGTTGTACATAAATGATTTGGACTTAAATGTCAGGGGTATGGTCAACAAGTTCAAGGATGACACGAAAATTGGTAGGGTGGTAAATAGTGAAGAGGATAGCCGTAAACTGCAGGAGGATATCAATGGACTGGTCAGGTGGGCAGAGCAGTGGTAAATGGAATTCAACCTGGAAAAGTGTGAGGTAATGCACTTGGGGAGGGCTAACAAGGCAAGGGGTTACACTATCAATGGTAGGACCCTGGAAAGTACTGAAGATCAGAGGGACCTTGGTGTGCATATCCATAGATTCCTGAAGGCAGCAGGGCAGGTGGATAAGGCGGATAAGAAGGCATATGGGATACTTGCCTTTATTAGCCGAGGCGTAGAATACAAGAACAGAGAGGTTATGCTGGAACTGTATAAAATGCTGGTTAGGCCACAACTGGAGTACTGCGTGCAGTTCTGGTCACCACATTATAGGAAGGATGTGATTGCACTGGAGAGGGTGCAGAGGAGAATTACCAGAATGCTGCCTGGGCTGGAGGGTCTGAGCTATGAGGAAAGATTGGATAGGCTGGGGTTGTTTTCCTTGGAGCAGTGAAGGTTGAGAGGGACCTGATGGAGGTGTATAAGATTATGAGGAGCAGAGATGGGGTGTATAGGAAGGCACCTTTTCCATTAGTCGAGGGGTCAATAACCAGGGGGCATAGATTTAAGGTAAGAGGTAGAAGAATAAGAGGGGAGTTGAGAATTTTTTTAATTCAGAAGGTGGTGGGAGTCTGGAACTCACTGCCTGAAAGGGTGATTGAGTCACAAACTCTTGTAACATTTAAGAAGTATTTAGATATTCACCTGCATTGCCATAGCCTCCAGGGCTATGGGCCAAGCACTGGAAAATGGGATTAGTGTAGTCAGATCTTTGTTGACTGATGTAGACATGATGGGCTGAATGGCCTCCCTCCATGCTGTAGCCATCTATGAGTTATCTGTCTATGATGCCACCTTGCCTGAGACACTAGCACACACATCGAGGTGACCAAGATGGTATTGCAAATGTAACATCTTAAGCCCTGCATGGGATGATAAAGTTTAAGTGAGATGAGTGACCCAGCTTAGCTCTGTGCTCCAATCTCTGATGTGGCACATTAATGACCAATTAGTTGCTATGGTCAAAGGATGCCCTTTGGCCCATTAGGAGTGTCACAGCTGGTAAACATGTGATAGGCCTTCATTGATGGAACGCCGTACATGATGCAGCTGTACTTCCCTTACTATTGCCTTCATTCTCAAATTCTACATTCCTATATGTTACTCTTCAGGTGCAGCGACTGTGATGTGTAGCCACTGAGTTCTGAGTAGCCCTTTAACAGTGCTAATGAAGCCTTTGGCTTTCGTCGCAAGGAGGTATTCCTCCTTTCTAAGCAGGCTCCTGCAGCAACAGGATGTTAGAGGGCGACCCCAGAAAGGCCCCCATAATGTTTGCCCTTCCCCCTGACTACCATTCCACAGCCTTCCCTCCCTGTTGCCCCCATCGTGTTTGTCAGGCTGACTCCTCACCTCACAGCCTACCCCTGGTTGTAGTGCTAGTCCCTGAAAGTGGAAGCCTGCATGAGTACCTCAGCACGGTGGTGTTCCTTGGGACAATGAAAGCAAAGAGAAGCAGTCCAACACTAAACCCCAGCAGAGTGGCGTTCTTCACAACAAGACCAGCGCAGCGCTATGCAGGTATGTTCCACTCACATCGACGTTACCAGCAAAGTGTGATCCAATCTGTGCGTGCCACCCTTTTTCAAATGGATTTGAGGCCGATGTAATTTCCCGCTGGCGTGACGTAAGATTGGAAGGCGTGGCAAGGTTCTAGCGAGCAACTGTTTTAATGAGCATTCGTGAGATGTTAATGAATGCAAATGGCGTTTGCGCCACTAGTCAGCGGGATAACCGACCTGCCAAGTGCACCAATAGGGAGAATTGTGACTTGTTTTTACGACAGTGGATTTGTGACTTTTTGCCCACTGCTTGATTCTCTGCTCCTGCCTGCCACGAAACCCGCTGTGGGCAGGATGGGAAAATTCTGCCCATTTTGGCAGCAAATTCTGACCGAGTAAATTTCCAAAAATTACTGCCATTCATCACAATATCTAACATTTATTGAACTGATTATCGGGCTTAAGCTCAAGATGGCAAATTAAATAATATTGAACTAGGGAATTTAGGATCAATTTTGAACACTTCTTAAATCTACTCTTACCTTCTCTGCTCCAAGGAAAACAAACCAGATGTAAAAGTAAAACTATAAAAACATCTGATTTTTAAAAAAACTTTCACAGGATGTGGACAATGCATTTGTTGCCCATCCCCAATTACCTTTAAGGTCATAAGCCGCTTCGACCACTGTTGTTCACCTGGTTTCACTTTTCTGTAGCAGTCTAGTCCAACTGAGTGGCACGCTAGGTGATATCAGAGGGCAGTTAAAAGTCAGCAACATTGCTGTGGTCAGATTTCCCTTCCTAAAGGACATTAGTGAGGCAGATGGGTATTTACAATAAATGATGCTTTATGCTACTATTACCGAGTCTAGCATCTCAAGCTAAGATTTGTTTCTTCATTGAATACAAGTGCCACCAACCGCTGTGGTGGGATTTGAACCCATATCCCCAGAGTATTAGCCTGAGCCTCTGCATTATCAGTGGATTGATATTATCACTACACCATCTCCTAATGCTCTCTATTGTTCCTGCTTACAGTCACAAACTCATTTAAATGCCATTTTCTGAATTTATCTATTGCAAAGTTTAAGAATTTTAAAAATTCATTCATGGGATGTGGGCTTCGCTGGCTGGGCGAGCATTTATTGCCCATCCCTAGTTGCCCTTGAGAAGATGGTGGTGAGCTGCCTTCTTGAAGTGCTGCAGTCCATGTGGTGTAGGTACACCCACAGTGCTGTTAGGAGGGGAGTTCCAGGATTTTGAACCAGTGACAGTGAAGGAATGGTGATACATTTCCAGATCAGGATGATGTGTGGCTTGGAGGGAAATTTCCAAGTGGTGGTGATACCATCCATCTGCAGCCCTTGTCCTTGTAGATGATAGTGGTTGTGTGTTTGGAAGGTGCTGTCGAAGGAACCTTGGAGAATTCTTGCAGTGCATCTTGTGGATGGTACACACTGCTGCTACTGTGTGTCGGTGGTGGAGGGAGCAAATGTTTGTGGATGTGGTGCCCAATCAATTGGGCTACTTTGTCCTGGATGGTGTTGAGCTTCTTGAATGTTTTGGGAGCTGCACTCAGGCAAGCAACTGGGGAGAATTCCATTACACTTCTGACTTGTGCCTTGTAGATGGTGGACAGGCCAGGGGGAGTCAGGAGGTGGGTTACTCACCTCAGGATTCCTGGCCTCTGACCTGCTCTTGTAGCCACAGTATTTATATGGCTAGTGCAGTTCAGTTTCTGGCCAATGGTAACCTCCAGAATGTTGATAGTCGGGAATTCAGTGATGGTAATGCCATTGAATGTCAAGGAGCAAAGGTTAGATTCTCTCTTGTTGCAAATAGTCATTGCCTGGCGCTTGTGTGGTGCGAATGTTACTTGCCATTTGTCAGCCCAAGCCTGGGTATTGTCCAGGTCTTGCTGCATTTGGACATAGACTGCTTCAGTATCTGAGGAGTCACGAATGGTGCTGAACTTTGTCTAATCATCAGCTATCATCCCCACTTCTGACCTTATGATGGAAGGAATGTCAATGATGAAGCAGCTGAAGATCGTTGGGCCGAGGACACTACCCTGAGGAACACCTGTAGGGATGTCCTGGAGCTGAGATGACTGATCTCCAACAGCCACAACCATCTTCCTTTGTGCTAGCTATGACTCCAACCACGGGAGAGTTTTCCCCCTGATTCCCATTGACTCCAGTTATGCTCGGGCTCTTTGATGCCACAGTTGGTCAAATGCGACCTTGATGTCAAGGGCAGTCACTCTCACCTCACCTTGGGAGTTCAGCTCTTTACAGCCTTGGTTCAAACATGGACTAATGAAGTCAGGAGCTGAGTGGACCTGGCAGAATCCAAACTGGGCGTCGGTGAGCAGGTTATTGCTAAGTGCCGCTTGATAGCAGTGTTGATGACCCCTTCCATTACTTTACTGATGATTGAGACTGGTCTGATGGGGCGGTAATTGGCCGGGTTGGATTTGTCCTGCTTTTCGTGTATAGAATATACCTGGGCAATTTTCCACATAGCCAGTTAGATGCCAGTGTTGTAGCTGTACTGAAATAGCTTGTCAAGGGGCACAGCAAGTTCTGGAGCACAAGTCTTCAGCGCTATTGCCAGAATATTGTTAGGACCCATACACTTTGCAGTATCTAGCGCTTTCAGCCATTTCTGGATATCATGTGGAGTGAATTAAATTGGCTGAAGACTGGCATCCGTGGTGCTGGAGTCCTCTGGAGGAGGCCAAGATGGATTATCCACTCAGCATTTCTGACTCAAGATTTCTGCAAATGATTCAGCTTTATCTTTTACATTGATGTGCTCGGCCCCTCCCATCATTGAGGGTGGGGATATTTGTACAGCCTTCTCCTCCATAAGTTGTTTAATAGTCCACCAGCATTCACGAGTGGATGTGGCAGGACTGCAGAGCTTAGTTCCGATCCGTTGGTCGTGGGATTGTTTAGCTCTATCACTTGCTGTTTATGCTGTTTGGCACACAAGTAATCCTGAGGTTTAGTTTCACCCGGTTGACACACTTTTAGGTAAGCCTGGTGCTGCTCCTAGCATGCCTTCCTGCACTCTTCATTGAACCAGGGTTGATCCCCTGGCTTGAAGGTAATGGTAGAGTGGGGAATATGCCAGGTCATGAGGTTACAGATTGTGTTTGAGTACAATTCTGCTGCTGAAGGCCCACAGCGCCTCACAGATGCCGAGTCTTGAGTTGCTAGATCTGTTCGAAATCTATCCCATTTAGCACGGTGGTTGTGCCACACAATGGAGGGTATCCTCAATGTGAAGGCAGGGCTGTCTCCACAACAACTGTGCGGCGGTCACTCCTACCAATACTGCTGTAGACAAATGCACCTGCGGCAGGTAGGCTGGTGAGGATGAGGTAAAGTATGTTTTTCCCATCTTGTTGGTTCCCTTACCACCTGTCACTGACCCAGTCTAGCAGCTATGTCCTTTAGGACTCAGTCAGTTGTGGTGCTACCAAGCCACTCTTGGTGATGGAAGTCCCCCCACCCAGGGTACATTGTGCCCTTGCCACCCTCAATGCTTCCTCCAAGTGGTGCTCAACATAGAGGAGCACGAATTCATCAGCTGAGGGAGGGCGGTGCGTGGTACAGCAGGAGGTTTCCTTGCCAGTGTTTGACCTGATGCCATGAGACTTCATGGGGTCTGGAGTCAATGTTGACAACTCCCAGGGCAACTCCATCCTGACTGTATACCACTGTGCTGCCATCTCTGCTGAGTGTCCTGTCCGTGGGATGCAATATGCCCAGTGGTGGTGGTGTCTGGGACATTAGCTGTATGATATGATCGCATGAGGATGATTATGTCAGGCTGGTGCTTGACTAGTCTGAGAGAAATCTCTCCCAATTTTGGCACAAGCCTCCAGATGTTAGTAAGGAGGATTTTGCAAGATTGACAGGACTGAACTTGCTGTTGTAATTCCTGGTACCTTAGCCGATGATCTGTCTGGTTTCATGCCATAAGCCAGATTGAAGCACTTTCTGGGCCAAGTTTATTGTTTTTACTGTTATTAAGTAATCAACGAGGATCCTTTGCCTGAATTGCTTAAGGCTTGCAGGTGACCTGATCCCAAAAAAGTTGCGCAAGACTGCATAGCTGCAAGAGAACAGAGGTTTACCTCATTTTTTCCTTTTGAGTTTGCAGTAGGCAACAGCTATTACAGACTAGCTTTCAAACTACTGAAAAAGCCTGGTTACCACTTTGACTTTACTCAACACCATATACATCTCTATTTGCTAAGTCCTCAATGTCATGGGCAAGGTTGGAAGTGCAACTCGGAATGGTTGACACATTCTTCACTATGGCTTTGGGCAAATCAATTTTTCACAAATGAAAATAAGCTGGTGGAGAAGATCAAAGATGGGGCTGATCTCTGTTTATTTAGAGTAAGAGCAGGATATTGCTGGAGGTGAAATTTAATGCCTGCCACACCACCTCCCAGCCCAATCCAGGAGGTGGCGGTGATCAGGCATGAGAGTAGAGGTTCCACCACCCTCCTGTCTCCCTCTGATTTAGTCCAGAGCAGGTAGGCCTAGAGGCTTTGTAGGGAGATTCTTCCTTGGTTTCACACTGTACCCAGAGACACCTGTAATGAGAGCACCCCTCTCAACCCGGAGGTCCCTATCTGGCCCTGGTAAACTCATCCCACTCACCTTTGTCTTGGAGCTCCAGTGACAACCTATGATGTAGGCCACACTGCAGTACTGGCAGCGCCGGAGAACTGCTGGCCTCTGATTGCCTGGTAGCTCTGAGGTGGTAATAGCCACCCTCCAGCAGAATTTCAGGAGGCGGGGGGGGGGGGGGGGGGGGGGGGGTGGGGGGGGTGGGGGAAGGAAGAAAAATAGGGTGTCAGGGGAGGGAAGGAATTGCTATGACAGGAGTCCTGAAGCCTGGTGCTGACCAGGTAGATGCCTGATTGGGCTAGGATCACATTGAGCCTCCTGGAAAAATCACTGGCATGGTTGCCACTGGTCCACTGGTTTCAGCTGGTGGATAGGCCACATGCTGTGGCTATTAAACTCCACCCACTTTAAATTTGCATGTCAGGAAATAGGCTAGCACATAATATCAAAACATTGAAATCATTAGACCCAACAACAGTTTGAGATTATAAAATTGCATTGTATAGTTTCTTTTCCATTGTATAAAGTACTTGACTAATTAAGGTTTAATATTGATGTAAATATTATTAAGCTCTAAAGAAACAAACATTCAGATTGAAAGTATTTATTCTGCATTCAGCAGCAGAAAAAATTATTTTGCACTATTGCGAAAGGATCCATTTTCCTCAATGCCCAGAGATTAAACACAACCTACCCACCATGTTCCTTTCCCTTGAAATAGACCCATTTACTTTAAATTCATTTGCATAGTGTGCTCCAATGAATTTTAGGTAACCAAAGGGGGATTTTTGAGGAAGCTTTTATTTAGTGGGTTATAAACACACACACACCATTATGTACCACTTAATCATACCAAAATGAATAACTACTATTTTCATTACCTATACAAACTAAAGGCACTTAATATACAGGAATTTGACAAAAGCTAAAAACTTTTTTCAAAATATATACAAAAAAGTTACTTTAGACCTTGTTAGGTGAAACAGTGAAGTTTCAAGCAAACAGGTTTGCAATAAAATTAGTACATTTACAGCTGTCTTCTTGTAGGAAGATATATTACATATTGCAATGTGATTAAAAAGTTATGCAAGCTAACCAAACAGTCCCCAAAATTCCAATGGAAGGAACAATACTGGCATTTTATTTCAGAATGTGGTAAATACTAGGAAATTCAGTTTGCATTAAAAAGAAACAAACAAAGTCTTTATGTAGCATTAGCATATTCTGTTACAAGTGTATAAAATCACTGAAACACTCATTTTGATAACATTAAACTCCACCACCCCCATGCTGAAAAGCAAATTACTAAGACTGCTTCTATGAAAAAAGTTATATTTACTTAATCTTCACTTTAGAATCTGATTAACTATTGACATTGGAATGCAGGGAAAGACATCGATCATATCAGAATTACATGTTTTTCCTTCTTCCTCTCCTCCCCCCACCCCCATTAAAAAGGCTGAAGCCAAAGAAGGTCATCAACAGCTTCACATGGATCGCAACATTACATGGGCACATTCAGAAATTCCACTGAGCCGGCCTGGTAGTTGATGAATTGATCAATTGTTCTCTTGAAAATCTGTCTTTGCCTGCATGTCAAAAAACAAAAATAAGACTGACAACCTGTTAAACCACAAATTGAGGTTTTCCTCTTACATTTACAAAGGATTATTCAACACAAGCCAATAGCAGTTTAAACCATTATTTTCCCCAAAACAACTATTGGGCTAATATGGAGAAGTCCATTATCAATGGTTACTACATTCATGCTTTTTGATCAAATCAGGGTGTTTCATTATCACACTGGTCTGATTAATGCTTAACCAAATTTTAAATGTTTGGTCCAATTGTTGAAAGTACATTTTCCACAGTCAAGATATAAATCATTGACTGAAGTAGTTCAATACACATCCCAATCTGATTTTGGACTACATTTGCTTTGGCAAATAAATCTCCCAAGCCAGGTTTGGAACTGTTGGTTACAGAATGGTGTCTCCTAAACAAGCCATTGTAGTCTTCTGTGGGCTAAAGTCTTTATCAATATAGAGAACTATTTATACATGTATAGTAAAGGGTGCAGGCTAGGAGCCATCTCCATGCTTAGGGCTTAACCAGTATTCACTGATCTGAATATAGGTCATGTGCCTTCTTATATCACTGTGGGCAGTACTGTACTCAGTCCCACATTAACCCTGTATTTGCCAGACCCTTATACTGCAGGGACTAAATTGCATATTAGGCAGTAGAGTGTGCATCATTCCACAAGTCCTTTTTGAAGTTTAATTGCCTAACACAAGGCACCAACAGCAGAGACAGAAAAGAGTCCTCAATATTGCATCTGAACCACAATTTTTGTCTAGGTCAATAAACTGAACACTATTGTGTTTAAATATTTTTCCATTTTAACCAGCTAAAAATAAAAAATGGGTCGAAAGACCAAATACTTCCTTCCCCAGTCACTTTCCAATTACTCATCTACATCTGTAAAGAAAGTGGGTGAGATTTTCTGGTTCCAACACTGGCAGGTATTGCTGCACACAGGACAGGAAAATGGAGCCGTTGCAACTCTCCCAATTTTCTTGTTCTGCCAGTGTTAGGCTGGAAGATCCTACCTAATGTCTTTACTGTACTTCAAATAAAGGTCTGCTGACTATAGGGGCCAGGTATAAAGAAACAAATAGTGAAGTAATTTACTGTTTTCAGTTTTGAATATTCTTAAATATCACTCCTTTACAAAATGATGCCCCTAAGCCTTGTACTTATTTTACAACTGCTGAAATGGGTGGTTCTAAATATCAGTGTATGGTATCTTAAGAGTCCTTGATGCATAGTATAATTTAGCAACACTATAGTAATTCTTAATTCAAGTCAGTAAAGAACAGAAAAACAAATTAGAGTAAAATGTGTTAGAATTACTTCAAACAGTTTCAATGTAATGGATATCAGAGCAACTGTATTTTTGACTCAGTTAGCCTTTTTAGCGAGCAATTAAAACTTCTGGTATAGATATGACACATTTATCAATTTAAATTAAAAAAAACTTAAAATAGTCAACTGTTCTTTCACTCATCCCGAAGTTTTGATTTTAGGAAAAAAAGGAAAGATCAAACTCAGTGCAGGTAGTTTCCAGATATTCAGTACAAGTGCTCCAGCAAAAACAACAAGGATTGCCAATATGCTAGGCAGAATTTAATGCCCTCTCAAGGAGAGGGGAGGCTGGGCATTTAAAATCAGGTGGGAACCCTGCTGCCTTTCCATCTCTTCCCAATTAAGTCTGGGGCAGAAAAGCTTGTGGGTGGCCTTCCTGCCCTACTGGCAGTTATTTGACAACTTAAGGGCCTCAAATGCCCAAAAAGCAGTGTGTTGAACTGTGGAGAAAAAAGTTCCGAAAGCCACAAAAAGTCTGATCCTGTTGTTGCTGATATTTAAACTAGTCGCAGGCAGGGCCGTTGCCATATGGCAAGCCTGAAACTCAGGCTCCTGGAAGCTCCCTCAGTCAGTGCCTGATTAAAGGGACCTGACATTGGGAATGGGGCCTGCTGACAGCTGCCCCCTCTCCCCATGACCCCCATCCCACCCTCTGGGTCCTTTATTGATCTTAGGCATTCTGCCAGCAGCTGCCATTGCTCCCGCTTGCACTGCCTGCAATGACCTCTGTCTGGCAGTTCTGTCTTCAGCCAATTTCTCTCCAAGATCCTTTATCTTTAATAAAAGGTGGGTCCTCTCATAAGAGGCAATGCAGAACTCTTGCTGGCTCTCCAGCCACTGGCTGAGACCCTTGTTGTAGGATGGTCGAATTGTGCTGTTAGACAGAGTTGATCTGCAGATGCTTCTTGGGTAGAAACATCAAGTTTAATTACAATATATTCAAGCAACAACTACACGTGTGCTTTCAACTCCAACTCTGCACTGGCTGCTGAGGTAGCCCATGCTACTCTAACCAGTATTATTCTAAGGTACATTACACACCAAAACAAACCATAATTACTACAGCTCTGTTGACTGCTTTCTCTGAAAAGACTTAATCAGCATCATTCAATGACTTCCATGTGTGGTGGGGGAGGGGTGAGTGGGTGAAGAGAATGTCAACCTCAGATTAGCTTCAGCTTGAAACATCCCTATTTGTGCATTTTTTGAATAAAATGCTCAAATATAAAAAAGAGTAAAATGTTTTAAAGAGGTTAAGTAAGCAAAAAACCTACAGCTGCATCTTTCATTGAACCATTTTCAGACTACTTATCAGGCAAGAGATCTCACACTTGGGAAAAAAATTAAAACGTTGGGTTTTTAAAATGACAAAATATTCAGAAGTTAAAGATCAGATTGCTAAATTGCTAGTAAGTTTAAAATATTGCCTTCCCTGCACTGCAATTCCAATCCATTCATTTTCTTTCACTATATTCCAGTAGATTTATCATGCCTCAAATGTAGTGAAGGTCCATTTTTAACTGGTGGTTCTTGTTTCTAGCTTGGTCTCATTATTTGAATTGGAACAAGTCTAAGCCTCAGAATGGATCCTATTAAAATCCCTCCCAAACCCAATCTCACTTAGGACAATATATCGCCTTGCCTTTGTTACAGCAAATGGTACCAACTCATGTGGCTTTTGCCATAGTGGAATGTAAAAATAGGTGTTTAAAAAAAATAAATCAATATAATCAGAGCCCAAGTACTGAACTCACCATTAGGGTGAAAATTTAGTTAAGTCAAACCAACCATTCATATACACTAGGAATAGAATGTGAACCTGAAATCATGAAAACATTTAATTTTTAATGTGACTATATTGATGCAAAGAATGCATCCCCTTGCCTGATCCAAAGGGGTTGCGGGGATGGATTTCCTGCCAGGGCATAAGCAGGGACTTACCAATTCATGCAGTCCACCCACCCCCAAATAAATAGGGTACAATGTCCCAGTGATGCATTAGAAGATGATCAAATAATTGGGAATTTTCACCAAGGTTTTTAGTACTGGGCATAACCACCCCCTAACAATTTACACTGCAAGACACACAATATTGATAAAAGAGACATGCTGTTGAAGCTTTTCATCTTGCACTCAGGACAGCTATACAAGATGAGAAACAGTAAAGGGGACAACCATAAGACCATAAGACATAGGAGCAGAAAAACCAACAACGTAAACTGCATAAGAGAATGTTGATGGAGTGGTAGAGACATTGCCATGGAGAATGCACCAGGGAATGGTTGAACCCCAAGCTTTTGTTTAGTTGAAAAAGGCAGTCCACACATGATCCTCATCTACAATGGAGAGCGAGAGCCCAGTCTACCTCAAGGTAAGGAGACTCAAATGTGAGGTGAAGTGAGCCATTTCACATTGCTACTATGCAGTAGCAACACGACTGGTGTTCTCCATTAAAAACGTTGCTATTAAGCCAAAGGAGACATTTTGCCTATCAATGAGTACTGTGATACAAATTGCAATATCAGAGAGATACTAGGTATATAGGCCTTTTGACCCAACAACTGGCTAATTGTATCAAACAGCATATCCTTTCAGCCGTTTGGGACAGGCTATACCCAACCAGCTTGTGCTTGCAGACTGTGTCCAACATTAGAAGTGATTCTACGATTAGACAGCACTTATGAAACAATCCTTATTGTGCTGAAAACCAATTTAAAAAGGTCATCAGTCGGGCTTAGTGTAGCTCACCTACATGTGCTAAACATTACATACATTTATACACAGGGCTCTGTCCTTTGCAGGCAGAGGAGTGTGTCCACACTTTTTTGAAAAGCACAAAAAAGCTTGGGAGACAGCCATTCCCTGGTTCATTCCCCATGGCAATGCCTTGACCAGTGTTGAGCTGCCTGGTTTGAATTTAAACAAAAGCTTGGTAGTTAACTGTTCCCTGGTGGATTCTCCATGGGAGCACTTCTAAATACTGGCCTAGCCAGTGACACCCACACCCTGTAAATGAGTTTAAAAAAATCAGCCCACTTGCCAAGTAGTTTAAATTGGTGCTCCCTTTACAATTGGCATTCATGCAAATCTGTCCTGAGGAGTGCAAGATGAAGAGCTTCGGCAGCACGTCTTTCAGCGACACACAAGTTCTGTACTACAAAATGACTATTTGCACAAAATACTTACATGGGGAGTTATTTCCCCATACTTGCTTGAAAAAGTAACTCTCACTCTCTTTTTATGTCCAGTTCTTTGATCAAAGCAGTTGCAAGAGTCAAAAGGAGGACTATACAAGTGAAGGCTGACTGCTACTTCTGTGTGACTCACATTTTCAACTCTGTGTAACCCAATTGAATCTAAAAAACAGAAGCAGCATGTGATTTAGATTCAAAGCAAAATATTGGAAATACTCAGGTTGACAGCACCTGTGGAGAGACAGATTTAACATTTCATTTGAACTTCAATCATGCATTTACTTAACACCTTGAATCAAAGACAACTTTTATTGATGCTCATTGAAGCAACTGGCAGGACACTTAAAATCTATTCGCCTTTAGTAGCCATGCTTTATCCAAAAATCTCAACTTCAGCAACAAACTTAGAATTATACTGTTTGGGCTCAGTTTTTATTCATCCATCTTTCGGAAAAGATTTTAAAATAACCAAAAACTCAATTTCTACTTGACACAGTAGCAAGATCCTGGCAAGTTGTAGCTTGACACCAAATATGTACTAGCTCCCTTACTTACTGCGACTTTTACACTCAAATGCTAGAGCTGCTCTCAATAGGTTAGGCAGAGATTTAAGTTCCTACTGGCAAGTTTTACCATCAAAATAAGGCACAGCATAAATGGAAGCCAACAACATTGATTGGAAGACTAATCACTAACATGCAACATGTATGCTTAGTATTTTTGATATTGACTAGATGTGGTGTAGGCCAGTATTGATTGCCTATCCCTAATTAACCAGCCTTGAGAAGGTGGTGAATGGCTTGGAATATTTTGCTATGTTAGAAGTGCTATATAAATGCAATTTGATGCAGTTACTACAGTTAAAAGAATGCATTGTTCATCCTCTACCAAAACATGCAATTATTCAATGTCAAATATAGCAAAGGTATAGCATGGAAGATGCCAGAGTGGGCAATCAACAAGTCAGCCCAAAACTTCAATCCGGCTGCTAATGTCAAAAGTCAAAATCAAGCTTACAAAAATGGTGACCATGGCATTCTTCAAGGTGTCAACAGCATTTTTCAACTTCCACAGGAAACACGAGGTGATTTACTTCAAACTACTCAACACACCACAAATCATGTTTGATTAATCAGGGGTAGTGGACAAAAAAAAAAAACCAGGACCATGTCACTGGATGAACTTGGGAATTTCGAGCAAACAAAAAAAAAGTCTCAAATGAGACTAGAGACAAAGTGGTATAGAAACAATATATTCACACTTGAGGCATATAAACCTGTGCCTCCTTGTTAAGATACAAAAAGCAAAGCCAGAATATTACACTCTTCAGGCAGGCACACCCAACCCAAATGAGCATAAAATGACACGTCAGGCAAGTGTCCTGACATCATCGCACACACACAGGAGTGGGCAGTGTGCCTGCTGACAATTAAGGCCTATTAAGGCCATTAAAGTCATAATTGAAAAAAATTTGCTGCCTATCCAGTTGGCAGCCAGGCAAAAAGGCCAAGCAGCCTTTGGATATTTTAGGAAACCACATCTACGGGTGGGATGAGGTTTCCAACAGCTATTAAAAATTTAAATAAATGTAAACATTTCATTAATAACATGTCCCTGCTCATGTGAGGGAACATTAAAAAAAAACTGATATTTTAAGAAATAAAACACTTTATCCCCTGGAGGCAGCTCCATACCTCAGGGAGCTTTACCTGCTCATATGCACAGAGGTTTGTGCTCACCCTCATCAAAACCCCACCCCATCACACAGGCAGCACTGAAGCTTATGTTTCATGCTGGGCAGGCCTTAATTAGCCCGCCAGCATGAAATCACAGTCTGGCCCCGATCGCAGGCAGCGGTTGGATTTCTGACTGCTCCCACCTGCCCCTGCCAGGGTAAAATCTTGGCTAAAGTTTAATTTGTTCAGATGTGGGGATCACTAGCTAGACCAGCATTTATTGGCCATCCCCAACTGCTCCATGTGCTGTAGGTACCACAATGGTAGTAGCAAGGGAGTTCCAGGATTTAGAGTCAGAACAGGCTCAGTGAAGAAGTTCTTTTCTACTCAAGTATAGCCTGGTGAATTCAATGATTAAAGTTATTGCAGGATTCCCTCAGGTGGATTTTCAGCAGGTCAAAGTTAGTTTCCTGTTGTCTTAGGTTTGTTTTCTATACTAGCGCACTTTAAAAAGTAACAGGCTTGGAGATTTTACGATGTTGCAGTCTCCAGTTTTAAGGCACAGACCTTGCTGCTGTTTGTTGTGTTGCTTGCAGGCAGACTGGTTTCTCCTTGGTTCTTGGGGCAATAGATTTATCTGTTGTCAGTTTCAGTCATGTGACCACATTAACAATACTACTTCTGCCCATGTAGAATGATTTGAAGTTAGAGGCCATTGATACACAAGGAGACGGATGGTGACCATTCACACCTGCTTATGATTAACCAATTTCTCTGCAACTGAAATTTGGGGCTGCTTGGAGACAGCGTTACTGGAGCTGCACTCATCCAGGTAAGTGGAGGGGCTTTGGGAAGACAGGTGAGGACAGACTTGAGTCAGGTGGTGAGTTGCTCTCCAGAGAATTCCCAGCCTTGGACCTGCTGTTGTTGCTGCAGTATTTATATGGCTGGTCCAGTTCTGTTTCTGGTCAGTGGTAATTCCCAGAGTGTTGATGGTGGAGGATTTAGTGATGGTAATGCAATTGAATGTCAATGGGAGATGGTCAGATTCTCTTTTGGATATTTTCATTGCACCACACAAGTGCCAGGCAATGTTACTTGCCACTTGTCAGCATAAGCCTGGATATTGTCCAGGCTCCCTGCATGGTCACTAAAGTGGTCCGTCTCCATGAGGAGTTGCAAATGGTGAACATAAATCTGCAAATATTCCCACTTCTGACCTTATGAAGGAGGGAAGGTCATTGATGTAGCAGCTTAAAATGGTTTCCAAAGGCTTGTTTTGGCAGCTGGGGCCATTATGAACACATGGCTGAGTGTTAAAAGGTAAAAGAAAAACACTTCTCAGCAAAGGGCTGTGTTCACATTTTAAGAGATTATTGAAGGATTGATGTTGTTACTGAATAGAAGTTGGTTTTTACAAATGACCACTTGAGGGGATTTATTTTTCCCCTCATCTCATGAATGGTTGTGTTTTTCCATTGACAGTTCTCACATTGAAATGTGTATTTCATGTGAAAAATACACTTAAAGGATTCCTATTGTAATTACAAGGCTCTTGAGGACTGTACAAAGTGGATACTTGGTGACAGACAAGCAGGAGGAGTGGGCAGATGAAGTTCAATGCAGCAAAGTAGGTGGTGATTCATTTTGGTGGGAAGAACATGGAGAAAATAAAGAATAAGAGGTACAACTCTAAAGGGTGTGCAGGAGCAGAGGGACCTGGGCATATATGTGCATAAGTTATTAAAGGTAGGACAGTGGAGTGTGCAGATAAAGTATACAGTATCCTAGGATTTATTAATAGGAGCACAGGGTACATTAGAGCAAGGAGGTTATGCTTAACCAGTATAGGGCACTAGTTAGACCTTGGCTAATGTATTGGGTACAGTTCTGGGCACCACATTTTAGAAATGATGTGAATGCATTGAGTGCAGATGAGGTTTACAAAAATGGTTCCAGGGATGAGAAACTTCAGTTATGAAGATAGATTGGAAAAGTTAGGGCTGTTCTCCAAGGACAACAGTCAAGGGGAGATTTAACAGGTGTTCAAAATCATGAGTGGGCTGGGTAGAGTATATAAAGGAGAAGTGTTCCTACTCTTAAGGATAGAGAATGAGAGGGCACAGATTGTGATTTTCAAAAGCAGCAAATGCAATGAGAGAAAAACCTTTCACACAGCAAGTAGTTTGGGTCTGGAATGCACTGCCTGGGAGCAGGCTCAAACAAGAGTGTATTAGATGATTATTTAAATAGAAACAATGTGCAGGGTCAGAGAAAAGGCAAGCGAGTCACAATACTCCTTTGGAGAGCTGGTGCAGACATGGTGGGCTGAATGGCTTGGCTTCCTTCTGCACTGTAATAATGGCAGGATACACTGGAATATGGGGAGGGTGGCAAGGGTTAGAGGCAAAACAACATGCTGGGGAGTTGCATGGTTATCCCAGCAAGCCATGTTGGGCATTCCAACAGCCTGCACTGGCACCCAAAATCCTGATGCTGCCTCAAACAAACTCTACTTGCCCACATCTCCAGGAGATGAAAGTATGGTGGGTACAGGTAGAGACAATAGGCTTTGTTTCTGAAGTTGGGAATGCCTGACATGCATTTCCCAATCCCAACATGGGAATCAGCCTCTTAACTATCGTAAAGCATATCAAAATGTTACAGCTTGTTGTTGAATAGCATGTTTCTATCCAGCAATCGCAGAACCGTCCTTGGCATGCAAGAGGACACAAAACAGATCACAAATAAAGATAAAATAAGGCTGTCACAAGAAACAAACAAGTTGACAACATCAAAAGCAAAACTGCAATCTCAGCCATATATATTCTTGAGATCTTTGAATATGGAAGCCTTACCACTGATGTAGGTACACTGATTTTCTTGTAGGATTGCCTGAGATTTCTTGGTCAGCTCTTTTTTATCACCATCAGGCCAATTAAAGAGTGTTTCCTTCAACTGTCCCTGAAGCATTTTTAAGAAGCAGTGGGAATCAGCATGATCGTGGATACTGCTACAATGTGGAGAGAAAAAAAAGTCAAGAACTCAAAGTGGTTCCATTTTAGTCTGATTAAAACACTTGGCATGATGAACACACTGGGCTTAAAAGTCACCTGCTTTTTCCTCAAAACTGGCCGAATTTTCATTAAGATCTTTGATCAGCTTTCAAATGACCACAATTCAGCTATTACTGAACAGATGAACAGACATATAAATGCAGTGTACTGGAACATGCTCAGCTTCACAACCACACCCACAAACATGGTACATGAGACCCAGTGCTTTCCATTGAAGAGCAAGGGAAAGGAAAGAGAAGAGATACCTTTCCTGGAAAGTTGCTTCCATTCCCCTTTGTTTGAAGAAAGAAAAGCAAACCTATGATATAGAAAACAATTCATCTTTTTATGGCTCAAGTCAAAGCACAAAAAGGCTTTTGAATTATTTAAATAGCTCACCTGCCATGGCCTTCACCCCAGCACAGTATCATCAAATTAAACTTTCCATTTCCTTCATCAACAAGGTTCCTTGTATACCTGTAAGAAAACAAGCCATTTGCAGTTAATTATATAGTGCCTAAACTAAAAGATCCAAGCTAGAAAAGGGTGTTTATAAACCAGAAGCACAAGATCTGAATGTCTCAATTTGCTAGGTTATGGTAGCATTCAAATGCTACATCTGGAAAAAGAAAATAGGTACTCAAGTCTCAGCCAATATAGATGAAAATAATTTGGATTTACTTAGATCATGGTTATGATCCTTGGCCAGACCCAATGTTGGCAAGATCCTGTTATTGACCAACAACATTTTTCCTTAATGTAGACAAGGTGAGATTCAACACATTTTCTAAAAGGAAAAAGCCACAAGATTCCACAGGTTTTGAACAAAGACAAAAAGGAAAACAAGCCTTGTATAGTAAAGTTTAACATTCAGGGCAAGTATGAGGTACATGTGAATTAACATGAAAACTGGTCAAACACCACATTGGTCACATCTGCCATTTATTGCCCAAAACAAATTTGATGGATTTCTCACACACCCAGATGTTAGTCACACTGCAAGCCAACCAATCTCTAAAACCTCCAAAGTGACTCCAACTCCAATGTCTTCAACAATGGCTCACCCCCCAGGGTTTCAACCTCACTTTCTAAAATTCCAATCCTCTGGATTCCTGAGTATACATGCAGACACCAAGTTACAAACGCAGCTTCAGATCTTTGGTTGTGAAGAGAACAACTTCTCCAAAGCAATATCTTTGCTTCAGTCCTCTTCAATTACCATGGCTTCACCCAAGCCCTCTTAAAGCCTGCGCCCCACAGCCTTTTAACTTGGGAGCTGGTTTCTTTTTTGTTTTAAAAAAAGTACTTAACTGGGACCTGTTTGTCCTTTGTCCCTTGCCTGGGACCTCTCCCTGCCCCCTTTATATGGAATATTTGGCAGTCAAGGTGTGCCACATCTGGTCACCTGATCTAGGCTTGACATCCTCCTGTCTATGCACATGCTCTGTAGAATAGAAAAAAAAATTTAGAACTGTGCAGGTGCAGGGCACTACTCTTCCGTGCGTGCACATGAACTCAATGCTGTCAGGGCTTGAAGTTCCGACCTCTGTTCCTGCCGAGCAGATAAGATCAGAAGCCAACAATCATTTCTGATAATGATGCTTCAAGGACTGTGCCAGCAATCAGAATCCTCAAGTTCCAAATCCTGCCTACAGTACTGCAAAGATATCTATTTACAGGAGGTACAGAAGCAAAAAGGGATCCAAGGGCACATGGATATACTAACTGCTAAAAAAGGTAGCAACACAGGTTAATAAGGCCATAAAACATTTCTATAGGTATAGAATTGAAATGTTGTTTGAAGCTTCAGTAAAACATGGTTAGACCATGTACAGTTCTGATCTTCATACTATGAAATCAATAGGTGCACTGGAGAAGGTGCAAGAAAATCTTCACAAAGATGATACTAGAACTGAGGGTGATCAGGAATAGCTGGGCTTGGGCTCTTCAGGAGAGAAGGTTGAAAAAAATGACCACATAGGGTCCACGACAGGTGAGAAAATGTTTTCATTTGTTAGAGATCAATCAACCTAGTAAAGAACTCAGGAGAAATTTCATTACCCAAAGCATGACATGAATGTAGCAAAGACAAAACAGTGCAGGTGTTGGTAATGTATGAAACATTAGCTGTTTCTCACCACAGATATTGTCCAAGCTGCTGAGTATTTTCAGTTTGATGAGAATATGGAACTAGCTAGCAGAGAGGATGGAAATAGCATAAGTCCAATTGGAGATACCAGCAGCAGCTGAAGACAGCACCAGCCAGGAGTCAAATCAAAAATTGTTCAGACCAAAGGAGTGATACCACAATAAACAGAAAGCAGCTGAGTGATTATGCTGGTAGGCTTTAATTTTTTTTAAAAACTAAAAATTATGATCCAAGACTTCTGGATAATCAGATTAAGTAAAAGCATTTCAATTCTCAAGTGACATCAACACAGCAAAAGCAGCTCATTGAGTAGCTGGTAAGCAAGTCCCATAGAAATAGCAGGGCAGTTTAGACCTGTGGAGTGCACATTCTGCTTCATGTGGGAAGTTGAGGTCACTGTCCTAGGTAACCAGAAAAGAGGTAGGAAGTATTGGCAGCTGCAACACAAACTGAGCCCAAGCAGCAGCTGGCATCACTGCAACACATCTGCAAGGTTGAGAGCCTCATGGATAGCACATTGATAGATGATGTGGTCACACTGCAGCTTAAGGGTACAGGAGGGAATGGGTGACAACCATGCAGTTGAAAGGACCAAGAAAGTAATGCAGAAGTCCTGAGTGCCGCTCTTGCTCCAATCAGTATTTAGTCCTAGAATGATAGCTGATCTGGGGAGTGCAGCCAGAACCAAGTGAAGGGCACCATGGCTGTCTCAGGAAAATTGGGAGATAGGCATTAGATAGTTGGAACAGACATGTTTGTGGCTGCAGATATGAATTTAGAATGGCATGTTGCCTCCCTGGCACCAAGGTCAGCTGCTGAGCCCTCAGGAGGGAGGGAGTTGCAAAACAGGGTGGATGAACAGCTAGTCATGGTCCATATTAGTATCTATGATATAAGTAAAGAGGAATGTGGTCCTGCAGTCAAAGTTGAGCCAAGAGGGAAATTAGCATGCAGGAAGCCTAAGGGGGTAATCTTTTGATTACCCCTGATATGACATGCAAGCAAGTCTATAAATAGGAGGAAAAAGATCTAAGTGGCTGGAGGGATAGTGCAGGAGGAAGGGTTTTAGATTCCTGGTATGAAGACAATTGTGGGAGTAGTTTATAGGTCAAACAGTAACTTCCATTGTAGGACAGGGTATACAGGAAGAAATAAAAAAAGGGGCTCGAGAGACAGGTACAACAATAATCATGGGGCGATTTTAATCACTATATAGATTGGACAAAAATCAGTAGCCCGTAAGGTGAGCTCAGTGTTTTCAGGACAATTGCTTAGAGCAGCACATTTTAAAGCCAAACAGAGAGCAGGCTATTCTAGATCTGGAAATGTGCAATGACCAGGATTAATGACATCATAAGAGAAGTGTTTTAAACTTATATAGAGGCAATTGCAAAGATCTGAAGACAGCTGGATAAAGTTATCTGGGAATTATGTTAAGGGATAGGTCAGTACAGATGCAGGGGAAGACATTCAAGGGTATATTTCACAAGACTCAAAGATACATTCTAGCATGAGATCTTAGAGAAAGGATGCATCATCTGTGGCTGACTAAGCCAGTTGCAATGGTATCAAATAAAAGAAAACCCCATATAATTCCAAAGATCAGTGGAAGCTCAGAAGATGGAGCAGAATAAAAAGGCTGCAAAGAATTGCCAAAGGAGGAACAAATTAGGGAGAGAAAGCTAGCTAGAAATGAAAGATAGCAAGAGTTTCTACAGATATGCAAGGAAAGATTAGTAGGGAGTGTAAGAATGGGGAATTAATAATGGGAAATAAAGAAACAACAGATAGCATCTGTCTGTCTTCACTGTAGGAGAAACATCCCAGAAATACTTCAAATCAAGGAGGTAAAAGGGAAGGGAGGGGACAACTTATTTGCAATCACTAGGGGAAAGAGTACAGTAAAAACTATTAGAACTAAAAGTCCATGTCCTAATGGACTTTATCCCAAGGTCTTAAAAGAGGTGGCTGCTGAGATTATAGATGCCTTGGTTTTAATTTTCCAAAATTCTAGGTTCTGGAAAGGTCCCATCAGCTTGGAAAATAACAAATACAATGCCTATTCAAAAAGGGAGACAAAGCAGGAAACTACAGGCTAGTTAGCTTGGCTTGTCTTGAGAAAATGCTGGAATCTATTAAGGAGGTCATTGTAGGGCACTTGATGCAAACAAGCAGAGTCAACATGGTTGAGAAAGGGAAATCATCTTTGACTAATTTAGAGGGTTCTTGGAGGAAGTAATAAGTAAGGTGGATAAAGGGGAACCTGTAGGTGTGATGTATTTGGGTTTCCAAAAGGCATTGATAAGGTGCCACATCAAAAAGGTTACTACACAAGAGCTCATGGCATGGGGGGGTTAACATTAGTATGGATAGAGGATTTGTTAGCTAACAAAGTGGAATAGAAATAAAATGGCTCATTTTGGGTTGGCAACATGTGACAAGTGGAATGCCACAGGGGTCAATGCTGTGGCCTCAACTATTTACGATTTTTATCAGTGACTTGGATGAAAGAACCAAAAGTATGGCTGCTAAATTTGCTGAAGGCAAAGGTAGGTTGGAGAGCAAGTTGTCAAGAGGAGGTAGAGAGTCTGCAAAGGGACAGATATGTTAAGTGAGTGGTCAAAAAAATTGGCAGGAGTATAATGTGGGAAAATGTGAACTTGTCCACTTTGGTAAAACAGAAAAAAAAATTAGAATATTATTTAAATGGAGAGATTTCAGAGCTCTGAAATGTCTTGGTGCATGAAATCACAAAAAGTTAGTGAAGTACAGCAAGTTATTAAGAAGGAAAATGGGATGTGTTATTTCATGAAGAATGGAAAATAAAAAAGTAGGGAAGGTTTGCTACGACTGTACAGGGCGTTAGTAAGATCATGTCAAGTACTGTGGACAGTTGGTCTCGGGAAGGATGTACTTGCATTAGCAGGTCGGAAAGGTTCACTCAACTGATTCGTGGACGGAGGGGTTGTCTTGAGGAAAAAAGGTTGAGCTTGTATCCATTGGCATTTATGAGAAGTGATCTCACTGAAACATACAAGATCCTGAGGACTCGACAAGATGGATACTGAAAGGATGTATCCCCTTGCCAGAGAGTCTAGAACTAGGGGACAGTTTAAAAATAAGTATCTCCCATTGACAACAGATGGAGAAATTTGTCTCAAAGGTCATTAGTCTGTGGAATTCTCTTCTCCAGACAGAAGAGGAAACAGGGCCATTGAATATGAAGACTGAATTAGATCAACTCCTGTTAAGGGTATAGGCCACAGATTGTCCATCTTGTCAAACAGCAGAGCAGGCTCAAGGGGCTGAATGGCCTACTCCTGCTCCAAATTCATATGTTTATATGACATTGGAACCACTTTAGGCCTAAAGTGGTTCCAATGAACAGAGCAAGGATGCTTTTCCTTGCATGACATTTTTCTAGTGGTATTGGCAAGGGTTTAAACTGACTTGGCAGAGGGTGGGAAGTGAGGTGGTAATATTCACGAGGATCACCAAGGCACAGAATTGGGACAGATAAATAGAACTAGGGTAGGAAATAGCAAGATATTAGGTGGGGTCAAATTAAGAGGGAGGTCAAAAATTAGGGTTACTGTGCATGTATGTAAAGATGAGGAGTGTGCAAACAAGGTTGGTAAGCTACAGATAGCCATGTGAGAATATATGGTGTGGTGAAAACAGAAACCTGGCTTAAAGGGCAGGACTGCCCTTATGCTAAATATTTCTAGATAAAAAAGGTATTCAGGAAAGCAGTATGAGACAGGGATGTCTGGGAAAGTTGGGGGGGGGGGGGGGGGGTGGAGGGTGGAAAAAGGGGGTGTTGGGGAAGAGTCAGTCAATGACAGAATTTTTGGCTAGAGCCCAGAAACCATAAAGGCACCATTATATTGCTCAGGTGTATTCTATATATTTACTACTAGCTGATAGCCTAAAAGATAGGAGGTACAAATTTGCAAGGAAATTGCAAGAATGTGCTAAAATACAGTAGTCATAGTGGGAGACTTCAAATATCTGAATTAAAACCGAGATAGTGATAGTCCAAAGGATACAGGGGCAAAAGTTCCTTGTATGCTCAGGAGCATTTTCTATAGGTTTCCAGTACAATGAGCAAGGTGGCATTTCTGGACCTGGTTCTTGGTAATGATGTGGGCCAAAACTCAGTGGGGGAACATTTAGGGAATAATAATCATGTTAACTTGTGGGCTGGTTAGTTTAGTTGGCTAGCATGTGGTTCAGAATAACACCACTAGCACAGGTTTGATTCTTGTTCTAGCAGAGGTAGATTTGGGGCCTGCCTCCTCACCCTGCTGAGAGAGTGGAAGGCAATGGTGGATCACCACTGAAAAACTGCCAAGAAAGTGATCATTGGATTGCACCTCCATAGCTAACTGAAACCTTATGATAGAGTAAGAATAATTAATTGTAGAAGGCCAGAGTTCAATGGGGCAAGAACAGGACTGGCCCAGGAATTGGAAAAGATTGTGGTCAAAAATGGAACTGAACAATGAATTGCCCTTAAAAGTGATAGTTCAGGAACAGTCATGTATATTTTCAAGGGGAAAAGGTAGGGAAAACAAATTGCCTCTATCATCCAGGGAGATCAAGAGTACAAGATGAAGCAGATAAAAGATGCATATGGCATATCAGCAAATAATGCAACTGAGAACGAGACCTGAATATAAAGGATTTGGTGGGGGAAAACACAAAAAACCAAGCGCAGAGAGTGTATGAGAAGAGACTAGTATTAACAAAGGATTCCAAATGTCATCAGTAGGCATCTTAAAATGGTGGTAAAAGTAGTGAGCAGATTGGGGACCTAAAAAAGGAAATTTATGCATGGAGGCAGAGGAACTAAACTGAGTACTTTGCTTCTGTCTTAAGATCCTGCCCAAATCATAGTAAAAGGAGGCAGCTAAGACACTGGATGAGCTACAAATTGATAGAAGTGGTATTAGCAAGGTGGGCCACACTTAAGGTTGCCATGTCACCTGGACCAGATGCGATGCAACCAAGGTTACTGAGAGAAGTGGAAATTGCAGAAGCATTGGTCATAATCTTCTGAACCACCTTATATGCAGGGGTGGTGCCAGAGAACTGAAGAATTGCAAATTAAAGGATGTAAAAATAAGCCGTCAGTTTAACCTCAGTGATGGTTAAGCCTTTAGAAACAATTACTTGGGCAAATGTGGGTTAATTAAGGAAAGCCAGCAGATTTGTTAAGGGAAAAATCAAAGGTAATGAGAGGGTAATGCAGTTGATGTGTACATGGACTTCCAAAAAGCATCTGATAAAGTACTACATTGAAGCTCATGGGATAAGAGGGACAGCAGCAGCATGGATAAGAAGTAGAGCAGAGGTGAATGTTTTTTTTCTCCAGACTGGAAGGTGAGAGTTCCCCAGGGATCAGAATTATGACCCTGCTCTGATTAATATATATTAAAGGCCTGCACTTGGGTGTACAGGGCACAATTTGTGAATGACAAAACTTAAAAAAGTGTTGTAAGCTGTGAGGAGTGGGTTCAATTTTGAGACAGTTTGGTGCATTACAGAATACACAGAAGGGTGAAGGGGTTCATTTTGATAAGAATGTGGAGGATACAAGAACAGAAGAACCTGGGTGTACGTGCATATATTATTGCATATATTATTAAAAGAGTAAAGGAAGTAATGTAAAACTTATGCAGAAGACATTGGTTTGGCCTCAATTGCAGTATTGTGCCCAGTTCTGGTGCCACACTTTAGAAAACGAGTACAGAAAAGATTAATGAAAATTGTTCCAGGAATGAGGGACTTCAGTAATGTAGATAGATTGCTTGAAAGACAAAAGCAGATTGGAACTCCATGCAGCCACTGCCTCCAGGGTTGCACTCCATGCACTGGACTGCTGCAGCACCCTTTCAACAGTGCTATCCACATGGTAGCAGTCTGAGCTCTCACACAAGGTTTCTGGTGGAAACTGTTCATATTGTAATGGGAAGCTAAGACAGCCACTGTCATGGTCAGGTCTACAAGCATATGAAATAGAGTTGGCCACTGTTTCTGTACTGGAAAGGATAGACTCCAAGCTCCACATAGCTCTGTACCAAGTTGGTGCTAGATTCCTCCATGCTGACACTGCCATGTACAATTATATTACAGAGTAAGGATAACTGTTTAAAGGTACATTGTTCAATTCCTTAACATTTAAAAGCCTTCTTTGAAATTGAAGTATGAACAGAAAACAGCACTCGTTAGTTCAAACCTCATCAGATTCAGGAGAGGTGCAATAAGGTATGAAAACCCCTTGGCTTCTGAGAGAACAGGAAGGGACTTCAAAGTACCACAACATAATTAATTTTAATCCATTGTTCCAGGCAAAAGGCAACATGCAGCAACCACCATTTTATTCTTGGTTGTGGTAGCCATGTGTGCAGAGTCCCCAAAAGAACTAGTGGTTTTCTCTGGGGATCAGAGAGGAAGGTATTTAGAAATTAACTGCTGATCTGCTGAAGAGTCCAGGCAATCTTCAATAACTGCAGAACTATTGAGTAAGAAACCTTCTCTATCCCAGAACCTGCTGAGTCAACCTGAAAAAAAGACAATCACTGACTAGTCAATTGCAAAAGCTATTGTAGCTGATAAACTGAAACGGAACTTGAGCCTCAAGTTACAGCCCCTTCACTTTAGAAAAGGAGGAATTCCAGCAATGATCTGACTGATTTGGAATCTCATCTTTAAATATCTTTGCCCACATTTTAATCTTTAATTGTGGTTCAGTTAATAACTATCACTTACTAAAATAACTTTAGTTTTGTAATAAAGATAAAAAGGTTACTTAAGACTAAAAATAACCCAGCAAACAAGCTGTAAATTGAACCAAATTAAAGGGGCCACATACAAATTCTTGAAGCTCATGAACCACTGTGGAAATGCCTTTTGTGACAAAAGGCTTTGAGACTTTCCAACAAATCTGTGTATATCCCTCAGCCTTTTGTACACCATCCCAAAGTGCTCACCTGAGTTATCTCCAGAACGAATGTGTGACCTTGCCTTCCACAAATTGGCACCTGCTCTATCCTTTGATGGCTGAGTGAGAAATTAATCATTCCTGCATTGCTTTCATCATTCCATTGCTGGGTCACACTTGGGTATGAAATGAGAAAAGCACTTGCAATTCAGAAGTGATGAGGAGGACATGGTCATCTTTAATGGTTTCAGTGCTTCTGCCACTTGGTCCAGCATCAGCAATAGGCATCCTAACATAGGCCAAGCCCAGACCAATCTCCATGAGTTCAGGATATGTAGGCACACCTCCCTTACCTTTCTGGTTAGCTTCTGCTGTCTTCAGTTGTGTGACACTGCTGCTGGTAAGATTGAAGCATTGGTGAGTTTTGTGCATGTGTTTGACAATGTGATTGCCATATTGAATAGTTGGTGGTTTGTACAAGTCGAGATACAGATGCAAAGCTTGCAATGCCAAGTGCAAGGGTGAGATGAGGCTATGAATTGTGATTGGCTGGGGGAGGTGTGAAATAAATTAAGTGGCTAAGGCTAGTGGTACAGCTGAAGATCAATTCACTGATCTTAATCAAGAAGTCATACAAACATGTAAATTAGAAGCAGGAGTTGGCCGCTGGGCCCCTTGAACCTGCTCTGCTACAAGATCATGGCTGATCTGATAACCTCCACTCCACATACTTGTCTACCCCTGAGATTGAAATCTATCTACCTCTGCCTTAAAATAGTCAAAGGCTCTACTTCCATCACCTTGGAGGATGGAGTTCCAAAGACTCATGATGCTCAAAAAGTTCTCACTTGTCTTAAATGAGCATCCCCTTATTTTTAAAACTGACTCCCTAGTTCTAGATTCTCCCACAAGAGGAAATATCCTCTCCACAACCACTGTCAAGACCCCTCAGGATCTTACGTTTCAATCAAGTCACCTCTTAATCTAAAATTCCAGTGGATACAAGCCTAACCTGTCCAACCTTTCCTCATAAGAAAACCTGCCCATTCCTGGTATTAGTCTAATAAACCTTCTCTGAACTGCTTTGCATGCATTTACGTCTTTCCTTAAAACAAGGAGACCACCAATACTGTACACAGTACTCCAGAAGCACTATAGCAGTAACCTGCACAGTAGCTTGTTCACTGTTCAGTTGGGTTCCATCAGTACACAGCACAAGACCTCAATACAACCTTGATCCAAACAAGTTAAAAAGTTGGCTGTTTGTCCAAGTGCAGGAGTTCCTCGTGTGATGTTATGAAGGAATGCTAGGTTGATTGTGATGAAGGACATAGTTCCAAGTCAGAATGGAGAACTCCCATGCATTTGCTGCCCTTGTCCTTCTTGGTTGACAGAGGTGGTGTTTGGAAGGTGCTGCTAAAGGAGTCTGAATTGCTGCAGTGCACCCTGTAGACAGTACATGCTGCTGCTGTGCACAAGTGGAGGGAGTGAATATTTAAGGTGGTTGATGGTGTGGGGGGTGGGGGGCGGTGGTAAATGATCAAACAGGCTGCTTTGTCTTGGGCGTTGACCTTTGAGTGATGTTGGAACAGCATTCATCCAGACAACTGGAGAAAATTCTAACATCTGCAGTGTGCCTTATAGATGGTGGATAGGCAGAGAGCTGTAGCCAGTGCCTTCAGGTGTTTTTTGCCATCAGCTGGAGTGAATCAATTGGCCGAAGACTGGCATCTGATGCTGGGGACCTCTGGAGGAGGCCAAGATAGATCATCCAATCAGTACTTCTGGCTGAAGATTGTTGCAAGTCATTCAGCATGGATGTGCTGGATTCCCCATTACTGGAGGATGGGGATGTTGTGGAGCCTTCTCTAGTTAGTTTTAAGTGTCCACAACCATTCATGACTGATATGGCAGGTGTGTGGACCTTTGATCTGATCTTTTGGCTGTGGAATCACTTTGTGGCTTGCACTGTTTAGAACGTATGTGGTCCTGTGTTAAGGCTTCACACCTTTGTAAGGTATGTTCAGTGCTGCTCCTGGTATGCTCTCCTGCACTCTTCATTTACCCATTGCTGCTTCCCTGGCTTGATGTTAATGGTGGAATGAGCAATCAGGCCACAAGGTTACAGATTGTAGTTGAACACAATTCTGCTGCTGATGATCCACAGCCCCAGTTATGAGCTGCTAGATCGGTTTGAAATCTAGCCCATTTAGCAATGGTGGTGCCAAACATGCAAGGTATCCTCAGTCTGAAAACAGTACTTCTCCACAAGGACTGTGGTATTACCTTTACCAATGCTTTCATGGAAATATGCATCTGCAACAGGTAAATTGGTGAGGATGTAGATCATTCCCCCCACCTGCCACAGTCCCAGTCTGGCAGGACTTATCAGCAAGCTTGTTCAGTTGTGTTACTATAGAGTCAGTCTTGGTGATAGTCATTGAAATCCCCTACCCAGAGTCTACATTGTGCCTTTGCTACCCTCTGTTTTTTCCCCCAAGTGGTGAAGAACATGGAATAGAGATTCATCAGCTGAGGCAGGATGGCAGTTGGTCATCAGCAGGTGGTGTCCTTGCACATATTTGGCCTGATGCCATGAAACTTCAGGGGTCCAGAGAATGCCAAGGACTCCAGGGCCATTCCCTAACTCTATATCATTGTGCTGTCACTTCTGGTAGGTCTATCCTGCTGGTGGAACAGATATGTTGCTGAGAATGGAAGATTCTGGGATATTGGTTGCAAGGCATTTGCAGGATCAACTGGGCAAGGTGTGCCTTGCCATTTTTGGTCCCTAGGATGATATTGGATGGCCAAGCAGGCTTTATTCTTTTTACCTTTCCATAATCACTTGATACAACCAAATAGCTTGCTAGGTCATTTCAGGGGTAGTTAAGAGTCAACCACATTGCTGTGGGTCTGAAGTGACATGTAGGCCAGACCTAGCAAAGTCAGATTTCCCTTCTCTAAAGGAAGGGAGTGTGAGCTAGATTTATTTTTAAACCACAATTCAATAGCTTTAGAATCACTGGGACTCACTTTAGTACCAATTAATTTAAAATTCAAAATTTCCCCCAGTTGCCATGGTTGAATTTGAACTGGTCTCTCGGCACAATTACCACTGTCACCATTCCTTCAATTAAATTTACACATTATAGGAAGTGCAAGTGTCACTATATGGTGCAGCAGCAGCAGCACCCATTTAAGATTACTAACCCATGTTCCAATCGCTTGCAAAATTGGATTTCCTTTAGAATCACTGCAACCCCAGCATGCTCTTCTTCTAGAAGACTTGGCTCTCCTCACACCCATCATTGAATGTGCAGGAACTGATATGAATCTCAAGGAAGCATTTCCTCAGAGCCCATAGAACACCATTATTCTTCAAAAAAACAGAAGACACTTGGTTTAAGTGTGGAAATCTGACATCTATTTTCTACCTAGGAATCCAAATTGTCTTGGGTCTTGTCTAATCAAAGTGGAGGATGGTCACAGAAATAGAATTTCAATGGTTAAGCAAATATGCATCTGAAACATGATTAAATTAAACTCAATACTGATCCCCTTACACACTAACAGAATTACAAGAGGCAAGAAAAATCTCATCACAGGCAGCTTGCCACTGTCATATATTATTCTGATTACAAAGTGGTTTTTAAACTCCAGATTTGCATGTTGTTCCTTTCATGGCAGGAGCAAGTAAAACCGTCACCTGCCAAGGAAACAGGAAGGTTAACATTTCAGATGCAGATACTAAAACTAAAAACAATGCAAGCCTTTTATAATGGAGGCAGAAGCAATATGAAAGTGAAAGCAGGGGGGTAAAAAAGAACAGATAGCAAGAATCAGGAATGACAATTTGATGCATTTGGTGACAGCAAAAAAAAAGTCAGTCCTATTGTTTAGGAGAGTATTAACTGAAGCTGCCTTTATACTTTAATTTAACCACTTTATTAAAATACTAAACAAGACTAAACCTGCAAGCAATAAGATGAAGCAACAAATTGCTTTGGGATCATGAACATGAATGCAATGAGGGAAAATTTCAGTTACTGACTTAAGTGTGACCAAAAAAGAGCCAGCTCAAGAGAGTCATTCACTGATATGTTGCATCATTGTAGGAGATAGATTTCTGTACCTTCCAGGGGCACATTTTATATCCAATCATATGGGACATGAAAAAGAATGGAGTTCATGACATGGTCTCCAGCTCTATTGCACTACTTCACCATCCCATCCACCTACTGCAAGGGCCACACCAACTGCCTGGTAGAGGCAGTTTACTATCCTTGCACTTGCAGCAGGTGTAATTGGAAAGATAAGACTCCCCAAAGCAACTGCTCTACCTGATAACTGTCATGGCTGGAGAATCCCAGGAGGACAGCAAAAATGCTTCAGGGACACATTGAGGACATCCCTAAAGTGGTCAAACATCCCTACTGATGCGTTGGAGTCCCTGGCTGTGATCAAAAATGGAGTTTCATTTGGGAAGGCACCAAACTTTAACTTTGTTGGGAACTTGCAAAGGTGATGTTGATTGAAGGGTGTGCACAAACTTCCAAACAATTTGTCTACCCAACTCCATACATCACCTGCCCTGTATTTGGCAGTCTGTAAATCACACATTGATCAACCATCTCAGAACCCATCAAACCAGAGCAAAAGCAAGTCACCACTGATACCAAGGGACTGCCCAAGATGGAAGCAAGGGTCTACAGAGTAAGAGGCCCTAGACACAAGGGTGAAAAAGGGTTGGCAGCAGACCTTACACCAGGCCTCCCTCGGGTTAACTACTCCTCAACCTTCTGACAAGGCAAAGACGACCAAAAATTAGTGCAACTTTCAGCTATCCCATATATCTGCATACAGGGAGGGCAGGCAGCCTGAAGCCAGTGACTAGACCACTGCTGAAGCCTTGGGCTCTCAGTCCTTATGTTTAACTGCAAGTCCCCCATCAGGAGGCAAGCCTGGTGCATACTGATCTCAATCTGGAATTGCAAGCTGATTCAAGTAATTACAGTTTACCCTTCATACTTGAAATGTACTTAGTCATCCATATTTTTATAGTACTCCATTTCAATTACCTCAGCACCAAGCCTTGGGATACATTCTTATCCATAGCCACCATAACAATCAACTCTGTAATGATTTACTTTCTCCCTTTGGCCATTGTTTACCTATTCTTAAGATTTGTTTAAATAACCACAAAGTTATGTGCAATACATGTATTAAATTTTGTGCATTTTGAATGCCACAGAAATGCTATAAGGGTGGAAGCAATCCACTTTATGCTACCAAAATCTTCTGAGTGGCAGAAAAGCAAAGAGTTTACATGGCATCAAATCTGCAGACCAACGATAGTTTGATGAATCTTAATTGGACAGTCTCAAAATGAGGCACATTTGCTGCTACTTAAGACAGAGGCCACATTTTAGTGGAACCAAAGATGTCAGTTTTATATTGCAAATGATGCAAAAAAGCTGGAGTGCAATTCTGTAAGCAATATCCAGGCCAACTGCAGATTTGCACAACTTCAGTCAGTTCAAAGCAAAACCACAGCAGTGTGAATCAAAGCCTTCTGCTCACTCCACAAATTCTTCAAATGAAAAGATAATATTCCAAAGTTTAGTGCAAAAAATTTAATTGGGTGTGAATATGACAAATAAGTACATACAGAAGTTGAACAAAGAAAGGTTTTTCTTTATTCATTCATGGGATGTGGGCATTGGCTAGGCCAGTATTTATTGCTTATGAGAAGTTAATGGAGAGCTGCCTTCTTGAACTGCTGCAATCCATGTGGTGTAGGTATACCCAGTGTGGTTAGGGAGGGAGTTTAAATCTGCAGTTTAGGATTCTGGCCCAGTAACAGCAAAGGAATGGCAATATATTTCCAAATCAGGATGGTGAGTGGCTTGGTGGGGAATTTCCAGGTGGTGTTCCCATCTATCTGCTGCCCTTGTCCTTCTAGATGGTAGTGGTCATGGGTTTGGAAGATGCTGTTTAAGGAGCCTTGGTGAATTTTTGCAGTGCATCTTGTAAGTGGCACACACTGCTGCTACTGTGCATTGGTGGAAGGAGTGGACACTTGTGGATGGGGTGCCAATCAAGTGAGTTGCTTTGTCCTGGATGGTATCAAGCTTTGAGTGTTGTGGGAGCCGCACTCACCCAGGCGAGTGGAGAGTATTCCATTGCACTCCTGACTTGTGCCTCATAAATGGTGGCCAGGCTTTGGTGAGTCTTATCCAAGAAAAGTTGACTTACAGTACTTTAGTAGTGAAAGCCATGCAAACTTTTATAAATGTGATCTAAAAAGTATAGGAAATCCCAGGTTAGAATAAAAAATTGCAAATGCTTGGTGTGAAACAATAAAATTATTGGTTAGTTAGTAACCACAAGGAAAAAAGGATTAAGATTTTAGCTTTAATCATTAAAATTGATATCAGAGATACAAGTCTGAACTGCTTTCGATCTCAGCTAACGTCTTCACATTTATCCACTGCTCTTTCCCAATGTCCTTTTAATTATGAAATACTTGTTCCCTTTAAAAACTATTCTTATGGATCTAGCTTCAACCATTATAAAGAATTCCTTGACAACCCTTGAAAGAAACTTATCAAGTGCAAGCACTCGAGTGCAATTCACTTATACATATGGACAGGCCATCAACAAAAGTCTGTTTTGACCTTTCTGCTCCAAAGGGTCATACAGACTCAAGAAGGTTAACTGTTTCTCAGACCTGCTGAATTTTTCCAGCATTTTGTTTTTTTTCAGATTTCCAGCATCCACAGTATTTTGCTTTTATGTTAAATCTGTTTCTCCCCACAGATGCTGACTATTTTCAATATTTGCTGGTTATATTTCAGATTTCCAGCATCTGTGGTCTATCACTTTTGTTTCACATGATAGCTTGAACACGTCAACTTTAAAACAATATCTACACCTAAAGCATTAACTTTCCCCCTCTTTGTAGGGAGATCGGCTGTGTATTTCCAGCATGTTTCCATTTTTAATTCAGATGTAGTCATTTAACACCAGAGTTAACTAACCAAATAAATTAGGAAATGCAAGGGAAGAAAAAAACTGAATAAACTGGGAAGGAAAGATTAGCTTAGTTAGTTAAAAGTTGCAATTAAAAACTAATATTTTATTACAAACAAACTTTTCATGCACAGAACAATGTAGAAATGTACTCCTCAAGTTAGGGAGAGGTGATGGTGTAGTGGTATTATCACTGGACTAGGATTCCAGAGGCCCAGGGTAATGCCCCAGGGATCCAGGTTTGAATCCTGCCATGGCAGATTGTGAAATTTGAATTCAATACAAATCTGCAAGTAAGTCTAATGACGACCATGTCGATTGTTGTAAAAACTGATCTGATTCACTAATGCCCTTTAGGGAAGGAAATCTGCTGTCCTTATCTAGGAGACTCCAGACCCACAGCAATGTGGTTGACTCTGACCTGCCCTCTGAAATGGCTGTTATTAACAAACCGCTACAAAGCCAAAAAGGAATGAAACCAGAAAAGGGCCACCCAGAATCGATCTAGGCACTGGAAACAGCAATCTCAAGCCTGTCAACCCTGCAAAGTCCTCTTTATTAAGATTTGGGGGCTAGTGCCAAATTGGGAGAGCTGTCTCAGTCTAGTCAAGCAACAGCCTGACAGTCATCCTCATGGAATCATATCTTACAGACAAATGTCCCAGACACCAACATCACCATTCCTGGTTATGTCCTGCCCCACTGGCAGGACAGACCCAGCAAGAGGTGGCGGCACAGTTGTATGCAGTCAGGGAGTTGCCCTGGGAGTCCCCAGTGCTCCATGTTGAACACCACTTGGAGGAAGCACTGAGGGTGGCAAGGGTGCAGGATATCCTGAGTCTTCAATGTCCACCACCAGGTGGTGGCTCAGTAGAACCACTAGTGACCAAGCCCTAAAGGACATAGCTGCTAGACTGGGTCTGCAGCAGGTGGTGAGGGAACCAAGAGGGAAAACATACTTGACCTCATCCTCACCAACCTGCCACAGATGCATCTATCCATGAAAGTATCAGTAGGAGTGGCCACAGCACTCTCCTTGGAGAAAAAGTCCTTTCTCCACATTGAGGATACCCTCCATTATGTTGTGTGGCACTACCACCATGCTAAATGGGTTAGATTGCAAACAGATCTAGTAACTCAAGACTGGGCATCCATGAGGAGCTGTGGGCCATTAGGAGCAGCATTGTACTCACACAATTTGTAACCTCATGACCCAGCATATTACCACTCTGCCATGACCATCAAGCCAGGGGATTAACCTTGGTTCAATAGGTGCAGGAGGGAATGTGAGGAGCAGAACCAAGCATGCCTAAAAATGTGTCAATGTGGTGAAGCTAAAACAGGACTACTTGCATGCCAAACAGCATAAGCATCAAGTAATACAGGGCTAAATAATCCCACAACCAACAGATCAGATCTAAGCTCTGCAGTCCTGCTACATCCAGCCGTGAATGGTGGTGGACAATTAAGCAACTCACTGGAAGAGGAGGCTCCACAAATATTCCCATCCTCAAAATGATGGAGGAGCCCATCACACCAGTGCAAAAGATAAGGCTGAAGCATTTGCTACAATCTTCAGCCAGAAGTGTTGAGTGCATGATCCATCTTGGCTTCCTCTGGAGGTCTCCAGCATCACAGATGCCTGTCTCCAGCCAATTCGATTCACTCCATGTGATATCAAGAAACAGCTGAAGGCACTGGATACTGCAAAGGCTACAGGCCCTGACAATATCCTGGCAATAGTACAGAAGACGTGTGCTCCAGAACTTGCCACACCCCTTGCCAAGTTGTTCTGGTACCCACCTGTAAAATTGCCCAGGTATGTCCTGTACACAAAAAGCAGGACAAGTCCAACACAGTCAATTACCACTACATCAGTCTACTCAATCAGTAAAGTAATGGAAGGGGTCATCAGTGCTCTCATGAGGCACTTGCTTAGCAATAGCCTGCTCACTCACACCCAGTTTGGGTTCCACCAGGGCCACTCAGCTCCTGACCTCATTACAGCCTTGGTTCAAACATGGACAAAAGAGCTGACCTCCCAGGGTGAGGAGAGTGTGACTGCCCTTGACATCAAGGAGCCCCAGCAAAACTGGAGTCAACGGGAATCAGAGGGAAACTCTCCACTGGGGAGTCCTAGTACGAAGGAAGATAGTTGTGGTTGTTGGAGGTCAGTCATCTCGGCTCTAGGACATCACTGCAGGAGTTCCTCAGGGTAGTGGCCTAGGCCCAATCATCTTCAGCTGCTTCAATGACCTTCCTTCCATCATAAGGTCAGAAGTGGGGATGTTCACTGATGACTGCACAATGTTCAGCACCATTCGCAACTCCTCAGATACTGAAGCAGTGTATGCCCAAATGCAGCAAGACCTGGGCAACATCCAGGCCTGGGCTAACAAGTGGCAAGTAACATTTGCACCACAGAAGTGTCAGGCAATGGCCATCTCCAACAAAAGAATCCAACCATTGCCCCTTGATGTTCAATGGCATTACCATCACTGAATCGCCCACTATCAACATCCTGGGGGTTACCATTGATCAGAAACCGAACTGGACTAGCTATGTAAATACTATGGCGACAAGAACAGGTCACAGGCTAGGAATCATGTGACAACTAACTCACCTCCTGACTCCCCAAAGCCTGTCCACCATCTACAATGCACAAGTCAGGAGTGTGAAGAATACTCCCCACTTGCCTGGATGAGTGCAGCTCCCACAACACTCAAGAAGCTTGACACCATCCAGGACAAAGCAGCCCGCTTAGCTGGCTCCACACCCACAAACATTTACTCCCTCCATCACCAAGGGAGTAGCAGTAGTGTGTACCATCTACAAAATGCACTGCAGGAATTCACTAAGGCTCCTTCGACAACACCTTCCAAACCCACAACCACTACCATCTAGAAAGATGAGGGTAGCAGATAGGTGGGAACACCACCACCTAGAAGTTTCCCTTCAAGTCACTCATCATCCTGACTTGGAAATATATCACCATTCCTTCACTGTGTCAACATCCTGGAACTCCCTAACAGTACTGTGGGTGTACCCACACCACAGGCTGCAGCAGTTCAAGGCAGCTCACCACCACCTTCACAGCCCACTAGGGATGGGCAATAAATGCTGGCCCAGCCAGCAAAGCCCACATCTTGTGAATGAATAAAAAAAAAAGGAACTATACTAAAATATTTTGTAATATTTATCATGACCTGATCAACAAAAGTCAGTTAATGCCCTTCCCACCAGGTTGTGGACACGTCTTTTTTAAAAGACGTAAAAAGGCAATCAGTAAAGCCAAATGAGTAAGATTACAGGATTGTGGTCAGTTACACAAGACAAGGCAAGGCCCCTTTTTAAAATCCACTTCAACTAAAACAGAAAAAGTGCTGGAAATATTTGGGTCTGGCAGGGTACGAGATATAAAAGTAACATTAAGTCTGCGATCTATCTTCAGAGCTTATGAAAAACAACTTTATTTTAAAAGGTAGCTGAGTATGTTGGTTTACTTTAGTCTTTGATAAATACTTCCAGATGTTGCTTGCTGTTCTCAGCCAGTACTGGTAGGCTAAAGGAAAAGTGGTGAGATTTCGAAATTTTCTGTTTTGTCATAACTTTCCACAGTCCCAGCACGAAATGCAGGAGCCAGGGAGCGACGCGTTCGCAATTCGAAACTAGTACGTTCTGGAAATACTTTAGTAAGAGACTTTTTTTTTTAAATGCATCGAGTTTAGTAGGATTAGTAAATAAAAATCGTGCTCATGGATAGTAAATCCCCGTTACAAAGTACAAAATTCGTGATCAAAAATCCTTTGCCTATTAAGTGAAATGTAGCGAATCAATCATGAAATGTAAAGAAAAAAGGGAGCACCAGTTACAAAGCAAACCTTCGAATTACGGTGTATCAAGTTTCTTAAAGCTGTGGCATTGCTTTACTAGTTTGCGAGGAGCTAGTGCGGAATCCCCGCATATTTACACATTAAAGCTAGAATCTGCCAACAGGCTCCAGATCAGCCTAACCAATGGTCAGTATTCAGCCAGCCGCAGGCCTGCCCAGGAGCCCTGCTTTCTATTAGGTTAATGCAAAGGACATTGTTTACTGCTTACGCACAGTGTGAGCTGTCCTTGCACCCGACTACAATCTATCACGGTACTACAATGCAGTTCGCCCCCACCGCTCACCTGTACTGGTCAAACTTGGCATACTTTAGCCATTCGCGAGGGTCACTCTTGTATGATTCCAGCAGATTCTGCACCTCGTCCACATTAATCTTGTCGCTCGCAAAAATTTGGTGCAAAACCCGGATTAAATCAGCCAAATTCGGCGGTTTCTGCATTTCCGTCTGCTCCATGACTAAGAAATCCCTCAATCAGACAACCCAATTCCTTCTACTGCTCTAGCCCAGCTGCCGGCCGCCTGCTATTTATGGCATCAATCAAAGCGCTGGGAAAGCACCAAGCACCACTTCAAGGGGGGATTTTTAATTCCGCTCTCTGAATAATTTATCTTTTCCAACTTTTTAATACAATGCGTGGAAGTCATGTAAACTAATCAGATAATATTATTTAACACCGCCAAATATAATGAAGCAGCTATCTCACTTCGCTATGTTAATAAATGACCCCCACACAATCACCCCCTTTGTTTTACGATGAACGGTTTCACCGCGAATGGCCAGGGTGCGAGATATAATGAGATGATTTTAATAAAAGCAAAAAACTGCGGATGCTGGAAATCCAAAACAGAAACAGAAACAGAAATACCTGGAAAAACTCAGCAGGTCTGGCAGCATCGGCGGAGAAGAGCACAGTTGACGTTTCGAGTCCTCATGACCCTTCAACAGAACTAAGTAAAAATAGGAAAGGGGTGAAATATAAGCTGGTTTAAGGAGGTTGGGGGGGGGGAGGTTGTTAGGACAAGCAGTCAGTAATAGGTGGAGGTAACCAAAAGATGACACAGACGAAAGAACAAAGATGTTGAAGGTGGTGATATTATCTAAAGGAATGTGCTAATTAAGAGTAGAGAGCAGGACAGGCAAGGTACAAATAGCTCTAGTGGGGGTGGGGTGGGCCAAGGACAGACACGTGGGCATGAGAGCAGGGTGGAGTGTTGAAATGGCAAGCGACAGGGAGGTCTGGGTCATGCTTGCGGTCATGCCCACATGTCTGTCCTTGGCCTGCTGCATTGTTCCAGTGAAGCTCAACGCAAACTGGAGGAACAGCACCTCATCTTCCGACTAGGTACTTTACAGCCGTCTAGACTGAATATTGAGTTCAACAATTTTAGATCATGAACTCTCTCCTCCATCCCCACCCCCTTTCCGATCCCCCCCTTTATTTTCCAATAATTTATATAGATTTTTCTTTTCCCACCTATTTCCATTATTTTTAAATGTATTTCCATCCATTGTTTTATCTCTACCTTTTAGCCTATTTCGATTCCTTCACCCCACCCCACCCCCACTAGGACTATCTATACCTTGCTTGTCCTGCTTTCTACCCTTAATTAGCACATTCCTGAGATAATATCACCACCTTCAACACCTCTTTGTCCTTTTGTCTATGACATCTTTTGGCAATCTCCACCTATCACTGGCCCTCTATCCAGCTCTACCCTCCCCCCCATTTAAACTAGCTTATATTTCACGTCTTTTCTATTTTTCCTTAGTTCTGTTGAAGACAGACTCGAAACGTTAACTGTGTTCCTCTCCGCAGATGCTGCCAGACCTGTTGAGTCTTTCCAGGTATTTTTATTTTTGTTTTGGATTTCCAGCATCCGCAGCTTTTTGCTTTTATCTTAATGTGAAAACTAATGTTGTGCTTTTGGATAATGCCACTGAGGGGTAGCATCCCTAATAACTCTGTGGGTGTGCCTCCACCATATGGACTGCAGCATTTCAAGAAGGCAGCTCACCATCACCTTCTCAAGGGAAATTAGGGATGGGCTATAAATGCAGGCCTAGCCAGCGATGCCCTCATCCTGTAAACAAATAAAATAAAAAGGAATCTCAGAAATAGGAGAGTGCCAAGTATAGGTCCAGAGGTAACTGTGTGGGAACAGGAAGTAAAGCCATTTCAAGTGATATTCTGGGTACAATGGAACCAGGTGAGAGCAGCCCCACTATTCCCTTGGATTTAAGGGAGCAGAGGGGAGGCCATTTCAAGGGGAAGAGCCAGGGTGAGAGACAGTAATGATTTTATTGGGTACTAGATGGAGGTGAGGGTACAGTTGAGCTGCAGAAATGTTGTGGCATGTGAAGGGCCGAAGACTAGATAGTTGGGTTTTTGAAAGTGCTATTGTCAGTGAATTTAAACATCATGCACAAACTATTTTGTAGTTTTTTTTCTATGGCATGTTTCTTGGCCTCTGCTACTGTCAGTCTTACTTCAGTGTTAAAGAAGTGGGCATATGCGGGTTCACTATTCCTTCCTTACATCTAAGAAAATACTTCACCTTGGAACAACCAGGGTGAAACTGGGGATAAAAATGAAAAATGCTGTAAGCACTCATCTGCATCTATGGCTAGAGTAACAATGTTAGATTAATGTTTCAGGTGACTGACCCTGTGTCAGAACCTGCTGGGGTTCACAATGAGATTCACAACTTTGAACCATTGTACCATTCCATGTTCCTGCAGTAACATTTCTGCAAATTGCCAAGTTAGACAGTACAATATTTGTGTACAAATACCACACAATAATATTAGTTATACAGTAACTTGGTTAGACTTGCAAATTCTGCTGCTGTCTCTGGGTGAAAATCCGATACTGTTTATGTTGCTGAGCAGTACAATTCAGATAATAAAAACAATGGAACTTATGATCATAACTCTATGCAATTAAATCCTGATGAACAGTGAACAGCTTCAGTCCAACCCATTTTAAACTATCTCTTCACTTGTTTCACCATTGTTACTTATCCCACACCGGATTACATTGACTTGTGTATTGGTCTAGAACTTAGAAATTCAAAGAAAAAAGCTGATACAATAGAATCCCAGAAGGAAAAAACAATTAGGACCAATACTCTTATTTCCCAGTTTTTACTGGTGTTCCATTTTAATGTACACAAGACCAGTTCGGACCAGTATTCTTATTTCCCAGTTTTTACTGTTTTTTCCTTTTGAGATGGTATAGCATTGTGGGTAAAGACAAGCAGCATGGGACAGGAAGGGGCAGAGAGTTTAACGATAATGATGCATCAGTGAATAAGGTCAATTTAAAAAATAGCGGTAAAAAAAATTAGAGGCTCTTTATCTGAATTTGCAAAGCATCCACAATAAGACGGATGAACTAGTGGCACAAATAGAGATAAATGGTTTAGATTTAATCACCATTACAGAGACATGGGGTGGAATCTTGTGCTGCTCCTCAGAGCATGAAGCAAGACGGGCAGGGGAACTTAACTGAGCGGGAGGCCAAAAGTCAACTTCTTGACAGCAGGATAAAACTCAGGTATGAAGTTCTCGGAAGCTTGAAGCCGTGTTGAGCTTCCCAACGGCCAGCATTGGGAAACCCTTTGCACATATCTGCATGCATGCTCATTAAAAGGCAATCTCACCAGAATGAAGTGTACCTTTCAAATGAAGTTATCGGCGAGCAAGGAATACGTGCATCCTGGTTCACAAATGCATATAAGTGGCATGCAGCAGGCAAGGTGGTATCCTTTCGGAGTTCCACAGCAGGGGATGATTGAGATCGGTTGGTGGCAGTCAAAAGGCAATGGGGCAGGGCTATCCGAGGCAGGGAAGGAGAGGGGGAGGGAGGGAGGCTGCAGGCTTAGTGGGACAGGGCAGGGCTGTCCAAGACAGGGAGCGAGGGGAGCAGGGAGGATATCTGAAGCAGGGAGAGAGGGAGGCAGGGAGGGAAGGCGAGGGTGCAGGGACATGGTGGAGGGAGGGGCCTAGCACAATGGGTGTGGTTATGTTATAATCCCCTACGTTGTCCCCTATGATCCCTCACGAGGGACAGAATGAGGATACTGGACCACACAACGAACTTAGATGTCAGAAGGCCATAGGTCCAGAATGATTGTGGAAAGCAAGGGTCTAAGAAGGTTATCCCTGAAGTCCTGAGGTTTGAGGGTAACTTTGAAAAGCTCAGATATGACAGTGGAAGTGCCGAGGATGATGGATGGCATGTTGAGTGTTATGGGGGAGGGAATGTACTACTGTACCGGTGGGAAGCTCAAGGGTTCCTGATAGCTGGTCATGGCTGATAAGGGGATGGGTAGATCTTATCTGAGGGCAGGGCAAGGGTGATGCACTAAGGCTCGAAGGTGCTGGAGGGAAGCTCAAAAGCGATTGAGGGGTGGTGTATGTTATGGCTTTCATTTCCAGGGACACTGCTCCAGTGTCCATGCACATAGCTGCATCAAAAAGAAGCGCTCTCAGCAGCGATCCTCCAGGATGGTATTGATTATGGTGGGTGAATAGAGGCCAGGGTGTGCCTATTCCGAAGTATGGGGCCTCCTGTTGGCCAAAATTGCTCAGGACAGAAGGGAGAAATAAGAGAAGTAAGAACACTGGTCCGAACTGGTCTTGTATACCTTAAAATGGAAGACCAGTAAAAACTGGGAAATAAGAATATTGGTCCAAACTGTTTTTTCCTTCTGGGATTCTATTGATTCAGTTTTTCTCTTTGGATTTCTAAGTTCAAGACGAGTACACACGTCAATGTAATCCATGTGGGATATGTTACAATAGCGAAATAAATGAAGAGATAGTTTAAAATGGGTTGGAGAGATTCTGTTCACTGTTCATCAGGATTTAATTGCATAGAGTTATGATCATAGTGGGGAGGTGATGGCTTACTGCTTTTGTCGCTGGACTATTGATCCAGAGACCCAGGGCAATGTTCTAGGGACTCAGGTTCGAATCCCGCCAAGGCAGATGGTAGAATTTGAATTCAATAAATATCTGGAATTAGAAGTCAAATGATGAGCATAAAACCATTGTTGAAAAAACCTATCTGGTTCACTAATGTCCTTCAGGGAAGGAAATCTGTCGTCCTAACTTGGTCTGGCCTACGTGTGACTCCAGACCCACAGCAATGTGGTTGACTCTTAAATGCCCTCTGAAATGGCCTAGAAAGCCACTCAGTTGTAACAAACCACTATAAAGTCACCAAAAAGGAATGAAACCGGACGACCGCCCAGCATCGACCTAGGCACCGGAAACGACAACGGCAATCTCAGCCCTGTCGACCCTGCAAAGTCCTCCTTACTAATAAATGGGTCTAGTGCCAAAATTTACTAGTCAAGCAACAGCCTGACATAGTCATCCTCATGGAATCATACCTTACAGATCATGTCCCAGACACCACAATCACCATCCCTGGGTATGTCCTGTCCCACTGACAGGACAGATGCAGCAGAGATGGCGGCACAGTAGTATACAGTCAGGAGGGAGTTTCCCTGGGAGTCCTCAACATCATCTCAGGACCCCATGAAATCTTATGGCCTCAGCCCAAACATGGGCAAGGAAACCTCCTGCTGATTACCACATACCGCCCTCCCTCAGCTGATGAATCAGTGCTCCTCCATGTTGAACAACACTTGGAGGAAGCACTGAGGGTGGCAAGGGCACAGAATGTACTCTGGGTGGGGGACTTCAATGTCCACCACCAAGGGTGGCTCAGTAACACCACTACTGGCTGAGCTGGCTGAGTCCTAAAGGACATAACTGCTAGACTGGGTCTGTGACAGGCGGTGAGGGAACCAACAAGAGGGAAAAACATACTTGACCTCACCCTCACCAACCTACCTGCTGCAGATGCAACTGTCCATGATAGTATCGGTAGGAGTGACCACCGCAGAGTCACTGTGGAGACAAAGTCCCGCCAACACATTGAGGATACCCTCCATTGTGTTGTATGGCAGTACTACTGTGCTAAATGGGATAGATTTCAAACAGATCGAGCAACTCAAGACTGGGCATCCATGAGGCACTGTAGGCCATCAGCAGCAACAGAACTGTACTCTAATGCAATCTGTAACCATATGGCCCAGCATATCCCCCACTTTACCATTACCATAAAGCCAGGGGATCAACCCTGGTTCAATGAAGAGTGCAGGAGGGCATGCCAGGAGCAGCACCAGGCACACCTAACAATGAGGTTTCAACCTTTTGAAGCAATAACACAGGACTACTTGCATACCAAACAGCATAAGCAGCAAGTGATAGACAGAACTAAGCAATCCCGCAGCCAACGTATCAGATCTAAGATCTGCAGTTCTGCCACATCCAGTAGTGAAAGGTCGTGGAGAATTAAACAACTCACTGGAGGAGGACGCTCCACAAATATCCCCATCCTCAATGACGGAGGAGCCCAGCACATCAGTGCAAAAGATAAGGCTGAAGCATTTGCTACAATCTTCAGCCAGAAGTGCCCAGTGGATGATCCATCTCGGCCTCGTAAGGAGGCCCCACCATCACAGATGCCAGTCTTCAGCCAATTCGATTCACTCCACGTGATATCAAGAAATGGCTGAAGACATTGGATACTGCAAAGGCTACAGCCCCTGACAATATACCGGCAATAGTACTGAAGACTTGTGCTGCAGAACTTGCCGCGCCCCTTGCCAAGCTGTTACAGTACAGCTACGGCACTGGCATTTACCTGGCTATGTGGAAAATTGCCCAGGTATGTCCTGTACACAAAGAGCAGGACAAATTCAACCAGGCTAATTACCATCCCATCAGTCTACTCTCCATTATCAGTAAAGTAATGGAAGGGGTCATCAACAGTGCTATCAAAAGGCACTTGCTTAGCAATAATCTGCTCACTGATGTCCAGTTTGGGTTCAGTCAGGGCCACTCAGCTCCTGACCTCATTAGAGCCTTGGTTCAAAAATGACAAAAGAGCGGAACTCCCGAGATGAGGTGAGAGTGACTGCCCTTGACATCAAGGCAGCCTTTGACAGAGTGTGGCATCAAGGAGCCCTAGCAAAACTGGAGTCAGTGGGAATCAGGGGGGAAACTCTCCGCTGGTTGGAGTCATACCTAGCACAAAGGAAGATGGCTGTGGTTGTTGAAGGTCAGTCATCTCAGCTCTAGGACATTACTGCAGGAGTTCCTCAGGGTAGTGTCCTCAGCCCAACCATCTTCAGCTGATCCATCAATTACCTTCCTTCCATCATAAGGTCAGAAGTGGGGATGTTCGCTGATGATTGCAAGATGTCCAGTACCATTCACGACTCCTCAGGTACTGAAGCAGTCTATGTCCAAATGCAGCAAGATCTGGGCAGTATCAAGGCTTAGGCTGACAAGTGGCAAGTAACATTTGCACCACAAAATGTCAGGCAATGACCATCTCCTACAAGAGAGAATCCAACCATCGCCCCTTGACGTTCAATGGCATTACCATCACTGAATCTCCCACTATCAACATCCTGGGGTTACCATTAACTAGAAACTGAACCAGACTAACCATATAAATACTGTGGCTGCAAGAGCAGGTCAGAGGCTAGGAATCGTGCGATGAGTAACCCACCTCCTGACTCCCCAAAGCCTGTCCGCCATCTACAAGACACAAGTCAGGAGTCTGATGGAATACTCCCCACTTTCCTGAATGAGTGCAGCTCCCACAACACTCAGGAAGCTTAACACCATCCAGGACAAAGCAGCCCACTTATTTGGCACCACATCCACAAACATTCACTCCCTCCACCACTGACAAAGTAGCAGTAGTGTGTGCCATCTACAAAATGCACTGCAGGAATTCACCAAGGCTCCTTCGACAGCACCTTCCAAATCCACGACCACTACCATCTAGAAGAACAAGGGATAGATGGAACACCACCACCTAGAAGTTCCCCTCCAAGTCACTCACCATCTTGACTTGGAAATATATCACCGTTCCTTCACTGTCAACAGGTCAAAATCCAGGAACTCCCTTCCTAACAGCACTATGGGTGTACCCACACCATATGGACTGCAGCGGTTCAAGAAGGCAGCTCACCACTACCTTCTCAAGAGCAATTAGGCTTGGGCAATAAATGCTGGCCCAGCCAGAGAAGCCCTCATCCCAAGAATGAATTTAAAAAAAAGCCCTGAAGAAAAAACAGTTCTAGCCTGAACTGGCATGAATTGGTGTGGGACAGGTCTCATCTGGATTTTACTGGAAGCAACTGATGAATTAGCAAGTCATTCCTGGACTCATCAGAAATCCAGTAGGGGCTCCCAGTTTCTGAATATTCACTAGTAGGCACCAATACTTCTCAGCCCACTTGAGCTAGAACGATATGGCTGTCAATTTTACTTCACTGAACACCAGTCAATGCTTCTCTCTCATCCCTCTCTAATTATGTCATGATCTCAATCGCTAAGTTGGTTATTCATTTTAATTCCATTAATCTTCAGCTCTGGGTTTACTCTTGCACCCACCAGCTGAATTTCCCTGCTGTTGCAAGCAGCCTTGCCAACCAGATGCAGCAATTTCCCTGCTCCTTCATGTAGAAACTGGACGCTATCTCCCCCCACTACTCCCAACTCCGCCCCCCACAACCCCCAACCCCACCCCACCACCCCACCCTCCCCACCCACGATGTAGCATCTGGCTTTGTTTGTCCCTTGCTGTTCCCTAGCTCCAGCAGTCTTTCCCCAACCTGCACCCACCCCCCACCAGCTACATCTCTCTCCCTCAGACTCCTTCCTCCCCAGTCTTTACCCTCTCCGCACCCAAATCATCCAAGCTTTATATTGTCTCATGATTGGTGTGTCATCTTAAAAAAGTTCCAACCAAGGAGCATGTTGTTGCCCCTTTGTTTTTTATTTACGTTGCAGAAGGAAAATTGCAAAAATTACATAAGTGACAATTTCAATGGAGATTTTTATGTGTGGAAACATATTTGTACATTCATATCTTATTCATCTTTGTACATTTATATGCAGACTTGTTATTTATGTGGTAACGCATTGTTGTTTTATTGGCATGATTCCATCATAAAGACAATAACAGATTACTTCATGACATCAATCACATACTTTGTTTTTATTCCATTACAGTTCCTCGGAATAGCAGTCACCCTTGCACCCACCAGGCATTTTGCGAATATGGGGCTGTATAACTTGGTAGTCCTAATTAACACATTTCTCTCCCATGATTGTAAGTGTGAAACGCTGGCCCCCACAGTGCAGAACAACTAAGCCTCAGTTCCAAAATGTTCAAATGAGAAGGGGTCTAGTTCAGAGCCACATAATTTGGAAACTATGCAACATAGCATATATCACCAAACTCCATTTTAACACAGGTGGCCGCTGCTTCTTCAGCCAGCACTGCTTGAATATCAGGGGAAATGCCTATGCAGATCCTCAGGTGTGCAGTGTATCCTGTTTTCAGATCTTGGAATGGGCCAGTGTCTTGGATCAATAGTTCTTTGATAATAATTAGGCAATGACCTTGGAATGCCAAGATGATTTGCAGCTGTCCATTTTGTTTGTTGCCAATTTCTTTACATTGTTTCAGCTCTGTACTACGGTGTACAAAAGAGCACCCCATCCTTGCACATTCTATGACAGCCATGAGCCATTTCATCCCCAGCAATGGTATAGTCTCTTCTAGCTAAAGCTATTACTTCTTGAGGATTGAAGGCCTGCATGTCACCTTTGCTGAAAAGGTCTACCCCTCCAAGGGTTTCATGGGCACAGTCCTCTCCTTCCTTTGGGCTTAATGGTGAGCCTGTAAACTCACCCATCATGAGTGGCAGATTTTGCATTAGGAGAAACTAATGCACCACTTGTGAGATAATTCCCCTGTGCCCTTTGAGTTGTTGCTTCACCCGCCAATTGCATGCCTCGAAGGGGAAGCATGAATGAGTCCACTAGGGGCCCCACAACTTTTTGGAAGATATTTCAGCAAGTGCACATTGAAGATCATGGCAGCAGCACCATACAGAATTGGCACCCTGGCAACAAATTAATACATCAATGCGTCATATTTGCTTACTTCATTGGGAGAAAATTATTTTTGTAACAGGAGGAAAGAGATCTATATGAGCCCCACCCAGTGATTTAAATAAATATCTGAAAGAGTCCCGCTTAAATATGGTGAGCTATAGAACCATAGCGACATGTACCATTCAGAGGCCTTCCAGTATTTCCTTTCAGCTAATTGTCTTGGGGAATTTTGCTACAAAATTTGGTGACCGATGGAACGCAGACGCTCGTCCAGCACCGCAATACTTCAGAGAGACCCAATGTAAAATTCCTCCTTTGCTGGTGAGGATAGCCACAATTCAGTTAATTCTCTTGCAGCTCCCAGTAGAAGGCATTGCATGAATTCTGGGGGAAATCCCCAAGATAATGGAAAATATGGCAAGTTCACAAAGGCACTAGGTCTCTTAACACCTCTAAATGTCCTTCCCTCTTCCAGTGCCCTTGACATGTCATAAAGTATTTCATCATCTGTCCTGTCCTCATACTCACTGATGTCTGTTGTGTATTTCACGACCTGCTCTACTGACTTACCAGGATGGCAACACAAGCCACATCCATAATATCCATTAAATCTGACTGTATTTTGCATTGCAGCACATGTGGGAGAATCCAGGCAGAAGCACCAAAGTAGAAACAATCTACTGGTTACCACTTACCCCACCCCTCCTCCCTGATTCCAATCAAACCCTTCTTCTCCTAGTCTCCGTGCTTCATTAACAACTTTAACCAGGGATAATTCCATTTTCAGTTCGCATTTTCTGGGCCATAATTCAGCTAGAATAAGATTACTTGTTCTGAGTTTTGGGGGGAGCTCGTTAATCATTAATCACATAGGCCATAACGAAGATTTAAGTACTGGAAGCCCAACCGAATTGATTCCGTACAAGAAGTTATTTATGTTACTAAGTGCTTGGCCTACCTCAGACATGTTTCTGTAACACGATCCATCATATATGTCCTCAATGTTTCCCTCCGCCAAATTTCAATGGTTTTGTCTGTACGTCAGATTCTCTCTTATTTCATTTTTCTGGAAGAGTGTCTGCTCTTGCAACTTGGGATCTGAAATGACAAAAATATTTCCACTGGTTAAGTTTTTAATGACACATGAATGCTCACAATGGGTCATGGTACCTCTTCTTCTTCAAGAGCTGACACAACTGTAGCAATACAGGCAATAGAGGTGGAATTGTAGGCTGACTGCATTGCTGGAAAATACTTTTTGAGAATTGACTTTGTGGACTTAAATACCACATAACGTATTTACAAGTTCCAGGAGATGAATCACCGCAGCAGATGATTAACATGGCGAACATTAGATCCAACAACATTGCTTCTGCCTTTGTGCATTTTCATCCTGGAAACAGTAGCTCATTGAATAATTCATGGAATGAATGCTCTGTCAGCCTCTCATTGTCCTCTCTTCAGCTTCACGGCCATGTGCATATTCAGCATCTGCAAATGAAAACAGTGAGTGAACGTGAAACAGCATTTACGGGGACGGTTTCATGAGGATAGGAAAATGATGTTGCCTTAGTTTCAGTTAAAGGCTAATTGCAATCACGTATTATGGCACCAGTCCTTTTTAAAATTTCCTTGTAAGCTCGGGCCAAGAGGAGACATTTACCATTCAGAGCAATGTGAAGCTGCTGGCTGCTCAATTCAGGATACATTCATGAATTCAGGAGCCTAAATAGAGATTTTGTTGCAGAAAGTTAAAAGAAGCTCTTGCACACCAGCCAGGGCATATTTTGGTCATGATGTCATGAATGATGAGGTCAGGCAGCTTTGTCTATAGCATGCATCATTGATAATGGTGGGGCTGTGTTTAGATTTTAATTGCTTCCAAATGCTTGAGATTGAATCACATTAGAAGTCGTATATCTGTACCTGGATGCACTGTGACTGATCCTTCACAATCCCCATGATTGTCAACAGCATCTTGGTGATGCAGCTATTCCGCCAATTTTTCCTGTTGATTCTCATATGACCATTTCCTTACGTGTAACTGTGTCTGTGTGAAATATCATAGGTATCAGCCAAATCAGCCACTTCTTGGATCTTTGATATGTGACACTCATCTAAATAAGTCTCGATGGTTACTGGAAAGCTATTTCGGAATTCTTCCATAATCCAGATTTCCCTCACATTCTCAAACTTTTCCTTTATATCAGTTATCGAAACCACTGATCCCACAACATTTCTTTTTCTCTTGCAAATTCTACAAACATCTGATTAGGTTTCTTTCTTATGGTCCTAAGCTTTAATTGATAAGTTTCAGGGATGAGCTCATAAGCATTGGATATTGCCCTTTTAACCACTTGGTAGTCTACAGACTGCTCTTCTGATAGACTAGTGTACACATCCATAGCTGTACCTGACAGGACACTTTGTAACATTAAGGCCCAAGTATTCTTTTGGCCACTTCAACTTCACAACTATCTTTTCAAATGAGATGAAATATCTTTCAACTCCATCCTCCATAAATTTAGACATGAAACAAAGATTTTTAGTTGAATCAAGATCCTCAGTGGAACTACAATCATCCTTTGAACCACTAACTCTTCTTTCTTCCTTTATTCCTAGCTTTTCTCTAGCTAAGTCACATTGTCTGATTTATTTCTGTCTTTGAAACTCAAACTCAAGCTTTTGCATTTCCATTTCTTTTTCAAGTTCAAGCTCCTGATTTTCTCTGTCTCTTCCTATCTTTATTTCTTTCATTCTTAACTGAATTTTAGCTAACTCTAGCTGTAAGGCACCAATTTCAGGTTTCTCTCCTTTTAATTCTAAATGCTCTGCTTCTTTCTCTCAACTTTGTTCAACAGACTCTATTTCTGATCTCTGTCCTTGTCCTTTGCCTAGGACTGTCTTCTGGGATCTGTTTCTGATCCCTGTGTTTGTGCCTGCCTGGAACCCTCTTCTGGGGCTTTCGCCCTGCCCCCCTCCCTGTGTCCTGCTTGGTGGGACACCTTCTCTCTAATGGCACTTCTGTTCAGGTCACCTGACCTGCAGTTTCACGCTTTTTCTCTTCTGTGCTTATTTTCCTTCTACACGGGCACACAGGTTTGGTTTCCCAATCTGAAGAAATCAAACAACGCACTGTACATAGGAAGCTAGTTCCCAGCCTAAAGGTGAGAAAATCCACCAACTGCGTGTGTGTGGCCATTTTACAGCCGGTGCATGCACAGAAATCCCGATGCCTGCTGGAAACTGTAGTTTTGGCCCTATGACCAGTACCACTGGCACTTTCTAGTGGAACAGCAGTTCAGAAGTGTTTTCATTTTCCCCTTCAGAACTGGATCTAGCTGGTACCAGTATTACTGGAACTTTCTTATCTGAGGGCCTCAAAGAATATGCTGACCAGACCGTTCCCTGCAATTTGTTCACAGATCACCTCAGGCAGACAGGATGATGGGTCAAGTCAATCAGCGCTTGGGCTAGCTCTGGTGCAGCTGTGGAGGAACAAAGGAGAGTGGCCCAGGGTCAGGCAGAGCAGTGGCCAGAACAGCAACAGGGAGTGGAAGCAGAGGATCAAGCAGAACAGGATGTTGGCAACCAGGGGCCAGTGCAACGTTGAGCATTGGTACCCAACCGAATATGTTGTAGGTGGTGTAGCTATCTGCAAATGTCAAAGATGCAATGTCAGAGGCAGCTGAGGATGTCACAGGCTGCTGTCACTCACATATGCAAATTCTCCAGGAAGACCTGCGTCCACGTGAATTGGGAGGCAATCCAATGCCGGTAGTATTGAAAGTCACCGTAGCATTGAACTTCTACGCCATTGGGTCTTTCCAGGGTTCTGTAGGGGACATGTGTGGAAATGGCAGTCAATGATGCACGAATGCACCAGGAAGGTCACCAACACCCTGTTCAGAAGAGTGAATTAATTTATTATTTTCACAACAGACCCTGAGAGCCAGACAGCCAGAGCTGTAGGATTCGCTGCCATTGCTGATTTTCCACAGGTGCAAGGGGCAATTGACTGCTACCTGTGGCGCTGAGAGCTCCCTGGGATCATCCAGCTGATGCATAAACAGAAATAGTCTTCACTCTGTGAGAGACCCTGTATATTTTTTAATAAAATATATAGAGAGAGATATGATCATTGCTCTCTTTAAAAAATGTCAAACTGGACAAAGGCCTAAAATGATTGAATCTATGTCTGTCTGTGACCCCGAACAAAAGAAGCTAACTGGCCGTATTAGAGAAGCTCGCACATCATTATCCCTGAAGAGCCACTAACGACCCCCTGTGGGCTGCCCAGACCAAATTCAAAGAGAGATCTACAAAGGTCATCAACATTTCATAACTCAGGCTGACCAACAGGAGTCTGCTTGTCTGCTAGGACAAAGGGCCCCGCAACCTTCCTTTCAATTCTTAATGGTTGAGATATTTAACAATCTCGGGACACACATGAGGGATGCACATCATTGTCAAAGACAATGTGGAGAGGTGGGAATCATGTGACCTAGGCCCCTAGCTTGTGGAACCAGTAATACTGCCTTGTTAAACTGTGAAGTCTTAGCATGGAATCATACCAGATTTGTACTAAGTGCGGAGCGGGTGTGAAAAAAGATATTTTACCTGTCGGCTGCAAAGGCGGATTTCCGTGCCATATTGTCCCCTTCCTGCTTCGTAAATTATGCAGCCATAGGAAACGCACCATCTTGCTGGTTGCCGGCCTCTGATTTGCCCACCATACCGTTACCTTGCCACTTCCTCATGCTGGGTTCCATATTTAAACTGCAGCCTCACGCAGTTCTCGATGCTTGCAGCCCAGGACTGTTCCTGTGAAGACATGGCCCCAAAAGCCAGGAAGGGTGAAGCCCCCTAATTCAGTGATGCAATCCTGGGACATCTTCTGCACACTGTGCAGGACTGCCGCAATGTCCTCTATCCCTGCGCTGGCTGCAGGATTTCCATCAGTCTCACCACTCTGACTTGGGAGGTGGTGGCAGAGGCTGTCAGTGCCAACGCTGCACACAAGAGGTCGGCCATCCAGTGCAGAAAAGGATGAATAATCTCATTCATAACGCCAGGGTAAGTCAACTGTCTCATCAATCTTAACTCACCCACTCACAAGCCTATTGTGCATTCACTGGCATCTCACTCACTGCCAGCTCAAGGGATGTCACCACTCAATCTCACGCGCACACACTGACATCTCCATCTGACTCATCTGTTCTGGAGATAGCTTCCTCATCCCATCTATGGCTCCACTCAGCACACGGAAATGCCTGGCATCCTTCTCATTTGGCAAGGCATGTGCCTTGCTCACACTCTCGATTTGTCTTTACGCAGGGCAAGATAGTGCACAATCAATAGGAGAGGTCCCAGACCGTGGATGGGTGGAGTGGCGGACATCAAGGTCCTCATTTTGTTTGAGAGCCAGGTTGGAGCTGCCTAGAAAGGATGTGGACCTTTCCTGCGTGAAGGTGAGGTTGGCGATGAACACCCACATAAGGATCCTACATCACATCATCCCTCTGTCAACACCACTCTGAACTCACTGTTTTTTGTGTAATGTGGTTGCCAAGCACTAATAATCTCTACTTTCTCTCCTAGGCACATCTGCCACGTTGCCCTCAGGCAACCGTGACCATGACCCCAGCACCGAGAGCATCTTGGATGAGGACCCTGAGGGCAGCACTGTTGAAGACCCATCACCCACACCCTCCATTAGCGCAGCGACACACACCTCGCTGGGACCTGGAAATAGAGTAGCCCCGGGATCACAATCTGTTCCACAGCAGGCGGAGGCAGGCACATCCTTGGTTGCCGACACTCAAAGAGGACTTCAGGAGGCAAGGAATTGCGGAGTCTGAGTCAAATGATGAGCCTCTAGGCTCGGTCCTCAATCAGTTGGTGGAGTTGCAAAGTCAATTGTGGAAACATCAGGAAGGGATGTCTGGTGCACACCTCAGATTGCAAAGGACAATGGAGGAGACCATCTGCCTTTAGTGTGAGGTGATTGCACTGGAATGCCGATGCACTGAGGTCAAAACTGCAAGATGGCGGCCACCATGGAGATCTTGGTCCAGGGCATTGGTCCTGTACTGCTGTGTGGGCTGAACTCCATCGCTGATATCATAGTTGGCCTCCAAAACTGTTAACAAAAGAGGGGTGTGGGGCAGCTTGATCTCACGCCACCTTCCCCTTCTCCTCAAGGAGTCAGCCAGGGGCTGTCGAGCACCCATAGTGAAGAGGATTAGCAGCTGGACACCCCGGAGCCATCCATCCATTTGATCAGGGAATGTCTGGCTGATCCAAATCCCCTCTTCCTGTGACCCCATCATCTCCAGCTACACAAGCTGAGGAGTGTGCACCTGACCCACAGCAGGACACCCAAAGCAGGACAGGGCCCACAGCAGGACACCTAAAGTAGGCCGGGGCCCACAGCAGGACACCTAAAGCAGGCCGGGGCCCTTCAGGTCTTGGCCCTCCAGATGATGCACGCCGAATTCACAACAGACAGAGCACAGCAGTCAGCAGGCTACCTCCACCTCCACTGTGGATGTCAGGGGAGTGCCTAGATGTAGCAGCAGAGTTAGGGAGGTTAAGAAGATGTAGTTGCAAAGCGTGGGCCGCAGGTGTTAATCAGTTGTACATACTGTTCACTATTGTCAGTAAACTCCCAAGAAAGTCTCCCTGCCTATGTCTCCTTGCTATGATGAGCAGTGTTAGTATCACTCAGATGTGAAACCTTGCTTCCTGCACAAGGTCAAGGCAGATGTCTCAGTCCAGAGCCTCTTCCCTGTGCAGTATGTAACCTTCAGACCAAAGTAATGATCCGGCTTCACACTCCCTGGACACATTAGTGATGCCTGCACCTCGATGGTGCTTGTCATTGCTACCAGAATGTTGTGGGCAGGAGTCATAGAGTTCCAGCATTCTATCTGTGTGATCTCAGCACCTTTGAGGTGGGGCTGGCCCCCCACCTCTTCAGCATCTGTGTCTGGTGACACTATGGTCCTGAAGGGGTCACGTGCTGAAGGCTGACAAAGGATCAGGTGCATTTAAAGTTTCATGGCTGCTTCTTCATAATATGACCCTGATAACAGAGTGGAAATGAGCTGCCTTCAGTCAGACAGGAGTCAGACATTCACAGAGACAATTTGAAGATCTATGCAGTATCCTCACTGCATGTCGTCATCAAAGAGGTCAAAGAACAAAGAAAAAGTACAGCACGGGAACAGGCCCTTCGGCCCTCCAAGCCTGCGCCGATCATATTGCCTGTCAAACTAAAACATTTTGCACTTCCGGGGTCCGTATCCCTCTATTCCCATCCTATTCATGTATTTGTCAAGCTGCCTCTTAAACAACACTATCGTACCTGCTTCCATCACCTCCTCTGGCAGCGAATTCCAGACACTCACTACCCTTTGCGTAAAAAAAACTTGTCCCGTACATCTCCTCTAAAGTTTTCTCCTCTCATCTTAAATCTATGTCCTCTAGTAATTGACTCTTCCACCCTGGGAAAAAGCTTCTGACTATCTACTCTGTCCATGCCACTCATAATTTTGTAAACTTCTATCAAGTCGCCCCTCAATCTCCGTCGCTCTAGTGAGAACAATCCGAGTTTATCCAACTTCTCCTCATAGCTAATAACCTCCAGACCAGGCAGCATCCTGGTAAACCTCCTCTGCACCCTCTCCAATGCCTCCATATCCTTCTGATAATGTGGCAACCAGAATTGCATGCAATATTCCAAGTGTGGCCTAACCAAGGTTCTATACAGCTGCAGCATGACTTCCCAGCTTTTATACTCAATACCCCTGCCAATGAAGGCAAGCATGCCATATGCCTTCCTGACTACCTTATCCACCTGCGTTGCCACTTTCAGTGACCTGTGGACCTGTACACCCAGATCCCTCTGCCCGTCAATGCACTTAAGGGTTCTGCCATTTACTGTATAATTCCTACCTGTATTAGACCTTCCAAAATGCATTACCTAACATTTGTCCAGATTAAACTCCATGTGCCATTTCTCCGACCAAGTCTCCAGCCGATCTATATTCCATTGTATTCTTTGACAATCCTCTTCACTATCTGCAACTCCTCCAACCTTAGTGTTGTCTGCAAACTTACTAATTAGCCCAGTTACATTTTCCTCCAAATCATTTATGTATACTACAAACAGCAAAGGTCCCAGCACTGATCCCTGCGGAACGCCACTAGTCACAGCTCTCCATTCAGAAAAGCACCCTTCCACTGCTACCCTCTGTCTTCTATGACCATGCCAATTCTGTATCCATCTTTCCAGCTCACCTCTGATCCCTGGAATCGTCCTGGAATCTAGAAACTATTAGGGCCTCTACTGTGCCTCCATGACATGAGTATGAGCACTCAGGGTATGTGCGCTGCCATCAGCCACACAGGAGTCAAATGTTCACAATGCAAGGGAAGGATACCAGAGCTGTCTTCACTGTATCTCATCATCATCCTCCACAAATCTTGCAGCTATGGGGGCCTCCCGAGCATGCCTGCCTCGTCTGGATAGTGCAATGGTCTCATTGCCGGCACCCTCAACTTCGAGGACTTCATCGCTGTCATCCTCTTTGACATCCTCCTCATTGGAGGAGACGTGCAGTTCTTTCATCTCCTCCTCAGCCAGGCCCCCTCCCCTTTGCAGCACTAGGCTGTGTTGTGTGCAACAAGCTACAATGATGCGTGAAACCCTTTGGGAACTGTATTGCAGTGCTCCACCAGACCTGTCGAGGCACCGGAACTTCATTTTCAAAATGCCTATCATTTGCTCCACCAAAGGCCACCTTTCACAAGGTGATTCTACAACTTGCCCAGTCATCCAATTGCTCTGCTTCCCCCTAAAATGCACATTAATTTGCAGTCTGCACCCAAGGGGTGAAAATTTCTGGAGCATTTGGTGGCTCATTCATGCTTTTGCATTGCTTGAGTGGGCCAAAAAGCTTCAGAGGCTGTAGTAACTGTAACTTTAAGGAATGTAGTGACTGTAGCTTTAAGGCTTGTTGTGTTGTATGGTATCACATGACAGTGTGAACGAATCAGCTTTAAGCGCAGGGAACCTTAGATTGGAGTTCTTTTCCAAGTTGTGGAGCTTGATAGAAGCAAGTAACTGCTGCTGCCACCTATAAATAAAGTTTGATGTTTCTAATGAGAAATCTGTCTGGAAAATCAAGTCCATAACAAACTGGCAAAGACAATAGGTCGGGTCCCTCTCCCAGCGACTGTGAGTATCTTGACTAAACAGGAGAAAAGGAAAATATACTCACCAGGTATGCTGCAGAGTTCAAACACGAGAAACAGAAGCACTTTCGTTTTAAGTTAAAAAAAAATGGACCTTGATCCAAATGACTGAGAAATCTCCCAGGGCACTCCCAACATTTAAAAAAAACAGGATCTGCAGAGGCAAAAAGAAAAAGAAAAAGAACCTGCAGAATCACCCAGAAATGGGAAAAGAAATCGCTGCTGCGTTTTTTCGAACAAGAACAAAGTTTTATGAAGTTAAAAAAAAAGCAGCCATGTTTGCCATTGAGCCCACCAAAATGCGAAAAGCGCGGGAAACTCAAAAAAAGCACAGAAAAGCCGACAGCTGCAGAGACAGCCGAGTAAAAAAAAATGGTGAATGCTCTTAAAGTGGCAATACATTTAAAGTGGTAAATACAAGAAAAATGGCTATGGACAGAAATTAGAAGCAGCCCCAGAGAGGCGGCAACTCTGCAGAAGGCAACAAGAGACCCCAAAGAGGGGGCAACTCTGCAGAAGGCAACAAGAGACCCTAGAGAGAGGTCAACTCTACCAAAAGGAACAAGAGACCCCAAAGAGGGGACACCTCTGCTGAAGGCAACAAGAGACCCCAGAGAGAGGGCAACTTCACCAAGGGCAACAGGAGGCTCCAGGAGGAGGGCAAACAAAAAATAAACAGTTGAAAGAACAGTTGATTATCTTTCAAGATCAAATGCAAAGGGATGTGTATCCATTCAGCAACATTAAGAAATGAAAGCGTCTCAAACAGTAGAATGGAAGCACAGCACAACAAACTCAAAGGAGGCTCAGGGGAAGTTCTGGTGATTGAAGAGGGCTCAGGAGGAGCCCTGGTGATCGAAGAGGGCTCAGGGAAAACCCTGGTCATTGGAGAGGGCTCAGGGGAAGCACTGGTAATCAAAGAGGGCTCAGCGGAAGCCCTGGTAATCAGAGAGGGCTCAGGGGAAGCTTAGTAACTGGAGAGGGCTCACAGGAAGCCCTGGGAGTCATAAATAGCTGGATACAGCCAGGAGACAGGAGTTTGGAGAAACTCCAAGGCAGCGCCAGCTCAATGAAGCTAGCTGTCTAGCAAAGAGCTGAAGAACCAGCTAAATGAAACTAAAGAGGCTTTGAAAGGAAAAGTCATTTAACTTTCCAAGAAGCAAGTGATTACCTGGTAAAATAGTTTCTGTGACCAGACCCTTGTCGTACCATGAAGAAGCGGAGGACCGGATCACCTGCAAATGCATGAATCATTTGAGAAGAAGGAACCATTCTAGAAACTGTGGTCCCTGTTGAATTGTTCAACCAAGGATAGACCTACCAGATTTCTCCATCAGAGTAGATATCACTGAACTGCCTGTGCCTAAAGAGGTATCTGATGTTGCTGCGGTTCTAGAGAATGTGGATCCTGTAAGAGATTTGAAAGTCGTGGAGTTACGATGTTCCACCTGGATCAGGAAACCACCTGAGAGACAACTTATAATTCCATGATCCGTGTATATTTTTGTAATGTCATGAAAGTAGATGTTCTTGTAAATACAAACTGTACAAAAGATTTAAAGGGGAGGAATGTAGTAATTCTTGCTTTAATCAATGTAGTGACTGTAGCTTTAAGGCTTATTGTGTTGTACACTATCACATGACAGTGTGAATGAATCAGCTCTAAACGCGGGGAACCTTAGAGTGGGAGTTCTTCTCCTAGTTGTGGAGCTTGATGGAAGCATGTAACTGCTGCTGCATCCTGTAAATAAAGTTTGACGTTTCTAATGAGAAACCTGTCTGGAAAATCTAGGACATAGGCTGACTCCAAGCTTGTAATTGGAGCTCGTCATGGAAATGGCGCATTTCCTGGGAATGCATAATTAATGCAGCGAGTTTTGGATGATACGACTTGAGAAGTTGCCATTATGGCTGGCGGGTAAAAGGTTATTTTTCCCACCCGCTAGCGCACTTAGTGCAAATGTGGGATGATTCCACCCTAAGGCAGTGCATCTTGTACACCCTGCTGCCACTGTGCGTTGGTGGTGGAGGGAGTGAATGTTTGTGGATGTGATGCCAATCAAGTGGGCTGCTTTGTCCTGGATGGTGCCAAGGTTCCTGAGTGTTGTGGGAGCTGCACTCATCCAGGCAAGTGGAGAGTATTCCATCACATTCCTGACTTGTCCCATGTAGATGATGGACAGGCTTTGGAGAGTCAGGAGATGAGTTACTTGCCGCAGGATTCCTAGCCTCTGACCTGCTCTTGTAGCCATAGTATTTATATGGCTAGTCTGGTTCACATTTTGGTCAATGGTAACCCCCAGGATGTCGATTAATGGGGGATTTAGTGATGGTAATGCCATTGTATGTCAAGGGGCAATGGTTAGGTTGTCTCTTGTTGGAGATAGTCATTGCCTGACACTTGTGTGGCACGGATGTTACTTGCCACTTGTCGGCACAAGCCTGGATATTATCCAGGTCTTGCTGTATTTGGACATGGGCTACTTCAGTATCTGAGAAGTCGCGAATGGTGCTGAACATTGTGCAATCATCAGCAAACATACCCACTCCTGACCTTATGATGGAATGAAGGTCATTGATGAAACTGCTGAAGGTGGTTGGGCCTAGGACATTATCCTGAGGAACTCCTGCAATGATGTCCCGAGACTGAGATTGATCTGCAACAACCACAACCATCTTCCTTAGTGCTTGGTATGACTCCAACCAGCAGAGAGTTTTCCTCCTGATTCCCATTGAATCCAGTTTTGCTAGGGCTCTTTGATGCCATACTTGCTCAAATGCTGCCTTGATGTCAAGGGCAGTTACTCTCACCTCACCTCAGGAGTTCAGCTCTTTTGTCCATTTTGAACCTAGGCTGTAATGAGATCAAGAGCTCAGTGACCCCGGTGGAACCCAAACTGAGCGTCAGTGAGCAGGCTATTGCTAAGCAAGTGCCGCTTGATAGCACTGTCAATGACTCCTTCCATCACTTTACTGATGATCGAGAGTAGACTAATGGGGTGGTAATAGGCCGAGTTGTGTTTGTCCTGCTTTTTGTGTATAGGACATACCTGGGCAATTTTCCACATTGCCCAGGTAGATGTCAATGTTGTGGCTGTACTGGAACAGGGTGCGGCAAGTGCTGGAGCACAAGTCTTCAGTTTTATTCCTGGAATATTGTCAGGGCCCTTGGCCTTTGCAGTCTCCAGTGCCTTCAGCCATTTCTACATGTCACGTGGAGTGAACCGAACTGGCTGAAGACTGGCATCTATGATAGTGGGGATCTCCGGAGGATGCCAAGATGGAACATCTGCTCGGCACCTCTTGCTGAAGATTGTTACGAATGCTTCAGCCTTATCTTTTGCACTGATGTGCTGGGTTCCCCCATCATGAAGGGTGGGGATACTTGTGAAGCCTTCTCCTCCAGTGAGTTGTGTAATTGTCTACCACCATTCACAACTGGATGTAGCAGGACTGCAGAACTTAGATCTGATCCATTGGTTGTGGAATCACTTAGCTCTGTCTTTGTGTACAATAAACTAACCTGCTGAGTTAATCCTAAATTTGCTGTGGGATTATAAGTAAAATTGGATCAGAAAAAAAATGAGGGGTTGGGAAACTGTGCCACGGCTTATTCTAAAAAAAACTAATTCAAAACACTTTCTGTTTAGGGACAGGTGGTAAGAAGAAAACAATGCTGTTTGAACTGACCCCTCCTGTCCATAACAGCAGCATTTTCTTTCAGTTTGAGACCAACCTTAGTCACGGATGGTTCATCCTTTCTGTAGAATCTGTGATGAAGCCCACATGGTGCAGAAGAGGAAAGGTCCGCACGGTGCCTGGGTCCCAGGGTCAGCCTCAGTGTTGCTGTGTGAACCTGGGCCAGGTGATGGCTGTTTTTGTGGAGGCCGTCGCGCAGAGGTGGAGTGAGAACACTGTGGTTGTTGTTGGCATTGACGGGATTGTTTGTGGGGAGGGATATCTCTGGGCGGAGAGCTGGGGATTCCACTGGTCTAAAATGTCAACACAGTTGAGAGTGGGCATTGCTGGGAAGTTGGCCCAGCCTCCAAAAGGGCGCAAAACAGGTCCACATGACCCAGGGTAGAAGCAGAAATAGGCCCCATATAACCAAGGTTTTTTTTGATGGAGAGGTTGTGGCACAGTTTAATAAAAGGTGAACACAACAGTTAGATCTTGGAGCAGAGATGAGGGAAAATAACGTCACTGCCACTTTCGGTTATTTTTAAAAGAACTGGTTGACCAGAATTGGCCATTCGGTGTACTGGGATGTTACTGAGTGTTCAGTATAGGTGTTTCTGGTGGATCCAAGCCATCAAGACTGCAGTGAGCAGAGCTGAGGAGATTGTGCTGATGTGTGCCATTTCGGTGAGGACCATGTGCAGGAAACCTGGGTTGGTTGGAAGCTGCTGTTGCATGAGGATTGGCAGGTAAATTTTCAAAGAAAAGGAGTTGGAGTACCTGAGGAGGTTCCGAGCTTTGAAGGATTTTCCGTCTGAAATTGATGCCCTATATGCTGAGTGGATTGCTTAGTAAATCTATGAGATCTATTTTTGTTGTATCTGCCTTTTAATGTGTAATTTGTGATACATATTGACCATGATTTGCCCGTTAATTCACCTTTAATATATGTTAATTTTGCTTGATTATTAAAGCAAAAGTTATAAAAAATGAAATCTTGACATTTTTATTGGAGTCGTTTGTTAAATTCAGTTATTTTAGTTTATAACAAGTCTTTCTTTCTCAGTGGAAGATATCTCTGTTGAGAGTTGTGAAATATCTCTTTAAATGTCTGTATATTTACCGACTAACCATGTTTCAAGTGATGCCTGTCCCAATGGAACTGTTCTCTTTTTTTCCATGAATTGAAATCCATTTTTCCCACACTAATCTTTGAGCCATGCATTTAACTCTCTGATTTTATTTACCCTATGCCAATTTGCTCATGGCTCAGGTAGTAATCCAGAGATTATTATCTTTGTGGTTCTGCTTTTATAATTTAGCCCTTAGCTGCTCATACTCCCTTAGCAGAACCTCTTTTTTTATTCCTGCCTATGCAGTTGGTGTCCATGTGGATCACAACAGCTGGATCCTTCCCCTCTCATCCTAAGGTCATCTCTAGCTCTGAGGAGCTGCCCTTAACCCTGGCACTGGGCAGGCAACACAGCTTTAAGGACTCATGCTCTCAGCTGCAAAGAACAGTATCTTTCCCCCTAACTATCCTGTACCTGACTATTACTGCATTCTTTTGAACTGCCTCAACTTGAATGGCCTCCTGTAATATGGTGCTGTGGTAAGTTTGCACGTCTTCCCTACAGTCCCTGCTCTCGTCCCCACAGGCTGCAAGCACCTTGGACAAATGCAAGGGCTAAGGCTCCTCCAGCGCTACCTTCTGCATCCCCATACCACCCTAACTTGTAGTCACATTCTCCTGTCTCTGACTACAGACCAAATCTGAAGAACTTAACCTCAGGGGTTTGATTGCCTTCTGGAACAAAGTGTCTAGGTAACTTTCTCCCTCCCTAATGCATTGTAGTTCCCAAAGCTCATGCTCCAGCTCATTAACTCGGAGCCAAAGTTCCTCAAACTGCAATCATTTACTGCAGATGTAGTTGCTATGGATCACACTGGTGTCCCCTCGATCCCACATGCTACAGCTGCAACACATTACCCATCCTGTCATCTCTATTGTATTTTATTTTACTAATTAGGTTTTCAGGTTTTGCAATATCACTCAGTGATTATTTGTAGTTATATTAAGTAGCTTAACTAGCTAAGCTATATTAAAGTGTTTATATCTACCCGGTCCTGGTTTAAATTACTGCTCTAAATTAGAGAAAAATGAACCTCACCAATCAATTGCTTACCTATTCACCTAATTAATGGCTCTAGACCTCAGGCCTCAGGTCTTGTTGCCTCTTGCTCCCTCTCTCAGATCACTCCATCTCTTCCCTCACTCACCAAATACCTGAGTTAAGTACTCTGTAGGAGTACTATGTGAACTCTGTGCTATCTACTCCATGCATTAGCAAAAGCCTCCTGCTTAAATTAGTGAGAAATCCAAAAATGTGAATCAGCCGCTGATGGCCAGCTAACCAGTTCTAACTAGTGACCTAAATGTAAAATGAGGTCAATTCCTAGTGGCTTTAGTTTTCCTAGGTTATGGAGCAGATATTTCATTTCATCTCCAGTGTCAATGAAGATCAAGCTTTCATCTGTCTTTTCTGACACAAGACCACTACTGTATCCTCCTGCAGCTGCACCATCTCAAGAAACTCTTCCATTTCAGTAATGTCACTGTGTTTGCTCCAGTTCTCCTTGTTCTTATTGAGGTAACTGTCCTGCTGTTACTAGCAGGCAGATTGTTTCCCACTGACAAACATTGTGAAAAAAATACAAGTTCAAGTTAAATTAAATGTTAATGCAAAACTTGACTACATTTTAAAAGAGAGCAACCCTTAAAACACTTAGGCTGGAATTTTATATGGAGGCAGTGGTCACCCCGACCAGGTGAAATGTCAGGGGCGCGCTTCCTTCTGGATTCCCAGGAAGACATGATCCGGATTTTACACTCCACAGGGAGTAATTGCCTGAGGTCATGGCTTCCACCTCCACGTGCAAGAGCTGCCAGTCAATCGGATGAGGTCCTTCACTTAAGAGTAGTGACTGCCCTTGACATCAAGGTAGCACTTGACCGTGTGCCAGCAAGGAACCCGAGCAAAACTGGAGTCAATGGGAATCAGGGGGAAAACTCTCCGCTGGTTGGAGTCACACCGAGCACAAAGGAAGGTGGTTGTGGTTGTTAGAGGTCAGTCATCTCAGTTCCAGGACATCACTGCAGGAGTTCCTCAGTATAGTGTCCTGGGCCCTACCATCTTCAGCTGTTTCATCCTTCCTTCCTTCCATCATAAGATCAGAAGTGGGGATGTTCGCTGATGACTGCTCAATGTTCAGCACTATTCGCGACTCCTCAGAGACTGAAGCAGTCTGTGTCCACATGCAGCAAGATCTGGACAATATTCAGGTTTGGGCAGATAAGTGGCAAGTATCACAAGTGCCAGGCAATGACCATCTCCAACAAGAGAGAATATAACCATCATCCCTTGACATTCAACGGCATTACCATCGTCGACTCCCCCCACTATCAACATCCTGGGGATTACCATTGCCCAGAAACTGAACTGGATCAGCCATATAAATACTGTGGCTACAAGAGCAGGTCAGAGGCTTGGAATTATGTGGTGAGTAACTCACCTCCTGACTCTTGAAAGCCTGTCCACCATCTACAAGGCACAAGTCAGGAATGTGATTAAATACTCTCCACTTGCCTGGATAAGTGCAGCTCCAACAACACTCAAGAAGCTTGACACCATCCAGGACAAAGCAGCCGACTTGATTGGCTCCCCATCCACCACCTGCAACTTTCACTCCCTCTATCACTGATGCACAGTAGCAACAAGATGCATTGCAGTAACTCACCAAGGCTCCTTAGACAGCACCTTCCAAACCTGTGACCTCTACCACCTTGAAGGACAAGGGCAACAGACACATGGGAACACCACCATCTTCAAATTCCCCTCTAAGCCACACACCATCCTGACTTGGAAATATATTGTTGTTCTTTCACTGGGTTAAAATCCTGGAATTCATTTCCTAACAGCACTATGCATGTACCTACATCACATGGACTGCAGTAGTTCAAGAAGGCATCTCACCACCACCTTCTCAAGGACAATTAGGGATGGGACAATAAATGTTGACACAGCCAGTGACACCCAAATCCTATGAACAAATATAAAAAAAACCATGGCTGGCAGCTCTCCAGTCCCTGCAGTAACACCAAGAATAGTGGCCACTGCTGGGAATGTAGTCAGTCCCTGATGAAGAGCCATGAAGGAGGCTGGACTGTACAGTAAGTAGTGCGGCCTCGCTGGGGCCAGTCAGGCATGCCCAGTGTGGTGGTGGGGGGTGGGGGGGTGGGCACAATCAGGAGGCTGGAGGCAACTTACCCTCCAACCTATCATTGGGTGGAATTTTCCGTGCTTGCCGGCATCGGGCGTGTTCGGTGGCGTAAGTGGACAGTATGGCGCGATTGGTTTCATGATGGTGTGAAACCAGTTCACAACTAGCCACTCAGCCCACCAATGGCTTGTCTGTCCACATCAGCGGGAAAGCACGCCGACATGTTTCACAATAGCATATAAAAGGCATATACACTTGGCAGGCTGCACTTTGAGGGGAACTCGGAGGTGAGTACACATAAATGTTGTGCAGCGCTCACCAGGGTTGCCTGTTGGGCTTAAGGCTTGAGGGGCATTGGGGGGGGTTGGGGTTAAGGGCAGCCCTGCCATTGAAGCGTCTTGAGGGGTGGGGGGGGGCAAAGGCTGCCCTGTTGTTGAATATAGCACATAAACATTTGGGGTGGGGGGTAGGGGATAGGGTGGGTGGGGGAAGCGGCCACGCATTAAGGAAACCTGTATAAAGTGACCATTCCTCTGCAACTGAGGCAGTTCAGGTGCAGCCACATTGATATGATTGGAGTCAGGCTTCTAGCTTATCTGTCCACTCAAGCAATGCAGAGGCATCAAAGTGCATCATCGGCCATGCAGCGCACTAATCTCTGGTCAACCAAGTGATGGCCAGCTCTCTCCAGGATGCCTTACGGGGCCTTCAGACTTAGCCAGGACAGGTTCTTAGTACATCCACGCTAACCACGTGTCTCTCTCTTTCATCCTGCAGGAGTACATCATGATCATGGAGGCTGGTGAACTAGCTGTATGCCTGATGGCATACAGAGAGCGAAGATGACGGAGGAAAGAGCGACTGAGGATCCTGGCTGCACAGAGGCAAGAGCAGCAACCTTAGGAAGAAGTGGCGGCTGGGGCTCCTGCACATGTCACCGAAGAGCCACAGTGAGCCATCACTGGTCAGCGCCTGGCAACACCCAGGGTCCATAGATGCCACCTTGCATTCCTGCAGATGACCAAGAACCAGTGTCGCCGAACACTGCGCATATCTAGGGGACTGGTTGGTCACATCTGCCAGCTACTGCAGGATTTGGTGCCACGGGGACATGGAGAACATGTACTGCCAGTGACTGTGAAAGTGATCGCAGCGCTCAATTTCTACGTGAGGACTTTGATTTCAGGCATTCATCCACTAGTGTGCGACCGCTCTCTGTTGCTGTGTGCCAGCTTGTCTTGCACGAATGGAGATAGAGAACATGTAAGCAGTACACCTGCCAGACCAGATGATAAGTATGCCTGGCATGTGTGGGTGGTCAGGATGAGGTTAATGATGGTGAGTGCGAGAGAGTGAATGGTGATGTCCCTTGAACTGGAGGTGAGTGAGGGCCCTGTAGACGTGTGATGGGTTTGTGAATGTATGAGTTGAGAGTGATGAGAAGAGTGACTTACCCTGGTGAAATGGAAGAGATCAAACATCCTCTTGTGGCACTGGGCAGCTGTCCTCTTTTGAAGGATGTTGGCGCTGACCACAGCTGCCACTGCCTCCCAAGCCGGATTAGTGATGTTGCTGCCCATCCTGTGGTCAGAGTGTGCCCCTCCTGTGGTCAGAGTGGGGTAGAGGACATCCAGCGGGACTCCACGGCATCCAAGAGGCGACCCTAGTGACCTGGGGCTGCAGGCCTTTTGCTTTTCAGGGCCATGTCTTCACTGCAGCAGTCGTGGTCTGGAAGAACTGAGATGTGTGTGCGCGGATAGACTTTAAATATGGCACCCAGCATGATGAAGCGTCGAGGTGATGGCGGCCGGGCGAATGAGAGTCTACCTGCAAGGGAAAATTTCCTGTGAGTGCATAAATAATGTGGTGGGTTTGGGACAATATGGTGTGAAAACCGTATCATCGCACTCCAGTGGGTAAACCGTTATTTTACCCACCCGCTACCATAGTTAGTGCAAATCTGGGATGATTCCGCCCTCTGTATCATCACCAAAGTTAGCTATCATACATTTGGTCCTTTCTTCAATCTTCATTCCTTCAATATACGTAATTGTCCTTAAGGGACAATTAAGGGTAATTGTTGCGGGTACAATTGCTTATGCATAACCGTCAAGAAAAGAAGAAAGAATTACATCGCAATCTAACAACCCATGTTGCTAGAGTGCAGTGCCAACATCACAGCCAAAAAAAATAAAAAGGTAAAGATAGAGATAAGATTCTTAAGTCTTCATGCTCCCTCCTCATCACAGATACACTTGAAAACTACATCTAAATTGGTGATATGACTGTGTCTTCCAGATTGTTTTCTGTACCAGGAATTAATGGCATATTGAGGGGAATGGAGATGAGGCAAAACTAGAGTTTTAGGAAGGTCTTTGATCCTGGGTAGTCACAGTCTGTTAGCGGCCATCCTCGATATCCTGCTATCTCTCCACTACCAAAAAGCTCCAGGCCAAGGCTTTTACTGGCCCAACCCACTCCTGTACAGAGGTATTCCGGCCTAAAAGCCCCCTGCTGAATGCAAATGAGTCCAATGCAGTGACTCTCATCTCCTAGGTTGTGCTGTCACAGGTCCAATGCTAGCCAAAGAATTCATCCAGGAAAAGGTATTAGGAGATGAGTGATGAATTCGGTGCCTCTGCGTTAATGCAGCCAAGCCAAACCAGTCTACTCCTGCAAGAGTGACAACTGTACCAGGGTTCCATCTCCCTGTCTACACGGAGCCTTCTTTCAAACGATCACCATCTTGTTGGGTTCAATCTAAGTCAATTATATAAATTGTAAATAATTGAGCCCCCAGCCCTGATCCCCATGGCACTCAACTAGTTACAGCTTGCCAACCTGAAAATAAACCATTTACACCTACCCTCTGCTTCTCTCTCTGTTAGCTATCCAATCCTTTTTCCATGCTAATATGTTACCCCCTACACCATGAGCTCTTATTTTGTGTAATAATTTTTGATGTGGCACTTGTCAAATGCCTTTTGAAAACTCAAGTACACTACATTCACATGTCCCCCTATATCCACATTGCTTGTTACTAACGTAAAGAGCTCTAATAAATTAGTCAAACATGATTTCTCTTTCACTAAACAATGTTGGCTCTTCCTGATTGCATTAAGATTAAGTGCCCTACCATAACCTGCTTAAAATAGATTCTAGCATTTTACCTATGACACAGGTTAAGCTAACTACCTTGTAGTTTCCTACTTTCTCTCTCCCTCCTTTCTTGAATAGAGGAGTTCCATTTGCTATTTTCCAATCTGATGGGACCTTTCCAGAAGCTAGGAAATTTTGGAAAATTAATTCCAATGCATCTACTATCTAAGCAGCCACTTCTTTTAAGGTTCCGTGAGAATGAAAATATCAGTCTGTTGTTTGGCTAGTCTGTGAGACAGGTCTCCTAATTTTGGCACAAGCCCCCAGATGTTGGTAAGGAGGACTTTGCAGGGTCAACGGGGCTGAGTTTGCCATTATTGTTTCCTAGGTTGATGCCAGGTGGTCCATTCCTTTTTATTGACTTTTTAGTGGCTGGCTAGGCCATTTCAGAGGACAACCACATTACTGTGGGTCTGGAGCGACATGCAGGCCAGGCCAAGCAAAGACGGCAGATTTCCTTCCTGGGTTTTTATGACAATGGGATAAAAGATAGCGGGATAAAACCCCAGCTTCTTCAACTGATCCACATAACTGAAGTCCCTCACCTCTAGAACCATTCTCATAGATCTTTTCTGCACCCTCCCCAACACCTTTACATCCTTCCTGAAGTGTGGTATTGGATAGAATTGGATCCAGAATTATATCCAGAACTGGATACAATACTCTAGTTGAAGATGAACCAGTCTTTTATGAAGGTTCATCATAACTTCCTTGCTTTGATACTCTATGCCTCTATTGTTGAAGCCCTGGATCCTTTCTACCTTTTTAACCATGTTCTCAACATGCCCTACCACCTTCAAAGATGTGTGCACATATATCCTCTGGTCTCTCTTTTCCTGCACTGCTTTTAGAATTGTACTCTTTATTTCATATTGCCTCTCTTCAATTCTTCCTACCAAAATATATCACTTCACACTTCTTTGCATTAAACTTCATTTGTCACATGCCTGCCCATTCCATCAGCCTACTTGTCCTCTTGAAGTCTAACACTATACTCTTCACAGTTCACAATACTTCGAAGTTTTGTGTTATCTACAAATTTTGAAAATGTTCCCTGTACTCCCAAGACTAGGTCATGAGTATATGTCACAAAGAACAGTTATCCTCGTCCTGACCCCGAGGGAACCTTCCTCAAATCTGAAAAACAACCATTCACCACCACTCCCTGTTTTTCATCACTCAGCCAGCTTTGTATCAATGCTGCCACCCTTTTATCCCATGAAATTCAAGTTTGTTAGTAAGTCTCTTGTGTGTCACTATTCAAATACATTTTGGAAGTCCACATCAACTGCATTAACCACCTCTGTTACCTCATCTGTTGTGAGCTATTTCAATCACCACACGAAGTCTGGAGAGAGTAGAGTCAAGCTGGTTTATTCAAGCATGCATGCAAGGGAGAGTCTCATCAAAAAACCCAACCAGGTTAGTTACCTTTTACCTTTAACAAATCTATGCTGGCTTTCCTTAATTAATCCACACCTGTGGATTAAGGAAAATCCCAAGGCCTTTTATACATATGTGAAAAGCAAGAGGGTAGCCAGGGAAAGGGTAGGCCCACTCAGGGACAGAGGTGGGAATCTGTGTGTGGAGCCAGAAGAAAGGGGAGAGATACTAAATGAATACTTCTCATCAGTATTCACCAAAGAGAAGGACTTAGCAGTCGATTTGTCTAGGGAAGAGTGTGTAGATAGCCTGGATCAAGTTGAGATCAAAAAAGAGGAGGTGTTAGGCGTCTTTAAGAATACTAAGGTGGATAAGTCCCCAGGGCCAGATGGGATCTACCCCAGAGTACTGAGGGAGGCAAGGGAGGAGATTGCTGGGGCCTTGACAGAAATCTTTGTATCCTCACTGGCTACGGGTGAGGTCCCAGAGGACTGGAGAATGGCCAATGTTGTTCCATTGTTTAAGAAGGGTAATAGGGATAATCTAGGAAATTACAGGCCGGTGAGCCTTACGTCAGTGATAGGGAAATTATTGGAGAAGATTCTTCGTGACAGGATTTACTACCATTTGGAAGCAAATGGGCGTATTAGTGAGTGGCAGCATGGTTTTGTGAAGGGGAGGTCGTGTCTCACTAACTTGATCGAGTTTTTCGAGGAAGTGACAAAGATGATCGACGATGGAAGGGCAGTGGATGTTATATACATAGATTTCAGTAAGGCCTTTGACAAGGTCCCTCATGGCAGACTGATACAGAAGGTAAAGTTGCATGGGATCAGAGGTGAGCTGGCAAGATGGATACAGAATTGGCTTGGTCAAAGAAGACAGAGGGTAGCAGTGGAAGGGTGCTTTTCTGAATGGAGAGCTGTGACTAGTGGAGTTCCACAGGGATCAGTGCTGGGACCTTTGCTGTTTGTAGTATACATAAATGATTTAGAGGAAAACGTAACTGGGCTAATTAGTAAGTTTGCAGACGACACTAAGGTTGGAGGAGTTGCAGACAGTGAAGAGGATTGTCAAAGGATACAACAGGATATAGATCAGTTGGAGACTTGGGTGGAGAAATGGCAGATGGAGTTCAATCCGGACAAATGCGAGGTAATATATTTTGGAAGGTCTAATACAGGTAGGAATTATACAGTAAATGGCAGAACCCTTAAGTGCATTGACGGGCAGAGGGATCTGGGTGTACAGGTCCACAGGTCGCTGAAAGTGGCTACGCAGGTGGATCAGGTAGTCAGGAAGGCATATGGCATGCTTGCCTTCATTGGCAGGAGTATTGAGTATAAAAGCTGGCAAGTCATGCTGCAGCTGTATAGAACCTTGGTTAGGCCACAGTTGGAATATTGCGTGCAATTCTGGTCGCCACATTATCAGAAGGATATGGAGGCATTGGAGAGGGTGCAGAGGAGGTTTACCAGGATGCTGCCTGGTCTGGAGGTTATTAGCTATGAGGAGAGGTTGGAGAAACTCGGATTGTTCTCACTAGAGCGACGGAGATTGAGGGGCTACTTGATAGAAGTTTACAAAATTATGAGTGGCATGGACAGAGTAGATAGTCAGAAGCTTTCCCAGGGTGGAAGAGTCAATTACTAGGGGACATAGGTTTAAGGTGAGAGGAGAAAACTATAGAGGAGATGTGCGGGGCAAGTTTTTTTACGCAGAGGGTAGTGAGTGTCTGGAATTCGCTGCCAGAGGAGGTGGTGGAAGCAGGTATGATAGTGGTGTTTAAGAGGCAGCTTGACAAATACATGAATAGGATGGGAATAGAGGGATATGGACCCCGGAAGTGCAAAATGTTTTAGTTGAAGGGCAATATGATCGGCGCAGGCTTGGAGGGCCGAAGGGCCTGTTCCTGTGCTGTACTTTTCTTTGTTTGTTCTTTTGTCCAAGTTACTTTTAATTTTGTCCTGGACTATTGTGGCTATAAACCTACCACTGAAGCTAAAGTGGCTGGCCTGTAGTTGCTGGATTTATCCTTACCCCCTTTTTATAACACTTGCAATTCTCCAGTTCTCTGGCACCACCCCTGTATCTAAGGAGGATTGAAGATTTCGGCCAGTGCCTCTGTAACTTTCACCCTTACATCACACAGTATCTTCAGATGCCTTCCATCTGGTTCTTATGATTCGTTAACTTTAAATAAAGACAGCCATTCTAATACCTGCTCTTTATCAATTTTTAGACCACCAGTGCCTTAACTACCTCCTATTTCAATATGACTTGTGCAGTATTTTCTTCCTTGGTAAAGATAGTGGTGTTTAAGAGGCAGTGTACTCAAATTAGTACCTCAGCCATGCCCTCTGTCTCAATGTATAGATCCCTTTTTTGGTCCCTGATTGCCCCATCCCTCCTCTTATACTCCTTTTACTACTTATATGTCAATAGAAGACTTTTCAATTCCCTTTTATGTTAGTTTCCAATCTCTTCTCATACTGTCTCTGTGTCTCTCTTAATTCTTTTTCACTTCCCCTCTAAACTTTCTATATTCAGTCTGGTTCTCACTTGTATTACCAACAATCTCACAATGGAACAAACTGCCAAAGTAAATAGTCACAACCCCACTACTTGAACTCTTCAAGTCTCACCTTTAGATTATTTCCATTTAAAAGCCTTCATTATCAGGACTACCATCTCAGCAGGTCATGCCTGGATTAACTAGCGCTATCTAAATAAATGTTGGTGAAATATGGTCTGTGATGCTGACACAACTAAAGCAGAAGCAGCCTGATATCTACTCAATGCACCCGTTTTTCTGCTTCATCATGCTCTCCATCTTATTTGGCATCCATGGAACTCTGTCTTTGGTTTTCCTACCTTTCCCCCTCGTGAGAATGTACCTTGACTGTATCTGAACTTTCTCCACTTTGCTCATTGTTGTGTTCCAGCTTTGCGGGCTAATCTTTGATTTCAATTTACCTGGATCAAATCTATTCTCATCCCACTGAAATTGGCTTTCCTCCAATTAAGTATTTTTTACTTTGGATCGCTCCTTATCCTTTTCTTTAGCTAACTTAAACCTTATAATGTTATGATCACTGTTCCCTAATTTTTTTGTGGTGGGTACCAAAGATAATGCCTTCAGTCTTCTAAATATTTCATTGGTGGAAATTTCTGCTCATTCAGATGTCAAACAAGCAGTCTAATGAATTAGAGATGGTGGAGAGGTGAGGGAGATCATGATGAAGTAGAGCTGGATGCCATCAGCGTACATTTGGAAACTGACGTTGTGTTTTTGGATGATGTTGTCGAGGAGCAGCACGTAGAAGAATGGGGCCAAGGATAAATCTTTTTGGGACATCAGAGGTAACTGCAGGAATGAGAAGAGAAGGCATTGATGGCTATGATGACTGACTATGATTAGATAGATAAGATTGGAACCAATTGTTTGTAGTTCTACCCAGCTGCATTCTACATGTTGAGTATTTAGTAATTCCAAAGGACCTGCAGAATGGAATTACGTCTGGCATCCACAATGGCTAACAATGGGTAGTCAATGTCTTAGCCATCCTGAGGACTAAAGTATGATTCCCAGACAGATAAGGTAAAAATGTAGCTAATAATGACTTAGCTGTCGGATGACAGTCGTTGAATACAAGACAGTATGATTCAGCATATCAGAACTATTTGGTTATTCATGACAGAGATTTAGTGTTGATCTTTGAAGATGTTTTCAATCAGGTGAATCAGTTCATAATTTCATGTAACTCTTAGTAGTTGCCATAACTAAATCTACAACAGTAAGAGCCTCTACTTACATCCAGTAAGATATTTCTAATACACAGAATTCCAGAGGTATTAAAATAAGATAACAAATCTCCAGACAACGAAATTCCTTCAGTTGGCAGAAAGCATTGGATTTTGTCATCATTAAATAATGTCACAAAGGTCAGTCACAAATACTCAGCCTGGAAGATTCATGAAAAGCATTGAAGTGTGTCCAGAATACAGCCTTGGAGAATTTATCTTGGCAACAACAACTTGGAGCATTCCTGCATAACCATTAGGTCATGCCTCAGTCCACTATGCTGGTTCATTACAAATTTAATCACAGAGCATGAAATTAGTCTTGGATGTAGCACAAAATGGGTGATTGTGAATCAGCAGCACATTTTACACACCCAAAACCTACAGCAGAAAGAGGCAGTATTCCACATTGAATAGGCTGCCGAATTGTTATTCCCCATTTTGCACTACTAACCAAAACTAATTTCACTTGACTGTGCCTCATTCGATCATTTTGAAACAGAGTGGTAATATTGTAATGCTAATGCAAAAATGAAGGTACATACTTATTGAAAACACCATGTCCAACCAAAAGAAATCATAGTTGATGGCCATGCTGTAGTGAGAAATAATGAACAAAGAAAACAAATACATGATCCAGATGATCCAAGAACATACCATGTGATTTACAGAGCGAGTTTCACTATAACCTTTCATTAAATGACCAGAAGTGTACCATTCTTCAAGGAAGTGATGGTATCACTGGAATCTTATGCTGACTGGGCATAATGTTGATTTTAGTCATAAACTGGGTGATGTAGCTTTTAATATCTTGCTACAAATACTACTTTCTTAGTCTTTCAGAAACACGGGATCACCAACATACCTGAAGGGTTATACTGTTTAAAGATTTGGTAGTTATGTTTTAAGATATTTGCCTTTTTTAAAATCAAAATTGATATGAGGCCAATCTAAAGGAATGTGAGGTGTGCAGAGCATTCATTAGTACACTTGAGGAAGAACTGGGAACTTCTGTGGGGAAGTAGTGCAGTATTGTATAAATTGGAAGAATTAAGGGCTATTCCTTTCAGATGATCAGGGTTTAGGAAGACAGGCAACATCATCTTTCCTAACTGTAACCAACTGCCATCTCCCTTGTTGACACCATTATCCACTACTGTGATAGCAAGTTTACAATTCCCAATCTCTAGCTGGTCCCTATATGCAGCTGTTCCATTTTATAACAACAACTGGCATTTGATTGGTACATTTAATGTAGTATAACACCACAAGTTGCTTCATAGGGGCATAAGACAAAGACACAGACTCAAAAAAGAATAAATTAGTACAGATGACCAAAAGTTGGGCTTTAAGTAGCATCTTAAATGAGAGTTGGAGAGTTTGAGTAAGGAAATTTCAGAACATAAGGCTGGATAGCTGAAGGTCTAACCACTACTAGTATGGGAAGGAATTAGAAGATGCATTATCATCTAGAATTGGATGAACACACAGATCTTGAAAGGTTTTAGGGTTTGAGGGAGTTACTGAGATAGGGAGAAGCAAGACCATGCAGAAATCTGAATATGACTTTAAGAATCTTTAAATTGAGGCATTGATGGACCAGGAGATAATATAGCTCAGCAAGCACATGGGTGGTGGGTGAGCAGTACTTGGTGTGAGTTAGGATATGGACAGCAGAATTTTGGATGAGTTCAGGATAATGAAGGGCAGAAGATGAGGCCGGCCAGGACAGCATTGCAATTGTCAAGTCTGGAGGTAACAAAAGCATGGATACGGGTTTCAGCAACAGATTGGCTGAAGCAGTGGTGGAGTCATGCAATATTAGGGTCTTTGTGATGGAAAGACTATAGGGCTAGAAGCTCACTGAGAGCCAAATAGGAAGCTGAATTTGTTAACAGTCTGATTCCGCCTGAGGAGGCACCCCGGGAGGGAGATGGGATGATGGTTTCTAATCTATCACCTTTGCACAAATACTACTCTATTTATAACATTAAGATTTTAATTTTAAACACTCAATTTTTCACAAATTATAAAGAGTACCTACAGCAAGAAGTGCCAACTTTAATTATAAGCTCTAATTGTTTGTTCAGTAGAATATACTGTTGCTTTCAAATTGAATTTCAGTTGTACCAAGCCCTCTAATGTAAAACATTTCATTTTGCCTGACTTGTTTCATGATGTTTTCTAAGCCACATTTAAATTTTGTACAGTACCCATTTTACACTTTTCTCTGTCTTTCATAGTTAAGAGGTATATCCAATTAGGCAAATGATAGCTTTGGTGACAGTAAATAGTCATCAGGAACAAGAAATAGGAGCAAGAGTGGAACATACGGTCCTCGCGCTTGCAGTGCCATTCAATTCGATCATGGTACATCTTCTGCCTCAACTCCACTTTCCTGCCTGCTCCCCATATCCCAAGATTCCCTGAGAGATCAATACTTTGTCTATCCCAGACTTGAGTTTATTCAATGATGAAGCATCCATAGCCCTCTGGGGTAGGGAATTTCAAAGTTTCGCAACCCTTTGAGTGAAGAAATTTCTCCTCATCTCAGTCCTGACTGATTGATCCCTAATCCTGAGACTGTGCCCCCAGTGTTCTGCATTCCACAGCAAGAGGAAACAACCTCTCAATGTCTATCCTGTCAAGCCCCTTCAGAATCTTGGATGTTTCAATGAGTTCATCTCTCATTCTTCCAAACTCCTGAAAATATAGGCCCATTCTGCTTAGCCTTTCATCGTAGGACAAGACTCTTATCCCAAGAACCCTTCCATGAACCTTTGCTGTATCATTTCCAATGCAAGTATACCCTCCCTTAAATATGGAGACCAAAATTTCACACAGTGCTCCAGGTGTGGTTTCACCAAAGCCCTGTACAATTGTTGCAATACTTCCTTATTCTTGTACTCCAATCTCCTTGCAAGAAGGGTCAAGATGCCATTTGCCTTCCTAATTGCTTGCTGTATCGGCATGCTAACTTTTTGTGTTCCTTGTCCAAGTACATCTAAGTCTCTCTGAATATTACCATTTAGAACTTTTACGCCTTTAAAAAAAATCAGCTTTTCTATTCTTACTACCTCACACTTGCCCAAATTATAATCCAACCTTGTTGCCCACTCACTTGACCTGTCTATGTCTCTTTGCAGCCTCTTTGTGCCCTCCTCACAGTTTACATTCCTACCTAGCTTTGAATCAGCAAGAAACTTTATATTTTATGGTTTTTCATCCACAGAACATACAAAGACTGGACCTAAATGGTAACTTAATGGTAACCTAAAGGTAAGTTAAAACCAACCATAGAAAGAGAAATAATATTAAAACTTATATATTTAGTGAATTTGAAAAGCTTATGAAGAAGTGGCTGTATAGTCTTATACGTTAACACTCATTTACAGTATTTTCTTTTGATTAGCTGGGTATCTCACATGCCTGTAAATACTTCACCAGGTTTAAGAGAATCCAAACCAAGCTAATGGAAAACCAGTTTTGTTTGGCAAATTCTCCCTGAAGGGACATGTCACATTTAAATTTCAAGAGCTTAGATTCAGAGCAAAAAAGAAATACTTAGTGTTGACAAGCCGCCACTGCTTGTCTGACAAGACCATCCTACCCTTTAGGACACTGGCTTACTGGGTTACCTGGAGCCAAATGGGAAGAATTCCAGCATCAATGACAGCTTTACTTCCTGATTTTATTAAAGGCCTTTGAATCTTCAACGATGCCTGGGGGTACTGACAACCCACTTAGCTCAGGCATTGGATTCCCTAGTGCAATGCAAAGAATTGACTCAGTTCCAAATCTTCAGAAATTTTCTTCTGTTAAAAGGTGTAATAATTTGCCTCCACTTGCCTAGAGCATCCCCTGTACTATTTTTCCTCCATATCAGACAATTGCCTGCTGCACAATGGACAGCCAGTAGTCCCTCACTGGCTACAGTACTCGATATTGTAACAATGAATCTCCTGGCTTGACATGAGCAACATATCCGGAGCACCAGAAAATTATGAAAATGAGCTGACTTCACGTTATTGAAGATGCCAGTTCATTTGTACATGAGTACATGTAGTACCTGCAGAATTTTGCTGGAACTATGCCTGGGGTGCATGATCTCTACTATAGCTACCACTAACTTCTTGTCTTTCAGCTCTGTACCATCGATGGGGCCAAAGTTTAGTTTTCGAGGACTGGAATTCACCAAGTATTTTCCCATTATTCCGTGGTTATTCATGTGACAACGGAGGCAAGTTCCTGGGATGTGGTATTTGGAACCACAAATGACAGCTGTGTGAATGATCAGGACCAATGTTATGATTTTAAAAAAATGACATTGGACCACAGAAGGAGATATCAGGACCAAATGTTGGGATAGCCAAAAGCTTGGTCAACCAGGTAGGCTTTAAGGGGCATCTTAAAAGAGAAGAGAGATAGAGAGGCTGAGAGCTTTAAGGAAGGAATTCCAAACTTATGAGCAAACAGCTGAAAGCATGGCCTCCAATGGTGAAGGGATTAAAATTGTCAACACGAAAGAGGCCAGAGAGTATAAATATCTCAAAGGTTTTTAGTGCCGGAGGAGGTTACAGAGAGGGTGAATGGAGGGGTTTGAAAACCAAGGTGAAACCAAACAAGTACAGGGATGATCAATGAACAAGAATTGGTGCAAGCTAAGATACAAGTAGCAGATTTTTGGAATGAGCATAACTTTATGTAAGATGGAAGATGAGAGGCTAGCCAGGAGAGCATTATAGACAAGTGTACTGGTAACAAAGGTTTCAGCAGCAGATAAGCTGAAGGAAGGTTGGAGTTGGGTGATGCTCCAGAGGTGGAGGTAAGCAGTCTTGGTGATAGAGTGGATGTGTACTTAAAAGCTCATGTCAGGGTCAAACACAGCACAAAGATTGTAAATGGTCCATCTCAGCTTCAGTTGCCAGAGATGTGCCAAGGGAATGGAGCTTGTGATGAGGTCCAAAGAAAGTGGTTTCAGTCTTCCCGATATGTAGTTGGAGAAGATTTCCGCTCATTCAAGGAGGGATAATGGGTGAGCAAAGTGACAAATTAGAGACAATGGCAATGTCCAGAGAGGTGGTGGTGAGGTACAGATATGTAGAAAGGTTAAGGGAGGTTAGAAATGGGCAGCAGTATACAAAGGGATGGGCTGAGGGTTGGTTTATTGAGGAGAGGAGTAATGATGGCAGATTTAAATAGGAGGGAAACAGCACCTGAGGAGTTGGGACTGTTAACAATAGCAGCTTACTTGGGACCCAGGAAGGGGAGTTAGATGGTCAGCAGTTTGATCGGAATAAAGGGCAAAATGTGCTCTGTATGGACAACATGAGCTTGGGAACAGCAAGGCTGAAAATGGATCAGCATCTAGAGAAAGATATGAGTTCAGGGCTAAGGCAGGGGGAACAATAGGGGATATTTGGCCTGGTAGAAGTGACCAAGGCAACTGAACAGATGATTTTGATCTTGTGACAAAATATCCATCAGCTCCTCACACTTCTTGTTGGTGTTAAGGGAGGAGAAGGCATGGGAAGAAATTGGTTTATGGTAGAAAAGATGGGGGTTATCTTTGCATTCCAGGATGGACTTTGAATGGTGTGCCATTTTAACAGTGGAGAGCAGGTCCTACTAATGCTTTATATGGCCCAGCGAGATCTGGCAATAGATGGTTAAGCTAGCTGTCCACCATAGATCCTCAAACCTGTGTCCCTTGTATTTACAAGAGTGGAGATGAAAGGGATACCATAGGAATGACCAGGGATAGAGAGGATTGTGGTTTTAATGGGGACAAGGGCATCAGAGTTGCTGGAGAAGGTGTGATTTAGCTAATTGATAGCTGCAGAAATGTCATGATGAATTGTGAGCCAAAGGCTACATAGACTACATTTGATAGAGTGATGGTAGGTGACCTGAGGGAGTGGTTTTTTGAGAGGCGGGCACCAAAAGAAGTAAGCTTGGGAAGGGGAATATCAGTAGAAAGCAATACAAGAAAATGATATCACCTGTTGAATGATAGTGTTACGATCTTTGTAGAGACCGATAATTTTTAAAAAGAAATTCAACTTTCCAGTTAATACCTGAATGACACATCAAGGTTTCATGTTTTCAAACTTTCACTGTAACAAATGACTAATAAAACATGATTAACAACATGCTATTTTATTTTTTATAGGCAACTTACACTTTAACTACAGAAAGCAACATTCCCTTGGATACTTACCACCCATTATACTCGCCACAGAATTACAGTGCTTTTAGCAAGCAGTCCAAAGTTGCTCTGAGCGCCCAATGGGTTCCCGTATCCTTGCTTCGCTGAGTAATAACTTCGAGTGATTGGCTTCAGGCACTTTCCTCAGTTTTCGGAGAGTTTCTTAAATCCACCATCACCAGTAAACCCTGTTCGATGGTTCTCATTCCTGCTGCCCATGCTAGAACAAATCTCCCAGAATCTGTAGAAGGATGAATCTCTTCAAGTAGAGACCATCTTCCTCCTGAATCCAGCTGTGGTAACTCACAAAGTCAAGCAGCCCTTTCTCTCTGTAGGCCAGACAGTCCCTCTGCTGTTTTTCTGTGACATTCATTGATTTGTCGGTAAACCTATAACCTGATCTCAAAAATGGTTTTCTCTGTCTTATTCCCATTGCAGCATGAAACACATTAATCTTGTATCTAGGTAGAAAAACTTGATACCAACAATGACTTTCTGGGACTTTGGGAGAATCAAAGTCTACCCATGGTAAACTCAGAATCTACGTCCATTGTCTCCAAGAGTAAATACCTTGCACCTTCTCTTTTTTAAAGAGTTCATTCATAGGATGTGGGCTTCGCTGGCTGGGCCAGCATTTATTGCCCATACCTAGTTGTCCTTGAGAAGGTGGTGGTGAGCTGCCTTCTTGAACCACTGCAGTCCATGCAGTGTAGGTACACCCACAGTGCTGTTAGGAAGGGAGTTCCAGGATTTTGACCCAGCGACAGTGAAGGAACAGTGATGCATTTCCAAGTCAGGATGGTGAGTGGCTTGGAGGGGAACTTCCTGTTGGTGGTATTCGCATCTATCTGCTGCCCTTCCTGCAGTGCATCTTGTAGATGGTGCATACTGCTGCTATTGTGCGTCGGTGGTGGAGGGAGTGAATGTTTGTGGATGTGGTACCAAATAAGTGGGCTGCTTTCTCCTGGATGGTGTTAAACTTCCTGAGTGTTTTGGGAGCGGCACTCATCCAGGCAAGTGGGGAGTATTCCATCACACTTCTGACTTGTGCCTTGTAGATAGCGGACAGGCTTTGGGGAGTCAGGAGGTGAGTTACTAGTCACAGGATTCCTAGCCCCTGACCTACTCTTGTAGCCACAGTATTTATATGGCTAGTCCAGTTCAGTTTCTGGTCAATGGTAACCCCCAGGATGTTAATAGTGGGGGATTCAGTGATGGTAATGCCATTGAACATCAGGGGGCGATGACTGGGTTCTCTCTTGTTGGAGATGGTCATTGCCTGACACTTGTGTGATGCAAATGTTACGGCTACTTTTCAGCCCAAGCCTGGATATTGCCCAGGTCTTGCTGCATTTGGACATGGACTGTTTCAGTATCTGAGGAGTCGTGAATGGTGATGAACATTGTGTAATCATCAGCGAACATCCCCACTTCTGACCTTATGATGGAAGGAAGGTCATTGATGAAGCAGCTGAAGATGGTTGGGCCTAGGACACTACCCTGAGGAACTCTTGCAGTGATGTCCTGGAACTGAGATTATTGACCTCCAACAACCACAACCATTTTCCTTTGTGCTAGGTATGACTCCAACCAGCGGAGAGCATTCCCCCGATTCCCATTGACTTCAGTTTTGCTCGTGCTCCTTGATGCCGCACTCGGTCAAATGCGGCCTTGATGTCAAGGGCAGTCACTCTCGCCTCATCTCCGGAGTTCAGCTCTTTTGTCCATGTTTGAACCAAGGCTGTAATAGGGTCAGGAGCTGAGTGGCCCTGGTGGAACCCGAACTGAGCATCAGTGAGCAGGTTATTGCTAAGCAAGTGCTGCTTGATAGCACTGTTGATGACCCCTTTCATTACTTTACTGATGATCGCGAGTAGACTGATAGGGCGGTAATTGGCCGGGTTGGATTTGGCCTACTTTTTGTGTGCAGGACATACCTGGGCAATGCTCTACATAGCCAGGTAGATGCCAGTGTTGTAACTGTACTAGAACAGGGGCACAGCAAGTTCTGGAGCACAAGTCTTCAGTACTGTTGGCAGAATATTGTCATGGCCCATAGCTTTTGCAGTACCCAGTGCCTTCAGCCGTTTCTTGACATCACATGGAGTGAATCAAATTGGCTGAAGACTGGCATCTGTGATGCTGGGGACCTCTGGAGGAGGCCAAGGTGGATCATCCACTCAGCATTTCTGGCTGAAGATTGTTGCAAATACTCCAGCCTTATCTTTTGCACTGATGTACTGGGCTCCTCCATCATTGTGGATGGGGATAATTGTGAAACCCCCTCCTCCAGTGAGTTGTTTAATTGTCCACCACCATTCATGGTTGGATGTGGCAGGGCTGCAGAGCTTAGATCTGATCCGTTGGTTCTGGGATCACTTAGCTCTGTCCAACACCTGCTGCTTATGCTGTTTGGCATGCAAGTAGTCCTGTGTTGTTGCTTAACCAGGTTGACCCCTCATTTTTAAGTATGCCTGGTGCTACTCCTGGCATGCCTCCTGCATTCTTCATTGAACCAGGGTTGATCCCCCACGTAATGGTAGAGTGGGGGATGTGCCGGGTCATGAGGGTACAGATTGTGTTTGAGTACAAATCTGCTGCTGCTGCTGATGGCCCACAGGGCCTCATGGATGCCCAGTCTTGAGTCGCTAGATCTGTTCAAAATCTATCACATTTAGCACAACACGATGGAGGGTATCCTCAATGTGAAGGTGGGACTTCGTCTCCACAATGACTGTGCGGTGGTCACTCCTACCGATACTATTCTCTGTGGCAGGCAGGTTGGTGAGGATGAGGTCAAATATGTTTTTCCCTCTTGTTGGTTCCCTCACCACCTGCTGCAGAGACAGTATAGCAGCTATGTAATTTAGGACTCAGCCAGCTCGGTCAGTAGTGGTACTACCAAGTCACTCTTTGTGATGGACATTGAAGTTCCTCCGCCCAGAGTACATTCTGCACCCTTGCCTCAGTGCTTCCTCCATCCAAGTGGTGTTCCAAATGGAGGAGCACTGATTCATCAGCTGAGGGTGGGCGGTATGTGATAATCAGCAGGAAGTTTCCTTGCCCATGTTTGACCTGATGCCATGAGACTTCATGGGGTCCAGGGTCGATGCTGTGGACTCCCAGTGCAACTCCCTGGGAATTGAGATGGTGGATGGTAGTATGTGAGACAGCTGTCCCAATTTTGGCACTAGCCTCCCAGATGTTAGTAAGGAGGACTTTGCAGGGTTGATAGGGCTGAGATTGCCGTTGCCGTTTCCAGTGCCTAAGTCAATGCCGGGTGATCTGTCTGGTTTCAATCCTTTTTTGTGACTTTGTAGCGGTTTGATAGAACTGAGTGGCTTGCTAGGCCATTTCAAAGGGCATTTAAGAGTCAACCATATTGCTGTGGGTGTGGAGTCACATGTAGGCCAGACCAGGTAAAGACAGCAGATTTCCTCCCCTAAAGGATATTAGTGAACCAGATGGGTTATTACAACAAAAATAGAAAATGATGGAAAAACTCAGGAAATCTAGCAGCAGCTGTGGAGAGTGTCCAAATTATTCTTCTTCAGAGTATCCACAGTATTTTGTTTTTATCTTGGGTTTTTACAACAATGATTTCATGGTCATCGTTAGACTTTTAATTCCAGATTTTTATTGGATTCAAATTCCACCACCTGCTGTGGCAGAATTTGAACCCAGATCCCCACCCTGGGTCTCTGGATTAATAGTCTAGCGACAATGACACTATGCCATCGGCACCCCTCTCAGTAAAACAATCTAAGCCCTCCTTTGATCTCTAACAATCAAACCACTCCGTTCTACTGTCAGGCAGACTGCAGCATAGGTCACACGACCCACTTCATTAACCTTAAATTTAAAGCTGCAGTTCCAAAATATAATAATCTAAAATACCTCATAATTGTAACAATAATTACAATGGGTATAACAAGGCTATATGAGATGGTAAGGTCAAGACTGTGGCCCTGAATAGGGTTAGGAGAGTTTATATGGAGGGAATATATGGGGAAGAGGGGACGACAGCGAGCTCACAGAAGAGAAAGCATGATGAATTGAGATGGTGGTTGAAATGACTGTAAATGATAAGGTGCTCAATGCCAAGGGTGAGGAGCAAAAGCAGATGAGGTATCTCTGTAAGAATCTTGGCTTGACATATGGGTGAGTAGTACAGAACGAGCATTTCAAATGAGAGATGTGAGGAATGTAAAGTGAAATGCTCAATGAGGAGAAGTTGGCAGAGGAGTAAAGACAGACCAAGGTAGAGATAAGGGCTACAACCCTGCTGCAGCAGTTTGAACAGAGCAGTTGGCGGAACGTGTAGCCAGGGAAGCTTCACTAAGGAGAAAGGTGTCATCAACCTTCAGCTATATCTCCATCAAGACTATGATGTTGATGTGTTCATTCACAATAAGCTCATGGATGGCAAGGACCTTGTTCACAAGTGGAAATACGTTTTGAGGTGCAGGGATGGGTGCGAAGAGCCGAGTCACCTTCTCCTTCTGTGTGAATAAGGACCTAAGGGAGCTCATTACATAGCTCATTGCCATCAGGAACGAGAGCCTTGTCACAAGGAGGATGGCCTACCCTGTGATGTGTGCTGGAGACAGAATCTGACTCTCCACTGATCAGCAGAAAGTAAAACTTAATGGTGAAGTTGGATCCTGGAAATCCTGAGAGGTGGCACCCTGGATGTCCTGGACCTTGAAGGCCGTGTCCCCTATCTCCATGCCCTAAAGATCTTATAAGTTATTTGCCTTATTCTCTCCAAACCATCCCCAAAAACTTGAATCTTCTATAGGGATGTTCAAAGTGGATTGGAGTGCACTATTCCTATAAAAGCAGAGGATTTAGCTAATGTAATACTGCACAGAGCTTATAGAGGTTCAATATAATCATAATGTTAATATATTCTGTATGACCTGACCTGCATAATTTCATATAAGTTTTCTATAAATTTACATATAAATGACTTTAACTCCATCTTCAATGAACTTGCATTCATCATCTGAGCAATATTTAATGTTATAGTTTAAAGTTAGTCTATTTGGTTATGATGTGGTGAGAGCTGGAGTTTATTTTGTAATCTTGTTACTTAGCACTGACCGATGATTTTCCTGCAGCATAAATTTGGAATTATGATAATTATTTATAATTCCCTTGTTCTAATAAGCCATAATTTTCTCCAATGAACACTGGGAAGACTGAAGTCAGTGTCACTACATTCAATTGCCACTGGTTTCATCCATCCTATTCCAGCCACTGCCTCAGGGTCAGCCACACACAGTGACACCTTCCATATCTTACTTGACCCTGAACTAAGATTCCAATTCCATATCATCTTCATTACAAAAGACTGCCTGCTTCCAGACTCAATAGCATCATCTGTCTCCATCTCTGCCTCAGGTCATCTTCTCCTGAAACCCTCATCCATGCTTTCGCCCCCTCTAGATTTGATTATTGCAATAGTCTGCTGGGTATTCTTCCAACTTTCACCCTTCATAAACTTGGGCTCATCCAAAAGTCTGCTGCTATCCTAATCTAAACCAAATACAACACTCATGTGCTCACAGGCCGACATTGGTTCCTGATCCACAATCCTTATCCTAATGTCAAATTCCTTTATGGATTTGCCGCTGCCTATTTCAGTAATATCCTGCATTACTCCCCTCTGCAATCTGTGTTCCTCCAACTCTGACCTGCTTTGCATCCATCACTTCCCTTGCCCCAATATCGGAGGCTGTAATTTCAGCCAACCAAGCCCCAAGCCCTGGAATTCCCTTCCCAAGCCTCCTTAACTCTATACCTGTCAGTCTTCCTTTAAGAGGCTCCTTGCAACCTATCTCTTTGGTCATGTTTTAATCACCTGCTGTTTTACCTTGACGTCAAATTCTGTCTAATTGCACTCCTGTGAAGCACCTTTGGATGGTTTACTATACATTTGAAGCAAACATTTGTAGATTATTCCATTTTCATGAGAAACTTTGTAGGCAAAGAGGATACATTCGCAGCCCCCTTTCACATTTGGGAATATTTAGTTCTTTCAGAATATCATCATGTATTTTTCCTTGACCATGACATTCCACGGTACATGGATGTTTCCAAAGTAAACTTGTGGTTAGCTATTAATAAAATGGAACGTGTTATGGCAAGGTATATAATTAGCTAAACAGAAAATGCAATGTTATGTCTGATTATGGTATTCAAAAACACAGGATTGTGATGGGTGCTCCCTTGCACATTCAAAATTGATTCAGCTGTAATTCTAAGCAATGCTCCTGCTAAGCCATGTGAGTGTGCTGCCACACAGTAGCCTGTAAAGTACCATGCAACCTTGTTCTGCGATAAATAACACGTTACAAAAAAATTTAAGAAACACACACCGAAAAACATGGGCTGCACATAATAGCTAAACTTTAAAGGGAACATTGATTCAAAGTACAGCCCAAACCATGGTCTGTCTGGAATGTCATGTGTCATCAACGGCTCTCTAGCTTGTTTAGCTTGGCACTTGTTACAAGCACCACACTGGCTGATGTAGTCTTTAATTTCATTGCTCATATTTGGCCAGTAGAGCACTTCTCTTGCCTTTCTCAGAGTCGATTCAATTCCTTGATGGTTTGTATGGATACACTTCAGCATCTCTCCTCTTAACTATTTAGGGAAGATGACTCTATTTTCTTTGTACAAGAGACCACCTTGAGCTGTCAATTCAGTATGCCCAATATGGTCTTGTGACCACAGGTGTGTCCTTGATGCTCTCAGCCCATCCTTTCAACACCATGTCTTGTAGTGCTTGTAGAGTTGCATCTTGTTGGGGAGTCCGCTTGATTTGAGCAAGGTGCTTGTCTGTCAGATTCAATGTCTCTTCTGGTTTGATGGCTTCTAGGTCATGTCAAGCTGCTGCTTCACGTTGAATCTGGAAGATTTCACATTCTGTTCTAGCCTCCTCAACTTTCTTCATGGCGGTGCTGCTCTTGATAGCATGTCTGCGATGTACATTTGTTTCCCTTGTATGTCATGTCCAGATGATATCTCTGTAAACGAATTAACATTCTTTGCGGTCGCTTTGGAGCAGATAGTAGTGGTTTGTGAAAAATGCTTTGAAGGGGCTTGTGGTTGGACTCCACTATTACTTTGTCTCTCCCAAACAGGTAATGATTAAAATGCTCACAGGCAAAAACAATAGCCAGGTATTCTTTCGCAATCTGAGTGCACTGTTGTTCCATTCGCATTCATGCTCTGCATACAAATGCGACTGACTGTCCTTGCTACATCAGAATTGCTCCCAGACCCGTCTCACTGGTGTCACACTGCAAGGTGACTTCATCATTGACATCATAGTGCTTCAGCACTGGTACTGGAAACACTAGTTGCTTGATTTTTGTGAATGCTGCTTCTTGTCCTGTGCCCCAATATCACAGCACATCCTTGGCAGTGAGCTTGCATAATGGTTCACACTCAGCTGACAAATTTGGCAAAAAATTAGCTAAACAGTTCACATATCCAACAAATCATTGCACTGCTTTCAAACCTGTTAGTTGCTGCATCGCTGCTACAGCTCTCACCTTGTCAGGGTCCAGGCGAAGACCTTTTGCTGTCAGTACCTGACCTATGTACTTAATTTCAGACATCTTCAGTTGCAATTTTTTCTTGTTCAGCTTCAGGTTCATCTGGAGAGCTCTCTATAACAGTCATATTAAATTCTGATCATGGTCAGCTATGGCATCTTCCATTGTGTCTCCACATCCACAGACTAGCAGATCATCCGCTGTGACTTCCACTTTGGGAAGATCACTGACTAACTCATACTGTCTGCGTTGAAACTCTACTGGAGCCGTGGAAATGCCAAATAGCATGCACAATCGTCTATCTCCCAAACAGCATCCAGAATGTAGTTAGAGAGCTGCTGCTTTCATCCAGCTTCACTTGACAGTAACCATCCTTCGCATCTAAGGTAGTGAATATCTTTGCCTAGGCAAGTTGTGGCAAAATTCCTTTGATATTTGGCATGGGGCAGGGAGATCTCTTCAGCTCTATATTTAGATCATTTGGGTCTAAGCATAGCTCTCAGCTTTCCAGGCTGTCTCACTGCTACCATGCTGCTAATCCAGTCTGTAGGAGTTGTCGCTTTCTTGATTACCCCCTTCTTTTCCAGCTTCTCTGTCTTCTCTTTTAGGTTTGACTTGAGGGCAGCTAAAACTCTTTTCATTAAATGCTGAACTGGTCTTACACTCTCATCTACTTCCAGATGACATTCGCCTGGTAGACATCCCAACCCTATAAACACATCTTTGTACTCCTCTATTATCTGTTCGGCAGTCAATGGTTTTGTGTGCTGTGACATGTTGTGAATCTCTGTTAGCACTCAGAGTTACCAGTCCAAGCTTTAGACTTGCTCCATCTGAAATAAGTGGCCATTGTAACCCATCTATGATCTGGAACTCTAGATCTTCATTCTTGCCATTGTATTGGGCTGTCAGACTAATTTGAGTATCATGCCACCATATAGCCTCGACCTTACTTTCGAGGGTTTCATTTTTGGATCACCATGTTGAGCTATTTTACACAGGTCTGTGAAGGTCATGATGTTGCATGACGCACCTGTGTCTATCTGACACTTCTTGTTCACTTGATACTCTCCTTCTGCAATCATCATTGTAACAGTCACAAACCATTTGTCGCCTATAGACTTATCTGAACCAACCTGTTGTATTGTGTATACTTCTTCATCAGACTCTTTTGCTGATATATCTCCAAAGGCCATCTGCATTTGCTTGTTTTGCTTCTTTCTAGCCAAACACTTGCGTGCAAAATGATTCTGCTTATTGCAGTTAAAACACTACTTTCCCCATGCTAGGCAATCCTTCTTTTCCTTTGTATGATGTCGTCCAGAGTATTTTCATCCTGCCCTTTATCTACGATTGCTCTGCTCTTGCGGCCTGGAATACTTTGCAATATAATGTATCTCCTGGTCTGCTCTGCCATACATATGCTCTTGCTGACATTTCAAAACTTCCGCATTTTGACACATTTTTATCGCTTTGTTTAGCATCAGTTACTCATCTTTCAGTAGACTTGCTCTCACCAAAGGGTCTCTCACGCTGAAGACTAATCTACCTTCAATCAGAACATCTTTTAGCTGTCCGAATTCACATGATGCTACCAGCTGCATTATTGCAGTCACATATCATTCAATAGTCTCATTTTTACCCTGAACTCCAGAGCTGAATACATATTGTTCATAATGTGGAATTCACTCAGTGTTCAAAATCTGTGTTCAAAGCATTCAAAATCTCTGCCATCTGTTTTCTCTGCTTGTCAGTTAGATTTTGGGTGCTATACACTTTGTAGCAGTCCCTCCCCAGCAGTGTTAAAAGTGTGGCTACTCTTATTGGTTCTGGCATTTTAATTAAGTCTGTTGCAAACTCATTGTTTTGCCTTTGTAACTGGAAAAACTGCCAGTTTATCCACATATCACCATTCATTTCAACTGGAGATAGAAGTGGAAGATTTACTGCAGCCATCTTTACTTTCTCAGTAATTTACTTGCATGCAGCCTTTGTTTACATTCATTTTGTCCTTTCATGTCTGCTTTTCCTTTGCCACTTTGCAGTAGCTGCCTGCAGCTTTGAATTTTTCTGTGTGCCTTTTTTAGCTGTGTCTTCTCTGTAGCCAATATTGTACTAGCTTGCAGCTTTTCTCTTTGTCCTTTTTTTTCAGCAGCTTGTTTGCAGATTTGAACCTTTCTGCTTTCCTGGGTTCTCAGTGTCTGCATCATTTCCAGGGTTGAAAAATCTATTTTCCCCCCACTTTCTGACACCATGTTTCAAGTATAAGGACAGCAGTCTTCATCAGTGTCTGTCTCCACGAGAAGCTTTAATGAACTGAATAGAAATGGCAGCCGACAGTGACTTTGCCTCATGGCAGAGTCACATGACTATGGCAAGTCAGATGTGACGTAAGACTGGTTACATTTCACAACCCAATTAACATAGGCGGCAGCAGCAGTTCAGGAACGTTTAAGCAGTTTGTAGACATCAAGCACTGATTCCAATTGCCCTGTAGCACAGACGGCCTCCATCTCTATTATTGTGATTTAAGCTAAGTGAGTGAACTCAAATGTTAAGAATTAATTTATTCCTTTCAAACTATAGCTTTAAATGGTGGGTACAGAAGAGTGAGTAATTCAGCTAATTACAGTTTAATGGGTTGTGAAGAGCTTACTGAATTGCCCAAAATAATCAGAGTATTTAACATATTGCAAGCAGTTTCCTTATGATTGATTTCCATGGTTATCATTAATAAAAATAGAAATGGCTGGAGTCACTCAGCAGGTCAGGCAGCATCAATTTTTGTCTGATAACACTCCTATGAAGTGTCTTGGGATGTTTTCCTATGTTAAAGGTGCAATATAAATGCAAGTTCTTGTTTTAATAGTTTTTGTTAAAAGTTAAACTAATCCCAGTTTGGGAACCACTGGTAGTGTTGATTGGAACATAGTAGGACCTCTGGCAGTACAGGCTGTGGAACTGAAATGCAAATTTAAGTGCTACAGCACCACCACTGACAGGGGGATGTAATCACAATTTGACAATTTACATGGGCAGTTTCCAATATTAATGTTTCTGCCCAGTTTCAAACCAGGAACCTTTAGCATGAGGCAAACATGATATCCACTACATCACAGAAAGAAGTGACTACAGCAAAGGCAAATCACGTTGTCAACAGTGGGATTTGAACCAACACCTACCACAGAGACTGGAACCTTACTCTAGCACTTTAGAGCACTCAGTCACACAATCACTAGAATGTTAGCATCAATCCCCTATGTGGACACAGGAGTTTAGACTGGGAATATTTTAGTCCTCCCCAATAGAAAATATCACATTTCTCTTTTTAAATATTCCATAATTCATAATTCTGTATGACAAATTACTTATAATAGAAAAGTAATTGTTGGCAATACAAGATATTAAACATTTTACTGATTGTTACTGTTGGTAATTCCTATTACGTATAGAAATACTGATAATTTATGAATACTCAGCTTCCCAAACTGTAGCTGTGCCATTTGAAATTGATAATAACTCGCTGGCTACATAAGTTCAATTTAAAAGTACTGCAGTTATGTAAATTACATTCTTAGCTCTTGAGGCTTAATGGATGATTTTTTTTTCTCCAATTCAATTCTGCCTTTCATTTCAGATATATAGCTTAAGTAATGTAGCAGTAAATCAAGGACTGACTAATGTGACTAATATAAACACCTCTGTTTTTGGCAGATTCTGATTTAGGAATCAATCTTTTCACATCCTTTTCACACCCTTGTCTTCACATTGGCTTCCAGTCCTTCAATATCTCCAATTTAAAATTCTATCATTGTGTTTATATCTCTTTATGCCTTCACCCTCCCTATCTCTGTAAACTCCTCCAGCCCTATCCCCCTCAACTCCCTGTTCCTCTGACCTTGCATCCCTCTATTCAGCCTATCACTGTCAACCATACCTTCAGTTGTCTAGGCCCCATGCTCTGGAATTCTCTCCCTAAATCCTTTTGCATCTTCCCCGTTAAGAACGTCCTTAAAACCCACCTCTTTGGCCGAGCTTTGGCAACTCCCTTTATTATCTCCCTCTTTGGTTTGATGTTGGTTTTTGTCTAATTTTTCCTTGGGGCATTTTTCTATGTTAAAGGTACTATAAAAATGCAAGTTATTGTTGGTCAGATCAAATTAGCCAAACTCTATTTGGGTGTCATTTTACTGAGCATGAATGGAAACAGCCCTTCTGGCAGTGGAGGAGTGACCTTTTTGAAATAAGTGGGAAAAGTACAAGGTACTTGGAAAGGTACGCCACTGACAGTCAATTAAATTTCAGGACACCATTGCAATGTTACAAGAGGTCACTGATTTGAAAAGGTCAAGCTGTAACATCTATAGCCGTGACTATAACATAGATTGACAGGTGCATATGTAACTAAATATTCCAAGAAATATTTCATGTGGTGTCACACTGAGCATGATATCAATAGCTGCTGTTGGCTGTTATTTGGATGTGTAGGAAAGTGTATAATAGGTTAACAGATTGGTTTAAGTAATGGATATCATGTGATCGCCTGAACATAGAATGCTACTGCAAAGAAGTAAGTTAGAAGCTACTGGTAGTGATTACAGGATCTTTCACACGTTAGCATTGTTTCAGTTTGGTGTGCCCTCTACACCAGAATGTTCTAATGAAGGCTATATATACACTCAGAATGTAACTTGTATTTTCTCTTCATGGATCCTAAATGGCCTGTTGCATATTTTCAGCATTTTCTGTTTCAGTGTTTCCTTTATATTTTAAGGAATTGTATTACCAATATTAATCATGGTCCAGCTCATACTTAATCAACTAGTTATTGCCTGTGGCTACGATTAATAACATACCACTTAAGGTCACGGACAAATTCTCGCAACATGGTACCATTCTCTCTCATTCCAACAATCAATGACATCACTCACCGGATCGGCAGAGCCAGCACTGGTTTTAATAAATTCAGGTGGAGACTCTGGCAGGAACATGGGGAAGGTTTACCAGAAAAAGCCGCAATATACCAAGCTGTTGTCCTCACATTCCTACAATAGGGGTAAATTAGACCATAAAACCATAAGACATAGGAGCAGAAATTAGGCCATTCGGCCCATCGAGTCTGCTCTGCCATTCAATCATGGCTGATAAGTTTCTCAACCCCATTCTCCCGCCTTCTCCCCGTAACCTTTGATCCCCTTACCAATCAAGAACCTATCTATGTCGGTCTTAAATACACTCAATGACCTGGCCTCCACAGCCTTCTGTGGCAATGAATTTCATAGATTCACCTATGGCTAAAGAAGTTTCTCCTCATCTCTGTTCTAAAAGGTCTTCCCTTTACTCTGAGGCTGTGCCCTTGGGTCCTAGTCTCTCCTACTAATGGAAACATCTTCCCCACGTCCACTCTATCCAGGCCTTTCATGGATCATGGATCTGCTACCCTTATCACATTAAGTGACTGGGAATTTCAACTTATGGTGTCTATGACATACCGTTGGCAACAAATGGCAAGACAAGGCACTGAACACTGGCCTCAAATGTTGAAATGTAACTAGAATTGAGATCACAATCTCACAAAAGCCCCACTACATTTGTCTGCACATGTCATTCACATGTCATCTTCTTTGGCTTTGAATCCTACAAACCGTTTTCTGTGGCCGTCAACAGTCTGAATATTGCACCAGGGGTGAATAGAAGAAATGCTTTAAAGGTGTGGTGTAAATTGCCTTAAAACGTTGCAATAGTAAAACCAACACCTTGGATGACACAGCCATTCACTAACCACTAAGGCACAAGGTCTGCTGGGTTGATTTGAATGAATTTGGAGCCATGAGATTGTGAGATCCGGCTGCTCTGCATGCCTGGCATGCAAGACAACTTAGCTACCCACATCATCTGGCTTTTCATACGTTCATGTATGTAAGTCCAGGATCAGGTTTCTCTCCCATCAGTATATTCATAACTACCAATCTGTTGATTCAATGGGAGATTCCATCAAACTTATTTCAAACAGCTGATCTGGGGACTGTGATCCTTATAATGATATCAGACAGAGCTGTGGTAATATGATGCACTATAACTACAGTGAAAGAAATATTCAGCTTTATTATAGCAATTCTGTAATACTGATACCATTTTCATGATAAGCCCATCTCACTTAGCATACTTCAAGGTCATTCAAAAGTGTCCATAACTGCTGCCAATGGGCTTTTTCCTGTGAGAAAGTTTTGCTATCCTTTAGACTTCTGGAAAGAATGAAGCAACTATCTGCACAAAATTATGCTTCCTTTTCGAAACAGGGAGCATTTTATTTTCTGCTGAATGAGCCTTTTTTACAATTTTTTCAGTTTGTTTTCCTTTTCAGATTTCAGCTGAAAACAGAAAACCCATATTTCTTTGGATTTTATATATTTTGTATTCAATGTCTAAAAATGTATTCAAATTCATGGCCCTACTCCAGTGCACCTCTTGCTTCATAGCCTAGGTTTTTTCCTTGTGTTGGCTGAAAAATAACTTCCTAGTAAGTCTTTGTGCATTTACGGGAAAAAGTTATGAAGAAATCGGCTCCTGGCACAGCCTGCAGCTCAACTATTGTGCTGTACTACATAGTTATGCAGTGGTGTATGCGGGATTTATTCAGGGTTTTTTCCGGATATGAGCTTGCCAAATTAAACAAATTATTTCTACTAGGGATTTCGAAATAAGTTTCAAATGGAAAAATTGTTGTTTCCATTAATCTAATCATGCAAATAAAATGGAAAAAGGAAGTCTTGTTTGACAGAAGCTCTAAAACATGAAGTCCACATATTGGTTGTCTGTGGCTAATCTATCAATAACTTTGCTACTATTCTCTGCAATATTTCAGTGAACATTTCGAACTTTAAGCCCAACCATTGGGTTTTCACTGATTGAACTGCAGATCTGACTAACTCTTGAACTTGTCTTTTTCTTTCTGATTTGCCAGGAGAGTTTGTAGCTTCCATATCTTGAATGTTACAATTTGGTTGCTGAACAACCTTTCAGTCAGCTTTTTCTATTTACTATGGGTACAATTCCTTCATCTTTCTTTTGGCTGGAGTAAGACTTAGAGGAGGAGAATCAACAGCAACCTTGGCACCCAGCATCATCTGGCAACAGGTGAGGGGGCAGCATAAAAGAGGGCATACAAGCAACCAGGAGTTACCTTCTTGAACCTATCTGAGTAGGCAGTGTAAGAAGAAGTTGTGCTTCTCCTGACGGACTTTCAGAAATATCTGCAACAGGACCTACTGCCTGCTGGACCAGCTGGGGCATGCTATGCTAGTGCCCCTGAAATTTTGCCACTGGGATGCAATCCAATTTTCAGTATAGTTTGGAAAAGCACCAACAACTGCCCAGGTCAAGTGCACTCACTGCCCAATTCTGCAGGAAATCAGATGGGCAGTCTGCCCTTCAAAATGGCCCAGGCTTCTCACTGAGAAAAACATGGGGCTGAATAAAACAGTCCCATGTGGACAGTGGGTTCTGTACCCAGGGGCAGGATTTTGAGGTTGTCGGTTGGGCGCGGTGGGCTGGCCTGGGAGCGGCCGGGAAATGGTCCGCCGCCTGCAATCGGCCCCTGACCGCGATTTCATACTGGCAGGCCAGTGAAACACGGCACATCACTGGTTGAGAAGGGCCGAGCGGGGTCGGGTGCCTGTCAACCGCCGGGTCCAATGGCGACCCAGCGGCTGGTTTAAAAATGGCCCAGGCAGCCCTTGGAAGGTTTCCACGGAAGAACGTCTGTTGTGCATTCACAAACTCAAGTGATGGAGTTGAGAGCGGCTGGAGACGCCAGGCGGGAGGGCAGGTTGGCTGGGCACTTGACCTCCTGCTTTTTGGATGAGTGCCTTGCCGTCCTGCTGGAGGAAGTGGCTGCCAGGAGGGACACCCTTGTCCCCAGAGATGGGACAAGGAGGTGGATGAGGTTTTTGAAAATGTTGGCTGGACACCTGCCCGCTTTGCCCATGCGACGAGCACAAAATCACATGGGAAATGAAATAGCGCTGTCAATTGGCTTTTAAATGGCCTTTAGTGGCCTATTAATTAATGGCAGGCATGGCTCCGGCACTCGCTTGGGCCCGCCAACCGAAATACCCTGTGAGTTCACAATGACGTCATGCACTATTTTACTCCCGATTGGGTCGGACGCATGCCCACCTGCGGAATGTAAAATTCTGCCCCAGAAATCCACGGTCTTCTGACTTCCAGGCCCGCTGTAGTCTCATACCCAATAATACTACCAATTAGCGGCAAGGGCAGGTTACAGGTCGTCAACCTGCCCAAAGTGTGCTGGAGGGTGAGAAGTCCAGTCTCAGAGGCTGCAGGCCGTGATCCAGAACAAGGTCATGGCCAGCTCTTTAAAGGATCCCCTGTAATGGGTCAGTGTCAGGGCACCTACCATTTGCTCATTGAAGAGAAACTGTGTATTGTGAAGATTTCTGAGTTTTGCCGCCTATCCAGGTAAGTCTTTTTTAATTTGAGCTTATGTCTGCCAACCATCTCAATCTTCACAGGTGGCAAATTTTCATAAATCAGCATGTCTCCCACCTTTAGACATTGAGGAGCTGTACATTAATGACATACTTCCATGCATAGATGTCTGCACCATAGGAGCGTGGGGAGAGGCGCTCCAAAAGGGACAAAGCTGTCCCCAGGTTCAGTGAGGCCACCCTTGGTGTCATCCTGTGTGCAGTTAAGGATAGACATCAGCAGCTAATTCCGAGCACTGGGAAGAGGAGGAAGCCAGACCAACTCTTGTAGCGTGGGAGGAGGTGGCCGACGAGGTCAACAGTGTTGACATTGTGAGGAGGACCTCGTCCAAATGCCACAAAAGTCTCAATGACCTCATGAGGTCGACAAGGCTGAGTATGGCATCAGTGTGAGCAACATTGGTCCATTGTGATACAGGTATCAAAATCAAATGCAGTAGGTATTCAAGATTAGCCGCTTGTCAAAAGTTGCATGTTCCCACAGGGCACAGCTGTCCTAGACTGTGCCATTGTCCATTCCAAGCAATAATCTAGTTAAACGGCGATGATTGGCAGGATCACCTTAATACGTCAGAGCATATGCTTCAGTCAGGCACGCGCTGATCTGGTAATGAGATTGAGGCAGGACATGTGACAGTTTGAAATTGTCGATGAAAACTTTGTCAAATCTTTTCTGGAGAATTGAGCCCACAATGCCTGAGAGCAAGCTCATACAGGCTGGGGTACACCTAACATGGAAGTCCTTTTGAGGAGCAAGAGCTGGCCCTGCTGGAGCCTGACATGTCCAGGAGTATAGGCAGTGGCGAGATTAGAGGGAGGCCTTGTTCTGATGACAAAGGTATCAGACTGGGTGATAAGAGGAGGTGGCTAGTGTTGGTTTAAATGAGGTTAGGAAATATGCAATGTGTTTGGTGAATAAAGTTCACATGTTAGAACCTGAACGAGCTTCATCATCTGAAGGTTCACATCGTTGTGCAAGCTTTAATTGTGTCTGCAGAGTTCATTCATGCATGTCAGGCCATGAAAAGGTTTATGTGAGTCGTGTGATTGGGATGATTTGTCAAGTAACCTGGTACCTGATTACCCCCTTACTGATCTCTCTCTCTGTTACAGGAGAAGCTTTTTCTGTGAAGGCTGCAGCAGAAGCCGTGCAGCAACCTTCCTCCTCCTCCGCTGAGGAACATTCAGAGGGTGCAGCATCACACCTCTCTCTGTACCGAGCACCATTGAAAATACTGACACTTCGGCAGGGTTCAGCGCATCGGACAGGGGTCATGCACACAGTGGTGAGGGAACTTCACATTCACATGTGCAGCTGCCGGAGTGTGTGATGGAGCAGGTCTCGGGCAGTTGGAGGGGTGTCTGAGGTAATCCAAAGACTGATTCCCAGTCGGATGATGAGCCTCTGGAGTCATCCGTAAGGCGGCAGATGCTGAATGTTCAGCGCAAGGCCCAAGAAGATTTGACGGGTATACCAGAGGGGTTTCGTGCTCTGGCCTGGACTGTGGAGGTGTCCATCCAGGTCATGTGCACTGCAATCTACTATATGGAACACCAAGTTTCCTCCATGGGCAGACTGGCAACTGCCCTGGAGGGGCAAACCAAGCGCATTACAGACACAATTGTCAGGATGTGCTTTGACCTGCACAACATTGCCCTGGCTCTGAGCTTAGGGGCACGGACCCAGGGCAACAGGAGAACTGCGAGCTTGGTCACCCACCCAGCTCCTGCTCTGGAACCTCACCGGTTGGCATGGAGGATCAACCAATCCTAGTGGTAGGAGATGAGCAGCAGGTGCTTCCATCTGGAAGTTCATCGGCCATGGACACAGGCCTCGACTATTGCCATGGTGACTCAGCACGCACATGTGCCTCAGCAAGTGTCTCCTGGTGTGGCCGGCTGCTTAAGGCCACAGTCACACAGAGGACACCCGCCGAAGTCATCCAGGGCAAGGCAGATGACAAATCAGACGCCTGTCTGCAGTGCAGCCACAACTGAGGGGGGATCACTGCGCCAGAGCACTTGTAAACATGTTTGTAAAAATCCACATTTGTCATGAATAGGGGCACATGGGTGACATTTATCTTTCATGATGTTGGTATGCCTGGAAGGCTTGTGGATAAACACAAAACTCACATTCCCTCATGCTTATGTTCTTATTGATAGCTGTGGCTATATGACTTGTGTCTGAAGGTTGAAGTAGAAATCAAATGTTGAGGGAGGGCAGGAGGAATCATGTAAATGTGTGGGTCGATGGAGAAGGTTTGAATGTATGGGCTTCAGGACTCTCTCATTGCAACTGGGAGATGAAGGGAAAATATTTCACTAAATACACCATTACCCTTGGAAGCCTGAGTCATCTTCTGCATCGAGTCTCAATCAGTTGCAGGTAGCTGAACTGCTGCCTGTACACCCTTGGGGCAGCATAATGTTATCTGTGCATCCAATGAGGGTTTCTAGGCTCCTCCTGACCATCGGGGTCTGGCGCTGCTCTGTCCCTTTCCTGAGGACCCACAGCAGCCTGAGAATCCCTGTAATCCCCTATTCATCTCACCCTCCTCCTCCTCTTCCTCCTCCTCTCCTCACTGGAGGTTGTGTCTCCAACAGAGACCACAATCCCCATTTGTCTCCAGGGGTTTTCACCCCTCACCCCTGGGATACAGACAGCAGAATATTCAATGAAAAATCAAAAGAGCCCTCTGAATGAATGGAGCATCCTAATGAGAAAATATTCAAACTGTAATTCTGCCCACTGAAATGAGCAGTCCCTGCAGTCAATGAATTATGAACTACAAAGTTGAGACTCTGCTCTCAGCTGCAGTTTAAAAACCCACCCAGACAAGCTTGCCCTTAAACAAAATGGATTCCCTACCTGTTGTCAATCTCACGCTGAAAGCATATTATTGCCTTCTGGCCGTCTTATTCCAGTGAGATAAATAGTTAATTGACTCAATTGGGTTTTAAATTGCCATTTAAATAACACAGGCGAGTTCCCGACTTTTTGACCCACCTGCGTATGATATTATCATAAACCAGCATGATGACACCGTGAATGGTGCCCGGCATCATCACACTCCATAACACGCTCTGCAAAGTAAGAAAAACTCCCAATCACAGAGCTTATTATTCAGCTCATGGTCTGTTCCAGGCAATTGTCCTGCCCACAAAATTTCCATCCAAATTTAAGGTGCTGTTTATAGCTTCCATAATATATAATGATAATCCTAATTGGAAAGACTTGAGGATAATTTTCTGAGTATGTTGGAATAGCAGTTACTGCCATCTCAATCAGAAAATCACTGGCAATGCAGCCAATATGCGCTGATAGTGGGAAAACTTCCCCACATGCTTACATTTGGTAAGTATACAAAAACAAATTTAGCAAACAAATTCTAATTGAACGAATCCTAATATAGTTCCAGGCTTAATTAACATTGATCTCAGGGGTTCTTGTCAAATGCCAGTTCCCCATCCCACTATATTTTCTTTTATTCATTCACAGGATATGGGCATCGCTGGCTGGGCCAGCAGTTGGGGAGTGTAGAACCAGGGGCCACAGTCTCAGGATATGGGGTAGGCCATTTAGGACTGAGATAAGGAAAAATCTCTTCACTTAGAGGGTGGTCAACCTGTAGAATTCTCTACCACAGAAGGCTGTGAAGGCCGAGTCACTGAGTATATTCAAGAAAGAAATAGATAAATTTTTGGATGTTAGGGGCATCAAGAGGTATAGAGAGAAAGCGGGAATATGGTATTGAGATAGAGGATCAGCCATGATTATATTGAATGGCGGAGCAGGCTTGAAAGGCCGAATGGCCTATTCCTGCTCCTAGTTTCTATGTTTCTATGTTATTACCCATCCCGAATTGCCCTTGAGAAGGTGGTGGTGAGCTGCCTTCTTGAACCGCTGCAGTCCATGTGGTGTAGCTACACCCACGGTACAGTTAAGAAGGGAGTTCCAGGATTTTGACCCAGCAACAGTGAAGGAATGGTGATACGTTTCCAAGTCAGGGTAGTGAATGACTTGGAGGGGAACTTCCAGGTGATGGTGTTCCCATCTATCTGCTGCCCTTGACCTTCTAGATGATAGTGGTCGTCGGGGTTTGGAAGGTGCTGTCAAAGGAGCCTTGGTGAATTCCTGCAGTGCATCTTGTAGATGGTACACACTGCTGCTACTGTGCGTCGGTGGTGGTGGGAGTGAATGTTTGCAGATGTGGTGCCAACCAAGTGAGCAGCTTTGTCCTGGATGGTGTCAAGCTTCTTGAGTGTTGTGGGAGCTGCACTCATCCAGGCAAGTGAGGAGTATTCCATCACACTCCTGACTTGTGCCTTGTAGATGGTGGACTGGCTTTGGGGAGTCAGGAGGTGAGTGTCGGAAGAAAGAACAAACTTGCATTTATACAGTGCCGTTTACATTGTCACAATTTCCCAAGAACCTCACAGTCAATTAATTACTTTTGTAAGTTGTCACTGTTGTTACCTGGACTAATTTGTGCATAGTGAGGTCTGACAAACAGAAGAAATAAATAATCAGATAAAAGCAAAGCTGTGAAGAAGTGTCATACAGACTTGAAACGCTAACTCTGTATTTCTCTCCACAGATGCTGTTAGACCTGCTGAGTTTTTCCAGCATTTTCTGTTTTTATTTGAGATAAATAATCTATTAATCTGTTATTGGCAAAGCAGTTTTAGAGGATGGAAGATAATGAGGAAATGGCAAAGACATTAAACAATTCTTTTATCTGTCTTCATGACTGAAGACACAAAAAAATATTCTGGAAGTAGTGGGAAAGCAAGGGTCCAGTGAAATTGAGAAACTTAAGGAAACTTAAGTAAAGAAATAATGCTGGAGAAAATAATGGAACTAAAACCTGACCAGTGAGACTCCATGGGTGAATAAAGACATAAGGGAACAATTGATGGTTAGGAAAGAGGCATACATTAAGTAGATAGACAGCAGAGACGATTAAAAGACTTAGGTGAGAAGTCAAAAAACAATCAGGAAGGCAAAGAGGAGCTATGAAATTAAATTATCAAAGAATATAAAACTAAATAGTGAAATATTTTACAGGCACATCAGTAAAAAAAGGAAGGCTAATGCCATGTCCCTAAGACATGAAAGAGATCATAAACTGTTTAAATCAAACCTTACTTTTTTGCTTATTTAAAAAGTGAACTTTGCGGAACCAAAAGATGTCTGCTACAAATCACATGGGTTGCAAGTTGGCTACAGTTTCTGGAAATTTCCAACAACTGTTACAGGGCAAAAGCTCAACCCTCATCCTTGTGGAACCTCACACCCCTCATTGTGAGGACAGAGTGCAATCAACAAAACTAGGGACCAACAGATGACCTGTCTCCCCAGCCTGGTCCTGTAACAAAAGGAGAGCCATCAAAACTCATTATATCTGCAGAGATACTAAAAGCCCACCATTTGTCTCCTAAGGTGAAGAATGGATTTTGACCAGAGGCTTAGAAACTGCTTGCTAGCCGGTTACTGACTCATTAATAGACAACATCACATGAACTAAAATTCTGGCCTTTGGAAAGTTTTAATATTACATTTCTAGACTTGCAACTCCGTTTGCTGTTTAACCTCCAGTCTGCAAACACCACAGTAGGACGCCAGGCTGACCAACAGCCTGCACCAAGTCTAAGCTTCCTCGAAGCCTGTTTCTTTGCAAGATTCTTGCCATCGCATGCTGAACAGACCAAGTATCTGTATACCAATCTCACTACATCACCCATCAACTTTAAAGGAATCCTGCAACTCTTGCTTCAGCTAGCTGAGCCTGCCTGAACTGCAACTCCTCTGTTATATAACTCTAACTGGACTCTGGCTTTCTGGACTCTGGCAATCACGTGAACTGATATCCATATCTGTGGTTCTTTTTGCGTGTGCGCATGTGTGCGTGCATGCGCGTGTGTGCGTAGTAACAACCAGCACTCAGGTTTGAACGTATGAATAAACAATGCTTCTGATTTAACTCTAAAGACAGTTTGCAGCAAGCCACTTTAAAAATTGACCTCACAAGCCGAGGGTTTGGGGAAACAGCCATAGCCTACTTCAAAAATAAAAACACTTCTGCTTACGGACAGACAGTGATAAAATAAAGGAGTTCAGGTTTGCTTCCTTCCCCTGTCTGTAACACTGTATTGGAAATTAAGAGGTAGAAAGTAATAGGAACAGTAAGAGATAGGAAGGATAATTCAACAGGTAACATAAGAGAGATGGCAGAAATACTAAATAATTATTTCACTTTGGTATTCACCAAAGAGATGGAACATTGTCCACTCACGCCACCGAACACACCAAACACCAGTGGGCACGGAAAATCCCAGCCTTGGACTTCTGAATTAAAAGCACAATTTCTAAATTTGCAGATGACTTGGGGGGGGGGGGCGGGGAGGGGGGCGTAGGGGGAATAGTCAATATTGAGGACTGCAGGAGCATGTTGACAAATTTGCAAATGGAACTGATGGCACACATGGTAGGTTTTTAACAGAGATTATGAATTCATTAGTTTTGATATTTGAGAATTCTAGAACTATTCCCATGGACTGGAAGGTAGCAAATGTAATCCTGATATTCAGGAATGGAGGGGGAGACAAAACAAGGAATGTAAAGCCATTTAGCCTGACAACACCAGTAGGGAAAATACTAGAATCTTTTATTAAGGCTGTTGTAACAGACCAATTAGAAAATCATAATATGATCATGCAGAGTCAATATAGATTTAGGGAAAGGAAATTGCGTTTAACAAATCTGTTAGTGTTTTGATGATGTAAATAGTAGGGTTGATAAGGGGAAAATGGTAGATGTAATGTATTTGAATTTCAAAACAGATTTGAAAAGGGGCTGCAGAAGAGATTATCACACAAAATTGGAGATCATGGGATTATGGATCATATGTTAGTGTGGATTAAGAACTAGTTAATGGACAGAAAACAATAAACGAGTCATTTTTGGGTTGACAGACTACAAACTGGTCGTGGGATATCACATAGATCAATGCTTGGGCATCAGCTATTTAAAATCTATATCAATGACTTACAAAGGGGGATCTTGAGTAATTATTTAAGTTTGCGGACAATGCAAAGTTAGTCACCTGTGAGGATGCAAGGAGGCTGCAATAGGATTTAGACACGTTAAGTGAATAGACAAGAGCGAAGCAGATGGAATACAATGTGGAGAAATGTGAAGTTAACCAGTCTGGAAGGAAAAATGGGAAAGAAAAATATTTCTTAAATGGCGAGAGGCTGCGAAATGTTGGTATTCAAAGGTATCTGAGTGTTCTTATGCACGAGTTATGGAACATTATTATGTATATACATCAAATAATTAGGAAAGCAAATTGTACACAAGGATTGGAGCGTAAGAATTAAGAAGTCTTAATGTAATTATATAGGGCCTTGGTGATATCACTGTGTTCCAGACAGATTTGACCTCCTTACCTAAGGAAGAATATATTGGAAAGAAATATGTCCGACCAGCTTCCTGACGTGTTCCCACCTCCAAGCCTTTTTCCGAGAGGCAGGCTCCCATTGGCAACAGCCACCCACCTGGCAGTGATGGGTAGCCAATTAAAGTAATTAAAAGTTCAATTATTCCCTATTTCGGCACTTTAATTTTATTTTTGGAATGTCGCATGGACCCCCACTGTGTCGCACCTTGTCTACTAACAGGAGGTGACAGCAGTATGGCAAATGACCAAATAAAGAAGCCAAATTGTTCATCGCAGCACATCTGCTGGGAAATGCTTTCATCTGAAAGCGTTTGCCCTACAGACATCAGATTTTAGCAGTCGGTTCCAGCACTGATATCATCCCTTCATTTGTGCTGCCCTCTCCTACTCCATATACCTGAACAGTCCTGATCATCCTCAATGGGGCTGTCGCTCTTTTGCTTCGGTTGCTCTGATTGGCTGTTCTGCATCCAGTGACCCCCCCCCACCTCATTCATCCCTAATTGGGTGGCGAACATGGAGGCTATCTGTCATTTGACTGCCTTCCTTACCATCATGCAGAAGGGTGCACACAGACACAAGTGGAGTTGGGAGCCGGAACTGGTCTAGACACGTGAAATTTTTTTATAGTGGTAAGTTGGCATATATCAATGATTTTGACTTAAATATAAGGGCATGATTAATAGGATTGCAGATAGCAAAAAAATGATGTTGATAGTGAGGTAGAAAGCAGTAAACCAAAGAAGGTACCAATGGATCGTTCAAATGGGCAGGAAAGTGGCAAGTGAAATTTAATCCAGGGAAGTATGAGGTAATGCACTTGGAGAGGACAAACAAAGATAAGGAATGTACAATAAATGGTAAGACACTGAGAAATGTAGAGGAACACAAGGACCTTGGGGTACACATCCACAGATCCATGAAGGTAGTAGAACAGGTAGATAAAGTAATTAAAAAGACATGCGGGATAGTTTTCTTTATTAGCTGAGGCACAGAATATAACAGCTGAGAGATAATAGTAGAACACTGGTTAGGTCACAGCTAGAGCACTGCATACTGTTCTGGGCACTACAGCACAGGAAGAATGTGATGGCACAAGAGAGGGTACAGAGAAGTTTACAAAGGTTGCCAAAACTAGAAAATGTTAGCTTTGAGAAAGGATTTGAATGGGCTTGCTTGTTTTATTTGGTACACCCTACCTGAAAAGTTTGAAATAATTTGCATGCAACAGCATTCATTTGCACTCATTTGATATCAATTGCACTCAAAGCAACCTTTTTTAAAATTCATTCATGCAATTTAGTCATCATTTGCCATCAATTGCCCTCAAAAGCAATCATTTAGCTATTATTTAACATTTCAAGTACCGTAACTGACATCAATGTCACCAATTGCCCTAAATCACAGAACTCAAACATTTACGATTAGCTGCTTCACTTAAGCATTCGGACACCAAAAATGATCATAGAGTTTATTTTCTATATTTCTGAATTATGATAGTTTCAAACATCATAAAACTGAGCTAACTTTAGAAAAAGCAGACCCCGTTTTGATGAAGTACTTTTATGTTTTACTTTATAACCAATAACCTGTGCAACACAACCCTGCCACCCCTGTCACCCCTCCCAGCCCCGCTCACTCATCCTTCTCTCGCCCCACCACTCCCTGCCACCCCGGAGCAATATTTCCCCCCACGAACCCCTGCTGAGCAATCTTCTTCCGCCCCTCCCAAAACCCCCCAACCTGGAGCAGTATTTTTGCATACCCCCAAAATCTTTCGAAAGTCAAACTTTTCAGGTAGGGTGAGCCAACATAAAGCAGTATTAGGTCGTATGACCAAATGCTTGGTCAGTGGTTAAATGGATTTTAAAGGTTCAGGGAAAATCACGGACTGCTTTCCCCACAATGCGCCTTCTGACCCCTATTTACACTGACATCAGGATCCTGAAGCCTGTGGGAAAATCCTCACCCGAGAGGAGAGTGCGAGAGGAGGACCTTGGGACAGGCAGTCAGCAGCACCTAGAGGACAGTACGAGAGGAGGGCCCTGGGACAGGCACTCAGCGACACCTAGAGGAGAGTGCGAGAGGAGGGCCCTGGGACAGGCATTCAGCAGCACCTAGAGGAGGGTGTGAGAGGAGGGCCCTGGGACAGGCAGTCAGCAGCACCTAGAGGAGAGTGCGAGAGGAGGACCCCGAGCCAGACAGTCAGCAGCACCTAGCAACTAACATCACAGGAGAAACATAAGTTCAGTGGTTGGTGAGAAACCTCTGTTAGGGAGTGTTATCAAATAGCTGAGAATTAGAAAAACACATTATTTTTAAAAGAAGGGGCGGCTTACATTTAAGTAAGAAACTCAAGCAATAGGGAAATGTGAAGTCGAGGCCAGGTAAAATAAATTTGTATAAGTAAACCAAAGGAAAATAAAGTTAATGCAAGGGAAGTAAATTGAAGTCATGGCAGGACAGCTTGGTCGTGTGGAATGTGTGTCTTGTAATATGTGGGAAGTAGTTGACACTATTAGTGTCCTAGATGACCACATGTGCAGGAAGTGTCACCAGCTGTAGAATATTGAGCTCTGGGTTTCAGAGCTCGAGCAGTGGCTGAAGTCACTGTGGCGCATCTGCGAGGCTGAGAGCTATGTGGATAGCATGTTCAGAGAGGTGGTCACACTGCAGCTTAGGAGCCTGGAGGCAGAAAGGGAATGGATGGCCACCAGGCAGTCCAAGAAAATTAGACAGGTAGTGCAGGAGTCTCCTCAGGTCCCGCTCACCAATCGGTTTTCCATTTTGGATATCGGTGAGGGCGTTGGTTCCTAGGAGGAGTGCAGTCAGATCTAGGTTTATGGCACCACAGGTAGCTCTGCTTTACAGGAGGGGAGAAAGAAGAGGGGAAGAGCAGTAGTAATAAGGAGTTTGTTAGTTAGAGGAACAGACAGGTGTTTCTGTGGCCATAGACATGACTCCAGGGAGGAATGTTGCCTCCCTGGTGCCAGGGTCAAGCATGTTATGGAACAGCTGCAGGACATTCTTCTGGCAGAGGGTGATCAGCCAGAGGTTGTGGTCCACATTGGTACCAATGACTTAGGTAGGAAAGGGGATGAGGCCCTGAAAGCAGACTTTAGGGAGCTAGGAAGGAGATTGAAAAGCAGAACCTCCACAGCAGTGATCTCAGGATTACACCCAGTGTAGGAGATTACACCCAGTATAGGAGAATTGAGCGAATGAACACGTAGCTGAAAGAATGATCTAGCAGAGAGGGCATCAGGTTTCTGAGGCATTGGGACCAGTTGTGGGGAAGGTGGGACCTGTAGAAGCCAGACGGCCTACAACTGAACATGGCTGGGATGAGTATCCTAGCAGGGAGATTTGCTAGTGCTGTTGGGGGCGGCGGGGGGTGGGGGGGGGGCTTAAACTAAATTGGCAGAGGGATGGGAACCTGAGGGAAAATTCAGAGCAGGGAATGAGAGATGGAGAATTAGTGAGTGACTCTGAAAGACAGAAGCAGCACAGGTTAAAAACTGTACAGCACTGGCATTGGGCAGTGTTAAAAGTTATATATGTAAATGAAAGGAGCATAGTAAATAAAGAGCCGAGGGCACAGATAGACACATCGCAGCATGATATCATCACTATAATGGAAACTTGGCTTAAGGAGGGGCAAAAATGGCAGCTCAACATCCCTGGATATAGGGCGGAATTCTCCCAGATTTGCACTAAGTGCGGTAGTGGGCGGGTAAAACAACATTTTATCCGCCGCCGCAATGGTGGGTTTTCACGCCGTATTGTCTCAAACCTGCCACATTAGTTATGCATTCCAGGGAAACATGCTGTTGATGGTAGGCGGGCTCTCATTCGACCGCCACACCATCACTTCGCTGTTTCATCACACTGGGTGCCATATTAAACGCCCAGCCGTGCGCACACTTCTTAATGCTTCCAGCCCATGACTACTGCAGGGAAGATGCCCACAAAAAGCAAAAAGACTGCAACCCCCAGGTTTAGTGACGCTTAACTGGAATGCCTTTTGGACGCCGTGGAGGCCTGCTGCGATGTCGTCTACTCCCCACTCTGGCCGCAGGATGGGCAGTGGCGTGACCAACCAGGCTTGGAAGATGGTGGCAGTGGTGATCAGTGCCAATGCTGCACAGAAGAGGTTGACTATGCAGATAGAGGATGAATGATCTCATCCGTGCAGCCAGGATATGGCAACCATCTCATCCCTCTACCCCCACACACTCAAGCCCATCGCACACTCATTGGCATCTCACTCACTGCCAACTCAAGAGACATCACCACCCATTCTCACACACATACCCTCATATGCCCATTTGGCCTCATCTCCTCTGGAGGCTGCCTCATCAGACTTCACCATCTTGAGGCCAATTGCACAGATCAACATGTGCCCCCACACACTCCTTGGGATACCCTCCTTTCCCCAGTACAGCCCTTGTCCTGCAGCCTCTTCCCTTGCCTGAGGCCACTTCTCCCCCTTCGCTAAGCAAGCCCTAGCCCTGCACCCATTGAAAAGCCCCCCACATATGCTGATCTAGAAGGTAGAGACCTGCCCATGAGCCTCCCTAAAAGTGATGTGGTGCTGTCTGTGAAGCCTGGCGCTGATGGCTATGAGTGCTGCCTGAAGCAAGGTAGTCAAACAAACCTTGAAGTCCCGAGTGAAGTGCAGCCTGACAGGTGTACGTTGCTTATGTGCTGTCGTGAAACATATTGGCGTGTTTTCCTGTTGATGTAGGCAGACATCCAGCAGGGCAGGACGATTTCGGCAGGCAGGTCTAATAATGAAATGCTAGCGTATTAAAATGAGGTTCCCGATGTCTGTGGTCTGCCATCGGCGGGCTGAGCGGAAAATCGCGAACTGTTTCACGCCATCGTGAAACCAATTGCACCACATTGTCCGCTCATGCCACCAAACACACCCAACGTCAGAGGGCACAGAAAATCCTGGCCATAGAGTTTTCTGACAGGATAGTGAAGGGGATAAAAAAGGTGGGGGTGTAGCATTATTGGTTAAAGAATCAATTACAACTGTGAGGAGGGATGATATACTAAATGAACCATCAAATAAGGCCATATGGGTTGAGCTCAGAAATAAAAAGGGGGCAGTCACACTGCTAGAAGTGTACTATAGATCCACAAATAGTGGAAGGGAGTTAGAAGAGCAAATATGTAGACAGATTTCTGAGTGCAAAAACAATAGGACAGTAACCATTGGGAACTTCAAATACCCTAATATCAGTTGGGATATGAACAGTGTAAAGGGCACAGAGGACACAAAATTCCTGAACTGCATTCAAGGGAACTTTTTCAGCCTGCACGTAACAAGCCCAATGAGAGGGGGTGCAATTCTAGATTTAGTCTCAGGAAATGAAGCTGGGCAAATGGATGAAATAGCAGTGGGTGACCATTTTGGAGATAGTGACAATAATATAATTAGATTTAACATCACTATGGAAAAGGACAAAGATAGAACAGGATTAAAAGTTCTAGAAGAAATTTTACAAAGCTGAGAGGTGAGTTGGCGAGAGTGGACTGGATACAGCTACTAGAAGGGAAAACTGTCAAATCAGTGGGAGGCATTCGAAGGTGAGATTCTACGGGCACTGTGTAGATATGCTCCCACAAAGGAAAAGGGTCATACTGCCAAATCTAGAGCCCCCTGGTTATCCAGAAGCACATAAGCCAAGATAAAGCAGGAAAATAAAGAAAAGAAAGCTTATGACAGTCACAAAAGACTTAATACTGTAGAAAGCCTAGAAGAGCATAGAAAGTAAAAGGGTGAAGTAAAAATGGAAATTAGGAAAGCAAAGAGAGGATACGAAAATATATTGGCAGGTAAAATCAAAGAGAATCCTAAGGTGTTTTACCAGTACATTAAGAGCAAGAGAATAACTAAGGAAAAGGTAGGACCTATCAGATATGTACATGGTAACTTGTGGGTGGATGCGGAAGAAGTGGACAGGGTTCTCAATGAGTACTTTGTCTCTGTCTTCACCAAGGCGAGGGGTGACGCAGATATTCTAGTTAAAGAGGAGTAAGAAATATTAGATACAATAAGAATAGTGAGAGAGGAAGTACTGGAGGGAACTGGCATCCTTGAAGGTGGATAAATCACCAGAGCCAGATGGAGTGTATCCCAGGCTGTTGAAGGAAGCCAGGGAGGAAACAGCGGATGCTCTGAGGATTATTTTCCAATCCTCACTTGATACAGGCGAGGTTCCAGAGGATTGGAGTTCTGCGAACGTTGTACCATTATTTAAAAAGGGTGTGAGGGATAGGCCAAAAAATTATGGGCTGGTCAGTCTGACTTTGGTGGTGGGAAAATTATTGGAAACAATTCTGAGAGAGAGGATAAACTGTCACTTAGAAATGCACGGATTGATCAGGGATAGTCAGCATGGTTATGGTTTTGTTAGGGGAAGATCGTGTCTTACTAATTTAATTTTTGAGGAAGTAACAAGGATTGATGAGGGTAGTGCAATGGATGTTGTCTACATGGATTTCAGGAAGGCATTTGACAAGGTCCCACATGGCAGACTGGTCAGGAAAGTGAGATCTCATGGGATACAGGGGAAGATGGCAGGTTGGATCCAAAATTGGCTCAGTGACAGAAACAAAGGGCAATGGTCAATGGATGTTTTTGCAAATGGGAAACTGTTTCCAGTGGTGTTCCATAGGGTTGAGTGTTGGGGCCCTTGCTGTTTGTTGTATATATTAATGATTTAGGCTTAAATGTGGGAGGTATGATTGGGAAATTTGCAGATGACACAAAAATTGGCCGTGTGGTTGATAATGAAAAGGATAGCTTTCGACTCCAGAATAATATCAAAGGTTTGGTTGAGTGGGCGGAAAAGTCACAAATGAAATTCAATCCAGAAAAATGTGAGCTAATATATTTGTGGAAGGCAAACAAAGCAAGGGAATACTCAATAAACAGGAAGTGAGAGACCTTGGAGTGCATGTCCGCAGGTCCTTGAAGGTCGCAGGACAGGTGGACAAGATGGTCAAGAAAGCATATGGAATGCTTTTCTTTATTGGGAGAGGTATTGAATACAAAAGCAGGGCTGTAATAATGGAACTGTATAAAATGCTGATTAGGCCACAGCTGGAATTTTGTGTATAGTTCTGGTCATCATATTACAAGGACATAATTGCTCTGGAGAGAGTGCAGAGGAGATTCACAAGAATGTTGCCCGGGCTTGAAAATTGCAGCTATGAGGAGAAATTGGATAGGCTAGGGTTGTTTTCATTAGAACAAAGGAGGCTAAGGTGTGACTTAATTGAGGTGTACAAGATTAAGAGGGCCCTAGTTCGGGTAGACAGGAAAGATTTGTTTCCTCTAATTGAGGGTTCAATTACCAGGGGGCCTAGGTTTAAGGTGATTGGTAGAAGGGTCAGAGGGGGCATGAGGAAAAACATTTTTACCCAGTGGGCAGTTGGAATTCACTGCCTAACTGGAGGTTGAGACTGAAACACTCAACTCATTTGAAAGGTACTTGGATCTGCATCTGAAGTGCTGTAACCAGCAAGGCCATGGACCAGGTGCTGGAAAGTGGGATTAAAATGAGCATCTAGTTTCTTTTTTTCTCTTTTTGGCCAGTGCAGATACGATGGGCTGAATGGCCTCTTTCTGTACCGTAACTTTTCTATGGTTCTATGGGTGTTTACAATGGACAGCTGGATTTTCCAGTCCTGCCAACAGTGGGGCCCACCACTGGTGGGACTGGAAAATCCCAGCAGGAAGGTCTTATAGTTCTTTGATTTACCTTGATAAGTGTAAAAATTCAAAGCAGAAGAAAAAACCATTCCCTACCCACCAGATTACAGCAGTTCTTTTCCTCCCTCCTCTCTCTCTCCTCACACCCTTTAATTCCCTTCCCCACCCCCATCTCCACCCCCGACATTCTCCTCCCCCACCCCCCTTATTTCCCTCTCCCACCCCCATCCCTTTTGCCCCACCCCCCACCAACTGGAGATGTCAGTTCACAAGGCCGGCTAGAAAGCAGAAGTGATGTTTTCTGGCCGGCCCTGCTGCAGTTTTGAAGCTGGTATGGGAGCAGCGAGGACCGTTGGAATGAGCTAGGTACTGGGGAGGTCTGGGGCGTGGAAGAGGTCTGATAGAAGCTCGGGGAGAGAGTTTGGGAGGGCTTGCAGTTCAACGACATCGGCGAGTCCTCGAATTCAGTAGCTTTAGCGTGGCAAAAAGCCTGGAGTCTGGGGGTGGGGTGAAGAGTTTGGACACTGGAGGGATAGAGGAGGAGAGTTTGGAGGCTGGAGAGGGGAGCGAGTTGAGAATGGAGGGTGACAGAGGGGAGAGTTTAGGCACTGGAGGGAGAGGAGGTGAGTTTGGAGGTTCGAGGGAGAGTGCAGAGAGACAGTCGAGCTGGAAGGAGAGAGGCAGAGTTTCAAGGCTGAGGGGAGAGAGTTTAGACCCTGAGACTAGGGAGAGAGTGTTTAGGCCCTGGGAGTGGGGTGGGGGTTGGAGTTTAGACCCTGGGCGTGGGGAGCCCTGAGACCTGGGGAGTGGGTGAGTAGGAAGTATAGAGCCTGAGACTAAAATGAATTAAGAACTGATGGGGGTTAAGCGGTGCTCTCAAGCATGTACTGTGTAGTAGAATGATTTTTTTGGACTAAATGAAATATTGAATAAATTCAGATCATATTTAAGTAAATAATTTCCTTGTATATTTCAATGCAGGTTGCTGAGTGCATTAGATAGCTTTGAGCGTGCCAGATAGCTTTGAGCACGCAATCAAATTTGATGTCAAATTCATTTCAAATTAGAGCTTTTGATGTCAAATTGTAATTGAGTGCATTGAGTGCACTTGAAAACAAATATGTCAACACTTTCAGGTAGGGCAGAAGACCACAGGGGAAATTCAATTGAGATGCATAAAATTATGAGGGGCCTAGAGTTGCAATTTCCCTTAGCAAAGGGGTCAATAGCCAGGGGCATAGAATTAAAAGAACTGATAGAAGGATTAAAGGAGAGTTGAGGAGAAATTTTTCACCCAGAGCATGGTAAGAGTCTGGAAATCTACTGCCTGAAAGGGTGGTAGAAGAAGAACCCTCATTGCATTTAAAACGAAGTTGGATATGCACTTGAGGTGCCGTAAACTACAGGCTACTCACCAAGAGCTAGAAAGTGGGATTAGGCTGCATAGCTCTTTTTTGGCTGGCATTAACATGATAGGCTGAATGGTCTGATTCTGTGCTATAAATTTCTATGGGCAGCATTTTACAGCCCCTGCTGGCAGGTTTGTAGCTGAGTAGCCTCTCAAATTCTGCAGGCGTCCTTCCCACCAGCTATCTGCCAGCCCCTGACCTGGCAGTGATTTTACAGGTGGTTGAAGACTATGCCCAGCAGGTTACACCGCTCAGATCTTGGATGGGAAGGGGCAAGTGCCTCCTGTCCTTTCCCGATCGCTGCCCCCTGCCACAACCCCCTCCCCCCGAGTTCTGCTGCACCACCCAGCTGCCTGAGTGTCCCCTTCCTCCTCACCTTTGCAACTCAGCCCCTACTCCCCTCCCTCCCCCTACCCTGGTGCTACCTCTGCTATCTCTGGTGAGAGACCCCAAACTTACCTGCATCCCGGGCTCCCAGCACTTTTGTGACCACCATTCCTGATGGTGCTGCTAATTGGCTGGCACTTTTCGGAAGTAGGATTTCCTGCCCAGACTGGCGGGGGGGGGGAGATGGGGTGGGGGTGGAAGGCCTGCCTCCAGCCAATAACTACAGCTGTGGGACAGCCGTCAGGAGCAGAGTTGCATTCCCCATCCGCCCTTTTTGGAAGGGGCTGCAGGAAACTCCAGCATCCAAAAAATCCTGGCCTATGATTCTATGAACAACAAAATGGATAGGAAACTCCAGCTTTTGCTAGGGATGACAACAGAACGAATGCCATCTGCAAAATTACAGCCTGACAGCAGGCCACAGACAGACAGGACCAATGGGAACACGGGGAGGCGGTAGTGTAGTGGTATTGTTGCTTGGCCAATGATCCAGCGACCCAGAATAATGCTCTGGGGTCCTAGGTTCGAATTTGAATTCAATAAAAATCTGTAATTAAAAATCTAATGATGACCATGAAACCATTGTTGACTGTAGTAAAAACCTATCTGGTTCACTAATGCCCTTTAGGGAAGGAAATCTGCCATCCTTACCTGGCGGCCTGGCAAGCCACTCAGTTGTATCAGTCTGCTAAAAAGCTTAAAAGGAATGGAACTGGACAGACCACCTGGCATCGACCTAGACACCAGAAATGACAACGGTAAAACCCGATCCCTGTCAGCCCTACAAAGTCCTCCTTACAAGCATCTGGGGGCTTGTGCCAAAACTGGGAGAGCTGTCTCACGGACTAGTCGAGTAACAGCCTGACATAGTCATACTTATGGAAACTTACCTTGCAGATCATGTCCCAGACACCACCATCACTATACATGGGTATGTGCTGTCCCACTGGCAGGACACACCCAGCCGAGATGGCGGCACAGTGGTATATAGCCAGGAGGGAATTGCCCTGGGAGTCCTCAACATCGACTCTGGACCCCATGAAGTCTCATGGCATCAGGTCAAACGTGTGCAAGGAAACCTCCTGCTGATTACCACGTACCACCCTCCCTCAGCTGCTGAATCAGTGCTGTTCCATGTTGAACATAACTTGTCATAAAAACTCATCTGGTTCACTAATGCCCTTTAGGGAAGAAAATCTGCCATCCTTACCTGGTCCCACTGGCAGTACAGGCCCAGCAGAGGTGGTGGTGGGATGCAGTCCGGAAGGACTGACCACCTCACAGTTGTGGGGATGAAGCCCTGGCTTCACATTGAGGATGCCCTCCAGCGTGTTGTGTGGCACTACCACCGTGCTAAATGGGATAGATTTCAAACAGATCTAGCAACTCAAGACTGGGCATCCATGAGGTGTTGTGGGCCATCAGCAGCAGTAGAATTGTACTAGAACACAATCTGTAACCTCATGGCCTGGCATATCCCCATTCTACCATTACCATCAAGCCAAGGGATCAATCCTGGTTCAATGAAGAATGCAGGAGGGCATGCCAGGAACAGCACCAGGCATACCTAAAAGTGAGGTGTCAGCCTCGTGAAGCTATAACACAGGACTACTTGTGTGCCAAACAGCAGAAGCAGCAAGTAATAGACACAGCTAAGCGATCCCACAACCAACGGATCAGATCTAAGCTCTGCAGTCCTGCGACATCCAGTTGTGAATGGTGGTGGACAATTAAACAACTCACAAATATTGCCATCCTCATTGATGGAGGAGCCCAACACATCAGTGTAAAAGATAAGGCTGAAGCATTGGCTACAATCTTCAACCAGAAGTGCCGAGTGGATGATTCATCTTGGCTTCTTCCAGAGGTCCCCAGCATCACAGATGCCAGTCTCCAGCCAATTGATTCACTCCACGTAATATCAAGAAATGGCTGAAGGTATTAGATACTGAAAAGGCTGTGGGCCTTGACAATATTCTGGCAATAGTGCTGAAGACTTGTGCTCCAGAACTTGCCATGCACCTAGCTAAGATGTTCCAGTATAGCTACAACACTGGGATCTATTTGGCTATGTGGAAAATTGTCCAGGAATGTCCTGTATACAAGAAGCAGGCCAAATCCAACCCGGCCAATTACTGCCCCATTAGTCTACTCTCGATCATCAGTAAAGCAATGGAAGGGGTCATCAACAGTACGATCAAACGGCATTGATTAACAGTTTGGGTTCCGCCAGGGCTACTTAACTCCTGACTTCATTACAGCCTTGGTTCAAACATGGACAAAAGAGCTGAACTCCAGGGGTGAGGTGAGAGTGACTGCCCTTGACATCAAGGCAGCGTTTCATCGAGTGTGGCATCAAGGAGCTCTAGCAAAATTGGAATCAATGGGAAACGGGGAAAACTCTCCGCTGGTTGGAGTCATACCTAGCACAAAGGAAGATAGTTGTGTTTGTTGGAGGTCCATCAACTCAGCTCCAGGACATCACTGCATGAGTTCCTCAGGGTGGTGTCCCAGGCCCAACCATCTTCAGCTGCTTCAGCATTGACCTTCCTTCCATCATAAGGTCAGAAGTGGGGATGTTCGCTGATGATTGCACAATGTTCAGCACCATTTGCGACGACTCAGGTACTGAAGCAGTCCATGTCTAAATGTAGCAAGACCTAGACAATATCCAGGCTTGGGCTGACAAGTGGCAAGTAACATTCATGCCAATCGTGTTCCAGGAAACGAACATCGCCAACAAGAGAGAATCTAACCGTCGCCCCTTGACAACCATCGCTGAACCCCCCACTATCAAAATCCTGGGGGTTACCATTGACCAGAAACTGAACTAGACTAGCCATATAAATACTATGGTTACAAGAGCAGGTCAAAGGCTCGGAATCCTGCAGTGAGTAACTCACCTCCTGACTCCGCGAAGCCTGTCCACCATCTGCAAGGCGCAAGTCAGGAGTGTGATGGAATACTCCCTACTTGCCTGGATGAGTGCAGCTCCCATAACACTCAAGAAGCTTAACACCATCTAGGTCAAAGCAGCAAATTTAATGCTGCTGATTGGCACCCTTTCCACAAACACTCACTCCCTCCACCACCGACACACAGTATCAGCAGTGTGTACCATCTACAAGTTGCACTGCAGGAAATCACCAAGCCTCCTTAGGCAGCACCTTCCCAACCCACGACCACTACCATCTCGAAGTACAAGGGCAGCAGACACACGGGAACACTAACACCTGGAAGTTCCCCTCCAAGATGCTCACCATCCTGACTTGGAATTATATCGCTGTTCCTTCACTGTTGCTGAGTCAAAATCCTGGCACGCCCTCCCTAACAGCACTGTGGGTGTACTCACAGCACATGAACTGCAGCGGTTCAAGAAAGCAGCTCACCACCACCTTCTCAAGGTTAATTAAGGATGGGCAATAAATGTTGGCCTAGCCAGCGACACCCATATCCCGTGAATGAATAAAAAGAACAGATCAGCTCCCTGCAGTGGGCGGTGGTACATCACCACCAATGTTTCTTTTCAAATGCATAGCAGCCTGGAAGTTCCCATACAGGCCGAGTACATGTCAGCCCCATTAAATCCCCATGTGAATGGCCGCACAAAATAACTTAAAGGTCTTGTACACTTGAATGAATAAGCCATGCACAACAAAAAAATGGAACATTGATCCCACTGCACAGGAACTAATAGCTCCCCCGTGCCTATTTTTTGACCATTAGAAGTTGTCTTGGCGTAGATTGCTTCCCTATCATTTCAGGTGGGAATAGTCTGATGCAAAAGATCAAGAAAGTGAAACTAATAATAATTACTATTATATTATAAAGTGCACGCCTGACACCTACTGGTAGAGAAGATTGTGATTTAACTTGCTTCTAAATGGGAATTTTAGGAAATGATCCATTACATATAATTCATTGCACTGACATCCTTCACCTTGGTTAGCTCCAAAAAAAATAACAAAATGAGAGTAGTAAAATTGGATGAAGGGCAAGATAGATTCTATGCTGGAGAAAAAAAAACTCCACTTCTTTCTGCAGCAGGATCACAAATATGTCAATCTCTTTCTTTCAAAATCAATGGAACTTTGCCTCTTCTAGCTTGCCCACAAAGGCTGAACATGTGTTCCTTTCCTCCTCTGTGCAGTATCTTGAAATATTTTCTAACATTAAACATTAAAGTATAAAAATTTAATGCTGCTGATGAAAAACAACCTATATGACAAGAAAACTTCCTATGTCTCAACAAATAAAGTTCACGATTAAGTAATTATTGTCAGAGAAAGAAAAGCATCTTGAACTGATCTTAAGTCTGCCAGTTTTACAGATTTTGACAAATTTTCTCTGCTTCAGCCAGTGATGCCACATTGTAGTCAGTTCTGGGTCTTCCTCATTTAACTTCCAACCCACTAAGATCATAACGATTATTAAATCATCTAAAGTGCCTTTTACTGAATGTTTACTCCACAGTAGATGATGGAGGTAATGTGTTACAATTCACCTAGGAAGTCCGAGTTGCTATGGCAACATGTACTTGCATGTTGTAATCTGGAGTTATGGGCAGTGATGGGAGAAGCTCCAAAATTCTTTCCATTGCATGACTGACCAGGAATTCCGCCCGCTCTTCCATCTGCCATTGGTGTGTGTTGCAATGATTTGCAGGTTGATACTCAACCTGCTTGGCTGCATTATGAACGCACCTTGCATGGTCATCAAGTCCTAGAGTGAGACTCGATTTCAGAGCTTCTGGCTTAAAGGCAGGGATGCTATTCACTGCACCACGAGATTTCCCACCTACAATAGATAAAAGGCTGTTTTATATTTTTGGTTATCAGGTTTGCTTTGTTCGGCAAACACTAGCTGCTCCCTTGATATTAACACATTAGTTGGTGCTTGAAACAATATAGGCAGAGAGACCAGTTAACTGAACAAACACTGGTAGTTTATTGGAACAAAGAACAGAACCACTAACAACATATTTGCTTCTTCAATCACCTCCAGCTCTAGACTTATAGTTACCCAAGAAGCCCATGCTGTGTAGGGATTGGTCGATACAGTCACATGGTCAACTAACTACATTCTCTTAAAGATACATAGCACTCCACTTTACTACAGGCTGCAAATTGTTTTTAACATGGCAATGTCAAAACATAGACTGTCAACTCTGATCAAATATTCACAACTGTGATGTTAATCTCTCGTTTACAATTCTTCATGCCTTTATGCTGAACTGGATATTTATGAATAGACGGCTTTGCATGAATTAGAATGGTATTCAGGCATTGCATTGTATTTTCTGTGCAAAATACAGGAATGTTCGTATTTAGGAAATAAATTAGTCATAACAGTTAAACATCCCAGAGCACATGGACTTGCACTTAAACCTGAGATGATATTTTGTGCACTGGGCCAAACATCAATGCTGAAGTTGGATCTGAATGCAGTCCAGGCTGATGTGAGCTTAATCAATTGGAATTTGTCACATCTCTGGAAATTTTGGCTATTTTATGTTCTTCTAAGTTAGAAATTGTTTTAAAGGTGTTGTTTCTTAGGAGGGCCCCAGTGCTGGGGTGCATAGCAGAAGCCAGATGGAGCATTTCATTGAATCATAGAATGATACATATAGAACAAGGCCATTTGGCCCATTATGCCTTGTCCCCCTCCACAATAATGACTTAGCAGTTGTGACCACATTTAATTTTTAAACCTTTAAAAGTGTTCACAGCTAAGGCACCTCTATTTTTCTCCTACCTACAGCGGCAATGTCCGCCTCTCACAGTGGGGCTGCAGCTGCCCACATCCCCAGGCACTCTGATTGGCCCTTACACATGTGCAGCCTGCCCATGGTCCTTAAGGGCGGGACTCCTGGAGGCGGCCAATTAACAGGCTGCCTCCAGAAAGATGGTGCGGGTGGGTGGGCATCAGAAACCTTTTGGGATCAGGAGCTAAAAATGTTCCCATTTCTTGTTTAAAAAGTCAGTCAGTAAGATTCTTATTATTCTTATTATACAGTTTCTTCTTATTTACTCTATCAAAATTGTTCATGATTTTGAACACCTCTACCAAAACTCCTTCTGAGTTGCTCAAAGGAGAAAAACAGCAGCTTTTTCAATCTCTCCACATAGACCCTCATCTCTGGTACCATTCCAGTAAATCTCTTCTGCACCCTCTCTAGGGTCTCCATACCTTTCCTAAAATGTGGTGGCCAAAACTGAACGTAATAATCCAGCTGAGGCCAGTGCTTTTGAAGGATAATCTTACTTCCTTGCTTTTGTACTCTTCACCTTTATTAATAAAACCAAGGATCCCATATGTTCTTTTTTAAAAGCCTTCTCAACTCAACCTGCCTCCTTCAAAGACTTGTGTACCTAATTGCCCTTTAAAATTGTACTGTACAATTTAGTTTATCTTGCAACTCCTCATTCTTCCTACCAGAATATATCACTTCACATTTCTCTGCATGCAATAACTTATCTTCCCTTCAGTTGAAAGGTAACCCTTCAGTTCCACAACATGTCTGTTGAATATTTCACCGCATGGCCCCTCCTTGCTCTCCCAGGATTGGAATTCGGCTCGATGGCTCCTTTTGATTCTGACACCATTTCAGCTGTAACTCTGCACTGCCTCATTACTCACTGCACTGCTATTTAATGCTTCGGGGTTGTTTTTTCCTTTGCCTCTGCGGTTTACTGACCTGCCTGCGCTTGAATATCACTAACACACTGCCTAGTGTGTGGCATTTCTGCCATTGGGACACTGCCAATCACTGAGACCATGGCATTAGTCCTAATCCAATCAGAGACATATGAACATATGAATTAGGAGCAGAAGTAGGCCTTTCAGCCCCTTGAGCCTGCTCCGCCATTCAATAAGATCATGGCTGATCTGATTGTTGCCTCAACTGCACATTTGTGCTTACCCACAATATCCTTTGACCCACTTGTTAGTCAAGAATCTATATACCTCTGCCTTAAAAACATTCAATAACCCTGTCTCCACCGCTCTCTATGGAAGAGAGTTCTATGGATGATGGTGCACGCCCCTGGTGAAGCCCGTGGATGATGGTGCGAGCTAATGTGAAGCCCCTGGATGATGGTGCAAGTCCCTGGCAAAGCCCCTGGATGATGATGCAAGCCCCTGGTGAAGCCTCTGGATGATGGTGTGAGCTCCTGGTGAAGCCTTTGGATGATGGTGCTAGCCCCTGGTGAAGCCTCTGGATGATGGTGTGAGCTCCAGGTGAAGCCTTTGGATGATGGTTCTAGCCCCTGGTGAAGCCTCTGGATGATGGTGCAAGCCCCTGGTGAAGCCCCTGGATGATGGTGTGAGCCCCTGGTGAAGCCTCTGGATGATGGTGCTAGCCCCTGGTGAAGCCTCTGGATGATGGTGCAAGCCCCTGGTGAAGCCCCTGGATGATGGTGTGAGCCCCTGGTGAAGCCTCTGGATGATGGTGTGAGACCCTGGTGAAGCCTCTGGAGGATGGTGCGAGCCCTTGGTGAAGTTTCTCGATGATGGTGTGAGCCCCTGGTGAAGCCATTGGATGATGGTGTGAGCCCCTGGTGAAGCCCCTGGATGATGGTGCAAGCCCCTGGTGAAGCCTCTGGATGATGGTGTGAGCCCCTGGTGAAGCCTCTGGATGATGGTGCAAGCCCCTGGTGAAGCCTCTGGATGATGGTGCGAGCCCCTGGTGAAGTTTCTCGATGATTGTGTGAGCCCCTGGTGAAGCCTCTGGATGATGGTGTGAGCCCCTGGTGAAGCCTCTGGATGATGGTGTGAGCCCCTGGTGAAGCCTCTGGATGATGGTGCAAGCCCCTGGTGAAGCCTCTGGATGATGGTGCGAGCCCCTGGTGAAGTTTCTCGATGATTGTGTGAGCCCCTGGTGAAGCCTCTGGATGATGGTGTGAGCCCCTGGTGAAGCCTCTGGATGATGGTGTGAGCCCCTGGTGAAGCCTCTGGATGATGGTGCAAGCCCCTGGTGAAGTCTCTGGATGATGGTGTGAGCCCCTGGCGAAGCCCCAGGAAGATGGTGGGAATCCATGGTGAAGCCCTGGGAAGATGGTGCGAGTCGCAGGTGAATCCCTGGGAAGATGGTGCGTCCATGGAAGATGGTGAGTCCATGGCAAAGTCCCTGAAGCAAATCCGAAGCATTAATGAAATCCACGAAGATCCGAAGCCTCAGCGAAGTTGAAGCTGCTGCCACCTTCTGAGAGCTGCTTCATGGTAGGTGCATGAGGATCCACCCACCATGTGATGCACATGTTCCTCCAGAGTCCGGTAGCTGTAGGACTCCAGCATCATCATCTCCTCGGATGTCCGTTATCTGAGCAAGGCCCTAAAGGCAAGGCCCAATGTCTGCACATCATGCTTCTCCAGGTGTGTTCTGGACTGGCGTGTTTTCTCGCTGGCGTAACAGTAAATCGGACGTAGATAGGATGATAATGGTCAGGCCTCACTTTGCATCCCATTAGAGGGTTGCAAATCGGTTTCATGCCGGCCTCCAGTGGGATTTGTGATCCGCCATGGCGGACACCATCAGATGATCCCACTGTGATTTCACGCCAGCGTGAAACCAATTTCTGCCCCTCCTGCCGAATTCCACCCCCCGTCTGCCATGACGCTCACCACAAACAAGAGAGGAAAAGTCTGCGTTCTGTTCCCCGTTAGCTAACCAATCCTCTATGCATGTTAATTTTATTCCTACACCCCAAGCTCTTATTTTGCATGGTTAGCTTTGATATGGCGCCTTGCCTTCTGGAAATCTAAGTACAGCACATCCACAGGTTCCCCTTTATCCACCTTGCTTCTTACTTCCTCAAAAAACTCTAATAAATTAGTCAAACACAATTTCCCTTTCACAAACCATGTTGACTTTTCCTGATTGCATTGAGATTTTCTAAGTGCCCCCTGGGCTATACTCAGTGAATGTAGCTCAGCTTGACAAGGCTGATGTGGCAGCTCCCACCTATCCTCCCCTAACCTCACACCTGCAAATCTATTTCTGGTGTTTTTGAGATCTCTTGTCTCGTCTCTCAGGATTCTCAGTCAGTCCGAGGTCCCAGCTAATCTGGTTGGGTGTCGGCTTCCAGACTGCCTAGGCCCCAATGCCTGCCTAGCCTTGGAAATGCACCAGGCCCCTGAACCCGACATCAAACTCACCCGATGAGTAAGCTCTCAACTGCGGTGCTTCAGTGTATGAATGAAATCACATTAGCAGCTAACTGCGCAAGCCCAACCTACGCCAATGCAGAAACCAGTGCCATTCTCATTATTTTACAATCCACTGGAAAGTCCTCTTCCAGGGTCATGGACTCAAGTTTGATAGCCAATGGTTTACTACATTTCAAAGTTTTGTGTCATCTGTAAATTTTGAAATTATGCTCTGTAAACCCAAGTCCACATCATTAATAAATAACTAAAAGAATATTGACCTGAATACCTCATTCCTGTCTGAAAAACAACCTTCTCCACTACTCCTTGCTTTCTGTCCCTTAGCTAATTTTCATGTCCACGCTGCCGCTGTCCTTTTAATATCCACGGCTTTAATTTTAATATTAAGGGCTGAATTTTTCAGTCATTGGGCACACGCGATTGGGGGCCCGGGAGCGGCCGGGAAACAGACCCCCAACAGCAATCGGCCCCCGACCATGATTTCACACTGGCCGGCCAATTAATGGCCAGCCAGCGTGGAACGTGCTGAAAAGCTCAGCGCTGCCGGAGTGGGGCGGGTGATGACCTCACCACGGGCGTGGGTGAGTGCTGGGAGAGAGCTCCCTGAAGGCAGACAGCTGCCTCACGGAGCTGCAGACTTGCAAATAATGAAATAAAGCTATAAAAATTTGCAAAAAAACTCCATGCATCACAATCAAGCACCTGAAAGCATACCTCATAAAAATGCTCTCCCCAGATATTAATTTTTATTTTATTTCCTAACGCAAATTTCATCTCATCCTTGGATGAGTTTTGATGAAAAATGTAAAGGCCGCCTGACAGATTCACCTGTCTGCCAACCATAAGGTTGGATGGGCCACGAAAAATCACAGGCAATTGCACCATTAATGGGCTTAATTGCCTGCTTAATTGTTGGCCAGAGCGCTTCTGACTTTTGCTCACACCCGCCGAGTGAAATATCGTGCAAGTGCACGATGACGTTGGGAGGCTCGCCCAATGTCATCTTCACGATTTTATGCCTGATCAGGTTGGGGGCGTAAAATCCTGCCCCCTAGGCTTTGTGAAATGCCTTTTGAAAGTCCATATACACAACATCAACTGCACTACCCTCATCAACCCTCTTCATCACTTCATCGAAGAACTCAAGATAGTCAAACACGATTTGCCTTTAACAAATCTGTGTTGATTTTCATTTATTATCCAAATGCCACTAATTTTGTCCCGGATTGTTGTCTCTAAAAATTTTCCCCACTAATGACATTAGGCTAACTGGGCTGTCGTGCTGGATTTATCACTCTCTACTTTTTTACACAGGAGTATAATCCTTCGGTCCTCTGGCACCACTGCTTCCATATCTAAGGAGAATTGGAAGATTGTGGTCAGAGCTTCCTCAATTTCCATCCTGATTTCCCTCAGTAACCTAGAATACATCCCATTTGGACTGGATAACCTTTCTATGCTTAGGACAGCCAATCATTTAAGTACCTCCACTTAATCTATTTTTATCCAATGAAATATTGCTACTGTCTCCTTCTTTACTGCTACACTGGCAGCATCCTCTTCTCTAGTGAAGACAGTTGCAAAGTATTCATTTAGTACGTTAGCCATTCCTATGCTTCCAAAAGCTTTCCTTTTTGATCCCAAATCAGGTGCATCCTTCCTTTGACTATATTTTTAAAATGTATATACTTACAAAATACTTTTGGATTCCTTCTAGTATTAGCCACTAACGTATTCTCTTTGCCCCTCATGCTCTTTTTCTAGACCTCCCTTCTATTTTCTATAATCAGCTTCTGAATAATGTGGGATGTTTCCTGGACATGCATTCTCAACAGCGTAAACAGCATGCAATAGGCAGGACAAAACATTCCGACAACCAACGAATCAGATCAAAGCTTTGCAGTCCTGCCACATCCAGTCATGAATTGTGGTGGACAAACAACTAACCAGAGGGGGAGGCACCACAAATACAGCGTGAGCAGAGAGTGGAGATGATGGGTGGAATTTTAAGGAAGTGACGGTGATCCTGTCTGCTGGCTGGAGGGGCCAGCGAGAGCCCCAAATCACCTCTTTAGGGAAGACCTGTTGAATTAAGTGCCACTCAGGCACTAACTGGTCAGCGGCGGGTCTTCCCTAGGATCAAGGACCCCAGGGACAGAAGTCCCGCCTGCCAAGAGCTGCTGGCAAATCAGAGGCTGGCAGCTCTCAGTGCTCATTAGTATCAAGGAGGTGTGTTTGCTACTGATGGCACTGCACTGGAGAGGCCTAGGATCAGTGCTAGATCCCAAGTCAAAAGATGGTTGAGGGCAGAATGGGTGTCATGAGGAGGGGGTCACTGGTGGGGGGCCAGAGGAAGATCGTCAGAAAGGGCAGTAGATGGCTCTCCACAACACCCCCTTCCCAATACCAAGTCCCTCAATCAGACACTAAATGCCTGACAACAAGGGACCATGTCCACTCCCACACCCAGGGAGTCCAAAAGCAACCCACAAGGGTTTTCTATTTGGGTTCCCAGCATGCTAACAGGCCCACTCTCCACTGGTATAATATCAGCAGTGGTGGGATGAGGCCCTTAAGTGGGCATTAATGGTGGGCAGGTTGGCAAGTGTCGGGTGGGCCATACATGAGCCTTTCCACCCCACACTTAACTTTGGCACTGCTGTGGAGGCTGCAGGGTGCCCACTCACCTCCCTCCTGTCCAATTAAATGTCCTCCCCACTTCCAAACTCACCTTGGGGGAAGGCATTAAATTCTGCCCAATAAGGCCTGAGTGCTAATTTAGGAATTTGGTGCTGGTGGGAAATCTCTGATAAGTTCTTCTCAAGCTATAATTTAGTTGAAATGTCAGACTCAGACTTAAAACCTTGAAACTGCAAGCTAGTTAGAAAGCATAGTTTAACAGAAAATGCCAGGCAGTGGCAGTTATGTGTCAATAGATTGAAAGTGGTTGCTTGAAAAGGTGTTAATTATTGTAGCAGCAAGCTAACTTAGCAGTTGCAACTTGGGTGTGAGTACCAGCCCCCTCTAAAAGCAGACACGTTTTGTGACCTGCCAAGCGGTAGCACAGGGTGGAGACAATGAGGACAGTGTGCTGAGGGATGAGTGCTAACTTGCGAATTTGGTGCAATGGAAATTCAGCGCAGAGGGAGAAGGAAGTGCTTTTTTTATACCTTTTTTCAGCCTCCAGTTACTGGTGAGCGTTCAAAGGCAATAATTAGGTGGGCAGGTAGGTAACTAGTTAGTGACTTATAAGATTTTATCCCTGTAAAAGAGAAGATTTAAGTATTGCATTAAATTTATTGCTTAACGAGTTAAACTGCTTAATATAATTACAGATAACAGCTGAATAATACTTCTAAATTTGGTACTTAATTAGTTAAATAAAACACGATAAAGATGGCAAGGCAGGTGGTGTATTGCAGCGGTAGCATGTGGCAGCTGGTGGACACTAGTGTGATCTATGGCAACCTCATCTGCAGTAGGTATCTGCAGCTTGAGAAACTTTGGTTCAGAGTTGATGAGCTGGAGTCTGAGTTTTGGACACTGCAATAAATAAGGAAGGTTACTGGACGTGTTGTTCCAGGAGGCGGCCACACTCCTTAAGCTAGATACTTCTGATTTGGTCCTTGATCTTGGGCAAGTGGGTGTGAGGGCTCGTGAGGCAGGTAATGGCCCTCAGAAGGTATCAGTAGAGGAGCGTCAGCCCTTCCAATTGTCCAACAGGCTCAACGGTCTTGCAGCTTGTGTAGACAAGAGCAGCGACTACAGGGTGGATGAACAAACTGACCACAGCAGCGTGGTCAAGCAGGGAGAGTAAAAAGAAATGTAGCTGTGGTAGTGGGCAGTATAGTTAGTAGGACAAATACAGTTTTCTGCAGCTGAGAGTGAGAGTCCCAAAGGCTGTGTTGCCTGCCCAGTGCCAGACATAAAGACATCTCATCAAGGCTAGGGAGGAATTTGGAGTGGGAGGGGGTGGATTCAATTGTCGTGATGCACCTGGGTACTAATGACATAGGTAGGATTAAGAAAGAAATTCTGTTGAGGGAGAATGAACAACTAGGGGTTAAATTAAGAAGCAGAACCTCAAAGGTAACAATCTTTAACTTACTACTTAACGCACATGCAAAAATAAGATCACAGAGTTGAATGTATGACTCAGAGATTTGTGTGGGAGAAATGGATTTCAATTCATGGGATACCTGCACCAGTACTGGGGAAAGAGGGAATTGTACCATTGGGATGGACTTTACCTGAACCGTGCTGGGACCAGTGTCCTGGCGAGTCATATAACTAAGGCTGTAGAGAGGGCTTTAAATTAAATAGTGGGGGAAGGGTGGTGGTGGTAAGGTTTCACATTTCACATGAGATGAGATTTGGAAAGTTAAAGTGAAAGGACAAGGCAATAGTGCAGGGTAGCGATAGGGGTAATGGTAACAAGAGTGTAACAGGAAGGGACAGTATATACTAACATAAGAGTCAAATTAGGGAACAATAGCTTTAAACTAACGAAGTGGAGGAGGGTATGGATGAATGGAGATTTAGAAATCCAAAGATAAAAGTTGAGGCAACAAGAAAGTATATTGATATGGACAAAGACAGGGTAAGTGTGACAGGAAGTGACAGAGAGTGTAACAGTAACAACACATCAGAGAGTAAGGTCCATGCAGGGAATTGTAGTAAAAAATAAAATTGAAGTCACTTTATCTGAATGCACAGAACATCCACAATAAGATAGATAACTTAATGGCACAAATAGAGATAAATGGTTTAGATTTAATCACCATTACAGAGACATGGTTAAAGGTTATCTAGGTTGGTGTTATAAAGCCATGCTTTATGTCAGAAACGTTTAGTTATTGATCTGAAACCACTGGTTGAGTTTTAAAAGACTGAAACCGCATTCCAGAGACTTAAAACAACAGCTTCTAAGATGGATGAACATTTGCATGACAGTACCTTACACATTCCAAATCCATTAAAAATTGAATCAGCCAGTCTGGAAGAAACCATCAAAGAAATTAGAGAAATGTGAATGACGACATCTCCTGACCCATTCACAAAACATCCAAACGCCCCCTGGGTATTCACCTGGGAGGGGAACAAGCCATTAGACATAATCACTTTTGACAATGGACTCTGGTTGGGAAGGGAACTCACCCAGCCATAATCTAATCATGTCTACGCCATGGACCTGAAATCAGCTTGCTATGACCATGTTTGGGTAACTGGTCAATTGGTGAGTGGGGATCATGTGATGAGCCAACTAACCCACACTTTTGTGTTTGAGAAACTGCTTTGCTCCAGGTCGCAGATCAGAAGCAGAAAAGATGCTGAGGAAGTAAGACCCCAAGTGGGGTTCTCTCTCTCTCTCTTCATCCATCCTGCAGTGTTTTAAGGATCAACCCAGCAGCTGGTGACTCCATAAGAAAAGATAAATCATCCATCAACATCTTTAAACCATCTTGACACTGAATCCAGAGGGACCATCAAGTCCAACCTTAAACTATCCAAGTCATCAATCTACAAGACCTGTATTACTAACTTATATTGGTCTTTAAAACGACTGCTTAATCTATCCCCCCAATTTTTTCCTTAGCTGTTTGTGTGTGTGTTTGTGTGTGTGTGCCCATGTGCATTTGTGTGTGAACCCTTGAATGTATATTTGAGAGTCAGAGTATTTTTATTATTTTTATTTGGACTGGATGTTAAGTAAAATAAATACTATCTCCTTTCCTTTTTACAAAAAAAAACTTACAAAGAAACCTGTCTGTGTGTATCCTTTACAGTCACAGCATGTAAACAGTTAAATACCCACTGAATTGGCAAGCATATCCTTTTTAAAAAAAGCCCTTGTGGTCAAATGAAGAGTGGGAAAGAGGGAAACCAATCCATCCCTCCTCACCTGATCATAAAAGTTGGGAAATAAATATTCCAGGGTACACAACATTTCAAAAAGACAGACAGAATGGCAAAGGAGAAGGGGTAGATCTTATAACAAGTGATGACATAAGAACATTAATAAAAACAGATCTTTGCTCAGAAAATCAAGAAGTAGAATCAATATGGGTGGAGATTAGGAATAGCAAGGGTCAGAAGCATTGGTACGAGTAGCTTATGGGTCCACTTTTTTATTAATTCTTTCATGGGATGTTGGCATTGCTGGCTTGGACAGTATTTGTTGCCCATCCTTGATTACTGCTGCTGAGAAAGTGGTGCTGTAATTCATTTACAGGACGTGGGCACCATTGGCTAGGCCAGCATTCACTGCCCATCCCTAATTGCCCTTGAGAAGGTGGTGGTGAGCTGCCTTCTTGAACCACTGCAATGCATGTGGTGTCGGTACACCCACTGTGATGTTAGGAAGGGAGGTCCACGATTTTGACCCAGCGACAGTGAAGGAACGGCGATATATTTCCAAGTCAGGATGGTGAGTGGCTTGGAGAGGAACTTCCAGGTAGTGGTGTTCCCATGTGCCTGCTGCCCTTGACCTTCTGGTTGTGGTCATGGGTTTGGAAGGTGCCTTGGTAAATTCCTGCAGTGCATCTTGTAGGTGGTACACACTACTACCACTGTGCATTGGTGGTAGAGGGAGTGAATGGTTGTGGATGTGGTGCCAATCAAGTGGGCTGCTTCATCCTGGATGGTGTCAAGCTTCCTGAGTGTTGTGGGAGCTGCACTCATCCAGGCAAGTGGAGAGTATTCCATCACACTCCTGACTTGTACCATGTAGATGGTGGACAAGCTTTGAGGAGTCAGGAGGTGAGTTACTCGCTGCAGGATTCCTAGCCTCTGACCTGTTCTTGTAGCCATAGTATTTATATGACTAGTTCAGTTCAGTTTCTGGTCAATGGTAACCCCTAGGATGTTGATAGTGGGGTTTCAGCTATGGTAATAACCTTTGAATGTCAAGGTTGTTAGAAATGGTCATTTCCTGGCTCGAATACAGTAGTTATACCATTCAACAGAGCATTAAACAAGAAATATTGGAGCTTGTAACAAGCAATGTAAAAGTTGTGAGGGACTTTAATTTTCTTATAGACTGGACCAATCAAATTCGCAAGGGTGGTCTTGAGTTTCTAGAATGCTTTTATGAGAATTTTCTGGAGCAAAAAGTTGCAGAACCAACTAGGGATAAAGCTTTCTTAAATCGTGTAAATTGTGTAATGAGGCAGGATTATTTAGTAGTGCCACGGTAAATGATCCACTGGGAAATACTGATCATAATACAATTGAAATCCACATTAAGTTTGAAAATGACATACTCCAATCACAAACAAGAATCTTAAACTTAAACAAACCCAATTACATAGATATGAGTAGGGAGCTGGCTATGGTTGATTGGGTAAATAGACTGAAAGGGATGATAGTAAATTAACAGTGGGAAACATTAAAAGAAACAATTCAACATGTTCAACAAAAATACCTTCCATTGAAAAACAGAAACTGAAAGGAATGATAGTAAATTAACAGTGGGAAACATTAAAAGAAACAATTCAACATGTTCAACAAAAATACCTTCCATTGAAAAACAGAAACTTAACAAGAAAGATCCATCTGTGTCTTCCTCTGGAGATTAAGGATAGTATTAGATGAAAAGATGCTTATAATGTTGCAAAGAATAGTAGTAAGTCTGAGGATTGGGAGTGTTTTAGAAAGCAGCAAAGGGTCATCAAAAAGCTGATAAAAAGGGGAAAAGTGGTATATGAGAGTAAACTAGCCAGGAATATAAAAACAAATTGTAAGAGCTTTTACAAGTATATGAAAAGGAAGGGAGTAGCCAAAGTAAACATTGGTCCCTTAGAAGTAGACGCAGGAGAAATTATCATGGGGAATGATGGAATAGCAGAGACATTGAACAAATATTTTGTGCTTTTCTTCACAAGTTACATATCTGAAATACAGGGTAACCTGAGTGCTAATTAGAGTGAAGAAATTAAGGTAATCAAGAAGCGTAACACCCTCTGGGAAAAAGCAGCCCGCTTAATTGGCACCAAATCCACAAACATTCACTCCCCCCACCACCGACGCACAGTAGCAGCAGTGTGTACCATCTTCAAGATGCACTGCAGGAATTCACCACAGCTCCTTACATAGCACCTTCCAAACTCACGACCACTACCATCTAGAAGGACAAGGGTAGCAGGGAAATAGGAATACCACCACTTGGAAGTTCCCCTCCAAGTCAGTCATCACCCTGACTTGGAAATATATCACCGTTCCTTCACTGTCACTGGGTTAAAATCCTGGAACTCCCTAAAAGCACTGTGGGCATACCTACACCACATGGACTGCAGCAGTTCAAGAAGGCAGCTTACCACCACCTTCTCAAGGGCAACTAGGAATGGGCAATAAATGCTGGCCCAGCCAGCGAAGCCCACATCCCATGAATGAATGAAAAATATATCAGCAGAGAAAAAGTACTGGATGAACTCAAGGGACTATACTCCGATAAATTCCCAGGACCTGATAGCCTCCATCTTCGAGTTCTAAAAAAGATAGCTGCAGAGATAATGAATGTGCTGGTTATGATTTTCCAAAATTTCCTAGGTTCTGAAATGGTCCCAGCAGATTGGAATTTAGTAGATGTAATACCGCTAGTCAAAAAAGGAGGGCGAGAGAAAACAGGGAGCTACAGGTCAGTTATCATGGCATCAATCATCAGAAAAGTGCTGGAATCTATTATTAAGGAATTCTTAACAATGCACTTAGAAAAACATAGCATGATTAGAAGAAGTTAACATAGTTTTTATGAAAGGGAAATCATGTTCGACAAATTTATTTTTTGAGGATGTAATTAGTAGGGTAGTTTAAAGTGGAACCAGTGGATACTTGGATTTCCAAAAGGCATTAGATAAGGTGCCACACAAAGGATTAATACACAAGATAATGGCTCATGGAATTTGGATGATCTAATAGCATGGACAGAGGATCAGTCAATGGACAAAAAGCAGAGAAAAGGGATAAATGGAGCATTTTCAATCTTGAAGGCTGTGATTAGTGGAGTGTCACAAGGATCAGTGCTTGGGCCTCAGTTACTTACAATCAAGATTAATAACTTAGACAAAGAAACAGAGTAATAATCAAAGTTTGCTAATAATACAAAGCTAGATGGGAATGCAAACTGTGAGGAGAACACAAGAGAGGCTGCAAAGAGATACAGACAGGTTAGGTGAGTGCACAACAGGTGATAGATGGGAGTATAATGTGGGGAAGTGCAAGGTTATTTACTTTGGTCATAATTGAAAAGCAGGATACTTTTTAAAAGGCAAGAAACTTGTAAATGTTGATGTTCAGTTTGACTTGGATGGATTCGTATAAGAAACACAGAAAATTAGCATGCAGGTGCAACAAGCAATTGGGAAAGCAAATGCCAAGTTGCCTTTTATTGCAAGCGGATGGGAGTACAAGAATAAAGGAGTTTTGCTACAATTGCACAGGGCTTTGTTGAGATCACACCTGGAATACAGTATGCAACTTTGGTCTCCATGGGCAGGATTTTCAGGTCACGTTTTGGGCTAAAAGAGTTGATATTAACATGTGATGCATCTCCCTATGGAGTGGGAGCAGTGTTTTCCCATCGAATGGATGATGGATCAGAATGAACTACAGGATATGTAACGAGAACACTCAATGCAGCAGAAGAAGGGTGCTCTCAAATATAAAAAGGTCTCAATCATTTTAGTGTTAAGAAGTTTCACCAATATGTACACAGTCATCATTTTACTATCATATTGGGCCACAAGTCATTATTAGGATTATTCAGCAAAGACAAGGCTATACTACTTGTAGCCTCAGCAAGAGTACAAAGATGGGCATTGATCTTGGCAGCGTATGAGTACACTTTCATTCATAGACCCGGAAATCAAAATGCAAGCACAGATGCCTCAGTCGTTTTCCCATGCAAGTAAAAGATGAGGATGTTACAATTCCTCAAGAATTCATTTTATTAATAAACTTCCTAGGCACATCACCAATATGTGCTAGACCGATTAAGGTCAGACAAATCGAGATCAGTCTTATCCAAAGTGCGAGATCGAATTCTTCATGGTTAGTCACAAGAACAAGAATCTGATGAAATAAAACCGTATTTCCAGAGAAGATACGAGATAACCAGCCTGGAAGGTATCTTATTGTGGGGCGCTCGAGTGATTGCTCCTCCAAAAGGATGAAAGCCCCATTGTTATCTGAACTTCACAATGCACGTCCCAGAATTTGCATAATGAAGGCAATAGCACGCAGCTATTTATGGTGACCTGGGATGGATGGAGAAATAGAAAACTTAGTGAGAAGTTGTATGCAGTGTCAGCAAGTACTAAAACTACCTGCAACAGCTCCATTACACCTCTGGGAGTAGCCACGAAGGCCATGGGTGTAAGTACACATTGACTATGTGGGACCTTTTTTGGGAACCATGTTTCTAGTTATCATTGATGCACATTCGAAATGGATGAACATATATGAAGTGAGGTCACCGACATCTTCTGCTACAATGGACAAGCTACGACAAAGTTTCGCAATCAATGGACTACCTGAAGTGGTCGTATCAGACAATGGAATAATATTCATGAGTGCTGAATTTCACTGATTTATCAGCTTCAGCAGTGTTAATCATGTGAGAACTTCACCATACCACCCTTCTTCAAATGGACTGGCTGAGAGAGCAGTTCAGACGTTCAAATCTGGTATGAAGAAATTGTCTGGAGATTCTATAGTGACTAAATTAGCACAATTTCTTTTCCATTGTAGAACCGCCACTCATACAACAAAGCTGTCACACCAGTGGAATTGTTGATGAAGCGCCGTCTCCGATTGAGATTGAGTCTAATTATGCCAAACTTGGGGGGGAAGGCGGAAAGGAGTCAGGGAAGTCAGAAGATTGGACATGAATTTGTCACAGTCAAGACAGGACGTTTAACATTGGAGAGAAAGTATTTGTGAAAAACTTTGGAAAAGGACCAACATGGTTGTTTGGTGAAATAAGTGCAGTAACGGAACCCATTTCCTACCACGTGAAAGTGGAAGATCGAGTCATACAGAGACATGTGGATCATGTAAGAAGAGGAGAAACAAAATACCCAGAAATGATCCCACCAGTGCTTGTGACTGAATCAATGTCTCCTGTTGAAAGAACTCAACTGAGTACAGATGTGTCTGTAGGGTGATTGTACCTGAAAGAATCGAAGAAACAGATTTGCAGATACCTACTGAAGAACCAGTTGCTCAGACAACTACAGTAAAGGAGGTTCTAGATAAAATATTAGAAGCTGTAGAGCTGAGACATTCTACACGCATAAGAAAACCCCCAGACAGACTGACTTTGTAAATTATTGATCTGTGTGAATAATTTGATATTTTCAGAGAAATTATAAAATGTATTTCTGAGTAAATGGGGAGGGATGTAGTAATCTGATATGTAATGTACCTTGAAGACAAATGTTGTATTGTAAGATCAGGAGGATCCAGTTGTTGTGGTCCACATCGGGACAAATAACATAGGTAAGACTAGGAAAGAGGACCTGTTTGGGGATTATCAGGAACTAGGAACTAAGTTAAAGAAAAGGTCCTCAAGGGTTATAATCTCCGGATTACTACCCGAGCCACGTGCAAATTGGCATAGGGACGCGAGAATAAGGGAAGTAAACACGTGGCTAAAGGAGTGGTGCGGGAAAGAGGGTTTCCATTTCGTGGGGCACTGGCATCAGTATTGGAACAGGAGGGATCTGTACCATTGGGGCGGTCTCCACCTGAACCGATCTGGGACCAATGTTCTAGCGAAAAGGGTAAATAGGGTGGTCAACAGGACTTTAAACTAGAAAGTGGGGGGGAGAGGAAGGGTAAAACTCCAAGAAGTATGACTAATGGGAAACAAAGCAGCAGGTTAGCATTTTGGGGGGGTGGTTTCAACTTCATGGAAAATTATGAAAAAACTGAAAAGAAAGGAGAGCCCAGGAGAGGCTATTAAAGTCTCCAGAACACAAAATAGGACAGAGTGTTTGGAAAGGGTTAGGAATCTAACTTCAAGCACATCAGATAAAGGGACGACAATGAGAAAGGGGACGGGAAATACAGGACTGAAGGTGTTGTATCTGAATGCACGCAGTATACGAAATAAGGTAAATGAGCTTGTGGCGCAGATTGAAATTGGCAGGTATGATGTGGTGGGCATCATGGAGACATGGCTGCAAGGGGATCAGGACTGGGAGCTAAATATCCAAGGATATACATCCTATCGAAAAGATAGGCAGGTTGGCAGAGGGGGTGGGGTTGCTTTGTTAGTAAGAAATGAAATTAAATCGATATCAAGAAATGATGTAGGGTCAGATGATATAGAATCTGTATGGGTACAGTTGAGGAAGCGCAAAGGTAAAAAAACCATAATGGGAGTTATGTACAGGCCTCCGAACAGTAGTCAGGATGTGGGGCACAAGATACACCAGGAGATAGAAAAGGTGTGTAAGAAAGGCAAGGTTACAGTGATCATGGGGGATTTTAATATGCAGGTAGACTGGGAAAATCAGGTTGGTAGTGGATCCCAAGAAAAGGAATTTGTGGAATGTCTACGAGATGGCTTTTTGGAGCAACTTGTGGTGGAGCCCACTAGGGAACAGGCAATTCCAGATTTAGTGATGTGTAATGAGGCAGATTTGATAAGGGAGCTTAAGGTGAAGGAACCCTTAGGAGGAAGTGACCATAATATGATAGAATTTACCCTGCAATTTGAGAGGAAAAAGCTGGAATCAGATGTAACGGTATTACAGTTGAATAAAGGCAACTACAGAGGCATGAGGGAGGAGCTGGCCAGAATTGACTGGTAGATGAGCCTAGCAGGAAAGACAGTGAAACAGCAATGGCAGGAGTTTCTGGGAGTAATTTGGGAGACACAGCAAAAATTCATCCCTAGGAAGAAGAAGCATACTAAAGGGAGGACGAGGCAACCATGGCTGACAAGGGAAGTCAGGGACAGCATAAAAGCTAAAGAGAGAGCATACAATGCGGCGAAGAGCAGTGGGAAACCAGCGGATTGGGAAGCCTACAAAGACCAACAGAAGACAACTAAAAAAGAAATAAGGAGGGAGAAGATTAACTATGAGGGTAAACTAGCCAGTAATATAAAAGAAGATTGCAAGAGTTTTTTTAGATATATAAAGGGTAAGAGAGAGGCAAAAGTGGACATTGGGCCGCTGGAAAATGACACTGGAGAAGTAGTAGTGGGGAACAAAGAAACGGTGGAGGAACTGATTAGGTACTTTGCGTCAGTCTTCACGGTGGAAGACACGAGTGACTTCCTAAAGTTAAAGAGAGTCGGAGGGCAGAGGTGAGTATGGTGGCCATTACCAAAGAGAAGGTGCTAGGAAAACTGAAAGGTCTGAAGGTGGATAAATCACCTGGACCAGATGGATTACACCCCAGAGTTCTGAAGGAGATAGCTGAAGAGATAGTGGAGGCGTTAGTGGTGATCTTTCAGGAATCACTGGAGTCAGGGAGGGTCCCAGAGGACTGGAAAATCACTAATGTAACCCCCCTGTTTAAGAAGGGAGTGAGGCAAAAGACGGGAAATTACAGGCCGATTAGCCTGACCTCGGTCGTTGGTAAGATTTTAGAGTCCATTATTAAGGATGAGATTTCAGAATACTTGGAAGTGCATGGTAAAATTGGGCAAAGTCAGCATGGTTTCATCAAGGGGAGGTCATGCCTGACAAATCTGTTAGAATTTTTTGAGGAGGTAACGAGTAGGTTAGACAAAGGAGAGCCAATGGATGTTATCTACTTGGACTTCCAGAAGGCCTTTGACAAGGTGCCGCACAGGAGGCTGCTCAGTAAGATAAGAACCCATGGTGTTAGAGGCAAGGTACTAGCATGGATAGAAGATTGGCTGTTTGGCAGGAGGCAGAGAGAGGCAGATAAGGGGGCCCTTCTCAGGATGGCGGCCAGTGGCTAGTGGAGTTCCGCAGGGGTCAGTGTTGGGACCAAAACTTTTCACTTTATACATTAATGATCTAGATGAAGGAACTGAGGGCATCCTGGCTAAGTTTGCAGATGATACAAAGATAGGTGGAGGGACAGGTAGTATTGAGGAGGCGGGGAGGCTGCAGAAGGATTTGGACAGGTTAGGAGAATGGGCAAAGAAGTGGCAGATGGAATACAACGTGGGGAAGTGTGAGGTCATGCACTTTGGTAGGAAGAATAGTGGCATAGACTATTTTCTAAATGGGGAGAGACTTCAGAAATCTGGAGTGCAAAGGGACTTGGGAGTCCTGGTCCAGGATTCTCTTAAGGTTAACTTGCAGGTTGAGTCGGTAGTTAGGAAGGCAAATGCAATGTTGGCATTTATTTCGAGAGGACTAGAATATAAAAGCGGGGATGTGCTGCTGAGGCTTTATAAGGCTCTGGTCACACCACATTTAGAATATTGTGAGCAGTTTTGGGCCCCGTATCTCAGGAAGGAGTGCTGGCACTGGAGAGGCTCCAGAGGAGGTTCACGAGAATGATCCCAGGAATGAAAGGCTTAACATATGAGGAACATTTGAGGACTCTGGGTCTATACTCGACGGAGTTTAGAAGGATGAGGGGGGATCTGATTGAAACTTACAGAATACTGAAAGGCCTGGATAGAGTGGACGTGGGGAAGATGTTTCCATTAGTAGGAGAGACTAGGACCCGAGGGCACAGCCTCAGAGTAAAGGGAAGACCTTTTAGAACAGAGAAACTTCTTTAGCTAGAGAGTGGTGAAACTATGGAATTTATTGCCACAGAAGGCTGTGGAGGCCAGGTCATTGAGTGTATTTAAGACCGAGATAGGTTCTTGATTGGTAAGGGGATCAAAGGTTACGGGGAGAAGGCGGGAGAATGGGGTTGAGAAACTTATCAGCCATGATTGAATGGCGGAGCAGACTCGATGGGCCGAATGGCCTAATTTCTGCTCCTATGTCTTATGGTCTTATCACATGATCTTAATATCCAATAGCAGAGCGGCGCGGGCTACCTCTGTAGTCAGTAGTCTTGAGTTAGACTCTGAAGAGTAAAGATAGAATTTTGAGTTGTAAGCACACAAGTGTAGCTCATTAGTTTATTTTGTAAATAAACAGAATGTGTTTCTTCTAAAAATGGTCTAAGATCTTCTCTGTCTTAGTACAAACTCAATCACACCGATACAAGTGTGCAACCTGGATCCTTTAGCCCTAACAAACCAGGGCACTGGATCCAACAAACATAGATGCCAGTCTTTAGTCAATTTGATTTACTCTATGTGGTGTCAAGAAATGGCTTAAGGCACTGGATACAACAAAGGAAGTGGGCTCTGACAACATCCTCCATACAATACTGAGATCATGTACTCCAGAACTAGCCATGCCTCTAACCAAGTTGTTCCAGTGTAGCTATAACACTGGCAGCTACCCAATAAAGTTGTAAATTGCCCAGATATGTCCTGTTCACAAAAAACAAGACAAACCCATCTGGCCAATTATTGCCCCATCAGTCTACTCTCAAACATCATCAAAATAGTGGAAGGTGTCATTGACAATGCTATCAGCAATAAGCTGCTCACCAATGCTCAATTTGGGTTATTCAGCTCTAGGCCTCATTACAGCCTCGGTCCAAACATGGACAAAAGAGGTGAATTCAAGAGGTGAGATGCAAGTTACTGCCCTTGACATTAAGGTGGCATTTGACTGAGTGTGGCATCAATGAGCCCTGGCAAAATTGAAGTCAGTAGAACTCAGGGTGAAAACTGTCCACTGGTTAGAGTCATAGCTAGCACAAAGGAAAATGGTTGTGGTTGTTAGAGGACAAACATCTCAGCCTCAGGGCATAGCTGCAAGAGTTACCGTGGACAGCTCATGACTTGTCCCCATGGGAGATCAAAATTTCAACAGGGTTCTACAGATGGCGTTGAACACAGATTTGCATATTTAAAGGTTCCCACTTCTTTCAGCAAGAGCATTGTTCGCCTGTTTTCCAGTCTGCTTCAATATCACGGGGTTCTTAATGTTGCTGGACTGGGGCAATAAATAATACATAGTGATTTTCAGCAAGTTGACATTCCATTGCCTCTCAAAACCTGGGGACAATTATTCATTGTGGTGTATCCTCCAGCTCAAAGTGAACAGTGCCATGGAAGATCTATAGCATATTAAAATAATATTAGAGGCTCTACTCAACCAGTTACTGTTGAAATGTAATTTACTAAGTAGTTTCTTCATGAGATATAGTTTTAATAGTCTATTTTATAAAATTGCTATGTTAGCAGTATATGGTATAATTGTTATATAGGGTTAAAGAGTGGGTAATGATGTTTCATGATTATGCACAACAAATAATGTAATGTTTCTTATGTTACTGTCATGCCGAGCAGATGAGAAAACATTATAAATTTTTAAAAACTTGTATGCCCTCTTTAAAAGGGACACAGTTGATCTTTCAGATGGCTGCCACAGGTTACCTGACTTTACAACTGTAAAGTTGTCAAACTCCCAGAAGGGTCCGAGCGGATTAAAGGCAGACATACCCAGACATGAAAAGACTTTTAAGTCCTCAAACAGACCTTGGACAGGATCAGGACAGAATCGTCTGGCCCCGCTGGCAGTGGATGCCATGGCAGGTTGGGGGGGTACAATATGACGAGAAGGCCAAAAATCAGTTTCACGGTGATGTGAAAGCACAGTGGGATCATCCGATGGTGTCTGCCATGGTGGAATGCAAATCCCGCTGGAGGCTGGCATGAACCCGATTTGCATCCCAGTAATGGATGCAAAGTAAAGCCCAACTGGAATCGTCGCCCCATGCCACATTTACAGTTACGCCGGTGGGAAAACAGGCCAGCCCAGAATACCTCTGGACAAGTGAGACGCGCAGAAGTTGGAACTCACCATTAGGGCCTTGCTCAGGTCGCAGACAACCAAAGGGAAGAAGATGTTGGAGCCCTACAGTTACCGGACTCTGGAGGAACATGTGCATTGCATGCTGGGTGGATTCTCATGGACATGGCTCCACCACAAAGCAGCTCACGGAAGGTGGGAGGTCTCCATTGATGTCTCAGGTCTGCTTTGGAACATCATGGTCTTGGCCACGGGCTGCTACGTATGATCGGCGAGGAGGATGGGAGAGGAAGTTGTTATCGGGAAGTGAGGCTGGGAGGTGGGGAACAAAGGTGTCAGGGAGTTAAGGTTGGGAGTGGGGAGGAGGTAGTACGGGTGAGAAGGTTGTAATGGGGGAGAATGCAGCAAGTGGGGAGGTAGGTGTAAGCGGGGAGGAAGGTGTAAGGGAGGGAGTTCGGAGGGGGGAAGGAATTCAGAGTGGGGAAGGTGTCCAGGGGGAGGAGGAAGTTTGGAGTGGGGGTAGGCGTCTGATGGGAGGAGGGTGTTCGGAAGGGGGAAGGTGTCTGGGGGCAGGAGGAAGTAAGGGGGCATGTCCAGGTAAACATGCAAGGGAGGGGTCTGTGGAGTCAATGGGGAGCGAACTGGTGAGTTTAAAGGCCAAATCCAGAGGCTCATCATCTGACTCCGGCCTGATAGATTCCTGTTCCCTAGCAGTCCTGTGAGTGCCAGGGAGGTCGGCTGAACCTGCCTCCTCCTGCTGCGGACATACGTCCGTGCAGTGACCACCAGATGGTGAACCTGAGCCTGCTCTAAGTCTAGGTCCCACCAAGGTATGTGTCTCAGTGCTGGTGCAGGGTGTGGGTAAGCACTGTGACAGGTCTTCCAGGCTGCTTATTTCCAGCTCTTCAATGGAGGAGGTGCCCTCTTGGCTGGAGCTGAGGATCTGGATGGAGCTGAGGGACTGGCTGGCTGAGGGCGCTGGTCACTTGGTAGAGCTCCCTGTGAACCTAAGTAGAGATAATTAGTACGTGGCAGCACAGTAAAAAGCAGGAGAGAGAGCAGTTGCATTGAGAGAGGGATGATGTGATGCAGGATCCTCATGTGGGTATTCGTTACTGACCTCACATAGGCATAGTCCACTTCCTCACCAATCTGCACGATGGCACGCTCCTGAAAGCAAGTGAGGGGCCTAATGTGGGCCACTCCATCCCCGGTCTGGGACCTCTCCCTCCTGTTGTGAGCCAGCTTCTCCTGTATGAAACCAGGTGGAGGGAGCGTGAACAGGATGCATGGCACTGCATGGAATGTATGTGTGGTGAGCAGAGCCATGGATGGGATGAGGACCTGAGCTCTGGAGGATATGAGTCTGATGGAGATGTGAGGATGTGTGTGAGAGTTAGTGGTGTTGTCCCTTGAGGCGTGAGATCCCTGTGGATGTGTGATGGGTTTGTGAAGTGTGTAAGTTGAGAGTGATGAGGTGGTTGACTTAACCTAGCAGAATGGTTGAGATCATTCATCTTATTCCTGCCCTGGATGGCTGACCTCCTCGATGCTCTGGTGGCACTCACCGCCGCTGCCATCGCCTCCCAGGCCGGATTGGTGGCTCTGCTGGACCTCCTGTGGCCATAGCATGGGTAGAGGACATCGCAGTGAGCTTCTACTGCGTCCAGCAGGCGCCCCAGAGAGGCATCATTAAATTTGGGGGCTGTCGTCCTTCTTTGCTTTCAAGACCATCTGTCACCTGGAGCAGTCCTGGTCTGTAGACATGAAGTAGGCTGCGCTCTGGTGTGCCTTAAATATGGCAGCTGGAATGAGGAAGAGCTGAGGTCATGGCATGGCGGACAAATCCAAGCCTGCCCACTAGCGATCTGGAGTGTTTCCCCTGAATGCATTGTTAATGAGGGATGATATGGTGTGAAAACCCACCATTGCGGACAGTGGGTAAAACATCTTTTTTCATGCCCGCTACCACACTCTGTGCAAATCTGGGATGATTCTGCCCAATGGCTTTCCCTGAAGGTGGGAAAACCTTGGCTCCTTTTGAACACTGCAGCTGATCGGCAGATTTCAGATTGATAAATAGGATTTCCACTTTCCTAATTTGGAAATAACTTGGCATGTTTTCCAGGTCACAAGATACATTGGCCATCGTGGCTCTCTATCAAAGACATAGCAAGAAAATTCAACTTGTAGTTTCGGATCCACAGAGAACCATTTTGAAAAGGCTTCAGCCCAGGGAGAGACAAAGAAAGGCATCTAAAATAGCTACTGGTCTTTTGTAAAGTAACTAGACAGCTAAAAATACCACACCTGCAGACCAGAAGTAAGGAACCTTCTTTCCTCCCTGTAAACATTGACTCTCACTGCTGCAGTCACCTGTTAAAGCAACCTCTGGCAATTCAACAGTGGGAGCTATCGCAGCTGCAGAGACAACTCTGCAACCTCAAAACCTTCACTTCAGACAATGCAACTCCTCGACTTCAAAACACATCAGGCCTGCACCGAATATGGACTAATCTTGATTTACGTTTATATGTACAGTTTTATTTTCATTTTAAACTAATCTTTGTGTGTGCATGTGTTAGTAGCTTTATCTTTTCTTAGTTAACTTCCAGAGTAATAGAGTCTAAATAAACTAACCTTTTCTTTTTTAAGTAAAAAGGTTTTGCGGCTGGGTTATTTTGAATTGAATTTCTCGCTGTGAATGTAACTCTTTTATTCAAAAAGGAGCAGAGACAGAAAGCAGAAAACAACAGGCCAGTTAGTTTAACTTCTGTCATAGTGAAAATGTTAGAAGCTTTATTATTAAAGATGTTGAAGCAGGGCACTTAGAAAAATTCAAGGTAATGAGGCAGAGTCAACATAGTTTTGTGAAAGGGGGATCATGTTTAACCAATTTATTGGAGTACTTTAAAAAAGTACATATGCTGTGGATAAAGAGGAACTGTTGGATCTGTACTTAAATTTCCAGGAGGCATTTGACAAGGTGCCATATCAAAAGTTACTATGCAAAATAAGAACTCGTGGTATAGGGGGTAACATATTAGCATGGATAGAAGATTGGTTAGCTAACAGGAAGCAGAGAGTGGGCATAAATGGGTCATTTTTAGGTTGGCAAGATGTAACGAGTGGTGTGCCACAGGGATCAGTTCCGGGGCCTAAACTGTTTACAATTTATGTAAATGACTTGGATGACGGAATCAAAAGGTATGGTTGCTAAGTTTGCTGATGACACAAAGATAGGTTGGATACCAAAATGTGAAGAGAACACAAGGAGGCTACAAAGGGATATAGATAGGTTAAGTGAGTGGGAAAAGACCTGGCAAATGGAGTATAATGTGGGAAAATGTGAAATTGTCCATTTTGACAGAAAAAATAAAAAAGCATATTATCTAAATGATGAGAAATTACAAAGCTCTCAGATGCAGAGGGATCTAGGTGTTCCATTGCATGAAAGTTAGAATGCAGGTACAGCAAGTAATTAGGAAAGCTAATAGAATGTTATCATTCATTGCAATGGGAATTGAATACAAAAGTAGGGAGGTTATGCTTCACTTATACAGGGCATTGGTGAGACCACATCTGGAGTACTGTGTACAGTATTGGTCTCCTTATATATTTTTTTCATTCATAAGATGTGGGCGTTGCTCGCTGGGCCAGCATTTATTGCCCATCCCTTGTTGTCCTTGAGAAGATGGTGGTGAGTGCCTTCTTGAACCGCTGCAGTCCATGTGGTGTGGGGACACCCACAGTGCTGTTATGAAGGGAGTTCCTGGACTTTGACCCAGCGACAGTGAAGTAACGGCAATATATTTCTAAGTCAGGATGGTGAATGTCTTGGAGGGGAACATCCAGGTGGTGGTGTTCCCATTTATCTGCTGCTCTTGTTTTCTAGATGGTAGTGGTTGTGGGTTTGGAAGGTGCTGTCGAAGGAGCCTTGGTGAATTCCTGAAGTGCATCTTATATATGGTACTGTGGTGGCCTGGGCAACTGCAGGGAGCCCATTTGGTGCTGGAAGGGTTAATGAGAAGTTGATTGTACGCCTCGGCTTAAGAGAAAAATGCTGCAACCTTGAGATGAATACAATCTTGCCAGACCACAGTTGCAGGATGAGCCTTGAGACATTCCATTTTGTTTTTCTCAGGCCGAATGCAATCAGGGTTGTGATAAGCAACTGAGTAACCAAACATCTGTTGTGAGGAAAAGGGGAATTTACTGGAACATGGATTGATCAGTTAACTTATGCAAATATACTGATAGGTTTGTTGTAAAACTTACTGATTGGCTGTAAAATTGCTTTTAACAAGTCTGCGTGTATTCTGCGTCGAGACTGTACAGTAGATCTCATTGTGCTGTCTCCCTTGTGCACAAGTAATAAATGGGGTTTCTATGTACGAAATGATGCCTCGGTGTGATTAATCTCCGACAGTTTCTTGGAGGTTCCACTGAGATGACTAACCCCTAGGGTTGGGCCACAGAGCGCCAGCATTTGGACCTCGCAGTTCAAAGACTCCTCAGTCCGCGGCAGCCCAATTTGGGCTTCTGGGGTTTGTTGACCTGCGAACTGTCTTCACCTGCCTGTGGCTGACTCTTAGGGTAAGTCATCTATTTGAGTATTTAGAAGATTAATTTGTAGCGGTCCGGGACCGCTCTGGCCAGAATATACTCGGGGTCGGTAGCCCCTGGAGTTGAAACTGAGTGTGTGTGTGATTGCGGCTCGGGGCCCGGGACCCCTCGAGCGTGTGAGTGGACTGATTGATGGAAGTAGATTGCGGGTCGGGGACCTGCCAAGGACTGGCCTTTCTTAGTTATTAGATAGAGAATGGTTAATTTGGCATCAAAGAAACCCCAGGTTCCCCCTCCAAAGGGAACCCCAAATGCTTATATATATATGTGTTTGTTTGTGTGCAAAGAAGCATTTGTATGTGAGCTTTAATGTGTTTTCACATAATTTAATGTCCCTAAATTATCTTTTGCGTGTGTGGTTGAGCACTTTAGAATCGAAAGCCCCATATTAGATTAAAGGAAAAGTTTATTCAAACATTCCAAAGTTTTGAGTATAAGGTTTGAGTTGAGATTTCTGGCGGAATTGGAATTTGAAAGTAGTGTAAAGATAAAACAGGGATTGCCTTTGTTTGAGATGAACCAGCCCTTGTACCAGCCCCTTGCAGACTAGTAAGGAATAACCCTCAACATCAGCTTCCAAGCTGATTGGGATTAATACATACGAGTTCATATTCTAAAATTCTGAGGAAAAAAAATTACTTGAAATTCAGAAGGATTCTAGGAAAACCAAAAGACATAAACACACGGTCTAGATGGTTCCAATGGATAAAAAGGGGTTTCTTTTGAAAAGATGAATTAAATATTAAAGGAAATCTGAATCCCAACTGCACTGTAATTTGAATTTGGGATAATCTTGAGATGTAAAGTGCAGTGTAATTTATCAGGTTACTTTTGAATCACTAGGATGCTATCTAAGATAAAGAATGTGTCGATAAACATATGGAAATTATAATTTGGATACAAATCAACACACATAAGAAAGAGATAGTTTTAATTTTGTTAGTGTAAATTACAGTTCTTACAAAGTTTAAAATTTGAGATTTGGTTCCTGATAATTTCTCAAAAGGGAATTTTCATTTTAAAAGGTTTGACAACAATTGGCACTAATTCAAATGCTGCAAGCTTTTGTATTTGTAAAGCCTGTTCCCAAAATATGAAGCTAAGCTCAAGACCTTGACAAAGTTTGGCAGAAATCCAATTTTTGGCCGAGTTAATGAATCTGGGATAATTCTAAAAGAAACGGGTCAGACACAATTTAGTGGGTTACTTTTGAGACAATAAAATGTTTAAGAAGATAAGGAAGCAAAACATGTCAATACCTGATTTCTGTTTTTAAAACTGTTATGAGAATATTTTATTTATTTTAAAGTCTCTCCAGGCAACCTGATCAAGATAAGATGGTAGCTGTTGCATGTATAAAATGGTATGAGGCAAGTAGGAGAATGAGTTAGGGAAAGAGGACACAATATACAAACTTTTTAAGGGGAGTGAATTTGATAATCTGGCCATCAACTGAGACATTGGAAATGCACAGGGGGAGATAAGCAAAGATCTAGAGACAGAGATCTTCGTTGACAATAGAGAAACTGAACTCAAGAGAATCTTTGGATGATCATGATCAGGAAAAAAAAACTTAGAGGTAAAGGTATGTGGAATCTGTAGTTCAGGAATTGAAATGTAAGGAGAAACAATACTTAACAACAATTTACCACAAGATGGATACAGGTAAAGGGAAAGCTGGAAAAAGGCTAAATAGATGTATTACTGATTGTATTAATGTGCCTGCGAGCTACAAAAAGACCACAGGATCAACACTATGATGACAGACAGAGCTAAGCGGCTCACAGAGAGAACCATCACTGGAAATGAAGATACTGAGCCATTGAAAGATAGGATAAGAAGGTGGACGGTAGAGTTGTGTTGGCAGTTTAAGGAATTGAGGTCCGAAGTGGGACAGCAGCAGGAGACGGTAGACTGGAAGGAGTGGAGGGTGCTTATCTAGATGGATTCAGATGAGGGAACTCATTTCACAGGAAGAGTCATTAAAGAAATGTATAAATTTAAATTTAAACAGAAATTCCACACTCCCTACCAGCCACAGAGCTCAGGGATGGCGGAAAGGATGAACTGAACTTAAAAAAAAATCAATCACAAAAGCAATTCAAGAGACAGGGAACAGCCCAATATTCTAATGCGCCTTAGGGCTACCCCAAGCAGGACCGCCAGGTTCACCCCATTTGAAATAATGACAAGGAGAGCAATGCAGTTACCCGTGGGAATCATAGTAGGAGTGGGAGATGTAGGACCACTAAAAGGAAGGAAGTCAGAGACCGACAGGTGATTAAGGGTATGGAAACAGGCAAATCCAAAGAGCAACAATTGTCCAAGTGGGGAATAAGGTGATGGTCAAGGTGAGCTCGGAGCGAACAGGCATGGACCATACGAGTTAATTATGACAGGTGATACATGCGCACTTGTAGATATGAGAACGGGAAGTAAATGGAGGCATTACACACAGTTAAAGATACATGACAATTGACCAAGCGGTAACCCGGAGAACGGGAGCCGATGTTAATGTCTCCACAGATCTATGATCCTGGTCGTGGGCATATCAGTACTGGTAACAAGGTCGGGGATCATCACTGCTCATCCCGCACCGCAGGAGGAACTTTGATACAGCACGGACAGTGCCGAATGCGACACGCAATGGGGAATGATAAATGTAACAGCAGGAGAACAAGTGCTTTCAAATTGTAGTAAGGGTTTGCTTCAGATCGGGCATGGGAGGTCTGCAACTACCCAGCCACCTTCCATATCTACTCCCACAGTCCGAGTAGAGATAATTGAAGCCCCTCAAATCACACCGACTGACCCATCTTGTCCGACTATGCATCCAGGACCGACGAATGGTTTGGTACTGGTTAATCAGAAGTTTTGAATGATAATGTACACCATGAGCTGGTACCTGTAGTCTTGAACATATCCGGAATTGCCCCGCCCCAGTGGTGCTCAACCCATACCCAAGCATTCTATACGGCTCTGACGTGCCAATTGATGACTGAAGCAGTTCAGTTCAATGGCGAGATGAGATCAGGCTTGGGAGGGAACCGCGTTAAGCGCAGCCTGATAAATGATGCCGCTATGATATTCAATATAGGGACATCATTGGTTAATTCAGAACCTGGCAACTGTTGACCAGGAGGTCTGCACCCTGAGCTTTAAGCTTAAGGAGATTTTAGGGCGGGGACAGGGAATCCAGGATACCCAATTAGATACGGACCAGGACGTGACACGGTTAATTCAAAGCCTGGCTACCGTGCTCGAAAGTCACGCGGGGACTATCAATACATTAATTGAAATAGGGAAAGATATTTCAGATGAAGCGAGCAGAAATGATGTATGCAGCACCTATGGATCTTAGACACTGGAACAAGCCCGAGAAAATTTAAGACAGATTAATGAAGGGGTAGTCCCTTTATGGGTAACTAATGAGCATTTATTGAATCTCTCATCACACAAGAATCATGACTTGACCAGTTGCCAGCTCAGAGGTTTGACACGTGTATATAGAATGAATGTTGAATGTATAGTGAATAGTAATATGCTAATAGGCATTGTATTAGTAATACCTGTCATACCTATGTCAACACCCGGCAGGACATTAAATAGAGTAGAAAATATTGGGGCAAAGGGGGGATGAATAGAATGGCACAGCAGATGTGGTTTGCGCCTGGGTTTTTCGCCATGGCAGCTAAAATAGCTTCACAATGTCTGCTTTGTCAATGACATAACCCAGGCAAGACGCCCACAGTGACTGCTGGTACGGGACCCCAGCCATGGGGCCCATTTGTACACCTACAAATGGACTTTATACAAATGCCTAAATGTATTGGATATAATTATGTTTTAGTTATAGTATGTTTGTTCTCCCGATGGATAGAGGCGTATCCCACCCGACGGAATGATGCTATTATTGTTACAAAATTGTTGTTGCATGAATACATGCTCAGGTTTGGGATACCAGAGATTTTATCGAGTGATAATGGGCCTCATTTTACCACTAAAGTAATAAAGGAACTGCTGAAGGCCTTACAATGCAACCATCACCTGTCCTGCCCATACCACCTCCAGTCTACTGGGGTGGTGGAAAGACAAAAAGCTCAGAAAAAGCCCACCATTGAAGATTGCCATCAATACCAGCCCGGAGACCTAGTCCTGGTAAAGACCTTCAGGAGAAAGAACTGTTTGGAACCTCGATGGGAAGGACCTTTCCAAGTCTTGCTCACCACCCATATGGCTGTGAAGGTTGAAGGACGACCTTTGTGGATCCATGCCTCGCACGTCAAGCGGACGCCAGCCTCGGACGAAAGTGCTTGAGCAGGAACCTTGGCTGAACCGCCAGAATGTGGACTCTGATCTGGATCCTGTCCTGCGCGGTACTTGCGATGCATGGACTACCAATTATGCAGTTCAACGAATGCAGGCCGTCGCCTCACAAGTCAATCGAGCTAAATGTTGGATTTGTACTCATTTTCCCATTAACTCCTCCTCCTCAGAGATGCATTTTCTGGCTTTCCCCTCAGATTCCACATGGTCCCTAGGTAATGCAGGGGCCCTCATTCAGCAAACGCCCATTTGGAGACGGGAGCCCACCTTTGTGGTCATTAAGGGGCCGGCCTGGCTATGCGTCAGGAGAAATTATACCAAGGGTAGTACTCGGGTGGGTGAATTGCCATTGGGTTCCTGTGCCTACCTTGCTGATTATGACTACCGGGCGGTCGATTTCAGTTCCACAACCAGTCTGGTCCTATGACCGCCTTTTGGGAGTGCAAGGCCAACGAGACGGTATGTCTTTCGCAGGTCCCGAGATCTGAGGCTAATCTCACATACCTTAACGTGAATGGGTGTGATTGCCAACGATCATACAATCTCACCTCAAATAATTCCACCTCCACTTGGACCTCTAATGGCTGCTACACTGAACAATCTGGGCCTTGCAATTACAAAAATTAGTCCGGTTGCCCCGACTTGTTGGCCCTGCGAACGTTGCAGCTCAGTCAGACCTGCCGCATCCACTGGTATGCCCAGACAAATTATTCTTTTGTCTGGAAGTGGCTTAACTTTTGCCAAAATTCCACTTATTGGTACCCTACCCTTGTCCGCAATGGCTCATTTTGGCTTTGTGGAAACAGGGCGTACAAAACCCTCCCTGTCGATTGGGCAGGTACCTGCACCATTGGCTATATTGTCCCTGAGGCCTTTGGGGTCGAGCGCCTTACCATCCACTCTCTCCACAACCGTCCAGGCACAGTTATGGCTGAACATTACGAAGTGACTCACAAACTGCTGAACCACAACAGACCTGGGTCATGTAGTTCATATCAGCAACGAAGAGATAAAAGGGAGGTGGAAAGGACAGAAGTTGATTCTAAGGCAAAGGATAGAAGGGAAAACATTACAAACCATTCTCCAACTTTTAAAAGAAGGGGTCTGGAAAACAAACCAGCAGGGCTGCATCCTGTCTGCTTTCATTGTGGCAAGCCTGTATACGTCAAGGAGAACTACTGGCATGACTCAGAGAACCACAGGGAAGATTGCAGCACAGCCTGTGTCTATTGTCACAAAAGTTGTAAGCCTGTGAAAACACAACAGAGGGTGTAGATACCTATCAGGATTTTGTATTCAAGGGAAAGATGGCCATTAGTTCCAAAGAACCATAAAAGGAGATTAGCATCCTCCAAGATACAGGATGCTTACAGTGTCTGTTTTCAGGGAAAATTAAAGATTTCTCATGCAGAAGCAGAAAAATTTCCTGTGTACTAGTCAAGTGACTCACTGGAGAATGTATTGAGGTACTGTTAGTAAAGATTCACTTCGGGAGTGAGTTTGTTATAGGGCTAGGAACAATGAGTGCAAACTCAAGTTTACCCATGCAAGGGGTTGACCTCTTATTGGGGAATAACCTGGCAGGCCCCCAAAAATTCAAAGACGTAGAGAAGCTGCAGAGGCCAGAGAAAAAACAGCAGAATTCTGCAGGGGTGCAGAAAGCTGAAAAAGATTCAAAGGCCCTGCAGGGGGCAATGGAACCCATGAGGATTGAAGTGGTTCGATAGAAGCCACTTGAGTCAAAAGAGGCTGAGACCAGGCCTGTAGAATTAAAAGAGGTCAAGAATGGACCTGTGGAATGTAAAAAGGATGAAGGGAGTGGCCCCTTCCTTCTCAGAGTTAAACAGGGACCAAGGAATTCCCAAAGCAGGGAAAGATACAGTGAGGGAGTCACCGGCAGGGCAGAGCAGCGACCTGTGAGCAGAGATATTCCAAACGACATGCAGCAGATTGGAGACCAACCCATCCCCACAGTAACCAAGCTGGGGAAATCATTCTCCCTTAGACCAAACCATGCTTGTAACAGCCCAAAAGGAAGTTCAAGTGCTGCTGACACTGCCCAGGAGTCCGAAACAAATGTACCCCATTCCATCACCCTAGAAATTCAAATCCTCAGTGAGCTAACACCTGAACTAACAAGCCACCAGTCAAGCTAGAGTTAAAGGCATGACAACACCTTTCCTCAAGAAGTCAACTGAATTTGTACATGAAAAGCCTTTATATCAAAAATAACCTGGTATTTGACACTGCTTTAACAAACAGCACGAATTCAATTTTTTCCTCAAATGCTAACTGCTTTAAGAATCCTATGGCTGATAATCACATTCTGAACTTTTATGTCCTGTCAAGAACATTCACCAAATAACACATAAGTGTAAAAGGTTAAGAGAGAAGGGAAACTGTAGTTTATCAGCCAACCGTGCGTGAAGGCTCCAGTGTGAATGGAAGAATGAATATATACATCTTTACTTTTGCTTTACAAATAAACTATAAAAAATGAACTAGAACTTCATTTATTTTCCTGAAGGGTAAAGGAATGTCATATCGAGCAGGCACGAGAACATTACAAATTTTTAAAAACCTGTATGCCCTGTTTAAAAGGGACACTGTTGATCTTTTAGATGGCTGCCAAGGGTCACTTGACTTTACATCTGCAATGTTTTCAAGATTCTGGAAGGCTCTGAGAGGATTACAAGCAAACACAAACCTTCTCTGAAGGTGTGAAAATCGTTTGCCCTTTTGAACACAACAGGTGATAAGGAGACTTCGGATTGCTAAATGGGATTACCACTTATCTTATTTGGAAGATGACTTGATATTTTGTCCAGACACATGATACAGTAGCCATCTTGGCTCTCTGCTAAATATATAGTAGTTAGAGGTCCATGTTGAACCAACGTAAAACAGCTTCAGCCCAGGGAGAGACAAATAAACGCATCCAAACACAGCTAGGGGTCTGCTGTAAGTACATAAGAACATACAATTTGGGAGCAGGAGTAGGCCACTCGGCCCCTTGAGCCTGCACCGCAATTTAATAAGATCATGGCTGATCTGATTGTAACCTGAACTCCATATTCCCACATAATCCCTATAAGCTTTCATCCCCTGCTCATCAAGCATCTTTGGGCAGTTTTGAAAGTGCCACATCGACAGAACCAGAGAAGAAAGGAACCTTCTCACCTCCCCATAAATCTGATTCCACCTACCAAGCTCACCTGTTAAATCAACCTCCGGAAATGTGATAGTGGTAAGCCATCGCAGCTAGAGACAGCTCTAGCAACTCAAGAGCTTCGCTTCAGACAATGCAACATCTCTACTTTTAGTTATTTATTTGTGGGATGTGGGCATCGCTCACTAGACCAGCATTTAATGCCCATTGCTAATTGCCCTTGAGAAGGTGGTGGTGAGCTGCCTTCTTGAACTGCAGCAGTCCTTGTGATGTAGGTACCCACAATGTTTTTAGAAAGGGAGTACCAGGATTTTGACCCAGTGACAGCAAATGAATGATGATATATGTCCAAGTGCAAAGGCTATCGGCCCAGACAATATTCTGGCAATAGTACTAAAGACTTGTGCTTCAGAACTTGCCACGCCCCTAGCCAAGCTGTTCCAATACAGCTACAACACTTGCATTTACCTGGCTATGTGGAAAATTGCCCAGGTATGTCCTATACACAAAAAGCAGGACAAATCCAACCCGGCCAATCACCGCCCCATCAATCTACTCTCGATCATCAGTAAAGTGATGGAAGGGGTCATCAAGAGTGCTATCAAGTGGCAGTTGCTTAGCAATAACCTGCTTAATGTCGCCCAGTTTGGGTTCTGCCTCATTGCAGCGTTGGTTCAAACATGGACAAAAGAGCTGAACTCCAGAGGCGAGGTGAGAGTAACTGCCCTTGACATCAAGGCCACATTTGACCAAGTGTGGCATTAAGGAGCCCTAGCAAAACTGGAGTCAATGAAAATTGGAGGAAAACTCTCCACTGGTTGGAGTCCTACCTAGCACAAAGGAAGATGGTTGTGGTTATTGGAGGTCAGTCAATCTCAAAACATTGCGAACCAGTGCACTTGCTCTTTGCTATTCCACTGCCGAATACGCCTGCACTGCATGGGAAAGATCTACTCATGCTAAGAAGATGGATGCCGTTCTGAATGCAAGCTGCCGACTTATCACAGGTTGTTTAAAACCAACAAACACCAACAGCCTATATATCCAGGCGGGTATCGCTCCCCCTGATATAAGAAGAACGGTAGCCAGCAAGAAAGAGCGACTCCGTCAAACATCAGATGAGAGGCACCCTCTACATGGTCATACATCTACACCCAGCCGCCTAAAGTCAAGGAAGAGCTTCATGAACAGTGTTGTTCCATTACAATCAACCCCATCTAAAGCCCGCATTGCCTTGTGGAAAGACCGGCTCGCCAGTCTCAAACAACCCCCAGCGATGGAAATTCTACTGGATGAAAGCCTTCCCCCAGGAGCTAATTGCAACTGGGCTACCTGGAAGTGCCTTAACAGACTTAGGACTGGTGTAGGTCGTTCAAAGGTGTCACTAAGCAAATGAGGATATACCACCTGCCTGACAACTTGTGAATGTGAACTGAGCCACAGACTATGCAACATTTCCTGCAATTTATATCGCTAGAGGAACCCTGCACTGTTGCAGATCTTGCCGAATTCAACAACAAGGCGCAAAAATGTGTCCAGTTCTGGCTGGGCCATATATAGACTGTCCGTGGGCACGATAAGAAGAAGATCTCAATTCAAGGACATCACTGCAGGAGTTCCTCAGGCTAATGTCCTCGGCCAACAATCTTCAGCTGCTTCATCAATGACCTTCCTCCCATCATAAGGTCAGAAGTGGGGATGTTCGCTGATGATTGTGCAATGTTCATCACCATTTGCGACTCCTCAGATACTGAAGTAGTCCATGTCCAAATGCAACAAGACCTGGACAATATCCAGGCTTGGGCTGACAAGTGGCAAGTAACATTAGTGCCACAGAAAGGTTAGACAATGACCATCTCCAACAAGAGAGAATCCAATCATCGCCCCTTGATGTTTAATGGCATTACCATCACTGAATCCCCCACTACCAACATCCTGGAGGTTACCATTGACCAGAAACTGAACTGGACTAGCCATATAAATATTGTGGCTACAAGAGCAGGTCAAAGGATAGGAATCCTGCTTCGGGTACCTCACCTTCTGACTCCCCAAAGCCTGTCCACTATCTACAAGGCCCAAGTCAGGAGTGTGATGGAATACTCCTCACTCGCCTGGATGAGTGCCGCTCCCACAACACTCAAGAAGCTTGACACCGACCAGGACAAAGCAGCCCGCTTGATTGGCACCACATCTGCAAACATTCATTCCCTCCACCACCAACACACAGTAGCAGCAGTGTGTACCATCTACAAGATGCACTGCAGGAATTCACCAAGGCTCCTTCGACAACACTTTCCACACCCACGACCATTACCATTTAGAAGGACAAGGGCAGCAGATACATGGGAACGCCGCTACCTGGAAGTTCCCCTGCAAGTCACTCACCATCCTGACATGGAAATATATCGCCGTTCCTTCACTGTCGCTGGGTCAAAATCCTGGAACTCCCTTCCTAACAGCACTGTGGGTGTACCCACACCACAATGGCTACAGCGGTTCAAGAAGGCAGCTCACCACCACCTTCTCAAGGACAACTAGGGATGGGCAATAAATGTTGGCCCAGCCAGCGAAGCCCACATCCCATGAATGAAAAAAAAACAGCATATCATTAAAAGACCATTCCGCCAGGCTCCTGGACCCCCGTCGGATCGTCCGTCCACATTGGTGGGAAAGCACGGTGACGTGTTTCACAACAGTACACAGGCAACATGCACTTGTCAGCAATTCAGTTTGGGGGAGCTGGAGGTGAGTGAACAGCATTGTTTGGCAGATCTCGCCAGGGTCACCTGTTGCTTTGCGGGGGGCCAGGGTATAGTCCCACCCTGCCATGGAGGTGACTTTTGTCAGATGGGGGGGTGTCTGGGGGCAACTACAGCCCAGCCTCGGAGGCAACTGTTGTCGGGGGTTGCCAGGAGCAACTGCTGCCCGGCGTGGGAGGTGACTGTTGATGGGGGTCGATGTCCAGGGACAACTGCTGCCCAGCCTCGGAGGCGATTGTTGACAGTGGCGAGGGGCGGGGGGGAAACTGCTGCCCTGGCGTTGGATCCCGCACACAACAAATCAAGGTGGGGGGCAGGGTGAGCAAGGGAAGTGGGCATGCAGTGAGGACATCTGTATAAACTGACCATTCCTCTGCAACTGAGACAGTTCAGGCGCATCCACAGAGATATGATTGGGGTCGGGCTCCTAGACAGCCCACCCATGCAAGCAATGAGGAGGCACCAAAGTGCCACAAAGCGCTCCAGACCTTACCCCCCGCACCACCACCCCACCTCCGCCGGCACAGACTGCGAGTCTGCGACCACTTTATTGGATCGTGGAGCAGTTGGACTGCACACGTTGTACAATCTCCTCGCCAACGCTGGCCATGTAGCAGTCACTGCTGGAGGCCCCTTGCAATCTCAGCATCCTGGTTTGGACCAGTGTCCCCCATGTCACAGGCTACAGGGCAGCCATGCAGCGCACTCATCTCTGGCCATCCGAGGGGTGACCAGCACTCTCCGGGAATTGTTAAGGAGCGGTCACACAGGGCCAGGAAAGGTGCTAAGTACACCCACTGCATGTCTCTCTCTTTTTCATGCTGCTGGAGGACCACATCAGGAGCATGGAGCCTGGTGATCTAGCTGTATGCCAGATGGCCCACAGAGAGTGGAGAAGACGGAGGAGAGAGTGACTGAGGCACCTGGCCGCGCAAAGGCAGGAGCAGCAGCCTCAGCAAGAAGGGGCTGCTGGGGCTCCCGCACACGCTGCCCAGGAGCGACAGTGAGCTGTGGCTGGTTGGTGCCTAGTGACACCCAGGGTCTATAGACACCGCCTGCAGATGACCGACAACCAGTGTCGCCAACGACTGTGCATGTCTAGGGACCTGGTCACTCACGCCTGCCGCTTACTGCAGGACTTGGAACCAAGGGGACATGGAGGGCATTCACCGCCAGTGGCTGTGAAAGTGACTGCGGCACTCAATTTTTATACCAGTGGCTCCCTTCAGGGCTCCACAGGTGACCTCTGTGGGATATCACAGGCTGCCACCCACAAATGCATCCATGAGGTCATGGATGCCATCTTCTCGAGGGCACACAACTTTGTGCATTTCGTCCAGGACCTGGACAGCCAGGATGCAAGGGCCATTGGATTCTCCTGGATCTTGGGTTTCCCATAGGTGCAGGATGCAACTGATTGCATCCATGTGACTCTCAAGTCTCCATTGCTACACAGAGTGGACTACAAGAAGCGCAAGGGATTCCATTTGCTGAATGTGCAGCTGGTGTGCGACCACCAGAAATGCATCCTGCAGGTGTGTGCACGGTTTCCAGGGAGCGTGCACAACGCCTACATCCTCAGTCGGTCACAGATCCCTGGGGTCTTCCAGGGTCCACAAAAGCTGCAGGGATGGCTCCTTGGGGACAAGGGCTACCCACAGAGGCCATAGCTGATGATGTCTGCGCGGTGGCCTCAGACTGCAGCGGGCTGATGGTATAATGAGGCTCATGCTGCAGCTCGCAACTTGATGGAACAGACCATCGGGATGCTGAAGATGAGGTTCTGGTGCCTGGGCTGGTTGGTGGAGCCCTACAATACAATCGCAGAGGGTGTCATGCATTGTCATCGTCTGCTGAGCCCCCTTTACAACCTGGCGCTGCAATGGGGAGATGAGCTGGCTGAGGAGGAGATGGAGGAGCTGCACGTCTCCTCCGATGAGGACGCCGATGGGGATGAGGCTGAGGAGATTCTTGGAGGCGATGATGCCAGGGATGAGGCCCTTGCACTTGCTAGATGAGGCAGGTGCACTTAGGAGGCCCTCATAACTGCCAGATTTGTGGAGGATGATGATGACACGCAGTGAGGTGACCCCATAGGTCCTCACATCGCAGTTGTGGAAGTTTGAAGCTAGTTAGGTTTATGGCAGCGCCGATACCCTCTGTGAGAATGCTCCTGATATGGAGACACAGTGGAAGCCCTAATAGTCGCTCGATTGCAGGGAGTTGATGACGACATGCAGTGAGGACACTCCATAAATCTTCACACAGCCTCTAAGAATGCCTGACTCCTGTTTGGCTGAGAGCATATCACTTACGCTCCGTGATCAGGGTCAAATCATAGAGCTGCAGCCATGAAACTTTAGTAGTTCAGGTGCTTTGTCCACCTTCAGTACCTGAGCCCTTCAAGAGCTGGAGTACAGCGTCAATGGTCACAGTTGCTGAAGAGATGGGGACAGCCCCAACTTAAAGGTGATAAGAGCACACAGAGAGAATGAGAGAACCCTGTGGCACCTGTCCATTATATTCTGGCAGCAATGGCAAGCACCACCGAGATGTAGGCATCAGTAATGTTTCCAGGGTGTGTGAGGCCGGACTATCACTTTGGTTTGGAGGCTGCACAGAGCACAGGGAAGAGGGCCTGGACTGAGACACCTGTCCTTATCTCGTGCAGAAAGGTTTCACATCTGAGTGTCAAGAACACTGCTCAACAGAACAAGGAGACACAGGCAGGAAGACATTCTTGGGAGTTTATTGACAATCGTGAACAGTATGTACAAGTGATTAAAACCCATGCCCAGGCTGTGCAAGTAATTCTCCTTAACTGCCCTAACCTTGCCGCTATGTCTCGTTGCTCCCTGGACATCCACAGCGGAGGTGGAGGCAGCCTGCTGACTGTGACGCCGTGTCTGTGATGACTTTGGCAGGCGTCCTCTGGAGGGCCGAGACTTTGAGGGCCCCAGCCTGCTTTCTGGGTCCTGCTGTGTGGCAGTGGCACCCTCCTTGGCCTGTGGAGCTGGAGCTGCTGACGTCACAGGAAGAGGGGAGTTGGATTAGCCAGACACTCTCAGGATCACCTGGATGGATGGGCCCGGAGTGTGCAACTGCTGATCCTCCTCCCTATGGGTGCCCGGAGTGTGCAGCTGCTGATCCTCCTCCCTCAGGCTGACTCCTTGAGGATCAGGGGTAGCTGGAGTAAGATCAAGTTGCCCGGCACCCCTCTTGCGTACACACTATTGGAGGCCAACTATGGCATCAGCGATGGAGTTGAGTCCACGTAGAAGCGAAGTCCTGGACCAAGGTCTCCATGGCGGCCGCCACCCTACCAGTGTTGATCTCAGTGTGTTGGCATGCCGGCGCTATCACCTCAGCTTGAGGGTGGACGGACTCCTTCATCATGCCTTGCAACCTGAGGAGTGCAGCGGACATCCCTTCCTGATGTTCCCAAGCTTGCCTTTGCAGCTCCAGCAACTGAGACATGACCAAGTCCAGAGGTGCGTCATCTGACTGCTCAGCAATGTTCTGGCCTTCAGCAGTCCTCCGAGTGCTGGACACCTGGGAAGTCCCTGCTACTGCCTGCTGTGGATCAGACAGTGCGATGTGCTCACCAGATTGTGATCCCGAGGCTACTCTAAAGCTAGGTCCCACCGAGGTTTTTGTCTCTGCGCTGGTGGAGGGTGTGGGTGAGCACTGTGACTTCAGGGTCGGTGCCTCCAGATTCCTCTCCAGAGGTTTCTTCAGGACTTGATTGGAGGCCCTGGATCACGGACACTGTCGGCTGTTTAGCAGATATGCCTGTGAAAGCAAGGGTAGATACTTAGTGCGTGGCAGTGACCTGTGAAAGAGGACACATCAGTCACAGCATGGTTGTCTGGTGGATGTTGCACTGCTGGATTCTGACTTGGTAGAGTAGTGCCGGCCTCACCGTCAGCACAGGACCGGTCCATATGGTGGCTGGCCAGCTGAATGTCTCTGTTTTCAAAGTCCATGAGGACCTTGATTTCAGCCATTCCGTCACCGGTCTGCAACCTCTCTCTCTTGTTGTGTGCCAGCTTGTGGATGCATGGACAGAGATGGAGAAAGGATAAGCAAGACGCCTGCCAGGCCAAATGATAAGTTTGCCTGGTCTGTGTGCGTGGTGACTGGTCCCATGGACAGGATGAGGACAATGATGGTGTGTGTGAGAGGGTGAATGGTGATGTCCCTTGAACTGGTGGTGAGTGAGGGCCCTGTGAATGTGTGATGGGTTTGTGAGTGTGTGAGTTGAGAGTGATGAGAAGAGTGACTTACCCTGGCAGAACGGAGGAGGTCATTTATCCTCTTACGGCACTGGGTGGCTGTCCTTTTCTGGAGGGCATTGACGCTGACCACTGCTGCCACCGCCTCCCAAGCTGGATAGGTCCCATTGCTGCCCTTCCTGCGGCCAGAGCAAAGTACAGGACATCCGGGCGGGCCTCCTCAGCCATCACGGCCGGCGGGTAAAACAGCGTTTTACCCGCCCGCTACCGCACTTAGTGCAAATCTTGGAAAATTCCACCCATTGTGTCTGCAGTGGCTCTCTGAAGGAACAATTCACCTAGTGCCACTCCCCTTCCCTCTCCCCATAGTCTTGAACATTCTTTTTAGATAATAATACAACTCCTTCTCGAATGCCTTGACTGAACCTGCCTCCGCCATACTTTCAGGCAATGTGTCCCAGATTCTAATGCTGCATAAGCAAGTTTCTCCTCATGTCACCATTATTTCTTTTGCCAATTGCCTTAAATCTGTGTCATCTCCTTCTACCAATGGGAACAGTTTTTCCCTATCTACTCTGTCCAGATCTCTCATGACTTTGAATAACTCTTAATAAATCTCCTCTCAACCTTCTCTTCTCCAAGGAATCAGTCCCATCTTCTCCAATCTATCTATGTAACTGAAGTTCCTCATCCCTGGAACCATTCGTGTGAATCTTTTTTGCACTCTCTCTAATGCCGTCACATCTTTCCTAAGTGTGGCGCCAAGAACTGGACTCAATACTCCAGTTGAGGATGAACTAGTGTTCTATAGAGATTTAACATAATTTCTTTGCTTTTATACTCTATGCCCCTAATAAAGCCTTATGCTGTATGCTTTATTAACCGGTCTCTCAATCTGTCCTGCTACCTCAGTGACTTATGCACATATACACTTAGCTCCCTCTGCTCTTGCACCCCCTTTAGACTTGTACCCTTTATTTCATAGTCTCTCCGGGTTCTTCATACAAAAACAAATCACTTCACACTTCCCTGCATTAAATTTCATCTGCCGCTTCTCTGCCCGTACCACCAACCTATCTATGCCCTTTTGAAGTTCTACGTTATCCTCCTCACAGTTCATAACGCTTCCAAAATTTCGTATCGTCAGCAAATTTTGGAATTGTGGCCTTTGCATGAAGGTCTAGGACATTAATGAATATCAGGAAGGGCAAGGGTCCTGACACTGAGGTCTGGGGAGCTCCACTAAAACCTTCCTCCAGTCTGAAAGATATCCATTAACCTACTCTATGTTTCCTGTCAGTCAACCAATTTCATATCGATGGGGCAGAATGCCTGCTAGTGTTGGGCGTGTTCGGTGGCATGAGTGGACAATATGGTGAGAAGGCCAAAAATCGGTTTCATGACATTGTGAAACCAGCTTGTGATTGTCCACTCAGCCTGTCGATGGCGGGCCATGTTTCCCACCATCAGACATCGGGGATCTCATTGTAATACATCAGCATATCATTACAAGGCTAGCCTGCCAGACTCATCACCCCACCACCCCTCCTGCCCCACCCCGCCTCTGGATCGTCTGCTGACGTGTTTCACAGTAGCATTTAAAGGGTGAGCACTTGGCAGGCTGCAATTTGAGGGGAACTCCGAGGTGAGTGCTCAGTAAGATTGCAGAGCGATCGTGAGGGATGCCTGTTGGACTTCAAAGTTGAGGTACATTGGGAGGGTGGTAAGTGTTGACCTGCGGTTGAGACACTTTGGGAGTGGGGGGTGCAAAGGCTGCTCTGCAGTTGAAGGTAGCACACAAGCACGTGTGGGTAGGATGGGTGAGGGACGCTGCCACGCATTAGGGAAACCTTGTATAAAGTGATCATTTCTCTGCAGCTGAGACAGTCTAGGTGTAGTCACATTCAGACTTAACCAAGACAGGTTCTTAGTACACCTATGCTAACCCACGTGTCTCTCTCTTTCATCCTGCAGGAGGAGTACATAAGGATCATGGACCCTGGTAAACTATCTGTGTGCTTCAAGGTGTACAGAGAGCGAAGACGACAGAGAAGAGAGTGGCTGAGGCGCTTGGCTGTGCGGAGGGAAGAACAGCACACTCTGAAGAAAGGGGAAGGTGGGCCTCCTGCACAGGCTGCCGGAGAACCACAGTGAGCTGTTGCTGGTCGGCGCCTAACTACACAAAGGGTCTACAGACACCGCCTTTCAATCCTGCAGATGACTGAGAACCAGTGTTGCCAAAGACTGTGCATGTCTAGGGAACAAGTCGGTAACATTTGTCAGTCATTCCAGGGTTTGGTGCCATGTGGACATGGAAGGCATTCACTGCCAGTAGCTGTGAAAGTGACCATAGCACTCAATTCCTACACCAGTGGCTCCTGTCAAGTCTCCACAGGTGACCTCTATGGGTTAACACAAGACCCCACCCACAAATGCACCCATAAGGTCACAGATGCCATTTCACGAGGGCACACAACTTTGTGCATTTCGCCCGGTCCAGGAGAGCCAGGATGCAAGAGCAATTGGATTTGCCCAGATCTCAGGTTTCCCACAGGTGCAGGGTGGGATCGATTGCATTCACATGGCGCTCAGACCTCCGTCACAACACGCGTTCAACCATAAGGGATTCCATTCGCTGAATGTGCAGCTGGTGTGCGATCATCATAAATGTATCCTGCAGGTCTGTGCACAGTTTCCAGAAAGTGTGCACGGCTCCTACATTCTCAGTTGGTCACAGGTCTCTGATGTCTTCCAGGGTCCACAGATGCTGCAGGGTTGGGTCCTCGGGGACAAGGGCTTGCCGCAGAAGACATGGCTGATGACACCCGCGCGGTGGCCTCAGACTGCAGCAGAGCGAAGGTATATTCGCAACTTGGTGGAGCAGACCATTGGGATGCTAAAAAGGACGTTCCAGTGCCTGGACTGGTCTGGTAGAGCCCTGCAATAGAGTCCACAGAGGGTGTCATGCATCGTTGTCGCCTGCTGTGCCCTTTACAGCCTGGCGCTGCAAGGGGCAGAAGAGCTGGATGAGGAGGAGGTGCAGGAGCTGGATGTCTCCTCCAATGAGGAGGACATCAGCAGAGATAAGGGAGGGAGGGCATCGAAGTCGATGATGACGGCAATGAGGCCCTCGCACTGATCAGATGAGGCATGTGCACTCGCGAGGCCCTAATAGCTCTGAGATTTATGGAGGATGATGATGATATGCAGTGAGGAGACCCCATAAGATCCTTGCCTTGCATCTATGAATGTTTGACTCCCGTCTGGCTAATGGCAGCGCACATACCATCTGTGACAATTCTCCTGTCATGGAGACGCAGTGGAGGCCCTAATAGTCGCTCGATTGCAGGAGAACGATGATGACAAGCAGTGAGGACTCTCCATAGATCTTCACATAGCCTCTGAGTATGTCTGACTCCTGTCTGGCTGAGGGCAGATCACTTGCGCTCTGTAATCAGGGTTATATCACAAAGACGCAGCCATGAAACTTTAAAAGCATCTGATCCTTTGTCAGCCTTCAGCACCTGACCCCTTCAGGAGCACAGCGTCACTGGTCATAGATACTGAAGAGATGGGGGTCAGCCCCAACTTAAAGGTGCTGAGAGCACACAGAGAGAATGATGGAACCCTGTGATGCCTGAGTAACACAAACACTACTCATGAAAACAAGGAGCCATTGGCAAGGAGAAATTCTTGTGGGTTTATTTACAATAGTGAACATTTTTTACAGGTGATTAACACCCGTGCTCAGGCTGTGCAACTACATCTTCTTAAGGGTCCATCTCTGCCCTGCCGAGGAATCCTGGCCGGCCAACTGGCAGGAACTGGAGGCGAAAGTCACCGCTCGCCTGCGGCGCTGGACAGGACTGCTCCGAGTGCTGTCTTACCGGGGTCGAGTGCCGGTCATAAACCAGCTGATCGCCGCCATGTTGTGGTATCGGCTGGTCACTTTGACCTCTCCCCCGGACTTTGTCGTGAAAATCCAGAGAATGCTAGTCGACTTCTTCTGGGACAAAAGATTGCACTGGGTCGCCGCTGAGGTTCTGAGTCTCCCGCTTAGGGAGGGCGGTCAGGCGCTGGTGTGCCTACGCACGCAGGTGGCGACTTTCCGTCTTCAGACCCTGCGGCGATACCTTTACGTCGAGCCTCCTCCGAGATGGTGTGCCCTGGCGACGTATTTCTTCCGCCAGGTGCACGGCCTGAATTACGACGTGCAGCTCCTGTTTGTAGATCAGAGGGGCCTCGGTGGCTCCTTCCAGGTGTTGCCCGTCTTTTACCAGGACCTGATCAAAGTCTGGAACGTGGTCGCCACGCGACGCAGCTCTCCCCCGTCAGGAGTAGCGGCTATCGTCAGAGAGCCGCTGCTCAGGAATCCGCCCCTCCGTCCCTTTCAGTGGCTGGCGGAGAGGAGGGCTGTGGCTGCCGGGGTGACCAGGGTCGGGGACGTGCTGGGTGGCGGAGGACTGGGCTGGATGCTCCCGCAGGAGTTGGCGCGTCGCGCGTCAGTGAGTGTCCAGGTCGCGGCCGATGCCATCCAAGACCTAAAAACGGTCGTGCTCGGACCCGAAGTCATTTTAGGTCTGGAGGTGGCCCAGGTGCGCGGTGATCTTCCGGCTGAACGATCCCCTGTTCGGACGGAATTCCACATTGGCCCCAAGCCCCGAACCCTCCCTCGGGTGCCGGTGCCCCGCAATAATATGAGCCGCCTCGGGGACATGCCCTCCGTGCCATTTGGCACGGTGCGGAGGGGTTTTCTGTACGGACTGCTGCTGCACACCTTCCATTTTCTCGCCCTGGTCCGCCGCCCGGACACGCCCTGGCGTGCCTTGTTGCCGTCCGGCGGCGGAGGCCCCCGATGGGATGCCCTCTACGGAGGAGTTCTCCCCCTTTCTATCGGGGACCTGGGTTGGAGGGTGTTGCATGCAGCAGTCCCCTACAATAGGAGAATGTCTAGGTTCACGGACTCCCGGGACACATGCCCTTTTTGCGGTCTTGTGGAGTCCGTGGACCATGCGTATATAGGGTGTCTTAGGCTGCACTCCCTTTTCAGTTATTTAAAAAATCTTTTATTACTATTTTGTTTGCACTTCAGTCCCACGCTCCTGATCTACGGACACCCGGTGCGGAAGGGGGTCGGGAAGGAGGAGGACCTCCTCGTGAACCTGCTCCTGGGTCTGGCCAAGTTGGCCATCAACAGGTCCAGGCAGCGGGCGATCGACGGGGGAGTCCCGCCCGATTGTTTGTCCCTCTCCCGCGGCTACGTTCGCGGCCGGATGTCCCTGGAAAGGGAGCACGCGGTGTCTGCCGGCACCATCGAGGCCTTCCGTGCCCGGTGGGCACCGCAGGGACTAGGGTGTTTTGTTGACCCCTCTAATCACATCTTAGTTTGATGTTTTTAAGGTTCCTTTAAAAGTTTTTCCTTGATTTTACAGCTGACCTGACTTAGGGGCTGTGCTTGATTTCTCCCTTGTTTTTGTTAATTTAGTTTATTGTTTTGACTAAAAGAGTTACATCTTCTTAACGTGCTCGGTGGGCACGGTAGGGACTGGAGTGTTTTGTTGACCCCTTTAATCACATTTTGGTTTAATGTTTATAAGTTTCCTTTAAAGTTTGTCCTTGGTTTTACAGCTGACCTGACTTAGGGGCTGTGCTTGATTTATCCCTTATTTTGTTAATTTAGTTAATTGTTTTAACTCTGAAAGAGTTACATCTTCTTAACGTGCTCGGTGGGCACCACGGGGACTGGGGTGTTTTATTGACCCCTTTAATCACATTTTGGTTTAATGTTTTTAAGTTTCCTTTAAACTTTGTCCTTGGTTTTACAGCTGACCTGACTTAGGGGCTGTGCTTGTGTTATCCCTTATTTTGTTAATTTAGTTTAATTGGTTGACTCCTAAAAGAATTACATCTTCTTAACCTTCCTAACCCTGCCGCTACATCTTGGTGCTCCCTGGACATCCACAGCAGAGGTGGAGGCAGCCTGATGACTGCTACGCCTGTCTCTGATGACTTTGACAGGCACCCTCTGGAAGGCTGAGGCCTGGAGGGCCCCAGCCTGCTTTCGGGGTCCTGCTGTGTGGCAGTGGCACCCTCCTCGGCCTGTGGAGCTGGAGCTGCTGGGGTCACAGGAAGAGGGGAATCGGATGGGCCAGACACTCCGGGAGTCACGTGGAAGGGGGTAGGGGATGAAGACCTACTGGTCCTCCTGCCTATGGACCGACTTACTGTTTCTAGAAGTTTCCCCACTTCCAAAGTTAAACTGACTTTTTTGTAGGGGTTGCTGGGCTTACAAAGAACAAAGAACAAAGAAAAGTACAGCACAGGAACAGGGCCTTCGGCCCTCCAAGCCTGCGCCGATCATATTGCCTGTCAACTAAAACATTTTGCACTTCCGGGGTCCGTATCCCTCTATTCCCATCCTATTCATGTATTTGTCCAGCTGCCTCTTAAACACCACTATCGTACCTGCTTCCACCACCTCCTCTGGCAGCGAATTCCAGACACTCACTACCCTCTGCATAAAAAACTTGCCCTGCACATCTCCTCTATAGTTTTCTCCTCTCACCTTAAATCTATGTCCCCATGTAATTGACTCTTCCACCCTGGGAAAAAGCTTCTGACTATCTACTCTGTCCATGCCACTCATAATTTTGTAAACTTCTATCAAGTCGCCCCTCAATCTCCGTCGCTCTAGTGAGAACAATCCGAGTTTCTCCAACCTCTCCTCATAGCTAATAACCTCCAGACCAGGCAGCATCCTGGTAAACCTCCTCTGCACTCTCTCCAACGCCTCCATATCCTTCTGGCAATGTGGCGACCAGAATTACACGCAATATTCCAAGTGTGGCCTAACCAAGGTTCTATACAGCTGCAGCATGACTTCCCAGCTTTTATACTCAATACCCCTGCCAATGAAGGCAAGCATGCCATATGCCTTCCTGATTACCTTATCCACCTGCGTTGCCACTTTCAGTGACCTGTGGAACTGTACACCCAGATCCCTCTGCCCGTCAATGCACTTAAGAGTTCTGCCATTTACTCTATAATCCCTACCTGTATTAGACCTTCCAAAATGTATTACCTCGCATTTGTCCAGATTAAACTCCATCTGCCATTTCTCCGCCCAAGTCTCCAACCGATCTATATCCTTTGACAATCCTCTTCACTATCTGCAACTCCTCCAACCTTAGTGTCGTCTGCAAACGTACTAATTAGCCCAGTTACATTTTCCTCCAAATCATTTATGTATACTACAAACAGCAAAGGTCCCAGCACTGATCCCTGCGGAACTCCACTAGTCACAGCTCTCCATTCAGAAAAGCACCCTTCCACTGCTACCCTCTGTCTTCTATGACCAAGCCAATTCTGTATCCATCTTGCCAGCTCACCTCTGATCCCGTGCGACTTTACCTTCTGTACCAGTCTGCCATGAGGAACCTTGTCAAAGGCCTTACTAAAATCCATGTATATAACATCCGCTGCCCTTCCATCGTCGATCATCTTTGTCACTTCCTCGAAAAACTCGGTCAAGTTAGTGAGACATGACCTCCCCTTCACAAAACCATGCTGCCTCTCACTAATACGCCCATTTGCTTCCAAATGGTAGTAAATCCTGTCACGAAGAATCTTCTCCAATAATTTCCCTACCACTGACGTAAGGCTCACCGGCCTGTAATTTCCTGGATTATCCCTGCTACCCTTCTTAAACAATGGAACAACATTGGCCATTCTCCAGTCCTCTGGGACCTCACCCGTAGCCAGTGAGGACACAAAGATTTATGTCAAGGCCCCAGCAATCTCCTCCCTTGCCTCCCTCAGTACTCTGGGGTAGATCCCATCTGGCCCTGGGGACTTATCCACCTTAATATTCTTCAAGACGCCTAACACCTCCTCTTTTTTGATCTCAGCATGATCCAGGCTATCTACACACTCTTCCCTAGACAAATCGACTGCTAAGTCCTTCTCTTTGGTGAATACTGATGAGAAGTATTCATTTAGTATCTCTCCCATTTCTTCTGGCTCCATACACAGATTCCTACCTCTGTCCCTGAGTGGGCCTACCCTTTCCCTGACTACCCTCTTGCTTTTTACATATGTATAAAAGGCCTTGGGATTTTCCTTAATCCTGGTTGCCAGTGACTTTTCATGACCCCTTTTAGCCCTCCTGACTCCTTGCTTAAGTTTCTTCCTACTTTCTTTATATTCTCCACGGGCTTCATCTGTTCCCAGCCTTCTAGCCCTTACGAGTGCTTCCCTTTTCTTTTTGACTAATTTCCCAATGTCCTTCTTTATCCAAGGTTCCTGAAACTTGCCATGCCTATCCTTCTTATCCTTACATCCATTTAAATTACAATTGAAATCAAGTTGCCTTGAGGTCCAACTCCTCTGGAATTCAACTCAATTTCCCTAAGTATTTTGTATAATGACGAACCCAATAAAACTCTGGTGGAAGAATACAAAAGCTCCCTCAAGGTGAGTGCAAAGCATGAAAACTGAGTCAAATTTCAGAATGTCAAAATTTGGCGCTCTCTCAACACTCATTACTCATGCTCACTGTGAACTGAAACCTAACCTCTTGGGTAGCGAATGCAATGTAGCTTGCCTCTGGGATTGCAAACTAAACTTTTACAGCTATTTTACTGCTGAAATAAAAACAGAAAATGATGGAAAAGCTCAGCAGGTCTGGGCAGAATCTGCGGAGAGAGAAACAGAGTCAACGTTTCGAGTTCATATGACTCTGGTCCTGAAAAGTGCCCAGTCTACCTCCGATTACCCTGAAGGGTAAGGTATCTCAATAATTTGAGCAACAGGTGAAGCTAGCTGTTTCATGCTGCTATTATGCAGTAGCAACACAAGTGGTGTTTGCCACCAACAGAATGCTGCCACCAAGTGGAAAAGACGTTCTGCTTATCACACAAATGAATAATGTGGTATATGAAGTTCAGTGCTGGTGTGATGCTAGGGTCATATCAAACAGCAGGTCCCTTCGGCTCTTCACAACAGGCAACTTACTAACTGTACCCAAACAGCCCATGCTTGCAAAACTCAAAACATAGGCCAGGATTTTCCCGTCGGCGAGCGGGGGGGTGGGGCCCGGGGCCCGTTCGCCAATGCGTAAAATGATGCATGGTGACGTTGGCCGGAACTCCCGACGTCACCGCGCCCCATTTAAATTTTCAGGTAGACGGGGGCTCAGCAAAATCAGCTGTGCGCCCGCCAACCTGTCAATGGCCAATTGAGGCCATTGACAGAGTCATTTAAGTAATTAATGGACCTGCCCGTCCAACCTTAAGGTTGGTGGGCAGGCCAAGAGCCCTGGCGGGCATTAGAAAAAGCATGAAACCTCATCCATGGGCAGGATGAGGTTTCATGTAGGTTTTAAAAAATTTAATTAAGCGTTTTTAAGTTATGGACATGTCCCAACTCATGTGACAGCGTCACATGAAGGGACATGTCAAGGAATTTTTTTTTCTCTATTTTTAATATTTTTTAATGTACAGCCGATCTCCCTGAGGCAGCACTTAGCCTCAGGGAGATGAGTGCGCTCTTTTGTGCGCATGCGCGAAAGAGTGCACTCTCAGCTGAGGGATTCCTCTCCCCCCACCCGCACAAGGACCGCATAGCGCTTCCGTGCGGATGTTACACTGGGCGGGTCTTAATTGACCTGCCCACGTAAAATGGCGGCGCTCCCTCAATTGAGGGCGCCGATCGGAGGCGCGCCTCTGTGCACTCGCTCTTCAACTTCCCCCCCAACGGGGGGATAATTCTGCCCATAGTGTCCAACAGTAGATGTGATACCACGATTGGACAAATTTGCAAAACAGTCCTGAGTGTGCTAAGATTTACACTGACAACTAAGATTTTTTAAAAATTAATTCACAGGATATGGACGTTGCTGGCTGGGCCAGTATTTATTGTCCGCCCCTAGTTGCCCTTGAGAAGGTGGGTGTGAGCTGCCTTCTTGAACTGCTGCAGTCCATGTGGTGTAGGTACACCAGCAGTGCTGTTAAGAAGGCAGTTCCAGGATTTTGACCCAGCAACAGTGAAGGAATGACAATATATTTCGAAGTCAGGGTGGTGAGTAACTTAGAGGGGAACTTCCAGGTGGTGGTGTTCCCATTGTATCTGCTGCCCTTGTCCTACTAGATGGTAGTGGTCATGGGTTTGAAAGGTGCTGTCTAAGGAGCCTAGATGAATTCCTGCAGTACATCTTTTAGATGGTATACTCTGCTGCTACTGTGCGTCATTGGTGGAGGGAGTGAATGTTTGTGGATGTGGTGCCAATCACGCCGGCTGCTTTGTCCTGGACAGTGTTAAGCTTCTTGATTGTTGTGGGAGCTGCACTCATCCAGGCAAGTGGGGAGTATTCCATCGCATTCCTGACCTGTGCCTTGTAGATGGTGCAGAGGCATTTGGGAGTCAGGAGTTGAGTTAATCATTGCAGAATTCCTATCCTCTGACCTGCTCATGTAGCCACAGTATTTAATTGCTAGTCCAGTTCAGATTCTGGTCAATGGTAACCCCCAGGATGTTGATAGTCGGGGATTCAATGATGGTACTGCCATTGAACATCAAGAGTTAGATTCTCTCTCATTGGAGATGGTCATTGTTTGGCACTTGCGTGGTGCGAATGTTACTTGCCACTTGTCAGCCTAAGCCTGGATATTGTCAGGTGTTGCTGCATTTGGACATGGACTGCTTCAGTATCTGAGGAGTCACGAATGGTGCTGAACATTATGCAGTCATCAGCGAACATCCCCATTTCAGACCTTATGATGGGGGGACGGTCATTGGTATAGCAGCCGAAGATGGTTGGGCCGAGGACACTACCCTGAGGAACTTCTGCAATGATGTCCTGGAGCTGAGGTGACTGACCTCCAACAACCACAACCATCTTCCTTTGTGTTAGGTATGACTCCAACCCGCGGAGAGTTTTCCCCCTGGTTCCCATTGTCTCCAGTTTTGCTAGTGCACCTTGATGCCACACTCAGTCAAATTTGGCCTTGATGTCAAGGGCAGTCACTCTCGCCTCACCTCGGGAGTTCAGCTTTTTTGAGGGGCCCGCAGTGTGGCTCACTTACATGTGCAAGAAGCTACATATATTAATGCACACGGCCTTGTCCTTTGCGGACAGAAAGAATATTTACATTGCGCTTTTTTCAAAAAAACAAAATAGGTGATAGCCATTCTCTGGTTCATTCCCAGGGGAATGCTTTGACCAGTCAGAGTCAACCTGCTTGGATTGAATATAAATAAAGCTTGGCAGCTAACCGTCAGTCCTCAATTAATGGGTGCATTCTCCACGGCAACGCCGCGACCAATCAGAGTACATTTGCCAATCAGCACTGTTGTCTCATTCAGTATAAATTGTTTTTCCCTTTACACTTGGTGTTCTTGCGAATTGGCCTGATGAGTGCAAGACATAAAGCTTTAACAATGTGCGTTTTTTTCAGCAATAATCAAGTTCTGTACTACCAAATGACATTTTTAAACCTGGGAATATTAATTCACATGAATGTTAAGTTCAGAATGTCAGAATCCGGTGAGGGTTCCTTCATGTAGGAATTAAAGTTCAGGCGGATTCAGCTAGCTGAAAGCAGGAATTGCTGAAGTCCTTCAATGTTGGCGATGACGCAGCAAGATGAGGTTGGTATACAGGGACTTGGTCTGCTCTACAGGCGATGACAGGAAACTTCCAAAGAAGAAGGCTTCAAGGAGGTTTAGACTTGAGGCAGACTTTGTCGTCAGCCTGGAGTCCTGCTTTGGTGTTGACAGACTGGATGTTAACAGCAGATAGCCCTGGGAGTCCACGAATGTAACATTAAAACTTTCCAAAGGCCAAAGGAGATTAGGTCATATGGTGTTACCCATTGATCAGCCAGTTTCAGGTTAACAATCAATTTCTACGTCTCTGGTCCAAATCCATCGTTCATTTTAGGAGGTAGATGGTGGCTATTAGCACTCCACAGGTTTCGATGGCTCTCTCTCTTTGTTATAAGTCCATGCTGGGGAGACAGATTGTCTGCTGCTCCTTTGTCTCATTGATTGTAATGGGTCCACACAACGAAGGTGTGAGATTTCACAAGGATGAGGGTTGAACTTTGTCCTGTAATCACTGTTGGAAGTTTCCAGAATTGTAGCCATCTTGCAAATCATGTCATGTGTAGAAGCCATGTTTTTGGTCCAACAAAGTCTGTTTTTGAATTAGCAGAAAGTAAGGTTTGATTTAAACGGTTTATGATCTCTTTCCTGTCTTATGGAAATGACATTGTTAACAATTAAACTAAGTGCCATTTTTAAATATTATTTTTGTTTCACAAACTTTAGAATTGTAATGTTGCTAGACAGGGGAGAGATGGTAGGATGGTTCCCCCCTTTTACTACCTCTTGACTGACCAGAGATAGATGGGTTTTAAAGAACAAGTGTTTAACCCCCACTGAGTGCTGTAACTCTCGAGAGCAGATGAAAAGCAGGTTTTCGCTAAGTTTAAAAAAGATAAATGTTTATTTTTCAACACTCAAATGTATTTGCAAGAGGCACACTGTCACAGGCACACACACACAAACACATGAAAAGGTGATTAAAAAGAGGTAGCACGCACTTAGGTTTTTAAAAAGTCCAAACATTCACTGTTATACTTGATTCTCTTGAGATGGAAGCTTGATGATTCCCTTTTGATTTACTGAAGAAATGGAGGTTGGAATTTCGATGATGGATTCACAATGGCTTACTGCTTGCCAGAACAGATTTCTGGCTTCACTCCAGTCGAGGTGCAATCAAGGAGCAAAAATCGGCTTTGGTTCTTCAAGTCGGTCAGTTAAGGTTAGCTCCAAATTTCTGCCTGCTGGTGGATTTTAGGTGGGGTACTTTCTTTGCCGTCTAGATCTGTTCCCTCTGCATCTCGTTGCCTCTGGCTGCTCTCAGAATGCGTCTTAATAAATGTTGCTTATTAAAACATGGTTTCTGTCAGGTGACCATAGTATCTGTTTTCCGTTGTTCACACAAATGGTCACTGATGACTTGGGCATTGACACTTAATAATGTTTTGAATTGCAATAGAATGGGCTTCTTCTCACACCCATTCTTTGGAATTCCATTCTGCAGTCAAGAAATCTGCAAGGCCGTTGTGAACTAGCTTCTGCAGGTATTTGGACAATGACAGCCATTAATCCAACAGGAAACTTCTGTTGCATTTTAATGACTTCTCAATGAAATGTTCCGAAAGGTAATTTGCATTTTAGTATCCTATCCAGAAAAGCAGGCTAGCTTCCAGCATTGTGTGATTCCACATATTGGCAGAACAGAAAAGAGATCACCTGATCTCTCAATTCCATGTTATTTCAAAGCAGAATGTACATTAATCATTTTGTTTTTAAAACTAGTGTCCATTTTCCATAAATCCAAGAGTATAACTATGTGGGTATGACAGTGCACCAAAAGGCCCCAGTGGATGTGCCAGTTCTTTGTGTCTATGCCTAGACAATCAATGTTGCTCAGTTATTCAGCAGAGGGGACCATCAATGTTGACTCGATTCTGTTCTAAAAAACCACTCACATTCTTTTTTTCAGGAATCACTAATTTTCAATTGCAAACAGAAACGTTAGTTGATCTTCCTCTTCTGAAACCAGATAATCTAGCATATTGTAGTGACCCTAAAATTAAGTCAGATTACATCAAAATGAGTGCCATTTGTGCAAACTGGAAAAGTTTTTAGTTAATCCTGTGTAAAATCTTTGGTGCAATATCTCTAATTAATAACTGGGGTTTACAACTCTGATTGACCATATTCCTGGATTTGTCATCTCACGATCCATGACTTCCAACTGCCCTGCTTCTTTCCCCATCTCCAATATTTTTATGGATAATCAAAACAGATTTTTTTTTTTAAATTCTCGTGTTGCTCATTGCATTGTCCAGGAGACTAATCTTTGAATGAGATGGTCAACTGAGGTCCTGTTCAACCTATTAGGTAGATGTAAAGGATCTCAATGTACTATTTTGAAGAGCAGCAGGGCAGTTCTCCCTGGTGTCCTGTCCAGTATTTATCTGTCAACTAACATCACTAAAACAAATTATATATGCAATGTCACATGGCTGCTTTGGGGACCTTTCTGTGAGCAAATTGGCTACTCCAACAAATTGGCAGTAAAGTGATTTGTGATGTCTGAATGCCATGAAAGGTACTACAATAGGATTACCTTAGGTAAATGGCACAGAAGGAGGCCATTTGGCCCAACCGGTCCATGATGGTATTTATGCTCTACTCCAGCCTCCTCCCACTTTTCTTCATCTAAATCTACCATCATACCCATCGGTTCCCTTCTAGCTCACATGCTTGCCTAGTTACCCCTCAAATGCATATATACTCTTTGCTTCAACCACTCCCTGTGGTAGTGAATTTCACATTCTCATCACTCTTTGGTTAACAAAGTTTTTTCGGAATTCCTATTGGATCTATTGCTGATTATCTTAAACTGATGGCCTCTGGTTATGCTTTTCCTCACAAGTGGAAACATTCTCTCTGTATCTATTCTAGCTAAATCTTTCATCTTTTGAAAGGCCTTCTATTAGGTCACCCCTCAGCCTTCATTTTTAAAAGAGACACAGCCTGATCATCCTTTCCTGATATGTGTACTCGTCCATTTCTGTTAAATCTTCTCTGCAACCTCTCCAGTGGCTCCATAACCTCTTCATAATATGGCGACCAGTATGCAGTACTGTATGTGGTTTAACCAAGGCTCGATACTGGTTTAGCATAACTTCTCTATTCCTCAATTCTATCCCTCTAGAAATAAGACCCAGTGTTTGGTTTGCTTTTTATATGGCCTTGCTAATCTGTGACACAACTTTAAATGATTGGTGTATTTGTACTTGAGATCCCTTTGTTTCTCTAGCCCACCTAGATGTGTACCTTCCAAGTAATAAATGACTCTATTCTTCCTAAAAAATGTACCACCTCACATTTATGTGTTGAACTTTATTTGCCAGTTATTTATCTGTTCTGCAAGTTTATTTATACCTTCCTGTAATTGTTACAGTCCTTCCCAGTATTGACTATCTTATCCAATTTGGTGTCATTTGGAAATTTAGAATTTTTTTTACTCCAAAATCCAAATCATGGATGTAAATTATGAGCAGCCATGGTTCCAGCACTTATCCTTCTGGAACACCACTTCCCACCCTCTCAATAACTACGCTTTACTCCAAATCACTGCTTTCTGTCTTGAAGCTACCTAGCAATCCATTCTGCCACTTGTCCCCTGACTCCACATTCTCTGACCTTTTTCATGAGTTTATTATGGGGCATCTTTTCAGAGACCATTTGAAAATCCAGATAAATTACATCCATTACATTACCAATGTCTACTCTCTGTTAGCTCCTCAAAAATTCAATAAAGTTGGTCAATCAAAGCTTTCCTTTTTGAATTGCTAACTATTCATTTTTTTTTGTTCTTCAGTTTTCTTCTATTCTCCCCTTTAGTAGAGATTTGCTTATTGGTCCTACCACTGATGTTAGCCAACTGGTCTATAATTTCCTGGACATGTTCTATCCCGTTCTTAAGCAAAGGAATTACAGTCAACTATCCTCCAGCACTATACCTTTTTTTAAAAATGAATTATTAAATACAAGTAGTAATGCCTCTGCTATCTCTTCCCCGGGTTCCTTTTCTCTCATTTCTTTATTTCAATCCCTCACAAATATAACTATGTTTATTTTTCCCAGTGTCAACTCTTCAAAATGAGCTAATTTTAAGTTCTGTTGAAGGGTCATGAGGACTCGAAACGTCAACTGTACTCTTCTCCGCCGATGCTGCCAGACCTGCTGAGTTTTTCCAGGTATTTTTTATTTTTTGTTTTGAGCTAATTTTAAGATCAGTACGGTTGTGACTCACACCATTCCCTCCACCCCGACTGCTTGTAAAAACCAGCAGGCCTGCGCAGGCGCGCTGTCTTTGGGGGAAGGGGAGAGACGGGGTTGAGAGGTCACACATCCGGGTAGAATCGCGGTGCCACGTCTGGTTCCTGTGCCTCAACATCCGGGAGTTTGAGCGCTTCGAGCCGCTGTTGCCGGTTCAGTTTTCAATCTGTTTGCAGAGAAAGTCGGTAGCGGCCTCCGCTTCCCGACTCATTCCAGGTCCGTATACCCGCCCCATCCCCAGGCAAGGCCAGCCCGAGCCGGCATGTGGGTCAGGCTGTTGCTGCAGCTGCTGTGGGCCCAGCTCCTGGTGCCGTTGGTGCGTGGCTCCGAGCTCACTTTCGAGTTACCCGACAACGCCAAGCAGTGTTTCTACGAGGACATCGTGCAGGGGACCAAATGCACACTGGAGTTCCAGGTAAGGCCCGGGCTAGTGGGGGTAGAATCAGAGCGAGTGAGGAAGGGAATGATAGTGGGGGTAAGGGGATGAGATGGATAGGGTGGGGGAAGGGGGTTATCAGAGGACAAGGAGGGGCGATGGAGAGAAGAGGCAATTGGGGGGTTGATATTTTTGGATGCACTATGGGTAATTTGACACATGTCACATTCTCTGGGATTACAAGTCCAATTGATGGCTTGGCATTAAATTTCTTTTTGTACACAGTATTCATTGTACTAGTGACAGTTGATGGAAACTGGCACAGTACAAATGTCTGCCATTGTGCCACTGCTGTCTAAGCATAAATTTGACTGGCCACCTTGGGTGACATATTTGACCCAGAGATGATTTTCCAATCACACCTGCACCATCACTTAGAGCACCTACTTCCACTTCTATAACATTGACTGACTCTGTTCCTGCCTCAAGCTTGTCTGCTGCTGAAGCCCTCATCTATGTCTTATTGACCACCAAGCTTGACTATACCAATGCAATCATAGCCAACCTCCCATGTTTTATGCTGTAAACATAAGGTCATCCAAAGCTGCTGCCTGAATCCTACTTGCACTAAGCCCCATTGACTCATTGTCCCCTTGTGCTTGCTGATCCAACGTAAACTTGAGGTCAGCCCAAGTTCTACTGCCCTTGCCCCTATAAATCGTTGTTACCCATCACCATAAGCTCACTGACCTACAGTGACTCCTGGTTAAGCAATGCCTCGATTTTAATATCTTTATCCTTGTTTTCAAGTGCCTTCATGGTCTAGTAATTCTGCAATCCAACCCTGCACCCCTATTTCTGTAATTATCTCTGGCTCCACAAACCTCAAAGATGTATATGCTCCTCCAATTCTGACCTTTTTAAGCATCCTCTATTTTAAATGCTCCACTTTTTTGTGGCTATGCCTTCAGCTGCTAAGACCGTAAGGGCTGGAATTCCCTCCCTAAACCTTTGCACCTCTCTTTCCTGCTTTAAGATGCTCCTAAAAACTGACCTCTTTGATCATCTGTGCTAATATCTCCCTATGTGGCTCAGAATCAAGTTTTGTTTGATAATGCTGCTGTGAGGTGAATTGGGATATTTTACTATGTTAATGATGCTCTACAAATGCAAATTGTCTTTGCTACCTGCCCCCCAGTCATTGTGTGAATTGGGATGTGGGGCTTGTTTGTTGTCCTTGATGCTACTGAGGAGAAACTGTTGCACAAGGAGGGCCAAATCTCTTAATATGCATCTATTAGAGGAAAATTACATTTCTGAAATTAAATGTAGTGCGCTGCTAATGGTTCCAACTAGTGTGTTTTCTGTATAAGTCATATCAGTTAAAATTAGGTAGTTTTTGACCTCCATGAAAACATATTCTGGAAGACACAATTGGACTAAGTTAATCTTGTTAATCTACAGAAAATCTTGAAAATGGAGATCAAGTCTCTATCAGAACAATAAGGCTTTGTTTGAGATGGGATGCTTCCAATGAGGTGTTAGTCTATGGAGCTATATTTTCCTTTTTTTTAATACTGTATTCAGTTGACACACCAACTGCTCCTGGCATTTTGTTTCAGTTTTTCAGCTACAGAACTTTGTCAGCTATGCTTTGTTAATTTTGAACAATTGGTATTTTATATTGATACCAATGGTTGAGTTGAATAGCTTTTAAAATCACATTTTGAGCTGGCGTTCATGATGTGGTAGTGCTGTAAATAGTCAAAAGGTGAAGGGACATGATTATAGCTGCATACTATGGATTTGTGTAGCATACATCATTCTTGCAGAGCTGGAGATGAGAGAAAGCCCAATATGATTATCATGTAGATAAGGCAGATTTTCTGAAAAATGTCATTAAAGTATTAGATTGATCTGCGCATATGATTTTTGTATTAGGAAAACATTGCGCCTAAAAAATATTGGGGATGTCTTAATCCAATTCCTAATTAAGTGCATTAGTCCATTGCTCAAACTTGCCATAATTCATAAATTTTCAGTCTCTCAGATTGTAACAATCATTTGTGTTTATATATTACACGTTGTATTTGACATTGTTACCAAATACGAATGCAAGCCCTTATGTTTTCATTAAACCATGTGTAATCATGCACTTTTTTCAAGTTGTCAGTATAATGCACATTGCACAATGTATTACATGTATCGAACGTGGCATACAAAGAGAAATGTAATTGTACGATTTAAAAATTCATGTTTCATTTTTAATGCCACCAAGATTGGATAATTTGTCTTGAAACATATATTTTGTAGACTTCCTTGTTCTCTATTTCCATTGAATGGATCCCTAACCTCTCTTTCATGAACATGATTTAAATGAAACAAAAGCAAAACATTATGGATGGAGAAAATCTGAAAATAACAAGAAAATGCGAGCAACGTTCGGGTCAAGCAGCATCTCTAGAAAGAGAAACAGCGTTAATGTTTCAGGTTGATCGCAAGCATTAACACTGTTTCTCCCCCCACCGATGCTGGTTGTCCTGCTAAATATTTTCAGCATTTTATGATTCAATTGGTGTGTTCTGGTATTGAGATCTATGAGTTGGTGAAATCTTTTCTTTGTAGTTCTTTTAGGTGAAAATTTTAAGCACTTTGTGTTGACATTTTCTGTTTAGTAGCTTAAAACTTGTGAATTTTGTGCACCTAAAATGTTTAAACTCTTATGTGTTTAATAGGTCATTACTGGTGGTCATTACGATGTAGACTGTCGGTTGGAAGATGCTGATGGTGCAGTTTTGTATAAAGAGATGAAGAAACAGTACGACAGTTTCACCTTCACAGCTGCTAAAAATGGAACTTATAAGTTCTGTTTCAGCAATGAGTTTTCCACCTTCACACACAAAACCGTGTATTTTGATTTCCAGGTTGGGGATGATCCTCCTTTGTTTCCCAACGAAAACAGAGTCTCGGCACTGACTCAGGTACTAGAGCATAGGATTCATGCAAATTTTTAATAGATTCCATTTCGGGTAGAATGCAGAGTAATAGTCTTCAAGATTTAGCAATATATATTTGCTTTCAACTTTACCTTTTCTGCTATAAAGTTTCAAAAATACTGCCAAATTCAACTGTTAGTTATGAAAAGAAATTTTGATTTGGCTGACAACCTTGCACTACAAAATCTGAGTGGAATGATTTGTCAAAGAAGGTGAATATACTTCACTGCCTTTGTTAGTGTGATTTCACATGCATCATTACATAATGAGCAGTGCTGATTTCAGTTTCCTGATGACCATTTAGAGATCTTGGGGTTAATTTTAGCCTCCTAAAATGGGTGGGTTTGGGTTAGGTCGAAAGTTTAAATGTTGAGTCTGAAACAGGAACCCAGCCTGCCCCCTTCTGGTTTTAACGGAGGCAAAGCAAGGATCAGGACATCAGTCTGCTCTCTGGAGGCAGGTTAGTTGTCGGAACTTTTTAAGGAGGCTGCGTGCCTTCACTTTGTGTTTCTATTTGAATCTACGTTGACCGCGTTTCCTGCACCATGCAAGTAAAAAGAGGTTAGGGGAGCTGGATTCATCGGGCTACACGGCGCTGTTTGTGGGCCAAGAGGAGCATGAGTGTTTCCTCCAGGCCTAACAAGTATACCTGCAAACACCCCCCATCTCCTTGATCTTTCTCCACCCAATTCATAAAACACACAAGCCATGGAATTAAAACTCCATGCTGCTCAAAGCTCTTCACCCCTGTCCCATTAAATGTCAGGGCCTTTGTGTCCTTTGCAGTTTCAAAATAAAACTGGTTTACAACATTTTGAATTATATATCTCTCCAATGAGCATATAATCCTTTGGACTTGTTTATTTGGCAATATTCTGAGATCATTGAGTTTTCAAAAATAATTAAGTTCTTAAAAATATAAATTTTTTGCCTTATTCTCCCAAGCATCTTAAAAGCATTTCCCAGACAATTAATAGCTTCAAATGCAATAACTGTAATGTAGGCAAAACTTAGTAATTAAACTTTAAAAGTAGACTTGCATATTAATATACGTTCTGTTACGTTCATGATATTTATGCTTTCCTTTTTTAAAAAATAGATGGAGTCAGCTTGTGTCACAATGCACGAAGCTATGAAGTCTGTGATCGATTATCAAACCCATTTCCGTCTAAGGGAAGCACAAGGTCGAAGTCGTGCTGAAGACCTCAACTCGAGGGTGGCTTTTTGGTCCATAGGAGAAGCTCTTATCTTGTTGGTTGTGAGTCTTGGCCAGGTGGTTCTCCTCAGGAGCTTCTTCTCAGACAAAAGAACCACTTCCACACGTGTTGGTTCATAACGAGTAGCCATGGCACAAGGTCTAAGCAGTACCTAACAGTTTTCAGTTCAGTGACTTGTTTGTTTGAAGATTAGGTCCAGGAAAGCTGTTAAGATTAAAATCCTTATTGAACTGATTTTCTCATCACTTTGGACTATTCAGCAGATCAGAAATTCAAAGACTAAGATATTGTAATTTTACTACAACTGGATGCCTAACAGATATCTGCATCATGGACTCTGTCCACTAGGGAGCAAATCCATTCGTAGTTAATTTTGCTTGGTTAAATGATTCACGCATCTTTTGAAACAAAGTAGTAAATGATGTACCTCATCCTTTGCAATCATATGAATGAAGATATGGTTCTTGGGGTGTTTTGAAGACTTCAAAACTAATTTAAAGCCCAACAAGCCTCACTTATCACTGATTAGTCTGTTCGACATCCAGGTGTTTTGAGACCTTTCTCAAACAAGCAGCAGCAATCACATTGAATTGTCACTTATTGTGTTTTGGTTTGTTAAAGTGATGTAACAATTGAAATACTGTGACAATTCTTAAGCATATGGTTCTTGGCATTCAGAAGCAATTTTTGTACCATTTCCATTGGATGTGCACACATGACAGTATTTCAGAATAAATCTAGTCAGGTTACATCTTGTAAATGTTTTACCTATTTTAAGATACCCCTTAAATTTAAGGTTTTCTAATAGAGTTATGATTACAGTGGAACAACCCTTTTAAAAGTTTCATAACTTAGAAAAATATGCTTTTCAAGGCAACATATTGTTTTATAATAAACTTTCTGGTCTTTTCTTTGGTTTTGTGAAACCTTGTTTGTTTGTGTACATTGTTTCTTGTTTGAAATTACTAAGTGTTGAGTAAATCAAACCATGAGGATTAAAAGTGGAATTTGGGGTTATTGTATATGCCAGGATGTAAATTTCTTTCTGCTTAGAAGTGTAAAGGGGGTAACAAATTATCCATGGCATGTTTTCACATTGGCTGAGTGGAACTGAAAAAATATATTTTATTTAGGGTCAAGCCTTTATAAGAATTGTTGGCTTCTTTAAAGGAAGGACAGAAATCACTTTTTTATAAACTGTAATCAATGGATATTATAAGTAAATGCATTGACACTGTTTCACAAACTCTTCAAATTCGGTGGCAGGTCAGTGGTAAATGTTTCAGTTGGAAAACAATTGGGGCTATGTTTTCGTTTTTGCTGATCTTTTGTGCTTAAGACTTGTAGGCTTAATGCTGTCCAGCTAATGATTTGATTTCCCCCACCCCCCGAAATCTCCCTGTATCATTAATTGCTCACTTAAATAATTATAAAAGTTTGGCCTTGCGCAGTTTGTTTAGTACTTGGTTTGAGTGATTTGTACACTAATGGACATCTGTTATATGGTACAAATCGTGCAAGCTGACTTCTCAACTATAAGACCTGCTGTGGCAGTACATCTGCTGGAATTACAAACCTGATCAGTACTTCTAATAAGAGTATAGTAACTGTTTAAAATGTGTACTTAAGATAAGTTCTTGTGTTCAAAACTGTAGTTTGTTTCATTTAATTAAAAATGTTCACATTGCACTGTAAATTCTGAAACAATGAGTGCTTAATTTTATTTTGTGTGAATGCAAACACAGGATTTGTTACAAATGCATAAATTATTGAAATACAAAACATTGTATCGGTAAGCATTGTGCATTTTGTGTTTATATTATGTCATTTAGCATAAACCACTAACTAATGGATCCTATTCATTATCCAGTTTCATTCACTTTTCAGGCATTGAAATGTAAACCTGCTTTGATAAGGTTATCAGGAAATGTAAGATACAAGGTCTGTAAAATTGGACAATAAAAAAAATGATAAAATTGTGCATTTGATCAGTTCTGAAAAATCTTGAATATACATAGAAGTAGTGGATTTTATTGTAGGCCAGCAGTGAGGAATCACAGCTCAGGGTAAGTGTTTATGGAAAATCGTGGGTAAAAAGAAATTCTGCAACAAACTTGCAGTTATATAGCACATTTGTTGTACAACTTCACAGAAGCACTATCAAATAAAATTTCACACCACACCCCAGAAAAGATACTAGGGGGTGGGTGATCATAAGCTTGGACAAAGAAGTAGATTTTCAGGACAGTCTTAAAGGATGTAGAGGGGCAAAACTACAGGGAGAAAATTCCTGAGCTTCAAGCCTTGGCAACCGAAATCGAGACTGCAAATGGCGAAGTGATTCAAATCGGGGTTGCTCAAGATGCCAGAATTGGAGTTCAGATATCTCAGGGTTGTAAAGCTTGAGATTAGAGATAGGGAGAGATGAGGACACAGATTAGGAGGATAATTATAAAATCAATGCATTGCTCAAGGAACCAGTGTAGATCAGTGAGGACAAGGGTGGAGAGTCAACAGAACTTGGTGCATGTTAACATCCAAGCAGTAGAGTTTTGGAGCAGCTCAAGTTTATGAAGGGAAGGAAGATGGGAGGTTGGAGCACTGGAATAGTCAAGTCTAGAGGTAAGTAAGGCATGGATGAGGGTTTCAGGAACAAATGAGCTGAGGCAGAGTCAGACGATGTCACAGGGATGGAAGTAGGTGGTCTTCTGTTTTTACTTAAATGCAGAGTAATTGTGTTGGATACTGGACTTGATATATTTCTTCACTCAAAAGTTGTTTGCTTGGATGATACTGCAGTGGCATTAATACAGTCCATATCCCCCAACACAAGGTCTTCCTTCAGGCCAGGGAAGAATAAATGATCCTACAAAAGACATGCACTGTTTTCAACATCCTGGTAACTTCAATTACCAAAATGTACTTGGGGTAATGCACTGAACCATTCTCCATAACAGCTGTCCTTTGAAAATAAATTCAGTATTTGTGCCATGCAATGATCAGTCAGCAAAAAAATCAAAATGTACCTTTACACAATTTTCTGTCAGCAATGTTTTGAATAAAGATAATACTACATGTACCCAAATTTGTTGGTACTCAAGTATGTTTTTAAACTAGTAAGGAGAAACAAATTTACAGTTTATAATTTGTGGTGTTCTGCTGTCTATTCTCCATTCTTGCCACAATGAGAGTATCACTAATAGGTCTGTCAAACTGATGTTTATTGTCTTATTGCCTTGTTTTACTGCCGTTACTTGGGTGGATCAAGTATCAATCTTTAGACATTCTTGTACAATAAGTTAGGGAAGCTTTTGCTTTCATGAGTTGACTGTTTATAATTAAAATGATTTCATTCAAAGTCTGTCTACATCAGTATAAGTATATTGCTACTGCTGAGAATTTAAATCAATTGATGTACTTATGAAGGATCCCTTTTGGATAAAGGAAAATCTTTTAAATTGATTACATTTTTATGAGGAGCAAAAAATATTCACAGTTGAACATAGTTTGTATACCAGCATGACTTATGTATTTCTATTTGTAAACTGCTTCTCAGCTCTCCACCATATTCAATTTTACATTGTGCAAATCTGGCAAGTTTTTACGTTGATGAAGCAAATCTACTTTAGATTGGTTTTGAAAAGAAATAATTCAGAAGAATTAAAAATAGCTGTCCCTTTTTACTTGCTAACTTTACCTTGTATCCAGATGAGAAATGTAAACATTTTGAATAGTCCATGCATAAAATGTTCAGTACATGAAAGTCAGAACTGAACTATGCAACACTAGAATACAGTATAAGATTTAATTTTAACATTTTGGATTAGATTTTGACCTGAAATCTTCAGTCATATAGAAACACAACTTCAGTGCTATTGTGAATTGGTATTTGAACACTGCCACAGTTCCCTGGATGTAGGTTACTCTAGAGAATAATGCTGGATGCTTTTCAAAAACAGATGGGGGAGTGTCCATAGCATTTGGCTGCTCAAGGGCCTCAGTGCCAAAGCCCCCTGGGAGTAGATCTGTTCGCCAATAATGAACATATGGTACCTGGTCCAGATTGACATAAAAAAGTGGAAAATAAATCTCCTTTCCAACCCAAAATAGGCACATATTTATAAAGTGATCTGGATAACCTCTATTAATCTATAGCACTCAGCAACAAATATCCCATAATCGAATATATTTAGATTGTAGATCCACTTTTACTTGAGGTGGTGCAACATTGTGTTTCATCTGGTACTCTGAGTTTGTTTACATTTCAGGATGGCATGGCAAAGGGAAACCACTGCAAGTATACCTGTGTTTCCTCAGCAGAATGAGCAAGTGGCAGGCTGTGATTTTTCCTGTGGGCCTCAAGGGCTGGAGGTACCCTTATACTTTTGGGTTTGGGGTTACAAGACTTGGATATTTGCAAAAAAAAATGAAAGGGGTTACAAAAACTCCTTTTTGTAGAGGTTGATTAGAACTTAGAATTCTCTGCCACAAACCATTACTGGAGCAGTATCCAGAAATTCCTTTAAAAGGGATTTAGTTGCTTGAAAGAAAAAAGGACTGAATGGGAGGTAGCTTGTGAAAAAATACACCACTGCACATTTAATGAGTTATGTTTCTTTTGTGCTGTAGCATGTGAATTTTGTGGCTTGAACCTTATCCAGAAGCAGCATATGTTGAAGATCTGTAATGGAGAAGGCCATGCAAAAACATATGGGGCTGTATAGGTGAACGATTGCTAAGTCTGCCTTCATTGTGGGAAAGGTAATGAAATGTATCATCCTGTATGTTTGCTGACAAGGTGAAAACCTCTTGCTAATGCTACCAGGTACCTACCTAGCCATCCCCATTTTGTTTTAAGACTGATTTAAACTTCTTTCCTACTGGAGTATAAATTAACTGCTGCAGATCCAGCCAAACCATGAGCATTGCTACAGGAGATCAACTAGTAGAAATTAAATGGTATGAGGAATTCAGTTGTAGCTCCTATTAGGGATGTCACTAAAACAAATCTTTTTATCTGAGCAATTATATTAAGTATAATACATAAGTTTAAAGGGCTTCTCATAAAGGCACATTGTTCATTTAACTACATGCAAAGTAGTCTACCCTTTAAAGAATGTGGTTCTGCAAAGTCGGACAAGATGTTTTGAGTATTGGCCCTTCCTCAGTTGAAAGTTATAAATGTGACGGCATTTAACAGGATCACACCAAGGAGAAGGCGGTAGAGGATTAAATAAAACAACCACACAGAATAAAATGACAAAGACCTATAAAGAGCTTACATGGAGAATAGGGGATAGTTAAATGGCAGAAGTGATATTAGGAAAGACTTGCATTTATTTAGCACCTTTCAAAACCTCTGATATCCCAAAGCACTTTGCAGTCAATCCGATACTTTTGAAGTATAGACACTGCTGTAATGTAGGGATTGCATCAGACAATTTGCACACGGCAAGCTCCCAAAAACAGCAATTGGAATGAAGTATTACTTAACATGCATGAAGGTAAAGCAATGTTAGTTTATGGATAGGAAAGATGACAGAGGAGGAATATAGAAGATACAGCAAAACAAAATTTGATAATTCATTCTTAATACTTCTGAACTGTTGTCAAAAGTTTCATTGAATCATCATATAAATTAGTACCAACATTGATTATTAGTTTTGTCAGTGAATTTTTAAACATCAAAAGTGAAAGCTTGGTGAAATGAATCTCACATATGATATATGAACGGAACATTCAACTATGATAAGGGAGTAAAGTAGGGTGGGGAGGTAGCAGATTGGTTGATTTCTACTATACTACAGCTGGCAAAAAAAAATTGACTGACATGATGAGGTGCATTCTGTACCCTTAGAGACTTCATGTAGAAATGCTGAAAATGTCCTTTGAAAAAGTGGCATGGATTTTTATACATCTGAACAGAGTCTCATATTTTAACATCTCAAATGAAATAACAGCATTTCAAAAAATGCAGCACTCCTTTGGCAATGCACTTGCTACGTTAACTTAATTTAACACAATCAGATTATAAGGCAGGGTTGAACCTCAATTTTTTGACTTTGTAGAGTGCTACTAATACTGAACCAAGGTGGCACTCCATAAAATTTGGCATTCTGGTCAAACGGTACGTTTCCAGAAAAGAGTACATCTTGACATAGGAAATAGGAACAGGAGTAGGCCATTTGGCCTATCGAGCCTGCTTTGTCATTCAAACATCATGGCTGATCATCTACCTCTTAAGCCAGTTGTGTAGTGGGGAAAAATGGCATCATATAATGGCAATTGCACTGCTTGAAGCAGCAAGCAGTCTTGTGCCCAAGATGTGCTTTTGACATGAGGTATTAGTGTTTCTATAGCTTTCATTCCATTTACTAAAATTGAAAGTTCAATTATATATTTTGCAGCAACCGAGAGATGGTTTTAATTTAACAGTGACCTTTGCAGAAATATGACTTCTCAAATTATCTAAATGGATTTACTAATAGATTTGTCTAAAGTTTCCAGATTTAGATTAGAGTACAGATGCTGGAAATTTGAAACAAAAACAGAAAATGCTGGAAAAACTCAGCAGGTCTAACAGCAGCTGTGGAAGAAAAAAGATTAAATGTTTCAAGTCCTTATGACTTCTTCAGAGACTCAGAAGAAGAGTCTTTGAAGAAGTCATAAGGACTCGAAATGTTACCTCTTTTTTTTCTCCACAGTTGCTTTTCGACCTGCTGGGCTGAATTCTTCCCCCCCGTTGGGGGGGAAGTTGATGGGCGGGTGCGTACAGGTGCGCTTCCAATCGGTGCTCCCGATCAGAGGCGCGCCACCATTTTACGTGGGCGGGCCAATTAAGGCACGCCCAGCGTGACGTCTGCACGGAAGCGCTATGCGCTCCCTGTGCAGGCGGGGGTGGGAATCCCAAAATCAAGAGTGCGCTCTTTCGCGCATGCGCACGGAAGAGCGCACTCATCTCCCTGAGGCTAAGTGCAGCCTCAGGGAGATCAGCTGTAAATGTAAAAAAGACAAAAATAGAAAAATAAAATTTCCCTAACATGTCCCCTCATGTGACAATGTCACATGAGTTGGGACATGTCCATAACTTTTCCAAAACCTTTATTAAAATTTTTTAAAGCCTACATGAAACCTCATCCTGACCATTGATGAGGTTTCATGTTTTTTCTAGTTCCCGCCGGGACTCCTGGCTTGCCCGCCAACCTTAAGGTTGGACAGGCAGGTCCTTTAATTACTTAATTGACCATGTCATTGGCCTCAATTGGCCATTGAAAGGTTGGCGGGCAAGCAGCTGATTTTACTGCGCTCCCGCCTTCCTGAAAATTTAAATGGGGCGAGGTGACGCAGTTCCCCCCGACGTCACCGTGCGTAATTTTACACGTCGGCGAGCGGGCCCCGCCCCCGCTCGCTGACGCGTAAAATCCTGCCTGCTGTGATGATTAATCTCCTGCCTTTTTTACATGCTCTCATTATCTCCTGATGTATTCCCTGTCCTACAGTGTAGCTACTGTTAGGGGGCCTATAGACAGTGTCTTCTTCCCCTTGTCATTTCTTTCCTCCACCCATATGGATTCTACATCCTCCAATCCAAAATAATTTCTTGCTATCGCACTTATTCCATCTCGTACTAACAAAGCTACCCCACCAGCCTTTCCTTCCTGGGTGTCTTTTCAAAAAGTCACATACCCCTGAATATTTAGTTCCAAAATTTGATTTCTTATAACCATGAGCTGAATCTTGTATGAGGGCGGGCCCGACACGCTGACACATAAAATGACACGTGATGACGTCGGGCATGCGTTCTGGCATCATCGTGCGTCATCTCGATATTTTGTTCAGCGGGCATGCAACCGCTGAAATGTCAATGGCCTATTAAGGCCATTAAGAAAGTAATTGAACTTGTTAACAACACTGCCCATCCAACCTTACGGTTGGGGGAACAGGCGAAGAGCCCAAGCAGCCTTTACGTTTTTCAAGAAACCTCATCTGCGGACAGGATGAGGTTTCCTGAAGGTTTTATAAACTAAACAATTAAATTTTCCAAACTTCACAAACATTTCCCAGCTCATGTGACACTGTCACATAAGGGTACGTGTTTAAATAAACATTTACTTCATTTATTCAAAAGTTTTATAATCCATTCAATCTCCCCGAGGCAGCTCCGTGCCTCAAGGAGATTGCTGTGCTCTTTCGCGCGCATGTGCGCAAGAGCGCATGCCCTGACTCTTCCTTCTCCCCGCGCCCGTACAGGTAGCGTAGCGCGACTGGCCGTGCGTTATGCCTGGCGGCCTTAATTGGCTCACCCGTATAATATGGCGGCACGCAGTCAATCGTGGGCGGCAATCAGCTCCACGCCCACCCATTCTCTCCCAAACTGCCCACTATAGGAAAAATTCTCCCCCATGTCTCCATAATGGCTATGAGATCATACCCATTAACCTCTGTTTGTGCCATTAATTCATTGATTTTGTTCCGAATGCTGCGTGCATTTAAGGGGAGAATATTTCCTATGGCAGGCGGGCTGTGCGGGAGTGGACGGGGATGGGCACGGAGCCAATCACCGCCCGCAATCGGCTGTGCGAAGTCACTTTATGCGGGTGGGCCAATTAAGGCCCGCCCAGCGTAACGCGCGTAAAAGAGCGCAGCAATCTCCCTGAGGCAGTTCCATGCCTCAAGGAGATTGAATGGATTATAAAATGTTTAAATAAATGAAGTAAAAGTTTATTGAAACACGTACCCTCATGTGACAGTGTCACACGAGCTGGGACATGTCTGTGAAGTATGGAAAATTTAATTGTTTAGTTTATAAAACCTTCAGGAAACCTCACCCTGCCCGCGGATGTGGTTTCCCGAAAAACGTGAAGGCTGCTTGGGCTCTTCGCCTGCTTGCCAACCTTAAGGTTGGATGGGCAGCGTTCTTAACAAGTTTAATAACTTTTTTAAAAACAAAAAGCTAAAAGCTACTGCGGATGCTGGAAATCCAAAACAAAACAGAATTACCTGGAAAAACTCAGCAGGTCTGGCAGCATCGGCGGAGAAGAAATCAGTTAACGTTTCGAGCCTTCATGGCCCTTCGGCAGAACTGAAGCATAGTTAGGAGAAGGGAGAAATATAAACTGGTTTAAGGTGGGGTGGGGGAAGAGAGACGTTGAGGGTGTGGTGATTGTGGAGATCACCACACCCTCAAAGTCATTCTCTCCCCCCCCCCCCCCCCCCCCACCACCTTAAACCAGTTTATATTTCTCCCTTCTCCTAACTATGCTTCAGTTCTGCCGAAGGGCCATGAAGGCTCGAAACGTTAACTGATTTCTTCTCCGCCGATGCTGCCAGACCTGCTGAGTTTTTCCAGGTAATTCTGTTTTTGTTTTTAATAACTTTTTTAATGGCTTTAATAGGCCGTTGACATTTCAGCCAGCGCGCACACCAAACGAAATATGGAAATGATGCGCAATGGCATTGGGACGCACGCCCGACGCCATCGCGTGTCATTTTACGCGTCGGCGTGTCGGGCTCACCCCGAACGCTGGCTGGAAAATTTAGCCCTAAGTAAAGAGCCATTAATTTAGCCTTTTTCCCATTTTTTCCCCCCCTTTGACCTTATTTGCTGCTTTTTTTTATGTTTGTACACTCTTTTCCTCCCTGTTATACTTGGGTATCATTACCTAAATAGCTGCCCTGCAATGCTGCCATATCCTTTAGCTTTGTAAGCCTACGTATCCCCTATCCAGAACCACCTCCCCCTCTCTATTTAGTTTAAAGCCCTCTCTACAGCCCTAGCTATTCAATTCACCAGGCCACTGGTCCCAGCATGGTTCAAGTGATGACCGTCCCACTGGAACAGTTCCCTTCTGCCCCAATGCCCCATGAACCGAAACCCATTCTTCCCGCACCAATCTTTGAACCACACATTTAACTCCGTGACTTTATTTACCCTATGCCAGTTTGCCCATGGTTCTGGTAGTAATCCTGAGATTATTATTTTGGAGGTTCGACTTTTAAATTTAGTTCCTAACTGTTCAAATTCTTAAGCAGAACCTCCTTTCTAGTCCTATCAATGTCATTGGTACAGCATGGACGACGACAACTGGATCCCTCCCCTCCCACTCCAAGATCCTCTCCAGCCCTGAGCAGATGTCCTTAACCCTGGCACCAGGCAGGCAACACAGTCTTCGGGACTCACCCTCATGGCTGCAGAGAACATCATCTATCCCCCTAATTATACTGTCCCCTACCACTATTATGTCCCTATTTCCTCCCACAACTTGAATGGCTTCCTGTACCACAGTGCCATGATCAGTTTGCTCATCTGTCTGCAGTCCCTGCTCTCATCCACACAGCTTGCAAGAACCTTGTAAGTGTTGGAAATTTCAGGGGCTGAGGGCCCTCGAACACTAGCCCCTGGGTACCCATACCTGCTTCACCTGCAGTCACACCCTCCTGTCCCTCCTCACAGACCAAATTTGAATCACCTAATCTGAGGGTTGTGACCACCTTCTGGAGCAAAGTGTCCAGAAAACTCCCCCCCACCCCCGGTGTGGCGCAATGTCTGAAGCTTGGACTCCAGCTCCTCAACTCGAATCCGAAGTTCCTTGAGCTGCAACCATTTACTACAGATGCGGTTGCTCTGGATCACCTTGGTATCCAGCAGCTCCCACATGCTGCAGCAGCAACACATCACCCATTCTGCCATCGCTATCGTATTTTATTCAATTTATTAATTAATCATTCTCGCATCCCTGTTCTTTACACTTGAAGAATCCCACGCTCTTTACACTTTATTGTAATTAATTTTTACACCAATTTTGGCCTTATACTTAACAAGCTATTTTTAAAACAAAGAGAGAAAAAAAGACTAGGGGCAGAATTTTTCAGTTGGTGTGCAGGGACAGGCCTGACACACCGACGTGCGATGATGTTGGGCGTGCGTCCCGACGTCATCGCGCTGAGTAGCGATGTTTCATTCGGTGGGCATGCGCCAGAGTCAGCTGCATGCCCGCTGATATGTAAACAGCCTGTTAAGGCAATTAAAGATCTAATTAAGGTTATTGTTAACGCTGCCTGTCCAACCTTAAGGTTGGCGGGCAGACGTAAAGGCTACGTGGCCTTTGCGTTTTTTAGGAAACCTCATCCACGAGTGGGATAAGGTTTTCTAAAGCATTTACTAAATAAATTTTAAAAATTTAATAAATATAAAAACATGTCCCATCTCACACAGTCACATGAGGGGACATGTTTAAATAAATTTATAAACCTTTTAATTAATAATTTCAGAAGTTCTTTAATCTCCCTGAGGCACGGGGCTGCCTCAGCAAGATTGAAGCGCTCTTTCGCATGTATGAGTGAAAGGGCGCTGGCCCCAACTCTCCCTCCTCCCCCCGCCCGCACAGGTAATGCTCACATATTACGCTGGGCGGGCTTTAATTGGCCCGCCCGCGTAAAGTGGCGGCGCGGAGTCGATCGTGGACAACGATCGGCTGCATGACTACCCCCGCCCGCTCCCACTGAGCCCACCCACCAACTGAAAAATTCTACCCTAGAGACCAAAACACAAACTAAATACCTTAATTTTACTTTAAAGGTTAGAAATGCTCACCAATCGTACTCATCAATTGGCTGCTTTCCTTGCACTCACATCACATTGTGCTTCATGATATCACTCCACCACTGATCTCACATGAAATCTCCCTGCTCTTTTTAAAATGAACCCTCCCTGCTCTTTTTTAAAATGAAGTCTCCCGTAAACGAGCATGGAGTGTGAGGAGACTTCATTTTTAAAAAGTGTAGAGAAGCCATTTTTAAAAAGAGCGCGGCGTGTAGGGAGACTTTATTTTAAAAAGAGCACGGCGAGCAGAGAGACTTCATTTAAAAAGAGCGTGGAGAGTGAAGAGACTTAATTTTAAAAGAACATGAAGAGCGGGGAGACTTCTTTTAAAAAGAGCGTGGAGTGCGAAGAGACTTCTTTTAAAAAGAGCACAGGGAGCAGGGAGACTTCATTTAAAAAAGAGTGGGGAGACTTCATTTAAAAAGTGCGCGGAGACTTCATTTAAAAAAGATTGAGGAGGGCGGGGAAGCTTTATTTAAAACAGAGCATGGAGAGTGGGGAGACTTCATTTTAAAATGAGTGCAGATAGCAGGGAGACTTCATTTAAAATGAGCGGAGAGACTTTATTTAAAAAGAGCATGGAGAGCGGGTGGACTTCATTTTAAAAAAGCGCGGAGAGCAGGGAGACTTCCTTTAAAAAAGAACGCGGAGAGCGGGGAGACTTCATTTAAAAAAGAGCAGGGAGACTTCATTTAAAGAGAGCGGGAAACTTCATTTAAAAAAGCACTGGGAGACTTCATTTAAAATGAGCGGAGAGAATGGGGAGACTTCATTTAAAAAGAGCACGGAGGGCAGGAAGGCTTCATTTAAAAAAGAACAGGGAGACGTCTTTTAAAAAGAGCGGGGAGAGTGGGGAGACTTCATTTTAAAAAAAGTGCAGGGAGCAGGGACACTTCGTTTAAAAAGAGCAGGGAGAACAGGGAGATTCCATTTAAAAAGAGTGGAGAGAGCGGGGAGACTTCATTTAAAAAGACCAGGGAGGCTTCATTTAAACAGAGCGCGGAGAGCGTGGAGACTTCATTTTAAAAAGAGCGCGGAGAGCGTGGAGACTTCATTTTAAAAAGAGCGCGGAGAGCGGGGAGACTTCATTTTAAAAAAGAGTGAGAAGAGCGGGGAGACCTCATTTAAAAATGAGCATGGGGAAGAATTTTCCCCCCATTGGGGGGGGAAGTGCTGGAGTGGGCGCTATGTGCTCCCTGTGCGGGCGGGGGGGATTCCCTCAGCTGAGAGTGCACTCATCTTGCTGAGGCTAAGTGCTACCTCAGGGAGATCAGCGCCAAATTTAAAAATGGTGAAGGGGCAAAAATAAAATTTCCTTCACATGTCCCAACTCATGTGACAGTGTCACATGAGGGGACATGTCCATCACTTTAGAGAATACATTTATTAAAATTTTAAAAAGCCTCATGAAACCTCATTCCGCCCATGGATGAGGTTTCATGCTTTTTCTGAAGCCGGCCAGGGCTTCCTGCCTGCCGGCCAACCTTAATGTTGGACGAGCAAGTCCATTAATTATCTCAATTACTTTTTAAATGGCCTCAATAGACCATTGACTGATTTGTGGGGGCACAGCTGAATCTGCACTTAGGCATCCGACGTCATCCCGCGTCATTTTACGCGTCTGTGAGTGGGCCCCGCCCCCCACTCGCCGACCTAAAGATCCTGCCCATGGAGAGCGGGGAGACTTCATTTGAAATGAGTGCGGAGAGTGGGGAGACTTCATTTAAAGAGAGGGTGGAGACTTCATTTAAAAAGAGCATGGAGAGCGTGGAGACTTCATTTAAAAAGAGCACGGAGAGCGGGCAGACTTCATTTAAAAAGAGCAGGGAGACTTCATTTAAAATGAGTGCGGAGAGCGGGGAGACTTCATTTAAAAAGAGCGGGGGGGAGACTTCATTTAAAAAGAGCACAGAGAGTGGGGAGACTTCATTTAAAAAAGAGCGGGGAGACTTCATTTTTAAAAAGTGCGGAGAGCAGGGAGACTTCATTTAAAAAGAACGGGGAGACTTCATTTTAAAAAAGTGAGGAGAGCGGGCGTCATGCTGGACAGGCCTTAATTGTCCCGCCCACGTAACAATTACGTTACGCGCCCGCTCTTAAATCTCCCCCCCCGCTCCTGCCCATAGACAGGTTAAGTGAGTGGGAAACAAAATGGCAGGTAGAGTACAATGTAGAGAAGCGTGAAGTCATCCACCTTGGTCATAAGAATTGAAAAGCAGGATATATTTTAACAGGATGTGAAACTTGGAAGTGTTGAGGTTCAAAAAGACTTAGGTGTGCTCATACAAGATTGCAGAAAGTTAGCATGCAGGTGCTAAAAGCAATTAGGAAGACAAATGGAATGTTAGCATTTATTGAAAGGGGGTTGGAGTGCCAGAAACAGAAGTCTTGCTACAGTTGTACAGGTTTTTGGTGAGGCCGCAACTGGAATATTATGTGCAGTTTTGGTCTGCACATTTAAGAAGGAATATACTTGCATTGGAGGCAATACGCTGGTGAGTCGAAATGTTCAGGGCCCTCAGGTGTGAGAGGTGGCCCCTCTGCCTCCTCCTCCCGGCCCTGCTCTGGTGATGCGAAAAACAAGAACAAGGACATTTGATTAGTTAAAGGGAAGACAATGTCAATGTGTATCCCTGTCTCCCTGCTTCATTATGTGCTCATCCTTCTATAATCAATGGTCAACCCATGTTGCAAACTTCAATCACTGAGCATTCAGCAGTGCCATGGCTGCTGGGACACACATGGTGACCCCAGTGCTCGGCAGATATACCTCCCTGTGGCACCCCAGCCGCTCCGCCACCGGTGGACCTGGGTGCATGGCGCCTCTCCAGATCTATGGCCTGCTCCTCGAATGGAGTCATGATGGCCAACTGGGCCTGGCCTCCGCCAGTCCACATCTGCTCGGTCAAATTGTGTGCAGTCTTCTCCTGAAAAGGAAAGAAGAGCATTGGTTAGTCCAGCCTGTACCTGAATTCCACTGCCACCCCAGCCAGATTGGGACATTGCAGGACTCTAGCTCTTCGTTACCCAGCAACTGCCGCACACTCACACAAAGAAGCCAGGGCTGACCCTCACTTGCCCAAATGCTGCCTCCATCACATGTGCCACCACACGGCCTAACTTTGCAAAGCAAGGAGGCACAAGCATGTGGAACGCAAAGGCCAGCAGGTGGATTGGTGCCCTGCCAACTGGAAGCTCCCCTCCCAGCATGTTAGCACCCTGACTTTGACATGCTTCCCAGTTCCAGCACTCTGCCTAGGTGCAGATCCTTAAGTTTGCCCCCGAATCTATACTCTGGGTGTCAGTGTCACACATGCTATAGGTGCAGAACCCACCTCAGCATAACCCTCTCAGGGTGAACTAGGCATGGGCAATATTTGCTGGCCGACCTAGTGAATGAAACATGTCATGAAGGGTTCAATGCTGTAACTACACTCAGAGATGTTGGGGAGAGGGGGGCGCCGTGGGGCGAAAGGCTGACGGCTGCATTAAGTGGCCTCTGTCAACATGGTAATCACCCTTCCTGACGCAGGAGGTCGATGAATCTCTTGCAGCACTGGACCCATGTGCATCGCACCACATCATGGGAGCTCACACTCTCGGTCACCTCCTCTCAGGCACATTTCCTCTCAGGTGGAGGGGCCTCTGCGTCCTGTACCTCGGAAGCAGGATCTCCCACTGTGCTGCCACCTCCTCCAAAACGAGGGGCACACTGCCCCGCTGCCCTACCCTCTGGTCTGGCCTGCTCCGCTGGCCTACCTTCTGGACCTGCCTCCTCCCCAGAAGCCCTCTGGTGAGCCCTTCTACCTGCCATCGTGAGCAGCCTTGCAAAAGCTGCCAGCGCTTCATTTAAACAGGCCGCCAGGTTGTCATTGGACCCGATGGTCAGTGCACTCCAGCTGCCGCCCGCTCACTCCCGCTATCCTTGGGAGTTGCGCATTACGCTAGGAGGGCATTAATTGGCCCGCCCGTGTAAAATGGCGGCGCAGACCCGATCGTGGGCGGTGATCGGGTCTGCGCCCGACCGCGCCCGCTTCTGCTTCCCTGACATGGGGAAAATTCTCCCCTTGGTGTCTCAGGCAATTAAAATGGGCAGGAAAATGGAGTTGAAGCCCAAGATCAGTCATGATTGTATTGAATAGCGGAGCAGGCTTGATGGGCTATATGGTCTACTCCTACTCCTATTTCTTGTGTTCTTGTTTTCTCCCTGCCACACCAGGTTGAATCTCCTTCAAGTGTCCTTCAAAATTCGTTCCACTTTGCCTGAGTATTCCAGAACTGACTTTCACCACCAAGGCCCACCTTGGCGACTCCTTGATCTGTGAACCTCCAAAAGTTCCATCCATTCCATTGTCTTCTTTTCAAGCAAAGAACCAGCTCTCACCAGCATCCTGCTTGGTTGCTAACACAAAATAGTCTTTTCTTGCTCTTCACAGCAGCAGCTGCATTCTATCTCTCTCCCTCTGTCTTTGCACCTGTCTCCAAAAAGCAGCTGTCCCTTTTCTGTGTAAACCTGTGAAACCTGTCACTTGATTTTTAGAAGCTTTCAGTTCGGGTTTCTTTCACCATGACAACCAGATCACCTGGGCCTGTCTCCGGGCAGAGGTTCAGTATGACCACCATTCCCACACTATCCAGAACATTCTGTTTAACCTTAAGTTAAAGAAGACATTTTAAAAATTAACCGTCCTGTAAAGTACCACATTCATAATAATTTATACTATTGATTCTCCATAAATCATGATTATATTCATGACTAAATAACAAGCAGCATACATTTGATAGTACTCCAATTTAAGAATACAGTATCAAAGTGGTTATGGTACTGGAAGAGTAATCTGGAGGCCTAGAATAATGACACACAGACTTGAGTTCAAATCACATCATGGAACTGGGGAATTTAAATTTGGTTAATAAATTAATAAACCTGGAATAAAAAACTATTATCAGTAATAGTGACCATGTCATAAAAACCTACCTGGTTCATTATTGTGCTTTAGTCAAGGAAATCGGCCACCCATATCTGCATATGATTCCAGACCCACATAAATATGGTTGAATCTTAACTGCACTCTGAAATGGCCCAGCCAGTCACTCAATGAAGGGCAACTGGGGATGAGCAATAAATTCTGGCCTTGCCAGTGATGGCCACATCCTATGAATGAATAAAAAAATTGCAGTGTAATTTTTTTGAAATTAGTCATCTACTTCTCAAAGGGAGACAAGGGTTCAGGTACAGATCAACAATGATCTCCGCAACAAGCTCAAGAGGCTGAATGGCCTAATCTCTTTACTAAACTAGCAGAATGCTTAATAATTTCTCAACAATAATGCTCTGTGTTAATTTAATTTTCAGTTGTAGATTGTCAGCTTCTGCTGTGGTGAAGTTAAAGAGCATAACATTAGAAATTGGAAGCAAGAGTAGGTCATACAACTCATTGAGCCTGCTCTACCGTTCAATAAGATCATGGCTGATCCAACCTTGACCCCAACTCCACTTTCCTGCCTGTTCCCCATAAACCTCAACTTCCTTATAGTTCAAAAATCTGTGTCTCAGCCTTGAATATATTCAATCACTCAGCCTCCACAGCTCTCTAGGGTAGAGAATTCCAAAGATTTTCCAAAGATTCCAAAGACTTTCTGAGAGAAGAAATTCCTCCTCATATCCATCTGAAATGGGAGACCCCTTATTCTGAAACTGTGTCCTCTAGTTCTAGATCCCTCAATGAGGGGAAGCATCCTCTCAGCATCTACCCTACCAAGCCTCCTTAGAATCATATACATTTCAATAAGATCATCTCTCATTCTTCTAAATTCCAATGAGGATAAAAACAACTTGTTCAACCTGCCCTCATCCAAATGAAGGGGTTGTCTTATGATCAACTATAAGAAGCAAACAATCCAAAGCTAGCACCAGTAGAATCTCAACTCAGCTATAAAAACCGGTGTCAAAATTGCCAGAGAAATGTTGCTGGACACCTCCATCAGCTGACCAGGCCTCATTGGAGCATTTCATATGTTGTCTCTGAATAAGCAGCATAAGGCTGAACCGTTGGGGTTATAAATTGTTGTTTATCTTCAATCACATACCATAAGTTATTTTTGGATTTATTTATTTTTTTCATGGAATGTGGGTATCACTGGCTAGGCCAGCATTTATTGCCCATCCCTAATTGCCCTGTTCAGGGGGCATTTAAGAGTCAACCACATTGCTGTGGGTCAGGAGTCACATGTAGGCCAGACCAGATAATGGCAGCAGATCTCCTTCCCTATAGTGAAACTAGATGGGTTTTTACAACAATCAGCAATGGTTTTGTGGCCATCATCAGGTTTTTTGTTGTATTCAAATTTCATCATTTGTTGTGGATGGGAGTTGAACCTGGTCCCCAGAGAATTACCTTGGGTCTTTGGGAATACTTGTCCAGTGACAATATAACTATGCCACCACCTCCCCCATGATTTTGGATTTCATTTATGCTATCAATAGGGCATTCTAAAGAGATTATTAACTTTTAGAAATGTCTTCTTGAAAACTCCACGACACAGAACGCTGCATATGTCGTAAGTAATCTGATATACTTTCAGTATAACTAGAATAATCTCCAGAGCAATGGCTCTGTGCACATTCAGCCTCCAGGGGAGCCACCTTTGGGAGGACAGGCGTAGGTCACAGTCACACATAGGCCAGAATTTTCCCGTTGGCGTGCGGGGGCAGGCCCAGTACGCCCGCACATAAAATGACGCGCGTTGACGTTGGGTGAGCGTCCTGACGTCACCGTGCGCCATCGCGATATTTCATTGGAGGGGCGCTCGATGATATCTGATGTGCGCCCGCCATTAATTAACGGGCCACTTAAGGCCCTTGAGGCGCTAATCGACGGCAATTTTTCGGCACCCGTGCGATCTTCGGGTTGGCGTGTGGGCACAACGGGCAGGCGAGTAGGACACATTTGTATAAACCTCATCCATGGGCGACACAAGAGGGCTTACTGGGGTCGTGAGTGTGCTCTGTCAAATATTGATTTTTCAAAGTTACTGATGCTTGCCTGTGTGATCTGCAATACGTCAAAACGCATCCCAGCTGCTTGGTCTGGACTCAAAAGCCTTCAGGTCAGCACTCTGCAGTGAGGAATCTTTTTTTAGGAAGCCTTCCCTTAGCCTGGGAATGGGAGCTGAAATCTCCACTGGAGGCACCTAGTCTGAGGAGGAAGGGAGATCTAGAAGGGGGAGGAGGCCAGGAGTACACTTTCAGCCTCCAGGGGAGCCACCTTTGGGAGGACAGGCGCAGGCACAAGGAGCGCAGGGCCGAGAGGTAGCCCAAGGCGGAAGGGGCTGCAGAAGATGCCACTATCCTGCTGCCAGGGTATACAGGCGGTGAAGCAGCTACCTCAATATGTCTGAGGTGCAGTGCCGAAGGAGGCTCCATCTCTCAATGGGGAAACAGCCAACTATATCTGTCAGATGATTGGGCCTGAGATCTCCGTGAAATGTGTGGGTGGACACCCCATGCCAGTGGCTCTAAAGGTCACAGCTGCCCTCAGTTTTTATGCCTCTGGCTCCTTACAGGGGTCGGTTGGTGATCTTTGCGGTGTCTCCCAATCACACTTGTGTCAAGCAGGTTACAGACGCTCTGTTCAGGCGTGCATTGACCTTCATCCACTTCTGTTGGGACCAGGCAAGCCAGACACGGCAAGCCAGAGGCTTCGCGGCCATTGCTGGCTTCCCCCGTGTCCAGGGTGCAATAGACTGTACACAAGTGGCCATCAAGGCGCCAGCAGGTGAGTCCGGTGCCTTCATCAACAGGAAGGGCTTCCACTCCATGAACGTGCAGATAGTGTGTGATCACAGGATGCTGATTCTACAAGTCTGTGCAAGGTACCCAGGCAGCTCCCACGACGCCTACATCCTCAGACACTCCCAGGTGCCGGGGCCCTTCAGTGCTCCAGCCCGGCTTGATGGATGGCTGCTGGCTAACAAGGGCTATCCCCTCAGAAGGTGGCTTATGACGCCTCTCTGCCACCCAAGAACAGGAGCTGAGCAGTGGTACAATAGAATCCATGCCTCCACAAGGGCTGTGGTGGAGAGAGCCATCAGTCTTCTCAAGATGCGCTTCCAATGCCTGAACTGCTCAGGGGGCACACTCCAGTACTCCACAGATCGTGTGTTGCTGATAGTGGTTCCATGCTGCGCTCTCCACAATCTTGCGCTGGAAAGGGGGGGACGCTGTGGACGATGAAGATGTTGATGCATTGGCTGTGGCTGCACATGATGAATCCAGCAGTGAGTCCGAGGATGAGCACGCACAGGGAAATGCTGAGGGGGCAGACGCTGACCCGGGAATACTCCAGGGAGGCAGGGACACCCAGGAGGCTTTAATCCAACGAGCCTTCAGCTAGTACACTACATATGGACCTCCAGGACAAGCCTGGGCTGCAGGCTCCATACTCATTAAATGAGTGTAAAATCTGCCTGTATAGGAACATTAACTAAGGGCCTTGTTAATAAAGCTGAATGTCCCACAAAACACTCATAACATTATTGGTAACCATCCACCTGCAGAAGTAAAGAGGCCTCAGCCATCGTGACATATCTGAATATAATATTACAACCAAAGGAACTTAAGAAAGCAAAATGACAAAGGTATTAAACATCACACCAACTCATAAAGACCTCATTCCAGGCCAACACAAAAGCACCAATGATAAACCCATGGTGTGCCTAAAGTGCCTTATGTTTACGTTTTCGGGTGCTACATCTTGGTGCTGCCCCTTCACTCGGAGTGGTATCTGAGACAGCCTGCTGACTCTGCTGCCCTGTTGGCCTCGATGACCTTGGCGGCCATCCTCTGGCCCGTGGAGCCTGTGCTGGCCCTGCCTGGAAGGGAGCTGCCAGTTCCAAAGCTGGCATCTCCCCAGTCATCGCCAGATGCAACGGTCACTGGCAGAGGGGCGGAGGAGCTGCTGCCCTCATCCGGAGCGCCCTGAGAGGAGCCCACAGAGAAGACAGGCAGCTGCTGCCACGACATGAGGTCACTTCAGATCTCCCTGCTCATCGTGGATGGATGGGTGCTGAGCTGGGAAACTTGATGCCTAGACCATCTCCCACACTGGCACTGACCAGCTGAGGTCAATGTCGATGTGAGGGTTTGCTGGTCTGAGCACATCCCCAGGAAACCTGGATTGGTCTCCTGGAGGAGCCTCTCCATGAGAGTTGCCAATATCTCCAAAGAGGACGCATGGAGCTCAGCCATGAGGTTCATTATCGGCGATAATCCACGTAGACTCCTCCACCACAGACACCAAGCCTCATGTATCTCCCCCAGATGCTCCCGCACACCCGGCCGCATTTCCTGCGCTTGCTACGTCGCGGACGACTCCAGAGGCACATCATCAGGCACTGACTGAGCATGTGTATGGTCCCCTGGTGCCCTCTGATTGCTGGCGCCATGGGCACTCTCTGTCTCTGCCAGCTCCTCCAGCGACTGTGAAGTGCCCTCATCACTGTGCCCCGGGACACTAGCCGATGATCTAATTCCCACCAAGGTGCTAGTATGTGCGCTGGTGCCTGCCTGGCAGAGATGGTGTGACGCTGATGAGTCCATGATGTCAGGGCCCTCAGGTGTGACAGGGGGCCCTCTGCTGCTCCTCTTCCCGGCCCTGCTCCGCTGATTTTGAAAGGAAGAACAAGGACATTGGATCAGTTAATGTGGAGACAATGTCAATGTGCATCCCTGTCCCCTGGATCATTCCGCGTTCATCCTTCCATAAGCAAAGGTCAAGCCATGTTGTAAACTTCAGTCACTGAACATTCAGCACTGCCATGGCTGTTGGGAGAACAATGGTGACCTCACTGCTGGGCAAACATACCTGCCCGTGGCACCCCAGCGTCACCGACACCAGTGGACCTAGGCGCATGGCGCCTCTCCAGATCTAGGGCCTCCTGCTCAAAGCAGCTGAGAATCGTTAACTGTGCCGGCCCTCCGCCAGTCCTCACCCGCTTGGCTGCATTATGTACATTCTTCTCCTGAAAAGGAGAGAAGAGCATTGATTAGTGCTACTTGTACCTGGACTCTCTTCACGGATGGCCCACCCCAACCAGAGTGGGGCATTGCAGGGCTTCAGTGCCTCCTCACCCCGCTGCTGAACACTCACACAAAGATGCTAGGCCTGCCCACCTCCCCACCCACTCCCTTGGCCAAATGCTGCCTACATCATATTAGGCACCACACAGTCTAACCTTCCATAGCAAGGAGGCGCAAGCACGTGGAGCACAGAGGACAGCAGATCGTTCGGTGCCACGCCACCTTGAAGCTCCCCTCCCAGCATGTCATCACCCTGACTTTGATAGTGCTGCACTGAGTCTAGGTGCAGCTCCTCCAGGTTGCCCCCAAACCAGTAATGTGGGTCTCAGTGTACCACATGCTGCGGGTGCAGAACCCATCTCTTCACCACCCTCTCAGGGTGACCTCAGCATGGGCAATATCTGCTGGCCCACCCAGCGAAGGACACATACCATCAATGATGTCCTCCATGGAGAGAGTGGTGACTCTTGTGGAGAGCCTACTCCAGGAGACCCATCAGGGCTTCGTGGGGATGTGCTCTGACCAGCAAGCCCTCACATCGGCATTGACCTCAGCTGGTCAGTGCAGGTGTGGGAGTGGTGTGGGCACCAAATTCCTAGCTTGGTGCCCATCCACCCACGGTGAGCAGGGAGTACCAAAGCGACCTCACATCGGCGCAGCAGCTGCCTGTTGTCTCTGCGGGCACCTCTCAGGGTGCTCTGGATGAGAGCAGCAGCTCCTCCGCCCCTCTCCCAGTGACTGTATCATCCGCTGAGGCTGCGACGACTGGGGAGATGCCAGCTGTGGAACTGGCAGATCCTTCCCGGGCGGGGCCAGCACAGGCTCCACAGGCCAGAGTACGGCCGCCAAGGTCATTGAGGCCAACAGGACAGCAGAGTCAGCAGACTGTCTCAGATGCCACTCCCAGCGATGGGGCTGCACCAAGATGTAGCACCCGAAAACGTAAACATAAGGCACCTTAGGCACACCACGGGTTCCTCACTGGTGCTTTTGTGTTGGTCCGAGATGAGGTCATTATGATTTGCTTTGAACTGGAACACCCTTGTCATTTTGTTTCATTAAGTTTCTTTGCCTGTCATATTAAATTCAGACATGTGACCATGGCTGAGGATGCCTCTTTTCTCCTGCATGTGTATGATTTCCAAAAGTTTTAGGAGTGCTTTTTGGGACATTCAGCTTTATTAGCAAGGCCCTTAGTTACTGTTCTTAACCTGGAAGACTTGGCACATAGGTATCGAGTATGGAGCCTACAGCCCAGGCTTGTCCTGGAGGTCCATATGGGGTGTGCTAGCTGAAGGTTCATTGGATTAAAGCCTCCCGGGTGCCCTGCCTCCCTGGCGTATGCCTGGGTCAGCGTCCACCCCCTCAGCATTTCCCTGTGCGTGCTCATCCTCGGACTCACTGCTGGTCTCATCGTGTGCAGTCGCAGCCACAATGTCGAAGTCTTCATCGTCCACAGCGTACCCTCTTTCCAGTGCAAGATTGTGGAGAGCGCAGCATGGAACCACTATCACAGAGACACAATCTAGGGGTTACTGGAGTGTGCCCCCTGAGCGGTTCAGGCATCTGAGAAGGCCGATGTTTCTCTCCACCACATAACTTGTGGAGGCGTGGTTCCTATTGTACCGCTGCTCAGCTTCTGTTCTTGGATGGAGGAGAGGCGTCATGAGCCACTTTCTGAGGGTTTAGCCCTTGTTAGCCAGCAGCCAGCCATCAAGCTGGGTCGGAGCACTAAAGAGCCCCGGCACCTGGGGGTGTCTGAGGATGTAGGCGTCGTGGGAGCTGCCTGGGTACCTTGCACAGACTTGTAGAATCAGCATTCTGTGCTTACACTATATCTGCACGTTCATGGAGTGGAAGCCCTTCCTGTTGATGAAGGCACTGGGCTCACCTGCTGGTGCCTTGATGGCCACATGTGTACAGTCTATTGCACCCTGGACACGGGGGAAGCCAGCAATGGCCGCGAAGCCTCTGGCTCACTGTGTCTGGCTTGCCTGGTCTCAGCGGAAGTGGATGAAGGTCAATGCATGCCTGAACAGAGCATCTGTAACCTGCTTGACAAAAGTGTGAACAGCTGATTGGGAGACACCGAAAAGATCACCCACCAACCCCAGAGGCATAGACGTTGAGGGCAGCTAAGACCTTTAGAGCCACTGGCATGGGGTGTCCACCCACACAGTTAGGGGAGATCTCAGGCCCAATCATCTGACAGACATAGTTGACTGTCTCCCTTGAGAGATGGAGCCTCCTTCGGCACTGCACCTCAGACATATTGAGGTAGCTGCTTCACCGCCTGTATACCCTGGCAGCAGGATAGTGGCGTCTTCTGTGGCCCCTTCTGCCTTGGACTACCTCTTGGCCCTGCGCCTCTCGTGCCTGCGCCTGTCCTCCAAAACGTGGCTCTACTGGAGGCTGAATGTGCTCTCCAGGCCTCCTCCCCCTTCTAGCTCTCCCTTCCTCCTCAGACTAGGTGCCTCCAGTGGAGATTTCAGCTCCCATTCCCAGGCTATGGGAAGCCTTCCTGAAACATGCAGGCCCAAAAAAGATTCCTCACTGCAGAGTGCTGACCTAAGGGTTAAAAGTCCAGGCAAAGCAGCTGGTATGCGTTTTGAAGTATTGCAGATCACAAAGGCAAGTTTCAAAAACTTTGAAAAATCAATAATTGAGAGAGCACACTCGTGACCCCAGTGAGCCCTCTTATCGTGCCCATAGCTAAGGTTTATACAAATGTGTCCTACCTGCCTGCCTATTGTGCCTGTGCGCCAACCCAAAGATTGCATGGGCGCTGGAAAATTGGCATCGATTGGTGAGTCAAAGGCCTTAAGTTGCCCGTTAATTACTGGCGGGCGCACAGCGGGTATCATCCCGCGCCCGCTGAACTAAATACCGCGATGGCCTGCGGTGATGTCGGGATGCTTGCCTGACATCACCACGCGTCATTTTATGCGCGGATGTGTGGGGCCCACCCCCGCACGCCAACGGGAAAATTCTGCCCACTATGTAGTACAGTGTAAGGGTATCTGGCATAGTTAGGATTAACTTGAGACTGGGAAACAGTATCGCCCACAGTGTGATGTAAAGAGACACATGACCTGAGACCAGAGACGGTTATGTGCTGGACAGAGACCTGTATTGAAGCAAGCATGAAGTTAGTTCACAGCTTGGGCTATACCCTGTATATATTCACATAGTTATGTGTTGTCAATAAATAGTTAATGTTAAGTCATACAAGACTCAGAAACTCTTTGTAAGACCTATTGAACATACAACACACTATATCTCTTTCAATAAATTTAATCTGTTTTATTAGGCAGTCCTTTAGGTACCTGTCTTTCCTTCCTGGGTCATTTTTTTGTTGTTGTTAAACTGACTTTTTCATAACTATTTTGGATAATTTTGTTTGAGGGATGTTAACAGCAACAATGGCAAAGCCTTCCTAACTTATCTGTATTTTGGTACTGTTATGGTACAGCTGATAGTAAATGCTGAACTGCCCAAATCCCAAACAAAAACTTGAAACAGCAGCCAAAACGGTTTTTGCAATGTGTATACATCTGGACCAGAGCGGGACTAACATCCTTGCGGGCGGGTTTGCTAGTGCTGTTGGGAGGAGTTTAAACTCATTCGGCAGGGGAAGGGGACACAGAATGTTAGCAGAATAGGGACAAATCATAATACAGTAAAACAATCAAGTCAGAGGGAGTACAGCTGCATTAAGTTTCAAGGGAGTAAGGCAAGGCTGGGTGGCCCCTAATTTAATGCCAGGAGTATTGCAGGTAAAACGGATGAGTTAAGGGTGAGGATTGACACGTGGAATTGTGATATAGCAGCCATCACAGAGACATGGTTGAGGGGGGGCAGGATTGGCAGCTCAACATTCCAGGACATAGAATCTTCAGGCGAGACAGGGGAGGGGGTAAAAGAGGAGGAGGCATTGCATTATTAGTTAAGGAGTCAGTTACTTCAGTAAGGAGAGATGATATCTTGGAGGGGGCATCGAATGAAGTTTTGTGGGTTGAACTTAGGGATAAAAAAGGGGCAGCCACATTGTTATGTGTTTATTATAGACCTCCAGATAGTCAGCAGGAAATTGAGGAGCAAATATGTGCACAATTTGCGGAGGTGTGTAAAAACAATAACAATAGGGTAATTTTTATATCAGGTGATTTCAACTTTCCCAACATTAATTGGGATAGACATAGTGTTAAGGGCTTGGATGGAGTGGATTTCTTGAAATGTGTACAGGAGAACTTTTTAGGTCAATATGTAGAGGATCCAACAACCAGGCAAGCATCCCGACATCACCGCACGCCATCGCGGTATTTAGTTCAGCGGGCGCGGGATGATACCCGCTGTGCGCCCGCCAGTAACAAATTGCTGGACCTAATTCTGGGGAATGAAGCCAGACAGGTGGCTGAGGTGGTGGTGGGAGAGCATTTTAGTGATAGCGACTACAACATGATACAATTTAAGCTTGTTATGGACAAAGAAATCGACAAGTTGCAAAAAAATGTTTTGGATTGGGGGAGAGCGGATTTTAGTAAAATAAGGCAGGATCTGGCCAAGGTAGACTGGGAACAGCTACTTGTGGGGAAATCTAAAGAGGAACAGTCCGCAGGGGGGGTTTCAAAAAGGAAATGGGGAGGGCACAGGCTCAACAAGCTCCCTCCAGGGTGATAGGAAGGAGTAACAAGCCCAGAGAACCATGGATGACCAGAGATATTCAGGTTACGATGAGAAGGAAAAGAGAGGCTTTTAGCAGGTACAAGGGGAGCAACTCAGTGGAGGCATTAGTGGAGTACAGAAAGTGCAGAGTGGAGCTTAAGAAAGCAATTAGGAGAGCAAAGAGGGGATATGAGAAAGCTCTGTCTGGTAAAAGTAGGAAAAATCCCAAGATATTTTATAAGTATATCAATGGGAATAGGATAACCAGGGAAAGAGTAGGGCCAATTAGGGACCAAGGCGGCAATCTATGGGTGGAGCCAGAGGACATTGCTAGAGTGTTGAACGAATACTTCACATCCGTCTTCATCCAAGAGAATGAGAATGAAGGTATGAAACTCAGGGAGGGAGACTGCGAGGTTCTTGAGCAAATTGATACAGGGAGTGACAAGGTATTGGAGGTGTTGGCAGGCTTAAAAGTGGACAAATCTCCAGGTCCGGATGATTTGTGCCCAAGACTGCTGAGGGTGGCAAGGGAGGAGATCGCAGGGGCTCTGATCCAAATTTTTAATTCCTCTCTGGCCACGGGGGAGGTGCCAAAGGACTGGAGAACAGCTAATGTGGTTCCGCTATTTAAGAAGGGTTGTAGAGATAAGCCAGGGAACTACCGACCAGTGAGTCTCACGTCAGTAGCAGGGAAACTATTGGAGAAAATTCTGAAAGAGAGAATCTATCTCCACTTGGAGAGGCAAGGTTTGATCAGGGATAGTCAACATGGCTTTGTCAGAGGGAGGTCATGCCTAACAAATTTGATTGAATTTTTTGAGAAGGTGACCAGGTGTGTAGATGAGGGTAGTGCAATTGATGTAGTTTATATGGATTTCAGCAAAACCTTTGACAAGGTCCCACATGGGAGACTTATAAAGAAGGCAAATGCACATGGGATACAGGGTAGTTTGATAAGGTGGATTCAAAATTCGCTTAGTTGTAGGAAACAGAGTGTGATGACAGAAGGCTGCTTTAGTGACTGGAAGCCAGTGTCCAGTGGTGTACCACAGGGATCTGTGCTCGGTCCCCTATTATTTGTCATTTATATAAACGACATAGATGACTATGTGGGGGGTAGGATTAGTAAGTTTGCGGATGACACAAAGATTGGCCAGGTGGTTAACAGTGAGGTTGAGTGTCTTGGGCTGCAGGAAGATATAGACGGGATGGTCAAATGGGCTGATAAGTGGCAGATGGAATTTAACCCTGAAAAGTGTGAGGTGATACACTTTGGAAGGAGTAATTTGACAAAGAAGTATTCAATGAATGGCATGACACTAGGAAGTTCTGAGGAACAAAGGGACCTTGGCGTGTGTGTCCATATATCTCTGAAGGCGGAGGGGAATGTTAGTGGGGTGGTGAAAAAGGCATATGGAAAACTTGCCTTTATCAATCAAGGCATAGATTACAAAAGTAGGGAGGTCACATTGGAGTTGTATAGAATCTTGGTGAGGCCACAGCTGGAGTACTGTGTGCAGTTCTGGTCATCACATTATAGGAAGGATGTGATTGCACTGGAGGGGGTGCAGAGGAGATTCACCAGGATATTGCCTGGGATGAAACATTTAAGTTATGAAGAGAGGTTGGATAGACTTGGGTTGTTTTTGTTGGAGCAGAGAAGGCTGAGGGGCGACCTGATTGAGGTGTACAAGATTATGAGGGGCATGGACAAGGTGGATAGGGAGCAGCTGTTCCCCTTAGTTGAAGGGTCAGTCATGAGGGACACAAGTTCAAGGTGAGGAGCAGGAGGTTTAGTGTGGATGTGAGGAAAAACTTTTTTACCCAGAGGATGGTGACGGTTTGCAATGCGTTGCCTGGAAGGGCGGTGGAGGCGGGTTGCCTCACATCCTTTAAAAAGTACCTGGATGAGCATTTGGCACGTCATAACATTCAAGGCTATGGGCCAAGTGCTGGTAAATGGGATCAGGTAGGTAGGCCAGGTGTTTCTCACGTGTCGGTGCAGACTCAATGGGCCGAAGGGCCTCTTCTGCACTGTGAGATTCTGTGATTCTGTATAGTATGAGAAGAGGTTCTGAAATCAGAAAGTGATGTCCCCGACTACTTGTGACGACCCAACTACTTGTGATGATTTTATAGTCAAGAAAAAAGAGCAAAAAAACAATTACACACAAACACAAGAATGACTTCACACAGTACAGTACTTAAAAGTAGTTCCAAAGTACCTTAACTTAACAACCCTCAGGGTTAACCTTCCCCTTTTCTGTGCAGTAACTATCCTTATGGATTTTAAAATCTATAGAATTCCAGTAATTTTTACCACACAGTGCTTTTTTCCTTGGGGTGTCCTCTGAGGCTGACAGTAACTGGTTCTCCAGGTCTGGCCTTGTTTGCACTATCTTCTGGGAGGTCTGACCAGCTATCCTGCTGTCTTCTGGGAGATTTAAACTGTCTTCAGCATTCCCTTAAACGTGTTCCTTCTCTTTGATCTCTCCATTGTCTCAACCAGTCTCTTCAGAAATGCTTTCCTCCCAGAATTGATTAAACTAATTTCTTTACTTTGGCTCAAAGGCTTTTAAAAATAAACTTACCTTATCTTTACCTTACTTACTCACACCTTTTACAACCTGCATATGTCCCCCTTTGAACTAAAACAGCTCAATTCAAAACTGCTCCTGTTTTTGCATTCTGTAAAATTCTGATTAAAGTTCCTCTTGGTTCATTAACATATTAAAATCACTTCTTACTGTTAGTTTTAGACTCTTGCAGTCACTCTGTCTCTTACTCCAATTACCATACTTGCAAACCCGGACAGCCTGTCTCCCAGTGCATAAGAAATACGACACTGATGTTACCAAAAGAAAAAATTACAATTTTGTGTTTTCTTGATAGTACTAATTTGGCAATTCCATTCATAGGAGCCATAAGGATGTTGGAAAGGGAAGTATCACACTATTACAGTAGTGATGTCTTCCTGTCAAAGATTAGGCTCAAAAATTATTGTTGTAATGTTGTGGAAAGAGTTTCATTGTGTTCCTAACTCAAGTTATTTCTAATGAAGGAGTGCTTGGTATTGATACCTGTTGCCAAAGGTTGCAGGCAGGTCCCCACAATATCATTTAAATTCATGAACAGAGTTTTTAAAAAGCCATTAAAAAGTGCTTAGAATTCTAAATTATTTAATATATCATTCTTTGCTTTGCACACATTCCATTTTTAGAAAGTGACATTTTGTCAAAGTACTAACCGAAAAGTTAACAAAACATCCTTAATGCAGATTCTGACTAGTGTTTCCTTCAAATCTATTTGTGGTTGTTTTGTTGCTTTGACTATGAATCACAGGCAATGCACTTCAAACTCAGAAACAAAGCACCAGCTAGCTTCAAATCCAATGGGAACATTACCATGACAGAGAGGTGCTCTGAAATAATCTTATTAAATTTCACATTTCAGATGATCGGTTCCAACAATTCACCAAGTATATTTTTGGGTTTGCTTCCCTCCTTCTTGGAGATACTTGGACTGTTTTTAACTACTAGTAGAGAATAGGTGGGTGAAATGGGACAAGTGTACATTACACCACTCCTGAAAATTGTAATCCGGACCCAATTTATGTCATAAGACGCCAATTTATAATTTAAGTGATTCAAGTGGAGTGCCCTTGTAAAAATGGGGGAAAATGGTAGTAGGGATCAGGGCAGGAATGGAGTAGTAAGTGCAGAACTCTGATTTCAAAACTGCTTCCCACTCAAACAACAGAGTTAAAATTGGCCTAATTAACTCATGCTGGGTATTGTTCCATCTACATCAGCAGCTCTCCAGTATCTCACTGAAGTGTCCATTCTTCAAGTGTAAGCCTGCATAGCAAATGCCTGAGAGCTTTTTATTTGTAATGGTGCAGACATCAGAACAAAATCCAATATTGTCACAGCTCTGCACATGCCCTTATTAATACACCACCAGGCCTGATTCCGAGAACTTAAGTAGTTTGTTACTATCTGCAGAACTGAGTTTGAATAGTTCTCAAAATCTATAACCTAATTTTTCAAATTACTTATCAATCCATAAAGAGGTAGCTGCAGTAGAAAGATGTGACATGGGTGAAAAGGTCATTTAAAATGACAGTGCTTTAGGAGTTAAAGCTACATTGCATCACGTGGCTGATACCACAGTAATAAGGTTTTATTTACCCAGCAGCATATACCAAAATAGACCGATGATGCACCTGTACCATGGACAGAACTTTTGTACTATTTGAAAATGTTTTTAGTGCATATTTTGCAACATGACTGTCTTTTTGCTATTATGCTAATATCAGATCATTCCCCTCCACCCTCCATTTTTTTATTTTTGGGGATTTGTGAAGGGTGTGTTACAAATATTGCATTTGGCTTTAACTTTCAATGGTGGAAATTGAGTGCCTACAGATCAGCAGCTGTTATGCACCCCATCTGATTTTCATTCCCTTTGCCTTCAATGGAAAGTTAAATTGGGCAGATTGGTGGATGATGCATTACCACCTATTTTCTTCCAGCACCAAAAACTTAATTAGCCCCATTATTGTTACATGCAGTGCTTGAGACACTGCTAACTGGCATTTTTTTAGAGCTGGGAATGGGAATGGGAGATAATGGTAAAACACCAACAAGAACACCCTGCAAAATTTAAGAAAAGTGTTTATTAAAAAACCTTTGGTTATAGTAAGGCTTTAAAGTGTGCTAGCAGACCCATGCTAGAGTATTGTGCAGAGTCATAGGGGAGAATTTTTACATCGGCGTGTGAGGGCGGGCCCGGCACACCAATGCGTAAAATGATGTGCGGTGATGTCGGGCACGCGTCATTCAGATCTTTCGTTCGGCAGATATGCGCCAGAGGCCATGGCGCACCTGCCGAACTGTCAAAGGCCTGTTAAGAAACCAATTACAGTAATTATCAACGCTGCCCTTAAGATTGGCGGGCTGGCGAAGAGCCCAAGCGGCCTTCGCGTTTTTCAAGAATCCTCATCCACGGGCGGGATGAGGTTTCCTGAAGATTTTATTAAATAAATAAATATTTTTTCCACAATTCATAAACATGTCCCAACTAATGTGACACTGTCACATGAGGGGACATGTCTAAATAATTTTTATCTTTCTTTATTTGAAACCTTCAATTTGAACTTAATCTCCCTGAGGCAGCTCCGTGCCTCAGGGAGATTTCTGGGCTCTTTCACGCACATGCGCGAAAGAGCACAGGCTCCAACTCTCCCTCCTCCCCCTGCCTGCACAGGAGCACTACCGGCTGTGCGTCATGCTGGGTGGGCCTTAATTGGCCCGCTCACATAAAATGGCGGTGCACAGCCGATCGCGGATGGCGGTCAGCTCCGCGCCCGCTCCCGACCCGACAGGCAGAAAATTCTGTCCATAGAGTCATTTATGGCACAAAAGAAGGCCATTCGGTCCATTGAGTCCATCCCATACCCTGACGGAGCAATCCGGTCCTCCGCTCAACCCACTTGGCCCTGCAAGCTCATTGCTTTCAAGTGCCCGTTGAATTTCCTTTTGAAATCATTGATTGTTTCCACTTCCACCATCCTCTTAGGCAGCGAGTTCCAGGTCATTATCACTCATGTAAAAAAGGTCCTACCTCACATTTCCTCCATCTCTTACTAAAATCTTAAAACTGTGTGCATTTTGTACTCTAATATAAAAGGGGAATTCTTGCAAAGGAGAGAGAACAGAAGAGGAAAAGGACGATCCCAACTATAAAGAGGATAGCTATGAAGAAAGACTGGAAGAAACTTAAATTTTACAGTTTAGAAAAAAGGTGCCAATGGATGACCTAATTGAAATATATACAGGATTAAATGGAAAATTTTACCTAGAATATGACTTCAAATTAAGCTTGGAAAGCAGAGGATGAAAATTAGTGAAAGTAAATTTGTAAAAAAAATTAGGAAAAACATAACTTAAAGAGGCACAAATGTAACAAAAAGTGCCAGGCAGAGTAGTTGAGAGAAAATGTTGGGATTGTTCAAGATGTTATTAGATACTGTGGTGGGAAAGATAGGGTGCTGGAGGAAATAGTTTTGATAGACTTGATAGTTCTCTCTTATTCCTGACTTCTCCTATAAGTAGAAAATGGTTTCGGATGTGGATCGATTACACAGAATGTTGGAGGCCAGCCTGCTGTCATGGAGCGGCAAGGTGAAGGTTTGCACATAATCTACCTCAGGTTATGTTGTCAATCCTAGTTGCACAGAAGGCAAGCAAAGGTCACTCTTCCCTGAACAGATGATGGGAAAATAGGGTGAGGGAGTTGTTCTCCCCTGCTCTGGTACATCTCCCAGCAGACAGATCCCACGACAGAACAGTTAGTTGCCTTCTCACAGGCAATCAGCCAAGGATGATGCATGGGATGGGTTGACCAGAAGATGGGAAAGGAGAGAAAATGACTATAAAAGGCAGCATCTCATTCTCAAAATAGGTTGGCCTATACCGTTAAACCACAAATATGATATTGAGTTTGAATATGTTTATCAGTTTGAAACCCTTCTACGTACCACAGTCATTAACTATTTGTGTGATTCATGTATAAAAATCCCTGCAATTTTTTTTAAATGTAGCATACTACTGCTACCACAAGCAGCACAATACAACTCAGGTTTTCCATGCTGTAAGGCATTTTAAATCTCTTGTATTTCTGTTTGTAAGTGAAATGTAACCCAGTTGTGGTATGGACCAGCTTGTGGAGCTCACTGAGTTGCAGGAACATGGAGTGAGGAGTTCATCAGGATGAGGTCATCAGAAGAATTCTGACTAAAGACATCATCGCTGGGGCTCATATTGGACTTTTAAAAATAAAGACAGTTTAACTAAACAGGACACACCTACACACAAACACGTCAGGACTTGTCTTGAAGGTGGTGATCCAGACTAATTGCACCCAGACACTTTGTCTACGTTAACTCTCATAGACAATGGCCTCGCTTGAGATATTTTCTTCATGCCTTATCAAGATGCATATTGCTAGTATGCACCTGGAGATACGTCCTGCTGAGAGTTGAAAATGACTACTTGCAGGTGGCGTCATGAAAATATAGATTAGTTAGGTAAATATACATAATACGTAGAATCCATATATAATTAAGACATTATGTCTTAGAATTGGATAAAGGGTTACCTTTGTTAATCATGGCAGACAGACCTTACCCAGAAGCCTTTGTGCACACATAGGGACATCTTTGAATCTGACATACCAGATGGAACTTTTCCAAACTCTTTGATATAAACATACTGGTACAAGTTATTACTAAAGGTCACAAAGAACATAGATATCACAGCACAAGAATGTTCCAGAAAAAACAAAATATTTTAAGCCCTGTCTATTCTACATTCTAAATGACTTATTTTTAAGAAAAGAAGAGTTAAAAGAATACCATAATATACCAGAGTCAACTTGTCTGCCAAAGGGCACACTGATAAGTTTTTATTTTAAAAGAAGGATTCATCACACATTGGCTTTAGATGGTACAGAACACCTCCTTAGATCACTATCAATTAAGTTAAAATCAAAATCAACTTAATTGCAGTATTGCGCATCACTCTTACAAGATTCAACTTTTGCTGATTTTAAGAAAAAAGAGAAAGGCTTTGACTATTTGATGACCCCATCATGGACAAAGGAATCTTAAGCCGACCATGCAGCAAAAGTTCAATGTTTAAATCCCTTTTTATAAAACACAAATTATGAAAACAAGAAATAAGGCAATATAGGCATTGCTACTGGAAAGCTATTGCAAAAAGCTATTGACCAGATAAATACTCATAATGTTCACATAATAAGGCAATCTCAACAATTGAATCATTTTCAATAATAGGTATGATACAGCCTTACAAAAATGGGAGGTGTTTACATAAAGAGGTAACACCCACAGCTGCTATGGATGATGTAATTCAATTCAATAGACTATAAGATAGAAGTCTTTTATCAGCTAAGACTGAGGTGTTGAACAGGAACTTTTAGGTCAATGCTCCTCAGGCTCCTGAGGAGCTGGACATTTTAAAGTAAGCCCTAACAACAGCTCTGGAGTGTCCAGCTCATCAGATAGCTAAAGCATTCGGGGATTTAAGGTAACACTTTGCTTTAAATACTTGATGGAAAACTTAAGAGAGATTTTGGGCTGTAACATTAATTTTTAAAGTCTATTTTACCGGATTCTATATTAGAACTAAGATTATGGGCAAAATATTGAGTTCAGCGGGCGGGTGTGCACCCAACCTGGCCGAGTGTAAAATGATGTGCGCTGGCATCGGGTGAGCATCAGGTGATATTTTGTTCAGCGGGCGTGCGCCAGAGTCGGCAGCACACCTGCTGACAATTAAAAGGCCTATTAAGGCCATTAAAAAGGTAATTAATTTCAAATTTACGCTGCCCATCCAACCTTACAGTTGGCTGGCAGGTGAAAAGGCCAAGATGCCTTTGCACTTTTTAGGAAACTTCATCACGGGTGGGTTGAAGTTTCCTAAAGCAAATAAAAATAAAATAAAAATTTCACACTTGAATTAAAAACGTCCCTGCTCATGTGACAGAGTCATATGAGGGAACATGTTTTATGACATTTTTATTCTCTTCATTATTTTTTTAAAACAGCGCTTCATCTCTCTGAGGCAGCGCCATGCCTCAGGGAGATTGAAGTGCTCTTTCACACCAGGCCTACTCACCCTCCTCCCCCCACTCGCCCGCACAGGCAGCGCTCAGCACCGCCACTCATGTTCCGCGCTGGGCAGGCCTTAATTGGCCCACCCGCATAAAATCACGGTGCAATGCCAATCGCGGGTGGCGGGTGGCGGTCGGCTTCCTGGCCACCCGCGCTCCAGCCCGCCCTGACCGAGCACCCCCACCAAGGGCAAAATTCTGCCCTATGTTTTGCACCTTTCTATAATCTGTAACGTTGCAATGTACTGATTCACTTAATTGTATATTGTGGGTTACAGTTCTTTCATAACTTTGTAAGTTAGTAAAGTATAACGCCTCACGTAGTATTCTGTATGCAGCTTTAAGAACCCTCCTCTCTTGTACACTCCAAAGTGGGAGGTACAATTTTTTGAAGAGAGCTCCCCAGACCCTTACAATATCTGAGTAATTATAACCTAGCTGAAAACTATTTAAACGGCTACCTGGAAGAAGGTAATATCTCTTCATGGTTGTTGTCCTTGAGGGAGAGGTAGTTTACTTCCTTGGACCCAAAAGAAGGGCCTGCAGGAAATGGCTATTTTAACCTCAAGTGAAGGTGATTATTAAGGGAGTGCTCCTGATCTGAAATGGCTCCAAAAAGGGGTTAAGGTTATGATTCATTTCAGTGGTCTTAATAGCCATGGTGGGATTGATAATGCACTGAAACCTAATCAAATGACCTGATTCGAAGTACTACCTTATGGGGAGAATTTTCTCCCCGTTGTGCGGGCTTGGTGGGAGCGAGCGCAGGAGGGCACGCAGCCGACCGCCACCCGTGATTGGCTGCGCGCCGCCATTTTTCGTGGGCGGGCCAATTATGGCCCACCCAGCGTGATACGCACCCGGAACCGCTGAGCGCTCCCTGTGCGGGCAGGGGGAGTAGGCTGAGTCAGGGCCTGCGCTCTTTCGCGTACGCACGCGCGAAAGAGCATAGAAATCTCCCTGAGGCACAGAGCTGCCTCGAGTTTAATTTCATTTTTCAAAATTTAAATAAAGAAAATAAAAATTTTCAGACATATCCCCTCACACATGAGCTGGGAAATGTCAATGAATTTTAATTTAAAAATTTATTGCATTTATAAATCCTTCATGGGCAGGATCTTTAGGTCGGTGAGCGGGGGCTGGGGCCTGCTCACCGGTGCATAAAATGATGCGGGATGATGTCAGGCGGATCTCTCGACGTCACCCCGCCTCATTTCAATTTTCAGGTCAGTGGGGGCGCAGCTGAATCAGCTGTGTGCCCGCCGACCTGTCAACGGCCAATTGAGACAATTGACAAAGTCATTAATGGACCTGGCCATCCAACCTGAGGGTTGACGGGCAGGGCGGGAGCCCTGGCAGGCTTCAGAAGAAGCATGAAACCTCATCCATGGGCGGGATGAGGTTTCAAGAAGGTTTATAAAAATTTAATTAATGTTTGATTTAAAATGATGGACATGTCCCAACTCATGTGACAGTGTCACATGAGAAGACATGTCAAGGAAATTTTATTTCTGTACCTTTACCATTTTTACATTTGGAATCGATCTCTCTGAGGTAGCATTTAGCCTCAGGGAGATGAGTGCACTCTTTCGCACACATGCACGAAAAAGCGCACTCTCGGCTGAGGGAATACCCCCCCCCACGCCTGCACAGGAAGCGCATTGCGCTTCCTTGCAGACGTCACGCTGGGTGGGCCTTAATTGGCCCGCCCATGTAAAATGGCGGCGCGCCCCCAATTGGGGGCGCCGATTGGAGGCGCGCTTGCATGTGCCCGCTCCTGTATTTCCCCCCCCCGGCAACGGGGGGAAAATTCTTCCCCATGAAACCTCATCCTGCCCGTGGATGAGGTTTCATGATAGGTGCGAAGGCTGCCTGGGCTCTTTGCTTGCCCGCCAACCTTAAGGTTAGACGGGCACTCCGTTGATTGTTTTAATTAGTTTTTAAATGGCCTTAATAGGCCTTTGACAGTTCAGCGGGTGCGCAACTGACTCCGATGCACTCCTGCTGAACTGAAAATTGGAATGACGTGGTGATGTCGGGGCGCATGCCTGATGTCACGGCGCATCTTTTTACGCATCGGCGAGCGGGGCCCATCCCCGCACGCCAACCCAAAGATTCTGGCCTATATGTCAAGGGACCAGGGTCAGAAAGGAGTATAAAGCAACAGCCCACAAAGGCATCACTTCTGCAGCCAGGGAAGCGTGACTTGATCAGCCAGAGGACACTGTGTGGAAAATTTCATTCAGCGGACTGACCACCCAGGAATGAGCTCCAGCATGCAGGTCTTACTAAGCAACTGGTGTTGCAACTATTGCTTAGTGGGTTAATAAAGGTTTTCCACATAAAGTGGAAATTGTACCCAACGTTGTTTCATGTCATTGATACTTAGTTTGCAGTCCAGACATTAGGTGGAAGTGAGACTCCCTGTTTAAGAGTCTTACAGATATCTGGCATGAACAGGGACCCTGAAAGGTAAAGAAATGGCAAAAAGAAGTTTGGATGTATTTGTCATGAAATGCATGGCAGGGAAATTACCTCTACAACAGCTGTGTACAGATTATCCAGGAGACAGATGAACCCTTGGACAGGGCTGCACAGTGGACAAAGGGCCACCGGTAGCCGAGCCTTGGGAACAGCAATTTGGCTGATGGCATATCAACAGTAGAATAAGAGCTATGGGGCCGACACAGTAAAACTGAGGCAGGAGCTTGAGGAGAGAGATAAGAATTGTAGTGATTATGATGTGGCAGGGAAGGGGTTAATGAAACAGGACAGTGAAATATTTGAGCTGGAAAGGGAATGGTAATTCACAGAATCACAGTGCAGAAGAGGCATTCGGCCCGTCGAGCCTGCACCGACACGTGAGAAACACCTGACCTACCTACCTAATCCCATTTACCAGCACTTGGCCCATAGCCTTGAATGTTATGACGTGCCAAGTGCTCATCCAGGTACTTTTTAAAGGATGTGAGGCAACCTGCCTCCACCACCCTCCCAGGCAGTGCATTCCAGACCGTCACCACCCTCTGGATAAAAAAGTTTTTCCTCACAACCCCCCTAAACCTCCTGCCCCTCACCTTGAACTTATGCCCCCTTGTGACTGACACTTCTACTAAGGAGAACAGCTACTCCCTATCCACCCTGTCCATGCCCCTCATAATCTTGTACACCTCGATTAGGTCGCCCCTCAGTCTTCTCTGCTTCAACAAAAACAACCCAAGTCTATCCAACCTCTCTTCATAACTTAAATATTTCATCCCTGGCAACATCCTGGTAAATCTCCTCTGCACCCCCTCCAGTGCAATCACATCCTTCCTATAATGTGGCGACCAGAACTACACACAGTACTCCAGCTGTGGCCTCACCAAGGTTCTATGCAACTCCAACATGACCTCCCTACTTTTGTAATCTATGCCTCGATTGATAAAGGCAAGTGTCCCATATGCCTTTTTCACCACCCCAGTAACGTGCCCCTCCGCCTTCAGAAATCTATGGACACACACGCCAAGGTCCCTTTGTTCCTCAGAACTTCCTAGTGCCATGCCGTACATTGAATACTTCTTTGTCAAATTACTCCTTCCAAAGTGTATCACCTCACACTTTTCAGGGTTAAATTCCATCTGCCACTTTTCAGCCCATTTGACCATCCCGTCTATATCTTCCTGCAGCCCAAGACACTCAACCTCACTGTTAACCACCCGGACAATCTTTGTGTCATCCGCAAACTTACTAATCCTACCCCCCACATAGTCATCTATGTCGTTTATATAAATGACAAATAATAGGGGACCGAGCACAGATCCCTGGGGTACGCCACTGGACACTGGCTTCCAGTCACTAAAGCAGCCTTCTGTCATCACCCTCTGTCTCCTATAACTAAGCCAATTTTGAATCCACCTTATCAAACTACCCTGTATCCCATGTGCATTTGCCTTCTTTATAAGTCTCCCATGTGGGACCTTGTCAAAGGTTTTGCTGAAATCCATATAAACTACATCAATTGCACTACCCTCATCTACACACCTGGTCACCTCCTCAAAAAATTCAATCAAATTTATTAGGCATGACCTCCCTCTGACAAAGCCATGCTGACTATCCCTGATCAAACCTTGCCTCTCCAAGTGGAGATAGATTCTCTCCTTCAGAATTTTCTCTAATAGTTTCCCTACCACTGACGTGAGACTCACTGGCCTATAGTTCCCTGGCTTATCTCTACAACCCTTCTTAAATAGCGGAACCACATTAGCTGTTCTCCAGTCCTCTGGCACCTCCCCCATGGCCAGAGAGGAATTAAAAATTTGGGTCAGAGCCCGTGCGATCTCCTCGCTTGCCTCCCTCAGCAGTCTGGGACACAAATCATCCGGACCTGGAGATTTGTCCACTTTTAAACCTGCCAACACCTCCTATACCTTGTCACTCCCTATATCAATTTGCTCAAGAACCTCACAGTCTCTCTCCCCGAGTTCGATACCTTCATCCCCATTCTCTTGGGTGAAGACGGACGTGAAGTACTCAACACTCTAGCGTTGTCCTCTGGCTCCACCCATAGATTACCCCCTTGCTCCCTTATGGGCCCTACTCTTTCCCAGGTTATCCTCTTCCCATTGATATATTTATAGAATATCTTAGGATTTTCCCTACTTTTACCAGCCAGAGCTTTCTCATATCCCCTCTTTGCTCTCCTAATTGCTTTCTTAAGCTCTACCCTGCTCTGTCTGTCCTCCACTAATGCCTCTGCTGATTTGCTTCCCTTGTACCTGCTAAAAGCCTCTCTTTTCCTTCTCATCGTAACCTGAATATCTCTGGTCATCCATGGTTCTCTGGGCTTGTTACTCCTTCCTATCACTCTAGAGGGAACATATTGAGCCTGTACCCTCCCCATTTCCTTTTTGAACACCCCCCACTGTTCCTCTGTAGATTTCCCCACAAGTAAAAGTTCCCATTCTACCTTGGCCAGATCCTGCCTTATTTTACTAAAATCCACTCTTCCCCCAATCCAAAACATTTTTTTGCAACTTGTCGATTTCTTTGCCCATAACAAACTTAAATTGTACCATGTTGTGGTTGCTATCGCTAACATGCTCACCCACCACCACCTCAGCCACCTGTCTGGCTTCATTCCCCAGAATTAGGTCTAGCAATGCACCATCCCTTGCTGGACCCTCTACATATTGACCTAAAAGGTTCTCCTGTACACATTTCAAGAAATCCACTCCATCCAAGCCCTTAACACTATGTCTATCCCAATTAATGTTGGGAAAGTTGAAATCACCTAATACAATTACCCTAGTGTTATTGTTTTTACACACTTTCACAAATTGTGCATTTATTTGCTCCTCAATTTCCCGCTGACTATCTAGGGGTCTATAATAAACATCTAATAATGTGGTTGCCCCTTTGTTATTCCTAAACTCTACCCACAAAGCTTCATTCGATGCCCCCTCCAAGATATCATCTCTCGTTACTGCAGTAACTGACTCATTAACTAATAATGCAATGCCTCCTCCTCTTTTACCCCCTCCCCCGTCTCGCTTGAAGATTCTATATCCCGGAATGTTGAGCTGCCAATCCTGCCCTTCCCTCAACCACATCTCAGTGATTGCTGCTATATCACAATTCCACGTGTCAATCCTCATCCTTAACTCATTCGTTTTACCTGTAATACTCCTGGCATTAAAGTAGAGGCCATCCAGCCTTGCCTTACTCCCTTGAAACCTATTGCAGCTGTACTCTCTCTGACTTGATTGTTTTACTGTATTATGATGTGTCCCTATTCTGCTAACATTCTGTGTCCCCTTCCCCTGCCAAATGAGTTTAAACTCCTCTCAATAGCATTTGCAAAACCACTCGCAAGGATGTTAGTCCCACTCTGGTTCAGATGTAGACCGTCCCGCTTGTACAGGTCCCACCTTCCCCAGAAACGGTCCCAGTGATCCAGGAATCTAAAACCCTTCCTCCTGCACCAACCCTTAAGCCACATATTCATCTGCACTATTCTCCTATTTCTGAGCTCGCTAGCACGTGGCACTGGGAGTAATCCAGAGATTACAACCCGAGAGGTCTTGATTTTTAGTCTACTTCCTAACTCCCTGAATTCTGGATGCTAAACCTCATCCCTCTTTCTACCTATGTCATTAGTACCAACTCAGTCTCTGGAGAATCAATGTGTTAACAGTCAGTATCAGGTGCAATTGCAGAGGGAAATAGTATGTGTGATGGGGCCACCCCCCGCCCCCCACCCCCGCAAAACCCCCGAACAGTAAGGACAAATAGAATGAGTGTCTTCCCTGACCCCTGGTGCTCCTGAGGCAGGATACATGCCTCTGGCAGCTGGACAGGGCAGGCTTGGAAGGGGGTGGGGGTGGGGGGGGTTGGGGGGGTGGGTGGGCAGGGGTGGGTGGTGCTGTGTTTGATGATCAGTGGTGTTGTTTGGGATTGCTGTATATAAAAAAAACAGTTGAAGAAAAGCTGAATTGAAACTGCTGACATAGTTCATTTTGAGTTCTGCCTTAAGTTTTAAGATGTTAAGACAAATGGTGTAAGAATGGAGACTGCAAAGGAAGCTTCTGATAATAATGTATGTGTGTAAGTTTTAATGTGTTCTTTGGCACTTTGAGTTCATAACTCATTATAGTTCATATTTCTAGGGTGCATCAAAATTTGAAAGTGTGGATGTGATTATTGAGCATGTTTGTGTGTCAATTAATGTTATGTAAAGTTAAGCTGTAGATCCATGGGGAGCAATTAGTGTTGGGATTTTATTGCATTATTACATCTCCCAGATAAAAGAGGAGCTGTGGAGAAATGTAAAGTAAGTTGTAGTGTCCTGTCTCTGGGAGGCTGTGGCTGCAGAGGTTGCTGTTTGAGATTTTATGAGCTGCAAAGATAAAGCACTGATTGCAATGTTCTTTTGTGTGAAAACTTAGAGACTTCCTTTTATCTTGGGCTAAATATATTAAGTTTTTTCTTGGGAATTAACTTTGTTTTGAGCTTTAATTACAGGCACTTCAGAAGTTTAGAGAAAGAAGACAAGTAGTGTAATTTTTTTAAAGCATATGCTGTTTTTCTCTGCTTGTGTGTGGAATAAATGGATTTTTTTTTCTTACATGGATGATGCTTGCGTGCTTCAAACTTTGGTGTTTTTTTTCCGAAAATTGTGATTTTGTGGTAGTAGTTTCAGTACTTCAAGTTTAAAAGCTAACAAAAGGCAAGTTAAATTAATGAAGTAAATTTTCAAGTGACCAGCTGGAGTCATGGGGCTGAATTTTTCCGTCGGTGAGAAGGGGTCGGGGCTCACTCACCGACGCAAAAATAACGCGGGATGACGTCGGGGGGAATCCCTGACGTCATCCCGCCCCATTTAAATATTTGGGAAGGCGGGGACGCAGCGAAATCAGCTGTCCGCCCGCTGACCTGTCAATGGCCAATTGACAGGATAATTAAAACAATTAAAAGACCTGCCTGTCCAACCTTAAGGCTGGGGGGCAGGCCAGGAGCCCTGGCGGGCTTCTGAAAAAACATGAAACCTCATCCACCGGCGGGATGAGGTTTCATGTCGGTTTTAAAAAAGTTTATTAGAGTTTTTGTGCAATTTATTAACATGTCCCATCTCGTGTGACATTGTCACATGAGGGGGACATGTTAATGATTTTTAAATTTTTCTATTTTTAAAGTTTGAAAACTTTTCAGCGATCTCCCTGAGGCAGCACTTAGCCTCAGGGAGATGTGCGCTCCTTTGTGCATATGCGTGAAAGAGCGCACTCTCGCATTTGGGGAATCCCCCCTCCCAGCCCGCACAGGAAGCGCATAGCGCTTCCCGGCGGACATCAACGCTGGGCAGGCCTTAATCGGCCTGCCCATTTAAAATGGTGACGGGGCCCGCTTCTCCCCTCCTGCCAGAGATTGGGTCGGGCCAGCCTGCCCGACATGCAAAAAATTCAGCCCCATGGTTACTGGCCAGAGTCATGATTCCAGATTATTTTGATAATGTGTGGGAATTTTAACCTGGATATGAATTCACACATGTGAGAATGGGGTAGTTTTTACTGTTTTATAGTGTAAATTGGAATTAGGGTTAGATACTTTGTACAAAAGTTAAAAGTTTCTTTTTTTTTGGAACCATTGGAGATCTTGCTCTGAAATAGTTGAGAATAGGAATTCATAAAAGTTTATAAAGCATTTCTTTGTTCAGAAGAAAACAGCTTGAACTTATTTCTCAGTATTCATGGGATACATTTGTTTCTTGATTTTAAAAAAAGGGAGGCTTGCAGAGAGAAAGGGAGAGCTTAGAATTTGAAACAATTGAAAGAGTGATTTAAAATACTAAACAGAACGCTCTGAAATCTGAGAAAAATTGCCGGAAAAAATATATCACAAGAGTTTGAAACCTAAAAAAATGCCTAAAGGGAGAGACTCAAGCATGTTCTTTGTTAGGAAAAAAGCCCAGTTCAAACTCTAGCCATGGCATAAGGCAAAAAGGGGGCATGGTGAAGACATCACTAGTACATAGAAGGACTTTTGTCCCACCCTCTTTCAAAGCAGCAGGAATGGCGCATAGGTGACCAAATGATGGCGAGGAACTATACAAGGGTAGGTGTGTCTGAACCCCTATACAAAGGACCCTATAGCATAGTGGACAAGGCTAGCCGTATGGTGTGTGCAGTACAGTTGCTCAAGTGGGTAAAATGGTTCCACATTAAACGGATGAATTTAGCTACGTCCGAAACCAAGGCATCTTGCCGACAGGAAACTGTTATATGCATGGTGGGTTAAATCATGCCAATAGTGTGGGATTGTGAGGAGCCCTTACAGATCTCACTACGGGGGAGGGGGAGTGGTGATGATGATAACTGTGGTGATGGTGTAAATGATGCAAATGCAAACCTGCTACCACCTGTGAGACCCCAGCAGTAGGTAAGATGAACAAAATGGGGATGTTCCAGAGGAATTAGACCCTGAGAACAATAAGTAATGACAATAAGCCTGTGACCAAATTTGCATATTTTGTTTTGTTTTCTGTTTTACAGGAAATGTGATGGAAGTTAATCTTAACGATAGTTGCGTTTTGTGAAGGATATCAGGTGAAAATATGAGGGGAGGCAATTGCGTAGTGGTATTGTCACTGGACTTGGAGAAGGAGGTAAAGGATATCAGGGGAGGACATGAGGGGAGGTGGTGGCATAGTGGTGTTGTCAAAGGACTGGTAATCCTCTGGAAGGGCCCAGCAAGCCACTCAGTTGTATCAAACCGCAACAAGGCCAATAATAAAGAATGAAACCCGACGGCCAAGGCACCAGAAACAACAATGACAAACCCAGCTTCTCAACCCTTAGTAACATCTTGGGGCTTGTGCCAAAGTTGGGAATCTCACAGACTAGTCAAGCAACAGTCTGACATAGTCATACTCACAGGATCATACTTTACAGGTCATGTCCCAGGCACCACCATCATCATCCCTGGGTGTGTCCTGTCCCAACAGCAGGACAGACCCAGCAGACGTGGAGGCACAGTGGTATATGGGAGGGAGTTGTCCTGGCATAGTGGTAATTGGTAGTGGTATCCTCAACATCAACCTCGTGCTGATTACCATGTCCTGCTCCCCAGTCCTCCATGTTGAACATCACTTGGAGGAAGCACTGAGGATGTCAAGGGTGCAGAATGTACTCTGGGTGGGGGACTTCAATGTCCATCACCAAGAGTGGCTCAGTAGCACCACTACTGACTGAGCTGGAGGAGTCCTACAAGACATAGCTGCTAGCCTGGATCTGTGGCAGGTGGTGAGGGAACCAACAAGAGGGAAAAACATACTTGACCTCATCCTCACCAACCTTCCTGCTGCAGATGCATCTGTCCATGACAGTATCAGTAGGAGTGACCACCGCACAGTCATTGTGAAGACGAAGTCCCCCTTCACATTGAGGATACCCTCCAACATGTTGTGTGGCACAACCATGGTGCTTAAATGGGATAGATTCTGAACAGATCTAGCAACACAAGACTGGGCATCCATGAGGCGATGTGGGCCATCAGCAGCAGCAGCATTGTACTCAAACACAATCTGTAACCTCATGGCCCAGCATATTCCCCACTCTATCATTACCACCAAGCCAAGGGATCAACCCTGGTTCAATGAAGAGTGCAGGAGGCATATCAGGAGTAGCACCAGGCATACCACTAATAGAAGGAATCATCAGCAGTGCTATCAAGCGGCACTTGCTTAGCAATAACCTGCTCACTGATGCCCATTTTGGGTTCTGCCAGGGCCACTCAGTTCCTGACCTCATTACAACCTTGGTTCAAACATGGACAAAAGAGCTGAACTCACAAGATGAGATGAGAGTGACTGCCCTTGACATCAAGGTCGCATTAGACCAAGTGTGGCATCAAGGAGCCCTAGCAAAATTGGAGTCAATGGGAATCAGGGGGAAAACTCTCCACTGGTTGGAGTCATACCTAGCACAAAAAAAGATAGCTGTGCTTGTTGGAAGTCAATCATCTCAGCTCCAGGACATCACTGCAGGAGTTCCTCAGGGTAGTGTCCGAGGCCCAACTATCTTCAGTTGCTTTATCAATGACCTTCCTCCCATCATAAGGTCAGAAGTGGGGATGTTCTTTGATCATTGCACAATGTTCAGCACCATTTGCAACTCCTCAGATACTGAAGCAGCCCATGTCCAAATGCAGCAAGACCTGGACAATATCCAGGCTTGGGCTGACAAGTGGCAAGTAACATTCGCGCCACACAAGTGTCAGGCAACGACCATCTCCAACAAGAGAGAATCTAACCATTGCCCCTTGACATTCAAAGGCATTACCATCACCGAATCCCCCACTACCAACATCCTGAGGGGGTTACCATTGACCAGAAACTAAACTGGACTAGCCATATAAATACTGTGGCTACAAGAGCAGATCAGAAGCTAGGAATCCTGTGAAGAGTAACTCACCTCCTAACTCCCCAAAACCTGTCCACCATCTACAAGGCACAAGTCAGGAGTGTGATGGAATACTCCCCACTTGCCTGGATGAGTGCAGCTCCCACAACACTCAAAAAGCTTGACACCGTCCAGGACAAAGCAGCCCACTTGGTTGGCACCACATCCGCAAACATTCACTACCTCCACCACCGACATACAGCGTGTACCATCTACAAGATGCATTGCAGGAATTCACCAAGACTCCTTCGGCAGCACCTTCCAAACCCATGACCACTACCACTTAGAAGGACAAGGGCAGCAGATAAATGGGAACACCACCACCTGGAAGTTCCCCTCCAAGTCACTCACCATCCTGACTTGGAAATGTATCACTGGTCCTTCACTGTCACCGTCCAGGGTCAAAATCCTGGAACTCCCTTCCTAACAGCACTGTGGGTGTACCTACACCACATGGACTGCAACGATTCAAGAAGGCAACTCACTACCACCTCAAGGGCAACTAAGGATGGGCAATAAATGCTGGCCCAGCCAGCGAAGCCCATATCCCGTGAATTAATAAAAAAAACCTAGGAATGAAGTATCAACCTGGTGTAGCTACAACACAGGACTATTTGCATGCCAAACAGCATAAGCAGCAAGTGATAGACAGCGTTTAGCAATTCCACAACCAACAGATCAGATCTAAGCTCTGCAGTCATGCATCCAGTCGTGAATGGTGGTAGACAATTAAACAACTCACTGGAGGAGGAGGAGGCTCCACAAATATCCCCATCCTCAATGATGGAGGATCCCAGTACAAAAGATCAGGCTGAAGCATTCACAACAATCTTCAACCTCGAGTGTTGAGTGGATGCCCCATCTCTGCCTCCTCCAACAATGCTCAAGAAGCTTGATACCATCCAAGACAAATCAGCCTGCTTGATTTGCACCACATTCACAAACATTCACTCCCCCCACCGTGGCAGTGGCAGCAGTGGGTAACATTTACAAGATGCACTGCAGAAACTCACCAAGGCTCCTTAGGCAGCACCTTCCAAAACCAGAACCACCATCATCTAGAAGGGCGAGGGCAGCAGTTACATGGGAACACCACCATCTGGAAATTCCCCTCCAAGCCACTCACAATCCTGACTTGAAAATATATCGCAGTTCCTTCACTGTCGCTGGATCAAAATCCTGGAACTCCCTCCCCAACAACACTGTAGGTGTACCTACACCACAGGGACTGCAGTGGTTCAAGAAGGCAGCTCAACACCACCTTCTCAAAGGCAATTAGGGATGGGCAATAAATGCTGGCTTAGCTAGCAATGCCCACATCCCGTAAATGAATAAAAAAAATCGAACCACAACAATATATGGTTGTTGTGATTGGAGGGGTCATTACAAACACCATGAATGACATCCCATGGTGTGTGATTATTTGGCTCCAGTTGATCCCCTGTTGCACATGTGATGACCATAAGCCCACCAATCTGAGACTCACTAGTCCTCAGGGGGAGATCATGTGTCAATTGCCCAAGTCACTGGCAAAAGTGTCCCTTGTGGCTTAAGGCAGCAAAGGGATGGCCAGAAGTGGCATGACAACCGTTGAAGCGTGGGAAGTGAACGGGTTTGAAACCCACAACACCTGGTCCTTTGAGAAAATGTTATATCTCTCATACAGGAGGGAGTGGGGAAGGTAGACTCCATCCAAATGATGGTCATGAGGTTTGCGATTAGGAGGGGAATAATAAACACTTGCCCTAAGAATGCGGTTGTGAATCTAACCCACACAGAGGTGGAATGGAGAAAACTATTTTTCATACAGTGCTTCCCATATTCAGAAGAAAGATTTAGGTCTGAAATAATATTTTGGGGAGGTAAAAACGTCCCAAAAGCTACGAATAAAAGTGCCAGGGATATTGAAGACCACTAGATTGTGAAAAAGTGGGTATTGTTGGCGACACAAGGGGGGAGACAACAAGACATTTTGTTGGGAGCAATTTGCAGCTCAAGGGGTAGGCATCTATGTGTGCGAGGATAAAGATCAGGAATTATGCTGCTCAAGTTGCATGATGAACAGAGTGTGGGGCATCCTGGTGACATCACCTAGGAAACTCCTAGCCTTTCTTGGCACAAATACTAATGTGAGATGCCCCAGACATACCCCAGGCCCACACAGATGGTACTATATCTCGATGTGAACGATGAGGTAATGCCGATGCTGATTAATTTAGTGGACATGGGACTACCTCCATGGTGTAAACATAAAACCCGAGCATTGCAGAATTGAATGCTGCATCAAGTTTTGAGGGAATTCTGGGAACAAACCAGCGCTGCAATTGATGAGGATGTATGCACAAGTCTGTATAAGAGTTCAGGGAATCAAACAAAACCTCACTCTCATGGGCAGGTAAGATGTAATTCAATTAATGACACTGTAACCATATTTGACACTGGGACATCACTTATAAATAGTTCAGACTTAGCTACTTTAGACAAAGTGGAACAAACTGTTAGAAACAGTTAAGGAAAACATTGAATGGGATGAATTATGTGAAACAGAATGAATTAGAGGAAGATCAAATTATGATTGTTCATTTGCAAGATGTGGTGGGAGAATTTCAAAAGCATGCCTACCGCATGAATGAAATTATGAGAAGATAAAAATGCCTCTGTGGAAGCTGCTGAAAATGATGCTTACACAACGTATGGTACTTGGTTGGTGGAACAGGCCGGTGAAAACCTCCAGAGGTTTGTGGAAGGGAGATTGCCTTCCTGGGTTACTGAAACATTTTAGAGCTTACCACCGATATCTTTAAAAGCAGAGGACTCATGCAGGTATACCCGGTGAAACATGAATGCCATCTGGGGAACAGTAGCATGGGTTGGTTTCGAATTATCCTGTTCTAAAGGAAGGGGAGAAGCCTATATCATCTTTTTAGTGTTGAAAGCATTATTGTAGAGGATCAGGGCCTTGTGTCACTTTATGACCAGTACCCTGGATACGTAGCATGAGTGGATGGAATCACTTGGGTAGCCCCAAGTTTGTCTGGGCGAGCTCAGCAGGGGGATACTTTTGTTTGCCCATATGATGTAACCGCAAATGCAGCACCAACCTGCGGGTTTACTTGGGATCAGGAAGGGCCCAATTGCACAGTCGTAGTGACCAGGGGAAAAGAGTTCCCTACACATGTGGCATATAAAGGAAAGGGGGAATATTGTGTTACAACCATACACTGGGAATACCAATAGGAAGATCTGATCTGTCCTATCCAGGATCAAACGTTTTGTTTTGCCCCAGCTCGCCCTATTAGACTGGGTATGTGGATATTATCGAATGTTTGTGCTCATGGACAGGTAAAAAATACCAAAAGGATGGAATAAGGTGAATGGATTAAATTTGCAAGTGTAGTAATGCTCATAGATGAAAATATACACTTAAGGGTAGATGCTGTATGGCATTTTGATATCTTTTGTATTTCTGTTATGCTGCAAGGCGTTTTTTAATATCCCTTGTATTTCTGTTTGTAAGTAAAATGTAACTGTGGTGCGGACCAGCATGTGGAGCTCACCAGATGGTAAGAACTGGGAGTGAGGAGGACATCAGGACGAAGGGAGAAGAGTTCTGACCAAAGACATCATCACTGGGGCTCATATTGGACTTTAAAAATAAAGAGTTGAACTGAACAGGGACACACACACCCACACACAAACATGTCAGAACATGTCATGGAGGTGGTAGCCCAGACTAATTGCACCCAGACACTCTGTCTACAATAACTCTCATAGACAATAGCCTCTCTTGACATGTGTAAATAGTTTTCTTCATGCCTTATCAAGACGCAGATTGCTGGTATGCACCTGGAGATACCCCCTTGCTGACAGTAGGAAATGACCACATGCAGGTGGTCTTGCATAGCGATAGTAAGATTGACATACCTGGATAATTTTCCATATAGCTGGCAAGATGCCAGCTACCACACTGGCATCTACCCGGCTATGTGGCAAATTGCCCAGGTATGTCCTGTACAAAAAAAGCAGGACAAATTCAATCTGGCCAATCACCGCTATCAGTCTACTCTCCATCATCAGTAAAGTGAGGAAGGGGTCATCAACAGTGCTATCAAGTGGCACTTGCTTAGGAATAACCTGCTGGCTGACGTTCAGTTTGGGTTCACTCCCACCTGTTTGAGACACGTTCTGCCCCCTTTCCCAAGCAGTAAAATTAGGTTCAGTTGAAAATGGCGGTGGAGCTTCCAGATTCCGATCCTGTTTGCTAATTTTAAAGGCCCATGGCTTCTCCACGACTCTGCGAAAATCTGACCTATAACTTAAAAAATGACTATATGCTAGCAACTATGACAGTTATAATATTGAAGGTCTAAAAATAATTTCTATCAATAATGGAGAAAGACCTTTAGGCATTTTGTTTCAGAAAATCAGACAAATATAATTCAAGCAGAGGGCATCACAAAGCAACTGTTTACAAGATGAGAAAGGCTATTTGATCAATATTTATCCATCCAGCAAGATCCTATATTTCCTACTGCAACATATAATAGTTTCTAAAATGATTTTCAGAATTTTGACCTCCTCCACTCTGTATTGAAGAACATTTCAAGTGTTATTCACTCTGTGTGAAGAATTTCCTGATGTGAGTCCAAAACTAGCTGTTTGCTAGTTTGAGCCTCCATGTCCTCACCGTATAAGAAACAAAGGACCGGATTTTTGCGGATTTGTGGAGAGTTCACAGACCTTTAAAAATGATGGACCGGACCAGGATATGGAAGTCCTTCCATTTCGACAGATCCCATTTTCACTGGTAGTGGAAAGGGGGTGAGGCATGATACACATGAAGGAAACCAAAACTCAGCTGGGCCACTTGAGCTCAACGCTGAGTTCAAACAGACCCATTTTTGCTTTAGCCAGGGCTTTAACCTGCAGTGTGGCAATCAAGAATTTCTGGGCTCGTGAAGGGCATATCAGGTATATAGAATTGTCAAGCTTTCATGTTATTTAAATCTTCAATCTTTTAATAAAATCAAAAAACAGCCTGTCTGTGTCAGTGTGAGTTGAAAAAACCTGTTCTAGCAATTACGTTAGCTGTTTGTTGACATTACCTCAAGGGCTATCATTATATAATTATTAATGCTTGGCTGCTTTTTAGCACTCTGGGCCCAACTCTGTTCCACACCCCCAACCCCCCTACCCCGGTACAAAAATCGCACCATTCAGGGCCTTTCTTCCTAAGGCAAGCGCACCAAGCCTGCAAATTTCTCACCTTGAGCTACCCACCTTGGGAGTGAAAATAAAGCCTAAAGACTTTCATTCATAAAGTGCCTTTCATGATCTCAGGACATCCCAAAATGATTTACTGCTAATGAAATGCTTTTGAAGTGTACTAACTGATGTAATATTGGAAACATGATTACCAATTTATGCATAGCCAGCTCTGACAAACAGCAATGTGTTAATGATCAAGGGTGTGGGACTGACTGGATTGCTCGGCAGAGAGCCAGCATAGACTTCATGCACCAAATGGCCTCCTTCTGTGCTGTAAATGACTGATTCTATTACTCTTTTTAGCATTGGCCAGGAAACTGGGAAATTTTGAGAGTGCATTTTTCTTTTCCTCTCTCCCCTTCAAGGGTCTATTTTAATGCCTTTGATGAATCCAATTACCAAGACAAAGGACAGATCACAAAACATTAGCATGCAGGCATAGTAAGTAATTAGGAAAGCAAATGGACTTTTGGCCTTATTGGAAGGAGGATGGAGTATAAAAGTAAATAAGCCTTTCTACAGCTTTACAGGGCATTGGTGAGACAGCAGTTTTGTGTACAGTTTTGGTCTCCTTACTTAAGAAGCGATATACTTGCATCGAGAGCAGTTCAAGGAAGGTTCTCTAGGCTATTCCTGGGGTGAAAGTGTTGTCTTATGAGGAAAAGTTGAGCAGGCTCGTCCTATACCCATTAGAGTTTAGAAGGATGATTGGTGATCTTATTGAAACATATAATATTCCAAGGGGGTTTGACAGGGTAGGTGCTGAGAGGATGTTTCCTCTCAGGGGGGCATCTAGAACTAGGGGGCACAATTTAAAAATAAGGGGTCTCCCGTTTAAAATGGAAGCGAGGAGGAATTTCTTTTCTCAGAAGGTTGTTAGTCTTTGGAATTCTCTTCCACAGTGGAGACTGGGTCATTGAATATATTCAAGGCTGAGGTAGATAGATTTTTGATTGACAAGGAAGTCAAAGGTTGTGGAGACTGGCAGGAAAGTGGAGTTAAAGCCACATTCAGATCAGCCATGGTTTTATTGAATGGTGGAGCAGGCTTGATGGGCCAAATAGCCTACTTCTGCTCCTATATCTTATGATCCTGTATTTCACAAATACAGGAAATAAATGAGTTGCCAATTTACTGAATCTGTTGAACTCTCCGAAATAAGGGGCACCTTTATAATTAACTCTTAGTTCTCTTAGTTCTGTAGTACCAGACGACTACTAAATAAGATGTTGAGTAACCACTTATATTCTAAAACCCGGAATCAACAGAAATTAAACATGAATTAACAGGCAAATTGCAATCAAATATAAAATATAAATTACACATTAAACAGCAGATACTACTAAGACAGACCTTACGAATTAGCTTGGCAGTCCACTCAGTATATAGATCATCAATCAGTCACAAAGTCCTTTATGAAGAATTTGAGCTCCTCTTCTTCCAGGACTTAGCCTGATTTCCAACAGACAGCAGCGGACAACCAACCCAAGTTCCACAGGCACATTCTTTACCAAAACTGGCATATATCTACAGAACTTCTTCAGCTCTGTGCATGATGGTCTGGGTGGCGTAGATCCACAAATGTTATTTTAAAGTAACAGAAACAGCCACAGCAACTGTATATTTGCCTATTCTCAACTTCTGGATCTAGCCTCCATCTTCCTCAGCCTGCCTGTAATGCACCAGTAGGATGATCAACTGAGCTCTGTTGGCCTGTGTCAGTTAATATGGTTTCAACCAGTTTCATTCTCACCACAAGTTTTGGTTTCCAATCTCAGTTTCAGTTTTAGTTTCCTTAGAAACTGGAAGAGCTAGTTTCTTTTCTCAGTTTTCCTTTTCAATTAGGATCTGTTTCAAAAAATACAAGATTTGAAACCATGGTTTCCATCACATCACTACTTCATAATGATTGAAAGTGCCTTATAAATATCCTCCTTAGACATTCTCAGCACTTTGGGATGAATACCATTCTTGAGATGCACAACATGCAATTATATAACACCTATAAGACAGGAAAATGTCATAAAGTGCTTCACGGGAGCTTAATCAGACAAACATTGACATTGAGCCAGAGGAGATATTGGGATGGGTTATTAAAATCTTTGTCAAAGATAGATTTTAAAGAGTCTTAAGGAGAGAGAGGTGGTGAGGTCTAGGAAGGAAATTTCAGATCTTAGTTTCCAGATGGCTTAAGTCATAGCCATCAGTGTTGGGTTAAAGCGAATGGGTCTGCACAAGAGTCCAGAGTTGGTGGGCTGCAGAGTCCTCAGAGGTTTGTAGGGCTGGAGGATGTTAGTGGTGGGAAGGACAAAGCAATGGAAGAATTTGAATCTGTGAATTAGAATTTTAAATTTGAGGCATTTGGAAATTGGGAACCAATGAAGATCATAGAGCATAGGGATAATGGGTGAGCAGGAAACTGCAGGTTAGGCTATGGGCAGCAGAGGTTTAGATGAGCTGAATTTTATGGTAGCTAGAAGTGCATTGGAATAATCAAGTCTGGAGGTGGCAAAAGCACGCATGAGGGTTTCAGCTGCAGATAAACTGAGACCATCATGGAGAAAGGAGATGTTTTGGAAGTAGAAGTAAGTGGTCTTTTGTGACAGAAAGGAAGCAGAAGCAGGGGGTGGAATTTTCCATGCCCACAGGCATCAGGCATGTTCAGTGGCATGAGCAGACAATATGGTGAGAAGGCCAAAGATTGGTTTCACAATGTTGTGAAACCAGTTTGCAATCGTCCAGCCACATTTCCCGCCGTTGAATGTCAGGAACCTCATTGTTATACATCTGCATTTCATAAGCCCAGCCCCCTGGAATTGTCCCCTCATGCTGGATCGTCTGAGCACGTCGATGTGATTGCACGCGGACATGTTTCACAACAGCATATATAAGGCGTGCACTTGGCAGGCTGCATCTCGAGGGGAACTCGGAGGTGTGTGCACAGTAACGTTGTGCAGCGCTCTCAAGGGTCACATGTTGGGCTTCAAGGTTGAGGCAAGTTGTGGGGAGGTGCAAGGGCTGCCCTGTGGTTGAAGATAGTGCATAAGCATGTGCAGGACGGGGTGGAGGGAAGTGGCCATGCATCAGGGAAACCTTGTATAAAGTGACCATTCCTCCTCAGCTGAGACAGTTCAGGTGCAGCCACATTGACATGCGTGGAGACGGGCCTCTAGCTTATCTGCCCACTCAAGCAACACAGAGGCACAAAAGTGTCACCAAGTGTTCCAGAGCTTTTCACCCCTCGGGCACAAACTGTAAATTAATGAGCATTTTAGCGGCCTGCAGAACAATTGTACAACTGGGCACGTTGTACAATCTCCTTGCTAAATCTGGCCATGAAGCAGTCACTGGTGGAGGCGCTCACAGCCCCTTGCAATATCATCATCCCGGTTTGGACCAGTCTCCCCCATGGTTCAAGCTAACAGTGCAGCCTTGCAGTGTGGGTCAGGAGAGTGGCTGCACCTGAGCTGAGAGCACAGCAAGCAGTTCAGTGGGCAAAGCTGCTGCCAATCAGTCAGGTGGAGCGGGGCAGAAGTGGGTCGGGTTTCAGGCAGCTATGCAGCACACTAAACTCTGGCCATCCACGTGGTGGACGGCAGTCTCCGGGGTGCATTAAGGGACCTTCAGACTTACACATTAGAGTTCTTAGTACACCCAAGCTAACCCATACATCTTTCTCTTTCATCCTGCAAGAGTAGCACATCAGGATCATAGAGCCTGGTAAGCTAGCTGTATGCCTTGTGGTGTACAGAGAGTGGAGAGGACAGAGAAGAGAGCAACTGAGGCTCCTGGCTGTGCAGACAGAGGAGCAGCACCCTCAGGAAGAAGGGATGGTTGAGTCTCCCGCACACGCCGCTGAAGAGCCACAGCGAGTCATTGCTGGTCGGTGCCTAGCTACACCCAGTGTCTATAGACGCCACCTTTCATTCCTGCAGATGACTGAGAACCAGTGTCGCCGAAGATTGTACATGTCTAGCGAACTGGTCGGTACACATGCCAGCTACTGCAGGATTTAGCACCACGGGGACACAGATGGCATCCACTGCCAGTTGATGTGAAAATGACTGCAACACTCAATTTTTACACCAGTGGCTCCTTTCAGGGAGCCACAAGTGACCTCTGTGGGATATCGCAAGCCTCCACCCACAAGTGCATCCACGAGGCCATGGATGCAATCTTCATGAAGGTACACAACTTTGTGCATTTCACCTAGGACCAGGACATCCAGGAAGCAACAGCGATTGTATTTTCCCAGATCTTAGGTGCAGGGTGGCTTCGACTGCACTCATGTGGCACTCAGATCTCCATTGCAACAAGTGGTCAACTATGTCAACCACAACGGCTTCCATTCGCTGAATGTGCAGCTGGTGTGCAACCACCGCAAACGCATCCTGTAGGCCTGCATTCAGTTTCCACCGAGTGTCCATGACTCCTACATTCTTATTTGCTCACAGATCCCTGATGTCTTCCAGGGTCCAAAGATGCTGCAAGGTTGGCTCCTCGGGGCAAGGGCTTGCCGCAGAGGACATGGCTGATGACACCCATGCGGTGGCCTCAGACTGCAGCAGAACAAAGGTATACCGAGGCTCATGCTGCAACTCGCAACTTGGTGGAGCAAACCATCAGGATGCTGAAAATGATGCCATTGAGTTAGCCAGATGAGGCAGGGGCGCTCTGGAGGTCCTCATAGTTGCTAGATTTGTGAAGGGTCATGACAACATGCAGCGAGGAGACACCATAGATCCTCACATTGTATCTGTGAACGTTTGACTCCAGTCTGGCTGACGGCAACACACATACCCTCTGTGATAGGCACCTGTTATGGAGACATAGCAGAGGCCATAATAATCACTCGATTCCAGGAGAATTATGACGACATGCAGTGAGAACGCTGCATAGGTCTTCACATAGCCTCTGTGAATTTCTGACTCCTGTCTGGCCGAAGGCAGCTCGCTTGTGCTTTGTGATCAGCATCGTAACATGAAGACGCAGCCATGAAATATTAAGTGCACCTGATTCCTTCAGGAGCACAGTGTCACTGGTCATAGGTGTTGATGAAATAGGTACCAGCCTCACCTTAAAGGTGCTGAGAGCACATAGAGAGAATGACGAAACTCTGTGACGCCTGCCCATGACATTCTGGCAGCAATGACAAGCACCATCAAGGTGTCGGCATCATTAATGTGCCCAGTGAGTGTGAGGCTGGAACATCACTTTGGTCTGAAGGCTGCACAGACCACAGGGAAGAGGCCCTAGACTAAGACGCCTGCCTTTATCTTGTGCAGGAACCAAGGTCCCACATCTGAGTGACACGAACACTATTCATTAGAACAAGGAGCCAAAGGTGTGGAGGCATTCTTGGGGGTTTATTTACAATACTGAATATTATGTTCAATTGATTAACACCCATGCCCAGGCTGAGCAGTTACATCTTCTTAGCCTTCATAACTCCTGCCCCTTGGTGCTCCCCGGGCATCCATAGTGGAAGTGGAGGCAGCACGCTGACTGCGACACCCTGTCTGTGATGGCCTTGACTGGCGTCCTCTGGAGGGCCGAGACCTGGAGGGCCCCGGCCTGCTTTTGGGGTCCTGCTGTGTGGCAGTGACAGCCTCCTCGGCCTGTGGAGCTGGAGCTGCTGAGGTCACAGGAAGAAGGGATTCGGATGGACCGGACACTCCCGGAGTCACCTGGGTGGATGGCCCCGGGATGTCGAGCTGCTGGTCCTCCTCCTTATGGATGCCCAACGACCCCTGGCTGATTCCTCAAGGAGAAGGGGAAGCTGGAGTGAGATCGAGCTGCCCCACACCCCTCTCGCGTTGACACTATTGGAGGCCAACTATGGCATCATTGATGGAGTTCAGCCCGCGCAGCATTGTAGAACCAATGTCTTGGACCAATGTCTCCATGGCGGCTGCCATCCTACCAGTGCTGACCTCGGTGCGTTGGCATGCTGGCACTGTCACCTCAGACTGAAGGCAGACGGTCTCCTCCATCGTGCCTGGCAATCTGAAGAGTGCAGCGGACATCCCTTCCTGATGTTCCCGAGGTTACCTTTGCGGGTCCAGCAACTGAGGTATGACCGAGTCCAGAGGCTCCTCATCTGACTCAGGCTCAGAAAATTTCTGGCAACCAGCAGTCCTCCGAGTGCCGGAGACCTGGGAAGTCCCTGCCACCACCTGTTGTGGATCAGACAGTGTGATGTGTTCACCAGATTGTGATCCCGAGGCTACTCTAAAGCTCGGCCCCACCGAGGTGTGTGTCTCTGTGCTGGCGGAGGGTGTGGGTGAGCCCTGTGACGGGTCTTCAATGAAGGTGCCTTCCGATTTCTTCAGAGGTTTCTTCTGGGCTTGATTAGAGGCCCTGGGTCATGGACTCCATCGGCTGTCTCCCAGATTTGCCTGCAAAAGCAAGGCGAGATAATTAGTGCATGGCAGTGGCCTGTGAAACAGGACACATCACTCACAGTATGGTTATCTGATGGATGTTGCACTGCTGCATCCTCACTTGGTAGAGCAGCACCAACTTCACCATCAGTAAAGGAACTGTCCAAATCCTCACCGGCCAGCTGAATGGCTCTATTTTCAAAGTCCGTGAGGATCTTGATTTCAGGCATTCCTTCATCCGTCTGCGAACTTTCCCTTTTGTTGTGTACCAGCTTGTCCCGCATGAATACAGATGGAGAGAGTGTAAGCAGGATGCCTGCTAGGCCAGATGATAAGTATGCCTGGTATGTGTGGGTGGTGAGTGGTCCCATCGTCGGGATGAGGACAATGAATGTGTGTGAGAGAGTGAATGGTGATGCCCCTTGAACTGGCAGTGAGTGAGGGTCCTGTGGATGTGTGATGGATTAGTGAGTGTGTGAGTTGAGTGTGACGAGAATAGTGATTTACCCTGGCGAAATGGAAGTGATCTTTCATCCTCTTGCTGCACTGGGTAGCCCTCTTTTGTAGGGCATTGACGTTGACCACCTTTTCCACCGCCTCCCAAGCCGGATTAGTGAGGTTGCTGTCCATCCTGCTGCTAAGCGGGGATAGAGGACATCACAGCGAGCCTCCACGGCGTCCAAAAGGCACTCGAGGGACGCGTGACTAAACCACGGGGCCGCAGTCTTCTTGTCTTTCGGGGCCATGTCTTCTGTGCAGCAGCCCTGGCCTGGAAGCACTGAGAGGTGTGCGCGTGGCTACACTTTAAATATGGTGCCCGGCGTGAGGAAGTAGCAAGGTGATGGCATGGTGGGTGAATCGGAGCCCGGCCACCTTCGAAACGGCGTGTTTCCCGGGAACGCCTGATTAATGAGGCAGGTTTGGGACAATGCAGAGTGAAAAGCTGCCATTGCAGCTGGCAGGTAAAAGGTCCATTTTCCCACCTGCTACCACACTTCATGCAAATCTGGGGCGATTCCACCCAGGAGCTCAGCTTATGATTAAATAAGACACTGAAGTTCTGAACGCTTTCATTCAGCCTGCAACATTGGCCAGGGAGGGGGCTAAATCGGGGTAAGGCAATGGGTTGGAGCTGAAGACAATGGTTTGGGTCTTCCCAATGTTTAACTGGACAAAATTTCAGCTGGACTAAATTGGATTTTGGACAATCAGCCTGGCAATATAGAGGCAGTGGGGTTGGGCTGGGAGGTTGATAGAGATGGTGATGAGTCAGAGCCAGTGTCATTGTACATGTGAAAAGTCATGCATTCAGATTATTTTGCCAAGGAGCAGCATTAGATTGGTAACAGGAAAGTGCCAATAGATCTCTGGGGTCTCCAGAGGTAAAGGTGTGGAGTGAGAAGAGAAGCCTTGTCGAGGAGCATCTGGCTATAACTGGTTAGATTAGAGCGGAACCAAAAGAGGGCACTAACACTCAGTTTGAACAACTGAGGAAGGGTATTGTTTTATGTCCTTTAAGCTTGTCATGGACTTCCCTGAAACACACAGTTTACAGGTTTTAACTGCTCCTACTAAATTGGTAACACAATGGAGTTGACAACCTTTTATATCCCTTTCAAAATAATTTTAGCTAGTATCTATAATGTTTATGTAATGAATATATGTGCCTTGCCTACAATATTCAATTAAGTATACCTTTAAAACTGCACTCTGAAATAACACTTGATTTAACCTGTGACAGTATGAGTGTGGGATAGAGAGAAAAAAAAATTGTATTTTGCAAAAGGCAGAAAAAGACCATTGAAGAATTATGAATTTAACAGAACAATAATATATAATTTGTGAAAGTTTAACTCCATATAGCTTCTTGGGACTAGGAAAGGGGAATGTCTCCATGACTTGGACAGGATTGTACCTTTCCTTCATTCAGTCACCATATTGATGAGGTTTAGAAGTAATCAGGAATTAAGAGGGATGCCTGTCAATCTAAAAAATGTTTCAAATAAATCACACATGACCTTCCAATGCAGTATTCCTAAAATAAATCTTTTCTGCATCAGCTTCAGTTCTTTCCCTCCCACACTGCTCATAATCAAATGTCATCTGCTTTATAAGAGAAGCGCTACAAAAATATTGGTGTTATAATAGTTTGCCTAGATGCTTGGATAAATTACTCTGTTTTATGTGGCTTACTCCCACTTCTGACTTTTGCTAAAACATGGATTTTGCAGCTTGCAAACATACGTGGAAAGGACAAAGACCTGAGGGTTTAGATATTATCAAAATAAAAATGCCATATATTGGAAGCAAGATGGAAAAATAGAATGGATAAAAAATCAATATCCTTGTTTCCTAAAAATCAGATATCTTGACATGGGATCAAATAGACAAGACATCATTCAAGAAGTCAGCAATAGGCATTGTAAAGCAGCTGCTCCCATCAAAGCAACTAAGTAATTAGATAAACATACCTTCAAGGTGAAACACTTTTCCATGTATATGCTTAAAGCCATTTCTTCCAGGTTCTGATGCTGTCTTCCTTCAAAATGGATCTGTAATGGTACTTTTAATTCGTTCATGGGATGTGGGCATTGCTGGCTAGGCCAATATTTATTGCCCATTCCTTGAACTGTAGACTTGGAATACCAGCCCAACGTAAGAATAAGTCACAGGTGTAATCAACAGAACCAGAAATGCTTTTTTCCTCTCATTTTGATGCAATTAAAATCTTGATAGAGTCTCTTGTGGGCATATGATAGTAGCCACAGACAAATGACAAAATACTGTTTACTATGATTGACCAAAAATCAGTGGTAAAACCAAGCTGTGCATGGACAATGAAGGTTAACCTTCTGAAGAACCATACATGGGAAAGAGACAAGGAGAATGAAAAAACGTAAAACCCAGGGAGAAGCCTGCACAGGGCTGGGAGTATCCGCTAAATGGAGTTGCAACGGGAATTAGGTGCAGAGGAGATGGAAATGCAAAGTGCTTTAAACAAAAGGCCAGCAGTAAATATATAAATAATCAATAAGTAATTAGAATTATAGGGATAAAATTAACATTAACTAGGTAGAGGTTACCAAGGTTACGGGCATCCAAATTACATGAAACAAAAATATGATAGCTTTGTTTGTGTAATAAATGGGAGTAAGGGGATCATAAATGAATAACATACATAACATAAGTAGATACACTTTTAAGGAAAGTAATGGATAGCTGAGACTTTTGCCGGCAATCCCTGTGCCATGTGGGAACTCTGTGTGTGCCCTGGATAACCATGCGTGCAGGAAGTGCCTCCAGTTGTTTGAATTTGAGCTCAGTATTCCTGACTTGAGGAATGGCTGGAGTCACTGCATGAGGAAAGCTGAGAATTTCCTGGAAGCCATATTCCAGGGGGCACCTCCAGCTACAAAGGGTTCATGGAAAGTATATGACTATGTAGCTATCCAGCAGGATATGTTGCAGTGCAAGAATCCTCTGGGACTGTGACATTCTCAAACCATGTTGAAATGTCAGTATAAACATGCAGTTGTCATAGTGGATTCAATAGTCTGGGGGATAGGGGGTTTTCTCCAACTGCTGATGCAGGTCCCGCAAGGTGTGTTGCCTCTCTGGTGCTAGGGTAAAAAGTGTCACTGAGAAGGTGCAGAACATTTTGAGGGAGGAGGGGTAACAACTGGAAGGCACTGTCCATGTGATAACTGAAGGAAAAGGGGTGAGGACCTGCACTTAGAGATTCAGGAACTCATGGAAGAATTTAAAGAGCAAGCATTCAAAGGTAGTAATCTCTGGAATACTCGTAGTGCTATGTTCTAATGAATATTGGACTAATAAGGTAACGGTTAACATATGGCTGGACAAATGATGCAGGAGAGAGAACTTTAGATTCCTGGGGCTTTGGGACCAGTTCTGAAGTTGGAGGAACATTTTGCCTCACATAGTTGGCACCATTGTCCTCATGGGACCGTTAGCATTAATTTGGTAGGGGATGGGTACCAGGATTAGAGTAGAAAAACAAGGTGCATAAAGAATGGGAGAGGTAAATAGCACTTGAGTAAAGAATAGTTCAGAAATAAGAGCAGGGCCAGTGTAAGAGCACTTGGCACCCTAGGTGAACCCTCAGCCTGCACCACCACATCCCACTCCCCCAACAATTTGAAAATGAATACAGTAAAATAGTCCCACCCTCACACAACTGCTAAAAATTGTCAAACTCATGTCGTTGTTATTCGCAGTCTATCCAGCTCCAGTCTCAGCCTCTCACTGTTCTGCTTCTGCAGCACCATGTTCCCTCGGTGCTGCTCACTAGACTTGCGCACTCCACTCCCGTACCTCCCGCTAGAACCCAACACCCGCATCACCACGAGATCACCCCGGATCTTTCTGATTGGCTGAAAATGCCGAACTCTTAGTGTGGTAATCTGATGTGTAATATAATAATATACCTTTAAGAAGAATGTTATAATGGAAGATCACATGATCTTAGTATCCAATAGCAGCATCAGCTCAGTAGTCAGTAGTCTATAGTCAAAGTCTGTAGTGTGGAGACAGGGTTTGAGTTGAAAGCACACAAGTGTAGCTGCAGAATATCTTTGTAAATAAACAGTATTCCACCTAAGAAGTGTCTACTGACCTACTCTGTCTATCGTACCAACTTGGTCATCCCAAAACAAGCGTGCAACCCGGATCCATAATTCTCAACAAACCGGTGACCAGGATCCAACACTTAGGTAACCAGCATTTTTGATTAACTAGCAGCATCACCCATTGGGAATTGCTCTGCTGCATCAGTCTGGAAGTTGAGATCTCTGATCTCCAATTTCAGCTCTTGGAATCCAGGATTTTTTAAGCTCCAACTAGACGCTGGGAAAGAAAACCACAACTCTAGACTTCATACAGAAAATTGCCAAAAAATAGTTGCTGCAATTTAATATCACGTGAAACCTTCAGAAATGTTTTCTCCAAAACAATTTTACTCAGAGATAAAAGGATTTACCTTCACCAGAAAGAATAACGGTGAAACTTTTTTTAAAAACCCTGGAATCGGACCCACCGCCTCAGTCAGGCTACATTCTCTACCAAGATGATAAATGGAAGAACTCTGCCTCCCTAAAACAAGACAAAATATAGTAGCTTTTTTTAGGGCCCAGCATTCACAACTGTCCCACTGTCTCCTACTCACAGTCCCTATTGCTTTCTTTCATATTTCAAATTATTCAAATCAACGGACAGCTGGAAAAAGTCTGCACTGAGCTTATAAATACTAATTTTAGAATTGACATTTATGCACAATTTTTTAAGCACTTGAAATGCACATCACTCAGTGCCTCCAAAATTTTTGATGAAATGTTCCATCCCAGCTGGCTGCTCTTATATGCTGATCAATTAGCTGTGCATTTACAGTGAGGTTTCAACTTCAGATTCAGGTAGTTTTAATTTATTCATCATTCCCATGTAAGTTGTAAGCTGTTAATGTTATATACAAATAAGGAAATTATGTTCCTAGTTAAATAATTGGTGTGATATCTGTAGTGTAATGGTCTGGCATATATAGGGTTAATCTGCGACTGAATACAGTATCACAGAATCTCAGAATCATAGAATCTTAATGGCACAGGAGGAGGCCATTCAATCCATCATGTCTGCACCGTCTCTCCAAATGAGCATTATGACCTAGTGCCATTGTTCTGCCTTTTCCCTGTACCCCTGCACCTTGTTTCTATTCAAATAATCATCTAATGCCCTCGAATGTCTCAATTGAACCTGCCTCCACCACAGGTAGTGCATTCCAGATCCGAAACACTTGTGTGAAAAAGTTTTTTCTCACGTCACATTTACTTCTTTTGCAAATCACTTTAAATCTGTGCCCTCTCGTTCTTGATCCTTTTATGAGTTGGAACAGTGTCTTGCTATCTACCCTGTCCAGCCCCCTCATGATTTTGAAAACTTCAATCAAGTCTCCTCTCAGCCTTCTCTTCTCCACAACTTCTCCAATCTATCCTCATAGCTGAAGTTTCTCATCCCTGGGACCATTCTTGTAAACCTCTTCTGCACTCTCTCCAATGTGTTCACATCCTTCCTATAATATGGTGCCCAGAACTGTACACAATATTCCAACTGATGTCTAACTATGGCCATATATAAATTCAGCATAACCTCCCACACAGTGATAAGAGAGAACGTGACCTGCACCCAGGGTCAGTTGAGTGTTGGACAGAGCGGTGAGTACTAGCAAGCATGGAAACAGCGCATAGCTTGTACCCTTTACTGTATATATGTAAATAGTTCTATGAGTCAATAAAGAATTACAGTTAACCTACATATGACTATGAAGACTTCTTCAGACTTCCAAACTGTAACCAACACCCTACAACACAGTGACAGCTTGTGAAAAAATCCAAAACCTTACAGAAAATGCAAAGAAAAACTAAAATGCTAGAAGACTGAGAAAAAATTTGGATAAGAAGTGCCAGAAGCATAGGCACAGAGGGAAAATCACCAGGAACAAGCTCCAAAGAAAAGCTTGGAAGCTGAAGACAGATACTTAATATTCCTTACTGCAGCAGAAGATGTCACTGAATCTCCTTTGGAAGTCCATCTTTGAAATCCAGAAAGTAGAACCCGACACTTTTAAAAATTTAACCATGGATCAGAATTCCACACTTCCAAATCAATTTGGACTAATCCAAGGCCCAGGTCAATCACATAATTGGGAGCTTTGGAGAAAAAATTCAAAAGACACAGCATTGCTTCAGGTTTAGACAAAAAGTTAGAAGCTGAGCAGGTTAACACACTGCTTTACTCGGTAGGTCTGATTGCCGATGACATTATTGCAAGACAGGGAATTGTTGAATCATTTACACAATTTGAAGAAGTACTAATACATTTCAACATTTATTTTAATCTAAGAGGCAATAAAATAATTGAGAGAGCTAAATTTAACAAGCAAGTCCAACAGCCAGGAGAACCTGTTGATTTATTTATCAATGATCTGTACAGGGTGGCAAAAGGTTGTGAATATGGAGACTTAAAATCTGAACTTATCACCGACAGAATAATGGTAGGAATGGCATGCACACTCTGACCTCATGCAAGCAAAGGAAGATCTAACCTTGGAAAAGGCAATCCAGATAGTTAGGCAGTCAGAACTTTGTGAGCAACACAAAACCATTTTAAGGGGAGAAAATAAACCGTAGTACAGAGGCCAACCCACAGATCAGCTAGATAAGCAACAAAGACACAGGGACACTCCAGGCCAGGGAAAGCATTACCCAAACCAGCCAGCAGAGTGACTATGCCAACACTGTGGACCAAAATGGAGAAAGACTGCAGAAAGCTGCAGCATAGAGGAAATTGGGGGCCCTCGTGCATGAATCTCAAAAAGCTATCATACAAGTTCAACAGGTAATATGGAAGGCAAATGGAATGTTGGCCTTTATTTCAAAGGGAATGGAGTATAAAAATAGGGAAGTCTTGCTAAACTATACAAGGCACTACTTAGACCACACCTAGAATACTGTGAACAGTTTTGGTCCCCTTATCTAAGGAAAGATACACTGGCATTGGAGGCAGTCCAGAGAAGGCTCACTAGGTTGATTCCGGGTATGGAAGGATTTTCTTATGAGGAGAGGTTGAGTAGGTTGGGCCTGTACTCATTGGGGTTTAGAAGAATGAGAGGCGATCTTATTGAAACATTTAAGACTCTTAGGGGACTTGACAGGGTGGATGCTGAGAGGTTGTTTTCCTTAGTTGAAGAGTCTAGGACAGAGGGCGTAATCTCAGAGTAAGGGGTCACCCATATAAGACAGAGATGAGGAGGAATTTCTTTTCTCAGAAGGTAGCTAATCTGTGGAATTCTTTACCGCAGAGGGCTGTAGAGGCTGGGTCGTTAAGTATATTCAAGGCTGAGATACTGATTTTTAAACAGCAAGGGAATCAAAGGTTATGGGGATAAAGGCAGGAAAGTGGGGTTGAGGATTATCAGATCAGCTGTGATCTCATGGATTGGCAGAGCAGACTCGATGGTCCGAATGGCCTACTTCTGCTCCTACGTCTTATTGTCTTATGGTCTCACAAGGTGAGATCAATGTCCTGCAGTTTCAGCCCAATGTTTTTAGTGCAACAGGATTGAACACTGTGGCAAACTGTGCAAGGTAAGAACACTGAAACTCACTGAAGGCCCAAAGTTTATCCATAAGGTTGAGACTGAAAGCCCAGAAGACACACATCCATACTTCTTGGGTGAAGTCAAAGATCTTGGTTTCTCATTTTGGAATGCAGACATTTCAGTCAATGGCCACTTAACAAATTTTAAATTAGATATAGGAGCCAGTCCTGCCAGACAAAGAACCATGGCTAAAAGGCTTCTGGCTTCAAACAACAGACACACCACTCTATGGGCCTGGAGGAATCCGACTTCCAGTCACAGGTATGGTTCTGGAACCACTAAGGTATGGAAGCAAACAAATCTTCCAGCTGATGTACATCATCCATAACTAGCCTTTCTTTCTTGAGTAGAGATTCCTGCATTGTTCGGAATCTCCTCAAAACGGCAGAAGATTTCAAGACAACCGTTGTCATTAATCATGCAGAACGGCAAATTTCCAAATGCTCAAACAAAAAAAGGTTATCCTGACTGGGACTTCAGCTCTGAACTGTCTTCTCTTTTTGTAGAGTGGGTTTGTCCATTCTCATTACAGGTGCTAGAAAATCTTCAATGGTCAGACCAGCCAGCCACCTAGGAGGTAACCACGATACTTCCAGTGGAGGATGTAAAGAGAACAGCAAGCACTCTGATGAGCTTCAACTTCCAGCTCTGCTGACACTACAGCAGGTCAACACTACAACCACTGTGAATACGCTGAAACTCCCAGCTAGCATGTCAAAGCCACAAAAGATATTGGAACCTGATAGCAGCCATCCATTGCCAACAGCAAAATGCAGAGGTTACCATACCACTAAATCTCATTCTAGTCACAGGAATGCTCATCCTCCACCACAGAGGACATCATCACGACCCAACATGATGACGTAAGAAGCAAAAGAAATGACAAGGAGACAAATACAATGTTCGTCCACCATGCAAGAAACAAATTAGGTTAGCAACCACCGACCAGTGCAAGAGTGAACCAACCAAGTGCGATTCAACACAAAGGAATGGAAGGAAAGAATGAGAAGATACCCAGATGCCTGAACAACCTTCAAAGGTTAAACCTGCAGTGACACAGCCTACCTCTCCTCTGACAGTCATGTGAACGAGATGTGGAAGGCTTTCTTAACCTTTGAATTCAAGGACTTGAAGGGGGAGATGGGGTAGTGATAATGTATAATGACAATGTAAATGTAAGATAGTAATAACACTAGGACATAGAGTAAACTATTGTCACTTAAAATAAAACCTGGATAAAGACTTGGGGGGGAATGTATAAGGGTCTGGCACATACAGGGTTAATGTGGGACTGAGGACAGTACTACCCACACAGTGATATAGGAGAGCATATGACTCGCATCCAAGGACAGAGCCATGGGTACTAGCAAGCATGGAGATAGCTGTTAGCTTGTACCTTTTACTGTATATTTGTAAATAGTTCTAAGTCGAAAAAGACTCAGTTAACCTACAAATGACTATGAAGACTTCATAAGACCTTCCAAGCTGTAACCAAAACCCTCCAACAGTAAGAGTCTGAGGAAACAAGTCGCTAGCTGCCGCTAGAACCATACACAGAGGTCTAAACCTCTGCTCCAGGAGCAGAGGAACATAGGAAATAGGAGCAGGAGTAGGTCATTCAGCCCCTCGAGCCTGCTCCGCCATTCACTTAGAGCATGGCTGATAAGAACAAAAGAACATAAGAAATAGGAGCAGGGGAAGGCCATTTGGCCCCTCAAGTCTGCCCCGCCATTCAATAAGATCATGGCTGATCTGCCCCAGGCCTCAACTCCTCTTTCGTGCCAGCTCCTCATAGCTCTCAACTCCCAGATATTTTAAAAACCTATCTACCTCCTCTTTAAATACTTTCAGTGATCCAGCCTCCACAAATCTCTGGGGTAGAGAATTCCAGACATTCACTACCTTCTGAGAGAAAAAGAAATCCTTCGCATCTCAGTTTTAAATGAGTGTCCCCTTATTCTGTAACTATGTCCCCTAGTTCAAGATTCCCCCACTAGTGGAAAAATATTCTCAACATCTACCCTGTCAAGACCCCTCAGAATCTTGTACATTTCAATAAGATCACCCCTCATTCTTCTAATCTCTAATGAATAAAGGTCTAACCTGTTTAGCCGTTCTTGATAAGTCAACCCCTTCATCCCAGGAATCAGCCTAGTGAGTCTCTTTTGTACTGCCTCCAATGCCAGTATATCCTTTCTTAAATACAGGGACCAAAACGGTACTCAGTACTCCAGGTGTGGCCTCACCAACACCCTGTACAGTTGCAACAAGACTTACCTATTTTTAAACTCCAACCCCCCAGCAATACAGGTCAAAATTCCATTTGCCTTCTTAACTACTTGCTGCACCTGCATGCTAACATTTTGTGTTTCATGCACAAGAACACCCAGATCCTTCTGTGCTGCACTTCTTTGGAGTCTCTCCCATTCAAATAATAGTCTGCCCATTGATTCTCCCTACCAAAGTGCACGACCTCACATTTTCCTACATTAAACTCCATGTGCCAAGTTCTTGCACACTCATTCAACCTGTCTATATCCCCTTGCAGATTCCTTATGTCCTCATCACAACATGCCCTCCCATCTATTTTTGTATCATCAGCAAATTTGGATACATTATACTCTGCCCCCTCCTCCAAGTCATTAATATAGATAGTAAATAATTGAGGCCCTAGGACTGATCCTTATGGCACTCCACTGGTTACGTCTTTCCAACCTGAAAAAGATCCATAAATCCCAACTCTCTGTCTTCTGTGTGTTAACCAATCCTCAATCCATGCTAATACATTACCCCCAATACTGTGAGCTCTTATCTTGTGCAATAACCTTTTATGTGGCACCTTATCGAATGCCTTCTGGAAATCCAAATACACTACATCTACCGATTCCCATTTATCAACTCTGCTTGTTATATCCTCAAAGAACTCTAGCAAATTTGTCAAACATGATTTCCCGTTCACAAAACCATGTTAACTCTGTTTGATTGCATTAAGCTTTTCTAAATGTCCTGCTATTTCTTTCTTATTATGGTCTCTAGCATTTTCCCAATGGCATGTTAGTCTGACTGGCCTATAGTTTCCTGCTTTTTGTCTCCCTCCCTTCTTGAACAGGGACGTTACATTAGCAGTTTCCCAATCTGCTTGGACCCTCCCGGAATCCAGTGAGTTCTGGAATATTTCGACCAATGCCTCCACTCTATCCATAGCCGCTTCTTGATGCAGGCCATCAGGTCCTGGCGACTTGTCTGCCTTTAGCCCCACTAGTTTCTCAAATAGATTTTTTACCTCGATACCATTTTCCCAAACTATCCTTAATATCTAGAAGTCTATTTACTTCTATCTTGAATATATTCAATGACTGACCCTCCACAGACCTCTGGGGTAAAGAATTCTAAAGATTCACCACCCTCTGAGTGAAGAAATTCCTCCTCATCTCAGCCCTAAATGACCTACCTCTTATTCTGAGACTGTGTTCCCTGGTTCAAGACTCCTCAACCAGGGGAAACATCCTTCCTGCATCTACCCTGTCGATTCCTGTAAGAATTTTGTATGTTTGAAGGAGATCACCTCTCATTCTTCTAAACTCTACAGAATACAGGTCCAGTCTCCTTAATCTCTCCTCATAGGTCAATCCCACCATCCCAGAAATCATTCTGGTGGACCTTTGTTGCACTCCCTCTATGGAAAGTATATCCTTCCTTAGATAAGGAGACCAAAATCGTACACAACACTCCAGGTGCGGTCTCACCAAGGCTCTATACCATTGCAGCAAGACTTCTTTACTCCTGTACTCAAATCCTCTTGGAATAAAGGTCAACACACCATTGGCCTTCCTAGTTGCTTGCTGCACATAATGAAGTAAGGTGGGGGGAGGCTTGGGTGGAGCATAAACAGTAGCATAGACCATTTGGGTTTATTTCAGTGCTAAAAGGTGCAACGCAATTTTTGTAATGCTTCCTACATTTTAGCTTTCAGTGACTTATGAGCAAGGACGTGGGTCCCTATGGACATCATCGCTTCCTAATCTCTCATGAATAAAGAAATACTCTGCATTTCTATTTTTCATACCAAGGTGAATAACTTCACATTTTTTCACATTATATTCTATCTGCCATATTCTTGTCCACTCACTTAGCCTGTCTAAATCTTCTTGAAGCCTTTTTTTCATCCTCTTCACAACTCATTCCTACCTAGTTTTGTGCCATCAGCAAACCTGGAAATATTACATTTGGTCCAGACATCCAAATCATGGATATAGATTGTGAATAGCTGGGACTCAAACACTGCTCTTTGCAGTACCCAACTAGTCACAGTTTGCCAACCTGAGGATGACCCGTTTATTCCTACTCTCTGTTTTCTGTCCATTATCCAATCCTCAATCCATGCCAGTATATTATCCCAATCCCATATGCTCTAATTTTGCTTTCCCCTCTTGCCAGCAGCAGGGTTCGTGGCAGGCAGGGACAGAGAATATGCCGGGATGGAAAAAAAAATCGGTTTCCCGGCGGTGAGAAATGACAGCAATCAATCTTTAAGATGGTCCATATTCCCCCCACCGTCTTGAAAACATTTTAGTAAGGTTACAACATGAAAATTTCCGTGTTTTTGTAACCCATTACAACACAAGGCATCCCTCTTTGAGGATATCCAACAACTTCTTTAGACAAGCAGTTCTTTTTGTGAAACAATCTAACAATTCGTGACTTGTGCCAACCCATTTTATTCTGGAAATCCCCTTCCTTTCCAATAGCTCACGAGATCAATTCTCAACTTCTTTTCCGTGACACTCTTTGTCAAATGGACATTGTCCCAGAGTGAATGGTTATCTGTATAGCATTCTATAGGTACAGTTTTCCCTGATTGCTTCCCACATAGGAGTTCCTTTAAACTACTCCATAAATACATAGCCATATCTTTTGCTTCTTCTGGTGCAAGTGTGGTAAAGTGGAGTGCCATGGACCTTTAAGATAATGCAATTGGACTAACCATGTGACAGTACTGACCAATCACTGTATAGCGCGGGCTACTGGTTAACTGTAAGTCTAGAACTAGAGATGGTTGTGGGAGCATACAAGGATTTAGTGCTCTGCCCTCTGTTACAATAAACAATCACAGTTTGTTCTTATGTCGGTCTCTCTCTGTTATTGATAGCGAGCATCAACTAACGTGTATATAAAGGTGTGCAATTCGAGTTTACTTGACTAGTGAATTCATAGACTTAAGACATAAAATCAAGTGTCTCCACAGCTAAGGTGCTTTTAAAACTACTCTCTTTATTCTCTTTGATTCCCAGGCTAATGGACAACATTCATTGTTTCTTCCCACTAAAAATATAATGAATCCTGCTGTACTCAAATAACTATCGGTAAGGTTAGTGTGTGAGGTGTCAGTAAAAATGACTAATTTCATGCCTTCTTAATCACCCAGATCTGGAAATCTGAGCGTACGTTCTTCTAATTTAATTGCTTCAATGTCTTATTTGCTTTTAACACTTTCCCAACAGTAGCATACTTCAGCATGGTGCTAAATTCTAATACATCATAGCATGCATCTAGTCTCGTTTGTGTCTGTAGACAGTTTAATTGCCCAATTAAGCTTCTTAATTGATCTGCTTCTTCCTTGGTTGTAGAGTCTTCATTTTGTGAGGAACTGGCCCAATTTATCAGGATCTTATTAACATTCTCTAGGTAAGACTTTTGAGTCAGGGATATTCCCAACTTGGTCTGCCTAATGTTCAACCCTTTTTCTCAAAAGCTCCAGAAGCTCAACTTCCAATTTTGACTTCTTTTATAATTTTATCTATCACAAATTTCTCAAATGCTGCAGATTCCACCCCCCAACCCCCCAGGAAATCATCCTTATGCATTAATAAGATGCCTGTTAGTTTTCCTTCATAGTACCAATAAAACATTGCTAGATCTGCTTTTAGCTGAAGACAGCCAGCTTTTCATAGGATGGATCTAACTGAAAAAGACCAAACCCTGGATGTATCTTTTAGCCCATAAACACACTTATTTAGCCTCCATAATTCCTCCTCTATATCTCCTGCTTCCTTTGGAGGCTTTAAGATTACTTCTCTTTGAAATTATTTCCCTTGCTGCTCCTTAACTACTGCTTTGATGTCAATGGATTTACATTCCCTTGAGTATGTCACTAAAAGTGCGAGGAAAATCCTCAAACTTACTTTTCCTGCTGTTGGAGAGTCTACTCTAACTTCCTGGTTTCTCTAGTTGTTCCTCAAATCCTCAAGCTACAAGTCTGGCTTTAGCTTTTTACGTACCATTGGGAAGTACTTTCTCTGTACATATCCATCTATGGGACAATGTTGGCCATCCTTTTCTGGCACCTCCGTGTAAACACCAAACTCTCTCCAACTGTCAGTTCTTTTTGTTTTGCCTCCTTTGACCAATTTACCATCTAGCTTGTTAGTAGCCACTAGAGCTTCTCTCTCATAGAGGCTCCTACTTTTGTCGCTCCTTGTCTGTTTTTTGGTCCTTGCTCTTGTTAAACCACCTCTCTTACGAGATCTCATTTCCCTATCCTGACGACTACTACTTGAACTGCCCTTCCTGCGACTAGACTTTCATACAAAAAGTTCTCGATCTTTGCCTTGGGCTGTGATCACCAGATCACCATAGGCCCACTGTCTGAATTTACCTGGCCTTCCACGTTTCCACATTTTTACTTCTTTCTGCCAATTCATAGATTCAATGAAGAGTGCAGGAGGGCATACCAGGAGCAGCACCAGGCATACCTAAAAATGAGGTGTCAACCTGGTGAAGCTACAACACAGGACTATTAGCATTCCAAACAGCATAAGCAGCAAATGATTGACAGAGCTAAACGATTCCACAACCAACGGATCAGATCTAAGCTCTGCAGCCCTGCCACATCCAGTCGTGGATGATGGTGGACAATTAAGCAACTCACTGGAGGAGGAGGCTCCACAAATATCCTCATCCTCAATGATGGGGGAGCCCAGCACATCAGTGCAAAAGATAAGGCTAAAGCATTTGGAACAATCTGCGACCAGAAGTGCCGAGTGGATGGCCCATCTCGGCCTCCTCCGGAGGTCCCCAGCATCACAGATGCCAGTCTTCAACCATTCAATTCACTCCATGTGATATCAAGAAATGGCTGAAGGCACTGGATACGGCAAAGGCTATGGTCTCTGACAACATTCCGGCAATAGTACTGAAGACTTGTGCTTCAGAGCTTGCAGCGCCCCTAGCCAAACTGTTCCAGTACAGCTGCAACACTGGCATCTACCCGGCAATGTGGAAAATTGCCCAGTTATGCTCTGTACATAAAAACAGGACAAATCCAGCGCGGCCAATTACTGCCCCATCAGTCTACTCTCCATCATCAATAAAGTGATGGAAGAGGTCAACAGTGCTATGAAGTGGCACTTGCTTAGCAATAACCTGCTCACTGATGCTGAGTTTGGGTTCCTCGAAGGCCACTCAGCTCCTGACCTCATTACAGCCTTGGTTCAAACATGGACAAAAGAGCTGAACTCCAGAGATGAGGTGAGAGTGACTGCCTTTGACATCAAGGCAGCATTTGACCAAGTATGGGGAGCCCTAGCAAAACTGGGGTCAATGGGAATCAGGGGGAAAGCTCTCCACTGGTTGGACTCATACCTAGCACAAAGGAAGATGGTTGTGGTTGTTGGAGGTCAATCATCTTAGTTCCAGGATTTCACTGCAGGAGTTCCTCAGGGTAGTGCCCTCGGCCCTCTCCACTTGCCCAGATGAGTGCAGCTCCAACAACATTCAAGAAGCTTGACACCATCAAGGACAAAGCAGTCCACTTGATTGGTACTCCACCCCCAAACATTCACTCCCTCCATCAGCGACGCATAGTAGCAGCAGTTGTGTACCGTCTATAAGATGCACTGCAGGAACTCACCAAGCCTCCTTTGACAGCACCTTCCTAACCCACAACCATGACCATCTAGAAGGAAAAGGGCAGCAGATGCATGGGAATACCACACCTGGAAGTTCCCCTCGAAACCACTCACCATCCTGACTTGGAAATATATCACTGTTCCTTCACTGTTGCTAGGTCAATATCCAGGAAGTCCCCCCCTAACAGAGATCCAAGAAGGCAGCTCACCACCATGTTCTCAAGGGCAATAAGGGGTGGGTAATAAATGCTGGCCTAGCCAGCAATGCCACATCCCATGAACGAATTTTTAAAAATCTAATATTCTGTCCCTTGTCTTGTACATTCAGCCAGCTTTTGTATTTCCCTGTCGCCTTTTCCTGGTATTGCTTTTTGGTGGCTTCCTTCCACTCGCTAGCAACTTCTGGCATATACGTAACATCTGTTCCATCAACGTGTAAACAGTGTCAGTAAGTCGTGTGGAATGTACTCTTACAGTTTTGGTTACCATATTGCAAGATTATCATTTTGCCATCAGTACCTATAACATTTCCTGGCCTTCTTCATTTTTTCTGCCCTTCTCTTTTATAATACACCATGTCCCCGGGCTTAAAATTCATTTCTAACGACCTGATTTGATACCTCAAATCTCCGCTGATTTTCTTTGGAACCTTCCACATCATGTGTTGTCTCAAAAACCCTATTTTTCACTTCTTGGGTAATTCAACGCATAATGACACTTAAGAGTCGCATCTGAAGCACATGTTGTCCACCCCTTGGTTATTTCTGGGGTTCATCCTCCTTCCATGATTGCCCAACTTCCGCCACCTGTTATAGCTTCCAAAGGGTCTCTGTCCTCATATTTATTGCTTGTAATTCTTCTTTCATACAGACATTTGAACCCTATATTCAAACAGTCCCTAAATGCGGCTAGCATTGTATCCTCCATCTTTGGTGTCACTGCTGAAGAGCCCACTTGCACCATAAAAGCAGCCACAAACGAATGCTTTCCTAGAAATGTTTTTAAGGCTTAGAACATTTGATCCAAAAGCATTTCTCTCTCTTTGAATCTAACTCCAGTTAAAACCAAGAGCCTATCCATATGTGATATCCTAGCATAATCCAATAATTTAAAGGCAAGTACTGATTTAGGAATTTCCAAGTGGAATCGCTGCAATCTCATATATAGCCAGTTAAACTCCATCATGTATTCTTCTATGGGAGAATTATCCATTTTTATAAATTTATCTAAGTTCGACCAAGCCTCACAGGCATTCAATAAGGCATCTTTCATATAAATTTTATCCATGCATTTCAGGAGGATGTCCAAACCTTCTTCATTGTCCAATTCCTGAGTGTCTAGTTCGAGAACACCTTGCAACTGATCTTTCTCCTGGCAGGAAGCAAAATTGCCAGAGGTATCACTTGCTTCATTTTTGCTAGAGACGTAACCAGAGTCCATGCATCAACTTTATTTTTCCATTGATCATAAAGGTTCTGTTTCACAAAACAGTGGTGGAAAATCATATCCTGCCACCTTATACCTAGTTTCAGTCATCTTTCTTCAAAAAGTCTCCAATTACAATCCTCTCAAAAGAAGTTCACTCCAATTCTAACCTGGAAATAAATCTTAGGGCGGAATTTTCTGTGCCCATTGGCCTCAGGCGTCATGACAGGTGTGAGCAGACAATATGGCGGGGAGGCCAAAAATCAGTTTCACGGCATTGTGAAACCAGTTCTCGTGTCTCATTGCAGTTCCCTGAGCAGGACCCCTCAGGGGGTCAGTGAGGGTGTTGCCCTTGAGGCGATGCCCCACCCTGACCCACCCTGTACCCCTGAGATGCCATCTGGCCTGCTGGGGGACTGCGATGATTGTCCAATTGCTAGATCATTGAGTGGCGGTGGCGAGGAGTGTCTCCCCGCTCCTTCTCAGCCTTTGGCGCCGGGCGCTACCGTTCCGTGTCTGGAACTTTTTGCCGAGCAGCCTGGTGCCTGGGGCAGAGTGGGTCTCTGAGCCACTGCCACCCTCTGACCCAGAGTCCCAAGAGGAGATCTGGGAGGACCCTCTGGCCTTGATCCTGGGGCTGGGATTGAGGCAGAGATAGAGCTGGCTGGCAGCTCCAGATCAGCCCCCGCACTCAATACAGGGGAGGGGTCAGAAGCCAGAGGCGATGACCTGGAAGAGGAGGTGGTGTCGATAGCGAGCACCGCCAACGACCTTGAGTCTCAGAGCCAGGTGAGGTGATGGGGGTTCTGGTGCCTGCTGTCGACTCCCCCCTCATCCCCACTGGGGAGCTCTAGGGCTTTTTGGCGGTAATTCCAGTCATCAAGACAAGGTCCAGTTGGGCTTAGGCCAGTACCATTCATTTCCGCTGGTGTTCTGGTCTGCCCGCAAGGCCCTTAAAGCCCCCAAGCTAGACTGGAATGCCCAGCGGAGGATCGATACATTTCTCGCTGGGCTCTTGAAGGAGAGGAAGGCTTAAAGTCCTCTCCTCCTGCACTTACACTAGATGATGGTAACAGATACTCTGACAACGAAGACAACCATAGCTAGCCTCAACATCAATGGCAGCAGGGACGCACAGTACAGGCCTCAAGACTTCTTGGTCCTCAGAGACGGGAAGTATGCGGTGTACTTCCTGCAGGAAACCCATATCATTCTGGGATACAAAGCTATGTGGCTCCTGGAGTGGCGAGGGGGGTCTACATGAGTCACCTAGTCTCCAATTCTGGCGGGGCGGCTATCTTGTTGGCCCCAAATTTTCAGCCGGAGATCTTGGTGGCCAAGGAGCCAGTGCCAGGCCGGTTGCTGCATCTTACTGTGCACCCAGGGGGCACGGTGCTTCACTTTGTGAATATGTACCTCCCCTGGGCATGCAGCAGCAAGCGAGCTTCTTTGAGGAAATGTCCACTCATCTTGGCTCCATCGACGTGGGCGAGTGCATTGTCCTCGGTGGGGGATTACAACTGTACCCTTGGGGCCAGGGACTGTCTTGGTGCCCAGCATCGCTCGCTAGGTGCGAGTAAGTTGAGGGATCTGGTCGGGTCCTTCAACTTGGTGTACATCTGGCAAAATCTCCATCCTGACTCCAGCGTTTTCACTTTCGTGCCACTTGGAGTTGGAACGTCCAGACTCGACTCTCTTTACGTTTCTAAGGCGTATGTGTCCTGCGTTCCATTGGCTTCAGTGCGGTGGGTGCTGTGCGTGGGCCACCGTCTGGTGTGGGTGGAGCTCACTCCGTTTTGCGCTTGGGTGGGGTCCGTGTACTGGCACTTTAACAATCTGCTGCTGGAGGACGAGCGGTTCCTGGACTCGTTTCGTCGTTTCTGGGCCGGCTGGAGAAGGAAGCGGGGAGGCTTCCCCTCCTTGAGGCTATGGTGGGACATGGACAAGACTCACGTCCGCGTCTTCTGTCAGGAGTACGCAAGGGGGTCCACAAAGAGGCAGAAATCCAGGGTCGAGGAGTTGGAGAAGGAGGTGCTCGACCTGGAGGCACGTCTCCGTCAGCCCGACGTGGACCTGGCCCTGCGGCTGGTGTACGAGGAGAAGAAGGGCGCGCTGCGGGACCTGCAACTCGTCAGGTCTCACAGCGCCTATGTGAGGTCGCAGATCCAGTCCCTCCAGGACCTGGACCGCAGCTCCTCCTACTTCTACTCGCTGGAAAAAAGGCACGGGGTCCATCAGCAGCTCCTTACGCTGCTGGCTGATGATGGATCCCTTGTCTCGGATCCGGAGGGCATCAAGGCCATTGCCAAACACTGCTACACTGCCCTGTTCTCTCCGGATCCGTCCAGCAAGGACACTCGCAGAGTTTTGTGGGAGGACCTGCCGCACTGGAAAGCTTGACTCCCCTATAAGTCTGGGGGAGCTGACCAGCACCCTCAACAGCTTCTCCAGGGGCAAATACCCAGGGCTGGACAGGCTGACCGTGGAGTTCTTCAGGGTGTTCTGGGACGTACTGGGGAACAACTATTATGGGGTTTTGGGGGAGATTGTCGTGACCAGGGAGATGTCCCTCTTGTGGTGCAGGGCCGTGATTGCCCTGCTGCCTAAGAAGGCACATAAGAAGGCACTCTGCCACCTTAGACTGGCGCCCAGTTTCCCTCCATAGCACGGATTACAAAATCTTTGCCAGGGCAATGTCTTCCTGCCTTGGCACCGTGCTGGGCCATGTGATCCACCCTGACCAGTCCTATAGCAACCTGGGCCGTACCATTTTTGATAATATCCATCTGGTCCAGGACATTATCCACTTTTCCCAGAGGACTGGTTTGTCGAGCGCCTTCCTGTCTCTTGACCAGGAGAAGGCGTTCGACAGGGTGGATCACGAATATTTATTCGGGACTCTTTGAGCATTCGGGTTCGGGACGCATTTTGTCACCTGGATCAGACTTCTGTATGCTGCCACAAAGTGTCCAGTTAAGGTTAATGGGAATCGCTTTGCTTTGGGAGAGGAGTGCGTCAGGGCTGCCTTCTGTCTGGCCAATTGTATTCTATCTGCATGGAGCCTTTCCTGTGCCTCTTGTGAAGGAGGTTGTCGAGATTGGTTCTGCGCGGTCCGGGCATCGAGGTGGTCCTCTCGGCTTATGCTGATGATGTGCTCCTCATGTACACCGACTCGGCTGACCTGCGGAGGATGCGCGAGTGCCAGGAGGTCTACTCTGCCACATCCTCTGCCAGGATCAACTGGGAGAAGTGTTCTGGACTCCTGGTCGGTCAGTGGCAGATGGATCCCCTACCTGAGGAACTCAGGCCTTTCACCTGGAGCAGGACTAGTCTCCTCTACCTGGAAGTCCATCTCTGCCCTGCTGAGGAATCCTGGCTGGTGAACTGGCAGGAGCTGGAGGTCAAAGTCGCTACTTGCCTGCAGCGCTGGACAGGACTGCTCTAAGTGTTGTCTTACGGGGGTCGAGTTCTGGTCATAAACCAGCTGATTGCTGCCATGTTGTGGTATCGGCTGGTCACTTTGACCCTTCCCCTGGATTTTGTCACAAAAGTCCAGAGCATACTCGTCGATTTTTTCTGGGACAAAAGGCTGCACTGGATCGCTGCTGAGGTTCTGAGTCTCAGGACGGCAGTCAGGAGCTGGTTGTGCCTACGCACCCAGGTAGTGACTTTCTGCCTTCAGGCCCTGCAGCGATACATTTACGTTGAGCCCCCTCTGAGGATGGTGTGTCCTGGTGACGAATTTCTTCCGCCAGGTGCATGGCCTGAATTATGGCATGCAGCTCCTGTTTGTAGACCTGAGGGGCCTTTGTGGCTCCTTGAAGGTGTTGCCCATCTTTTACCAGAACCTGATCAAAGTCTGGAACATGGTTGCCTCGCAATGCAGCTCTCCCCCCGTCAGGAAGAGCGACTATCGTCAGAGAGCCCCTGCTCAGGAATGTGCATCTCCGCCACTTTCAGTGGCTAGCAGAGAGGAAGGCTGTGGCTGCCGGGGTGACCAGGATCGGGGGCTTGCTGGGTGGTGGAGGAGTGGGCTGGATGCTCCCGCAGGCGCATCGCGCATCAGTGTACGTCTAGCTCACGGCCAATGTCATCCATGACCTTAAGACGGTTACGCTCATCGCAGACATCATTCTGGGGCTCAAGATTGTGCAGGTGTGTGGTGGTCTTCCGTCTGAGCGTACCCCTGTTCGGACGGAATCCCACGTTGGCCACAAGCCCCGAACCCTCCCTTGGGAGCTGGAGCCCTGGAACCTGAGTCGCCTTGTGGAAATGCCCTCCGTGTCCTTTAGCACAGCGTGGAGGGGTTTCCTGTATGGGCTGCTGATGTGCACCCTTCACCTCTTTGCCCTCGCCCGCCACTCGGACACCCCCTGACGTGCCTTGTTGCCAGCAACTGACAGAAGTCCTCAGTGGAGTGCTCTCTACATAGGAGTCCTTCCCCTTTCCATCAGGGACCTGGAGTGGAGGGTCTTGCATGCAGCAATCCTATGCAACCATTGGATGTGTCGGTTCACGGACTCCCAAGACGCCTGCACCTTTCGTGGCATTGTAGAGTCCACAGACCACACTTATATTAGTTGCTGTAGACTGCACTCCCTTTTTATTTATTTGAAAAACCTTCTACTGTTGTTTTGTTTGCACTTCAGCCCCACATTCCTGATCTACAGATACTCGGTGCGGAGGGGGGTGGGGAAGGAGGAGGATCTACTCGTGAACCTGCTCCTAGGCCTGACCAAGTTGGCCATCAATGGGTTCAGGCAGTGAGTGATCAAGGGGATCATCCTACCTGACTGGCCTTGCCTGGTGTCCTCTGGAGGGCTGAGATCTGGAGGGCCCAGGCCTCCTTTCGAGGTCCTGTTGTGTGACAGTGGCACCCTCTTCGGCCTGTGGAGCTGAATTTGCTGGGGTCACAGGAAGAGGGGAGTCAGATGAGCCAGACACTGCCAGAATCACTTGGGTGGATGGCCCCAGGGTGTGCACCTGCTAATCCTCCTCCCTATGGGTGCCCAAAGGCCCCTGGCTGACTCCTTGAGGAGAAGAGGAAGTTGGTGTGAGATTGAGTTGCCCTGCGCCCCTCTCACATTGACACAGTTGGAGACCACCTATGGCATCAGTAATGGAGTTCAGCCAGCGCAGCAGTGCAGGACTAACGTCCTGGACCAAGGTCTCCATGGCAGCTGCCACCTTACCATCGTTGATCTCGATACATTGGCAAGCCAGCGCTAGCACATCAGACTGAAGGCAGACGGACTCCTCCATCATGCCTTGCAATCTGTGTGGCAGACATCCCTTCCTGCTGTTCTGAATCTTCCCTTTGCAGCTTTAGCAACTGAGGTATGACTGAGTTTAGAGGCTCATTATCTGACTTGGGCTCAGCAGATTTCTAATCTCCAGCAGTCCTCCGATGCTGGAGACCTGGGGATTCCCTGCTGCTGCCTGCTGCAGATCAGACAGTGCGATGTGCTCACCATGTTGTGATCCTGAGTCTATTCTAAAGCTTGGTCCCACCGAGGTGTGTGTCTTTGCACTGGTGGAGGGGGTAGGTGAGCACTGAGACAGGACTTCAATGATGGTTTCAACAGATTCCTCTTCCAAGGTGTCTCCGGGGCTTTAGTTGAGTAACTAGATTATGTGATCTCTCGGCTGTATCCTAGATGTCCCTGCAAAAACAAGGAGAGATAATTAGTGCATGGCAGTGGCCTGTGAAACAGGACACATCACTTACAGCATGGTTGTTCAATGGATGTTGCACTGCTGGACCCTCACTTGGTAGAGCATCGCCGACTTCACCATCAGTAGAGGAACGGTCCAGGTCCTCGCTGGCCAGATGGATGACTCTATTTTCAAAGTCCATGAGGACCTTGATTTGGGGCATTCCTCCTCCAGTCTCTGGCCTCTCCCTCTTGTTGTGTGCCAGCTTGTCCTGCATGGATAGAGATGGAGAGAGTGTAAGTGGGAGGCCTGCCAGGCCAGATGTATGCCAGGAACGTGTGGGTTGTGAGAGTTACCATGGGCGGGATGAGGACAATGTAGTTGTGTGAGAGAGAGTGAATGGTGATGTCACTTGAACTGGCAGTGAGTGAGATCCCTGTGGATGTGTGATGGGTTTGTGAGTACGTAAGTTGAGAGTGATTAGAGTGACTTACCCTGGCAGAATGGAGGAGATCATTCATCCTCTTGTGGCACTGGATAGCTGTTCTTTTTTGCAGAGTGTTGGTATTGACCACCACTGCCATTGGCCCCCATGCTGGACTTGTCGACTTACTTGCTGGCCTTCGCCCAGAGCAGGGGTTGGAGGACATCGTGGCCGGCCTCTAGTAGGTGCTCGAGGGAGGCGTTGTAAATCTGGAGGTACCATGTTTCCTCACTTTGGCAGCCATGATTTTGCAGCAGCTTCATATCCCTTGAAGAATGCTAGCTCTTTGCAGGGGCAGCCTTTAAACATGGCACCTGGTTTACTGAAGGCCTGATGTGACGGCAAGGCGGGCAAATGACAACGACTCTAAGTCATTCCCAGTGCTCACCACTGAAACGCCGTTGTCCTCCAGGTCATCGCCTCCGGCTTTCAACCTCTCTCCTATATTGAGTACAGTGGCTGGTTTGGAGCTGCCAGTCGGCTCTACCTCTGCCTCGAGGATCAAGGGCAGAAGGGTCCTTACAGGACGGCGGCAGCTAAGAACCCTGCTCCTCTCCTGGCACCGGGTTGCCTGGTGAATCCAAAAAAGCTCCAGACCCAATACAGAAGTGCCTGGTGCCAAAGGTTGGGATTGATTGCAGAGGCCCTCCTCGCCACCACCACCCCATGGAGGGACTGCCACGATCTCCTGGTGGGCCAGATGGCATCTTGGGGCTGCAAGGTGGGTTGAGCTGGGCACCACCGTAATGGTGATACCCTCACCAACCCTCGGAGGGCCCTGCTCAGGGGACTGTGGAAAGGTGTCAGGGTCTTGGGCCTCACTGAGAGGACAGAGTGAGGACTTGCGCAGTGGAGATGCCAGCGCCCTTTCATCGGGGGAGCAAGCACACCTGGCCCCTGAAGTTGTGAGGTCATCCCCCTCCGAGGGTTGGCGCTTCTTCTGGGGCAGGCTGGGACTGGGGATACGTCCATCTATGAGGCCTCCGACACCTTGCCCATCCTTCCCGGACGCTCTGCCCTCAGGAGTTTAGGCCGGTCAATCCTTTTCAGGAAAACCACCGGCTTGAGGTCACGCACCCCATTGCCCCCGGACCCAGGAACCTACGCAGGGATGACAGCGGAGCCAGCAATTGGCGCTGGGGTGCTGACGGGCCGGGGATCACGCGCTACCACACTGCCGGGCCCTGATCTCTCTATTACCCTGAGTTGGTATTTGGGGGCAGGGAGAGGGGGTCAAAGGATCAGGGAGGGGTCGGGATGGATAGGGGGGTGGGGGGGTGGGGAGCGGTGTGCCTCCCGATGTTTAGTCTTTCATGCAAGGTGACATTGACCAGCGGTGTCACCTCCCCTTGCAGGGGGGAAGATGGAGTGGTTGTGGGGGGAGGTGTGGTGATGCCAGCCACGGCCACCTGGTGGCTGTTGGTGGCCTCGGAGGTGGGGCATTTCTTGCTAAAATGCCCCATCTCCTTGTAGGCATGGCACCACACACCATCCACAGTCCAGAATATTTTATAAGCTGCCCCCTCGAACTCTACGCTGAAGCCCTCTTCCATCCAATCCTCCTGGGCCAGGCGCACAAATACCTGGCGCCGGAAGGAGTACACATGGTGGAGGCTCGTTCCCCTGAGGCTGAGCGGGATTGACGCAATCCCAGAACTAACCTCCCCCAGTATATGTAGGTGGGGGAGGAGGAGCTCAGAAGGAATAAAGGGCGGGACTTTGAGAAGACCAGTCTCTGGGTAGTGGTCTCCAATGGGTCCACTGCCAGAAAGATCCTGCCCACAATGAGCCCCTTTTCCAGGGCCAGGTAGTCTTAGGATAAAAACGGCTTTGCCGTACATTTTGGAGGCCGCGACAATGCCTGGAGGGCCTGACCACCACGACCATTGCCTTTATTCAGGCCTCTATGGTCATGTCGGGGTGGGCATAGCTCCTGACCCCATGCTGCCTCGTAACCAATTGAAATGGTGAAGGGGCCGAGGAAACTACTGCTCCTACATACAAGGTCTTAGATGGCCCCGCCACTAGAGAGTACAGCCACGAACGTCAGAGCCACACCCGCCCTAAGAAGGCATCGGTTTGGTTACCTTCCTTCAATGGGGAGGTCGGGGGGAAGAGATATGGACCACGCTTCCAAGTGAGAAAGGTTGGAGGAAGGAGGGGAGGTAGAGAGAGAGGAGGGAACAGGAGGAAGGACAGAATGGCGCGAGGTGGTCGAGTGCCACTGGTGGGTAGGTAGGGTGTCTTCACTGTTAGGATATCCTCAAGACAGGGGAGGGGCAAGTCTCTTTGTCCAGGTAGCTGGGACCGCCCGGCACACATGGTCTTTCAGACAGGCGGTAGTTTTCACCAGGCAGCCCCAGCTAGCCCGAACTGGAAAAGAAGGCGAAGGGTGGGGTGTGCGCACAGGCAGTCACAAGATGTCAAAAATGTCCAAAAAGTACAGCCACACCCCACAGGTGTTACTCGTTCTTCTGCCTCTCCCTTCCAGCACAATAATCACCTGGGAAAAAAAAGTTCACCCACAACCCCCCGACCCCCAGCCTACCCCCACCCCCACCACCCCCCCCACCACCCCCCCCGCCTACCCCCACCCCCACCCGCCTACCCCCACCCCCACCCGCCTACCCCTACCCCCAAGTCCATAACACCCACCTTTTGGTTTCAAAAAACAGTGTTTAATCCAGGAGCACCTTCCTCTCTCCTGGTCTGCTCCTCTCTTCAAACTGGGCTAGGCCTGAAACCTGACACCTCTGGCTGCAGGCCTCGTGCAGGTGTAGCAGTTCTCCTCCACTTCTCAGCAGTGTTCCCTCCCCTCTCTCCTTCCAAACAGGCAAAACTCCCAAGAAGAAAGCAAACTCCTCAGTAGAGGCAAACATAGCCACCAGCAACAGAGAGCTGCAGACTTCCTCTTCTTCTCAAAAGACACACCAGGGTGCAGAAGGAGAGAATTTTACTATTTTGAATAGAACCAATTAAGCTAAATTAAAGAAAATGAGGGACAAAGTAAGAGGCAGCCCCTTAAAGGGAGCCCCTTAAAGAAAAACTAATCTTAAAAGGAAACTTACAAACATCAAATTAAAGTGTGATTAGAGGGGTCAATAAAGCATCCCAATCCCCGTGTTGCCCACCGAGCATGGAAGGCCTCGATGGTGCCGGTGGACACTGCATGTTTCCTCTCCAGGGACACCCGGCCGCGGATGTAGCTGTGGAAGAAAGGCAGACAGTCAGGCCAGACGACCCCCTCAGTCGCCCACTGCCTGGGCCTGTTTTTCTTTTGATCAAACCAATTAAACTAAATTAGGAAAAACAAGGGACAAAACAAGATACAGCCCCTTAAAGGGGCACTGCAAACTTAAAACTCAAACATTAAAGGAAACTTACAAGCATTAAACCAAAATGTGATCAAAGGGGTCTATAAAAGGCCCCAGTTCCCGCGGTGCCCACTGAGCATGGAAGGCCTCTAGCATGTCGGTAGACATCGTGTTCTCCCTCTCCAGGGACACCCGGCCACAAACGTCGCCGCAGAAGGGGGCAGACAGTCGGGCCAGACAACCCCGTCGGTCATCCGCTGCCTGGACCTGTTGATGGCCAGCCTGGCCATCTCCCCAGTGCTTTTCTTCTGATGAAACCAATTAAAATAAATTAAGAAAAACGTGGGACAAAATAAGATGCAGCCCCTTAAAGGGACACTGCGAACTGAAAGTCAGACGTTAAAGGAACCATGCAAACATTAAACCAAAATATGATCAAAAATCTCCCCAGTGTAGTCTGACTCTTCTTTGTATACACATCTGAGTATAATTAACTAATCAATACCCAACACTTGATCACTATATTACCTTAAACCACTGGGTATTTAACATCCATCAACAGAACTTATTAGATACTGGCAATGTAGAGAATAGAGAATGAGTGACAGCCTAGGTTGGCTCCTACATTGCCCAGAACCTCACCCTGGGGTTCTGATTTTCGGAGATTAAGCATGCTTCCTCACTGGATGCTTGAGGAAGGCCGACCTCGCCCTTGTCACAGGCACAGGCACGGTCACGATCCTTCCCTGCCAGCTCAGCAGCCTGCTACTCAAATTGTGTGAGCAGCCAAATCTCAGGTATGCCCCCTGCCGTCTTCTTCCCCTCTGACCTGTTCTGTGCTGGCTTCTCCTGCATTAAGTTAAATAGATGGATTGTGAGCACTTGTGGTGCAGGAACAGGTCACATGCTGCTAATTCTGTGGCTAAAATGTGACCCCCTGACTCCCTAATCAACAAGGCACAAGTGAGAAGTTTTGGAGAATACTGTCCACTTGCCTGGATAAGTGTAGCTCCAACAGAACACCATTCAGGATGAAGCAGGCCGCTTGATCAACACCCCATCCAGCACCCTCAACGTTCAGTCCCTCCACTGCTGATCCATAGTGGTAGCTGTGTGTGCTATGTGAAAGATGCACTGCTGCTGGTCCCCAAGACTACTTCAGCAGCTCCCTCCAGACTCGTGAGCTCTGGCAGCTAAAAGGACAAAGGCAGCAGAGGCATGGGATCAGCAGCTTCTGCAAGTCTCGCTCTACTACAACCACCCCTCCCCCCTAAACAATGGCTGTGCCTTCAGTGTGGCTGGGTCAGCAGCCCACAGTTGCCTCCCTCCCAGCAGATCACATGGACTGCACTTGGGAAATGAGGCAGCACCCCAGCACCTTCTTAAGGGCTTTTAGAGATGGACCACACAGATGCTGGCTTTGCCATTAATGCCCATGTCCCATGCCAGGTTCAGAAAATGGTGGTGAGTTTTGAGAGTAGAAGGTTCACCCTGGCAACATGGGTTAAATCTGTTTTCTGAACTGCAGGGCGGTCCTCCTCTGCACCACTCTGGTGCTGACCACACTGGTGAACTCCTCCCAGGCTGGTGCAGTGAGTAAGGTGGGCCTCTTGCTCCCATCCTTGAAAAGAAGACGCCCCTCCTCTCCCCTGTGACCAGGAGGACAGTCTCCAGGGAGGCGTCGCTGAAGCATGGGACCGATGTTTGGTTCCTTCTCGAGGCCAGCTCAGTGCCCTGAAGTTCTGGCCCCCTGAATCGCTGGATGTCCTGGTGCCTTATAAATATGACACCCAGGCATTATGGTGGGGTGCCGACTTCCTGCCCGTCCCATCATGAGACGCCTGTATAATTAATTAAGTTGGGAGAGCACAATTGCACATAATGACCTGCCCCACTCATCAGTGGGGAACACCCTGGGGCCCCGCTCCCACCACGGAACTTATGGCAGGAGGGGAAAATTCCAGCCCGTGTGGGATCTTATCAATAGCCTCATGAAAATCCAAATACACCACATCCACTGGTTCTCCCTTATCTATTCTGCTGATAACATCCTCAAAAAAAACTCCCAACAGGTTTGTCAAACATGATTTCTCTTTCATAAATCCATGTTGACTCTGACCAATCCTACCATTATTTTCTAAGTGTCCAGTTATCACTTACTTTATAATAGATTCTGGCATTTTCGCTACTACTGAAGTAAAGCTAAAGGGTCTGTAGTTCCCCATTTTCTCTCTCCCTCCTTTCTCAAATAGTGGGGTTACATTTTTGACTTTCCAATCCACAGGAACCGTTCTAGAATCTATAGAATTTTAGCAGATGGCTACCAATGCATCCACTATCCCTACAGCAACTACCTTCAACACTCTGGGATGAAGATCATCAGGACCAGGGGATTTGTCAACTTTCAGGTCCATTAATTTCTCCAGTACTACTTTTTTTACTCATACTAATTTCATTCAGTTCCTCATTCTCGCTAGTCCCTTGGTTCTCTAGTATTCCTGGGATGTTTTTTGTCTCTTCCTTCCTGAAGACAGAGACAAAGGGCAGGATTCCCTTCAAAGTCAACGGACATTTGGCTGCTTTCCAACTTTTCCGATCCCACTGGCGAGGATTCCGGCCACAGGCAGGACCAGTAAATCCCAGCCAAAGTATTTGTTTAGTTTCTCTGCCATTTCCTTATTCCCCATTATAGATCTTCCTTTCTCTGACTGTCTGTCCTACAGTTGTCTTTGCTAATCTTTTCCTTTTTACATACCTATAGAGGCTTTTACACTCAGTTTTTATATTTCACCCTAGTTTACTTTCATATTCTATTTTCTCTTTCATAATCAGTTTCTTGGTCATCCTTTGCTGAATTCAAGACAGGGTGAGAACAGTCTTACCCCGATCTGATCCCGGAACAGAGTGTGAGAATATTCCTGGATTCTGATCCCAATCTGACTCTGAAGGAGAGGGTGAGAATACTGCTGGAATCAGCTGTGTCACAGTTACTGGGGTTGGCCCATTGCTGGTTTAAGAAGTGTTGAATCATTCCCACCTCCACGTACTTTTTAAAGTTTCCCAGTGAAGGTGCCCCATGTCAGTTTAAAGATTTACGTCCGTAGAGCTTTAAAATAACATAAGGAGGCTACAAAGGGATTATAGATAGGTTAAGAGAGCAGGAAAAGATCTGGCAAATGGAGTGTAATGTGGGAAAATGTAATGTAAATGTAGGAAGAATAAAAAAGAAGCATATTATCTAAATGGTGAGAGATTGCAGAGCTCTGAGATGCAGAGGGATCTGGGTGTTCTAGTGCACGAATTGCAAAAGGTTAGTATGCAGGTACAGCAAATAATTAGGAAAGCCAATCGAATGTTTTTGTTTATTGCAAGGGGAATTGAATAAAAAGTAGGGAGGTTATGCTCCAGTTTACAGGGCATTAGTGAGACCCACATCTGGAGTACTGTGTACTGTATTGGTCTCCTAATTTAAGGAAGGATGTAAATATATTGGGAGTAGTTGAGAGAAGGTTTACTAGGCTGAGTCTTATGAGGAAAGGTTGGACAGGCTAGGCTTGTACCCACTGGAATTTAGAAGAGTAAGAGGAGCATATAAGATTGTGAGGGGTCTTGACAGGGTGAATGTGGAAAGGATGTTTCCTCTTGTGTGAGAAGCTAGAATTAGGGGTCACTGTTAAAAATGAGGGGTTGCCCGTTCAAGACAGAGATGAGGAGAATTTTTTTCTCTCAGAGGGTTGTGAGTCTTTGGAATGCTCTTCCTAAAAAGCTGGTGAAAGCAGAGTCTTTGAACATTGTTAAGGCAGAAGCAGATAGATTCTTGATAAGGTGACAGGGTAGGCGGGAATGTGGAGTTGAGTTTACAATCAGATTAGCCATGATCTTATTGAATGGCGGAGCAGGCTCAAGGGGCCAAGTGGCCTACTCCTGCTCATAATTTGTATGTTTGTAAAATGATAGGAGAAACTTTCCACACATGCCCTGAATACTTGTGGAAAGTTGTGAAAGAATTTTAGAATTCTATGCAGTTTTCAGTTCAGTTTTTTGTTGTGGTGCCAATGTGCCACCGCCTCCCCAAAATCTTTCTGCCCTAGGCACCAAGTGGTTCAACAAGACCTGAATAGGTGGGATCAGATGGAGAAAATGTGAGGCAGTCTAAGATGTGTTTAGTGTGTATGCACATAAATGCATATAGTATGGTAAATAAGGTTGGTGAGCTACAAGTTGTCACATGGGACTATGACATAGTGGGAATCACAGAGATCTGGCTCAAAGAAGGGAGGATTAGGAGCTTAATATTCCTGGCTACAAGCTATTCAGGAAAGGTAGGGAAGGAAATATGGGAGGGGGTAGAGGTTAACACTATTGATCCAGAAAATTATGATGGCATTGGAGAGGGTTGATGGAGATAAGGGGTCAAAGACAATGTTTTGGTTAGAATTAAGGTGCAATAGAGAGACCATTATGCTGCTGGGTGTATGCTACAGATCACCAAATAGTGGGGATGATATATAGGAACAAATTTGTAGTGAAATTCCAGAACATTGCAAGAATTAGAGCATCGGAAAAATGGGGGACTTTCATTATCACAATATAGACAGGAATAGTTACAGTATAAAGGGCAAAGAAGTGGAGGAACTCCTCAAATATGTACGAGTACTTTCTTCATGAGTGTATTTCCAGCCCAATGAGAAAGGAAGTAGGGTTGGATCTAGTTCTGGGGAATAAAATGGGGCAAGTAAAGTGTGTTGCAGTCTGAGCATTTGAGGGGCAATAATGATAATATGATCAAGTTACGAATAGTCTTGGAAAGAACAAGGAAAAATCAAGTGTTAAAATACTTCATTAAATTTAGCTCTCCACCAGTTAGTTAAAAAGTGATGTTGCCAAGTAAGATTGGAGTCAAGCATTGGTAGGCAAAATAGTAATTGATAAATGGGAGGCCTTCAAAGGCAAGATGATTTGGGTAAAGAGTAGACACATCCGCATGACGGAAAAGGAAACACATCCAAAGCTAGAGCTCCCTGGATGACTAAAGATTTAGAGGTTCAAATGAGACAGAAAAAGGAGGCTTATGACAATTCTGAGGGAGTGAGACTAATTGGATTGCACAGGCATGATGGGCTGAATCATTATATGATTTTATGATTCTGACTTATGCATGTATGGAAGATACATTCACCAGGCCAGATACAGAGTAAGCCTTACTTAATAAGTTGAATGCCAAAGTAACCACTCACCTTAAAATTTATGACCATGAATCCGCAAGACCAGGATTCAAATACAGGTGACTACCAGAACCTCAAGAACTAATGTGTATTTCTACACAGCCCAACTTTTTCACTAGAAAAGGTCAGCTAATTGGAATAATCCATAAATAAAAATCCCATTACCAGTCATGGAGATATAACAATTTCCATAATGTTATTGGAATTTATTGTAAATAGAGTAATAGTGGGGTCTGTATCTATGGGTGTGTGTGTGTTTGTGGGACTTAATTAGCTGGTCTGAAGGCTTTAATGTATCAGAAGATAAGCTAGGTTTGAAATGTTAAGTAGGTAAACACGGGGGAAGTTTTAGAATGTAAGGTGTAAAGGGAATATTTGCATTTTTAAATAAACCAGACTAGCTTGAATTCAAAAGAGGAATGAAATGTTTCACCTAGCCAGGAGAAGTTAAGAAACAGTGTGTTTATTTTTCCCAATGATTCCTGGTAAAACTGGTACTGAGAGATTTTCATTATTAGAGAGGTAAAGTTCAAAGACATAGTGAAACAATGAGAATTTGCTTTCAAAGGGGAAAATATGTACAAAGGAAAGAAGGCTGTATGTAAGGGCAGACATTCTAAGATCTAACACAACTGTCAAAAGCCTCCAGCAGTTAAGCCTCAAGCTGCTGTCTACAAAGAACTGAAGCTGAGAAAAACTCACTTTGAATTCGACTGCCCAGGGTATTGTGTGTTACTTTGCCTGGCTCTTTTAAAAATCTGTGTGTCTTACTGTTGCTTGGGTGTAACTGGGGATTAGATGAACTAGGGGATATAGAAGTTATCATAGTAGTAATTTGTAGATTTGTATGTGTATTTAAAATAATTTCTTCTATTAATATAGATATAATTTAGTTTTGTAAGATACCTATAAGACTCAGTAGTCTTATTAATACTGAATTCAAGGCACGCATCTTGAAATATATACAAATCGCAAAACAGTTGTGGCAGTTGTTTCAAGTTTCCCTTTGGGATTTGAGCAGCTCAGCATTTACCATCAGCTGTATCGTAACATAAAACTGTAACAAGAAGCTATAGAGGTTCTTGTTTATGATAACCAATTTCATTAGGTTTTCATGAATTCTTCCACTGAGCTGTCTTGCAAGTTCCTATTTTTCCATTTCCATGAATTCATAATACAATGTCTTAAAAGTGGAATTCTAAATCCTGCAATGTCACAGTATTGTACAAGCCTTATATCTAATTGTGCAGATAGTATTACAGCACCTAAACAGGCCATTTAGCCCAACAGGGCCATAGCAGCATTTATGCTCCCCAATACACTCCTCCCACCCTTCTTTATCTAATCTCATCAATATATATACTTATATTCCAGTCTCCTTCATGTGTTTATCTAGCTGCCTTTTAACTGCATCTATGCTAATCACCTCAACTACTCCCTGTGGTAGTGAGTTCCACATTCTAACCACTCTCTGGGTAAAGAAGTTTCACTGAATTCCCTATTAGATTCATTAGTGAACATCTTGGAATCCCTACTTCTGGTCTCCCCTGCTAGTGGAAACATCTTCTCACATACATTATAATATAAAAGCAAAATACTGCGAATGTTTGAAATCTGAAACAAAATCAGAAAATGTTGGAAAAACTCAGCAGGCCTAGCAGCATCTGTGGAGAGAGAAACAGAGGTAACATTTCGAGTCCTTATGACCCTTCTTCAGAAAAAACATCTTTTCTATGCCTATCCTATCAAACCCTTTCGTGATCATAAAGAACTGATCATCAGTTCACACCTCAGTCTCCTGCTTACCAGAGAAAGAGCCCCAGCCTTTTCAACTAGATATTAACCTTTCAGTTTTGGTATCATCCTCATCAATATTTTTTTGCACCTTCTCCAGTGCCTCTCCATCCTTTTTGTCATGTGGAAACCATAGTGTTACAAGTGGTCTAACCAAATTCAATACAAGATTGCAGAACTTCTCAGCTCTTAAATTCTATCCCTCTAGATATTTGCTTTTCATGTCCTTGTTAACCAGCATAGTTACTTTTAATGAATTATGTATCCGTACCCAAATTTCTCTGCATCTCTACACCATTTATAAACTTATTTTCCAAGCAGTATTTCTCCACCAAAATATACCACCTGGCACTCACATACATTGCAATTAATTTGCCCATTACACATCCATTCTGCAAGTTTATTAATATCTTCCTGTATCATGGATAAGTGTTTGTTTGATTGTTTTTATGACAGATTGACCACTTGTGGGGATTTAATTTTTGTGAATTGCTTTTATCACTGAGGTTTTATCAGTGTGAAGTATGTTTGAATGACAGCTCTATTAGATCGTTAGGTTTATTTTATAAGTGCCCATTTCAAAGACATCCTGAAATCTGCCCATAGTGGATACTGGATGAATGGTTATGGAGGATACATGGGGTGCGGGGGCAGATTGTGGGGAGGGACACGGCAGGGGTATTGGGAGTATGGGGCATGGAAAGGGTATGAGGGGGCATGGATGTATGAGGGGGTATGGGGAGCATGAGGGAATTGAGGAGTATGTAGGGACATGGGGAGTACGAGGGGACATGGATGGGGAATGACAGTATGAGAGGGCATGTGGTATGAGGTGGTATGGGGAGTATGAGGGGATATGGAGGGGGCATAGGTGGTATGAGAGTGCATGGTGATATGAAGTGGGAATGGGTATGTAAGGGTCATGAAGGATATGAGGGGGCATGGAGACTAAGAGGGGGCATGGGGTATGAGGGGACATGGGGAGTATTAAGGGATGTGGAGGGAGCATGGGAGTATGGAGAGCATGATGAGTATGAGGGGTATGAAAGGACATGGGAAGTATGACAGGGCATGGGGATATGAGGAGGTATGGAGGGGGCATGGGGGGTATGAGGGGACATGGAAGGTGCATGGGGCTTATGAGGTAGGAATAAGGGTATGAGGGGGCATGGAAGGTAATTTAAGAATTATGAGGTATGAGGGAGTATGAAAGTGGCCTAGGAAGTATGAAAGTCATGGGGGTTGGGTGGGGAGGGTGGTGGCTGAGATTTACGGGCATTTAGAATGACATTGGGAGCTGGGCTGCTGTCCCCAAGAACTGAGGCAGGCCTTCTAACCAGTGCAAATTCACATTCCACCCGCACTGTACTTTCTTTACTCATTTACGGGATGTGGGCATCGCTGGCTGGGCCAGCATTTATTGCCCATCCTTAGTTGCCCTTGAGAAGGTGGGGTGAGCTACCTTCTTGAACCACTGCAGTCCCCATGTGGTGTAAGTACACCCAGAGTGCTGTTAGGAAGGGAGTTCCAGGATTTTGACCCAGTAACAGTGAAGGAACGATAATTCCAAGCCAGGTTGATGAGTGACTTGGAGGGGAACTTCCAGTTCCCATCTATCTGCTGCCCTTGTCCTTCTAAATGGTAGTGGTCATGGGTTTGGAAGATGCTGTCTAAGGAGCCTTCGTCAATCCCTGCAGTGCATCTTGTAGATGGTACATGCTGCTGCTACTGTGTGTTAGTGGTGGAAGGAGTGAATGTTTGTGGAAGGGGTAGCAATCAGGCGGGCTGCTTTGTCTTGGAAGGTGTCAATCTTCTTGAGTGCTGTGGGAGCTGCGCTCATACAAGCAAGTCGGGAGTATTGCATCACACTCCTGACTTGTGCCTTGTAGATGGCGGACAGGCTTTGGGGAGTCAGGAGGTGTTACTCCTCGCAGGATTCCTAGCCTCTGACCTGCTCTTGTAGTCACAGTATTTATATGGCTAGTCCAGTTCAGTTTCTGGTCAATGGTAGCCCCGAGGATGTTGATAGTGGGAGATTCAGTGATGGTAATGTCATTGAACATCAAGGGCGATGGTTAGATTCTCCCTTGTTGGAGATGGTCATTGCTTGGCACTTGTGTGGTGTGAATGTTACTTGTCAGCCCAAGCCTGGATATTGTCCAGGTCTTGCTGCATTTGGACATGGGCTACTTCAGCATCTGAGGAGTCACGAATGGTGCTGAGCATTGTGCAATCATCAGTGAACATCCCCACTACTGACCTTATGATGGAAGGAAGGTCATTGATGAAGCAGCTGAAGACGGTTGGGCCGATGTCATTACCCTGATGAACTCCTGCAGTGATGTCCTGGAGCGGAGATGATTGACCTTCAAAAACCACAACAATCTTCCTTTGTGGAGAGTTTTCCCCCAATTCCCATTGACTCCAGTTTTGCTAGGACTCCTTGATGCCACACTCAGTCAAATGCTGTTGTTGTTGTCAAAGGCAGTCACTCTCACCTCACCTTGGGAGTTCAGCTCTTTTGTCCATGTTTGAACCATGTCTGTAATGAGGTCAGGAGCTGAGTGGCCCTGGCAGAACCCAAACTGGGCATCAGTGAGCAGGTTATTGCTAAGCAAGTGCCACTTTATAGCACTGTTGATGACCCTTTCCATTACTATACTGATGACTGAGAGTAGACTGATGGGGCGGTAATTGGCTGGGATGGATTTGTCCTGCTTTTTGTGTATAGGACATACCTGGGCAATTTTCCACATAGCCAGGTAGATGCCAGTGTTGTAGCTATACTGGAACATCTTGGCTAGGTGCATGGCAAGTTCTGGAGCACAAGTCTTCAGTACTATTGCCAGAATATTGTCAAGGCCCACAGCCTTTTCAGTATCTAATACCTTCAGCCATTTCTTGATATCACGTGGAGTGAATCAATTGGCTGGAGACTGGCAACTGTGACGCTGGGGACCTCCGGAAGAAGCCGAGATGAATCATCCACTCGGCACTTCTGGCTGAAGATTGTAGCCAATACTTCAACCTTATCTTTCACACTGATGTGCTGGGCTCCTCTATCATTGAGGATGGCAATATTTGTGAAGCCTCCTCCTCCAGCAAGTTGTTTAATTGTCCACCACCATTCACAACTGGATGTCGCAGGACTGCAGAGCTTAGATCTGATCCGTTGGTTGTGGGATCGCTTAGCTGTGTCTATTACTTGCTGCTTATGCTGTTTGGCACACAAGTAGTCCTGTGTTATAGCTTCACGAGGCTGACACCTCACTTTTAGGTATGCCTGGTGCTGTTCCTGGCATGCCCTCCTGCACTCTTCATTGAACCAGGGTTGATCCCTTGGCTTGATGGCAATGGTAGAATGGGGGCTATGCCGGGCCATGAGGTTACAGATTGTGTTTGAGTACAATTCTACTGCTGCTGATGATGGCCCACAGCACCTCATGGATGCCCAGTCTTGAGTTGCTAGATCTGTTCAAAATCTATCCCATTTAGCACGGTGGTAGTGCCACACAACACGCTGGAGGGCATCCTCAATGTGAAGCCAGGGCTTCATCCCCACAACTGTGCGGTGGTCAGTCCTTCCGGACTGCATCCCACTGCCACCTCTGCTGGGCCTGTACTGCCAATGGGACCAGGTAAGGATGGCAGATTTTCTTCCCTAAAGGGCATTAGTGAACCAGATGAGTTTTTATGACAATTGACAATGGTTTCATGATCATCATTAGACTTTTAACTCCAGATTTGTATTTCAAATTTCACCATCTACCGTGACAGAATTTGAACCCGGGTCCCCCGAGCATTACCCTGGGTCTTCGGATTACTAGTCCAGTGGCTATACCACTACGACATCACCTCCCCTATATGTGGCTCGCAAAACCTAACCCCTCCCCACCCACGTTTCTTCCAAGACAAAGGCATGGTGAGAATGAGGTTCGGAGATGGGCTCAGGTTTCAGAAGTCGGGAATGAGCCCAACTCACATTTCCTGAGCACGAGACAAAAATCCAAGCTTTAGAATTACATCATGATTTATGACACAGGTCCTCGAGTAAGTGACCCTCCACCAAGAGTTAATGAATATCCTATGGTAGGAAGAACCAAGGAGGCAGGTGCTGAAGAGCCTCATGTCACCAAGGAGACCTAGGCCAACCAACTGATTCATGTTATACAACGCATTGATACATTTTCATAAATACTATGACTTATACCATAGCACATTACAATCAAAATGGTAATTATTTGCTTTTCATCATGCTTCTAAAAATATTTAAAACCCGGCAACTCTTATTGTAATGCAGTGTCTGACTCATAGATCCTTCAAAATGGAAACCTTGACTTATAGTAACATAAATAGAGAACAACAACATGAAAACTGATATTTGCTTTACAGCAAAACAACATAAATCAAGTGAACAAAAGTTGGAGTACATGGCATGCCACTAATTTATAAAGGAAATTTAAGAACAATGTGACAAGAAATGAGTGAAAGCATAATTGAAGAACTCAGTAACAAATTAGAGCCACAATCAGGGATTTAGCAGATTCCATGAATTTTTACTCATTTTCCAGCCTACTACCATTACATTAAGTGAGTATACAAGTCTGGTACACAGGGTTTAAAATCTGGAACAGTAAAGGTAGCTGACAAGACACAAGCTGGTCTATGTACCTGCTTCCAACATGTTGAAAGTAGGTATTTTTCATACCAAAGAGTTAATTTTGAGCTTTCAGGTAATTTTAAAACAATTATCTGAAGGCCAGGTATAAGAAAATATGCTCATATATTCAGGATTTGATATCCAAGGCTTGATTCCACACTGCTCCAATTTTGGCCTCTTGCACATCCTTGATTTTCTTCACTCCCAAATTGGCAGAGGTGTGTGCTATCAGTGTTCTAGACTGTAAGCTCTAGAATTCCCTCCCTAATCCTCCTTACCTCTCAGTTCCTTTAAGGCACTCCTGAAAACCTACTTTGACCAAGCATTTAGTCATCTGTCCTTATACCTCGTTAGGTGGTTCAGTGTCAAATTTTGTTTGATAGCACTCCCTCGAAGCACCTTGGGACATTTTACTATGTCAAAGGTGCTGTATAAGTTCAAATTACAGTTGTAGATCTTACCAGAATTTGTTATGAGAACACAATTGCTGTTTCAGCTTTACATCCCCATTAAGGGAAAATCAGCATTCAGTAGGATTCTGATGGAAGTCCTGAAACATTGGGCAAAATTTTTAGGTCAGTGGGCGGGTGTGATTGGCAGGCCTGGGATTGGCCAGGGAACGGACTGCTGACCGCGATTGGCCCCCCGCTGCGATTTCACACTGGCTGGACAATTAATGGCCAGCCAGCGTGAAATGCGTGCTGAGAAGCTCAGCGCTGCCAGGGTGGGGGTGGGAGGAGGGTGGGCGCTGACAGAAAGCTCCCTGAAGGCGGAGAGCTGCCTCAGGGAGCTGAAGACCTGAAAAGCATTAAATAAAGTTTTTAAAATCAGGAAAAAAATGTGCAAGCATCACAATCAGTCACCTAAACATATACATGTTAAAAATGCGGTCCATAGATTTTTATTTTTCTTCAATTTAATAATGGAAACCTCAGCCCGCCCTTGGATGAGGTTTTATGAAAAATGCAAAATCCGCTTGGCCGATTTGCCCATCCACCAACCATAAGGTTGGACGGACCACGAGAAATCAGAGACAATTGCACCTTTAATTACCTTAATTGGCTTAATTGTTGGCAGGCACGTGCAAAAGTCGGAATAAAAAAGTCGAAAACTTCAGGGCAAGTGCCCTGAAGTCATCCTGCTCTCGCTGACCGAAATATCGCGTGAGAACAGGATGACTTCAGGGCACTCGCCTGACATCATCTCGCGCCATTTCACATCGGGTCGGGCGCGCACCCGCCCGCTGACCTAAACATTCTGTCCATTAATTCTGACTCTCTCACCACTGATCTTAGTATTTCCAGCATTTGTTTCTTTTATTTCAGATTTCTAGGATCTGTACTATTTTGCTTTTGTTTTAGGACAGGGTATGTTCGAGAAGTAGTGTTGCCACCTGTGATTAAATGTATTCCTAGAGGTTTCATCACATGACTTGCCCCCGCACTCCAGCCATGAGTCGGCCAACACATCCATCCTTGTGATACACTGCCTTCCTATGCCAATTGGAAAGCAAAAAGACTCATTACCTAATTGGATCATGTTTGACTGTCAGCCAAACAGCCACATTTTCAATATTTTTATATCTGGTAAAGGGAAATGTTCAAAGAAAATGACAAAAAAAACAATTTTTAAAAAATGTTCCAAAGATTTTTCTCCAGGGTTGCACACAGCAGTGACCTAGAGATTTATCTTCAAATCCTGGAGATTCCAGACCAATCCTGGATGGTTGACAACTCTATCTGAAAGAATGAACCTGAAGAAGAGTCATATGGACTCGAAACGTTAGCTTTGTTTTTCTCTCTCCACAGATGCTGTCAGACCTGCTGAGTTATTGCAGCATTTTCTGTTTTTGTTTCAGATTTCCAGAATCCGCAGTATTTTGCTTCTGAGGAAGATGGTCAGTTATGCTGCTTATTGTGCAGTTCATGAAAAGCACCTATTACTTTCTGTCCACTTAGTTCAAACCTGTACTCGCCAGTTTGATAATCACCTAGTGACAATCTTTCTTGGGGTTAGGGCAGGGGGTGAAGGAATGAAGATTAGCAGGTTCTCTGAGGGCAACGTGGTTTCAAGATGATGTACAATGCAATGGAAGCTCAGAACCAAAGGAATCTTTATTTAGGTACCTGCAGGGCACCCACACCATTAATGATTATCCCTACGGGGAAGTCAAGGACAGTAAACATACCACGTTGGGTAAGCAGTAACTCTACATGTGTGTGGATTTCTCAGCAGCAGGGGGCTTCTGAACATAATGATGAGTTTCTACATGCATCACGAATCCAGTTCACCAAAATAATCTTCCAACAGCCAGCATTGAGCTTAGTATGAGAAATGAACACTTGAATGTGGTTAACGTTTCAAGTCTGTATGACTCTTCAGCAGAACTAAGAAAAAATAGAAAAGGGGTGAAATATAAGCTGGTTTAAGGGGGGTGGGGGGGTGGGACAGGTAGAGCTGGATAGAGGGCCAGTGATAGGTGGCGATAACCAAAAGATGTCATAGACAAAAGGACAAAAAGGTGTTGAAGGTGGTGATATTATCTAAGGAATGTGATAATAAAGGTACAGATAGCCCTATTGGGGGTGGAGTGGGGGGGGGGGGGGAGGGATCAAAATAGGCTAAAAGGTAGAGATAAAACAATGGATGGAAATACATTTAAAAATAATGGAAATAGGTGGAAAAAGAAAAATCTATATAAATTATTGGAAAAAAGGGGGATCGGAAAGGGGGTGGGGATGGAGGAGAGAGTTCATGATCTCACCCCCTTTTTATTATCACATTCCTTAGATAATATCACCACCTTCAACACCTCTTTGTCTGTGACATCTTTTGGCAATCTCCACCTATCACTGGCCCTCTATCCAGCTCTACCTGTCCCACACCCCCCTTAAACCAGCTTATATTTCACCTCTTCTATTTTCCTTAGTTCTGTTGAAGAGTCATATGGACTTGAAACGTTAACTGTGTTCCTCTCCGCAGATGCTGTCAGACCTGCTGAATTTTTCCAGGTATTTTTGTTTTTGTTTTGGATTTCCAGCATCCACAGTTTTTTGCTTTTATCATGAATGCGGTACTGGATGCGAGCAACATGAGTCAGCAATTTCAGATCATGAAATAGGAAAGGGAAAGAAAACTGGAAGAAGGGGAATGTTTAAAAGATTTATAAAACTCGACTAAATGTAATGATTTATTTTTCTGTCGAGAAAGCACACTAGGTGGTGCTCAACTTCGACAATTTCCTGTCACACTTCTAAGCAGTCACGCATATTTTCCAAGGACT